>NC_064638.1:372170321-373420321 GCF_023864345.2 Schistocerca serialis cubense
CATACATGAATGGAACTCGAAAAAACCCTAGGAACTGGTACAATGGAATGTACCTCTGCCATGCACCTCACGGTGGATTGCAGGGTGTAAATGTAGCTGTAGAAGTTGGTGGTGCCAGGATGGTGCTGTGACACACAGTGTGGCTTCGCCTTTATTCTCATTTAAAAACATTCTTTTACATTAAAACTGTTCAGGAAGAGTTTCCAAGATTTCAAAATGTTGCTGCGTACGTGATACCAATGATTTGATCAACATATCTGTGTGAAACGCTTTTTTCAATTACCCACTTAAATAAAGACCGTTAAGGTCAATTCGCTCTGGCCATCACTGCATCGTCACATCATGGTGTATTCGCACTGTCCGTCATATCACGGCACATCATGTCACATGATCTCAGCTTGAATGGCTTCTCAGCTGATTTCATCGCGAGAATTGCGACCTTTGCAAGGTACGAAAATGGCGTTTATTGGTCTCAAATGGTTTGCAGCCTGCAGATATAGCTTGTATATTAGAGAAGGAAGACAGAAATGCAAAACAACACATAAAATCAAATGGTTCAAATGGCTGTGGGAACTATGGGACTTAACATCTGAGGTCATCAGTCCCCTAGAACTTACAACTATTTAAATCTAGCTAACCAAAGGACATCACACACATCCTTGCCCGAGGCAGGATTCGAACCTGCGACAGTAGCGGTCACGCAGTTCCAGACTGAAGCACCTAGAACCGCTCGGCCACACCGGCTGGCAACACATAAAAGAGTGTGGGTCCAGAAAATGTCATTACGTGATACAGAAGGGGAATGTCACACACTGTACAAGAAACTGGAGGAACAGGAATCCGAAGCATCAGTTTTTTCATTTCCAGAATGAGATTTTCACTCTGCAGCGGAGTGTGCGCTGATATGAAACTTCCTGGCAGATTAAAACTGTGTGCCCGACCGAGACTCGAACTCGGGACCTTTGCCTTTCGCAGGCAAGTGCTCTACCAACTGAGCTACCGAAGCACGACTCACGCCCGGTACCCACAGCTTTACTTCTGCCAGTATCTCGTCTCCTACCTTCCAAGGTTCGCAGGAGAACTTCTGTAAAGTTTGGAAGGTAGGAGACGAGATACTGGCAGAAGTAAAGCTGTGGGTACCGGGCGTGAGTCGTGCTTCGGTAGCTCAGTTGGTAGAGCACTTGCCCGCGAAAGGCAAAGGTCCCGAGTTCGAGTCTCGGTCGGGCACACAGTTTTAATCTGCCAGGAAGTTTCATATCAGCGCACACTCCGCTGCAGAGTGAAAATCTCATTCTGGAAACATCCCCCAGGCTGTGGCTAAGCCATGTCTCCGCTATATCCTTTCTTTCAGGAGTGCTAGTTCTGCAAGGTTCGCAGGAGAACTTCTGTAAAGTTTGGAAGGTAGGAGACGAGATACTGGCAGAAGTAAAGCTGTGGGTACCGGGCGTGAGTCGTGCTTCGGTAGCTCAGTTGGTAGAGCACTTGCCCGCGAAAGGCAAAGGTCCCGAGTTCGAGTCTCGGTCGGGCACACAGTTTTAATCTGCCAGGAAGTTTCATATCAGCGCACACTCCGCTGCAGAGTGAAAATCTCATTCTGGAAACATCCCCCAGGCTGTGGCTAAGCCGTGTCTCCGCTATATCCTTTCTTTCAGGAGTGCTAGTTCTGCAAGGTTCGCAGGAGAACTTCTGTAAAGTTTGGAAGGTAGGAGATGAGATACTGGCAGAAGTAAAGCTGTGGGTACCGGGCGTGAGTCGTGCTTCGGTAGCTCAGTTGGTAGAGCACTTGCCCGCGAAAGGCAAAGGTCCCGAGTTTGAGTCTCGGTCGGGCACACAGTTTTAATCTGCCAGGAAGTTTCAGTTTTTTCTTTTGTTACATCAAACTGCACCCAGAATTTCTAAAAGGAACACAGTGATACGAGCTGCCTTCACATCCCTTGTAAAATTGGTTTGTTTAAGGTTAAGTTTAGTTTCTCACCCAACGAAAATTTTTGTGTTGTAGTCATACCTCCCTCAATACTTTTCCCTTCAAGATTTATAGGTTCCCTTTACATCTTGTATTTTCCTTTTAATAGATCAACTGCATTTAGCTAGTGAAACCATATAAATATTAACATCAGATGCTTGCAAAACTGTTGCACACACAGTCCAGAGAACTACTTAATAATTAGTAAGCCTGCCACAAACATGTATGAGAACAAACAACTAGCAGTGTCTGAAGGTTTCAGTCCATTTCTTTATGAAACACTATACTGATAACAGACATCTAAATTCCGCTTACTAATCAGCCGCAACCTACCCACAGTACTTTTTTCACTTCATTGCAACCTTATTGCAATCAATTTCACTGTAAAATTTTAAATACGGCGCCAGTGTGTATAAAAACCGCTTTATAAATGTTGTAGAGGGAAGGTAAAATAGTATACTTGTGTTACGCAATTCAAATTGCTGCTTCACTGCTCCTATTTATCGTTCGTCATTTATTACAAATTTTAGCACATGAAATAACGAAACGAAACAATTTATAACAAGGAACTATCTACAAACAACTGGTCTCCACCACGAAAACTACGACGAAACGAAATATGAAGATCTGTGCACAGCTGTATATTGGGAGGAAATGAGGTTGGGAGTCAGGTGATCAACAACGAACGGATAACCTCAGCCATCGAAACTTTCTTCCTGAGATACGTTGACGGTGCCGTGACATGATGTTTTTCACCATACAGGTGGAGCCCCTCCACGATCACACTGTCAAGATGGCCAACTCAAAAGGTCTACTGCCATCCCTGTATAAGGGTTAATTTTCAATAAAGTGAGTTTTCGCAGGATGTGGTTACTGCGATGTTTGCGTACGTCTGGTTAAGGTTAACCATTAATACGCACTCATGTGGAGATAGATTGGGTCGAAAGTCAAACTAAGGGTAGCGGTTTGAAGGGCAGAAGGAAAAAAGTGCCAAGGCAAGAGCCAAGGGAAAAAAACCTTTGCGATAGTATGTCGGGTAGTAAGAGCAATAGCGTATGTCTTGCTGACTGCGACATGTCATGCAAGGGTAGGCTTATTGAGTAGTGGGTATCGTGTGTGTCGACACCTTTGACATTGTGTGGAGCTGTTAAGCGGCGGCTGCCGCTGGGTGCCGGTGTCGATCTCTCGTTCATCATCGTTTTGTGCCCGATAGGTCATATATCAGATGCACAGTGTAGGGCGATGTTGGCGACTGGTTTGTGCGTAAGTGTGCGAGCTCATTGGCTTCCCTACTGTAGCCCCTTGGTCGGCTTTAATAGCAGCTGGCAAATCTGGCCAATGTTGCTGATATGCAGAGGTTTGCCGACGTTTGTGGCTTGTTGGTGTATGTTAGCTTGCCATTGGTGGTTATGCCCTAGCTAATAGTGGCATGATGTGACGGCACAGTCTAAAATATACAGTCATAACGCTCTCTGGTGTGAAAGTTGTTACCGTTGGACAGCTGGAGCGATACTAGCGCTCCAAGCGGTGAGAATGCCTCATAAGGATAATGCTCGTTTTTTATTATTTTCTACTTAATTAACGAAATAGTTTTTATGTTGTTGCGTTCCATGTGTTAATAAATTATTAAGAGACACGAATCATCGTGAAATACGTGTAAAAACAGCCAAATCACACTGATTCCATGACATTAGCTACAAATTATTCATCGAGAAAATGTTTCGAATATGTATATATTTGCAGCTTATTCTACTGAATGCAAGAGAATATAAACTCGTATTTCAAGTGTTCCTCTTGTTGTCTCTTATCATAGGCCCTTTCTTGGCACTTAATTTTTTTTATAGAGTCGAATGACCTGCCCTTCTCACACTTCGTTTGACTTTTTAATACACCAATATTCTAGTAAATGTAATTACTTTTACTTCAAAGGCGAATGTGTTGTAGAGTCTTGACGTTTGTGACTCAGGTTTAGCAATTGTGAAATTGGTTTCTTCTATGCCGGGGAACAGTTTTATTCCTTTTGACGATTTATTATATCATCTGTGTGGTTTTTCCTTAAGCTGCAGTTGTGGTGGCTTATTTGGTACGTTAAATAACGTAGCTCTTACATTCTGCAAAGGTTTCCTACATTCTACATTCACTGATTTGGCTGAAAATGTACCGAACAATACTCTGCTTTATTGAATAGATATACGCCGTCTTTCTGCAAAAGATCGGGCCTTCCAGTATTTAGTAGATATTTTTTGTTATTAACGGAAAACGTCATCATTCAACAAATTCTGTACGCTGCAAGATAATCGTAAATAAAGTAGCCTGTAAGGTACCGTTTCGTACCTCCCACAGTTCTTAGGAAACTAAATAATGACAAATGGTGACATCATTTTTTTTGTTATTGTCGGCTTTTATGGCACTGCACTTTCTTGATATTGTAAATGTTATGTTATAAAACAGTACAAACGTTAGTATTCTCACTTATCCAGTACCGTATTCAGAGGTGTCGCTTTCTGGCCTCTTGGGGCGATGCTATTGCTGTGGATAACAAAAACTAGGCGGAGTGTCGCTACTGTTATGTTGGATTTATTACGTTTACATGCGGCACATGTTCCGAAAGACGAAAATCGGAAACCGTTTTTCGCTGTCGTGTTTACATGGTAAGGTTTTAAGTGGATTTGCTGGCCCAGTTAAATATGACGCCTGGAAAACAGCTTTTACATTTTCTGATTTAGTCAGTACAATCGCTATTTGTCTTCAATTATACGAGGTGCAAAGAGCTGCAGTCTAATATTTCTACTTATCCTTCACTATACAGAAAGCTACTCTGTCCATATTAGCCGAAAATTTTAAAACCAAGACGAAACCTGACAGCTCAGGAACGTTTGAAAAGCGGTTGCATTTACATGGGAGCGAAAATCGAATGCGTAAATGGAAAACCAGCAAGTAAACCTGGATTTCCAGAATCGATTTTGAAGTGTTTATATGACCATCCTGAAATGGTAATGGGAAATCGGTTTTCGAAATCCGATTTTGGGACCCCTATGTAAATGGTCAAATGGGGTGATTATGTCGTCGGGACGGCGAGAGTGGGTGCCGCCATTTAAAATGCATTGTAGTACATTGTTTTGACAGGACAGGATAGGACGGGACGGGACGCTCAGTATGAATTGGTCTCTCCGTGGTAACTTGAATAGTGAAAACAGAGAAATTGTCTGCGTCTGTCAGCATGCAGGCAGCTTGTGCCTGGTATAAATTTTATTATCTCTTCAATGAACCAAAAATAGTTAAATAATACTGAAAATTTATTTTGTAGCGTGCATCATTTTTCGCCATCCGTGGACTAGGCGCAAGTCAGCTCTGATTGCTACGGTTATTAACCAGCCCATAGAATAGTTGAAAGGAGAAACGACATTCAAAAGTAACGATTGAAGCCTAGCATTATTTCCCTTTTATGATTAAACATTGTAATTTCTCAAAGGCCAATGGATTATCCGAAGTGTGTTATTACAACTGTTTCTGAACTTTGTATTGAAACTGTACCTTACTGCATTGTCACATCTGATAAAATTTAAAATAAAAGTCATATTGAACTAAAAAAAGTTGGGTCTTCGGTATAGCATCTTTGTCTTAACGTCAATATCGTGTTGTACGATTGGCGGCTTGTTTAGTGTCAAAATTAAATATGCTTCGTTCGAAGTTGTGGGAGATGCTATTTGTGTCAATACTGTCTAGGGATATTTATTTTATGTCTTTAATCTATGAAGATTGCTGTTTAAAAATTAGATCATTCTGGTGAGGTTTCCAGATCATACTCTGGAATTATTGTTTACTGTCGTAAACGTTGATGCAAGGTTTAAAATACATTTAAAATAATGGCTGCAGACGATTCAATGAATTTCTCAGAAAACGATCACGCAAATGTCGTTCTGGAAAAGCTGAAAGCTCAGAGGGATCAGGGGAAGTTCTGTGATATTGTTCTTTACGTGGGAGGAACCGAATTCCGAGCACACCGAAACGTACTGGCTTCATGTTCACAGTATTTCGAATCAATCCTAAAGACTCATAAATCAATAAAAGAACGTTTAACAGTCACCTGCCAGAGTTCAGAGATATTCCAGAGCTTGTTGAATTATATGTATACAGGTTGTGTCATAATTAATAAAAGCAATGTTTCTGAATTGTTGAGATTGGCCAATCATTTTCTAGTTGGAAAGTTAAAAAACTACTGCGCCGATTACCTTGACAGGCATTTGGATGTAACAAATTGTCTGTCTGTCAGAGACCTGAGTGAGAAGTATAATTTGCCTATCTTACTAAAGGCTGCAACCTTATTTGTGGCAGTGAATATAAACAAAGTACTTTTTGAAGAAGAATTAATGAACTTTAGCCTTCCAAAAATGGAAGAATTTCTTTCAGAAAAGGTGCGTTTAGCAAGACAATACTTGTGTAAAGAGCATACTGTATGAGTAGTTTATGCATAAATGCCTAATATACGTCAATATTGATAGTATACTTTTTGCATGAAATAAGTTTCTGTATTTTTTATTTTCCTTTCACTGAAGTGTTATAAATATTGTTCTAGAATTCATTAGCTTGTTCAAGAAGGAATGGAATGAGTATAATTATGCATGCATTTTCCTCTGTGATTCAGTGTACTTCACACCATATCGTTAAATTCTCACACCTTTGAGAGAAGCATGAGGAATAATTATTTTATCCACATTGATTTGTGCTGTATTGATATTGTTTCATGGTTGCAATGTGCTTTCATATCAAGTAACTGCTATTAATAAAAGCCATTCTTAATAAGATGATTTTAAGTTTTTGTAGTGGTATCACAAATAAAATAAGTTTCATTCTGACATTATATAGTTCCAACAGTTTCCGGGTTGATGTAATGTGAATAAAAATTACTGTTTCCAGGAAATATTTATTATTATATTTTTAGTAAGCACAGAAGCCTTATATTGTGTTTCCACAGAGAGAGGAGGCTGATGACAAAAAATGCTAAACGCAAAATAACAAAATTGTAAAGAATCTGACAAAAAAAGTGTAGTATTTGCATCAGTAAAGCAATGTTTTCGTTAAGAGCATACAATTGGAAATAGACATTGAAATTTTGCAAACATATGAAAAAAATGACAGTGACTATGAGATATAGTATTAAAACACACAATGGTGTATTGTAGGGAAGGTAAATGACCAACTTCAGCTTGGTAAGAGAATTATAGGAAAGTGTAGCTTATCTATAAAGGGGACTGCATATAGGGCATTAATGCTAGAGTGTTTGGGATAGCCTCCAGGTTGAAAGAAAGGAAAACATTGGAGCAGTTCAGAGGTGTGCTGCTATATTTCCTACCAGTATGGTCAGTCAGCATCTGAGTATTAATGGAAGTGCTGTGTGAACTAAAAGGGGACTCCATGGAGGGAAGACTGCATTGATTTTGTAGAAGACTGTTGAGAAAATTTAGAGACTTGAGATTTGCAGCTGACTACAGAACAATTCTACTGTTACATCCAAACATTTTGTGTAAGGACCGTGAGGACTATATAAAAGAAGTTAGGAGGAGGAGATTAGTGTTTAACATCCTGTCGACAACAAATTCATTGGAGACAGCACAAGCTCGCATTAGGAAATCGGCCGTGCCCTTTGAAAGGAGCCATCCTGGGATTTGCCTGAAATGATTTAGGGACATAACGGAAAACCTAAATCAGGATGACCGGAGACAGATTTGAACCATCATCCTCCTGAATGCGAGTCCAGTGTGCTAACCACTGCAGCACCTAGCTCGGTGAGAAGAAGTTATGCCTCATAGGGAAGCATATAGATAGTTTTTCCTCACTCCATTTGTGATTGAAACAGGAAATGGAATGAGAAGCAAGGGTACCCTACTGCCATACATCATATAGTGGCTTGTGGAGTATGTATGTAGCTATACATATGTTGATATACAAAAAGATAAAAAAATGCATACATACTTATTTCGTTAATGCATCTTACATTGGAATGTCTGTACAGGCTTAGAACAAGATTCAAAAGTAAAAAGAAATTGTACTCACTATTGATGAATGTATAGCAAATATATTTAGGATAAAGTTTTCTTAAGATATGAATTATGTGGAGGAAAGGGGAACTCATTTAGTTCATGCAAGCTTGCCTTCAGGTACCTATCAACTGAAGAAAAGTGTTTTGCTTTAGCATTATCATTTTAAAGGTATTGATTTAATTTAAAATTGAAATGGCTAGTTTGTTGAGGAGTAGGCTGCCCATATTTATCAATCTATCTTGACTTACCCTCTGTCTTTTGCTCACCAGATTATGTTTAACTTGGTTCATGTGTCATGGTTGTTGATTTCTCTTTGTTGGAAACCGATACAGTTTTTCCCCCACTGCAGTAAACGGTTCTGAGTATATAAATACAGGAGATTAGTAATGTATTAAGTTATTTGAAAATAAATTCAGTGGTTGATATCACTGGTACTCTGTTATTTTTGCTATCCTTTCTCTGCATAAAGAAAATTTTTCTCAGAGATGCCCCGCAAAAGGGGACATTGAGAGTGCAAGTCTGTCATACAAAGCTTTTAGTGTGTTTATATCACACGATTACCTGAGGAATCTGAATGCTTAGTAGAGCCTGACGAGGAGTGAGCTGGTAAACCACACTTTAAAAACTTTATCCCTGCAATTAACGTGTCGTCAATTTGCGAGGGTTCCATGTAGTATGATAGTTCCTGGGTGGCTAGAAGAGAAATATGAGCTGTTTTTGTGGTGTTCAGCAACAGTTTAAGGTTGAGGAGCATAGAGAGGAGTCTTTCAGTTGTTTTATTCTGTTGTACCATCTGCGAGTACTACAGAATACATATTTAGAGGATTTAATGAAAGGTCATTGATAAAAACTAGGAAGAATCGAGGGCTTATTACTGAGTTTGTGCCACTCATTATCTAACCCGGGTTTGTCGATTCTTTTTTTTATTTTTTATTTTTTTTGTTTAAAGTGGATTTGGGTTATACTGTTTACTTTTTGTTGGTGATATAAGATTTAAACAACTGATTTGCAGCACATTTGATACTATATGGTTCTGCTAGAACAGGAAGCTAAAGTTAAAGAAGACTAATTCACAGCACTGATTTAGAAAGGCTATATGATTGAAGAAAAAATGTAGTGACGTTCAGCATGAAGATAATGATCAGTAAGTCTTACTTCTATGATATGTCTGAAATACAGTGACTAAAGTGGATCATGGATCATTACTCCAGTGGAGCGGGATTTCCTTCCATATCTTTTTGTTTGACATGCTGTCAGTAAGCTTTGAAGGACAAAAATGCATAATAAGGTTTCCAGTGTATTAAATTTGTCTTAATTTTATTGATACTACATTCACTTCATTACAGATGAAAATAGAATATCCAGTTTCTTCGTGCCGGTGATGCTGTAGTGCTTTGCAGATCTACTTTAATATTATTTTTCAGCAACACTTACCAGCAGATTCAGCTTTTTACTGCTTGTTTTGTTTGGCGTATCCTCTCTGAGTAAATTTTGGTTTCATTAAAGAGTTCCAAATAAACGCTAGCTGAATCACTTAAAAAAATATATGCATTGTGTTCTCTGTACCGTAACGGGCACTTAAAGGGAGCAGGGGAATCGATGTAAGCCGAATGACTATGGGTTGTTATGACTCGGTTGTAGTCAGTGCAAACCTTAGCAACTGAGTGGTACTGTGGACTGTAGCAGTGTGGTTAGCAGTTTTTAATGCCTTTTCATTTTATTAAGACATAATTTGTTGCAGTAAGTATCAGAAATGGACTTATTACTATATAATTCTATCAAAGGAAAACCCATTCAAAGAAATAACTAATAAATTATGAAGCAGAAGTGCTTTTGAGTATGTACCTTCAAGAGAGAAAAAGAGTAGTGTTGCTCTCTCTCTCTCTCTCTCTCTCTCACACACACACACACACACACACACACACACACACACACACACACACACACGCGCGTTTCCTCATCCCTGAGGAAGTAAAAGTGACACACATCGAAATAATTTTTCTTTCCTCATGGATGAGAAAGGGATGGTTTAGGGAAGGTGAAAGAGGGAGAGCAAGTCTCTCAGACCCCAGAATGGAAGGAGACCAACTATAGTGCAGGTGAGGGAGCGGGAAGGGGGGGGGGGGCAATTGGAGACAGCAAGTCAGAAATGTTTCATTTGTGAACACTGTAGTAGCTTCAGTCTAGAGATGGTAAGGATATAATGAAAAGTAAAGACAGTTTAGTATGAAGAGTTATGAAACATGCAATTTACAATTAGGGACTTAACAAAGTTAACAGAGATTAAGTCCAGGAGGATGCCAAGGTGCAAGGATCTGTTGTAGGGCAAGTTCCTATCCCCAGAGTTCAGGGAAACTAATATCGGTTGGGAGGATCCCAATAGCCCATGTAGTGTGGCAAGCACTCAGGTTCTTGAGTGATGCTGTAAAGCATGATGAGCAACTGAAACAACTCTCTACTCTTCCATTTCACAGGCATTAAATGAAAACTAGACCTGACCACCTATGTCTGTCTACATTCATACTCTGCAACCCACTGTGAAAAGTGCGGCACAGGGTATTTCCTGTTCATTTGCATATGGAATACTAAATAAATGCCTGTATGTGTGTTGTAATTAGTGTAATGTGTTGTTCACTATCCTTGTTGGAGAAGTGTTACGGACCCTTGTATATTCCTAGATTTCTCACTTAGTTTCTGGTTTCTGAAACTCTGTTAGCAAACTTTCGCAGGACAGTTACCGCATACCTTGAAGGATCTCATAGTCCTTGTTCTTCAGCATTTCCATGGCCTTCTCCTGTGATTCCAAGAAACCTGTGATGATGTGTGACGCCCCTCTACATATCAATTTAACATCTTGTGTTAGTCCTTAGTCCTACTTGTTGTGAATATCACAGACTTTTAACAAAATTCTGGGATAGGGAACACAAGTGTTTTATAGGAAATTTCTTTCGTAAACTATGTTTTCCTTGTATTCTCCCATTGAACTGAAGTCTGCTACCTGCTTTACTTACTGTTGAGTCTGTGACCAATATATTAACTATTCTCATAAGTTGTTACACCAGGTATTAGTAGTAGCTGGCCAATTCCTGAATCAGTAACAACTAAGCAGAAAAACATAGTATAATGCACAAGATATTAACCAAAAACAGCATTAACCACTAAGGAAAAAAAAATGAGTTTTGATCTGACAGAGGTGCAAATAGGATTTATTTGTGGATTAAGCACAGCAAACACTTGCAAGCCGTGAATGAAGTAATGTAAACTAGGAATATGATCTACCACTTTGCCTGGGAGTAATATACTTAAGAATGCTTTTAATTTCATTTCAATAAAATCTTTGTGTATAGCCCTTGAAAGACAAGATATCAGTTCACAATAATATATGAAAAGAATAGGTTACTACTTATGAAGTAGAGGAGGTGTTGAGTCGCAGACGGGTACAACAAAGAGACTGCTACACATTTCAGCCTGTAGTCAAAAGGACTAATTCTAAAGTAGAAAACACACTGACAAGCACAAATCGCACACACACAACCACTGTCACTGGCTGCCTGCCGGGGCCGGACACACTGTGTGTGCAGTCTTTTTGTTGTGCCTGTCTCAAAACCACATTTGTTTGGTGAGTAGAAAACTATCCTTTTCATAATATTGTCATTATTCCATCCTGGATTTTCCATTGTTTGAAGGTGAAGATGTCAGTTCAACTTGTTATAATCTTTGCCACACTTAACCTGGATAGCAGAAATTCAGAATTGGAGGAGGAACTGGGCAAGATGATTTCGTTATCATCAAATTTATTCCCAGCAGCACTAGCAGAAATTTTCAGTTCGTTAAACTGGAAAAAGAAGTAGAAATACATTCAGTGGAACATATCTGAAACAGCTAGAAATTTAATTTTACTGAAACTGAAAGACAACACATTGAAATTGCCTGGCTTGGCTTTGACAATCTGAACAAAGTTTTTGAAAGAAGTATTTGAATGTCTCTGAAACAGTTAACAAGCAGTGTGATTTGTCAGTGTTGGCTTGGTGTTGGTTAGATATGGATTTTTAATGTGAAAACCATTCAGAAACTGAGATACGCCTATTTAGCAATGGAGAGATGTGTGTTGTGAATTTATGTATGTATTGGTCCTCTGAATCATTTTTTGGCCAAGACATGTACAAAGAGTGTGTTATGGTATTGAAAAACTGGGAGAGACAGATAAACAGAGATACAAATTGAGGAACAAACTGAAGTGAAAGATGTAATTATGGATGTAACGAAGATAAAATGTAGGCAAGTGGGGTGTATTATCAGGTGAATGGGTAGTGTATGTGGCAAGGAAGGTATTTGCTGGATTTTATAAACACAGTGTTCTGCAGTTCACATGAATTGGGAACTTAATGTTTTATAAGTAGTCTTCACGGGTTTGCCGCCGGATCACGTTGTGCAAATTCCACAATATTTCCTCGAGGCAGCTGTCCGACATCTTCAGGTGGTTCAACTTTGCTTGTGGCTAGGTACGACTGACAGTATCCGCACACTGATGCCCCGTTTTTAGAATGTGCGTGAAGAATGCGCAGCTGCAGAAATCACACATGCGCAGTGATTTGCCTTATTCAAACTCCCTCTGCCAAAAATCGCAGAGTGGCTCTCCCACATGTGCATTGTACGCTGCCTTTGTCAAGTGCGACCAGACGTTACTCACCAACAGCCGTACTAGGCCATTATTATGACAGGCCTGTTTCCGAAGAATCTTGATCTTCACGTTGTGATTTAATAGCAACTAATGCAGGGTTCCAGGCTGTGCTCAGTTGAAATCCCGTATCCTTGTTGATGAGATTATCGGCTGTACGGATATGTATTGCTTCCTTAATGAATTTGCACAACGTGATCCGGCGGCCAACCCGTGAAGACTATTTACAACACATCCGCCGGGAAAGCTTGAAGAGTCACTTCATGTTTTATAATTGAATGTTGATATTGGTTTCATAGGATTTTTTGTTATTTATCGTGCCACACTTTATCTGGCTGCATACCCACTGTCAGCAGCACACTACAAAAGCTACATAACTGTAAACAAGATAAGTGTTACCTATCAAGATAATATACAAAGTTATTGGCTAAGTACAGTTATTGCCAACTTTCAATAATAAAAAAAAAATTAAGTTTCTGACTTATTGGTTCATCTGGGGCTGCTTGGTTGTGGAAACACAAAATGTGGCTGCTATAAATGGTGAGTTACGAGGTTTTCCCCAGTTGCTGGAGATTATTCCTTAGGTTATTTGGAACAACAAATGTAAATACAGTAATGTTGTCAGATTCATAATAAAGAAGCTACAACAGAGTTTCGAAACATGCCGTGGGAACACTACACTTGTGTTCACAGGAGACACGATCAATCTTAGGTAGACAACTGCAGCTAGTAGTATGTTTTAACAACCACTTGTTGATACTGCAGTCACTGTTTACTGTTGTTGTCTCCTGTGTACAGTACAGTTTGCGATGCCGTACAAGTTTTCATAACAGGAGTATGGAGAGATGGTGAACATTTTGGGCTTCTGTGATGGTAATGCGAAAGCTGCTGTTGCCGAATATCACCATCAGTATCCTAATCATAGGATTCCGGGTGCCAAAACATTTAGTGGAACACATCGAACATTGCTAGAAACTGGTACCCTTCCCAGTATTTGTATTCACTCCGAAAGGCATCGTGATGTTCAAGAAGAGGAAAACATTCTTAATTCAGTAGAGTGCAGTTCTCGTTCAAGTATGAGATGTCTAGCTACCCGATTGAATGTTTCACAATCTAAGGTATGTAGAATTCTTCATGAGAATGGACTGTATCCTTTTCATATGCAGAAAGTTCACCATTTAGAGCCACATGATTGTGCCAACTGTTTACACTTTTATAACTGGTTAAATGGAAATCGGCAGCTCTATTGCTTCGTAATGTTCAGTGATGAGGCAACCTTTACAAGAAACGGCATCAACAACATGCATGTCTGGACAGACAAAAATCCCCATGCCACAGTAGTATCTCAATTTCAATGAAGAGTCAGAGTCAATGTCTGGTGTGGTGGTGTTTGTGACCAGTTACTGGGACCGTTTATTCTTGTGGGAAATTTAAATGGTCAGATGTACGGTAAATTTTTACTAGAAGACTTACCGCAGCTTCTTGAAGATGTTCCTCTGTAAACAAGATGCCACATGTATGTCCAGCATGACGGGGCACCTGCACATTCCCACCATGTGGTAACAGCTTATCTTAATCAGCAATTCCCACATCAATGGATAGGTCTCGGGGGTCCTACCAACCAGCCTGCCAGATCTGCAGATTTAACACCCCTAGATTACTGCATCAGGGGTGGATGAAAGACATTGTGTACGAAGTTAAGGTGGAAACACAAGAAGAATTGATGCAATGCATTTTCGATTCCACAACGTTAATAAGGAACGACCATGTGAAATTACAAAATGCTACTCGCGTGTTTCACTCCTGTGCGAATCTTTGCCTTCAGATGCAGGGAGGAAATTTTGAACACTTGCTTTAAATCCACTCTGAATGCAAGAGACTGCTACAAAATTGTTTAAATTAATTACTATTTGCTTTTTTCAATCCCATTATTGTATTTACATTTTTTGTTCCATATAATCTAAAGAGTACCCTCCAGAAACTGGGGGAAAAACTTGTGACTCGCCCAGTATAATATTGGAACATCCCTATTTTGTGTTCTCTTTATATATATAAAAGAAAGACTTGTAATCCTGGAGATGCCCAGAGGAGGCCTTTATCCAGCAGTGGATGTAAAATGATTGTATAAAACTGCATCTAACTGAGGCTACAATAATTTCAAAAACATAATAATTGAAAGGCATTTTCATCACCAGTTCACATAAAGTTAGACACTGATGAAAATATGATATACATTGTGGACATTCTTGATGGAACATCCTGTTATTTGTCTTAAGAAGTTTAGAGAAACTTGGAAAACTTTTGTCCGGATGGGGACTTGAAATCTTCAGCTTACTGGCATAGGGAACTACCATCACTGCAAATGCACTGTCTGCTGGTAGCCAGATTATATGGGAGTGATTTTTTGTGGTGGGAGGAATGATAGCCATCAAAATGCAGGGACTGTAGATGGTTAGTGGGCTTCATATGGACGGACGGACGTACGGAAGGAGCTATCAGAGAGGTGGAGATCAATGTCCAAGAAAATGGCACATTGGGCTGAGGAGGATCAGATGAAACAAATTGCAGCGAAGCTGTTGAGGCTGTGTGGGACTAGAAATTACCGTGAATGAACCAGAACCAGACAAAGGGCTTGGGCTTTTGAGAGGCTAGGATAGTTTCCTGTACATGCTCCATCAACCAGTTGATGCAGAAGAGTGCCATGGAGATGCCCGTGGCTATGCCACAGATTTGTTCATATATTTTTCCCTCAAAGGAAAAATAGTTATGTACAAAGATATAATTAGTTAGATGTATAACTAATATTGTGGTGGTTCTGGAAATGGAAGAACGTTGGGGGAGGTACTGCTGGTGTGTAAGGAGGTGACATCACCAAAAATGAGTAGGGATCTTGGTGATAATGGGGTAGGGACTGTTGAGAATTAGAGAAGGAAGTGGGTCTTATCTTTCATATGGGAGGCTGTGCAACAAGCAATTGGTGCAGTGGATACTTAAGTGGGAAAGGGGGAGGGGTACAGTTGGATGGTGGTATGAATTGATAGAGGCAAGCTTCAGTGTTGAGGTTAGGTTGGCTTTGATTGGTGGGGTTTGTTCACATTAGAGTATTGACATATGGAGACTAGGTCTTTGACTAGTTCAGCATTATTGAATTTGGGTTAGGGGCTTAATGTGAGGCCATTGGAGTGGACTGAAATTTCTGTAGGATTGCAATTTTTGGGAAGCAGATTGACAGCAGTGTTTTGTGTTTGCATAAGTTCTGTTCTTTTTGAGATGTTGAGAGGTAGTTTTGGGATATGTGGCAGATGGAAAAGGTCGGAATTGCAGGGACTGGGTGCTATGAGGGTTTAGGTACAGGGAGGCCAGGAACAGTCTGAAAAGCTTGTAAGAGTGTTGAGGGTAAGTTGGATTGAGAATAATTGTTAAAAAAAATTGATACAGTGTGCCATTTCTGATTTTATTGGCACTGATGCCAGCCAACCAGGTTGTTGCTCGTGCAAATTCAAGCTCTTGCACATGCTGCAATGTGGTAATGCACAGACATCTGTGCAGCGGTTATTTACCACTTGTTCAAATGCTCATAATCAGTTAAAATGTGCCTTTTTCAGAAGTGATAAATTTAAGCTAGATGAGCAAAAGCTATGTTTAAGCCAGTTTGAGGAAACTAAACGAAGAACTCATTTGGTGACACTGTATCTGGCAGTCTACTTGAATTTGTGTGTGCAACAACCTGATTGGTTAACTTAGTGCTCATTAAATTGAAAGTGGCAAAGCACATAATTTTTTTTCTATCTCTGAGCACAACGTACACTGCAACACCCTTAAAATTTTTTTTGTCTGTTTCTGACATCCTGTATATCCGAAGTGTCTGTAATTAAAGTTCCAGTTTCAAAACACTGTAGAAAAATAACCACTACTCAGAATGATGTCACATTTGAACAGCGTATTATTGACGCAGGGAGAAATGGCGTGGAACAAATTTTTTTTGGAAAATTTCGTCAGTAGATGGCACTCTTAAGTGTCTTAATGTAAATGAGGTTGTCTATAAATTCAGCAATCGACAGTTGTGGCACGGTTAGTAAGGTAAGCCTATCCTCCACAACAAGGTCATACAACACCAGGTGGGAAAAATCGGTTTTTAACTCTCCTGAGGTCAAAAACCAAATAAAAAGCAAAATGACATTGATTTTTAATTGTCTCAGGACCAAAAATTCCATAAAAGTCAAAAGACATTGACTTTTGATTGTTCTGGAGCCAAAAACACATGAAAGCAAAACAACATTGGTTTTGACTTGTCCTGAGACTGGTGCAAGATATGTTCAGTTTGCTCTCCCTATTTACTGCCACAAGTTGAAATCAAGAAATAGCAAGTTCCACACAGCAGATCAGAGTGTCTCGGGGGTCAAGTTCAGAATGTGTAGTGGGACGCATGTTTTCATTTCAGCTGCAATTGTAATTGGAGAACTGAACACAATGTCACTCAAATAATGCTACAGCCAGAAGCTACATGGATTAAGATCAGGTAATCTGGATGGCCAGGCTGTGGGGAAAAGACGGATGATAATTCTAGAAAATAAAGAAGAAAATTATACTACCATGATTCATGGCTTTCAGGGTGCCACGTGAGAAAAGTTTGAATGGGTTTCGCATTATCAATGTTTCTGGAGTCCAGGCTAGGCAACATGGAAGATATCATTGCATTTGGGATATGTCATTACATTCGAGCTCAAAATATGTTCTAAGATTCTGCAACAAGTCAATCGTAAGGATACTGAATGGTAGTTTTGAAGATCATTTCTCCTGCCCTTTCTTTAGATGGGTGTGGCCTGGGCTTTCTTCCATCTCGTGAATGTGTAGCTATTTACAGTTAACCTTAGGATTAATACATATAAGAGTTGACATTTATTTCATACATGTCCACTTTCTGTAATTTTTTTTATGTTAAATTTCGATGAGAGTATACAAATTATAAAAAAAAAAAAAAAAAAGAAAAAGAGAGAGAGAGAGAGAGAGAGAGAAACATTGGTTGAGAATGGTTATTTTTATATTTGTTTATCTTTTGATCATTTTTGAAAGCGGTATTAGGCAACTAATACTGAAAATAAATATACTATCTGACCCAACTACATACAGTGACAAATATGTGTATCTGAAATGTATATCATCATAGTAAATAGCTGTGATAAGTCACTAACTATGCCTTCCTCATATCTCTTCACCTGCATTATCACTGCTACACTACTAAAAGTTGCAGGAAATTCTGGAAAGACACTTTTTTCTTAGTGATTGTAATATTTATTTATTACTCTTGGACAGTAAAGAGAACATTTTTATTTGGTATGTTACTAAGAAGAAAAATGAGATGGGAAAATTATATTACTAATCATTTAACTGGGTTTGTAAACTGAACAATATAAATGCAGTTGTTATTTTCTTTCAGTTCTGTTTGTTTTATCATCTTATTCATGAAAGTTATTGTGTGACGTATCATCACATCACACGTGCAGTGCACAACTGCACATGGTTTAGTGATCCACTTTGTTGAGCAAATGCTAGCTTGTAAGAATTGCGTTCATAGTAGATAATTATAGTGAGAGACCATTATAATGACTGGTTCTAGCAAAGATGGGAACACATGGTTATGTGCTTGTTTATGTAAACAAACAAAAATTATGCATTGTGTAACATGCGTATCTAAAATATCTTACTAAGTGTAAAACAGAGTGTAGGGCCCTAGATGGAGTGGTGTTGAATAAAACCTGCCTAGATGTCAAGAGGGCAATATGTGAAAGCTTCAGCAGCATACGATTATTGAAATATCTCACAAAGTCAAAGAATTTCTGGCCATAAGTAAAGATTGTTAGAAATTGAGGGTATCAGAGTAAGAGTGAATAGGGTATTAAGTGAAATTTGTGACTGAACTGAGAATTTCTTGGTAGGGAGAATGCAGCATGTTATCTTGGATGGTGACTCATGGTAGCTGTATATTAATGGCTTTCCAGACAACTTTAACACCAATTCCAGACATTTTTGCTGATGGTGTAGTTATCTACAAAGTGCTGTGTGAAAAAGCTGCACAAATAATCATTCATTATGATAAAGATTTCAGCGTGATACAAAGATTAGCAACTTGATTTTAATGTTCATACATGTAAAACCGTGTGCTTCACAAGATGAGAACAACATAGTATCCTACGATTAGAATAAACAGTCATATAGGCACAGATGTAGGGTATGGCAGGGGGCACGCTTCAGATCATTGGTAGACTACTAGGGCAATGCGATCACTCTAAAAGGAACAAAGGAGATTAATTACAAAACACTCATGCAACACATCCTAGAATATTGCTCACCAGTACCAAGTATGCCTAACAGGGGTCATTGAATGTATGCAAAGAAGGTCAGCACCTATGGCCACAGGTTTAAAAAGAAAAACTGTTTTGACTGCTGTGTAACACAACCTGTTCACTAAGCAATAATTCTTTTCAAAGAGCTTGATGATTTTGCAGTTTGATTGCAATGAGTTATTGCTTCACGCACAGATTGTGCTATGTGGTTTCAAAACCCGTAATCATGGTTCTATGCAAGCAGTGTTTTTTCAGATGACCCCCGTGTGTTTAAGGTAAACACAACAGTCTCTATAGATGTGACAAATGCAAATTCTACAGTACATTAAAATTTTCTGAAGATTGCTTAGAAGGGCGAAATGCTTCAACAAAAGTATTGTTTTCCCTGCAACCAGAACTGTTTTATTTCAAAACACTACCCATGGATGCCGTCCAGATACGCCATGGAGTAGGAAGAACTTGTCGCAGGTTTGTTTGACCCATGAGTGTGTCACAGAGATGCTGAAGAAACTGAATGTCAGATACTTCAAGATACACGCATAATACCAAGAAAGCCTACTTACAAAATTTCATGAGCCAGCTTTAAGTGATGAATCTAGGAATATACTGCAGTACGGAGCAAGATTAGACTAACTGCAAGATGCACAAAGTAGTTTAAACCATCATCTTTCCTGCACTTAATATGTGGATGGAATGGGGAGAAGCTCTAATAACTGATACAATGGGAAGTGGTTTTCACAGTGGATTTGACTATGGGTGTGGATGTAAATCTTGCAGTAGAAAAATGCAATCTATACAGTACATGCAGAAGAATGCATAATATTACTGCAATCTGTGCTTGCCTTGTGCAGTAACCTAGTATCTCTGACTGGTTTGAAGCAGATCAAACCCAACTACCAGTAATTGTTTGTTGTTTAGTATATATCATTTCTAGAAGGTAGTTAAAAAGTCTTCTTTTTGTGTATTTTTGAATGTTTCATGTTTGAAATAGTTGTACTCTCCGACTGGGGATTCAGTTCTGTTCTCGCTGTACTGTGGTGTTTGAGATAAACATTCATTCTAAGCATTGTACTTCATTGATACAATGTGGCATTGTTTGGTAGATATGCCAGGTACTCCAAAACATGTACATCACTGTGGCTCCAAATCGGCAATGTGAAAGCTTCTCGTATACAGATGTGTGTACAGTACATCATATATTTAGGAGACCGTTGGGTTTCAAACTAGCATTAAGTCAGCCACACATCAGGCATCCATCAGCATTTACCAGTGATGCCAGTCGGAATTTAATGAAATAGCTGAAAGGATTCAACTGAGTCACCAAATACAGATGGGGTGTCATGCATTTGGCAGATGTGTACTTTTACTTAGCCAACACAGCAAAGCATTGGTTCACAAACAATGTAGAGAAGCTCATTAGGTGGGACAAATTTCATTACAAACGGAAGAAAACATTTGCTGACAACCAGCAGCAAGTCTGATTAGTGGAAGAACAATTGAACAACAGATCCAACGTCATGGGGAAATGACACAGTCTCATATTCAATCTTTGGCATAGTGCCGCATTGATAATTCAAGCATGACAGAAGCTGACAAAACCTTACACTTGATGAAAGAAGTTGCAGAAACTCTTCTGAAAAATAATGTGACAGCAACCAAGGGATTCATCAATTGGTGCCAGTGCATTGAGGAAATACAGCAAAAATGAGTTGGATGAAAGAATTATGACCAACTCTCAAATGTGGTCCCTAAGGCAGTTACGGAAGATCGACAACCTGGCTCTCTCATACACCAGGTGGTAAGAGAAGAGAGACAGCTTTTTATGACAGTCAGGGCTTAAACTGTTCTTACGCTATTATTATTTCTTCACAGGTACCATCTGATATCTTGAACATGCTTAGTGCTGTGTTTAGGTGCTCATGTTTCTTGTTGTTGTTGTCGTTGTTGTTGTAGTTGTGGTCTTCAGTCTTGAGACTGGTTTGATGCAGCTCTCCATGCTACTCTATCCTGTGCAAGCTTCTTCATCTCCCCGTACCTGCAGCCTACATCCTTCTGAATCTGCTTAGTGTATTCATCTCTTGGTCTCCCTCTTCGGTTTTCACCCTCCACGCTGCCTTCCAATACTAAATTGGTGATCCCTTGATGTCTCAGAACATGTCCTACCAACCGATTCCTTCTTCTAGTCAAGTTGTGCCACAAGCTCCTCTTCTCCCCAATTCTATTCAATACCTCCTCATTAGTTATGTGATCTACCCATCTAATCTTCAGCATTCTTCTGTAGCACCACAGTTCGGAAGCTTCTATTCTCTTCTTGTCTAAACTATTTATCATCCATGTTTCACTTCCATACATGGCTACACTCCATACAAATACTTTCAGAAATGACTTCCTGACATTTAAATCTATACTCGATGTTAACAAATTTTTCTTCTTCAGAAACACTTTCCTTGCCATTGCCACTCTACATTTTATATCCTCTCTACTTCGACCATCATCAGTTATTTTGCTCCCCAAATACCAAAACTCCTTTACTGCTTTAAGTATCTCATTTCCTAATCTAATTCCCTCAGCATCACCCGACTTAATTCAACTACATTCCATTATCCTCGTTTTGCTTTTGTTGATGTTCATCTTATACCCTCCTTTCAAGACGCTGTCCATTCCGTTCAATTGCTCTTCCAAGTCTTTTGCTGTCTCTGACAGAATTACAATGTCATCAGCAAACCTCAAAGTTTTTATTTCTTCTCCGTGGATTTTAATACCTACTCCGAACTTTTCTTTTGTTTCCTTTAGTGCTTGCTCAATATACAGATTGAATAACATCGGGGATGGGCTACAACCCTGTCTCATTTCCTTCCCAACCACTGCTTCCCTTTCAAACCCCTCGACTCTTATAACTGTCATCTGGTTTCTGTACAAATTGTGAATAGCCTTTTGCTCCCCGTATTTTACCCCTGCCACCTTCAGAATTTGAAAGAGAGTATTCCAAACAACATTGTCAAAAGCTTTCTTTAAGTCTACAAATGCTAGAATCGTAGGTTTGCCTTTACTTAATCTTTCTTCTAAGATAAGTCGTAGGGCCAGTATTGCCTCACATGTTCCAACATTTCTACGGAATCCAAACTGACCTTCCCCGAGGTCGGCTTCTATCAGTTTTTCCATTCGTCTGTAAAGAATTCGTGTTAGTATTTTGCAGCCATGACTTATTAAACTGACTGTTCCGTAATTTTCACATCTGTCAACACCTGCTTTTTTTGGGATTGGAATTATTATATTTTTCTTGAAGTCTGAGGGTATTTCGCCTGTCTCATACGTCTTGCTCACCAGATGGTAGAGTTTTGTCAGGACTGGCTCTCCCAAGGCTGTCAGTAGCTCTAATGGAATGTTGTCTACTCCGGAGGCCTTCTTTCAACTCAGGTCTTTCAGTGGTCTGTCAAACTCTTCACGCAGTATCGTATCTACCATTTCATCTTCATCTACATCCTCTTCTATTTCCATAATATTGTCTTCAAGTACATCGCCGTTGTATAGACCCTCTATATACTCCTTCCACTTTTCTGCTTTTCCTTCTTTGCTTAGAACTGGGTTTCCATCAGAACTCTTGATATTCATGCAAGTGGTTTTCCTTTCTCCAAAGGTCTCTTTAATTTTCCGGTAGGCAGTATCTATCTTACCCCTAGTGAGATAAGCCTCTACATCCTTACATTTGTCCTCTAGCCATTTTGCACTTCCTGTCGATCTTATTTTTGAGACGTTTGTATTCGTTTTTGCCTGCTTCATTTACTGCATTTTTATATTTTCTCCTTTCATCAATTAAATTCAATGTTTCTTCTGTTACCCAAGGGTTTCTACTAGCCCTCGTCTTTTTACCTACTTGATCCTCTGCTGCCTTCACTATTTCATCCCTCAAAGCTACCCATTCTTCTTCTACTGTATTTCTTTCCCCCATTCCTGTCAGTTGTTCCCTTATGCTCTCCCTGAAACCCTGTACAACCTCTGGTTCTTTCAGTTTATCCAGGTCCCATCTCCTTAAATTCCCACCTTTTTGCAGTTTCTTCAGTTTTAATCTACAGTTCATAACCAATAGATTGTTGTCAGAGTCCACATCTGCCCCTGGAAATGTCTTACAATTTAAAACCTGGTTCCTAAATCTCTGTCTTACCATTATATAATCTATCTGATATCTTCTAGTATCTCCAGGGTTCTTCCATGTATACAACCTTCTTTCATGATTCTTGGACCAAGTGTTAGCTATGATTAAGTTATGCTCAGCGCAAAATTCTACCAGGAGGCTTCCTCTTTCATTTCTTAGCCCCAATCCATATTCACCTACTATGTTTCCTTCTCTCCCTTTTCCTACTCTCGAATTCCAGTCACCCATGACTATTAAATTTTCGTCTCCCTTCACTACCTGAATAATTTCTTTTATCTCATCATACATTTCATCAATTTCTTCGTCATCTGCAGAGCTAGTTGGCATATAAACTTGTACTACTCTAGTAGGCGTGGGCTTCATGTCTATCTTGGCCACAATAATGCGTTCACTATGTTGTTTGTAGTAGCTTACCCGTACTCCTATTTTTTTATTCATTATTAAACCTACTCCTGCATTACCCCTATTTGATTTTGTATTTATAACCCGGTATTCACCTGACCAAAAGTCTTGTTCCTCATGCCACCGAACTTCACTAATTCCCACTATATCTAGCTTTAACCTATCCATTTCCCTTTCTAAATTTTCTAACCCACCTGCCCGATTAAGGGATCTGACATTTCACGCTCCGTTCTGTAGAACGTCAGTTTCTTAATGCCATGTTTCTTAATAATGCTGTAAAACTTCCTTTTTCCTTGATCAAAAAAAGCGTATGTTGTACCACATCCACTAAAAGAATATGTTCACGGTTGAACCCGCAGGATGCAGTGAAAAGCAACTTATCTTCTGTACTTCCTCTTCCTGGTCTTATTAAAAGTGAGTTAACATATATTGTATTTCTACTGTACAAACCGCTCCAATGTTTTTGACGACAAGAATATGTGAAGTTGGATTGCAACCTTCTCACTTCTTTTCCACGCGTAGACTTACTTGGTGTGCACAACCGATCTTCTTCTCTGGATAGCCGTCTACGTCAGTCTCCGAAGAATGATGCTATTTAAAGAAATATATATGATTCTCTCTCTCTCTCTCTCTCTCTCTCCCTCTCTCTCTCTCTCTGTCTCTCCTCGTGAAATAAGTAGGTACTTGAAGAATACTTTTAGTTCACTGTTGGTGTATTTCAACTTCCATAAAGAACAAAATTATCATTTCTCACATAAACATTAGACTTCATGTAACTCACCCGTGTCGTCACACGTTAGACACAAATTAAGATACATTTACCACATTGTTGATTCAACAACCACGGAAATCGTGAACAAGTCTTGCCTCTAGCACGTTTGTGTTAAAAAGTTACTAAAAATTTTTTTTTTTTTTTTTCAACTCAACTGTTTTTTTCATCACTACAATAGTTAAAGAATAACACAGAAGTTCCTTGGGGCTGCCGTGTTCTTTCATTACAATTTCCTTGGTGCGACCGACAAGTACTTGTCGATGCCGTTTGACTGCTGTGTCTACTGTTTTCTCACTACACACGTCGGACCTGCACACACATACAGGTGACGCGCCATAGATAGGCTCTCTCACTCTTATATTTAAAATATCGTGTGCTCAAGATGGTAGAAGGCCAAGTGGTTCTAGAATTTATGCGGAATTTCTCAAAACACTACATATCCTCCTGCTCAGATCGAACACGCAATATTTTATACATAATCATTATGTACATTAATATCACACATAATAACAATTCACATTTTAAGAGTACACATTTATTACATAGGTTTATATATATCCTTTTCACATCAAGAACAGTCTTTTTTTTCCAATCGCAAACTCCAGGTGTTCATGACTCATGAGTAATCTGTTTTCTGTACTCACTTTTTGTACTACCTCTTCTAAGTGTGTACTCATTCATTATCTATTGTAGTTTGCAGGAACTCTAGGGAACCTGAAAGTGTTCCTTTTGACACTCGTAAACTTAACATAAAATGTAATAATGCTCATTGTGCGTAGAATTCAGACTTACCAGAATAATCCCTATAAAATGTGTGACTTCTGTCATGATACTGTCCCCTTCTCCTAGGATCAGTACCTATATCTTGCATGTGGGTTGACCTTTTGGAGCACTTTCTCTTTCCGTTCTGGTAGGTACTCCCCTTTATACAATATCCCTATTTCTCAGGCCACAGGCCATCCTATTTCCATGTAGGTACGCCTGCCCTTTATACGTAGCAATGCTGGGTACGCCCCCTTTATCCTTTATGAGTAGGCCCCATGGTTCATTACCCTAGTATACATTTCTATGTATACTACAATTAAGTATTTCCTGGTAAAGCTACAAATCTATTTTACACTTCACATTCACTTTTATAATACATCATTTAATCCCTGGAGTCCTCTACTTCTCAACTCCTATACCCTTAGTATATACTGTGTCTACCTACAATTCAAGTCTCACTATCCTACTATTCATCAATTTATCAGAGTATTTGCTACACTGACTTTTCTTAAATAAGCATCACGATTAATTCCAATCTTGCTTGCGTGCTCTTTCATTACTCATGCCTCCTTCTTACGTATACTCGCTCGATGTGAAATCGTCACAGTTTTTGTACCTACAATGTAGAACTGTCGTAGTTTTTATATGCATATACATATGTGTACATGTTTGCGTGTGTACACAAATCTTCCCCTAAAATACCTGGCGGTTCTCACGTCGCGACATGTTTCTAGTCTGTAATTTTAATGTTTGCGTATAAATGTAATTTTGTATAAAAACAAAGATGAGGTGACTTACCGAACGAAAGCGCTGGCAGGTCGATAGACACACAAACAAACACAAACATACACACAAAATTCAAGCTTTCGCAACAAACTGTTGCCTCATCAGGAAAGAGGGAAGGAGAGGGGAAGACGAAAGGAAGTGGGTTTTAAGGGAGAGGGTAAGGAGTCATTCCAATCCCGGGAGCGGAAAGACTTACCTTAGGGGGAAAAAAGGACAGGTATACACTCGCACACACTCACATATCCATCCACACATAGAGACACAAGCAGACATTCTCGTAAATCATGCTGTTATCCACAATACCCACCCCTTTCAAAACTGATGTAAACCCTCCCATCTACATCAAATCTCATAAAAGGTATAAAATATTCTGTACAAAGTAGAAAATCTATATACAATGTTATCACAGTTGTTTAATTAGTCATCCAATATTGTATGTTTTGCGAACTTAATATTTCCTTCAGTTCACTCAGAAAAATATGCGTCAAGAAATATAAATTGGAACTCTGGTCCAATTATATTACATTCAGTATGAAAACTGTATTCTCATGACTTCAGAAATTATTTTGAAAGTTATGCGCCAGGATATGGTTCTCCATATTTACCTAGAAATATGTGACCGATCAAAGGATTACATGGCATCTTTCAAGAAAACCAGTGTTGGAGCCATTGTAATGACACTGTATATCAATAATACATACAAAATTGACAACATTGATTTTACCAAGACCTCTACACACAGGTTTGCAAAGAAACTGGTGAAGAGATTATATACGAAGATCATTCTTAGCTAAAATATGACTTAATTATATGTGGAGACCGCGCTGGTCAAAACGGAGGTCAAAGCAAAAATATGACGTAATTATACGTGGAGACCTCACCACTCGAAACCGAGGTCCAAGCAAAAATATGACCTAATTATACATGGAGACTGTGCCAGTCAAAACTGAGAGAGATAAGAGCTGACCAGGCACACTTAATATATCTTGTCCCAAGGCTGTGCCAAATGACGGAGATCGGAGACAACATGTGTGCAAATTTCCATCTCAAGTTGCAGCCGAGCAAAGTCGGGACAAGTCCGGATTGGGGACAGGTAGGTGCGAATGCACTGTGGAGTTCCCTACCTCATGCGTGCTCATGCAGGGTACATAAGAGTAGTACCAGAAACAGGTATGCAGAAGCTTCTTTAGTCCCCCCCGAGAGATTTTATAGGGAGTCAGAGGTTGTTAGTAGTTTGACTGAATGGAATAAGGAAATCCTCCACCAGGAATCATTGGGGATGATGTAACCACAAATGCTAGTTAGTACATTTTTTTTCCGTACTATTTTTGAATTTGGGATGGTAGAGTAGCTTAAGATTTTGAAGGAATCCGGTGCATAAAAACTATTATAGAAGGAACACCGAAAACAACTCAGGACCTGATGGTCGTCACTCCGCCTGTTAACTCAGAACATTAATGTCCCTGGGGGTTATATGACTCCGCCCGGGTCCCATGGATCTGATATTAACTCTTTAAACTTCTTTTGAAAGTCTCCCCACTGCAAATCAGTCACCACTTCCCTAGTTAACACAGCATTAGGTGAAGATACTCTCTTTTTCTACTTTGTCTTGGATAAGCTTGAATTTTTTCCAGAGTTCATCTATGACCTTTCTGGTATTAGTAAGTTCGGAAGAAGCCATAGGCGACACATTCGCAGATGTTATTCTCTTGGTAACTTTTCTTTCTATAATTTCCTCTACCTGTTCCTTGAGACTACTTACATTTATGACATCAGAGCTTGTTATCTTCTCTTTGAAGCTTCTTTCTGCACTGTATACTTGTGTACTTACACCTGTAATTTGCGATTGAATGACAGTCATTAATTCGCTATGCTTATCAACGCTCTCTTTCAAAGTATGCCATCCCTGCTTTACGGCATTACATCCTCCAGTGATCCTAACTTTTCATTAATCCCTAATTCTACACTATTATATTTCTCCTCAATATTCAAGTCTAACTTTTTTGTCAAATTCTGAAAATTATTAGTCTGTTTTTGGTTTAATTCAGCAAACATTTGATTTACCTGAATGTGTAAAGAATTTGTTAGTTCCTTCTTTAAATCTAATTTCAAATTTTTAACTTTACCATTTAGAGTGTCAAATTCAGTCCTTAAAACATCTATGCCTTTCCATAGATTACTAAATTCTCTACTGTGTGCGTCAACTTTGGCAGTTAATAAACCTAGATTGGTTGCTTGACTATTCAAGGTTTCACTCTGGGCATCTAATTTATCATTTAATTGAGCATTTACTGAGTCTAACTTAAAACTCTGGGTGTCTATTTTTTCACTTACCAAAGTCGCACTTAGTTCATTTCTTAAAGTAACATTTTGAGCTTTGATTAGATTTACTACCTCAGACCAGTCTGGCCCTTCTTTACTAATTTTCATAGGCATGTCTGGTTATAAAGTTTCTCCAACTTGCTGTTCCTGATCCATAGTTTTACAAGCTTTAGCCCTTGTGAGCATCTAAAAATTAACTTTTAAGTATATTAACTACACTAATAATGTTCATTCAATGGCTTATACCATGTTGTATTAATATAATAAAGTTCTGTTTTACACTCACTCGGCGTAGAATTTCAGCTGCATTGTTAAGCGTATGTGTTATCAGCACTGGTGAATTGCAACTGGTACCAGTGGCGTCGGTTGTTGGTTTCCACATAGGCGTCAGTGAGCGGATGTGGAAGTACGTCAGCACCGGTGAATAACAACTGGTGCCAGTGGTGCTGGATGCTGATTTCTGCGTTTGCATACCCACGATATGTGAGAAATTTATACCCACCACACCAAATTTTCTTAGTCATATCATTCTAGGCATATCTCTTCTTAGTCTAATATGTTGAGATCTTCTCTCCGGTTTTTCTCGTTGTGTTTTATCACTTCTCTCCGTTATTCACATTTACAAATTTTCTCCATCGGATATTTAGGCAGAATCCAATTTCATGAAATGGTTGTTTTTTCTTGTTATGCTCGGTTGCTATGGCATCACTTGATAGCTTTTTCTCTCGTTTTGTCTCAAAATTCCTTTTTTCCGTAGGTCCTTTCACACTGGTTGCCACGTTCTAATGTTTTTGATGACAAGAATGTTGGAAGTTGGATTGCAACCTTCTCACTTCTTTTACATGCATAGACTTACTTGGTATGCACAGCCGATCTTCTTCTCTGGATAGCCAGCTACGTCAGTCTCCAAAAACTTCTCCGAAGAATGATACTAGTTAAAGGAATAGGTATGACTCATTCTGTCTCTACTCGTGAAATATGTAGGTACTCGAAGAATGCTTTTAGTTCATTGTTAGTGTATTTCAACTTCCATAAAGAACAAAATTATCATTTCTCACATAATCATTAGACTTCGTGAAACTTCCTGGCAGATTAAAACTGTGCGCCGGACCGAGACTTAAACTCGGAATCTTTGCCTTTCGCGGGCAAGTGCTCTACCATCTGAGCTTCCCAAGCATGACTCATGCCCCGTCCTCACAGCTTTACTTCTGCCAGTACCTCATCTCCTACTTTCCAGACTTCACAGAAGCTCTCCTGTGAAGACAGAACTGGCACTCTTGGAAGAAAGGTTATTGCGGAGACATGGCTTAGCCACAGCCTGGGGGATGTTTCCAGAATGAGATTTTCACTCTGCATTGGAGTGTGCACTGATATGAAACTTCCTGGCAGATTAAAACTGTGTGCTGGACTGAGACTCGAAATCGGGACCTTTGCCTCTCTCCTGAAGAGAGCTTCTGTGAAGTTTGGAAAGTAGGAGACCAAGTACTGGCAGAAGTAAAGCTGTGAGGATGGGGCGTGAGTCGTGCTTGGGTAGCTCAGATGGTAGAGCACTAGCCCGCGAAAGGCAAAGGTCCCGAGTTCAAGTCTCGGTCTGGCACACAGTTTTAATCTGCCAGGAAGTTTCATATCAGTGTACACTCCACTGCAGAGTGAAAATCTCATTCTGGAAACATCCCTCTGGCAGTGGCTAAGCCATGCCTCCACAATATCCTTTCTTCCAGGATGCTGTAAGGTTCGCAGGAGAGCTTCTATGAAGTTTGGAAAGTAGGAGACGAGGTACTGGTGGAAGTAAAGCTGTGAGGACGGGGCGTGAGTCGTGCTTGGGTAGCTCATATGGTAGAGCACTTGCCCGCGAAAGGCAAAAGTCCCGAGTTCGAGTCTCGGTCTGGCACACAGTTTCAGTCTGCCAGGAGGTTTCATATCAGCGCACACTCCGCTGCAGAGTGAAAATCTCATTATTAGACTTCTTGTAAGTGACCCGTGTCATCTCATGTTACACTCAAATTAAGATACATTTACCACGTAGTTGATTCAGCAACCACGGAAATCGTGAACTAGTCTTGCATCTAGCACATCTCTGTTAAAAATCTTTTTTTTCAACTCAGATGTTTTTTTCATCACTACAGTAGTCAAAGTTATAAAATAGCACAGAATAACACAGAAGTTGCTTGGGGCTACCGTGTTCTTTCATTACAACTTCCGTGGCGCGAACGACAAGTACTTGTTGCTGCTGTTTGACCGCTGTGTCTTAAGTTTTCTCACTACACACGTAGGACCTGCACACACAGACAGGTGACACGCAGTAGATAGGCTCTCTCACACTTGTATTTAAAATATCGTGTGTTTGAAATGGTAGAAGGCCAAGTGGTTCTAGAATTTACGCGGAAATTCTCTAAACTCTACACCACAACTGAAATAGAAGTGCTCTAATATTTCATACTTTGGAATTTTGCACTGAGTTTGAAAGTTCTTTACTTTTTGTGAACTTTAGTGCCCCTGGTATTGGATGCAAAAAAAGATTGTAGTAATCAAATTTGTAGAGAATTTTATGCTCTTCTAGAAAGTAAATGGACATGACAGTGCTAGGAACAAAAGAAATTGGGATTTTTTGAAAAACTATGAAATTTTCAATGCCTTTGACTACAGAAGGTTTAGACAACATAAATTTTGTTGGCAAAATTTGGTTTTCCAATGTTTCCAACCACATGAACTAGTTAAAAAAATAAAATCTTCTATCCTACCTTTTGCAAGGTACAGGCTTTTTCTTTGACAGTTTGATTGAACTATATGCTATACTAGCAAATTGTAATCAACCTCTGGGAAGGTTCCCAAAGTCAGAAAATTGGTGGATAATAGTCTGCAGGGACTTCCTGACCCACTACGCTGTCACCGAAACTGTGCTGACTGCCGAAGTCCTTGAAATTGCAAAGTTTCTTGTTGAGGATACCATTTTGAAAGACGAAACATCCCACATGATGATCTGTGATCGTGGAAAAAATTGCCTTTTGAAGACTAGTATCAGAGGTAATCAGCCACAAGATGACAACTGCTTTTCCACCCACAGATGACTTTTCTCACAGAGTGCTATAACAAGACGTTGGCAGATGTGCTGTCATATGTTAGTATCAAGCAGAGACATAGGGATGCATTACTGCTTGCCGTGACATTTGCACGCAACACAGTGCAATAAGAGACTACAGTCTTCATTCCATTCCTCCTCTCTCTTTTTTTTTTTTTTTTTTTTTTTTTTTTTTTTTTTTTTTTTTTTTTTTTTTTTTTTTTCCTCTGTGTTTATGAGGCCAAAATGACAATGGATATGCAGTACCTGTTTCAACTGGATGTTGCTCTGGATGAGCGTGTGAAACGCTTCATCACCAGGACCAAAGAAGCTAGACAGCTCTATCACATATAGACCCTGGACACCCAACAGGATATATATAATGACACATTTCCCTGTGGTGATGCTTGGTGGCGGCTGTGTGCAGTGCTTTTGACTTAAGGGATGGTGAGGTGCTGGGGCAGTTGAGGTTTTTTCCTGAGGACCTTTCCACTGCCCAGTACTTCTTTTATTTGGCGAGTAGTGAACTCCATTATATAAATATTACACTCATGTATATGGAAGTCTATGTATGTAGAAAAATGTGAAGCAGTTACAGAAGAAATGAGAAGTAGATTCTGTACATCTTGAGCTTACATAGAAAGTTAATTTTGTGGTAGCATATACTGTTTGGAGGGAGACAAATTCTTGGAGAAATTAATAACTGCACTCAGCTTATTGCTGTGTATTTTTTTATTAGATTTTTCTCCAACCATGTTTTAGCATGAGAAGGATAGTAGAAACATTGTCAGTAGTCGTATGTTACTATCACTTTAACAATTGTTCTCATAGTGGCTGGTTACCTCTATAAAAACACTGTAATTTGTGTACTATTGAGTTAGACTACAGAAAGGGATTATGAACTGATAAAATAATTTATTAATTTAGCACAAAACACAGCAAGTGTTGTTAAGAAAATAATAAGAGTTGTCCTTTTATTATGATCATCAGTAGCATTTGTGTTCACAGACTGTGAAGTATTATGCATTAGTTGATGACAATGTGAAATTTCGATGAACTATATATATGACGATATCTGTCTTGTATTAACTCAGAAAATATGAACCAAATGAATGGAGAGTGTTTCTAATGTGTGCAGTCACACAAGTAAGAATCAGAAGAATGATGGGTGTTTCAAAAAGAGTACATCTAGTGGCCAGCATGACAATCAAGTTGTCCAGATACATTATGTTTTAAGTCAAATGAAAAACTCCTTGCAATAAACATTTTCACTTCAAGAATATCTTACAGCTGTTTAGTTAAAGACATCTGTGATGTCATTACTACATCATCTGCAGTACAGAAAAACATAAGTGTCTGACATTGGTCTGCCCCTGGTAGCTGAGTGGTCAGCGTGACAGACTGTCAATCCTAAGGGCCTGGGTTCGATTCCCAGCTGGGTCAGAGATTTTCTCTGCTCAGGGACTGGGTGTTGTGTTGTCCTAATCATCATCATTTCATCCCCATCGACACACAAGTCACCGAAGTGGCTTCAAATTGAAAGACTTGCACCAGGTGAGTGGTCTACCTGATTGGAGGCCCTCGTCACATGCCATTATTATTATTATTATTATTATTATTATTATTATCTTGTGTATTTTCAGTTGTGTCTCTAGAGCCCAATATGAGTAGTGTTTCTTAATTTCCCATGGTCTTCATGACTGATGGACTGACTGGTTCTTATTCAGTCCTGTTAACTTACATTCTGTAGAAAGGATGTACCGTGCAATTTAGGACAAAACAAAGACTACATGTACATCTGCCTGTGTATCAATACTTCGCAGCCCATATTACAGTGTGTGACAGTAGGTACTTTCTCCCATTTCTGTTCCAGTCGTGAATAGTTCACGTGAAAAACAATTGTTGTTAAGCCTCCGTGTGAGCTTGAATGTCTGTAATTTTACTATCATGGTCTTTTCTCAAGATATATTATTGGAAGCTTATTGTAAACTTTTATTCCAAACTGGATAACTCCTTTTCACATTATTTGTGAGTTATTGAGTCTTTGTGAAGACTTGCTTCTCTCTTGTACCATGATTGTGAATGTCACAGGTAGCTTGGAGAAGATTTAACCATAAATCTTCTTGATTAGAAATGTTATAGTGTCAGTATCCCAAGAGTCTTGACCAGGTGCCTGCAGAATGTAACAATATAATGAGAAGGAAAGTTGGTACTCACCATATAGCAGAGATGTGTGTGCGTATGTGTGTCTGTTGTTGACAAAGGCCATTGGCTGAAAGCTTTAATTGTGAACATATTTTTGTTGTGCCTATCTGCGACACTGTGTCTCCGCTATATGGTGAGTGGCAACTTTTCTTCCCACAATATTATTACATTCCATCCTGGATTTCCTATTGTTTGATTTATGCCTACAGAATATGTGATTTAAATTCCACAGATATGAAGTGCTCTGTGGACTTATACTCCCTGTAAAAGTGAATCTCTCTGCACTGACTCAATAAAAATGCTTTAGTTTATGCTTTGAAAAGTGACATATGAGAAGTGGGTATCTCACAGCAATAGCTGCTGCTCTGCATGAATACTGGCTATGTAACTTACTGCTACGTCAAGGAGAGACAACTACTGCTGGTGGACTTCTGCTGGTACTTCTAGTAATCATTTTCAAACTCTGGCAAAATAGTAAATACTGAGTAGTAGATCTGGAAAAAATGCATTAAGATGTCTGAGTTAAGCAGCCTCTATGACCCATCAGAGAAAAAATGTTAATGTTTCACAGAATTAATGTGAAGTTGCATATGTTGAGAAAACAGTGTGAAAACTTTGTGAGATTCCTTTTCATGTACCACATCCAGTAGGTTCAAGACACACACACATACACAAATGAACATCAGCGTCATGTGATGTGGATGAGAGGGATAAAGGAGGTGGTGACAGAGAGGTAGGGACAGAAATAAAGGTGGTTTGGGGCTAGCAATGAGAGGCATTAATAGAACATTAATAGAACATAAGAAAAAGGACACTTCAGAGATGAGAGAATGAGTTTAGAACGAGTAAAGTGGAAGGGGTGGGGAGGGGGGGGGGGGTCACAGATGCAGGAGTGGAGGTGGACATGGGACAGCTGCTTGCCGAGATTGAGTCCAGGATGATTGAATGACAGGTAGTAAGGACAGTTCCTGCCTGTGTAAAACAGAGACATTGGTTTCAGGACACAGGAGACAGAAATTCAGGTGCTAGCAGTTTGTGAAGCTATCACTGAAATTGTGAAATTGAGCAGGTTTCCTCAGCAGCATGTAATTTCTCTAGTAAAAAATAGAGAACTTATTTAAAAGTTTTTTAGTTTATCATTGAGAGAAATGTGCAGCTTTGAAGCTGCTTTTTGTGATGAATAACTGTTACTTTTTGTCAGTGTACAATTATTTGACAGTTCATATTCAAAAAAGTGTTTAGGTAACTTGCTGTGTGTTGCTATTAGAACAGGACAATTTTAATTCTTTAACAGCCCATACGTGCTGCTGATGTTACAGAACTGCTGTTTCAAACAGATATTCAATTACAGATCCTTGTTTCTCGTTTTGAGGATGGGAAACATCCATTGGTCTTCATCAAGTAATACAGACTAGAAGATGCAACAAGTGTTAAGGGGAGGGAGGGAGACCAAAGTCAATATCCAGTGGTTGCAATTCTCATTATTCTTTTGATGTATGGCTCAGTAAAATATATCTTGTTGCCTGTTGAGTCATAATGCTTCAGTTGCAATGGTGCATTACTGGTGTAAAACAATTTTTACATGTCAGTTGCCCATTTATGATTTTGATATTCCATAGCTTCATTCACATGGTATTTCCTTCTGGTGGCCTTGTGTAACTTTACACTATAACACTGACACTGGCTTGGATGTATTTACTGAGTTAGGTGGTGCAGTGCTTAGCTCACTGGTCTCATATTTGGGAGGATGACAGTTCAGATCCGCATCCATCTTTTCAGATTTAGGTTTCTACATATTTTTCTAAATCACTCTAGGCAAGTGCCAGGATGGTTCCTTTGACATTGCATGGCTGATTTTCATCCCCATCCTTGAAACATTCCAAATATCTGCTTTGTCTCCAATGACACGGATGTCGATGGGGTGTTAAAACATAAATGTCCTTCCTCCTTCAATTATTTTTGATGTATTTCACTGCACAACAAGATTTTGTATGAAAGTAAAGTTTACTTCAGTTATCCGGCATACTGCCAATTAAATAATGATCTGATTGGCAAAATTCAGAGGAAAGCCTTGAACCACCTCAAGAAGAGTTCACATCCATCCAATATCATTATAAGTTTGTACCAGCAACCCTACCAAAAATCCACATGGTTAGGATCCCCCTTTGACCTGTTGTAAGTAACATTGGAGTGCCCACGTATGTTGTAGCTAAACATTTTACATCACTTGTGGGACCACTCATAAGCAAATGCGACCACTACACCCAGAACGTATAGGACTTTATAGGTCTCCATAAGACACTCAGTCTACAACCATCATATCTCTTAGAATAAGTAGAGGGTAATTCTGGTCTGTGAATATTTTGAAAGGGACTGCTCACTACGGATGTGATGATTGTGGCTGGCTGGGCTGTGTGAAATGGACTTTTTGGTATGAAATGGGTGGCAGCTGTTGAAGCAGAGGTTTGCTGGTGGTTTTTAGGTTTGATATGGATGGATATACTGATGTAGCCATCCTTAAAGTAGCAGTGAACATAAAGAAAGTTGGCTTGTTGGCTTGAGGAGGACCAGGTGAAGAGAATGAGAAAGAAGACATTGAAGGTATTGAGATTCTGCCCTCCCAACTTTTGCACATAAAGAGATCTCCTGTGTTTTATTTCTCCAGTCACCCACCACATCCCACATTCCTAATGTCCGGCCACCTCATGGCTCAATACCACCTAGGGCTGGAGCAACTGAAGCACATTTTCCAACAGGATTTTGATTACCTTTCTTCATGCCCTGAAATGAGGAATATTCTACCCACTATTCTTCCCACCCTTGCACAGTGATAGTCTACCATCCACTAAACCTATGCAATATCCTTGTCCATCCCTACTGCCAACCCCTTACCTCACACCTCACATTCCTGCAATAGATATAGATTTCACGACCTGTCCCATACATCCTCCCACCACCACCACCACCACCTACACCAGTCCTAAAGTCCCCACTGAGATAATCTCTGCTCTTATGGACCAACAACTTCAGCCTATTACCCGCAGCCTATCCTTTTGTATAAGACATACCAATGATTTTATCCACTGGTTCTGCACAGTTTCTTCAATACATAGTGCCCTACTTGTCATTGTTGATGTCACCTCCCTATACACTAACATTACTAATGCCTATCTCCTTACTGCTATTGAACACTACCTTTCCCAATTCCTGATGGTTTTGAAACCTGCAACTTCCTTCCTAACTGCCATGACCAACTATATCCTCACCCACAATTACTTCTTCATTCAAGCTATTACCTACAAACAAATCCGAGGTACGACTATGGGCTCTCATATGGGCACCATCCTGAACCAACTTATTTATAGGCCATCTAGAGCAATCCATCCACAACTTCCAGAATCCCAAACCCCTTACCTGGTTCAGATTCATTGATGACATCTTCATGATCTGGATTGAGGCCGAATACACCGTATCCACATTCCTCCAGAACCTCAATATCTTTTCCCCCATTTGCTTTACCTGGTCCTACTCAACCCAACAAGCCACCTTTCTTGATCTTGATCTTTACTTCAAAGATGGCTACCTCCACCCATATTAAACCTACCAGCCAACTGCAATATCTCCACTTCAACAATTGCCACCCATTCCATACCCTTGAAGACCCTTCCATACAGCCTACCCACTCACAGCCGTTGCATCTATAGTGATGAGTGGCCTTTCTCGAAATACACCAAGGATATCGCTGAAGCATTCACAGACTGTAATTACCCTCCCAACCTTATATAAAAAAAGAAACAGATCTCCTATGCCTTATCTCTCCAGTCACCCACCACCTCCAAAAGTCCCACCAACTGGCCAAGAGGAGCATTCCCCTTGTGACTCAGTACCACACAGGACTGGAGCAACTGAATCACACTCTCTGCCAGGGTTTCAACTACCTCTTGCCATGCCCTGAAATGAGGAATGTCCTACCCACTATCCTTCCCACCCCTCCCACAGTGGTATTCTGCCACCCACCAAACCTATGCAGTATCCTTGTCCATCCTTATTCCCAACCCATTTCGTCATGGCTCACATACCTGCAATGGACCTAGATTTGCAAGACCTGTCCCATACATCCTCCCACCACCACTACAACCACCACCGCCACCACCATCTACTCTAGTCCTGTCAGAGGCATGTGCGATTCCATCTAAGGCAGGGCTACCTGTGAAAGCAGACATATGATCTACAGACTAAGCTGCAACATTTGTGATCCTTTCTACATTGGCATGACAATCAAAAAGCTGTCTGTCCGAATGAATGGCCTTCGAGAAACTGAGGCCAAGAGACAGATGGACCACCAAGATGCTGATCATGCCACCCAACACAATGTGTTTCATTTCAGTGACTGCTTCAGAACCTGGCCATATGGATTCTTCTTGCCAACACCAGTTTTTCTGAACTGCAAAGGCAGGAACTCACCCTGCAATATATCCTACGTTCCCGTAATCCCCATGGCTTCAACTTTCGCTAGTCCTTGTCCTCCACCAACTAGTCCCCTTCTCTGCTTCCAATTGAACATTGCACAGACTTCTATTCTGCCAATGCACCCACTAGTCTTTTTCCCTTCTCTACTTCTCTCCTTTTCTGCTCTTCCCCCTCCCTTCCCTCCTCCCCCCTCCCCTCCCCTCCCCCAAACCTCCCGACTGCATCTAGCAGCGATACCTTGTTCCCACCATGTCCCTGCATGCTCCCACAGGCAGCACACCACCTCCCCCTCCCTTCGAACATGCTATCCCCCCACCCCACACCCCCACCCTATGCCCCTCCTTATCTGCTCCACCTATGCCAAAATGCTGCTCCCATCAGGTGCAGTTGCTGTCAGGAGTCTGGCTACAGCACCAAAGACAGTGGTCATGTGTGTGTGAGTTGTGCTTTTGTGAATGTGTGTGTGTTTTCTGCCTTGGAAGAAGGCCCTTCATCAAGAGTTTAAATGTTTATCAGTCTTTTTGTTGTGCCCGTCTCTGACGCACTGTCTCCTCTATATGGGGAGTAGCAATCTGTCCTCCTCATAATATAATTTACTGGGAAATCTTCAAAGCACCAAAACTGAGACCTGTGATATAGTCTTTTGTTATTGGAACTAATGCCATTTTTAATTATGTCTTGTATATATTTTGAAAATGTGATGTTTTAATTATCTCATATTTTTCAAAATATGTTTTTGTCTTGCAACTAAAAGATAAATAATATTTATTTCTGAAACTTCTTTTCATATGTTCAGGCTTGGGTCGTTCCTCAGGACAGTCTCCTAAGCCTGATTTCAAGATGGGTTCAGAAAGACATTACAGCAAGAGAGCGAAGCATTCGAGCACTGCTTACATTTGTTGATTGGAGTAACTTAGAGGCAACTTTTATATCTGAACAAATAGACAAAGACCAGCTTTATTCTATGAGTGAAATATCATTCTATTTTGTGCTGCAATCACTAGCTGAAAGTAACTTACTTTTTCCAAAGTACCAGTCTGCGTATCAAGCCCTACAGCAGAAATTTCCTCAGGTTAGTGTATAAGGTAACAAAAAGTATTTTGCATTATAGTTTACTCTTAAAATGTATGTAAGTCTTAGCAGTTATTACTGATGTGATTGTAATTAGCTGAACATCTACATAACTGGAACAATGAACAGACCAACTAGATGCAATCAGTGTGATGTATTTAAAATCAATAATCACTGTTCAGTATGTTTCTTACTTAGAAACTTCTTTCATTGTTTGGTCTTGAAGGTAGGAATGCTTCCTCATTTTGTATGCTTTCAATTGCTATTGACTTCCAGTATTATTTTCTGGGAGAATGCAGATTAAAGAAAGACAGTGTTTTTCACAAAAAAAGACCAGTAAAATGTTGTGAAGGTAAATCAACGATAACATGAACTTTGTAAACTCAAGTGCATAATTACAATTTTTTAAGGGACAATAAATTGTATAACTTTAGAATCTAAAGACAGGTTGGTGGAAATGAAAGGAGCATTATGTAAGACCAAACAGGGTCATATGAAGTACATGAGCATGATGATGATATTGCTAAAATTTCTCACAGATCTTGGGATGCTAAATTCCCACTACATTTATTGTTTAAATGTTTTCTTGCAGCTGAGTTGACATTTACATCATCAAAAAATACAGTAAAAAAGTAATTTCCATTAAGACTTGCTTTCTCTTCTGTGGTTCATAGTGGCTGTGTTTTCTGGTGCAAACATTTTCAATAAACTCGTGTTAGACATTAAGTAAAAAAATTGGGAATTCCTACAATATGAAAAGACATATGTTGTTGGCTACTATTTCTTCAAATTATCCACTTATCTGTTAGCTGCCTGACAAGTAGCAATGATTATTTAAACAGGTGTCAATTCATAGCACACTTAGATAACTTTGATAAATATGAACATCATCATGCTGATGATGTGCTAGCAGTAGGGGGTAAACAGCAGGTATTTAATGTAACCAAGGAAGTAGCAGCTCTTTCTTGAAAGTAGTGGCTTCCTTGCCAATATTTGTGTGTTACATTTTATCTTCAGCACAAATATTTATTCAGGGATATTGTTGAATGTTCTTTCATTCTTTCTGATATTTGACTTATGGTCATAAGGCTAAGACCCAAGGAGTAATTACCTGCCAAAGATTTCCTCTCCCACTGCTGGAGACATCACCAGAGACTTCAAGGACTCAGGATGCTATTTAGATAAGTCAAATATCAGCAGTAACACAAGTACTGGCAGTGAAAGCTTGCATTCCATGATTCTTGCATTTTGTCATCAACCATGTTTCTGTGTATGTTTTCTTTTTTCACATGTATACAAAAATGTATAAATTGTGGAATTCAGACAATATTGCTAACAGACATAACATATCAAACTTATAAATGAGGAACTCTTGGATAATGGCTTAAAACTAGTCAGTCTTTCAGAGGAACATGACAAACTTTCAGAAGAGATGACTATTTATGTGATGAAATATGAAAATTGTGCTGCAGATAGAAAAGATGAAAGTGGTTATGAAAAACCGAATGCACATATTTCAATAAAACATGAGGCTTCATGTCTGAAGATCTTGAGTATACAGATAGATAAAATTTTCAGGTGGCACCAGCATATGGATAAGCTAGCTGAAAAACTCAATTTTGCCTGCCTTGCACTCAGAAATCACTCCCCATTTGTTGACCTGCAGACAAAATTGCATACTTCCACTCAATTCTGTCCTATGGCACAATCTTATGGGGCATTGCACCTAAGGTGAAAAGAGTGTTTATTCTACAGAACCATGTAATAGCAATATTGTTTAAAGTTGACAACTGAACATTTTTCAGAAATCTCTTCAGGAATCAGGTATTCTTACACTTACATACCAATACATGTACTCCCTAATGGTATTTGTGGTTAATGACAAGAGCTAACTTAGGAGAAACTCAGCAATCCACAACCACAATACTAAAAGTAAAAATAATTTCCATATAGCTCTGCATTCCTCACTACGGGTCAGAATGGAATTTTATATACTGGGGCAAAGTTGTATAACAGTGTGCCAGTAGACATCAGGTGGCAAACTAAAAATTCCCAAATATTTTAACACACAATAAACAAATATGGCACTAGCCGCTCCTCCTAGAATATATCCAAATTCTTTGACTTGAGAATGTAAATTTTGTGTAACTCAGATACTTGAATCAGATAGAGCCTTATTTTGCCAATATATAGACAACTCATATTGGTCTGTATAAAGTAACAATGCTTTGTTTGAAATGTTAGATAGTAACAGTAGCTGAGTAATGTAGAAGGATGAGCAATGGCTTTCTGCAAAGTAGCTGTTTTTCTCCCAACATACATATGAGTACACAAAGAAATCTAGAAGTGATTGTCATAATTATCAGTTTGAATAGGTTAAAACTAGTCATAATTTGTTGTCAGTTCACTTCAAAGAAGTAGCTAGCAGTGGTTGCTTCAGCCTGTTAATGTATAACTTGACAAGTTCCACATTCCTGTTGTCTCTCCTTCATGATGGGATAAGCAGAACATAATGTATGTATGTATTAATAATGTATGAATCAACCAATCAGTCAATTAGTTACATTTGACATGCAAGGGAAAGCTATAAGAGAGAAGATATGGTAATACTGTATGCCGCGTAATGTAGGCTTCCATGTTTTGAGTGCTTCAAAAAATTCAAATCAAAGTGACTTTTTCTAATGTATGAAAAAGAAAAAAAATTAACATTTCACGGTAAAATGTGATATTCATAAATGGAGTGTTTAAAACTGTCTGTTTAATACTGTCTGGTAAATTATTTAAATTCGATAGCTACCCTTCTTTATGAATGATGAAATATTTGTATATTTTCAGAAGAAAGAAAAATGTTGAAAAGTAGTATCCTCAGAAGTATAAATACAATTCCTGTATAACTTATTTGTTATAAGTGTATATCTGTTTTTACAGAAGAAAGATGGAGATACAGACTTATAAATTTTCTGAAGTGGTAGGTGCATCAGTGAGTTTATAATTTCTTTTCAGTTTTATTTTTATGTTACAACAGATTTGCTCATGATCCTTGGTTGAACAAGACTGCCAACTCATCAGGTTCCAATCTTTTAAGACAGTGGGAATGGGGTGAGTCTGAAAGAATTTTTGTGATGATGTGAGGTGGCAAGTTGTTTGCACAGCCTGGTTACATGCAGAAAAGTACTTACTTGAGCCATTCAGTGCTTAGAAAGGAATTCCTTCAGATATTATCTTTACTGTCAACACCAGCTCAAAATTCCTCTAGATTGGTCACAGTAATTATGGAACCAAGTTTAAGCAAAATAATTAGTGTTACTGTGTTATTCGTTGCTTGTCTTTCCTCATTTACGCTAAGACCTGGTCCCTTATTTTTTGAGTCAAGAAAGTTTTCTTGTTGCATGAATCATTTTGCTCATAAACTCTTTCCTACTTTCATGGCTGCATTTATGGATGAATGGTCTTTGTTAAAATGCTATACTTTCCCTCAGCTCTGTCTCAACATTTGCTCAAATCACAATAAAAAGGGTAATTTGGTTTTGGTCTGCCTTTGTTAGTGTTATAATGTCAGACCTAGGTTTCAGTAATGGCAAAGCCTTTCTCAGAGTCTTCTACATTTCATTCTGTAGCAGTCTTCACTCTGTTGAATTGCACTTCAGATGACCAATTGTTTCCATTATAGTTTCCCTGTTCTTCAACAAGCTGTTGAAACATATTATACAACAGCACATGACACTGGCCTCTATGGCCAAGGTCATTAATGCACACTTGTCCGATGGCACTTGAGCCAGGGATAAGCCAGTTCAAATCCTGCTAGTGAAAAAATTTTCACTGCCAGTATTTTTGCAGCAAAGTGAAGAGAAGTGGTGGCATAGAGTTTCTGATCACCATATTTTGTGCCAACGCCATTTTTTTAATACCAAACCTCTCTGCAATGTCCCAGAAAGTTAGCGCAAGTGACACTGTTGACGGTGATCCATCTGTCAGATGGGGATGATAAGTGTGGGTTCTCTTGGTGCTATTCCTGAAAAATAGAGCATGTGCTGGCACTGGGTTTAACTGTCTCCTTTCTCTCATAATCATAATTACAATCATCATCATCGTCGTCATCATCATCATCATCATCATCATCATCATCATCATTATCATCATACAACACAAACATTACACTACACACACACAAGTGCTTGCGCATATGCGCATGCACGCGCGCGCGCGTCTGTTGTGGACAATATTAATAGAAACATCATACTTTTGACAGATGATGTAGTTAGCTATGATGAAGTACTGCCTGAAAGAAGCTGCACAAATACTCAGTCAGATCTGATAAGATTTCAAAGTGGTGGCAGAAACTGACAACTTGCTTTAAATGTTCAAACATGTAAAACTGTCCACCTCACAAAATGAAAAAAAGTAGTATCCTGTGACTGTAATGTCAGTGAGCCACAGTTGGAATAGATGAACTCATACAATTATCTGGATGTAACAGCTTTTAGGGATATGAAATGGAACGATTATGTAGTGTCATTTGTAGGTAAAGTAGATGACAGGCCACTCTTTATTGGTAGAGTATTAGGGAAATGCAATTAATCTACAAGAAGACTACATACAAAACACTTGTTTGACTGATCCAAGTGTGTGGGACCTCAACCAAATAGGACTAATAGGATACTCCATGAATACAAAGAAGGGCAGTACGAATGGCCATAGATCTGTTTGAGCCAAGGGAGAGCATTACAAAGTTTTCGAAAGAACTGAATTGGCAGGCACATAAATTACCTCTTGAAAAGCTACTAAAAAGTTTCTGGAATCAACTGTAAGTTGTGAATCTAGCAGTATATTGCAACCCTCTGTGTATCATTCCATAGGGATCATGGAGACAAGATTAGACTAATTACAGCATGCACAGAGTCATTTAAGCAATCATTCTTCCCATGTACCATATGTGAATGGAATGGGAAAAGTCCCTAATACTGATAGAATGGGACGTATCATCTTTCATGCCTTCACAGTGGTTTGCCGAGTATAGATGTAGATGCAGACCAAGTTTTCAGTAGAACTGAAACTGGGGACAAGTAGTATAGATTCATTAGAATTACAAGTGGAAACAAAAAAGTTGTGATACAGGAAACAGAAAATAGTGACTAAGTCTTTAGACACCTGAAAATGTGGGTGATACAGTTATATGCAGCAAAGCCTAGGACACACAAGTAACAAATTAACTATGTTACCTATATTCCACTCTAAAATTACCATTTTGGGACTGTTGTGTTACCTTATGTCACATTTGTTTCATTTTAACTGTGATAAGTGTTTTTATTTGTTCTAGGGTGGATGTTCTTTAGACAGTGACACTTTTCTTACCATGGCTGTGTCAACAGCCATAGAAGAATTCCAGGAAACATCAGATAATCGCATCAGCTCTATTCCTTCACGAAATATGGTATGCCAATTTAATAGTGAAATTTTTGTACATATTGCTTGATATTTATTTTCATCATTCTGTACAGACTCAAAACAATGAAATTTTGTTTGAAGTTAGATAATATGTCATTTGTCTGGAATGTAGGCTTGTGCGGAAGTGAAATGAGGACAATAAACTGTTCAGACAAGAAGAGAATAGAAGCTTTTGAAATCTGCCACTACAGAAGAAAGCTGAAGATTAGATGGTTAGACAGGTAACTAATGAAAGGACATATTGTGAGGCCACAAGGAAGTATTGCTTTTGCTAATGAAGAGGGGGAGCGTGGGAGGGCGGGGTGGGGGGCAAAACTTGCAGAGGGACACCAAGGCTTAGTACAGTAAGAAGGTTCAAATGGACATAATCTGCAGAAGTTATACAGGGATAAAGAGGCTTGTACAGGGTAGACATGCATGGAGAGCTGTGTCAAATAGTCTTTGGACTGAAGATCACGCCACCACCAACAAAACAACCACAACAGCAGCAACAGCAACAATGACATGTCATGTTCTGTCACTAGGCAATTTCTTACAGATTAACAGGAGATAATGCAGTAAACGATACCCAATCATCAGATTTTACATGAATGATATTGATTTAACTTTAAACCATCCCACACTATTTATGGAGTTGAGGCGTAATAATTATTAACATAATGTTATGCATGCAGAAATGATGGTGTTTTATTTTTGACACAATTGCAATTTAGAGTCAATTGCAATTTGGAGTAATGGTTGTCAATACGTAAGTATATTCATACATATGAGAATGTTCTGCATCGGATAGCTTGTCGGCATCTACTGTGAATTTTAACTTTTTTTTTTCTTGCTCATTTGAATATTGAGAGCATCAGTTTTATTACACTATTAGAGTGCGAAATCCAATTGTCAGGTCTTAACCCCATTCCAACCATAATTAGTTAATACAAATGGTAAATATGCATATATCTGTAGGTAAGCTGGCTAGGTCACATAAAAAAGTTGTACAGCAGGTGAAGAATGACTTTGCTGATCACGAAGTATGCATGATACATTTCAAAATTGTTTCTATCTTCAGAAATCCGAGTCCTAAGTAGCCCAAAGAGAAGAGTCATACAGACTACCTGTCATCTCACGTTATGTGCACAACTGGTTATGGCTCTTGTCCTGGTGCTATTTTTGCATTTGGATTTCTCAAGATGGAAATAATTCCAAAATGTCTCATGCATACTTTGTGATCAGTAAAGTCATTCTTCACATTCTGTATGACTTTTTATGTGACATAGCCAGCTGAACTACAGATCTGTGCATATTTACTAGATTGATCACTAGCCTCCTATGTGGCACACCTTTAATACAAACTGTCTCTGGTAGAAACAAATGCAATAAAATTTTCTTTGAAACATTGTTGAGATTTAGGTTAGATACATGGTAGTCATAGGTTATTAACACTTGCCATTAAGTGTAATCTCCTAAGTAAACATGCATGATTGCAACAAAAAATATATTTCTCTCTTAATTGGGGGTGATAACCATGATACAATATCACCTTACATGCAGATTGAATTTCACCTGTGCCCTTATAATTATGCCTATCATTAGTTGTAAGACTGATTAACTAGGTGTTTAATCCCACGAATTAGCTTAGACACTTCAGTATTTTCCTTGTCATAACAGAAGTGTTACGTGAATCACTTTGTGTTGATTGCTGGCATTAATTACTTTTTAATATGTGTTACACTTGAACTTTCATCCTGTGAAAGACCAACAACACTATTTCTTTGACGTGGAAATCATTGAAGTCAAGTTGGCATTGCATAAGATAGGTTTTCCAGACTTAAGAGTTAACCTGTTTTGAAGCTTGTTCAGATGTTTTCTTGACTGTTTCTGATGTGATTAATTTCAGGTTGTTGATTAATAAATTTGTATCGCCTGTGACTAGTACAGATTCTAAAAGACATTTTACTTGCTTTGATAGGAGGCTTTTACATTCCCCGAAATACTACCTTTCGGTGTTTCAGTTCCTCTAAAAAGAAGCACCATTGAAAAATCTGTTTAATCAGAAAAGTTAAAACTTTGATACTGTTAGTATACATAGCTTTTCCCCTTTCCTTTTAGTAGTTTTACAGTAATGTGATATAAGAGTGTATCCGGCGTATTTCTGTTCAGTTTGTTTAATTTTCAAGAAATACCCTTGTAACTAAAACATACTAGGTGATATTCCATTCCTGTTTCTCACTGGTGCATGCTCAACAAGAGCCTCTGTTTAGTTTGGGACAGTAAGAGAGAGGTACTGACAGGCTGATATTATGACCCAAGTTGTGAGACTTGCCTGTGTAGCTTACAAGAGAAGATCCCCAAGTCTCAATGAATAGTCTTGATAAAAGTTGGCAAGTGTATGGAGGGGACAAAATGTGTAATATGTATTTTTTTTTTTTGTCCAATTTCACTTTTGAGGAGTAAAACACACCTCAAAAGACATTTGGCATTCTACATTAAGAGAGAATATCTTTGAAATGATGATGTATAAAAAGTGTTATTCAAATAAAAGTTGATACATAATTAATGTTCTTGAAAGCTGTGTAATCAAATTTTGTAATAATCTGAAATTTTCCAAAATACTCCTTCACCATTAATTAATACTGAAAACTTCTGTTACTACATAAATTAAAGTAGCTTTCAAGGCACATACATTCCTTTGTAATAAAGCTGGTTTATGAAATACCATTTTTGGAAAGTGAGCTGTATATAATGTGCTGTCAGAGCATTTTCAAGATACCTAACTAAAATATCTAAACTTTATTACAATTCTAATTATTTGTTTTATTTACATTTCTTGTATGTTTTAAATTGTTATTTTATGTTTTACATTCATAATTTTTTTGTTCTTTAGTTTACCATTTACGTTCCTGTATTCTGTTAATTGGAAATAATAAGTAATTCATTGTTAAGATAGAAAATAATTACAATAGTGATAAGATATAAAGAAATGCTTAAAACATAATGTTTTTTCACACCATGCACATAAAATAAACAAAATTTCTTCATGTAATTTACACGTCAGAGAAGACAACATAAAACAAGATTCAGTAGTATTTCAAATCATCACAGATGATCCTCTAAATAACCTGATTTGTACCATGTATATTTCAGTATGTTGGTAAGTCTTGGCGAAGAGAATTGATTATATAATAATGACTGCAGCTTGATTATGTTGTTTTTCAAGTGAAGAGTTACATCATAATCATTCACTGTTAGTTTCTCTCAAAAGTATGAAAAGGTGGGTGGTCAGCATGACAGCATAGGTACAACTGTGGAATGTGTATGGCTTTCGATGTTGGAAGAACTTCGTGAGAAGATTTTCAGGTCTAGGTCTGTTGAATGATTATGATGTTACTCTCCACTTGTGAAACAGTACAATCAAGCTCCAGTCACTAGTACATAATCACTTCACTTTACGAAGGCTTAGCAACAAACTGAAATATGCCTATTACTAATCAGGATATTTAGAGGATCACCCATGACAATCAGAAATCCTGCTGAATTTTGTTTTATATTGTCGTCTCTTTCATGTATATTAATGAAGAAATTTCATTCATTTTGTGAGCATGGTGTAAAAAATGTTATGTCTTGAGCATTCCATTAAAGATTATCATTATTGTAATGAGTTACTTAGTATTTTCAATTAATAAAATACAAGTATGTGAAACGACAAAAAGAAACTGAATGTAAATGTAAAATAACAATTTAAAACACACAACAAATATAAGTAAAATAAAGAATTAGAATAGTAATGGATGAATCTATAGATGTTTCAATTGGGTATGTTCAAAATACTTTGACAGCACATTGGGTACAGTTTATTTCCAAAAATCGTAATTCAGAAAACAGTTTATTACACAGTGATGAATATGGTTTGAAAGCTTCTTTAATTTATGTTGCAACAAAAGTTTTCAGTTTCAAAATTAATTAATGGCACTGGGGTATTTTGCAAAATTTCATATTATAACAATATTTGATTATACAGTTTTCAAGAATGTTAATTACATATCAACTTTTATCTGAAAAATATTTTTATATATCATAATTTTGATGCCAAATTACCTTTGAGGTGTGTTTTACCCTTGAAAGGTGAAACTGGACCCAAACAAAAAAGTGTGTATTGCACTGTTTTGGTCACTCTACACACCTGTCAAATTTCATCAAGATCACTTATTGACATTTGAGAATGTTCCTTTGTTAGTCTTTAAGAAAACGCAAGGACCTATACCAAAGCCCTGGCTGGCACACAGTTTTGATGTCAAGAGGTTTTGCAATAGCATGCAGTCCGCTGCTAAATCAAAGATTGTGTGTGGGGTCTTCGCATTGTTACCTATACCTGATGCTAATGAAACAGCTTTGTCACTTGCCCATTTCAGTGATTATTACTCTGTTGTAATAATGTAGGTAATGGTACTAAACCAATGGAAGATAATGTCTGTGTTTTCTGATTACAGTTTCTGTGACTGAAGTGAGCTGCTGTCTGTTGCAAGAGTGCAAAATACTGCTGCTACAAAAATATAATTTTAATGAGTCAAGCTGCAGCGCTAGTACAATGTAGTCAGTCAGAACAATTTAGTCGTTTGAGTGATGCAGCTATTAATGTTTATGTTTGCATGACTGTTTATTCAGTCAGGTCTGAAGAAGGATTCATTCGAAAGCTTAGCAATGTTCTTGGTGTTGTTTATGTGTCCATTGAAAACTCAATGCATGAACTATATAGTGGGTTTATATGATTGCTCCTTTCATTATTTATAGTTCTAATCGTACTTGCTGATATGCTGATAAAAGGCTTTTTATATTTGAGTATGTACTTTCACTAATTGAAACATACCTTATCACATATTAAAACTTCTGTTGAGTTGGAGGCACTAAAATAAAACAAATCTGAAAGATTTAGATCAGGGCACTTGCACAAAAGCAGCAACAGAAATACAAATAGCTGTAATGGTGGAGCAGTGACAGTATTGTGGCCAGTTTTGGTTGAAATATAATTTTACCTATTTCCAGCATAATCTACAAGAGCATTTTGACTAATAACCAATTTGAATTTATCTTGTAGATAAGCGATGTACCTTATATTTTTAATTTTGTTCACAGGACCAGGAGCCAACACATGAATTACCAGAGAAAAGAAGCTGTGAAGCTGTTACTGTTACTGGTTCTAAGAAACTGAGTAAGTAGAGAGCCAATACATTTTTACACATCTAAAATTCTGACCAAATAATTTTAACTCATAAAATTTTTACTTTTGCTTGATTTTTGAGATCTGTTTTAGTGTTATCGTCCTATCATATAGCTAATATTGTATAATGAAACTACATTGTGCATGGGACAGATGTTGCACCTGAGTCATCCGCTAAAATACAACACACGTGACTGGATTTTCAGAGCAAGAGTAGCAATTAATGAACAAGGATATTATATAGGATTGGGGAGAGAGGAGGAGGGGGGGGGGGGATGTATCGGAATACCGTTTTGTGAGGGATCAAGGATTGTGGGAATGATATTCTTCATTTCATTTCAGAATTAGACAAAAGGTGTTTGAAGTCCTAATGGAGAACATAGTTCATTTGTTCGAGTCTTATGTGGTTCTGCTGAGGTTACTGTTATTCAATAGATTCTTCATCATAGCAAATACCTCATTCTCATTCATTAGTCACCGTTTTCCATCAGACTCCAACTCCACTCCTGTTCCCACCCCATTACAGCTTTCTACCCCTGCATCGCTTTGAACATTACATGGTAGTTTCCTACTTTATTCTTGTCCACTGTACCTTGCTTTTCATATCTATTTTCCTTGATCAGGATATACCACCTCCACTGCTTACTGTTTTCCTAATGTATCTTGTAAAAACTCCCTATCCTGCACCTCTGTACGCATCTAACTGAAATGACCCACACATGCCAGTTATTCCTATCCCTCTCTGCAGTTGCTCCTCACACTCCTCAACCCACATGTCACTGAAGAAAGGCAGTTTTTTCTGCTCAGGTGATAATTGTCCTTACCTGTATACTTACCTGCAGCTCAACACCACTTGTCTTAACTGAGCAGCAATCTCTATTCCTAATTAGTGCCATAAAAATATATATAAGTAAATGTGTGTGTATGTTTTTTCCATATCTCTTCCCTCTTCCTAAACAACTGGTATGATTTCAAGCAAATTTGGTACACATGCTATTTATCATGTAGAGAGAAGTACTATGGAGGTGAGTACCACCTAGTTCCATAGGGGTGGGGGGATGGGGATGAAGTAGTGTTGGTAACACCTGACACCTAGACTGCCTTGCACATCTGGTGTGTTTTGCAGGTAGCAACAAAAAGTGTTCAAGGGGGTATACATGTGGATGGGCGCTGCTGAGCAGACTGAGTGGAGCGAAGGAGAAGGGTTGTGAGAGGGGAGGAGGAGGAGGAGGAGGAGGAGGAGATAGACAGAGAGAGGGGAAGGGGAAGATAGGTGCAATACACATGGCTTATATGTATGCCGGTGAACCCATGAGTAGAAAGTTAGTTTGTTGTAATTCTGCTACTAGAATGGTTTAGACAACTGAAAACTGTGAGATGGAATAGGATTTGAATGCTTTCACATGCAATATTTGAGTAACAAAGCCACTTGGTACAGCTTTGACTTTGAATAGCAAAGATCTAGTTTTGAGTCCCAGTTTCATTCTGTTAAAGATTAATTGTGGTTTTCATGACAGAGTGAAAGGTTAATTCTAGCCCTGCTTTTTTTGTTGCCTAATATATTGTCTCATTTTCAGTTTTACATTAGTGTTTTTAATGAGTTCACTGCTGTCATGTGTTATCAGTAATTAATAACATTTTGTTTGTAATGATCTCTGCCAATTGGAACAACAGAAGAATAATAGAAACAGATTGCATACTTGCTTGGATACTTGTTTGTTCTGCAGGAACAAAGGAACTGTGATCACTTTTTGAAATACACACAGAGAAGACTGTTTCATGGTCCAAGAAAAATGGCTAAGATAAACAAAAGGGGAACGATGAGGAACCAGTGATAAAGAAATAGATACAATGCTGCGTCATAGGAGATACTGAAAGTGGATGGATGTAGAGAATCCTCCTCTCAACATTACGTCTGAAAACTATTTGGCTCAGCACTGCACCTACACTTATTGTCAAAAGTACAATCAAAAGGGATATAAAGTGAACTGGATTGAGGACTTTTTGATAGGGAGGACACAGCATGTTGTCTTGGGTGGAGAGTCTTCATCAGATGTAGAAGTAACTTCAGATGTGCCCCAAGGAAGTGTGTTGAGACCCTTGCTGCTTGTATTGTATATTAATGACCTTGCAGACAATATTGATAATAAAATCAGGCTTTTTACAGATGATGCAGTTATCTGTCATGAAGTACTATCTGGAAGAAGCTGCATAAATATTCAGTCAGATCTTGAAAAGATTTTAGTGTGGTGAAGAGGTTGGCAACTTGATCTAAATGTTCAGAAATGTGAAATTTTGCACTTCACAAGCTGAAAAGAATGTAGTATCCTATGACAACAGTATCAGTGAGTCACTGTAGGAATTGGCCAACTCATACAAATACCTGGGGGTAACACTTTGTAAGGATATGGAATGGAATGATCACATACGTTCATTTGTGGGTAAAGCAGGTGGTAGCCTTTGGTTTATTGGTAGAATACTGGGGAGGTGCAATTAGTCTACAAAGGAAATTGCTTACAAATTGCTTATGTGGCTGGTTCTAGAATATTGCTCAAGTGTGTGAGACCTGTACCAAATAGGATTAACAGGGCCTACTGAATGTGTACAGAGAAGGGCAGCATGAATGGTCACAGGTTTGTTTAATCCATGGGAGAGTTTCCCAGAGATACTGAAGGACCTGAACTGGAAGACTCTTGAAGGTAGATATAACTATCTTGAGAAAGTGTATTAACCAAGTTTCAAGAACTGGCTCTAAATTACTCTTGGAATATACTACAACCCCCTATGCATTGCTCACGCAGGGATCATGAGGATAACCTTAGAATAATTACTGCATGCTCAGAGGCACGCAGCTGAGAGGAGGCTTTGAGCCCAGGAGGGTGGGTGTGGGTGGTTGGGCGGGGTGGTGGGGAAGGGGGAATAGAATAACAGAAACATTTCTTTTATTATTAATTCTACATTTCTCCATGAACATTACTTATTAGTACGTTGTTGTGTCAGCATATTGTTTGGCTGTTGCCAATTGTTTGGCTGTTGTCAAATTTGACTATGCTCGATTTAAGTTCTTGGTTAACATATCTTCTTTTTTCTTGTATGTATTGTTTTCTAGAAGCAGGACTCAGATTTCTCCAGTTTTCAATAATGTAGTATCGTAAATATGGCCTAAAGTCATTTATTAGCCTGTATATTTTCTGTATATTCACAATTCCTTGTGGAGCATCCTGTATTATTGCAGTATGTTGTCTTTTAATGCTCCAGCTAGAAAAATAAGAATAGGATTATTTTCAAATACTAGACAGATGTTTTGCAATTGGCTTACATTACATAATGGCTTTTGGTGATAGGCAGGGAAAGGTGGTAATTTAATTTTTGAACGGATTAGATGTCTGTATAGGAAAGACACTCAAGGTGGAAGTGCAACTAAACTCGGGCTCGTTCACTACCTATTTTTTCACGTGGCTCATCTGGAAAGGGGGTTGGTAGTGAATGGTTGCATTTGCACCCCCTACTATTGAGTCATATATTGGCTAGCTTTTGAACAGCAGCGAAACGAACTATACACATTCAGATTGAAACTTATTTATTAAAAGAAAAACTTTAACTTTGTAGCCATGTGTTTTTATGTTCACAAATAAATTCGATCTGTACAAATAATAATCGGTGCGATTCATAGACTGTTTGTCTCACACCCACACACTTTCACATTGTTGCTTCACATACACTGGCATCCATGCTTGCATTCGCAGCATTTTGCCGCTCCCAACTTGCCACCACAACGGACAACCAACAAAGACCCCGATTTTCCCGCTCATATCCACAGTCCTGAGTCGGGTCACATGACACCACAGTAGTCAAAATAATTGCTAAACATGGCCACAATTCGTTTACAATAATTTATAATATTTAAAAACTTAAATCTAAATATATTATCTCTGCTGCTGTGCTTTAAATTTAAATTATGAACTACTTGAAAGAGCTCCATATTATCCCCTGTTACCTTGCATACCCCCACTTCATGGAGACATTACCTTAATAATGGCCACATGAAGTAACACCAAATGGAGCGAACACATATTACTTTATATATTAAACATTTTAATTATAACTATAATGGTACCAAAACATGAAGAACAGTGTTATAGTGGTGAGTTAATCAGTGTAAGTACTGTCATCAGAAAACATACAAACATTATCCAACAATGTATCCAACTCAAATATACAATTAGATAGTCTCCTATTGAGTCTGATTGGGCAGGCAAAATGCAAAGAAACTTATATTGTATAAATGCCCATGTTAGTCTATATGTAGGTTGCATACTCACTGCACATTAACACTTCCGCTGTTTACACAGTTGTTTCTGTAACTTGCACAAAGTTGTTGTAACCAGGTCCTTGTGTTCACAGGTTTATGCATTGGAATGCAGTCTTTCCAAACTTGTCAGCCAGCAGTACTGTGGTAGCCAAGCCATCCTATCAACATTTAATCAAATCCTCATAAATCTTGCCTAGACATGCAGACCCACATTTCCCAGGAGTCAGGCTATCCAAACTCTCCCTGGAACATCCTGTGTTCACTGATCAGCTCTTATTGAGGTTTATACAAATGACAGACATGCACACAAATCAAACACAAACATGGCGTTCTTAAATGTATTCTATTTCACCCTTCAAATGTTCCAAAATCAGGAGCTCCGACATTTCTACCCCCCGCACCAAGAGAATTTATTCCCAGATGCAGATTCTTATATTTTTTAAGCACCCATACATCTACAGGGTGTTACAAAAAAGTATGGCCAAACTTTCAGGAAACATTCCTCACACACAAATAAAGAAAAGATGTTATGTGGACATCTGTCCGGAAACGCTTAATTTCCATGTTAGAGCTCATTTTAGTTTCGTCAGTATGTACTGTACTTCCTCGATTCAGCTGGTCCAATTGTAGGAAGGTAATGTTGACTTCGGTGCTTGTGTTGACATGTGACTCATTGCTCTACAATACTAGCATCAAGCACATCAGTACGTAGCATCAACAGGTTAGTGTTAATCACAAACGTGGTTTTGCAGTCAGTGCAATGTTTACAAATGCGGAGTTGGCAGATGCCCATTTGATGTTTGGATTAGCATGGGCCAATAGCCATGGCGCGGTACGTTTGTATCGAGACAGATTTCCAGAACTAAGGTGTCCCGACAGGAAGACGTTCAAAGCAATGGATTGGCATCTTAGGGAGCACGGAACATTCCAGCCTATGACTCGCGACTGGGGAAGACTTAGAACAACGAGGACACCTGCAATGGATGAGGCAATTCTTCGTGCAGTTGATGATAACCCTAATGTCAGCGTCAGAGAAGTTGCTACTGTACAAGGTAACGTTGACCACGTCACTGTATGGAGAGTGCTATGGGAGAACCAGTTGTTTCCGTACCATGTACAGCGTGTACAGGCACTATCAGCAGCTGATTGGCCTCCACGGGTACACTTCTGCGAATGGTTCATCCAACAACGTGTCAATCCTCATTTCAGTGCAAATGTTCTCTTTACGGATGAGGCTTCATTCCAACGTGATCAAATTGTAAATTTTCACAATCAACATATGTGGGCTGACGAGAATCCGCACGCAATTGTGCAATCACGTCATCAACACAGATTTTCTGTGAATGTTGGGGCAGGCATTGTTGGTGATGTCTTGATTGGGCCCCATGTTCTTCCACCTACGCTCAATGGAGCATGTTATCACGATTTCATATTGGATACTCTACCTGTGCTGCTAGAACATGTGCCTTTACAAGTACGACACAACATGTGGTTCATGCACGATGGAGCTCCTGCACATTTCAGTCGAAGTGTTTGTACACTTCTCAATAACAGATTTGGTGACCGATGGATTGGTAGAGGCGGACCAATTCCATGGCCTCCACACTCTCCTGACCTCAACCCTCTTGACTTTCATTTATGGGGGCATTTGAAAGCTCTTGTCTACGCAACCCCGGTACCAAATGTAGAGACTCTTCGTGCTCGTACTGTGGATGGCTGTGATACAATACACCATTCTCCAGGGCTGCATCAGTGCATCAGGGATTCCATGCGACGGAGGGTGGATGCATGTATCCTCGCTAACGGAGAACATTTTGAACATTTCCTGTAACAAACTGTTTGAAGTCACACTGGTATGTTCTGTTGCTGTGTGTTTCCATTCCATGATTAATGTGATTTGAAGAGAAGTAATAAAATGAGCTCTAACATGGAAAGTAAGCGTTTTCTGACACATGTCCACGTAACATATTTTCTTTCTTTGTGTGTGAGGAATGTTTCCTGAAAGTTTGGCTGTACCTTTTTGTAACACCCTGTATATCACTGTACATAAATAAGCTCTTTTTTTTTAAATTCCTATATCAATTTTCACATAATATTTGGCAACATCTTGAAACTCATTCTTTTCTGCCATTTCCATGGCTAACTAGATTCAATCATAAATGGCAAACAAACTCACCAAGGTCATAAACTTTTACAAGCATCCACTTAGCCATTAGCGTTCTTTCCCTCACTTCCCTTATCTTATAATAAGCAAGTTAATTATTTCCCATATGCCTCTACAATTTGCATATTTAGTGATGGCCCTACCTGACTGTCCCAGCAACAATCCTGCCCCCACAAACCAGTATCAACTCCAGATGCCACAGATACATTAGAAATTTTAATAAAATGTCAACTATTTTTTTAACAAACTATTTGCAGGTTTCCTCCCTCCTATATTCTCCACGCATTTATACCGAAATAGACTATATGTACAGTAGGTTTCAGTTCCTGTATGACTTTCAACAAGGCTTCTATCATACCCACACCAGTTGTGCAAATCCATTGGACAACAGATTCCCTTATTGCAAATACATACAGTATAATGAAGTTTGTTGACCACCAACAATGGCATGCCAACATACACAGTAACACAAATAATACTCCAATTATAAATACACATATACATAGCCCCCAATACTTTTTTTTTAACTTGACAATAGTATACATGGGAATCTCACTTCCTTACCCTTTATTCTTTCACCACATATTTTTTCAACTCCATTACATTTCTCAGTCCAAACGGCTTTTTGGACACTGGATATACCAACCTATATGCATTAGGGTGTGGACAACCCGTTATCTCAAAGGGTCCATGGTATAATTCAAATAACTTTTTGATTTCGCCATCAATGTCACTGGAATTTTTCTTGTTCCTCACCAGCACCTTATCTCCCTCCTTGAACTTTGTTGTCTTATACCTTTCTCCATGCCTCCTCTGTCTCTCATGTCCTTTCTTTAACATTTGCTGTCTGGCCATCTGCATCTTCTCTTGACTTGTCAATCCTTGAGATGGAGGAAAATCTATGTGTTCTGCTATTAGATTGTCTGGCTTGATATTTTTCATGAGCTCATAGGGTGAGAATCCTGTCGCACAACTCTTCACTGTGTTCATAAGATCCTCAAACACAGTTATGTATTCTGCCCGAGTACTATGCTTTTTACTGCAATATGTCCTACATAGCCTACCCAGCTCCCTCATATACCTCTCAGCCAGGTTTCCCGCAGGGTGATACACTGAAATCCTTATATGCTGTATCCCAGATCTTTGCATAAACTTCCCCCACACACTAGATACAAATTGTGCTCCATTATCAGACAGAACATTCTCTGGTTTTATAACATTCACAAAGTAATCTTTCTCTAACTTGTTAATTATATTCTGGCTAGTGGTCTTTTTCAGTGGATACAGCCATACAAACTTTGAGAATACATCAACAGCTAAAAGAACGTACTTTACACCCCCTCGACCTGTTGGCAGCCTCCCAAATAAATCAATAGCCAGCAGTTCACCATTTCTTTTAAGAACAATATTCTGCATCTCTCCTTGTACTGCAATAGTATTATACTTCACCCTTTGACATTTGTCACAAGAAGCCAACTGTCTCTTTACTCTCCTGGCCATGTTGTTAAAACTAACATAGTCCTGCAGTATTTCCAAACATTTCTGAGCCCCATAATGCCCATGGCTAAGGTGGATGTAATTGATTAATTTTTCCACGTGTTCATCTGGAAAACATACCTTCTGTTGTGTCGGTATCTGGGCCGACACCGTGAAGTTGAGATGGCTGAAAAGGCAAGCTAGACTAACGCAGACGGGCGTGAAGTACTGGAACAAGATAAGTAATTAATGTTAGGAAGAAAAGTACGGAGCAGGTTTAATACTTAACTTTACTCAAGCATTGAGGTACATCGATCTTGACGATACACAGGAGACTTTAAGTACAATCACTGTATGGCTAATGGCGCCTTGCTAGTTCGTAGCCATTAACTTAGCTGATGGCTATTCTGTCTCTCGGCTAATGAGAGAGAAAGGCTTCGTACATCTGGTCGGTAGCTAGGTTCTCGTACAACTGGGGCGAGTGCTCTCTCGTATCACGAGACCTGCCTTGGTGGTGGCGCTAGGTCTGCGATTACACAGTGGCGACACGCGGGTCCGACATGTACTAAATGGACCGCGGCCGATTTAAGCTACCACCTAGCAAGTGTGGTGTCTGGCGGTGACACCACACCTTCCACTCCTCTTTGTCCAAATTTCTTTGTCTAAATAAAATCCCCTTATAAATTCTATAGTATTTTGCTATTTTTTCATGTTCTTTACTTCCAAAGTTTGTTTTGATAAACTTCAAGGTTTGGTCCTCATTCTGAAGTCTCCTCATGTCCTTACAGATTGATTTGATTTCCTTCTCTCCACCCACTCCTTTCATGTACAATATCTGTAGTTCTTTCTCATCTGCATTCCCTTCATGTTCTTCTCTAATGAAAGGTAACCTTGATAAGGCATCAGCCACATTGTTGTCTGTGCCTTTAACATATCTTATCTCATAGTTAAACTGCTGCAGAAACATGGCCCATGTCAGGAGTCAATTATTTAACAGCTTACATTCTTGCAAATAGCTCAGAGCCTTATGGTCTGTCTAAACAATCACTTTCCTACCTTCCAAATATATCCTGAACTTCTGAAATCCAAAGACTATGGCTAAAAGTTCCTTCTTTCAGATACCATACATTAATTCATGTTTGGACAGCATTCTGCTTGCAAAAGCAATTGCCCTGTGCTCAGTCTTCCCATCTACTATCCTCTCCTGAAATAACACTGCCCCTATCCCATAATCTGAGCTTTCTGCCTCAGTACAGAAAGGCAAAGACAAATCTGGATAGAACAAAATTTTGCTATTTTTTAAGCTATTCTTTATGGCTTTAAATTCCCTGTCACACTCAGATGTCCAGCACCAGGTTACACTTTTCTTTAATAGTCTACATAAGTTAGGTGAATTCAGGCTATAATCACTTATATACTTCCTGTAGAATGAACATATTCTTATAAATGATTTCAATTGTTTCCTGTTCATTGGCACCTTGCAGTCAACAATAGCCTTGATTTTCTCTTTATTGGGCAGAATGCCATTAGGAGTTAACTGATGACCGAGAAATAGTAATGTTGCTCAAAAAAATTCACACTTACTTAACTTAAGGGTCATTCCCCCTTTAGATATAGCCTTGAATACATCCTCCAACAGCTGACAGTGCTCTTGCCAATTGCTACTCGTAATCAAAATGTCATTTACATACACTGTCAATTTTCTCATTAGTTCATCACCCAACACATGACTTAAAGCCCTTACAAAAACTGCTGCAGATATTGATAAACCAAATGGCACAACTGTAAACATATAAGTCCTGCCCTCAAATAAGAAAGCAGTGTACATTCTGCTCTCTTCAGCCAATTGAACCTGCCAGAAGCCTGAAGTCAAATCAACACTTGACAGAATTTTAACATTATAAAATTTTTGCAACAGCTCATTCATGTTCTCTGGCTGATCATTTTCTTTGACTATTATTTTATTTAGCTTTCTTGCATCCAATACTATTCTTATAGAACCATCCCTCTTTTTCACCACTAGTATTGGATTACAATACTCACTCCTCCCCATTTCCAGTATGCCCCACTTCAACATCATCTGTATCCTTGCCCTTACAGCCTCTCTATTAGCTATTGCTATAGGATTATTACTTCATGTGGCAATACCCTCAAGATATAACTGAAATCTACAACTTTTCCAGGTCTGTCGGAGAACACATGCTTATGTTTACACAATAAATCTGTAAGCTGCACCTTTTGTTCCTCCTTTAAATGTCCCATTTCATTTACTTTGTCATATATCTGCTGTTCAGTGCACATTTCATCACCTACCTCATCGATCCTTTGTAAATGAGTCATTGTCTCACCTCCTTTTAATTCCTCTTTAAATTTTATTATTCGTCTGTTTCCACCAGCATCAAATTCTGCCACTCTGTCCTTTACAAAAATGACACAGTCATACTTGTACAAGAAGTCCATACCCAAAATTACATTCAATGCCAAACCCTTCACCACAAAGCAACTAATATCAAAACAATACTCATTACTATTAAATTCCAGCAAAACTTCTCTGCTGATGGGCTTGCTGCATGTCCCAGTTGCTGTCTTAATTTTGACTCCTGTAACAGGTAATTCTATTAATTCTAAACCTTTAATTTGCTGCGGAAAGATTCAGAGACTGCAGATAAACTTGAGCCAGAGTCTAATAATGCTATATCTGTAACTCCTCCCACATTGATATCAATTATTGGCTGTATCACCTCTATTTCTACTCTGTTCAGCCCTGATTCCTGTAATAAATCTCTTTCTACTTCACTCCTGCTTTCCTCTTGCTTAATGCAAATATCTTTAGGACTTTCTCCAAAACATACATCAGTATCCCCTTCAAACAGATCCTTAATAGCAAACTCAACATTCTCTTCTTCACTTAATTCTTCCAATTTTCTGGCAATTTTAAATTTTATTTTACCCCATTCTTGAGGCATCAAAGCTTTATGTAATTTTGCTTCACTCAAATCATAATCTGCCTCCTCCTTTCCTAACCATCCACAATTCTCAGGCTTGCATCCTCATCAGTTAAGAACACATAGGTTTCAATTTTATCTTCTGGGCAACCTACAGCAACATTCTCCATATCATTACACATTTCCATATCTACATTGAAGTCATTATCACCACCACCACAGTTAACACCTGCATCCACAAGCACAGTAACATTATCAGTAGGAAATTTACCAGCATTTTCCACATTGTCCAATACACCGCTCATATTAGCCTTTACATCACACATAATACACCTTTTCCACCATTCTCCATACTATTTCCAATAGACATCTCTACCCACTCATCACATCCATTATTACTGTGAACATCGCCCATATCCACTTCTGTTTCCCCTTTTGATGAAACAACCTCTGTCCCTGATCTTTCAATGAATTTTGCTGCACACAAACCAATATTGTCCTCCTCTGCTTGTAATTTCTCTTCCCTTTTAAACATGTCATCAATGTTAAACTCACACTGTTCATTGCTGATATTAACCTTGTTCCATTTTTTCCTCTTATACCTTTTATCTGTATTTCTATAATTGTTAAAACCTCCCCATAGATTTTCATTTCCTAAGACAGCATCCAAATGACACATCCCAATTTCCCTATTTTCCTTGCTGACATTATTACTCATCCCATCAGGTCCTTGTCTGGCCCTGTTGACATAATTACCAGCCCCCCTGCAGACCTTAAGTGAGGCATCAATTAGTTTTTTGATTGCCTACCCTGTCTATTTGCATCTGGCATTCCTGTTCTCATACCTTCTCTATCACTCCTCATCTGATCAAAATTGTCTCTTCTCCCCCCAAAATTTCTGTTATATCTTTGTGGCCTGCTTCTCCAATCTCTATCCTGATTATTCTGATCACTTCTATCTTCTCTCCACCTGTTATGATTATTACTGTACTCATAATTAATACTGTTTCCCCTTTCATGATACCTTCCACTCTCCCTCTGTTCCATGTATTTAGGTCTGTAACACAATGCCCTGTCCATATTATCCACAAAATTAAGAAATTCTTCCACTGAATCTGTTGCACTGTGAATCAAATCCCATTGCAAATGCTCTGGTAATCTTCTCGTTAGTGTAGATATTTCTGTTAATACACTCAGTGGCCTATCCAGATGATTTAATTTATTCAGTTCTCTAACACAGAACTCTCTCATACTTTCCTTTCCACTCTTGTAACTGGGTCCATTCAAAAAATCGTTTTGCAATCTTAACTGTTTTGCCTGGCCCCAGTATTTGCTCAAGAACAGGCCTTCAAAGGCTTTAAAATCACAAAATTTATCATCATTTTGGTTTGCCCAGGTTTGAGCTCTCCCTTCCAACTGCCTCTTAACATATTTAATTTTTGACTGCTCACTCATCCCTGTCACAAAGTTATCCTTACAAGCAGCTAGAAAGTCAACTGCATGGTATTTATTCTCCCCACTAAAAGGTTTTGTCTGAAATCCATGCCCCATAGGATATCCTAACAATAAATTTCCATTCCCTGCTGCCACAGTATTAACTGTTTCCCTCAAGACATTTATTTCCCCTTCTAATTCCTTCTTATTGTCAGTAATCCCCTTATGGCAATCCAGCACTCCTATCTTAATGGATTCAATGTCTGCCTCTGTTTGTATTTGAAAGCATGTGCATTTCTATTCCTGTACCTGAATCTGCCCCACAAGATTACTTTGCACAGTGTCTACCTTGGCTACTAGTTCTCTTTCAACCTCATCAACTCTCTCAATAATTCCCTCAACAATTTTAACTGTGCTTTCGACTTTATCTGTAATTTGAGTGAATCTGAGATCTAGCTGATCAAATTTTTCACTCACTGTCTTTATTTTATCACTAAGCCTCAATTCCATATCCCCTATTTTCGAATCCATTTCTCCAACTATTGCAGTTTTTATATTCCCTATTTTTGAGTCTATTTCTCCTAATTTACTAGTAAGTTTTACAAAAAATGTACTCAGGTCACTTCCTGGTATCCAGCCTATTTCTTTTGGCATGCTAGGGCTACTACAGTTACTCCTAACATCCACTGATTCGCCTTCACTTTGAGATTCACGCATCTCATCGTCCATGGCTAATGAAAGGGCACAATTTTGCAATGTAGCTGCTGGCTGTACTTATCTTTTATATCCTCGTGTGACGCGACGTCTGCAGTGAGCTCCGAAGCACAGCTATGCACTGAATCGTAAACGGCAGCGTGGACACGCAGCAAACTCGATCAGGAGCAAGAACACATTGCGTGGGCCCTTGGCAGCATGTAGTCGTATTGGTCGGTGGCATGGACGACAGCATTGATCATCGGCAGCACGTGGATACAGCTTCGACTGCTTTACCCATAGCAACACATGGACGTGGCACGGACGATGGTTTTTTCTCGCGGCAACACGTGGTCATGGCACAAACTGTGGTTTTACCCGCGGCAACACGTGGTTGACTCATCAGGCTGTGTAAATGACTGCCTCACAATCGTGGTGGCCTTATATCGGTGTAACCAAGAGGCAGTGCGTATCTTGTCCAGCACAAACACTCCGCTACTGCTAATGCACTGATTTAGCTCAGAGCGCCCCCCCCCCCGCCACTGACTGTTCGAAAGCCTGAACATCAGACAGACACCCGATTCCGTAATACTATGGAATAGACAAGGAAGTCCGATCCCGGACGAGCCCCCCAATTGCAACTAGACTCGGGCTCGTTCACTACCTATTTTTTCACGTGGCTCATCTGCAAAGGGGGTTGGTAGTGAACGGTTACATTTGCACCCCTACTATTGAGTCGTGTATTGGCTAGCTTTTGAACAGCAGTGAAACGAACTATACACGTTCAGATGGGAACTTATTTATTCAAAGAAACACTTTAACTTTGTAGCCATGTGTTTTTATGTTCACAAATAAATTCGATCTGTACAAATAATAATCGGTGTGATTCGTAGACTGTTTGTCTCTTCCCTCCAGACGAGCCCCCAATTGCAACTAAACTCGGGCTCGTTAACTACCTATTTTTTCATGTGGCTCATCTGCAAAGGGGGTTGGTAGTGAACGGTTGCATTTGTGCATTAAAAGAAAGCCAAAGTACTTTGCAACGGAACTACAACGCCCATCAAAACACAAAACAAGTATTTTCCAGTCTATTTTGCCCAGCATATTATCTCTGCTGCTGTGCTTTAAATTTAAATTATGAACTACTTGAAAGAGCTCCATATTATCCCCTGTTATCTTACAGAAGAAAGGCACTCATCGGCAGGCAAGGTTCTGGAAAAATTATGCCTACTGTCTTCGCCGTCCCTGTCATGTATTTACTCGCCAACATAAATGAAAAGCCAACCAAAATAAATAGTAGATATTACAAAACACTGATTCATAATTCACCACTGCCTTTCACAAAATGAAATATACAAGAACTGACTGGAAAGTAACCTCCACTAGGCTAAAAGAAACTATAATTATTAAAGCAAGTTTATTAGAAAATTTTTCCATTTGCTAGTGAGGCTCCATTGCTTCAAAAATCTATGCCATCACACCTAATGAACTTCCTTTTCTTGAACAACTGAGTTGCTTTTTGCTTCAACAATTACATGTCTCTGTAAGTGTTATTTTGTATCCATAAAGTGTTCAGAAGGGGAATCGAAGGTCTTATCTTTTCCACTGTAGCAACTCTGGAATTTGGAATCAAGTATTTTAGTTTTCATTTGATTGTATGCTGCAACTGTTGTTCTCCTAATGTACATAAACAGGTATAAAGTAATTTCTGTGTGGATAGATTAGCACTAGTCATAATTTTGTTATCAGTATACTTTATAGAAGTAGCTTGCAGTAGCTGTTTGTGCTTGTTAATGTCTTAATTCATTCCACACCCTTCAAGGCTCTTTCATTATTGGATACATGAAACATGATGTGTGACTGAATGAATAAATGAATGATTGATACTGGTAGAGTCAAGAATTGATTTGATGGATGCACTGGATCCATTGATTTAATCTGAAACAAAAACTTAGTAGAGTTTTTTACAATTTGGCAGTTTTACAGTCATTGAATGATTCTCATACAGGTGTCTTTATGCTTGTTTTTGCTTCATCCTGTTCATCCTGGCCTTGTTTGTCAGCAGTGGGTTGGCTTCATTTGACTCTCATGCTTTGTCTCCTTCCATAGTATGTTCCTAACTTTGCTATTGGACCTCATCCTCTATCTTGGAAGGCACATACTCGTCTAAGATGTGGCATACGTTACTCCTACGGGTGTACCATAAATCTTTCACATTTTTCTACGATGATGAATGAGCTTTGATTTAATAATCGACAGTCCAGGATGAATAACTATGACAATGAAGGAGTAGATTGCTACTCACCACATAGAGGTAGCATTGGGTCACAGACCGGCACAGTTGCAAAGAATACAAGAAGTATTTAAGTGTTCATACAAACTCCGTCCTCAGAAATGGGAATCTCAGGTATTGATACAACAACAACAACAACAACAACAACACACACACACACACACACACACACACACACACACTCGTGGCTACTGTCTCCACATGCCATGACCTGACTGTGGCTGCATCATACATGAGCAGGAATCTTCTGGAGTGGGTGGTGGGAGTAAGAAGGAGGTATGTGATGGGGAGGGGAGGGGTATTCGGGTGGGGGAAGATATTGGTGATGTCAATGGGAGGGTGCAGAGATATAGTGGAGACAGATGTAGCATTGGTAGGGTGTGCTTTGGGGGAGAACGCGGAAAGAAGGGGGGGAAAGTACAGAAGAGGAAAGGATCTGCAGGTGAATCAGCAGGATAGAAGGCTTGTGTGCACTGTACTGGCAGCAGGGAAGGGGATAGGCAGGTGGAGGACAGGGACTTGTGAAGGTTGAGGACAGGAGGCTGGGGGGGGGGGGGGGGGGGGGTTTACAGGAATGAAGGATGTGTTGTAACGACAGTCCCTGCATATGAAGTTCAGAAAAAGTGGTGTTGGTGTGAAGAACAGGAATGGCACGGGTTGTGAAGCAGCCATTAATATGAAGCACATTGTGATAGGTGTCATGTTCAGCAACTGGATGGTCCAGCTGTCTCTTGGCCACAGTTTAGCAGTGGCCATTCAAGTGGACAGACAGCTTTTTAGTAGTCATGCCCGCATAGAATGCAGCACAGTGGTTGCATCTAAGATTGTAGATCGCACGGCTATTTCCACAGGTTTCCCTGCCTTTGATGGGGTAGAAGATGCCAATGATAGGCCTGGGGTACATGGTAGTGGGAGGATGTATGGGACAGATCTCTTGCATTAGGGTCTGTTGCAGGGATATGAGCCATGAGGCTAGAGGCTGGGTGTAGGAATGGAGTAGGGATGGACAAGGATATTGTGTAGTATGGGTGGGCCCAATTGCCCATTTTTCCCTCCTTGATTATAAGGTGAAATGTTTCATACTTCTTTTAACATTAAGAGCATATAACTTACATTGTCCATGTCTTCAGCTATAATTATTTGGTTATTATCAAAAAGGAGAGTGCACAAATTACAATCTCCTGCCAATATCTCATGTACATTGCATTTTCTTCTCGAGACCTTAAGGGCTTGTTCTAAACATGTCTTCAAGAGAATAGATGCTATAACAGAAGCTTTTTTTCAGTCCCTCTGAGAAGCCAAATACCGAAGAAATTTCAGTCTATATCTTTACTGTGCTAACATCGCATATATAAAATTGATCTACAACTGTCACTTCAATATTTATTAGCCCACTGTTTCACATACTGGGCCATAACTGACTGTGTTACGTGCTTTTTGGAAATTCACAAAGATGTAATGGTTGGGTATGAGTTTGACTGCATGATTTCTTAAAGTAATTATTCTGTCTATACATAATTTCCATGGCCTAAATCAATTTTTTTCTTATTTCTGTTCTCCCTTCACTGCCCTTTAGAATGTAGTCATAATGTCATGCAAATATATTTGGAAATTCACAAAGACTTAATCGTATATTAGTTTGGCTACATGATTTCTTTAAGTAATTATTTTATCTATAAGTAATTGCCGTGATCTAAATCAACTTTGTTCTTATAATTTCTGTTCTGGCTTCACTGCCCATTAGAATGTAGTCATACAGTTGTGCAAAAGTTGGGATTAAGTTTGCCTTTCAATAATTATTGCAGTTCACTATTTTTATAGATGAATATGATAGTGACTTTCTGATATTTTTATGGCATCACATCTCTGTAATGCTGATGGCATGTCATGTGACAGTTTTGCAATATAGCTTATCTGCAAATTAAGAGCAGTGAATTTCCAGATGCTGATGGATGAAAAAAAAAAGAACAAAAATTGGAGACGCAACTGAAATTTTTTTTTCACAGCAGTCACAGCCTCGTCATCAGGCAATTTCTTCATGAAATTTGTCAGCTAATAAGTTTCAATGTTTCACAGTATAACTTGCCATTACATAGGTGTTAAACATGTTTGTTGATTAACTTTTTTTAAATGATGGCAAGCACAAATGATATAAATTAGTGCAATTATCTGATTTAGCAGCTGTTTTGTAATTCATATCAAAAGCTCTTATTGCTGGTCCTTCAACGTTTGAGGAACTAATAGACCATGGGATTAGATTCTCATTATCACCTAGAAAATCAAATCCATTTGTATACATCAACCATTAATTGCATTTTTTACTTTGCTGTCCATCAGTTGCAGAAAACTGATTACAGCATCTTGCATTGAAAAAATTTCATATTTTCAATTCAAACAATTTTTTACTATTCTCTCTGTTAAGAGTAAACAGCTACTCACCATGAGATTTCTCCAGGAACTACCACTTTACAAACATGCTCTTGGTAATTTTGGCTCACAGACACAGAAAATAGGACATATGAATGATTTAATAAAATATTAATTATTGTAAACTAAAAAAATTTAATGTAATTGTACTTTGTTTTAAGACAGTTGATTATCAGTTTATTGTGTTACAACAAACATTTATAGCGGAGCATTAATATGTATAATTTGGTATTTTGTCTTTGTAATGTCTTGCCTATTATTCTGACCCTCAGAATAGTTCTGATTAAATATTGGATGTTACTTAACAATTTAGACCATTCTTGCTGATTAACAAACAATGAAAATAATAATTTTTAATGGAATTTCTTTACAGAATATTATAATGTTCAGATTTTTCAAGTACTTTCCTGGTACTACATTCAAAATACAATGTGGGAAACATCCACACTTCATGTTACCTTCCACTCTCAGTTATGGGAATTTAAAATTAATTTGAGGCCAAGTGTACTCATTTGAGTGAGGCCCATTGGCAGGTGATGTCCTAAAAAAGCTTTCCATAGTCTGTCATTTGCTCACCAAGCTGTTGGTGTATTTGGTACCAGGTTAGTCAATTGGCTTTACTTCATTGGTGGGATCTATATTTATGACATGCGATGTACACTGTTGAAAGGAAGTTCTTTCATCACTAGACGAGACCACTTGCTTCAGTGACAATTGTGAAGTATTACTGAAGCATGCCTGCTATCCCATACATTTTAAGATGGCCTTATTGCATACAGAAATTATATCACTTCCTCTATTTATTTTACTATTTCCATTTTGTACTGTTTGCATTGGAGGTGGAAGAACAGTTATGCCAATGGACTTTTACCACTGCCAGGTGGAACATCCAAACTGACAAATGTAAATAAAAATCATTCAGGAGATATGTTGTGTAGTGATGCAGCTGGTTCTATTGTATTATACTCTTGAAATACACTGCTCAGTTGTAGATTACTACGTAAACAATGCACTTCCAATTATTGGCACATTATACAATCTGAAATAAACAGTTGTGAGATAAATTCTTGATTTACAGATTTTTTAATGATTTCCCATCAAAGCATTAAAATAAAATAAAAAATTACAGTTATCATACTAAGATAAAGTTAGTCTGATGTAATTGGAGCACTGGACACTGGCAAAGGACAGGCAGTAGCAAATGTTGTCTCAAAATAATTAAACTTACTATAGACATTCCCTTGCATAAGTTTCTCTGAGATTACTTCTGTCATTAAAAAAGGGAGAGTATTTCTGAGAAATTTATGTTGATTTTGAGTATGTTTTATTGCAGTTTTTAAGTAAAGTTCATAAAACATAGCACTGAAGAGAGGCATACACAGAAGACAGGCATACATGATTCTGTGCATAGAAAAAATTATAATAATTTATGAAATATTTATTGAATTGTCATTTGGCTAAATATAGATTCTGTGAAAAAATATTTAGAATAAAATTAACTCGCATTTTGCTTTCATTATCGAGTCTGAAGATACAATAGTATTGCATTACCTTGTCTTCTGACATAACACCATCAGATTTAACTGTTTTGGTGACTTCTTTTATCTTATGATAACCTGTAACACTGAATTTTCAGCGTTTAGAGTTTTAAATAATTTATTTGTTAGAGGAAAGGTATGAAATAGGGCAAAGAAAGTACATAATGTGCAATGACTTGAGGGAGTGAAACATTGTTTCAAGTCCTGTTTTAGTGAAGACAGGACACTGAAGATACACAAGTACATCATAAATAAGAATGTGAATTGTGTCTGGTTAAAAAGATTTTGGTGCATCAAACCATGCAGGAGACATTTCATTCTAAAGAAAGCAAATAATTTGAAAAATTCTGCAGGAGATTGTTCATATGTATAGTATATTTTTAAGAAGTAAAACTCATTTGAAAGTGCATTAATCTGTTACAGCTAAAAAGCGAAGGATGCACTGGCGGAACAAACACAAACTGCTACGTTCGGCTAACCCTACATCTCGTATCACTGCTTTCAAGAATGCAATAAGCACTTGTCACAAGAGATTCTGCCTCCATCACAAAAAACAAAAGAGAGGTGAGTTTTCACCAAACTGTTTTTCATGTATTGCTTGCTCTCTGTGGGAAACTGTGATGTACTTGACTTGTCCTGTAATTACATAGAAAAAAATGAAAATCAGTATTACTAGATTAAAATGCATGGTTGCAGGAATAAAGTAACATTTTTTAATGTAGAGACTTGTTCTGTAATTACAGAGAAAAAATGAAAACCAGTATTACTAGATTAAAATGCATGGTTGCAGGAAGGAAATAACATTTATTAATGTACAGACCTTGAAATACCCACCACAGTCCTAACTGTTAAGAGTTGTGTCCCCTCATCTTCACAATAGGTGGTTCTCTCTTGATCTGGGTATGAGTGACCTGCTGCCTCTCTATTTCTAACCTCCCCCAAACTATAATTCTTTCCTTTCTAAGAAAGGAATAACAATTCCAAGAACTAGGATAGTTAATTATTTTTATGCATTTATTGACAGTAGAAAGAATTTCACCACCTGAAGGTATGTACTGGTCAGCCATTCAGCTACTTGTAATTTTATAACTTTTTGAAATGAATTTTCCCCTTTGATACATGCTGTCTATAGTTTTATGACCCTGTGATTGTGATAATATACATTGTTTATCATTATAGTGTGTGGATGAATCTTCATTCATGTGGGGCTTTTGCGTCAGACTTTTAATTATTAAATTGCCACTATGAATTTTGGTTGGTCTAACTCTGTGCGTGGTGAAAAGAAACTTTACAATAACTGCTCTGAAACAAACTTTTATTTTGTCAGACTTCAACAGTTATTTTTTAACTCTGGCATTATTGTTGTAATATTAATATCCTCTAAGCATAACAACAGTGAATGCAACAATGCTGTTACAGCACCTTCATACATCTAATGACAGAGGCTGCATCCAGTGCAGGTGTTAAGAATTAACATTGGCACAGCTACTTTTTTATTTTATGGTTATTTATGATATACATTGTGACTCCAATGCTGTACCTATTACTGTAAATTAAAGCTGTCGCAATCACTTAGGGAAATTCCTAGCTTAGATCATACCTCAAAAAGTAAATCTGTATCAGAACAGATTGATTACATTCATATGAAGTGTATTACTGAACCCCTTTCTTAGTTTTGAAGGTTTGGTTGTTAGGATGGTACCTAATAACACATGGATTGAGAGAAAAGAAGGTATATGACTTTCAAAGAGCAAAAATTTGATCAGGGTAAAGCTAAAATTTTATGAGACTTAGCGTAATAAGAAGAGGAATGTTTAAGAATGTCAAGCAGTAGTAATTGAGAAAAAAGAAATAGCTGAAAATCATAACTGATAAGATTGAGGCAGAAAAAATTAGCCAATTGTGCATAGGACTCGCGCACTGGGGGTTCTGTGTAAACTTGTAGTTCATCCATTTTGGGAATCAAGGATCTCAATGATTTTTGCCTGTTATCGACATTGATATTGGCAATATGTCAGTCTCAGGATTTCCAAGAGCTTATCAAAATCTTGAAGTAATTCATGATATCAATATAATAGAAGGAAACATTCCACGTGGGAAAAATTATATATAAAAACAGAGATGAGGTGACTTACCGAACGAAAGCGCTGGCAGGTCGATAGACACACAAACAAACACAAACATACACACAAAATTCAAGCTTTCGCAACAAACTGTTGCCTCATCAGGAAAGAGGGAAGGAGAGGGGAAGACGAAAGGAAGTGGGTTTTAAGGGAGAGGGTAAGGAGTCATTCCAATCCCGGGAGCGGAAAGACTTACCTTAGGGGGAAAAAAGGACAGGTATACACTCGCACACACGCACATATCCATCCACACATACAGACACAAGCAGACATATTTTGGTCTTTAAATATGTCTGCTTGTGTCTGTATGTGTGGATGGATATGTGCGTGTGTGCGAGTGTATACCTGTCCTTTTTTCCCCCTAAGGTAAGTCTTTCCGCTCCCGGGATTGGAATGACTCCTTACCCTCTCCCTTAAAACCCACTTCCTTTCGTCTTCCCCTCTCCTTCCCTCTTTCCTGATGAGGCAACAGTTTGTTGCGAAAGCTTGAATTTTGTGTGTATGTTTGTGTTTGTTTGTGTGTCTATCGACCTGCCAGCGCTTTCGTTCGGTAAGTCACCTCATCTCTGTTTTTATATATAATCTTGAAGTAATTCCTCAGACTAGCCTGAACTTACAGAAAGAAGCAAGCAGGGGGCTTCAGTTATACATGTAGACATATAAGATTTGATAAAACTTGACTATAACTTTTATTTTATGTTTGCATGCAGTAATGTTCATCTATTATGCTTTTGACAGATCATGAATGCAATGTATGTTCTAATGGCAAAGAGATATTTTTAGATGATATAATTATAATTGAACAATATTCAGATTTTATTACTTTACTTCTAACCTGCAACCTTGGTTCTTGGCAAATTTCATGAATCTACGTCAATGGGAAGCGCCCTACAGGTTTTGATGAGTGGTTTGCTAGTATCAAAATCTGTGCCATAAATGCATTAATCTTTTCATTGTATTTACTTAGTAGCTTAAATTTTTTCATTGCCAGACAACCACAGACAGACCTTAATGTATGGCATAAATTTGAACTTAATACATCTACCCATGCCTGACAAAATGGGTTCTAAATAGTCAGACTGACATAGACAGACAACAAAGTAATCATATAATAGTTCCTTTGGTTCAGATTGAGGCACGAAGCCCTAAAACACAGAAATAATACTAAAAAAAGCCCAAGAAATATAAAACTGGAGACCATAAATCCAACAAGAGAAAAGAGTTTATGTGAAATCCTAATGAAAGCCGAAGTTAGTGAATTAAGAGGAAAGAGACTGCTATGCTACACAAAATTACACTGTAGATATAACATGTTGTGAGATTTCCTCAAAATAAAATATTTCACACCATATATATCAAGCTTAAAATCTCACAGAAATAGAATTAGGAATATCAGATCACGCAGGGCTATGACTTCAAATAGAAAAGTCAGCCTTCAGTTCTACAGAGAAAGAAGTGACATATAGAATTCTAGGTGAATCCAATGTAAACAAAATGATAAACCAGTTAAAAGAAATGGATTGGACTCATGTAACGGATAACAAGAAAACGACTAATAAATGTTTTTTCATTTTCCTGACAGAGATCAAGCATATAGTAGAAATGACATGCCCCTTGGTAACCAAAAGGTACCAGAGTAATATTACTCATAAGCAACAAAATACTAACAAGTGGTACACCCCACAACTTAACAAACTCAGAATACTACTGATGATTATGAAAGACAAATCTCATAACAGTGATAGGGACAAGGAAAACCTTTACAGATTAGAAATAAAAAATGCTAAGTGCTGTGTGAATGATGAATATATTTTAAATTCTAAAAATAAATGTAAAGCTGCCTTGACTGTCATTTAAAGGGAAATTAACTATACCAATAAAGAAAGGAGTATCTCTATTGACTGCAATATTCTCAATGAATATTTTGTAAATATCGTCAGCACCCTACCCATTAATTCTGCCTCTGAAGCACAAGCATTGCTCACTTGTGCAAAACAGACGAGAAGTGAGAAGTTCACTTGGACCCGAATCACATTAAATGATATTCATAAGTCAATAAACAAATTAAGTAACTCCAAAACAGAAGACTATTATGGACTCAGTAATTTCATCATAAAATGTATAGCAAAAGAAATTAAAATGCCACTTCTCTCACTATCAAACAGAGTACTTGATGAAGGTATATTCCCTGACTGTCTTAAGCTCACAGTTATATTGCCTGTGTATAAAAAAGGTGAAAGAAACCTCCCAAATAACTACAGACCCATTTCAATAGTACCAATCATATCCAAGTTAGTAGAAAGTTGTGTGCATAAACAGATATACAGGTATTTTGAAACCAACAAAATTTTAAATGAACAACAATTTGGCTTCAGGTCACATCTATTAACTGTAAAAGCAGTAGAAGCTTTGGTGGGCAATGTTTATGAAGGGTATGAAAAAAGGGTATCAATGTCTGGAACACTTATTGACCTAAGTAAAGCATTTGACTCAGTGTCACGTGACATACTCATCAAAAAGTTAAAATACTATGGCATTGAAGATGATACACTCCATCTATTCAAATCTTATCCAAGCAATAGGTTACAACTTGTATATGCAAATAAACAGAGGTCAGAAATACTCCCTATAGAAAGAGGAATACCCCAAGGCTCTGTTCTTGGACCTTTTCTGTTCATTGTCTATGTTAATGACTTCTCGAATTACATACCGTGTAAGAACATACTATGTGCTGACGATATGACATTAATAAGTATAGGAGAGAACTTACAGAGTGTACGGGACAAAAATAGAGAAATGATGCAAATGGCTAATTACTGGTGTCAGGCTAACCAGCTGTGCATAAATCAAACAAAAACAGAAGAAATAATATTTAATCTCAAAGTAACTAAAACTGAAAACAAAATAGTGAAATTACTTGAACTAATCATAGACCAAAAGCTCTCATGGGAAGGACACGCCAATTATCTATATAGTAAACTAGCACAAGTACTTTTCTTATTGTATAAATTAAGAAACAGTGTGAGCAAGCAATTGCTACTCCACTCATACTATGCTTTTTTTCATTCCCAACTGCAATATGGAATATTGCTTTGGGGTAACTCCCCGGGTGCTGAATGTATTTTCAGATGGCAGAAGAAAGCAATCAGGTGCATGGAAAGGTTAGCACCCAGAGAGTCCTGCAGAAATTATTTTAAATCTCTTGGTGTAATGACAATGCCAAGCATGTACATATATAACTGTTTAATATATGCCAGAGAAAATCTGAAAAAATTGAACATGAGATGTGATGTGCATGCACACAGTACAAGAAACAGTCACCTGCTGGACTTGCCTTCCACAAGACCTGCTGTAGTCCATAATAACTATAAGTACTTAAGCATAAAATTTTTCAATAAGTTACCATGCTCAGCTCGTACGGTACCACTAAATAAATATAAGAATACATTGCAAACGTGGCTAAAAAACAACGAATTCTATACAAATGAAGAATTCTTAGAAACTAATCATAAAAATATATGTTTTACCTAAGTTATGAAGAAAATGTTTTGATATTATGTAAGCTAGTTATTTACTGTGATTCTTTTCTTATGTGTGTATTTAATTATTGTATAAAACATTGTTTTACATAATGCTGAAGAAAAGGTCTTTAGTTCCTTTTCTCCCCTTTCTGTAACTATTTGAATATCGTACTGAAACTGAAACCCTCTGTAAACTTTGACAAAGCCAGTTATATGAAAAATTCTGTAAGGCTAATAAAAATATTCTATTCTATTCTATTCTCGTTTTCAATGATGAAATAGTTCCCTTCTGCTTCATTCAGTTGCTGTGATGTGCAAGCAACCATATGTTCCTCACCTGTACTTCTTGGCTTGAAACACAGCCTATCACATAATTGGGGTGCCCACATGATAAAATGAGTTATTTTTCATAATCTGGAAAGACCAATATAGCACTAGTTGTTAATAATTCTTTTAATTTTTCAAACATGCTGTTGCACTCCAATATCCAATGGAAATTCATGCTTTTCTCTAACAAGTATGTGAGAGGTCATGCTATACATGCAATTTCCGTTACCTGTTACCTATAATAACGTGCTAACCCCAAAAACAATTGTAATTCTTTGCTTGTCTGAGGTGTGGGGAAACTCCTTGCAGCATTCACTAATCTTGGAGCTGTCCTCTCTTCATCTTCGCTAGTTACATGTCCCAAGAATGACGTTTCTCTCTGCTAAGAGTTGGGTTTGCTGCATTCAGTTTCTTAAAAACTTTCCCCAACTACTGTATATGCTCCATCATTCTTTTTTTTTTTTTTTTTTTTTTTTTTTTTTTTTTTTTTTTTTTTTTCAAACACAATAATTTCAATTAGGTATGTCATACAATGTTTCTCTGTAATTCACACAAAGCTCTGACCAATAACTGTTGAAATGTTGCTGGTACATTTTTAAAACCTATCAGCATTAATTGATACTGGTAATGACCCCAAGAAACTATAGCTGTAGTTTTTTGTTGGTTCTCTGATACTAACTCCAATTGATGATATCCCCTGCTTAGATATGTTGTGGAAAAGTACCTATATTTTCCCAAATTATCAGGTGTTTCTGTTATATTCAGTATTCATATATGTCTCTAATCATATGACTTGAGTTATTTGTAATCACAGCAGAATTGATACTTCTTTGTACTGTCGGAACTCTTCTTCGGTACTGTCACCACAGGTGCATGCCACTGATTGGTACTTTCCTCAGTCATGCCCTCACAAAATTGTCAGTTAATGAATTCCTCCAGTACTGGGTGTACATGATGAGGCATTCTATATGGCTTAAGGTACGTAAGTGATTAATCCCCAGATAGGATCCCGTGTTGTGTCACTGATGCAGTTACACTGGTGGCTTGCTCATTGCTAGGTTCCGAACACATCCTGTCTAGATCATCTTCATCTAGAACATCTGAACTGGTGACCAGTAATCCTGTAGACAAACTCACATCTACAGTCCCAAAATTGTCAACACCAGTGGGCACATCTCACTCACCATCTATTTCCTGTATGTGTACAATACCTCTGTGCACAGAACACTGTCCTTATCTAGCTCATCTTTTTCTTCCAGGGTTCCACCACACATTAGACATTTACAGGTAATTCTGTGCCCACATTCACCCAATGTAATTTCCCTATATCTTGCAGCATTTTAGCACCTGAATTGATTCTTAATCATCTTGCACCCTTTGGTTTATCTTTCATAAAGAGAGAAACCATGATGTGGTATGTCACTGGCAACAGTTTGTTCCATTTGGGGAAATGTTCCCCTGAGTTCCACCAAGTGTTGCCCAATGTCAGTTTTAGCATCATGCTTGTACACGAGATTTAACCATAGATTGTGCAGTACCCTTCACCTATATGGAGCAAAACTTTGATATTTTCCCGGAACTGTGATGTACCTAGCGATTGTACATTGTTCTCTGCCACCTCACATAAGCTTTGCTATGGATAGTTTAAGTCCCTCTTTCCTATGACATCCAGACTTGCCACAGGCACATGAACACATGTGTCTAACTAAAATCTATGTCCTCTATCATCTACCATGCCACTCAAGCAACATTCCACCTGTACATACATTATTTATGTAACATTAAATTTTCCTGGAAGCACAGCTCGGCAGGGGTGGACTTCTTGTTGTTGTTTAAATTGTTGATTATTTGCACTCCATCCTGTTCCACTATGTTCTTTACTTCTACAATCCCACTCTCATTGTCCCACTTTCTCACACTTCTTATGTTGTGGTTGTCAGTGTCTTCATACATGATCCAAATGTTCACACTGATAATATTGAGTGTTCCACACAGTCCTCTTGTTAATTTTGTTTGGTCACATTTGTTAAAATTGATTAATCTGATGTATTTTGATCTTAGTGGCAGTCCATGTATTTCTTGTTAACTTTATCTCAAGACATATATGACACATGACATATCTGTCATGTTATTCCTGCCATGAAGATGGTTAAAATCCAAAACTGGTTGCAAATAAATATTGTTATAGACAGTACAGTGGCACACATTTTTTTAAGTTTGTACATGCTGTTGATTTTCAGACATGTGTTGGCTTGTGATCAATTGGATCCTGTCTACTCCATATTTCCAACAGCTCTGTCAGTTCAAACTTATCTTGTATACAGGCAATCGTTCATCATGCAGGTAGCTGTTTTCCAAACTTTTCTGTCACTGCCTTTGTACTTCATGATTTTTGTCATACTTCCAATATAACATAAATACAGCCTTGAATTCCACAAGTGATAACCTCAACTCAGCCATAGTTGCTATTTGACTGTCATTCACTGTACGGGTTCACAGTGCATCCCCAACCAACTGCACATGCAAAGCACAGTTTTCCAGCACCAATTGCCCTCAGAAAATTTAATAGTTACACTAAAGCAAACTATGGAAACTCCACGTAAGAATATCAAAAATATAGGAAAAGATAGATTGCTATTTGCTGTAAAGGTGACATGCTAAGTTGCAGACAGACAAATTTAAAAGGCACTTACACTTGAGCTTTTGGCCATAGCCTTCATCAGAAAAAGAGAAACACACACCATTCATGTTGTGGTTGGCAGGAGAGCCAACACCGTGTTACTAGAAGAGGCCAAAAGGCACGCGTTTTAGCTCACGCAGGCTGGCGTGAGGTCTGGAACAGGACAAGGAAATTAGAATTTAGAAAAACGGACGTAGCTGGTGGAATACTTAACTTTAATCCATTAATGATGAACATCGCTCTTGACGGTACATGATTCACAATACCAATAGTAACTGAACATGGCGCCTTGCTAGGTCGTAGCAAATGACATAGCTGAAGGCTATGCTAAACTATCGTCTCGGCAAATGAGGGCGTATTTTGTCAGTGAACCATCGCTAGCAAAGTCGGTTGTACAACTGGGGTGAGTGCTAGGAAGTCTCTCTAGACCTGCCGTGTGGTGGCGCTCGGTCTGCAATCACTGATAGTGGTGACACACGGGTCCGACGTATACTACATGACCGCGGCCGATTTAAAGGCTACCACCTATCAAGTGTGGTGTCTGGTGGTGACACCACATTCCTCCCCCCACAAATCAGCATATGGTTGTGGTATAAGGCTTCCGCCCGGTGTGGGGAGAACCCCATGTTTACGTATGCAACAAGGTGGGGAGCCTAACAACAGGCGAGGCTGTGCCGCCCGCACCCTGCCATTCGGACTGCGGGGAGCTAGGATACACCTGGAAACCTGCTCCAGGGTGCACGCCAACATGCGGCGTATGCGCCCGTAAAGAGACAGAGGGGCTGAAGGGTCAACCTCCATCGGGCCGGGGCACCTGACGGGCGAAGACGACACATGGTCCGGAACGGGCAAGAGTCCCGTGTCGGAGGACAACTGGTCCTGGGAAGCGATCGGCGGCACGTGACCCAGGGAGGCGCCTGGCGGCTGCAGTGAAGTGTCCACTGCGGGCGTCGCCAGCGGGAGAACAGAGGGCGGCGGCGGCGCAGCCGCCATGGGGCAAAATGGAAGGCAGAGTCGGTAACACCTGCGGATGAGGCGAGCCAGTAGATGGGCCCCCAGGGCGCTGACCGGACGGCACCATCGCTGAAAGCAGACGGGGAGCGGCAGATCCCATGCGATGACAGAGGCGCAGCTGATTGAGATGCCGACGCACCTCACCAGAGGCCCCCAAAACCAGATACATAGTGCGTCTGAGGCAGCGAAGAACGCGCCCTTCGACCCAATGCCGTGAACCCCAATAGTGGCGATAGTAGACAACGTTGCCTGGAGCAAAAGCAGGTGTCTGCCGCTGCACAGGAACCTGATGCGGCGGATGTAGCAAAGACATCAAGATTCGATGATGAAGACCGTGGAGCAACTCAGCCGGCGAGCGACCATCTCTGGGCTGAGAGCGATACGAGGCCAAATGAGCAATAACGCGTCTTCCCGAGAATGCGACTCTTTCAACTTCAACATCTGTGACTTGAAAGTCCTGACCAATCGTTCAGCGGCATCGTTTGACTGAGGCGAAAACGGCGCGGACGTCAGATGTTGAATACCATTGGCCTTGCAGAATGACTGAAATTCTGTGGACATGAATTGTGGGCCATTGTCGGAAACAATAGTCTGTGGAAGACCTTCAATGCAAAAGATAGCAGATAACGCTTGGATGGTGGCCGATGACGTTGTGGAAGACATCCGGACAACAATAGGAAAATTACTGAATGAATCTACCACAGCCAACCATCGAGCATTCCAGAATGGACCAACAAAATCGATGTGTAAGCGTTGCCAAGGGGAAGTGGCTTTTGGCCATGCAAAGAATTTCCGTGGTGGTGCTGATTGTTGTTCAACACACGCCATGCAAGAAGAGCACATTTTCGTAATCGCGGCATCGATTCCAAACCAAGCACAGTGCTGACGAGCAAGTTGTTTCGTTCTCACTATACCCCAATGTCCTTGGTGGAGAAGCCGTAAGACAGAGGACTGTAACAAACGTGGGACCACGACCCTGGATGGACTGATCATTATCAGAACGCAACAGCAAAACACCACGTCGAACAAAAAGTCTCTCCTTGTGAACAAAAAATCGGCAAACCAACGGGTCCCCGATCCGTGACTTTGACAAGGGCCATTGCGTAGCAACAAAACGCAGAACGGTAGCAAGGACAGGGTTGGCAGCTGTGGCCGTAGCTACATAACGAAAATCAATCGGAAACAATTCGACTACGTCATCGGTTTCCGCATCAATGAACATGCAAGCAAGTTCGGAGGAATCGAATGCTCTATCCTCAGCAACAGGCAAACGGGACAACGCATCGGCGTTTCCGTGCTTAGCAGTGGACCGATACAAGATATCGTAGTGGTACTGCGAGAGGAAAATAGACCAGCGAATGAATTTCTGCGCTGTACGTGGAGGTACAGGCTTGTTCAGATGAAAAAGCAATGTCAAAGGTTTGTGGTCTGTGATTATGGTAAAATGACAACCATACAAGAAGTCATGAAACTTTGTAACACCAAATACGAGAGCCAATGCTTCTTTCTCGATCTGTGAATAATTTATTTGCGCAGACGAGAGCAATTTGAATGCAAAGGCAATAGGGCGATCGTGCGATCCATCTTTGTGCGCAAGCACAGCACCGATCCCGAAATCCGATGCATCCGCTATCAACAAAAGGGGCTTGTGGGGATCGAATGGCGTAAGGCAAGTATTGGAAAGCAACGCCGATTTCAACTGGCGAAAGGCTCGTTCGCATTCCGTCGTCCAGACAAACGGAACACCTTTACGGTGTAAGCGATGAAGCGGAGCTGAAATGGAAGAGGCGTGTGGAACATATCAGTGATAATAGTAGATTTTTCCCAGCACACTCTGTAGCTGCTTCAAATTCTGCGGCGAAGGCAAGTCTTGTATGGCACGGAGGTGCTCGGGACTGGGATGTATGCCTTGGGCATTGAGTACATGACCCAGGTATGGCAAGTCACAAGAAAAAAACAAACAATTGTCCTTCTGCAAGCAAAGACCGTTTTGTCGCAAGACCTGAAATAATGCTCTGAGATTGGCTAAATGTTCTTCTTCCGTCTTTCCGGAGATCACAATATCGTCCAGATAGTTTGCTGCAGTAGGGAATGACGCACAAACAGTTTGTAGATATTGCTGAAACAATGCAGGGGCGGATGCACACCCGAATGGCAGTTGTTTGAATTGATACAACCCAAGATGCGTGTTAACCACCAAAATGCGCTGGGATTCTTCGTCCACCGGTATTTGCAAGTACGCATCTGCTAGGTCCTACTTCGAAAAATATTTACCCGGGCACAGTTTGTCAAAAAGATCTTCCGGGCGGGGTAAAGGAAAAGTTGCAATCACTAGTTGTGGATTCACTGTTGCCTTGAAGTCCACACAAAGTCTCAATTTTCCGGAAGGTTTTGGCAAAATTACTAAGGGTGATGGCAAGAGAGAAGCCTGCACACATTCAATTACACCTTGTGATTCCAAATCGTGTAATGTTTTTGAGACCTCATCATGCAATGCGTGGGGAACATTGCGTGCTCTGAAAAATTTTGGTTCCGCGTTTACTTTCAGTTTCAAATGTGCTTTATAGTTCTTAGCGCAACCGAGGCCCGGTGCAAAAATGTCTGCAAATTCTTCACATAGACGAGAAACACTGTCGGAAGGCACAGTCTGGTTCACTGACAGGACCTGATTTACTATACACAAGTTAAACAACTGAAATAAATTGAAACCAAACAAGTTCACTGCAGAAGAAGAACGAAGGACGTAACATGACTCAAGTTTTGTTTGTCCTTTGTATGTTGCAAGAAGGCTGCACTGTCCAAGCACAGGGATATCTTGACCTGAATAACTAGTTAACTTAACATTTGCGGCACACAACGGAGGTGTGCCCAGCAGTTTGTAAGTGTCTTGATTGATCAGTGAAACTGCAGCCCCGGTATCGAGCTGGAATGGTATCACTTTGCCGTTAATGTCCAAAACCACAGAAAGTTTATTTTCCTGCTGATGACAAGAGCGACTGTCTCGTGCAACGTGAACTGACACTGGTACATAATCACTTGCAACCTGACGGGATTTCCGGCGATGTCGATGCACACTATTTGTGGGATGAACACAGTCGCTTTTAGAGAGAGTGGCACTGAGCGGAGTGGAATGAACCACATGAATTTCCATGGGCGAAGTTTCACGAGCCTGAGTATCCTTGGTTCGAATCCGGCGTGAAGCAAAGGGCCTGGAATGGTTGTGAGTTTCCGATCTGAGCTTTTTCTGGCAAACACTCTGAACATGTCCTTTTTTATTACAATAAAGGCAAATAGCTTGATGTGACGGGCAATTTTCACGCGAATGTCTAGTAGCGCACCGTGGGCAGGATTTGAGCACTACATTTGCTTGCTGGCGCGGCACATGTGGCTGAGAGCCTGGCGGCACGGCTGGGCGCGAGGACTGTTTACTGTTCCGTGCAGCTCGCCCGGCGGGCCGGTTAACCTAACACACGGGTGGCGAAGTTTCAAATGAGCAAAGTCAAGTGTGTCCTGCCGATCCAATATGTCCATCACTTGTTGAAGGGAGGGATTGACTAGTTTCAAAATCTGTTCCCTTATACGAAAATCAGAAACATTCTGTGCAATTGCATCACGTACCATAGTATCTGAATAAGGGAGTCCACATTGACACTCAAAAGCACAATCCCTAGTAAGGCCTTGCAAGCTTGCAACCCACTCCCAATTAGTCTGACCTGCCATACATTTTGTATGAAAGAAGGTATACCTTTTCGCAACTACATTGACTGATTCTTTGAAATATGCATCTAATGCAGACAAAATTCCTTCGTAGGACAGAGTTGCTATGTCGCGTCGGGGAAATAATTTGACTATCACACGGTACATTTGTACGCCGACCGATGATAAGAGATAAGGCTGCCGCTCGTTACCTTGAATTCTGTAGGCGGTGAGATGGAATCCAAATTGGCGTGACCACTCTGTTCAGCTTTCCAGTGCAGCATCAAAAGGTCGAAAAGTTGGTGCAACAGTGTGTTGTGGCTGCGTTAGCGGTGGAGCGGCGGCTGCCACATCATTTTGCATTGCACATTGACCCTGGACGAGCTGTCCAAGGGCATCCAGTAATGCCTGCGTCTGCTGATTCTGTAAGCAATAAAATTCGGACAGTACATCTGGAGATTGTGGCAAAGCCATTACACAAGTAAATCAGGGCAGTTTAGAGAAGAACGCGGTTTTGCCTCGTCGCCAATGTTGTGGTTGGCAGGAGAGCCAACGCCGTGTTACTAGAGGAGGCTGGCGTGAGGTCTGGAACAGGACAAGGAAATTAGAATTTAGAAAAACAGATGTAGCTGGTGGAATACTTAACTTTAATCCATTAATGATGAACGTCGCTCTTGACGGTACATGATTCACAATATCAATAGTAACTTAATATGGCGCTTTGCTAGGTCGTAGCAAATGACGTAGCTGAAGGCTATGCTAAACTATCGTCTCGGCAAATGAGAGCGTATTTTGTCAGTGAACCATTGCTAGCAAAGTCGGTTGTACAACTGGGGCGAGTGCTAGGAAGTCTCTCTAGACCTGCCATGTGGCGGCGATTGGTCTTCAATCACTGATAGTGCTGACACGCCGGTCCGAAGTATATTACCGGACCGCGGCCGATTTAAAGGCTACCACCTAGCAAGTGTGGTGTCTGGTGGTGACACCACAGTTCATTCACACAGTCACAAAGGTTACAACTGTCATGTTGTAGTGCATGATCTGCAACAGGATACTGTGTGTTATCAGTATAGACCTGCTGTCTATGGCCATTCATCCTGACTGATAACTGGGTGGTAGTCTTGCCAGTATGTAAAAGGCTGAACAGTGTTTGTGTAACAGCTGGTATATATGACACATTTCATTTTACAGGTGGTTCTTCCTTTGATAGTATGTGTTTAGTCAGTTACAGGGCTAGTATAGATTGTGGTAGGAGGGTGCACTGGGGAGGTCGTACAGCAGCAGTGGTCACAGGGATAGGAGCTATATGGTAGAGAGATGGTTCCAGAAGGAGTGTAGGGTCTGCCAAGGATATTGTGGAGATTGCTAGGGTGACAAAAAGCTATTCTAGGTGGGGTTGGCAAAATCGTAGTAGAATAGACCTCATTTCAGGACACGATTTTAGGAAGTCATTGCCTTGTTGAAATAACTGGTTAATACATTCAAGGACAGAATAATATTGGGTGACAAGTGGTGTAGTCCTAAGTTGTTTTTTGGAGGGATCAGCAGTACCAGGATTGGATGTAATGGCCAGGGAAATCTGCTTTTGAACTAGGCTGGTGGGGTAATTATGCCATGTGAAGGCTGAGGTGGGAATGGTGGTGTATTACTGTAAAGAGACTGCATCTCGATAAATACGTTTTCATCAAATACCAAGGCTGAGTGGGAGGGAACATTTCACATGGAAAGGATGGAAACTGTCAAAATGTAAGTACTGTTGTTTGTTAGCAGGTTTAATGTGGACAGAAGTGTGTAGCTGGCCTTTGGTGAGGTATTGCTGATCCCTCCAAAAAACAACTAAACAACTTAGGATTACACCAATTGTCGCCCAGTATTATCCTGGTCTTGAATGTATTAATCAGCTACTTCGACAAGCCTTGACTTCCTAAAATCATGCCCTGAAATGAGGTCCATTCTGTCTGAGATTTTGCCCATCATACTTAGAATAGCTTTTTGTCACCCTCCCAATCTCCACAATATTTTTGTCAGGCCTATGCTCTTTCTGCACCCATCTCCCTACCCTATGGCTCCTACCCCTGTGACTGTCCCCACTGCAAAACTTGCCCTATGCAACCTTCTACCACCACCTATACCATCCCTTTAAATGGCGAAACATTTGCTATCAGAGGGAGAGCCACCTGAGAAACAACACGTGTCATATACCAGCTGTTATACAAGCACTGTTCAGCCTTTTACATATCGGCATGACTACCACCCAGTTATGTCAGGATGAACGGCCATAGACAGAGCGTCAACACTGACAACACACAATATCCTGTTGCAGATGATGCACTACAACATGACAGTCATGATCTTGGTGCCTGTTTCACCAAACAGGCAATCTGGATTCTTCCCCCAGACACCAGTTTCTAAGAGCTCCGCATGTGGAAACTGTTGCTACAATATGCCCTTGTTTCTCGTCTGGCCTTACTTTATGTTAATTTCTTTGGTCTCAGCATTTCTTCACAGTAACTGTTCCATTCTTCACTTTATTTTAGTTTTCTACATCATTTTCTGATCTGTCTATTTTTTACCATCCTCCTCCCACCTCTACTAGATACAATGCACTTAGGCTTTCACTCTTATTAAATCATGCATGATCTTTCAAGCAGTAATCTCTGTCATGAGTATTATCCTTTATTTCACCTTTAAGCTTTCATATTTTCAAATCTCATCTGGTGCAGTCCCCAACAATCAGTTTTTCCTTCTCATCCTGTCAGGTAAGTCTTCCCTGACTCAGGTCCTGAATGACTTTTCTGAACTCTATCACTTTTCCTAAATTCCTCCAGTCCTTTTCTTTCACCCCTCTTCCTTCCCCTTCAACCCTTCTACCAGAAGAAGGAGCCACTGGCTTGCATATGTAATACCTTTTATGTGCATATTTTTCTGCCACCGCTTGGTGAGTAGATTTTTTCTTTATCCTGAAGCAGAAGTGAAGAAATATTGGCAAAGGAATGGTGTTTGTTTGGTACAAATACACACACGAAACAGCCACACTGGACGGACATAGGCAATAGCTGCATATAGATATACTTGAGTTTGTTTCCCAAAATCCCCCCCCCCCCCAAAAAATAATAAAGCTTTTACCAAAAATAAACATGTGGTGTTATTTTAAGTCACCAAAAGTGATTTTTCTGCTTGTACAATGTTCTTGAACAAATTTCTGAAATGTATATTGTGGAACCATTACTAATGTGTGTGAAAGAATGCACCAATGGATACATCGTGATGTACAATATGTGAAACTTAGCTCTGAGAAATGCAGGAATTACTTTAGCAAGTAGTAGTATGCACTAGAGTTTATGTAATAAATGCAAATATTTCCTTCCTGTTACAGGAAAGTTGAAGTTGTGCCACCTATGCACATTTACAACTAGTGATATATCTCAGCTGGAGCAACATATGGCTGCAGTCCATGCCCGCGAAATGTCATATAAATGTGGCCTCTGTGGCTTTGTGTGTCATCTTAACAAAGATTATTATAGCCACATGAAGACAGAACATTTCCAGGGACCACCTTTCAAATGTGATACCTGTAAGTCGTATTGTGTCTGTTGGGAAATTGCCGATTACAATTATGACAAGAGAGGCTGTTTTTCTTACAACTTTGTTTTATTTATTTATTTTTTTCGGAAGTAGATTTGGATTCTTACTTCAGTTTTTAGATGAAAAACAAAATAAATAATAAATGATGAAATAACGTTTACATTATTGATGCTCTGCAATTACAGTAGCTTTAATCCTTTGATTGGTTTTTGTAGCTGCCACAGTCACCTGAGCAAAAGTAAGTGTCAGAGAGCACTAATGTATGGGAAAGCATAGCTTTAATATATAGTTCAAGGTGTGCTAATCTGACTACAATTTCAGTTAACCTCTCATCTGATCTTCTTCATTTATTAAACCCCATTACTGTTTTTTCTTTCTGTTCTGTACCCCCTGTCTTTCTCTCAGAATTTGAATGTGAGTAACTAAAACATTTTGTTGGAGTCTTTTTTTTATCTTGTAGCATATCTTTCGTGCTCTATGCTGCTCATACCTTCTGAGACTAATTTATGTCTTTAAAGTATGAACATTATCTGACATACAATTTGCAAAGATATTTTTTCCCCTGTGACTGAAACTGATTTTGGTTGTGTCAGGTGGATCCATTCCATCATATTCTCTCACTAAAATATGCTGAGTTATTTGGACATAGTGTAACTAACAGCAGGGAGCAAGCACAGCTTCAGAAATGCACAAAAAAATAAAATAAAATAAAAAAAAAACTGGATATGATAGTGATTACAGTCAATGGAACAAGTGCAGATAACCATTCACCATACAGTTGAGGCCTTGGGCACTCAGTAGGCATGTGAACAATAATGAAATATTTGCTGAGCTTCCACAGTGGCTTAATTTGAAACAGAAACTATGGACAACTCTTTCCTTCAAAAAATTATTGCATACAGTGAGAGAGAATACTTTCAATATGAGTCTACCATGAAATAATGTAATACCAAACACAGTGGCATAGTGAGGGAGGCCAGGGAGTCTACCACGCCTTAGGTGCCACTTATGCTGGGGTGCCAAATGGTATCCAAGACAAAAAATATTTTCTGTAAAATATAATAATTATTATATATTATATTACAATATGTGTTTCTGGAGGGGAGGAGGGGTTGGCACCAACAAAGTGTAGTATTTGCACCGGGTGCTGAGGAGGTGGAGATGTTGGTGGTGGTGGGGGCACCAATAAAGTGTTGTGCCCGGGGTGCCGGGGGGTTGGGGAGTAACAAAGTGTCATGCCCTGGGTGCCAGTTATGTTTGTTTGCTATGCTGCTGACCAAATGGTTGGAAGTTGACTAGCAGAATTATCAAAAGTGCAGATAATTAAATCTGATGAAGATGTCATGTCTGTTAAATGTGTTAACAAACAAAATATGCTCAATTTGTGTTATATTTCATTTTTTTGTTTCCATGAGCAAGTAGCACATTGATGTGGAATGTTACAGTGACATTTATTACGTCAAAAATGTGAGGAACATTACAACAGTATAATTTTCAAATGGCTTTCAATTGTTGGTATTAGATTGATTAATTGCAAGCAATATTTTTTCTGATATGTGCAACTTTTCCTTAGTGTTAACCGACAGTTCTCTGGAAAGGTGGTACATTTCATTTGTTTGTAATTGTGCCTAGTAGTAATATCACTGTTCCCACTTTTATATCATTGTTAAACTGTTTAACTGTAATTGAAGGATTGATGTTCAAGAATTTTTCTGGATGAAATACTGCATAGAAACTAAAATGCCCTGTGCTTGGATATTGCACAATTGGTTTGCAACATTTGTGTCAAAGGCCTTTTTAAGAAAAGTGATCCACAAGCCAAGCATCCATATCTTTTTATTTTCATTTTTAATGCAAAGGAAGATGCTTTTATAAATAATAATATAATATAATGTATGATACCATAATTGTGTGTTTGCAGGAATAAAAGCTGCAAAAAAATTATCATCATTGTAGTTATATTCTTCTTTATACCTTACAAAATACTTTTTCTTTCAGAATTTAACAGTGGAATGAGTAAAGGTAACTACTCACAGTGTAACCAAGTCAGACAACACATTGGTTGATGTCTAGGCTCACATTTGGGAAGTGGAAGTTCAAATCCCTCTCCTAGTGTCCATTCTTAGGTTTCTATGGTTTCCTTGAATTGCTTAAGGCAAGTGCTGAAGAGACACATATGGATAAGAGATCACCAATTACGTTTCCATTCTGTCTTCATCAGAGCTATTATGCAATCCGTAACAACCTCTTTGTGGATGCTACATAAAAACCTTCCCAGCTCCGTTTCACTCACAGTGTAGTTGGGGCCCTGAGTGGTAGAACAGCACATAGATAATTTTTTGAACAATGTCCTTCATTTAAAGTAACACACACACACACACACACACACACACACACACACACACACACACACTAGTGCAAAGATGTTGATCTGACATGCAGCAGCCACCTGTCTAACTCTCCATGCCTCAACTATATGGTAATTGCGATTACTTTTACTGTTTCCACTGCTTGTATTTCACTCAGAACTTCAAAGTAACATATTGATTTTTCCAGGCTCAGAATACTTTCAGTTGATGCATTCCCAGAATACATTGTAAATGGCTGAAATTCAGTAATAATAGATTTATCACAAATTTCTGATATCACAATATTTGGTAAAATATGTTATGTTGGGACTGCAGTAGGTTTTGCACTTTGTTTATAGTAGAATAGCACACTAAAATAGAGAACAAGTCACTTTCAGACAATAATGCAACTATATTTCACAATAGTGGGAATAAAAATGTTTTCTTGCATTTACTCTGCGCATTTTCTGTTGTTGTTTTTATTTATTTATTTTTATTTTATTTTCTAGGCAGTTATACAGCTGATAAGATCCAGCAGCTCCTCTCTCATCGACTGCAACATTCTGATGAGCCACTGTATAAGTGCCAGCAATGTGATTATGAGTGTCGTACCCGCAGCAGTCTCCTCTTACATATGCACAGTCATGCAGGCGAAAAAGCCATGAAATGTAAGGCCTAGCTTAATAAAAGTTTAAAAATTTAGAATCATGTGTAATGAAGTTTTGAGTTGTGTGTAGTTCAATAGGATGTTTTTGCCAGGTATTGTTTCAGAGTTGCTTGTTCATCAGAAATTCCTAATAATAATAATAATAATAATAATAATAAATGTTTTAAAGAAAAGCATGGAGTGTTTAATGAGCACTGTTATACTTCATTTACAAATGCAAAATTGAATTATTAACTAGAAGAGTTTGATACACAAGACGTATTCATATATGATTTGGAGGTTTCGGTGGACCAACAACAATACAAGAAACTCCCTTCTTTCATTCCAAGGAGAAATTAGAAATTAAGAAAAGGAGTTTTTATCATTGCTCACTGAATAGAACTAATATCCAACAGCAGACAGACTCATAGAAAAGATGATTACCAGCTGATCTTTTGAGCAAAGTATTTTGTTACAGAGATACCCAACACATATGAACACTTTGGCCTGAAGTTAATGTGAGGTGTAGATTGCAGTAATTTGTAGACTGCAGAGGAAATGCTGATAAATTAAATATGTACCACAGGCAAATGGTGGAGACCATGGCACAGGACAACATGTAACATGGTCATTGATGATCAGTGTCTTTACAAGACCACTTTAAGAAATATGTGTAGAATCTGGTAGTAGCTGTATGCAAACTTTGTGACTGTTGTTGATCAGTTTGTGTTTGTAAGTACAGTATGATTTGCGCATTTATTGTGCCAGTTGCTATAAATTGATGTAGTCAAGAAATTTGTATCTGTGTTTGGTATGCTGATTCCTAAGGTATTGACTTGTTGTAAACTCATTTTTTTTATGTGACTTGTAAATAAAGAGTTGTGTTAGACTCCACATAGCTGCCTATTACTGTCATTGATGACATCAGTGGAGAGGTGATATGCGTACTGTTGATGAAGAACTATACAAAAGAAAATTTGCAACATGTTAGAGCACATACGGATTAGAGATGTGAAAAGCAGTGGCCAGTGCTCATTGTAGATGTTTTCCAATTTTTTTTACCATGTGAATAGTTGGCCAATAATTAAAGAGATACAATATGAAAAGGAAAAAAAAAAAAACAAAAGCCCTGCCCAGATCCTTAAACCTTAACATTATTGTTTGCATGTAATACCCATTCATTCTGCTGACTTTGTTGTTTTAAAATCAAATATCCTCCAGTTAGAGGTTCTGTTCTATACCTTTTGAGCTACATATAAATTTTCTTGGAGTTTTAGATTTGTCTTGCACTAGTAAAAACTTGATCTTTCAAACTTGCACACCATCTTCATCAGCAGGACCTGTCTGTTTTGCAAAACCAAGCTGTGTCTCTTATACAGTAGTGTTCTGACTTACTACTGGTGGAGAGACATTGTCTGGAGTGAGATTTGCATGTACAGATGCAAAAAACAGACAGCGTAGGTTGCGCAGACTCATCTCTATCAACCAAGCCAGAAGACAACAGAGACCATCCCCAGTAGGACCATTTCAAATAGAAATGATGGTGCTGCAGACATTCTCTTACTCTTACCACCTGAGAGTTCTGTCCTGAAAGTGTAAGAGATTTGTCCATTTTCCACATTTGCGAAAGCAAATCCCCAGTGATGTCATTTCATCAATAGTAAACTTACCAAAAGATGTGGGGCAGTCGTTAGCACTCTGGACTTGCATTTGGGAGGACAATAGTTCAAACCCGCATCCGCCTATCCATATTTAGGTTTTCCATGGTTTAGGGAAATAATTCCAGGCAAATGCCAGGGTGGTTCCTTTGAAAGGGACGGCCGATTTTCTTCCCCATCCTTGACATAATCTAAACTTGTGCTCTGTCCCTAATGACCTCAATGTCGATGGGACATTAAACCCTATCTTCCTTCTTCCTTCCTAATAATAAAACTGAACACTGAGAAAATTTTATGGGTGGATGTCACCATAAAAAACTGGGAGGCCATACTTATTAAGCTACTTCAAACAGTTTATTGTATTACATTATAAATATGGATTAACAAGGGCAAAGAAAGACAGGAGGATTAAGGAGTAATTTAGAGAATAGAGAAGCAGCTGTATGAATATCAAGAGCACAGATGACAAGCCAATACTATACAAAGAATGAAAGCTGAAAGGAATATGTAGAGTGTCTATATACAGGAAACAAACTTGAGGACAGTGTTATAGGAAAAGAAGAGAGGAAAGTAGTTGAAGATGAGATATGGTACGGCAAGAAGAATTTGACAGAGCACTGAAAGATCTAATGGAAACAAGATCTCTGGGGTAGATGACATTCCCTCAGACTTATTGAGATCCTTGGGAGAGCCAGGCATGATGTGAAATAGGGCATTACCCTATCCCTGATGTTATTCAATCTGTATATTGCGCAAGCTCTCAAGGAAATAAAGGAAAAACTTAGAAAGGTAATTAAAGTCCAGGAAAAAAAAAGGCTTTAATGTTTGCCAAAGACATTGTAATTCTCTCTGAGATGTCAAAAAACTTGGAAGAGCAGTTGAATAAAATGGATAATGTCTTGAAAAGAGATTATAAAATGAAACAAGGGTAATGGAATGTAGCCAGATTAGATTAGACAATGCCAAGGAAATGAAATTAGGAAATGACACACTATAAGTAATCAGTTTTGCTACTAGGGCAGCAAAATAACTGCCAATGGCTGATGTAGAAGGGATATAAAATGCAGACTGACAATAGCAAGATAATAATTGCTGGAAAAGAAGACTTTGTTGACATATAAAATAAACGTAAGTGTTAGGATGCGTTGTCTGAAGGTATGTATTTGTTTAGAGTAGCTTTGTATGGAAGTGAAATATGGATGACAAGCATTTCAGACAAGAAGAGAACAGATACTTTTGAAATGTGGTGCCATAGATGAATGCTGAAGATTAGATGGATAGATTCAAGAACAAATGAGAAGTTGCTGCATTAAATTGGAAAAATGATTTATAGCACAAATTGACTAAAAGAAGGGATCTATTAATATGACACATCATGAGACCTCAAGGAATTTTCAATAACAACTAATGGACCACATCATTTCAACCACTTTTTTTCTGTGATCTTTAACATTGGCCCAACATTCTTCCAGTCTTTTTTGGTGTTCTTGCTTCTTTTTTTGGTGAACACCTTACCTGTCTTCCTCTTGTATTTTGGTTGGAAACTCTGTTGTCCATCAAGTTTCTTGTATGAAAATACATGTTTCATGTCATCGTATGAGATCCATAGCCCTTGCATGTCTTTCTCCACTTCTTCATTGTTTTTAACTAGGGCAGAGCACTGTTATTTTTCAAAAAGTAGATAATAATTTGTCTTTACAACTTTTCAGATCTCTTTTCTGTCAAATGATCATTCAAAGAAATTCTCTTTTCTGATTGATACCTGTAATTTTCTCTTCACGGGAATGTAGCTCATAGTTTTGCCTTTTGTACTCTGTATTTTCTTTGACTTAGCCAGAGATCTTTCTCAGAATCTTCAATTATTTTGCATTTGTTTGTCGTGCCGTACCTTTATTATGGATTTTGAGGCTTTCTGGTGCATGTAGTGCATCAGGGATGAATAATTGTGCAGCACTGTTTAAGGTAGGCATTGGTGGATACTGATCATTTATAATAAACACCTTTGTTACCGTCAAACAATGGAAAATTCCGGAAGGACTGTAGCAGTATTATGAAAAGGACAGTTGCTACTCACCATAAAGTGGAGCTGATGAGTTGCAGATTGGCACAACAGAAATACTGTTAGAAAATGACATGTGCGTGTGCGCTCACTCACACACACACACACACACACACACACACACACACACACACACACACACGCGCGACCCCAGTCTCTGGCAACTGAAGTCAGACACCATGGTCATGTGTGTATGTATGAGTTGTGTGTGTGTGTGTGTGTGTGTGTGTGTGTGTGTGTGTGTGCATGTGCATGCATGCATGCGTGCATGCGTGTGTGCGTGTATGTGTGTGCATGTATGTGTGTGCATGCGCATCTGTTGTCATTTTTTGTTGGCCGAAAGCTCATTTTGTGACAGTCTTTTTGTTGTGCCAATCTGCAAGTCAGCATCTCCACCTTCAGTACCACGTAACATCATTCCTATCTTGTTGAAACATGAATGATAGGGTCCTTTCTCAGATATATTGAACTTTATCCAATATACTAGGTCTTTAAAATTTTCTACCTGCTTTATTTTTCCCCCAATCTGCCAGTATTGTGTATGGAGTGTGTGAAGAATGACTACTTAAGTGTCTCTGTGCATAGTAAAATTAATCTAATTTTGTCTTTGTGATCTCTATGAGAGTGATATGTAGGAGGCTGAAGAATATCTCTGGATTCTTCAGTTAATGCTGGCTCTTGTAATTTTGTAACTAGGCTTTCCGGAGATAATTTACATCAATCTTCAAGACTGTGCCAATTTAGGTTTTTCAGTTTTTCTGTAATTTTTTCCACAGGTTAAACTGACCTGTGAACATTCATGATGCCCTTCTTTTAATATTCCATGTTAGTCCTATTACATACAGGTCGCACAGCTGGATCAATAATCTAAGATCAGATGCACAAGTGAATTGTACGCTGTCGCCTTTGCAGACTGGCTGCATTTTCCCAATACCCTGTGAATGAAGTGAAGTCTGTCTCCTGCCGTACCTATGACTAAGCCTATGAGATCATTCCATTTCACATACCTACAAATCGTCAAGTCCGGATATTTGTAAGAGTTGACTGATTCTAATTGTGAATAATTACTGATATTTCAGTCATATCAAGATCTGACAAAATTTGTCAACCTTTTTTTTGGACAGTATTTCATTATAGAAAACTGTATTATCTGCAAAAAGTCTAATGTTACTATAATGTTATATGCGAGGACATTATATACAACGTGAACAGTGAGGTTCCCAAAACAATTCCCTAGAGCATGCCTGAATTTACTTAAACATCTCTCAATGACTCTCGATACAAGATAACCTGTTGCGTCCTTGCTAAGAAATCCTCAGTCTTGTCACATATTACGCTTGTTATCCCACATGATATCCAATTTTCTGTCTGATGTCTTGTGGCAACCTGTTTTAGACTTTTGCATCAGGATTCTGAACCTTAGTTAGTGCACAGTGCATAGGGAACTTATTTTTACTTCAATATTGTAGTTATGAATTTCATAGTTTGTCCTAAATTCATTGTTAGTATTAATGACAAATGCCATTTAGAAAATAAATGTAATAGCACGTTAGTGTAGAAATCCCAAGACCTTTGAAAAGGTTTCTGCACTCTCAGCTTTATGTAATACTCTTACTGCAGGTTTCTGTGGAATAAATAATTTTTTTGCTGTAGCTATATTGTCCTAAAATATTATGCCACAGCACAGCATTAAGTGTAAGCAAGCAAAGTATGCCAGCAATCCCATCTGTATATGAACACAATGAGAGAGACTCCTAAGTGAAAAACAGGCAGGACTGAGTGATGTGATTAACCTATCCAAGATGCTGGTGCCACCTCAACTTCTTATGTGTCCAAGTGCCTTGGAACTTCACACATGGAGGGAGCCTCATCCAGTGTGTACTTATTACTTTGTACTTCTACTTTCAAACTTAATCTTATTCCTACTTCCAAAATCTCTCCTTAAAATTTTACTTTGTAGGTACCACAATTAAACCAATTATACTGTTTAGAGTAACCACTTCCATAATTAAAATGTAGTTATAGTTTTTAAATATCTCTTTACAGTGACTTCTTTGATGCCCAAATTTGTAAAATGTCATTTGCTCAGATAATTTTGAACTACATATTGTTTCCAGCAGTCATTGGGTATTTATAATTTCCATTCAGTTATGAGTAAATTTTATGTACAACAATTTGTTTTTATTATATACACTGATTTTTATAAACAGTGTAATCTATGATAATCATTGTACAGTTAAAGTTATTAAAAAAAATCAAGCTGTTATGCCATGATCAAGCTGATTTTCTTGATAAACCCGTCAGTATGACAGCACAAAAAGTTTCAATCTTTGTAACATTTCTGGTGATGAAAGCTTATATTTTATAACCATATACTCAGAACACTTCAAAAGTAAAAATTGTAATCAGTAACAAATGCACAGGGGATTTAAGAAGTAGGAAATATACATTTATTGTTGAATAGAGTGCAGTATTAAAATGATGAAATAACTAAGCTTTTGCTTCATTATTTGTGCTATAGCAAGACCTAACTTTGTTTGCTTTGTGACAAACTAGCACAGCACAATTAAAGGCACAACTTTATGTGAAGTCGGTATAAACACAAAAAATAAATAAATAAAGTGCATCCACCTACCCAGCATACTGTCTATGTCATGGCATGGTATACATGATCAATCAGTGTTGATCAGAATTTACATCTGCCTATCCACATATTTGTAGAAAAAAAAGTGCAGCACTGGAGGGCTAGCTACTTGAAACGTTGCTCATGTCATTTACTAGCTGACATGCATTCACAGCACAGGATTCTACATTGGGATGGTCTCCACCAGACTGGCAATACACATGAATGGGTGCTGATGATGTGTATGCCTTGGGGATTTCCAGTACCCACTTGCTGATCATGCTATACAGCTTGTCTGAGGATACCTTAGTAGTTGCTGTACCACAAGTTTATTTTCGATCCTGTCACCCAGTAACATTTTCCCTGATCTCAGAAGATGAGACCTTACTGTCCAATATATTTATTCTCTTATCTCGTCTTCCTCCTTGCCTCAACCTACATTAACCTACCTCCAGTATTGCTTTGTAAAATTTCATTTTCTGCCTTTGTTGGTGACCCTTTCTTCTCCATTTACTATACTTTACTTGTATTACTCTCACCTCCTTCCATACTCAAGATTACTTATCAGCCTACAACACCCTCTTCTCTTGTCATCTCTGAACTGCTGGTGACTGCTTTCTGATGTAGTATCTTTGATCTGATAGTCTCTTTTATGTCATTTTGTTCATATTATGGTCCCTCATTTGACCTGAATCCTGAATGCTCTGTTCTCCATCCCCTCCTGCAATCTTCTTTTCTCCACTGAAATAGGAGCTTGTAGTTTTAGAAAAATACAAACACTATACTCAGATTTACAGTTCCTGATGGTAAGTTCAGGCCAATTCATAAGTTTCTGGATGAATTTAACAGACTTCTGAATGTATTTATTCTTGTCTTACAATTAAGAGCACAGTTATCTATTGCCTTGCAAAGATTTATATAATGGTACTGGAAGAGTGTGGCATTTTTATTGTTACTATATCCCTGTATTTTTTAAATTGCAAAAGCCTCTAACCAGCTGACAAACCTATGCACAAAGCTTCAATTGGTTTAGTTAATGTCTGTCTGTCCCAGAAGAAACTAAAAGTTTACCAAATCTGGAAATGAAACTATTTTCTGGCTTTAGAAAAATGAATTGTAGTTACTGACCTCTATGATTGCTCCCAGGCACAGAAAATCTCCTTTTCATTTTCACAAACTGGTTTCAGTTATGTAATATTTTTAATAAACTGTAAACAACCAGAGCTAAATAAGAAAATATTTGAACCAGATACAATATGTTATCGTTCCAGGTGACATTTGTGGGAAGGCCTTCTCCAATACCACCAGCTTAGAACATCATCTCATCACTCACAGTTCAGATCGGCCATATATGTGTGATTCTTGTGGATTTTCTACTAAATATATGAGTCATCTGATTGCACACAAACGAATTCATACAGGTATGTAATCTACCAATCTTTATAGAAAAATGATGAAATTTTATCAGTCTTCATGGGAAGGTATATGAAAAGCTTCAGAGAGGCCAAAATAAAACTGGTCCAGAAAATATTTACAATGAAGCTGATGTGGGTTTGGGCATTGTTAACGACCTTTGAGCATATGTGACCTTTCAGTTTGAAAAATCACAGGGAGAGAGATCAGGTGATGAAAGTGACTAGCAGACTGTACTGCCTCCACTGACTGTCCTCTGCTCACCGAACACCTCATGCACTCACATCAAGATTGTCAAAGTGGTGTGAGTTGTTGATCCATCTTTCTGAAAATATCCATACAATCATTCATCTTCTACTGAGTTGAGCCACATATGGATTAAACAGTTCCTGGACATACCGCTTAGAATGAAACAGTTTGGTGGAAGAGATTGTGGAACAGCACTTCAAGTACTGATGAGGATTTTCTCATGCTAATGGAATGTGTTCTGTGAACTCACATACCCAAACAGGCTGAACCACACCTCGTGAAAGGAAATGAAAAACTGAGCATCCAAAAGTACTGTTACCACTTAACTCAGAAATCGCCAGCTGAACTCAACATGCAAAAGTTTGTCTGTACGATTTAACTCCTGCACAGTAATAAATTTGTAAAGATTCAGATGAAGGTCATTTTTGATAATGTTTTGACATGTCGATCTCCTAATTCCCACTTGCACAGATAAATGGCATTGAAATTTCATATATTTTGTCTGGGCTTTCCATCACTTGAGCAATGTTTTCTGGTGTTTGAATTGTTTTCAGATAATTACAGTTTTGACAATCACAGAGCCCATTTTGTGCCATTTTGCCAGTAAGTTTTGCATTGCAAACTTTGCTGGAGCTTTTGTAACAACACTTCCTATCTTAAACATTTGCGCAAATAATTCTACCATTTTCCATGAACTGTGTTTTGCATAACACTCAACAGTGAAAATGCACTGTTTCAGCATGAGCAATATTTTGCATTACTTCAATATTAAAACATGTCTGCTCTTCTCGTGCACTCAAGTGTACCGTCAATGGAAAGTGCTTGGGACAGAGCACGTGGGTGGTGTACAAGTGCAGACGTGTTACAGCAACTGATTGATTCATTGGAATTACAGTTTCCAGCATTTTTTGTGATGGGAAGCTCTCCTGTCCATCAACAAGGACCAACTCCATGTCAGTCTTATAAATATTTTCCAGGACAGTTTTGTTTTGCCCAGCCTGTATAATAGTTTTCAGAAAGACACTTAGCAGAATGTAAAAGGCTTCAGAGCTGGGAACAACAAAGGCTTAAAGCTATTACAGCTGTACTTGTGACTGGAAAGCAGACAGGATATTCAGATATATTCTTGAATGAAATTGGAGGAAGACAACACCAACACAAGGAAAGCGTTACTGACCTGTTTGATGCTGGTTAAGTCTTGTGGAATTTTTTCTTTAGTCTTCCCCTGTGATTAGTTGATGTGGTGAACAGTTATTGAATAAATGTACACAACACTGTAGAATTTACATTTTCATTCTGTTCCTGTTTATTGACACTAAACTCAGTTACAATGGTCAACTTATTTATAATTTGTTGTTATAGATTTCATGACATAGGCTGCTAATCTACACAAACTGCAAGTGGCCTTTCTAAATTATCAACAGGCAAAAACTAATAACCATACAATGTATAACATATACATGGTCATATATTGAATGCTCACCCATGACAGCCTGAAAATTACTTAATGGAATATATACTCAACTTAAAATATACACTCATTGAAAACTTGTTAATGACATAGAACTAACATACAAATGTGTGAATGCCTATTTATAGATGCGGAAATTACAGAAATGATAAAATGTTAAAATATAAGTCTATTATAGTTTAGATATTACCATAAAAACAGAAATGGTAAAATATAAAAACACACAAAAGGCAGTGAAATAAACATGTTTACCCAAAAGCTGTATAACTAGAAAATGGCAAAAGGTACTGTTTTATGAGTGGGAAGTTTTAACATACAAAGGGATCTCCAAAGCTTGCTAAGATTTTTCTTGGGGCTCCAGGGGCTTCATTTGCTGTGGCTGTTGCTAAACTCTAGTTGTCTTTTGCAAAGGATGCCCTTTCTTAAACGCCAATAAATCTTTTCATATTGTCATCATATTTCAATGTTCATTTCCCACTAACTGACAAGTCCTCCTGCAATGTGCTGTAGGATTGTGTTACAAATTGTTTTGATAGTCAATAGTGTAGGTTAGCGAAATGCTATAATTTACTGTTCACATTCTGTAATTTCATCTCCTAATAAAATATGCAGAAACAAAACAAAGAAAACAAGTAAACACAAAAATGTCAATCACTAACCCAAATATTACTTTGAAAATAGTTGTGCTTAACTAGCTCTGCTGGAGGTGGTGCACAATTGACTTTGTGTGACTGCTGTGGTCTGCTGTGGTTGAACTTTGAAATAAATTCACACATTAACTTTCAGGAGATGATACACATGTTAAATTCTAGTAAAAATGTCGCATTGTTCCATGCTTGGAACCATAGGCACTGGAGACTATTTAACACATTCACAGCCATGAGGTTGCCAAAGGCCTGATGCCATGGGCTGGTAGTGAAATGTCCATCAGTATGTGCGTGGCAATCTATGTGTTAATGGAACATGGAATTTAGCTGCTTGTATTGCAAGAAAGTGGAAAAAAAGGAAACTTGTGGAAAGCAAGAAACATTGGTTAGAAGAAGTTCTTACTAGCGTTCATTGAAACGGTGTCTAGCATGAGAAAAAATGAAATTCATGATGTTAATAAATATTTGTGGGTAAAAATATCAGAAATAGTGTAATGTTAAACACTATAATTTTTTCCCCTGTGGTGTTTGTTATAACCTTTAATCACCAATAATTGCGTGGATATTCAAACACACTCACTTAGAAACAATAGCTGGTTACATGATAACAACTCAGTATCTCTCATTCGACTGCCGTGCCGTGACATGCGGCCGGCACCGTTCGTAGCTAGGTGGCGCTGCCGCGCCCAGCCGAGTTGTGGAGCGCCTCTATCGCCGTTTGCATGTACTGTCGTGGCGGCACTGTTAAATGTCGTGGCACTGTCACAACACTTTTCCCCCCCTTGAGGAAAAAAAAAAAACACTCACTTCCTTGAAGACATGGACAGTGCGGAGACATCCATGGCCTCTTGTGAGGCCCTGAGAAGATCCCGTGGAGAGACACGAGAGTATGGTCGAAAATGTCCAGGACGGAAGCTTGTGCGTGTAACGTGCCTCCTGGATTAGATGATGGGTGAAAACTCCGGAGCAGCATCCATAGGTGTCATGGACCTGGGGGTGTGCTCCAGCGAGATGGGTCCCAGAGAAGGCGGCGTCGCGACTGGGGCCGGTTCCGGTATACTCGGAAGTGGTAGCGACGTTGGCTGCATCAACACGTACGGTAGATCGGCAACGGCGACAGGACTGGCTTCTCGGGCTGGTGGAGGTGAAGGAAGGGGCGGTGGCACCGGCGTGGCCACCACTCGTGGGCGCATCTGGTCGTAATGGCGAACAACCATGCCGTCGTCCATACGTATTTCACAAAGCCGGCGGCCGCGAAGAGCCTTGACCACCTCTGGAATCCATTAGGGTGAGTTCCATACCCTCGTGCCCACACGTCGGCGCCCACCGAGCACAAGGCCTGACAGGGTGAAGCAGGTGCAGTAAAGTGCACGGTTGGCGGCCATGCAAGAATTCAGCAGGGCTGCGATCACCCAGAGGCGTGAAGCGATAAGAACTCAGAAATTGCAGCAGAGCGTCATCTATGGAAAAATCACTAAGGAATTTTTTCATCTGGCTTTTGAAAGTGTGGACAAGGCGCTCGACCTCCCCATTCGATTGCGGATGGAAGGGCGGTGCTGTAACATGATGAATCCCTTGTCCAGTACAAAAATCATGGAAGGCCTGTGAAGAGAACTGAGGGCCATTGTCCGTGACGATCGTGGATGGAAGACCTTCTAGCGCAAAGATTTTGGACAAAGCCAGCGTCGCCGCTGCAGTGGTGGGTGACGGACACCGAACAACAAACGGAAACTTCGAGAAGGCGTCAATCAACAGAAGCCTATAAGTACCGAGGAAGGGGCCGGCAAAGTCAGCGTGCACCCGCTCCCATGGCTGCGCCGGATCAGGCCACAGAGAGGGCATTGTACGAGATGCAGCCAGTTGTTGAGCACACTGACCACACGCAGCAACCATGTGGGCGATGTCCGAATCAATACTGGGCCAATAAACGTGCCTGCGGGCCAGGGACTTAGTCCGAGAAATCCCCCAATGGCCGTCATGCAACAGTTTGAGAACATCTTTGTGAAGAGAGGCTGGCACCACGACCCGTGGAGCTGCGCCATCCGTGGCCAGAAGAACACCACCATCACGAACAGACAGATGAAGGTGCAAGGCATGGTAGTTGTGAAGGGGATCTGATGCCCGGCCCTTGGTCCTGTCCGGCCAACCCCGTGGAACAAAACTGATCACCTGACGCAGGACCGGGTCCCGCACAGTAGCCGATGCAACCTGCGAACCTGTAAGTGGAAAACCCTCGACCGCACGATGTTCTTCCTCATCAATGTGGAAACAGAATATTTCATCACGATTGAAAACCGGGTCGGGGCCCATCGGCAATCGCGACAATGCGTCAGCATTGGCGTGCTGGGCCGTGGGGCAATAGTGAATCTCATAGTGAAAACGAGACAAGTATAAGGCCCAACGTTGCAGGCGGTGAGCTGCCTTATCTGGAAGCGATGCCGATGGGCTGAACAGAGAGACCAGCGGCTTGTGGTCGGTGATGAGGCGAAACTTAGAACCATACAAAAAGACGCTGAACTTTTTTAGAGCATAAATGATAGCGAGCGCCTCCTTTTCGATTTGAGAGTAACGCCGTTGCGCATCGTTGAGGGTCTTGGAAGCATAGGCGATGGGTCATTCCAACCCATCCTCATACCGATGGGCGAGAACAGCCCCTAGGCCATACTGTGACGCGTCAGTCGCAAGAACCAAGTGCTGACCCGGACGGAATGTGGCAAGACAAGGCGCCGACTGCAAATGAGCCTTCAGGTGGACAAAAGCCTGCTCACGCTCGTTGGACCAACAGAAAGGGACGTTTTTGCGTAACAGCTGATGCAGAGGATGAGCTACCACCACTGCGGATGGAATGAATTTGTGATAATAAGCAATCTTGCCTAGAAACGCCTGAAGTTCTTTGACCATAGACGGCCGGGGTAGAGCGTTAATGGCTGCAACGTGCTGATGTAGAGGACGCATACCCTCACGGGACAAGTGGAAACCAAGATACACAATGGAGGGTTGGAAGAACTGTGACTTGTCCAGATTGCGCTTCAACCCAGCCGAATGCAAAACCCGAAACAGTGAATGCAAATTGCGAAGGTGCTCCTCAGTGGAGTCCCTGTGACAACAATGTCATCCAGATAGTTGATGCAGCTGGGAACGGAAGCCGTGAGCTGTTCCACAAACCGCTGTAAAATGGCCGGCGCGCTAGCGACGCCAAATGGTAACCGCTGGTACTGATACAACCCACAGGGAGTGTTGATGACGAGAAATTCCTTGGAAGAAGCATCCAACGGCAACTGATGGTACGCCTCCGATAAGTCAAGTTTGGAAAAGAACTGGCCCCCAGCGAGCTTGGTGAATAACTCCTCAGGACGGGGAAGAGTATAAGTGTCAATGAGGCTCTGAGCGTTGACGGTGGCTTTAAAATCACCACACACTCGCAGACTCCCGTTTGGTTTAGAAACCACCACGATTGGCGATGCCCATTCGCTGGAGGTAACAGGAAGGAGAATCCCTGAAGCTGTTAACCTGTCTATCTCAGCCTGGACAGGTGCACGTAACGCCACTGGAATAGGGCGTGCCCGGAAAAACTTAGGGCGAGCTGTAGGTTTAAGAGTAATGTGGGCTTCAAAATCCTTGGTACGACCCAGACCAGCAGAGAACATGGACGAAAATTCAGAACACAATCCATCCAGCTGTTGATACAGAATATCCTCAGATATGAGGTGCACATCATCATCAATGGAGAACCCGAACAACTGGAAAGCATCATAACTGAATAGGTTTTTAGTGCCCGCATGATCCACCACATAAAACGTGAGGGGCCTAACAACAGACTTGTAGGCAGTGGAAGCATCGAACTGGCCAATGATAGGAATTTTCTGTTTATTATAAGTTCTCAGATTTTGCGTAACTGGAGACAAGGGAGGGGAGCCCAACTCCAAATACGTGCGAGAATTAATGAGAGTTACTGCAGAGCCAGTGTCCACTTGCATGCAAATGTCTTTATCCAGAACACGAACAGTAACAAACAACTTATTTGTTTGAGAAAGCACACAGTTAACATCCATGTCCGATGCCTCGTCCTCGTCGACAGGAACTTTAGGGGACTGACACACAGAAGCAATGTGGCCTTTTTTCCTACACGAATTACACGTGGCCCAGCGTTTTGGACACGCGGCCCTGTCATGCTGTACGAAACAATGTGGACAAGAAGGAAGTGCAGAACGAACCTGCTTCTGTGGTTGCTGTTTTCGCTGCGAGCATTGCGGCCCAACACGACGTTGTTTACGCGAGTGAACAACCGCCACATCTTCGTTCTCCTGTGAAACAGGCAAATTGTCCGTGTCGAAAGTTGACTGTACAGCGCCTACATCACACCACGCGTCTATTTGCGCGCCAGCAGCGTGAGACACTTCAAAGGATTGAGTGATGCTTAGAACTTCCGACAACGACGGGTTTGGCAGTTGTAGGGCACGTTGCCGAACTTCTTTATCAGGAGCAAGCTGTAGAATAGCATCCCTAACCACTGAATCAGCATAAGACTCATGATGAGTGTCCGTGACAAACTGACATTTCCTACTCAGACCGTGTAGTTCCGCCGCCCAAACCCGGTAAGATTGATGGGGCTGTTTACGACACCGGTAGAACGCCATGCGGGCGGCAACGATGTGGATGTTTTTGCGGTAATAGGTAGACAATAAGTCACACATTTCTTGGAAGGACAGGGAGGCAGGTTCCCGCAGAGTGGCTAACTGAGATAGTAGCTGATAGATCCGTGGGGAAATCCAAGATCAAAATAACGACTTACACATAGGAGCGTCGACAACACCGAAAGCCAAGAAGTGTTGCCGCAAACGCTTCTCATAATCCTCCCAGTCTTCAGCGGCCTCATCGTAAGGAGGGAATGGAGGCGGAGAAGAGGAAGACAGACGATGAGTAAGCGACGTCGACAACGCCTGAATAGCAGCCGTCAGCTGTGTTTGTTGTTCAATGAGCGCTTGCATAAGCTGTTCCATGTCTGCCCCGTCACGAACACACGAATCCACAACGCAGTGGAAATATCCCATCCTCGTCGCCAAAAAGTGTTATAACCTTTAATCACCAATAATTGCGTGGATATTCAAACACACTCACTTAGAAACAATAGCTGGTTACATGATAACAACTCAGTATCTCTCATTCGACTGCCATGCCGTGACATGTGGCCGGCGCTGTTCGTAGCTAGGTGGCGCTCCAGTGCTCAGCCGAGTTGCGGAGCGCCTCTATCGCCGTTTGCGCGCACTGTCGTGGCGGCACTGTTAAATGTCGTGGCACTGTCACAACAGTGTTGTCTTTGCAAGTGTCCATACTTTAAAACACTGTAGAAAGAGAACCACTGATCAGAATGATGTCAAGTTTGAACAGCACATTAATGATGCAGGGTGGGACTGTCATGGGGTAAAACTACTTTAACCAATAGATGGTGCTGTAAGCTTCAGAGTACACATACCAACAGACATGCAGGACATGGCTATTCCTCAGTTTGCTTCAGACATGTCCAACATGACTGTCTCCATGGAGGATCACACACTGCTGGTAAAGCTTTTTTATAAGAATGGTGTCTATATGCCAATAGCCCTGCAGAAGTTCTGGACATTCAGGGGTATGAAAAACAGGCATAGGTGTGATGTCTGCTAAGGATCTGGAAAAAAGAATTACAAAATTTTAAATGACAAGTTTTTAGCACCTCATTCTGTCCCTGCAAACGTAAGTGTACAGTGGAATATAAGCATTCCATGTGACTGGTATTTGTCATTATTGTTACTCTTTGACATTAGTGAAATATAGACGATTCCATGCCTCTTTAACAGTTAATTGTGCAGCCTTCCATGCTTGCAAGCTATCTTGTGTAGATGTGTTTTATGTGGAAAAAAATCTTCAATTCTACCAGATACCATATATTTGGTGACCACAATGATAACACAACAAAACGACCCCATCAGCTTCAACGTTCTGCACCGCATCGTAACATGAACGTTCCTTACATCTGCATCAGCCGGGCCGCATGAAAACGGACAATCCACCAGTCGCCACAGAGCCAGCTACAAGCAGCACAGTTAACAGGGTTGCAATTAAGTCCCTGCTATTCCGGCAACATAACCTGTTGTTATGGTTTGCGCAGCTTGAAAGCCAGTTCATCCTTGCACAGATATCAGCAGACGAAACAAAGTATAGTTATGTAGTCGCAGCACTACCAGAGGACTTAGCTGCTGAGGTACAAGATATCCTTGCTGCACCACCCAACGCCGAATGTTATATGTCTATTAAGAATGCGCTAGTGACCCGCTTATCACAATCGTAAGTGAAGCAACCAGAGAAGCTTTTTTGGACTGAGGAGCTCAGTGATTGAACCCCTTCACAACTTTTAAGTCACTTGTGCACACTGGCAAGCAACACAGTAAGCAATGACATGCTGTGCAATATATTTAGTTGTCTCGATTACCCTCTGAAACTCAAAAAATTGTGACAGTGTGCATGGATGATTTAAATGCACTAGCGCAAACAGCAGACAGGATTTTCGAGATGTATCCCACAGCAAATGTGTCAACATGACACCATGGCAAGAGAGTATGTCTGCAGTGGCACTAGCATTGCTCCAGTTGCAATTAGCAGAGCTTACCATGCAAGTAGCCACATTACACACGACGCACATATGTCATCGACCATGCCTCTGGTTGTCAAGAAGCTGTAACTGCTTGCCGTTGACACAAAATATGTGTTGACACCACAATAAATTGGGCAACAACACGCGAAACTGTACACCACCATGCAAATGGAAACACGAACCGGAAAACTTAGCAGCAACAACTACTCATACCAGTAATGTATGTGGACTTTTTGTCACAGTCTGCAACACGAAAGTACAAACGTAGTGGACACAGGGGCAGAAGCGTCCGTATAACAGGTAACTCATGCACCACACCGGAGCTGCAATGATTATTGTATATTTGCCACTAACAACTCTAAGATTGCAGTTAGGTCACATTGTTCCTTACGCTTGGCTACGCTGTACATTTGAGTGGCACTTCATGGTGGCGGATACATCGCAGCCTATCATAGAAGCTGATTTTTTATCTTTTTATGATCTGATACTTGACATCCGACACAAGCTGCTGATTGATTCCACTACAACCTACATACTCCAGGGAAGGTGTGTTGCATCACTCCGATGAGGGTACGTGTGGTAGCAGGCGATGCACTGTACACATGATTGCTAAAAGAATTTCCAAAAATCATGCAGCAGTTGCCTACTCTCACGCTGGTTAGACACACAGCAGTACATCACATTTTAGCCACGCCAGGCCCGCCATCTCATGCTGGGCCTAGGTGTTTGATGCCAGAGCAGTTGCGAATGATGAAGCAGGAATTCCACAGCATCCTGTCAATGGGCATTTGCAGAGTTTCGAGTAGCAGTTGTGCCGTTCCAATCCATGTGGTACCCAAGAAGAGGAATGGATGATGTCCATGTGATGATTACTGACAGCTCAATGTGAGGACCATCCTGGATCGGTGCCCGGTGCCACACGGAAGACTTCTCTCCCAATGTTCATGGGAAGGCAATATTTTCCACTGTTGATCTAGTGCAAGCATATTATTAGATCCCCACTGCCACAGAAGAGATCCCGAAAACACGTAAGATATCCTGAAGACAGCAGCGACAACACTTTTTGGTCTATTCGAGTTCACTAGGATAACTTTTGGTCTGTGCAATGCAGCACAGATGTTTCAACGTTTCATGGATGAGGTCACTATTGGCTTTTACTTCTGTTATGTTTATGTAGATGATATTTTGGTGATGTCTGCAATGGAAGAAGAATGTTTACATCATCTGGCTCAGATATTTAATTGTTTACACACACAAAGCTTAGAAATTAATCCTTCAAAGTGTACTTTAGGAGCGAGGGAAGTACTGTTTCTGGGTTACACGGTAGGTGCGCATGGTATTTGACTGCCACAAGATAAAGTGAAAGCCATAGACAAGTACCCTCACAACATTATAGTCACAGAGCTACACCAGTTTTTAGGGGTCATACATTTTTACCAAAGATCTGTATACAATTACACATTGATAACAGTGCCCCTGAATGAATTTCTTAAGAGCACACCAAAGCCAAACAATAAGTTGCATTGAACAAGGGAAGCAGTTGACACTTTTTATGCTGTAATAACAGCAGTTGCAGAGGCTGCACAATTAGCACACTCCATAGCACAGGCTCCACTTGCACTTATGGTTGATGCCTCACGGCCGTTGGCACTGTACTGCAACAACTGGTCGAGCATCATTGGCTGCCCATAGTATTCTTTAGTCACAACTTGTCACCTTCATAGCAACCTTGGGCAACCTATGACCACCAACTGTACCCAGCTTATGCCACATTCAAGAAATTCAGGTATTTTTTAGAAGGGCTGACAGTTCATTATTTATACAGATCACAAGCCGCTAATATACACCTTTGCAGTAAAACCAGACAAGGCATCACTGAGGCAACTATGCCATTTAGATTCCAATGGCCAATTCACCACCTGCATTGTTTATGGACAAGGGAAGCTGAACATACCATCAGATGTGCTCTCATGTGTAGAGGTTGTGAACGTGACAGCAGACATCTGCTCACATGTTGAAGCTGTAACGGATACTGTTGATTTTGATGCTCTTGCACAATCTGGCACATCCAGGAGCACGAGCCACTATTAGATTGGTGAAACAAAGTTTTGTCTGGCCTGGAATGCTTGCAGACTACAAAACATTTGTCAAGCAATGCATTGCATGTTAGAGGAACAAGATTACACAGTGTGACATAGCACCAATAGTCGCATTTCTGTCACCGAATCACGAAAATGTGCATGTCGATATCATAGGCCCGCCCTTAGTCTCAGAAGGCTATAATTACTGTCTTACAGTTGTGGATCATTTTACCAGGTGGCCCCATGAAGGATATCAGACCCGAAACCATGGCGCAGACATTTTTTCACAGTTGGATCACCCGATTCGGTGCACCATGACAGATTATCACAGACCATGGACGACAATTTGAAGCCTTCCTTTTCAGAGCATTAGCTACATTATTAGGCATGAAGTTTATATGCACCACAGCCTATCATCCTGCATAAAATAGTTGAACACCTTCATCACCAACTGAAAGCAGCTCTATGATGTCACATAATGCAGAATTGGATGGAGACAGGAAACCGCTATGTCTGGCAGGTGAATTCTTGCACAGCATGGCAGATAATGCAGTCGATGCATCAGACTTTGCTACTAGATTATGAGAGGACATAAGTCAGCGGAGACCAATGGCACCCAGAAGTCAGGCTGGGAGACACTCATTCATGTTCACAGATCTTGAGAACAGCACACATGTTTTCTTATGCGGTTATGCAGTACCCAAGCCGTTGCAATCACTGTACAATGGGCCATATCCAGTGATTAGGAGAGGTGGCCACACATTCCAGATTAGAGTAAATAGTATGCCTACCACCGTCGCACTTGACTGACTCAAGCCAGCATTCTTTAACACATTGGACACAGCTAGGACTGCAGGAGGTGAACAAGAAGATATGAATGTAGCACTAGAAAATGTTCCAGTACACCACAGCCACCATGGATGCCAAGTGTGTCGGAGAAGAAAACAACACCGAAGACTGGTGCCTCACATCCTGCTGGAACCACTGGCTCCAGTGGCACAATGCCAGGTTTCAAGAAAGCAGTGGTAACGCATGCAGGATGACATGTGATGTTTAATCTGCGACATCATTAACACTTGGGGGTGAGTTATGCAGCATCTCATTCTGTCCTCGCAAAGGCGAGTGTACAATGGTATATAAACATTCTATGTGGCTAGTATCTTTCATTATAGTTACTCTTTGACATTAGTGATATAGACGATTCCCTGCCTCGCTGAACAGTTAATTGTTCAGCTTTCCATGCTTGCAAGCTATCCTGTATAGATGTGTTTTATGTGGAAATGAATGTTCAATTCTACCAGTTACCACAGGTTCTTTAAAAGTTCAATGTGGCAGAGGGAGGAAAGCAGTTGATCCAATGTCTGTGAATGATGTGGCCACAGCATTGCAGGAAGGATTGAGTGGTGGTGTGCAAACATGCCATATATGGGGAATTACCTGAGCATTGGACATACCTGTGAGCACAGTGCATAAAATCCTATGAAATATCCTGCTTTGCTATCCACACACAATCACCCATGTTCAAGAATTACTTCATGCTGACTTGCCAGCGCAACAAATGTTTAGTCTGGAATTTCAGGCTTGACCTGGAAGTGGACAGTGAATGGCCATGGAACATTCCGTGGACAGATGAAGCCCATTTCCTTCTCCCAGGACAATTGCAGAACATGGGAAACATAAAACTTGCATGCACATCAACCAGTACCCCTTCATTCTGCAAAGGTGACTGTATGGTGTGAGACGATAACATCATTTATTGTAGAGCCGTATTTTTTCAAGGAGATGAATCCTGCGGAAAATGTTATGAGAGTCTTTTGCACACCAAAGTCATTACAACACTCCACAGCATGGAAAGTGGATGCTGCAGAGGCAACTTCAAAAATGTCAGGCTTCTCAGCCATTATTTCTCTACAGCCTGACTGTCCAGTACACCTGATCTTAATCCATATGACACCTGGCTGTGGGGTTATCTAAAAGATGTTGCGCTAAGTGTTCCAATTACAAATGTTGCTGAATTGAAGGCACACATTGCGCAGCACGTTCTGAATGTGACCCATGAGACACTCCGACCTGTTGTGGAACATGCTATTTCTTGGTATCAGCTTGTGGCAGAAATTAGTGGACAACATATTGAACATGTCTTGTGCCAGTTAGAAACAGATTCATTTCAATTTTTATGTGGTTTTTGGACCCAGGACAATTAAAAACCAATTTAATTTTGTTTTGCATGTGGTTTCTGGCCACAGGACAATTAGAAACTGAATTGTTCCATCCAATGTCGTACAACCTTGCTGTGGTGAATGGCCTTACCTAACAGTGCCACAGCTGTTGATTGCTGAACTTGTGCAGTCACGCACATTGAACAATATGGATGGTATAATGTGCAAACTCAAACTATAGATGTTGTATTGTAATTCATCTGTCATTTGTACCAACCCCATTTACATTAAGACACTTACTGCACCATCTATTGGTAAAATTTTCATATTTTGTTCCATGACATTTCCTCTGCATCAATAATATGCTATTCAAATTTGATGTCATTTTGAGAAGTGGTTCTCTTTATGCAGTGTTTTGAAACTGGAGCTTTAATTATGGATGTACAGTATATAATAATACATTAGATGTGGTACTGATAAATTGCTTACATAGATAAAAGCTACAAATTGTGAATGCTTGAACCAGTACTAATTGTGAGTATTTGAACCAGTTTTGTACCTTCAAACATTTGGTCTATTCCATTTACAGGTATTCTATGTGTGACTAGTTCACTATTTATCCTCTTGTTTAAATGTTTATGTATTATATCATTCATTAAGCAAAAATTGTGTGTTTTTATTTCCCTTCTGTATTCTGTAAGTACTTTACCAGGAAAGGTTAAGTACAATATGAAGATAAATTTACTCAAGGTTTAGAAGTTTCTAAGACACACATTTGGGTGTCACTATCCAACTGTTGACTCTAGAGTTTTGGTGCTTCTTTGTTGTACTTATCTACATTATTACATACTGCATTTGTTACTTGCTTTATTACAATGAATCAATGAGGAAACATATTTCATTTTAAAATGATTAATGGCTACTACAGATTCTTGATACTAAATCAAAATTACATATGTGGTTGTATAGCACACTGCCTCATTATTACTTCACATGTAAATGTAAACATCACTGTAACAGATTTCCAGACTGATGTCTATTATTGAAGTATGTGGACATTTACCTGCTGTAAATGGTCAGACAAGAGACCCTTTTACCCCTTGTTGCAATGAATTGTTGTTAACTAGAAGAGATGTTATATTATAATCTCATTAAGATCTCTGTAGCTATTACATACAGAGATTTTTATCTCTGTAGGAGGTCATTTTTGACTCTATGGGTATACCATAGATATATAATATCAAAAAGTACTTGGCTTCCTGACGCTTTAGCTATGCAGGTGTTTTGTAATGTTACAATGAATGTAATATGATGTGTTGGGCACATAATGGAACATTGTCACTTATGAAGCTATTACTTCTTTATAAAAAAAAAAAAAAAAAGAGAGACCATTTACTTGCTCTCCATAGCAGTGTTTCCGATCATTGAAGTCTGATGATATGTGTGAACTATGAGAGTTATTTCCATTAGCAAACTTTTTATTTTTTCAGGAGATGTATATCATTGCTCGTACCCACAATGCCAGTATTCAACAGCAAAGAAGTCACAGCTTGGATCTCATATACGAGTTCACGTAGAACAACGTCCCCACTCGTGTTCTACATGTGGGCGAGGCTTCCTTGAAAAGAGCCATCTGGTAATGCATATTCCACTAAAATAACTCTCATGTTTATTTCAGATTTAGTATCAACATCTTGGATGGAAGAAGAGCTACTGTGGGATATATACAACTATTCAAAATGTTTGGATGATGTTTTCTTCTATGGAAAAGTTTGAGAGTGCGAAAAAGACAAATGACACTGATGTTATCATAATATTCATGTTAATTGTTCTTTTGCCTAAGATGCTGTGACAGCTTTAGACATACATTTCTAGGATTTTGCATCATAAGTGAAATGTTCACCATGAGCTGTAAGGGTGTTGCAGACAAGGAACACTTTCTCTGTACATTAATTGCACTGAAATGTACTTCTACAGAACCGAATAACCCAGAATTATGAACATTATTAGTTCTTTTATCACAATAGCCAGTCTCATGGAAAGATTCAAAATGTTTACTGAATGTTTCACATGGTTCTGTTGACTTTGAGTGAGATTGTTAAACAGCAGATAAATATTACCAGCAACATAAAATTAAACTGGGCTGAGGACCATTTGATACACTATCTGATCAAAAGTATCTGGTCACCCCTATGTAGGACCACTAAATGTCATGAGAAGTGGGCCTATCAGTTTAAAATGTGTTTGGGAGTATTGTGTTGTCAGTAAAAAAGCAGTAACAGCAGAATGGGTCAATCAGCTCACTGATTTCGAATGTGGACTAGTCCTCGGATGTCACCTGAGTAACATATCCATCAGGGACATATCGACCCTTATAAAGCTGCCCAAGTCAACTGTGGGTGATATGATTCTGATGTGGAAATGCAAAGGAACAAAAACAGCCGAACCAAGAACAGGCAGACCCCATGTACTAACAGACAGGGATTGTCAAACATTGTGGAGGGTGGCTGTAAAATACTGCATGAAATCAGTGGAGTAGGTCAATCATGCTTTACATAATGCTACCAGCACTCCAACTAGCACAATGGCTGTTCATAGGGAGTTAAAAAGAATGTGGTCCAGTGGTTGAGCAGCAAATCATAAATCACAGGTTTCTGTAGTCTCAGTGCGTGCAGTGCTAAGTGACACTTGAGATCATGTAAGGAGTGAAGCCACTGGACAGTGGATGCCTGATAGTGACTGATTTAGAGTCATGAATCACAATATACATTGTGGCAGTCCAATGGAAGAATTTTTGTTTGTTGAATGTCTGGAGAATGCTACCTATCAACATGTGTAGTGCCAACAGTGAAGTATGGAGTGTGTGGCATCTTTCATGGTTAGGGTGTGGTCCCCTTATTGCACTTAAGAAAATGCTAAATACATGAGGATATGAACACAATTTACAGGATTGTGTACTGCAAGCAGTAGAGGAACAGTTCAGAGACAACGATTGATGGTATCAGCATGACAATGTACACTGCCATAAAGCAGCATCCATGTGACATTCCTGAAATGGACTGGCCCTCTCCAGAGTTCCAACTTGATCCCAATGGAACACTTTTCAGATGAGTTAGCTCAAGAAATCAGATCAACATCATTACTTTCTCTGGTTTTGGCTCTTCAGGAAGAATGGGTTGCCATTTGTCCACAGACATTCTCTAGACACCTCACAGAAAGTGTCTACTGCATAGTTCAAGCTATCATAAATGAGAAAGTATGGACACACCCCACGTTGATGTCCAATAACAGGTGTCTGGATCTTTTTGATCACATAATGTACAATATAAATAACTACCATATAAGTAATTAATTCAGGACCCAAAAGTAACATCTGTTGATTTATTAACTCCACTTATATAAATAATGTCATTAATTGCCCTGAACTATACTTCCACAGAACCGAATAGCCCAGAATTATGAACATTATTAGTTCTTTTATAACAACAGTCAGTCTCATGGAAATATTCAAAATGTTTACTGAATGTTTCACATGGTTCTGATGAGTTTGAGTGAGATTGTTAAACTGCAGATAAATATTACCAGCAACATAAAACTAAATTGGGCTGAGGACCTTTTGATACACTATCCGATCAAAAGTATCTGGTCACCCCTATGTAGGACCGCTAAATGTTGTGAGAAGTGGACCTACCAGTGTAAAAGAAGACTGAAAATGTTCGATTACAATTATGAATTAGGATGGATTGCTACTCACCATATAGAGAAGGCATTGAGAATCAAAAAGGGACATTTAAAAGTAGATTGTTGGATGTTTTTGCTATTGTATAGAGTACTTAATCAGATAAAGGAACACATAGACATGTGCAGTTCACACACATGGCCACTGTTATCTCCGGACGATAATAATCATATCAGATATCAAAGTCCATTCAGCCAAGACCAAATTATTTTAGATATTAATAACTAGCTCACTAAATTTTCAGTCAGTAACATATTTATAACGTTTTGGTTTTCAAACTATATCAAGAAATATATTTCTGTAATTACAATTTGGTACAAGAATCAGAAAACATGTATGTACATCCATTCACTTAGATTTCAGATTTTTCTGTAGTTTGTCATGCAAAACATTCCATTTCAATAGCACTTTTCAAGACATAAAGTTACAAAACATTTGAAACCATTTCTCTGCTTCTTTTTTCTACAGAATGAAAATATATATGTGATACCTAGTGTGAAAAAAATTGAGATGGAAAATTATAAGACTGTTTTTGTTGCACCAAAAGCAGAATTCACTAGTGAAAACTATAAAATTACAAGGGGATGGAATAGCTGGCAACAATTTACCTGAAGAAGGCAAAATTGCATTGCTGCAGATAGTCACACATTAAGTTATGAAAGTTATTACATAGCTATTGAAACTGTTAGTTTCTGTACTAAGGATAAAAATGGGATAGGTTTGGGAAAGAAGATCATGTCTCTCAGAGCTCACATTGAGAATGTTCACGTGTTGTAAGGTGGCTGCCCTCGTTCCCACAACAGCCCTCTCAACCTGGGCTCTGAGTGAACTGCTTCTCTTTATCCAGACCTGTCCCATTTTCCTCTCTGGGGAAGAAAATCAGTTCCAAAAACAATGTACAGTTTTTTCTACTTTTAAATGTGCCTATCAGCAGTACTGGAATATTGTCTTCTGAAGGCAAATATTTGCCAGCCATTCAGTTCCTTGTGATTCAGTTTTCTCAAGTGATTTTTTGTTGTTGATATAATTAACCTTTCTGACATTCTTCCTATAGTTTTGATCATGTAGTGTAATTCTTGCCTGTTGTCTTTTTTGTCATTTGATGGTCTCTTTTCTGTGCTCCGTTATCTTTTTTCCTATTTAACAAATCCTTTTCCCATGTTCAACAAACCTTTTATTTATTTCATAATTTTTTTCTCTACCGAGCAATATTTTCTGTGTGTCCCCTGACCATTTTTTATTACCATTCACTTTTCTTTGTTTACAAATCTTTTTAGAACTTTTACAATATATTTTCATTGTTTAGTGGTCTACTTTTCATTGTTTGGTGATCTTCTTTGCTGTCTCTTTGTAATGCTATTTACTCCTCTACAATCTTAACAATGTCTTCAAAGAGCATCTTTGATTATTCGCCTGTCAATAATTTTTGGGATGTTCTTCCAGTGGCCAGTGGCCTGTTTATGCAGACTCTTCCCATGTTCTACTACTGTTTCCCTTATAGGTGTTACTTTCTTGACTCTAAGACATCCTCCCCACCCCCACCCCCCTTTAAATGATCTCATCCTTGTTCCCTTGCCTTATCCCCAATACCTACACTCCTTCTGAAAATGTATGTCACGGCATCCAAACGTTAGTACCACATAGTTTCCTTCTAATGAAGAAAGAAAAGAAGGAAGAAAGATTAGGGTTTAATGTCTACTCAGCAGTGAGATGTTTAGAAAGGGAGCACATGTTCAGATTGGAGAAGGAAATTGGCAGTGTACTTTTCAAGGGAATCATCCTGGCATTTGGAGATTCAGGGAGCCATGGAAAATATAAATCTGGATATCAAGTCAGGGATTTAAACTGCAGTCATACCAAATAAGAGTACAGACTTTAATTCCCAGTTCCCGTCTCTTGCTGCAGCCATCTTCCCCAAAACCCCTTTTTGAATCATGTACTTAGCCCTTGCTCACCTTGTTCTTGATCTTTAAACTGTCTCTACCAATCACCACTCCCAGCAGCTATGGACTTTATTTAAATCCTCCACTTTTCAGCCTCTGGATCTGCTAGCATATTCAGTTCTTCTTAAAACTATGTTTAATAACTTTCGCATAATGCTGGAAATGGGAAGAAGTATCTGTGTAGTGTGAACTTTAAAATAGTTGGTTGTACTTCAAAGCAGAAAAAAATGAATTTGCAAAATTGACTCTTATAAAAGATAAACACAATCCTATTTCCTTATGTTGTATTATTTTTATGTCAAAACACACATAGGAAAAATAAGTAAATCTTTTTTATGCATTATTTTCATTGTGAAATTTTAATTAAAAAATGTGATTTAGAGGAACTGCAGAAAATTTAAATGTGTATGCTTGGACAGATATGTAATCCCCACGCCTGACTCACTGGAATGTCTCTTTGTAATTATGTTTTCATGGAGTATGAATACTAATATATTGTATTTAAGAACATTCTCTTAAATGTGATGTGAATTTGTATGCAGGCCAAGATTTGTAAACATTTGAAATTTAAAAGTAATTAACTATAAGAAATCCCACAGGGAAATGTTGGTTAAATATCAGATTAGCAAACCTTACTTGTAAAAACAATCAAAGCTCCACATTCTAGCCCAGATGGGCCACTGAGCGCTGACCGACTGCCAGGTCATCCTCTGTCAGAGTCGTCGCTGGATGAAATATGAAGGGGTGTGGGGTCAACACTCTGCTCTCTCGCCCATTGTCAGTTTTCTTGACCCTGGAGCCATTACTTCTCATTTGAGTAGTTCTTCAATTGGCCTCAAGGAGGCTGAGTGCACCCTGTACTGGTCCTCTCACCAAGGAAATATCTCTGGCAGTGGACAAACCTTACTTGGTCCTCAAATTTTTTATGTTTTGTAAGACGTAATTCATCAGTGTTGTTCCTTAAGTATGTGAAAAATACCAGACTAAATGATCTCTTACACTTCACATTAACTAGCAGGGTGAGTTGATTCTTGGGTAAAAGCAGGACAAAGATAAAGTAGTTTCACTGGGTCCATGTCCAGCAAAATTGCAAACAGATAATTTGGATGATGACTGATTTCTTTCTTTCTCATTAAATTACATCATTCCTGCAAAAAAACACTTCCAGTGGTAGCCTTTTGTGTTTATGACATGGCGTTGGAACAAGCAGCCAGTTGTCATGAAAGAAATATTAACACTCTATGATGAAAGCTTATTGCAAAGAATATAAAAAGGTATTCACTGTGAATTTTATCAGTCTGTTTTTGGAGTGGTTCTTTTTGTTACTGTTGCCTAAAATAGGTTTAAATTGAGTTGATTCATATTACATAATACTAGCAATCTAACTTGATAGGCTTTTGTGAACAGTAGTGCACTGTTTACATATTTTTAAATAATGCACATGTTTGCAGCCTGAAGTACAAATGCTTAATGCCAAATTAGAAGTTACATTCAAAACAAGAAAAGAAAAGTTCAAAATAGTAACATCATGAGATAAAGTAGTTTGAGATTCTAACAGCAAAATGCTGAAAAAATAGGAACATTGTTATGATTGTCCAGTATGGATGAAAAAGCCATATTGATGAATGACTTTTTTTACACAATAGTGAATGAACTTGATTTAATATTTGCTTTATGATAATCTGACCCTAATGGGTACATTTTTGCTTTTTTACACGGAATTAGTTGGTTCTTTTTGTTTGCTGTAGAACATGCATGCAATATTATATTGAACCTATTATGTTTCTTAAGGTAAGGCCAAATTAAGACGGGGTAATTTTTATTTTATTTATAATTATTTTTCTCTTGGCACAGCTGAACAGTTTGTCATCATTTAGCCCTTTCTGCAGCATGTGTGGTGGTGCTGCTCATAAAATCTCAACAAGCATTGTGTGCTGCACTACATAATTTTGATCTGCCATGCTTTCTGTGACATGTGACTTCTTTCGTCACTTAGAAGATTTTTTTTGGTCACTATTCACATTTTATTTTTCCTGTTTTATTTGCATGAATTCATTATTGTATGTTAAAACTGTTTCTAAAGGTTCGACATGAGCGAATTCATTTGGATGAGAAACCATTCAGGTGCAGCCAATGTGAATATGCTAGTTCCCGTCGAGATAAACTGAAAGAACACTTTGGCCGTCATCATGGGGAACAGGCTTCTGCTAAAGTGCCCTACAAGGCTCGCCAAGCTCGTGTAAATCATAAGGTAGATTTTTGCTTCACAGTTAATACTTTTGCTTTTTTAAACAAATAAATAAGGCAAACAACTACATTCACTTTTAATTTCATTGTTTACATAGCAGATTCGTGCACTATAATGCAGGATTGATGTGTGACTTGTCTACTGTTCTGTTTCACTTTCTCATTTTTAACTACTTTCTACACATTAAAGATAGTTCCCACAGTAAAACAGGAGTACTTTTTACCATCCTGAAAGGCAATAATATGAAGCAAAATCAACAGGTGCCATGTTATGACTGGCATTTTGTGCAGCTTTTTATCTTATAAAATTTTTAGATTTCAAGATCTTTCGTGGCAGGAAAGCATAAAGAGGGCAATCTTCTCTCACAAGCTTTGCAGTATCTCTATTTTCTTGAAGCTAAAATAATCTGATGGTCAAGGACTTTGTAACAAAGTGCCCCTTCTTTCATGCAAATCTTTGGAATTTGCCTGGTGCTACCACCAATGAATTTACTTTCTCATATTTGAAAGATAATAAACTCAGTATTTTTCATGCCAGTCTGGGTCATGTAATTTCCTTAACCTGCCAATTTCTCATGTTGTGGCCACTTCGTTTTTCTTAACACAGTTTAAAGTTTAATATTTAAGAAGGAAAAACATAAATTGTGAATGTTCTGCTATATTTATTTATTGTAAACTGGTTTTTGATTTGCAAGAGATTCATCAGATGATTCGCTAAATTGTTACACTTTTTTCAGATTTAAAGATAATTGACTCTACATTCTGCATGCCAGTTAGAATCGTGCGACTTCCGTAACATGCCAAATGTGTGGGGAATATTTATTTTACAAAATAAATAAATTTGAAACTCAAGATGCAATTATACCTGGGTAATTAAGCAGGGAGATTATATTTTTGCCTGGAAAGAAAATTATTTAATATTAATCCTTATGATAATTTGAAGGATTTCTGAGTTAAAATTGGGGTCACATGGATGGTGATTACACTGAACTCCTCTTAATCACTGACACATACCAGTCACGATACATTTCACTGAAGAAATATGCCCTGAAACATAAATTAGTTTTGTTCCTTTTTTAATGGAAACATATCCAGTCACCAATCTAGTGAAGAATGATGTAAAATGGATAAATTTTTGTATCCATAAGAAAGCCTTGAAAGTCAAGTGCTGTTAAAAAGTTGTTACTAGAGACCGGATTATATGCATTTGCATGTTGCATATGCATTTGCATCTTTGGCTCCTTTTCATTGGTCATTGCATATTTTAACTAAAAACTAGTGATGATGCATATTTTCGCTCTATGTTTAAATATTCTAAAAATTTATACAGACAGTCTCTAGCTTGATCTAGTTTTGATGTCTCACAGATTGATCACGACCTAGAACTGCATGCAATCGCTAACCAAGAGGCCACTGCCTAGCAAAATCATTACAGAAGAGGAATAGGAACAGACCAGCAGAGTCAATGCTTCTGCACCCGCACCCCCGGTTAATTCCCTCCGCTGTCATACCATACGCGTCGGCAACAATTAAATTAAACTACGCAAGCTTTTAATTGCATGTCTATTGTTTCAGTTTAGCTTTCTATTTACTTGTAGACAATTGAACGTGTTTACGACGTGTAGTGTGTAACGTATCGTGTGCCACCCCCACCCCCTCAAAATGAAACATCATTTTATGGATAGCTGATCGTCTTGGAACATTTACATATGACAGAATTGTTTTATATTGTGGAGTTTGCAAGAAAAATGATTTGTGCAAAAAGGAAAAAACGTTTCAAATAGACCAGCATGTCAAGACAAGTCTTCGTATCACAGGAAATTCATTGCTCGTGGAGTGCATCACCATGCTGAAAAACTATGTTCCGTATTTGTGAATGTAAATAAACTGATTTCATTCACAAGGAAAGTGTTCTAAAGGCTCCTGCTCATATCAAGACCCGCAAAGAAAAACTAGCAAATATGCCTTCACCTATCGAAACAGTGGTACTAGTTGGGGTATGTGGATTGAAGCTGTGTTGTTTTACAGTGAACATTTCGAGGCCATCAGAGGGGTAGTAAATGACTTTGATAGTGCAGAGGCTTTGTCAGTGCAAAGATGCTTTTAATGATTCCAGCATTAAAAAACGACATTGCTGTGATTAGCACTCATTTTTCTCATATACTTGCAAGTATTAAAAAGCTTGAAACTCAAGGTTTGGCGCTAAATGAATCTATTCAGTTAATGAATAAAATTATTCTAGTGAACTCCTTATTGTCAGAGGTATTCTCAAGAAAACTTAAAGAAAAGTTTGAAAACATTTTAACCCAGGCTTTGAATGCTTGTGCCAAATTGATAGTTTTATTAATGGAACAAGTGAACTTTTACCAGAAACAATAAGTGGCAACATAGCACCCAAATTCAGATACTGCCCAGTTACCTCAGTTGATGTAGAACAGTCCTTTTCTGCTTATGAAAATGTTTTGAGTGATCAAAGACACGATCTTACTACCGAACATTTGAAACAGTACTTGGTCATTTATGTTTACAATAGTAGACAAATATAAAATAAATTGTAAATGATGCTTTAGTCAGATAGTATTAATTAAAAATTAATGCTGCTCAAAAAAATTCATTATTGTATGTTATTTTTTTAAATAAAATATTATGGAGTTTTTTAGCATGCCCCTCTGCATGCGATATATCTCGAAGTTGGCTCTGTACATATTGATTGTTTCACTGCAACTCACTCGCATTGCATCTGCTTTTTACCAACAACAACACCAAAGAAGAAACAATTCTTGAAATAGGGTATGCACCCCTATTTGCAGATTTTTTGAAAATAATCCCAGAAAGGCCCCCTTCCTAACCTCTACCAGAAAGTATTCAGAAAATGATATCAACATTCCAAATGTACCAATTTTTTGTGCGCCCAATGCTTTTCCTCATAACTGATATGTGCAGGTTCTGCTTTGATGCACAATACATGCAGTAACTACCACTTTTTTATTATTTGATTTTGCATATTTTGACACTTTTCATGCATTTTTAAGCATTTTTCATGCATATTTTAAGGTTTTTATGATGCATATAGTCCAGTCCCTAGTTATTACCAAAAATAACATCAGTTAAAATGATACCATGCTTCATGCACTTTGGAGTGACATACAGAATCAACTCTGCCAAATTACATGATTACTACCACTAATTACGGTCACATGATATACTCAAATAGTGAGAAAATATAAAAATAAAAAAATTCAAGATTTAATGATATTATGGGCTGAGGAAGGCTTGTTACAAAACAGGAGTTGTTTCTCATCTTACTGCACTTGATGCACCATTTCCAGTGTACGAGTGTAAGATGAAAATCTCTCACACTGCCTATGAAAGGATATATTTTGAAAATAAAAACTACAATTCATCTCTAAGATCAAATATTGTTCCAGCCACTTATTTCTTTAAATATAGGAACAAGTGGAAATCAGAGAGTGCCAAACCTGGTGGATGATACTCTCCAATTTCCCTGTTTTTGCATCACTGAAACACTTTTGTGAACAAGTGTATTGCCCTGAAGAAAGAGGATTTCTTTTTCCAGCAGTATCAACTTCATATTTTTTGTTGCAGGACTGCTAACTTCCACCAAGGAGGATTCCATTTTAAAATGTTCCAAACATTGACAAGAGTTTTTGTGGTTTGCATACACTCTTGAGCAGCATTCAATACATGTGATATCCATCTTTCACAAAGCTTTTTGTGTAAATTGTACCATTCTCTCATCTGTTCTGACATCTTTAGTTGTCGTATGCCCAATAGTATACTGTACATTCTCTCATAATTTTCATCTGCGGTTGCAGTTTTAGGGCATCACATATTGTCTTCAAGAGAAATTTTGAAGTGTTTGAGGTTAGCTGTCTGTTTTTTACAGTTGAAAATGGAGAAGCAGACTCATAAACTTTCATAAAATTTGGATGAATTTCAGTTGGTAATGAACCATCCAAAACAAAGAATTTTATGACGCCACTGTATTCCAGTTTAATCATTTGACTGAAACACACACAGTATATTACTTAAAAAAATGGATATAAAGAAAAGTATTTCACAGGTCAAGTTGCCACAATATATGCTAAAAAAAATTAATTCACTAATATCAATGACATCCCCGTGATAGAATTTTTTGCTTTGCTCTCGTAGCTTCAGTTTTTTGTTGAAAACTACTAATGACATTTTTGTACTGCTTGCTAGGATTGCACTAGGGAGATTTAGTGACAAAATAACCAATTCTTGCAATATAATTGGAGGGTTAAAAAAAACCTCACCAAGTGGTGGCAGGAAGAAAAGCACATAAAGGCTATGGAAATGTGAAAGCTTTAGGAGCCAGTGATTCCACATTCTGGCAGAAGTGTTCTTGGGAATCAAAGAGTTATAAAAGTAGAGGACTGGCAAGGTTTTGGATACGAAGAGAGAGATGAAAAAGTTGCCCAGAACCCCATGTCATGGAAGATGTACAAAATGGGTTTGGTAAGTCTCTCTTGACCTGGGCTTGTGGGCAAGTGTTCCATAATGTTCCTAATTTGCTTCCTCTCCAGTCCTTTCCCTTCATCCCTCTTCCTTTCCCTTCACCCTTTCTGCCAGAAGGAGGAGCCACTGGCCCCAAAAGCTTGCACATTTTTATGACTTTTATACATTTTTTCTCCTGCTGCTGCTTGATGGGTACATTTTTTTATCTGTCCCATTATATTATATTTTCATTTGGGAGATAGTATGCCATTAGCTCATACCCAACATAAGACTTGCTCTCAAAAACGGGACTTGCTCCTATGCCACAAGCCACTAAAGAGAGAAAAATATAGCAAACCAAAAATGCTACATGATTGTGTATAATTTTGTGGCAGAAGGAGAAAAAATACACACACACACAGGTTTAACTTATGCAAGATTTTGGAGCCATCTGCTCCTTCTTCCAGGAGAAGAGTTGAAGGGGAAGGAATAGGGGCGAAGGAAAAGGACTAGAGAGGTTTAGGAAAAGCAGTACGGTTCAGAAAAGTCACCCAGAATTGCAGGTCAAGGGAGACTTACCAGACGGGATGAGAAGGAAGCACTGATTATTGGGTACTGCGCTGTACAAGATTTGAAAACCTGAGAGCTTAAAGGTGGAAGACAGGGTAATGTGCAAGACAGAGATTACTGCTGAAACATTGTGCACAAGTTAATAAGAGTGAAAAGCTAAGATCATTGTATGTAATAGAGGTGGGACAGCAAAAAATGGAAGATGTAGAAAACTAAAATGGAGTGAAAAAAGGAATACACTACTGGCCATTAAAATTGCTACACCCAGAAGAAGTGCAGACGGTAAACGGGTATTCATTGGACAAATATATTATGTTAGAACTGACATGTGATTACATTTTCACGCAATTTGGGTGCATAGATCCTGAGAAATCAGTACCCAGAACAACCACCTCTGGCTGTAATAACAGTCTAGATATGCCTGGCATTGAGTCAAACAGAGCTTGGATGGCGTGTACAGGTACAGCTGCCCATGCAGCTTCAACACGATATCACAGTTCATCAAGAGTAGTGACTGGCGTATTGTGACTAGCCAGTTGCTCGGCCACCATTGACCAGACGTTTTCAATTGGTGAGAGATCTGGAGAATGTGCTGGCCAGGGTAGCAGTTGAACATTTTCTGTATCCAGAAAGGCCCGTACAGGATCTGCAACATGCTGTCATGCATTATCCTGCTGAAATGTAGGGTTTCGCAGGGATCGAATGAAGGGTAGAGCCAGGGGTGGTAACACATCTGAAATGTAACATCCACTGTTCAAAGTGCCGTCAATGCGAACAAGAGGTGACTGAGACGTGTAACCAGTGGCACCCGATACCATCACGCCGGGTGATGCGCCATTATGGCGATGATGAAAACACGCTTCCAATGTGCGTTCACAGCGATGTCGCCAAACACGGATGTGACCATCATGATGCTGTAAAAAGAACCTGGATTCATCCGAAAAAATGACGTTTTGCCATTCGTGCACCCAGGTTTGTCGTCGAGTACACCATTGCAGGCGCTCCTGTCTGTGATGCAGCGTCAAAGGTAACCGCAGCCATGGTCTCCGAGTTGATAGTCCATGCTGCTGCAAATGCCATCGAACTGTTCGTGCAGATGGTTGTTGTCTTGTAAACGTCCCCATGTGTTGACACAGGGACCAAGACGTGGCTGCACGATCCGTTACAGCCATGCGGATAAGATGCCTGTCATCTCGACTGCTAGTGATACAAGGCCATTGGGATCCAGCATGGCGTTCCGTATTACCCTCCTGAACCCACTGATTACATAGTCTGCCAACAGTCATTGGATCTCGACCAACGCGAGCAGCAATGTCGCGATACGATAAAATGCAATCGCAATAGGCTACAATCCGACCTTTATCAAAGTTGGAAACGTGATGGTACGCATTTGTCCTCCTTACACGAGGCATCACAACAACATTTCACCAGGCAACGCCGGTCAACTGCTGTTGGTGTATGAGAAATCAATTGGAAACTTTCCTCATGTCAGCATGTTATAGGTGTTGCCACTGGTGCCAACCTTGTGTGAATGCTCTGAAAAGCTAATTATTTGCATACCACAGCATATTCTTCCTGTCAGTTATATTTCGTGTCTGTAGCACATCATCTTCATGATGTAGCAATTTTAATGGCCAGTAGTGTAGTTATTGTGAAGAAATGGTGAGAGGGAAGGAATTACTGTAAGTTTATTGTAAGTAACAGAGGTGGGAGGTGAGACAGTGAAAAATGGACGAGTCAGAAAATGAAAGATGTAGAAAACTAAAATGGAGTGAAGAAAGGAATAGTTACTGTGAAGAAATGATGAGATGGAAGGAATAAATGTAACTTAATGCCACGTGGGTGGCAAGAACCAACTGTGGAGTTTGGAAAAACTGGTGTCTAGGGGAAGAATCCAGATGGAATTGTGTGCTGAAACAGGCACCGTGGTCATGACTGTCATGTTGTAGAGTACGCTCTGCAATAGGATATTGTGTGTTGCTGGTATACACCCTCTGGATGAATTGGCATAGGCAGAGAGTGTATACCACCAACACATAATATCTTGTTGCAGATCATGCCCTACAATGTTACAGTTGCGACCCCAGTACCTGTTTCACCAAACATGCCATCTTGATTCTTCCTCCAGACACCAGTTTCTCCAAACACCACACGTGGGAACTCCTTGGTTCTCACCATTCACCTGGCCTTAATTTCTTCTGTCTCAGCATTTCTTCACAGTAGCTATTCCTTTCTTTGCTCTGTTTTAGTTATCTACATCTTTCATTTTCTGATGTGTGTCCATTGATGAGAGATTAAACTGGAAGAAACACATTGATGATCTGCTGAAACTTTTGAGTTCAGCTACTTATGCAATAAGGGTCATTGCAAATTTTGGTGATAAACATCATAGTAAATTAGCTTACTACACCTATTTTCACTCATTGCTTGCATATGGCATCATATTTTGGGGTAATTCATCACTGAGGAATAAAATATTTATTGCACAAAAGCGTGTAATCAGAATAATAGCTGGAGTCCACCCAAGATCATCCTGGAGACATTTATTTAAGGATCTAGGGATATTCACAGTAGCTTCTCAGTATATATACTCTCTTATGAAAATTGTTATTAACAACCATACCCAATTCAAAAGTAATAGCAGCATGCATAACTGCAATACTAGGAGAAAGGATGATCTTCACTATTCCAGATTAAATCTAACTTTGGCACAGAAAGGGGTGAATTATACTGCCACTAAAGTCTTTGGTCACTTACCAAATAGTATCAAAAGTCTGACAGATAACCAACAAGTATTTAAGAAGAAATTAAAAGAATTTCTGAATGACAACTCCTTCTACTCCATAGAAGAATTTTTAGATATAAATTAAGAAAAAAAGAAAAAAAATTAAATAAATAAAAAAAGTTGTTATATTAACTTAATTATGTTGTTACATTAACTTAATTATGTCATGTATTGGAAAATTTGATTCGTTCCACATCATTATGAAATATCGTATTCATGATCCATGGAACTAGTATTAATCTAATCTGACCTGTCTATTTTTCATTGTCCCCCCCCCCCCCCCCCCACACCTCTGTTACATACAGTGCACTTATCTTTTCACTCTTATTAGTCTTCCACCCGTAAGCTCTCATGTTTTCAAATCTTGTCTGGCGCAGTCCCCAACAATCAGTCCTTCCTTCTCATCCCATAGGGTAAGTCTCCCCTGACATGGAGTTCTGGGTGACTTTTCCGAATGGTACCCCTTTTCTTAAACCTCTCCTGTCTTTTTCCTTCACCTCTCTTCCTTCCTCTTCAGCTCTTCTGCCAGGAGAAGCCACTGGCTCCAAAAGCTTGTTCAAAAGTTCAACACTTTTGTGTGCATTCTCCTCCTGCCGCTTGGTGAATAGTTTTTTTTTTTTTTATCCATCCAATTACACTACTGTGCATGCTATGTCAGCCAACAAAATATTAGTGTCTTCCCACTACTAGTATTTTAACCACTTATGCTTGATATGAATGCCACTGCACCTGTAGAGGGAAACACTAGAGATGTGCTATATCAGTGTCTTCTGAGTACTCACTTTAACTGAGTAATGATAAGTGTACATTATTGAAAAGATGGTGCATGTATCCTTGTTTTAATTGTGTTGACATTATAGCAGCAGTGTGGAAGGTGACATCATTTGATCACTTTTAGGATGGAACATTATATTGTCAATATGGGGGAACATACTTGTATATTGCCACTAGGTGGATATGGCATATGTGTATCAAGAACATTTATAAAATCACAGTGAAAAGTATTCAACTTACATTTTTTCTGTAAGTACAATAATTCAAAAATTTGGAGGATAATTTTTTTGCAACTTTAACATGTGGGTGATGCTGTAGGATCGTGAGATGGGAAATCAGTCATGATATGTTTTTCCAAGTTCTTATTAGCTGTCAAGGAAATAATTCTTGCATTTAAAAGCATGAGATTTATCAGTATTTTTAAACACTACAGTCTATTGACCTCATATGTTTTTGTTGTTTCAAGCTTATATTTGCACATGGCAGACAGATTAAAACTGATTACTCTCTTATAATTTTGTTGTTTCTGTCCTAACATCTGTTGCAAGAGATTCTGTAAGCGAATGCTGCAGGTTTTGTTTAATGTGCTCACATCATGTGTTGCAATTTGTTACTTCTAACTAGTTTGTAAATGGATGCCCCTTGTATTGATTAGTGAGCTACACATTACACAGAATGCTTGTAAATAAATTTTTAAAATACCGCAAAACATCTTTGTCAATATATTTTCGTAAAACACATACAATTTCATTTTACTTTTTGTTGTTTGAGTAATCCTGAGCCACATTCTTTATAGGGTTTATCAGTTTTGAAGGGATGTGGTGTGTACTTGGGGCAGGCGGGTTGGACCTATCTCATTGCTTTGTCATGATATTAATCAATGAAACAGAAAGGGCGCTCATCAGGACGTGGATGAGCAAAGATGGCCAGTACCAACAGATGTGACATTAAACCATTAGTGTTTGAAATTAAAGAGCAAGTGAAGAGTTGATAAGAGTACAGGGGGATGGGTAAGCTGGGTGTGACAAACCAATGAAATGATTTGTTGTTGGGTACCCTGTGAAGACCTTTTCCATTGACAGACATTTCACAACTGCAAGCAGAAAAACACAGTTTCTACCTATTCATTATTCTTCACTTACTTTCACATTTTCCTTTGTAAGTGTAAATGACCAGAATTTGTTTGAAGGCCTTTTAAATCAACAATGTTTGTTCTCTCATTGTTGATCAGCCTTCTCCTTACAATTAGTGTTTGGGAACTTCAAAATGAGAGCAAGTGTTTTTTTAGAAGTCTGAGCCAATTTGCTTGACATACTCAGATGACATTGTACTTCCTGGGCAGATTTCTAGTCTTGAATCCCAGCCCTGTGCACTGTAATCTATCTATCTATCTAAACATAACCCACATGTCATTGTACAAAATGCCCTTGATATCAATATTAACAGCTGTCCTATTGCATTCAAATGTGGAGAAGAGAAAAAGTGATTGTCTATGTGCCTTGGAACCCACCATAATCTCTCTTGTAGCATTCTTATGGTAATATATAATGCAGAATTTTTGTGCAGTCTTCTTTGGGTATTGTTTGGATAATTTCATGGCAATAAGAACTTCAAAAGAGAAACATTTTGCTTCCAGAGATTCCTGTTAATTTCCCTGGGTGCCTCTGCTACACTTACATATATGTTTTACCGACCTGTTATGATCCTAGCTGCATACCTCTGAATTCATTCAATGTATACTTCTGTGTGTATCTGATAAGGACTCCAAACACAACAGTAATCTAGAATTGGTCAAAACTAGCATCTTGTACATAGTTCCCATTACAGATCCACCACACTTTCCCAGAACCCTCCAAAATAAACTTGTCTTTCTTACTACTATTGATTTCACTTCTTAAATGTCATTTAATACCACTTCATAGCATTGCTCCAAGACACTTAAATAATGTTGCATGCTTCAGTAGTTTACCACTGATATTAGACTCACATAATATCTAATAACTTCTCTTTGTTATGGACATTATCTTGCCTCTATTTACGTTTAAAGAGGGCCAGATTTAGTACATGTAGGGAAAATAATTTGTCTTTAAGCAACTATATACAATCGTCTTGTGACAGTACTTTCCTGTACACAACATCACTTCAATTAATGGTCAGAGTGGTATCGGTTTCACTTTGGTGTGGTGTCAAATGCCTTTTGGAAATCTGGGCAGGTATAATCTACCAGTGATTCTTTGAGAGAAGCTTCTGCTACTCCAGAACTATCATATTGTTTGATCCAAGATGATGATGTAGAATATTGCAGCAGACTGACATTAGGGATGTTTATCTTTAATTGTATGCATATTTTTTGTCCTTTTTTTTATAATCTGGTTACCTACACTCTTTACAGTTGAAATGGGACTATTCACTGCACAATTTATTCTTGGTAAAAGAGTTAGAAAGAGGGCTCATTCAGCTGCATATTTAATTTGAATCTGCTAGTCCATCAGAATATGGTGCTTTGTTCTTTTTGAATAGTCGTCATTGATTGCATATTTCAGACCCTTTCATTTGTGGGTCTGTGGTGGTCAAACATCAATATGCTAGTGATCTCTGCTTCCCTGAACATATTTTGAGTTACTGAATTTAATATTTTATATTATTACTAACCGCATTCTCTGGCAGTACAGCTCAACAGTTTAACTTTTGACTGAACAGTTCCCTGTCTACTATAATGCAGCTTCTATCTCAGCTCTCTTGAGGTCCTTTTTAACATATTGGATCCATAGCATATTTTTTTTATTTTCCTGTACAGGTCAATTTATGTGTAAGCCTCATTGTTGGGAGTCTTTGAACATGTCAGTAAAATTTCGATCTTCATTTTCTAGTGTTTGCTGCCAGGTTTGATAATTTCTTTGTCACTTTACAGAATTTTAGTCTGTGTCCATCCTCCATCTCTCTCTCTATTTCTGAGCCAAGAATTTGCCTTATAATCCTTCAAAATGCTTTCCACTTTCTCTTTTTGGTTTAGAAGTAAAGTTTTGCTAGCCTACAGAGCATCAGGTCTGATCGCTGTGTTGTAATGTGTAACCTTTGCATGTATGGGCTAGCACTTTTTGTTGTAAATGTCATGCATTCTCCTGCATGCTTTCTTGAGTTTCCATAAATGAACTTTTTGTGCTTCTTATTGTAGCCCCATTGGTTCTATGTTCTCAATGAGATACTTGAAAAGTTTGTGCCTCTTGATTTGTCCATATTTTGTATTTAATTTCTGAAAGTTAAATTTAATGCAAATGAACTAATTTTTTTTTCAGCAGAGATTTGTACATCAGCTTCTTCAGCACATTCTTTGGGGACTTCTATCTGTTGGATTGCTGTGGTTCCATTTTTGTTCCAGTATATAAATCAGTTTCCAACATTAATTTAACATACGCCATAAAAACAAGTGCAATACTCAACAAAAAAAAAAAAAAAAAAAAAAAAAGCCTAACATATTGTCCTGGTGGTAAACTTGTGATTAAACAGTGCTACAATTTTGCCAAGGGCAGATTGTGGATAACTGTATTGTCTTCCTGATGATGATGATGATGATGATGTGGATGGTGCTTCTAAAGTCATGAAAATATGTTGCTCAGGAATCCAGCAGGTGTCTTTAGCAGTTGGGCAGTGGTAGGAACGAGCAGAATTGTGGGGGTGCATGAAGCTCATGAGGACATCTTGTTGTTCATTTGAAACTTCACACACATTTCCAACCCACCAAAAATTGTCATACATACATGCATGCAACATATTGTCCTGGTGGTAATCTTGTAATTCAGATTGCTGGAATTTCTCCATATGCTTCGAAGGCATGAACTGTAAATACTGTAGCATCATTGGAAACTCTGCTTGCTCTGAGTTAATTACAGTTAATTGCCTTAAACTGATGATTTTCTCTTATTCCAGATATTGTATGGCCCATGGAAAACCTTGTTTCTTGATAAGGCTGAATTTTTTCAGTATCTTCTTTTGGTACGTAAAAAAACCTTATGACTGGAATACTACGAGGGTTGTTCGATAAGTAATGCCCCACATTTTTTTCTCAGAACATATTTATTATAAGAGTCAGAATTTGGTGACAGCATGCATCAACATGTCTTGTCCACGTCCTATTTTTCTACAGTCATCATCATATTCTATGGCCGTACGCCAATATTGTGGAAGAGCATGTATTCCCTGCTGGTAAAAGTGCTTGTCCTGTAGGTGTAGCCACGTTTCCACTGCATGATTGACACTTTCATCATCTTCAAAGTGTGTTCCCAAATTCAATGTGTGTTCCAACAATTCAGATGAAATGGCCTTTCTTTGAATCTTTTGGTCCACTGTGAGCATTTGTGGAACTCACCGTGAGCACCTCTTTGAATATCCGAGAATCTTTATCACTGCAGACGCACTTCCAACGCTAACCGACAACTGTAGAGCAAATTGTAAAGTTGTGATGCACTGGTTGGCATGAATAATGGCATCTGCACGATTCAGCATGTCTGGAGCAGTAGGCTGTGACAAGACGTCCTGAGCATGGCTGATCATCGAGCTCTGTTTCTGCATTTCCTGAAGCTGTAACTTTCTTTACCATTGCCCAACTGTGCTCCTATCAACTGCAGCATCACCATACACTGCACATAAACATTTATGGACATTCACGACGGTTCCTTTTTATGCACACAAGAATTTAATAACAGCACGCTGCTTGTAATGTGAGTCGTATGTAGATGTCATTTTGATGCTGTACTACGGCTCTGCTCTCTGCCAGAACGGTTCGAAACTTCACCAGCACACAGAACAAACATCAAATGTGAAGCACCAACAAGGATGTTTGTCTATTATATTAACGGCTTTTTTTTTTTTTTTTTTTTTTGTGGGGCATTACTTATTGAACGAACCTCATATCATCACAGAATTTGAAAAAATCATGTGGAGTCAATATTTGGTTATCTAATGGCCTCTACAGACTAGCACGGGTTGCTAGTCTTTCTGCTGTTCCTCCAGTGACATCACAAGGCGATTTAGTGTGGCTGGTTCCAAAAACATTACATTTGCCAGTGACGCCAAAATCCTTATCATGCAGACATAAATTGATGAAATTTTTGAAATTCTTATACTGAACAGGTGAACCATCACTAAAGTATTGTTATTAATGTTTTAAATCTTTTTCTTTAAATATGCTACTAACTTTATTTGAAAGGAATTAACAGCAATCGTATCATGATGGAGACAGATTGCTGATCATACAAATGATAATACTCTGACATTCTTTGCCACCAAAATAGGCAAGAAATAGATGTAATGTGGCCTGACTATTCTCCCAATGAAATCCTTGCACAGCACCTTGAACAACAAATGAATAATTCTCAGCAAAATCCACGAATATAATTAATTCACTTTCTGTAAGATTTCCTTTTAGCTGTTTAACCTAAAAACATTGGCGTTTCGACATAAAGTGATGGCTTATTAAACCTGTAATTTTCAAAATCAGTGGTTCCATGAAATCATCAACAGTTTTCCGACATGTCTCAAATGTGTGTCTGTCAGTATGGACCCTTTACTTGTATTCCAGTTTTTCTTCAGAGTCATAGTTTTTAAAAGGATGTTCAAGAAAAGCCTCTTGTTGCATTTTTCCTGGACATTCTTTACAATGTTGAAGCATACAAACTTTCGATTCCAAACTGCATTCAGTTTCTTTGATCAAGGTTGCTGAAGCCAACATTAATTTGACATTTTGATGAACTGCACAGACACTACTGAATTTGATCCAGAAGCACTAACTGTAGTACACCATTTCGGCCAGTGCTCCCAAAATTTTGAGAACCTCAGTTTATTGCCATATTGCTTACAGTAAGCAATAAACATCTCAATCAGGTTACAAAGTAGCAGGCTTTCTTGCTTGTGAATCTTTTCCCCTTGTATTCTTACTGCAACACAATCCTTTTTGCCAGCACATAAATGAGAAAACTGATCTTAAAAAAAAAAAAAGTGAGAACGTTTTGTTTTATTTCAACATTGAGCTTTCTCCCTTTCCAGTTTGCAGGTGTTGCCAAGATCCCATCTTCCATCTTTAGTTTTCTAGCCTTCGTCATTTTAGTTGAAACAGCAAATTCTTTAGCTGTTTTTTCAATAGCCCAGTGATTTGAGGCCAGGGTCTGAATTTGACTTTTACTGCAACTGCTTGAAGTCCGGAGCTTAATCTTAAGTTCTTCAATTACGATGTCCATCTCTTCACATTTTTGGCACTCTTCTGTTTCTATTTGAGCAATATCTACTTGACTTACAGCAGCAGCTGTGGCAATTACCTTAGTAATGCTGCCTTGGGCTTGCTGAACTTTGCACTTTATGTATCCCATTGAAACCCTTTTGCTGATTCGTTGGTTACTCTCCAAGTGATGATAATGAAGTGCAGTAAAGCAAGCATCAACAACATTCATGTCTGCAGTGGATGGTGATTCTTGCTCATTCTGGTGGGATGATTCTTTTTGGGCCACTTTAGGTCTGCATTTGGTACAAATTTTCCAGCCAGATTTAAAAACTTCATTATGAAGTAACTTCAACCTATTAGACATTGCAATGGTTATTGGCATTCAAGCCTTCTTGATTACATGTTTTTCTTTACCAAACAGGTTGCAGCTAGTCTTTGGCAAGAATTGAAATTTTGTCATCAACAAGGCATTATGGTATGACAAATTTGGAAATTTTGTGGTAAGTTCCTATAGGAGCAAACTGCTGAGGTCATTGGTCCCTTACACACTACTTAATCTAACTTACACTAGGGACAAAACACCCCCCCCCCCCCCTTATACACACACACGTGCACTCGAGGGAGGACTTGAGCCTCCGACAGGGAGAGCTGCACAAACCGTGACAAGGCACCTCAGACCATGCGGCTACAAATTTGGGCATCTAGCCCAGAGCTATGTTGTAGAAGCTCCTTGTTCACTGATGACATTTTCTTAATTGATTATAGGTGACTATTTCCATAATAGAATGGTGATGACTTATCATAATCAGCTCCATCTGATCCACCAAAGTAGCAGGTTGCAAGGGTTTCTTGGCTCCTTTTATACAATAGTTTATTAACCTACAAAAGCAATTTTGAAAGCTCATGAATATCCTGGTTTGAAGCACAGCAGATTCAGACTTGTTTGTATATAAAGTATACAAATTAATGTATCAAAATGTATTGTTTTAGTGCATACCTTCAGCTGCAACAATAATTATTGATTATTCAAACACTCAGTACTCAACACTAAGATTGTACAATGTCAACACCGAAGATTATACTGCACAGAAGGCTGACACTGTGAAAACTGCCAATATTGAATGCAACAATTGAATGCGGTGATTCAGCAATGTATCACTGCTGCAAGGGTAGAGCCTTAAAAACTATTGCTGCTTTATAATGCTGATGGGAACTGAGTGACAATGCATATATACACCCCCCATGCATTGTAGGTTTAAAATGTTTTAAAGCAAGGTAGTATTCCATTATGATCTTCTAGATTTTATAATTGTAAGAGCATTTTTGGATGTTTTATTATATTTATAGTCTATAGTTTAAAATAATGTAAAACACTTCTCATTAGCATAGTTACATTTCCTAATCCACGGGAAAATCTTATACTGTTAAAAGACACTTTTTTTTTATTTACAACTTCATATTTTATTATTTTTTTGTATTTCTTGATAATCCATTTACTCTACATTTTAAAGGTATCCTTACTCATCAGTATACAAGATCCAGAAATTAAACACTATAGTTTTCCAGCTGTGGGAAAAAAAAGGATTGAACTAGACACAGTTGAGATATTCCCCCCAAAATGTAGAAAATTTTGGTCAACTTTGCAGACGCATATCTTTTCATCTAGGCATCCAGTGTTAATTAAATTTTATCCACACACAGGCATCATAGTTATAAATAACCTTCTGAAGTTTTAGTGTGTTTGGTTGATATGAAAAGTAGCGGTGGTTGGTCAAACTTTGGCTCTTGGAATAGTGCGATGAATTTTTTAGCCACTTTAGAGGCTTTTGTCTATATTTGTTGTTGTTGTGGTCTTCAGTCGTGAGACGGGTTTGATGCAGCTCTCCATGCTACTCTACCCTGTGCAAGCTTTTTCATCTCCCAGTACCTACTGCAACCTACATCCTTCTGAATCTGTTTAGTGTATTCATCTCTTGGTCTCCCTCTACGATTTTTACCCTCCACGCTGCCCTCCAATACTAAATTGGTGATCCCTTGATGCCTCAGAACATGTCCTACCAACCGATTCCTTCTTCTGGTCAAGTTGTGCCACAAACTTCTCTTCTCCCCAATCCTATTCAATACTTCCTCATTAGTTATGTGATCTACCCATCTAATCTTCAGCATTCTTTTGTAGCACCACATTTCGGAAGCTTCTATTCTCTTCTTGTCCAAACTATTTATCGTCCATGTTGCACTTCCATACATGGCTACACTCCATACAAATACTTTCAGAAATGACTTCCTGACACTTAAATCTATACTCGATGTTAACAAATTTCTCTTCTTCAGAAACGCTTTCTTTGCCATTGCCAGTCTACATTTTATATCCTCTCTACTTCGACCATCATCAGTTATTTTGCTCCCCAAATAGCAAAACACCTTTACTACTTTAAGTGTCTCATTTCCTAATCTAATTCCCTCAGCATCACCCGACTTAATTAGACTACATTCCATTATCCTTGTTTTGCTTTTGTTGCTGTTCATCTTATATCCTCCTTTCAAGACACTGTCCATTCCATTCAACTGCTCTTCCAAGTCCTTTGCTGTCTCTGACAGAATTACAATGTCATCGGCGAATCTCAAAGTTTTTATTTCTTCTCCATGAATTTTAATACCTACCCCGAATTTTTCTTTTGTTTCCTTTACTGCTTGCTCAATATACAGATTGAACAACATCGGGGAGAGGCTACAACCCTGTCTTACTCCCTTCCCAACCACTGCTTCCCTTTCATGTCCCTCGACTCTTATAACTGCCATCTGGTTTCTGTACAAATTGTAAATAGCCTTTCGCTCCCTGTATTTTACCCCTGCCACCTTTAGAATTTGAAAGAGAGTATTCCAGTCAACATTGTCAAAAGCTTTCTCTAAGTCTACAAATGCTAGAAATGTAGGTTTGCCTTTCCTTAATCTTTCTTCTAAGATAAGTCGTAAGGTCAGTATTGCCTCACGTGTTCCAGTGTTTCTACGGAATCCAAACTGATCTTCCCCGAGGTTGGCTTCTACTAGTTTTTCCATTCGTCTGTAAAGAATTCGTGTTAGTATTTTGCAGCTGTGACTTATTAAACTGATAGTTTGGTAATTTTCACATCTGTCAACACCTGCTTTCTTTGGGATTGGAATTATTATATTCTTCTTGAGGTTTGAGGGTATTTTGCCTGTTTCATACATCTTGCTCACCAGATGGTAGAGTTTTGTCAGGACTGGCTCTCCCAAGGCCGTCAGTAGTTCCAATGGAATGTTGTCTACTCCGGGGGGCCTTGTTTCGACTCAGGTCTTTCAGTGCTCTGTCAAACTCTTCACGCAGTATCATATCTCCCATTTCATCTTCATCTACATCCTCTTCCATTTCCATAATATTGTCCTCAAGTACATCGCCCTTGTATAGACCCTCTATATACTCCTTCCACCTTTCTGCTTTCCCTTCTTTGCTTAGAACTGGGTTTCCATCTGAGCTCTTGATATTCATACAAGTCGTTCTCGTATCTCCAAAGGTCTCTTTAATTTTCCTGTAGGCAGTATCTGTCTTACCCCTAGTGAGATAGGCCTCTACATCCTTACATTTGTCCTCTAGCCATCCCTGCTTAGCCATTTTGCACTTCCTGTTGATCTCATTTTTGAGACGTTTGTATTCCTTTTTGCCAGCTTCATTTACTGCATTTTTATATTTTCTCCTTTCATCAATTAAATTCAATATTTCTTCTGTTACCCAAGGATTTCTACTAGCCCTCGTCTTTTTACCTACTTGATCCTCTGCTGCCTTCGCTACTTCATCCCTCAAACCTACCCATTCTTCTTCTACTGTATTTCTTTCCCCCATTCCTGTCAATTGTTCCCTTATGCTCTCCCTGAAACTCTGTACAACCTCTGATTCTTTCAGTTTATCCAGGTCCCATCTCCTTAAATTCCCACCTTTTTGCAGTTTCTTCAATTTTAATCTACAGGTCATAACCAATAGATTGTGGTCAGAGTCCACATCTGCCCCTGGAAATGTCTTACAATTTAAAACCTGGTTCCTAAATCTCTGTCTTACCATTATATAATCTATCTGATATCTTCTAGTATCTCCAGAGTTCTTCCATGTATACAACCTTCTTTCATGATTCTTAAACCAAGTGTTAGCTATGATTATGTTGTGCTCTGTGCAAAATTCTACTAGGCGGCTTCCTCTTTCATTTCTTAGCCCCAATCCATATTCACCTACTATGTTTCCTTGTCTCCCTTTTCCTACACTCTAATTCCAGTCACCCATGACTATTAAATTTTCGTCTCCCTTCACAATCTGAATAATTTCTTTTATTTCATCATACATTTCTTCAATTTCTTCTTCATCTGCAGAGCTAGTTGGCATATAAACTTGTACTACTGTAGTAGGTGTGGGCTTTGTATCTATCTTGGCCACAATAATGCGTTCACTATGCTGTTTGTAGTAGCTTACCCGCATTCCTATTTTCCTATTCATTATTAAACCTACTCCTGCATTACCCCTATTTGATTTTGTGTTTATAACCCTGTAGTCACCTGACCAGAAGTCTTGTTCCTCCTGCCACCGAACTTCACTAATTCCCACTATATCTAACTTCAACCTATCCATTTCCCTTTTTAAATTTTCTAACCTACCTGCCTGATTAAGGGATCTGACATTCCACGCTCCGATCCGTAGAATGCCAGTTTTCTTTCTCCTGATAACGACATCCTCTTGAGTAGTCCCCGCCCGGAGATCTGAATGAGGGACTATTTTACCTCCAGAATATTTTACCCAAGAGGATGCCATCATCATTTAATCATACAGTAAAGCTGCATGCCCTCGGGAAAAATTACGGCTGTAGTTTCCCCTTGCTTTCAGCCGTTCGCAGTACCAGCACAGCAAGGCCGTTTTGGTTATTGTTACAAGGCCAGATCAGTCAATCATCCAGACTGTTGCCCTTGCAACTACTGAAAAGGCTGCTGCCCCTCTTCAGGAACCACATGTTTGTCTGCCCTCTCAACAGATACCCCTCTGTTGTGGTTGCACCTACAGTATGGCTATCTGTATCACTGAGGCACGCAAGCCTCCCCAGCAACGGCAAGGCCCATGGTTCATGGGGGGGGGGTGTCTATATTTAGGTATGGCTAAATCCCAAATTTTTCCCATGGTGTGATTCTGCATAAAAAGTTGTCTGTGTATATTAAATCAAATAAAATGACCAAATGTCTGCTAGAATCTTTAAAAAAAAAAGCCTAGCAAATTTGGCACATTTGCACCTTCATATGCGATGCGAACATGAGTAGCCTCTCTTTAAAAGCTCCTTTTTATTCAACCACTGAAGATATTGGACTGAAATTTGGTATATAACTATCAAAGACCATATGGAACCTTCACACCAAATTTCATTAGATTTGTAGAGGGTCGAGTGTGGACACTTTTTAATATTGGTCCCATTGACATGGAATGACCCATTTGCTGTCATGGTGTGTGGGATAACCAATAGAGTGCTCCTGCTGCCATACAAAATCATGCCCCAGACCTTAACTCCAGGTTGTCCAGCATGCAGACAGGTTCTAAACTGGCATCGTCCTAACCAACAAAGCAGAACCAGTCCTCATCAGAAAACATAAAAGACTTCCACCCTGCTCTCTAATCAGCTCTCACTTGACACCATTGAAGTTGCAAATGGGTGGGGTTTGGGGACAGTGGAATGCACACTACCGGTTATTGGGATTGGAGCTGTCATTGAAGTAATTGATTTGTAACATTTTACCATGTCACTGTGGTGTCATCTGGTACTCAAATTGCTGCCACAGATTCAGTATGATGCACCAGAGCCATATGCCAAACAAGGTGGCCTTCCCGCTCGGCAGAGCCATGGGGCTGTCTGGAGCCCAGTCTTCTTGCAACCATACAATTCTCATGATCACTGCTGCCAGCAATCATGTACAGCGACTACATTCTTGCCAAATCTTCCTGTGGTATCGCAAAGGAACATCCAGCTTCTTGAGCATGACCTCGTTCAGTCTCAGTGAAGTGTTGATAATGGCGTCTCTGTCACCTTACAGGCATACTTGATTAACATCATCCAATCTCAAAGGTAATTGACGCTCACAACTATTAAGCACATGTTTAAAGCAAACCTGATTTGTATCCTCAGTGGCAATACTAGCGCCACTCTTATCCCAGTGGCACAAAATCTGAAAGGACATCATCATTCAAATATAGACACATACCTACCAGCTTTCTTTTATGTTGCACAACTCTTTTCTGGCGTTGCAGTTTTTTTTTCTGTCAGTGTGTTTCAGTATTTTTTTTTTTATTTTTTTTTTATTGAAGATTTGTTTTGTGTGGGAGTGACCTGGTCAAAGGCCCACTTGGAATTAGCCAATCTTATGTTCAAGTTGTGCTTGTGTCCTTGGAAGCAAGCATGAAGAGAATACCTTGTACACGACTTGAAGGAGATACTTCCGTAGTTATTTACATCTGTCCTGTGTGTGTGTGTGTGTGTGTGTGTGTGTGTGTGTGTGTGTGTGAGTGAGTGAGTGAGTGAGTTAGTGAGTCCCTGAGAAATCTTAAAAGTGGATCTAGACAGTTGGGGTAGCTCAGAGAAGTATCTCGTTAGCTCCCTGGAGTTGTCATGATTTGTCAGATTCAGTTTACCATTATGCTTTTTGAGATGTAGATTCTGTGGTGTGTATCCATGGATCTTTCCTTTGGATGTCTTGTGAAAATCAGATGTGTTGTGTTCTCTGATGTTCTTTTCAATATAGTCAAGCTGAGTATGTGATCAGGGGGATTTTGGATTTCATTGAAGCTAATGTTTCTGCTAGTTACTATAAACATCCCACTTCATGAGTATTTAATTTATCTTTTCAATGTACATTCTTTATCTTGAAAATTTCCATTTTTTTTAAATTTTTTTTAAGAAAGGTGAAGCTCTGGGGTGCTGTGAATGATTTGTCAGTTAACAACTAGTATATTAAGATTGTCAGACTATATATTCGCTATACTAAATCAAACAATGGAAAACCCAGGATGAAATAATGACAATATTATGAAAAGGATAGACTGCTACTCACAATATAGTGGAAATGTTGAGTCACAGACAGGCACAACAAAAAGACTGCTGAACAAGTGAACATTTTATATTCAGACATAATTGTCGCAAGAAGTGTGACTAAATATAAGTTAAATGTTTGACACTACAATAGTGAAGTCACAGTCAGTACATTTTTTTAAAGAAAATTTTTATGTATTGTAACTATGGCTTCACTATTGTAGTGTCAAATAAACACTTAAGTACACATTTGGTCAGAGGGCCTCCTTCTGAATTAGACAACATACAAACACAACTCACACACATATGACCACTGTCTCCGGCTGCCAAGAGCTTACTTGTTTGGCAGACTTTTTGTTGTGGCTTTTTGTGACTCTACATCTCCAAAAGTGGTGAATTGTCAATCAATCTAATAAACTCTCATATGCATTTCATATTAGTCTGTCACCAAACTGACCATTTCCATTGTGTACCAGACAGAAAATTTGACAGCCCCAATTTATGGTCTCCGCATGACTTAATATCAGAGGACTCCTATTGGTTCTTAGAATGATATTGCAAATCTACAGCTGTTGTGGAAAAATATGAATGAGATGAGCTGTCTTCACCACTTCCATCAATATATGGAAAGAACTGAGAATAGAATAGTCTCAGATGATGATGGTGCCAACATGGTTGATGATCCACAGTGGAGTTCAATTCAACCTTTGATTGTTCCCAGAATGGTCTCTTCTATCTAGTAAATAATCTCTCTCAATGTATTAATTGCATATTCGATTCATTCTACCAAGCTTTTTTGAAATTCCAAATGCAGATTTCAGCTGATTGTGAACAGCAGCAAATTATTTGATCAAGATTCCAGACTGGCAGCAGTTCCTAGGTCTATCTGCTGTACTAGTGTTTGGCTGTAACACTTTATAATGGATAGCACAGAAACTGAATTCTCTTATGGATGCTTATTACTAATGTTACTCTACAGTAAAATAAAATATTTTGGAAAATAATTTTTTCTGGAAATGTATAATAACCGACAGACGAGAGCACAAAACCTACCTAAAATGGCAAATATTATTGTAATAATGTAACAAGAGTGTGCTGCGTAGTAACATAAATCTGAATTTTAATTGCTTTATTCATATTTTGATTTACAAGAATAAAATCATATGAATTCTGCCGTTACATAAAAAAATCTTCATTTGGCAGGGCTGCAGCAGTGGTGAGTCTGGATATAACAACTCAGAATCAAATCATCAAGGTCAAGAAAATGTAAGCAGCAGGACAGATGGAAATGCTGGTGTTAACACACAGCAAAATTCGAGTGCACCACCCTCATTTGGTTTCACTAATGCAATTCACCATCCCTCGTTTGACTTTCATCACCATCAGATTTTGGCATCTAGGGCAGGTGGCCTCTCTCATAAGGATATACATCATACACATATGCATCACCAAAGCCCTGCTGCAGCAATGGCAGCTATGATGCTCGATCCACGTCTGCATGCATCTGCTGATCCTGGAAGTTCATATAATGGTCAACCAGTTCCGCCACCACCCCCAGTATCAGCAGCAGTTCCAACAAGTCAACAAAGTGGGAACCATCAACAAGTTGATTACCCTTGCATGCCTCTGTTTTAAGTGTTGGGCACCAACTAAAAATCTGAATGAAAGCAACACCTGAAACTTTATCTTCGAGGTGCTGCGAGGAGGAAAAGGAGCAACTCAGATGTTCAGGACGAAATTTTCAGCAATGAAGCTAAAATTCAGATAACTTCTCCACTTCAGTGATTCATGAATGGTCAGCCAAATATATATTATAATTTTTATTGCTGAATTTAAGTTCTTTCATTGTTCATTGAGACAAATTATTTAATAGAAATTAGTAAGCAGATTTAAATTAATTAAATCTAGTTAAATTAAAACATCTTGTGTGGTGTGAATGAAATCCTCTGTGAAAAAATGAAATGGTTGGTACTATATGAAAGAAAAATTCATTCTGCATACTTGGATACGTTGTCAACATCACCACAAAACATAATGTGAATTGAGCACTGTTCCGTACTGTGTTAATATGTGTACAAAGATATTGATATGTCACACTAAGTATAAAAAAAATGCACATACTACCTTTTCCTTTTTATTTGCAAAACCTACTACACAGCACATCTTACTGCTTAAAACTGTGTCAGCAGACACCACTGTGCAAAAAAATTGAAAGACATGATACAAGTGGTATTTTATTTTTTGAAAGCTGTATATTTTCAAATTGTTTACAAAAGAACCTTATCCCCTTCAAAATGCCCTCCTTTACAACTAATACATTTGTCAGTGGTTCCACTGTTCGAAACATTTTTTTGTAGTCGTCTTCAGATATGGCTGACAGCTCCTCCCTCTTTTTTTCCTTCTTGACTTCTTCAGTGTTGTCAAATTGATGCTCCTGTTCACATATGGAAATAAGAAAAAGTTGCACAGAGCCAGGTCAGGTGAGTGACGTGTGGGGCAGTGAAACCATGCCATTTTTAGCCAAAAACTGTCTAACAGAGATGTGTGTGTGTGCAGGTGTGGAAGAACCAGTCTGCTGTCTGCCACAAGTCACTGAACTGAGCTCCAAGATAACACATTAATCTCTGCCAGTTGATCAATTGTCTGTGAGCACATGCCCTTGAATTTTTTCAATATTTTCATCTATTAGGGTAGTTGATGGGACACACAGAACACAGTTTGTCATCATTCGACATGCTGCCATTTTTAAATCAAGCAAACAATTCTAACACATAAGTTTTTCCCATAGTGTCAACTTGGTAAGCTGTTTTCAACATAAAACAGTTTCAATAGCATTTTTACTGAGCAGAAAACAAAACTGATAGCTGCATATTGTTCACTTAAACCTGCCTTCATAAAAAAGAAACAAGAACAAAACCTGCTAGCAAAAACAATCACTGCCGACAAACAAAACAAGCCAGGTCGACAGCAGAGGTGGCACTGAACTGGCAATGAGATGCACTATACACGTCTAGTGGCAGGAATGTATACTACGCAAGCTCCGCCCATGACAAGATATTTTCTTGTGAGACATTGCTTCATTTTAAACTGTTCAAGTTTTATACAGGGTGACTACGTATTTATCAAACTCTTATTTTCGCTGGCTTCTTATCCAATATCTTTTAACACAATTAATTCATAAGGATTAACTACCAAAATTTCATTGCTAGAGGTAATTGAGGAAATGCTTCATATATCTATGAGAGCTGTTGAAAAAGTATCTAACTTTTCGGATACAACAGTTTAACACTACTCACCTTTAAAGCAGTCCCCTTCAGCTTCTACACACCTCTCCCAACACTGTTGCCATTGCTGGAAAGCCTCATGTGGCATGGTGCACAGCTTCTCTGTAAAATTCTGCATGCCTGTTCTGTTCTGAAATCTGGTCCCTTTCAGTGTCTTTCACAGTTTAAGAAAGAAACCAGAAGTCACATGGTGCTACGTCAGGCAAAGGGAGGTGACAAATTTCAGCCGAGTTGTGATCAGCAAAAGAAATCCTGAATTAATTGACAATGATGAGTGGGTATGTTGTCATGGTGAAGGTGCCAACTGCCCACATGTCCAGCCATTTCCATCTCACTGCTCCACAAAGCTGATCCAGAACCTCTTGGTAGTACTCTTTATTGACAGTAGTACCTTCTGGGGTGTAGTTGTGATGGAGCACGCCATTGGTGTAAAAAAAGACACATCAGCAATTTTTTTGGGTCTCAGTGATGATGGGGGCTTCCACTGCGATGATTGGAATTTTGTTTCTGGGTGATGTTGGTTTGTGGGGTGCTCAACATTGTGTCATCAGCGCCCGTACGAGTTCCAAATCTTTCCATTTACAGTCTCAGCACTTCACAAATGATGATGAGGACAACACAAACGCCTAGTCCCTGAGTGGAGAAAATCCCCAACCTGGCCAGGAATCGAACCCGGGACCCCGTGATCCAGAGGCAGCGATGCTAGCCACTGGACCATGAGCTGCAGACTTTGTTTCTCGATCATACCTATAAACCTAGGACTCATTACCAGTAACCACTGTGTTAAGGAAGTTGGTATTACTGTTCACGGTATCCGGCATGTCCTGTGTGATCTACAAATGAAGCTACTTCAGTTCGGTTGTTTGCAACTTTGGCCAAATTCTGCTGAGATCCTCCAGAGGTCCAAATGTTCTGTTAAAATGGAATGAATGGATCCAATATTAATTTTAACTTCATCTGCAAGTTCTCTGATCATGATCCATCAATTCTGCAACACCGGAGTCCTTAAATAATCTATAACAACCTCATTTGCATGTTGAAGGGCCTACCTGGAACTGCTTCACTCTTCACTGATGAGCAGCCATCTGTGAAGTGGTTGTGCCCTTCCTTGATTTGTGTGGTACCCATTGCTTCGTCCTCAAACACTTGCCGAATCTTGCTGATTTTTTCAACATGAGAATTGCCAAGCTTAAACAAAATTTGATGCAGCAACCATGACCCATTTTCTGTCATTTTGTCCACAGCGCAAAATCCAGCAACTGCCACATACACGTGTTCACTTGTTAACAGGCAGCCAGCGACTGCATGCGCACTATATACACTTACAAACAGAGCACATGTGTACCCCGATACCACATTTGGTTTTAACTATATGAAGTCAGACACTTTTTGAACTCTCAATGGTTTCCTGATAAAAAATGTAGTATTACTGACATCTTTGTTCTGACTCCCATTTCCAAACCCAAATAACCTTGCAGAAATTGCTCCTACCATAAAGCATTTGCTTCATATGATCATGCTTGACAAACTGAATTTTTGGTTTTTTATTCATAGATTGGTATCCATAGAAAGGAGAAAATTCAAGAACATTTTAATAATTTTCAATTATGATAATTTGGATTATTCTACCTAAAATGAACAACAAAAGTCAATTGGCAGAAAAACCACTATTTAGTCACTGAAATGTGTCAAAGAACACCTTAATCTGAGCCCACTAGAGTTTGAAGAGGAGATTTGTCTGTCTATGATCTCTCAATTGTGGACACAAGTAAAACAATTCAGCACACTGAGTGTTGAAAGATAAAAACCTACATGCACACTATCTGTCAAATGGTGCCAAATTACTCTGATCCTAATCCAATGATTTCCGTTTTTCCCATCTATTTTGTTTACTGATGTAATCGACCACATACACGAAGAATTCTATAATAACAGTAACAAACACTTCTGTGATTATAGCAAATTTCATGCCAAATTTTTTGAAAGGATCAGATACCCATGAAGCTTTTCAAAACATACTTCAACCATGCAAGGAATATGCATGCTTGTGATGCAGGGAAAAGGTTCATATTAATGTGACATTCTACTGCTCTTCAACCTGGTTGTGCAAAAACAGTGTGACATGTATGGTGAGCAGTGTTGACTGACCTTACTCGATTCCCCACAGGTTTCTTATGTGGGGTTGTAAAGACTGTCGTATAATACATACCAGAAAATACACTGATGTCCAAAATTAAAGCAACAAATGGAAATTTTGCAAGGTTGCATTTATTTTGCCTCAAAACAATATGAACAGGTGATAGTAGGGTAGAAACAATGTAAAGAATACAGAACGTAAACAACTGCAACATGTATAACTATAGACGAAAATGTTCTTTGCCTTTTCCAACTTAACAGATTTGCACACACATTCCAACAACCGGTTAATGCACTCCTTATGGGGTGTGACCACCTCACAGCAGCAATACAGGCCTCATGACGTCGAGGCATGCTACAAATGATGTAATCAATAACAACCATTCTTCCTGCAGAGCTGCTCATAGGTCTTTGAGAGTGGTTGGTGAATGGTGACGTGATTAAACCCATCTCCCTAGTGCATCCCAGATATGTTCTATGGGATTCAAATAGGGAGACTGAGCAGGTGACACCATGCATGCAGTCTCTTCCGTTTCCAAGAAATTTTCAACCACACAAAGTCTATGAGTTCAAGCATTATCATCCCTCAGTATGAAGGCTGGGTCACAGGCACCTCACAAAACCGCACAAGGTCCCAAGATTTCATCGCAATATCTGACAGCAATTAAACCTTGCTGATTCACTCGTACAATTTCACGAAGAGGTGTTCAAGTGGTCATAATACCCGCCTACACCATTAGGTATCCTCCTCGATATTGGTCTCTCTCGGTGGTCATCATCCCTGCCTACACCATTAGGTATCCTCCTCGATATCGGCCTCTCTCCAAAATGTTTGGGCCTCAAAGTCGTGTTCCACGTTTCCTCCAGATGTGAATCCGTACAGAATTGGCACCATCGTGCCCTTACAACCAAATAATGGTCCTCTGTTCCTGATGTCGCATGGTCGGTCCTGTCCTGGTCTTTGGGATCAAGTATAGGTCTCTATAAACTATTGCCACATCTGAGAAAGAACGGAAAGATTCACATGAGTTTGCAACTATACCGCTTCCTTTCTTGCTACGACCCTCCACCGCAGAGTGTCTGGTATGTGTCTTCTCTGTGCCATACTGCACCATGTGTTACTGTGTACAGTGATTGTGAAAGTGGGGCTACTCAGCAAACGCTGCCCTGTTTGATAGATGCTCTGACATCATTGCTGGCATGGTTGACCATTGATAGGAGTGCCATCTTTGAGGACACGATCATATGGACATCTGTTGACAGTTTTTATGATTATATCATGAATTAAACAAAGGATGGAGAAATAGCAGTTTGTTGCTTTAATTCTGTACACCAGTGTAATTGATATTTGAATATTTGTTACCTTAAAAAAAAAAAAAAAAAAAACTTCAGAGCAAACAAACTTTTAATTGTGTACAAAGATGACTGTGTGCTTTGTCCATCTGATTTAATTATGTCTGTTAAGACCTACAGAATGAGGTGTCATAGTGATTAACACATTATTCTCATAACAGGGAGAAACAGTGTTCAATTTCCCAAATGGTTATACTGGTCATAAAGATTTCTGTGAATAACTCCAGATTACTATCAGTGTAATTTCTTCAACAAAACGATAAAATGTTTTATGAAGCATTAGGTACAGTCCGTTTGTAACTATCCTTCCTGATAAATAGGTAATTCAGAAATTATCATGACAACATAAACACAGGTTAGTGAAAATATTACAGTTTGGAAGTAATATTTTCACTAGTCTGTGGGGCCCCTCAACTGGCTGCTTGACTTATGTATATGTTCTGTTGTGGGGCTGGACACGAAGCTGTCCCTCTACACCTTACAAACCGGTATGAGGTATTGTCCATTGCCGATAATACATCTGAGCCAGCATGGGACACTTCTTTTTGGACTCGGGGCCAATCTTCCTGAAAGGTCCAAACAATACGTGCGTTAGTGTGATCATCGTGACCAACATAACTACAGACGTTAATTCTATTACTCCTATCTGATCAAGGACGAATCTATCTTGTAAGTTGTTACTCTGTTTTGTGTTGAACTTGTCTGTGTTGTGATGCTGTAACAAAATTATGCTTAAAGGCTAACGCGGTATCATCAGTGAATCTTCAAGAATATGCATACAGTTTACAACAAAAGATAAGGAGTACAGTGTCATAACAACATTGATTGGTAAGTGTACAGTGTTCAAAGATTTGGAGGTCAGTCTGCCCATACAACATTATGCCTCCTCATATAATAATACGTCCACAGCTCATGGTGTAGTGGCTAGCTAGCATTTGTACCTCTGGATCACGGGGTCCTGAGTTCGATTCCCAGCTGGGTTGGGGATTTTCTCTGCCCGGGAACTGGGTGTTTGTGTTGTCCTCATCAATCCATCATCATTCGTGAAAGTGGCTACATTGGACAGTGCACAGATTGGGAATTTGTACGGGCACTGATGACCATGCAGTTGAGCACTCCACAAACCAATCGTCATAATCATGATTTCATAACACCAGGACCACCAAAATGACCATGTTCCACAATGTTCCTGGATGCAATATGTGTTGCCACCTCCCGCCATACAAGGATACATCCAGAATCACTAATTAGAGTGAATCTGTTCTCATCCGAGAAATGCGTGTGACCCCATTCATTTGTCCAATGCTCATGTGAAACCCAACTCCTGTTCATCCATGAAATCCAGAAAGCAGTAGATCTCAGCACCCTGATCAATGCTGTGTTGCTTGATTTACAGAAACATTTGTTACAGTTCCACGATGCTGCCTAATAAAGTATGAGCAAACAGAACATCAGACCAGCTGTGCAACTGGATTTAAGAGTTCCTACCACACAGAACACAGCCTGTCATTCTTAACGCAGAGAAAGTTTTAGACAAAAAACTGATTTTAGGCATACCCTACAGGGGTGTTATAGGACTATTACTTTCCACAATATGTATAACAACCTAGAGGAGACTTTTCACAGGTGAAGCTGTTTTATAGAGAAGTCAGTCACAATGCTAGAAAACTAGTGAAATACATGAAGATCTGCAGAGGATCAACATTTGGTGCAGGGATTGGCAGTTGACCCTCAACATACACAGATGTAATATTGTGCATAAATAGGCAGAAAGATCCATTATTGTACAACTGCACAATTGCAGAACAATGACTGAAAGTAGTCAAAGCCATAAAATATCTGTCAGTATGCATATGAAGCAATTTAAAGTGGAATAACTGCATAAAACTAATCGCAGGTAAGGCACATGCCAGGTGAGCTTCCTTGGAGGAACCCTAAGGCAATGTAGTCCACCCACGCGTAATGGGGCCCCTTAGGGATATGGCAGCAAGAGAGGGGAAGAAAACCAATGTGCACTCCGTGTGCATACCGGGGGGAGTCATTCCAGATGTGGAAAGGGTCCTTCCGGATGCCATGAAGGGTACAGGGTGCACCCATCTGCAGGTGGTCACTCATGCCGGCACCAATGATGTGTGTCGCTATGGATCCGAGGAAATCCTCTCTCGCTTCCGGCGGCTATCTGATTTGGTGAAGACTGCCAGTCTCGCTAGCGGGACGAAAGCAGAGCTCACCATCTGCAGCATCGTCGACAGGACTGACTGCGGACCTCTGGTACAGAGCCGAGTGGAGGGTCTGAATCAGAGGCTGAGACAGTTCTGCGACCGTGTGGGCTGCAGATTCCTCAACTTGCGCCATAGGGTGGTGGGGTTTTGGGCTCCGCTGGATAGGTCAGGAGTCCACTACACGAACAAGCGGCTACACGGGTAGCAGGGGTTGTGTGGCGTGGGCTGGGCGGTTTTTTAGGTTAGATGGCCTTGGGCAAGTACAGAAAGGGCAACAGCCTCAACGGGTGCAGGGCAAAGTCAGGACATGCGGGGACCAAGCAGCAATTGGTATTGTAATTGTAAACTGTCGAAGCTGCGTTGGTAAAGTACCGGAACTTCAAGCGCTGATAGAAAGCACCGAAGCCGAAATCGTTATAGGTACAGAAAGCTGGTTGAAGCCAGAGATGAATTCTGCCGAAATTTTTACAAAGGTACAGACAGTGTTTAGAAAGGATAGATTGCATGCAACCGGTGGTGGAGTGTTCGTCGCTGTTAGTAGTAGTTTATCCTGTAGTGAAATAGAAGTGGATAGTTCCTGTGAATTATTATGGGTAGAGGTTACACTCAACAACCGAGCTAGGTTAATAATTGGCTCCTTTTACCGACCTCCCGACTCAGCAGCATTAGTGGCAGAACAACTGAGAGAAAATTTGGAATACATTTCACATAAATTTTCTCAGCATGTTATAGTCTTCGGTGGAGATTTCAATTTACCAGATATAGACTGGGACACTCAGATGTTTAGGATGGGTGGTAGGGACAGAGCATCGAGTGACGTTATACTGAGTGCACTATCCGAAAATTACCTCGAGCAATTAAACAGAGAACCGACTCGTGGAGATAACATCTTGGACCTACTGATAACAAACAGACCTGAACTTTTCGACTCTGTATGTACAGAACAGGCAATCAGTGGTCATAAGGCCGTTGCAACATCCCTGAATATGGAAGTTAGTAGGAATATAAAAAAAGGGAGGAAGGTTTATCTGTTTAGCAAGAGTAATAGAAGGCAGATTTCAGACTACCTAACAGATCAAAATGAAAATTTCTGTTCCGACACTGACAATGTTGAGTGTTTATGGAAAAAGTTCAAGGCAATCATAAAATGCGTTTTAGACAGATACGTGCCGAGTAAAACTGTGAGGGATGGGAAAAACCCACCGTGGTACAACAACAAAGTTATGAAACTACTGCGAAAGCAAAGAGAGCTTCACTCCAAGTTTAAACGCAGCCGAAACCTCTCAGACAAACAGAAGTTAACGATGTCAAAGTTAGCATAAGGAGGGCTATGCGTGAAGCGTTCAGTGAATTCGAAAGTAAAATTCTATGTACCGACTTGACAGAAAATCCTAGGAAGTTCTGGTCTTACGTTAAATTAGTAAGTGGCTCGAAACAGCATATCCAGACACTCCGGGATGATGATGGCATTGAAACCGAGGATGACACGCGTAAAGCTGAAATACTAAACACCTTTTTCCAAAGCTGTTTCACAGAGGAAGACCGCACTGCAGTTCCTTCTCTAAATCCTCGCACAAAAGAAAAAATGGCTGACATCGAAATAAGTGTCCAAGGAATAGAAAAGCAACTGGAATCACTCAACAGAGGAAAGTCCACTGGACCTGACGGGATACCAATTCGATTCCAAACAGAGTACGCGAAAGAACTTGCCCACCTTCTAACAGCCGTGTACCGCAAGTCTCTAGAGGAACGGAAGGTTCCAAATGATTGGAAAAGAGCACAGGTAGTCCCCATCTTCAAGAAGGGTCGTCGAGCAGATGCGCAAAACTATAGACCTATATCTCTGACGTCGATCTGTTGTAGAATTTTAGAACATGTTTTTTGCTCGAGTATCATGTCGTTTTTGGAAACCCAGAATCTACTATGTAGGAATCAACATGGATTCCGGAAACAGCGATCGTGTGAGACCCAATTCGCGTTATTTGTTCATGAGACCCAGAAAATATTAGATACAGGCTCCCAGGTATGTGCTATTTTTCTTGACTTCCGGAAGGCGTTCTATACAGTTCCGCACTGTCGCCTGATAAACAAAGTAAGAGCCTACGGAATATCAGACCAGCTGTGTGGCTGGATTGAAGAGTTTTTAGCAAACAGAACACAGCATGTTGTTATCAATGGAGAGACGTCTACAGGCGTTAAAGTAACCTTTGGCGTGCCACAGGGGAGTGTTATGGGACCATTGCTTTTCACAATATATATAAATGACCTAGTAGATAGTGTCGGAAGTCCCATGCGGCTTTTCGCGGATGATGCTGTAGTATACAGAGAAGTTGCAGCATTAGAAAATTGTAGCGAAATGCAGGAAGATCTACAGCGGATAGGCACTTGGTGCAGGGAGTGGCAACTGACCCTTAACATAGACAAATGTAATGTATTGCGAATACATAGAAACAAGGATCCTTTATTGTATGATTATATGATAGCGGAACAAACACTGGTAGTAGTTACTTCTGTAAAATATCTGGGAGTATGCGTGCGGAACGATTTGAAGTGGAATGATCATATAAAATTAATTGTTGGTAAGGCGGGTACCAGGTTGAGATTCATTGGGAGAGTCCTTAGAAAATGTAGTCCATCAACAAAGGAGGTGGCTTACAAAACACTCGTTCGACCTATACTTGAGTATTGCTCATCAGTGTGGGATCCGTATCAGATCAGGTTGACGGAGAAGATAGAGAAGATCCAAAGAAGAGCGGCGCGTTTCGTCACAGGGTTATTTGGCAACCGTGATAGCGTTACGGAGATGTTTAACAAACTCAAGTGGCAGACTCTGCAAGAGAGGCGCTCTGCATCGCGGTGTAGCTTGCTCGCCAGGTTTCGAGAGGGTGCGTTTCTGGATGAGGTATCGAATATATTGCTTCCCCGTACTTATACCTCCCGAGGAGATCACGAATGTAAAATTAGAGAGATTAGAGTGCGCACGGAGGCTTTCAGACAGTCGTTCTTCCCGTGAACCATACGCGACTGGAACAGGAAAGGGAGGTAATGACAGTGGCACGTAAAGTGCCCTCCGCCACACACTGTTGGGTGGCTTGCGGAGTATAAATGTAGATGTAGATGTAGCTAACAAAATCCTCATTCGACCAATAGTTGAATACTGCAACTCAATTTGGGATCTGTATTAAACAGGATTGACAGAGGAAACAGAAGAGATTCAAAGAAGACTAGCACCTTCTATTAAAGGTTCATATATAGGAAGCGCAAAAGTGTCGCAAAGATTCTCAGTAAACTCCGGCAGCACATACTGCATGACAGGTGTTTTGCATATGAGGTGCTTTTTAGAGGTGGTAAAGAAGTAATGAGAGGCAAGAGACAGAAAGGGAAATAGCAGGAGACAGGTGGCTGTCAGTAAAAAAAAAATATTGTTGTCTTACAGTAACAGTTACAAACTGAGGGACAGTGGAACACGAGAGAGAGAGAGAGAGAGAGAGAGAGAGAGAGAGAGAGAGAGAGATGCAGTGGTAAGGAAGTACAATGTTGGAAGGGGGCAGGTGAGGATGAGAGCTTGCACAAGTTTAAACTGAGGGAAATGCCACAATACAAGATGAGGCTAAAGGTACAGTGCCAACTTGCACAGTCCAAAAAAGCCTATGACTAATAGTGTGAAAGGGGGGTTGTAATAGGATATGTGGCATGCAGTACATTCTTTAATTAGGTAAATGAGTTTGCGGTTAGCCACAGTTTGATGAGCTTGTTCATGCAAACAGGCAGCAGGCTACTTGTTAATCCACATAGAATGCTGTGAAGTAATTGCAAATAACTGTTATATGATGTGGCCTTGGGTATGCTGATGGCTGAAGAACAGGAAGAGGTGGTGGTTGCGGCCTTTATGACATGTCTTGCACCTGAGGAGGGCAAAGAGAATGATCAGTGCTGTGAAGGATTAGAGGTGATGGAATACTACTACAGAGGACGAGTGTAATGTTTTGAGTATGATGTAATCCATCTCAGGGCACATCAAGAGGCAGTCATGACACCGGTGAAGGGTATGTGTGTGTGTTTTCATTCCCTAGATCTACATCTATAGTCTGTAAACTACTGCAAAGTGCAGGTAAGAGGGAACATCCCATTCTGCCAGTTGTTAGGATTTCTTCCCACTCCCTTGAAGTACCGAGGGTGGGCCGACTGTTTGAATGTCTCTGTAATTAATCTAATCTTGTCATTGTGATCCCTAGGTGAGTGATATTTCAGGGGTTATAGCATATTCCTAGAGTCATCATTTAAAGCTGGTTCTTGAAATTTTGTAAGTAGGTTTTTTCCGGATACTTTACGTCTATCTTCAAGAGTCTGCCAGATCAGTTTCTTCAGCATCTTTGGGACACTCTCCCATGGACCAAAGAACCTCTGACCATTCATGCTGCTCTTCTATGAATATGTTCAATTTGGTACAAGTCACACAACCTGAGCAATGTTCTAGAAAGGCTTGCACAAGTGATTTGCAAGCAATTTCCTTTCTAGAGTGATTGCATTTCCCCAGTATTCTTCCAATAAACTATAGTCTGAATCTGCTTTACCACGACAGAGACTACTTGATCATTACATTTCATATTCCTACAAAGTTTTACACCCACATATTTGTAGGAGTTGGACAATTTTGACTGTGACTCATTCATATTACATGATATCGGGAGAAGGATACATTGCTACTCGCTGTTAAGATGATCTGTTGAGTTGCTGACAGGTACAATGAAAAGTCTGTTGCACATTGTAGCTCTGGCTAAGGCATTCTTCAGTAATTAAGACACACACACACACACACACACACACACACACACAAAAGCAAACACACCTCATACACACAACTGCTACCATTGGCAGCAGGGTACGGAAGGGGAGGGGGGAGTGCACAGTCCGCCAGTCTCTTCAGACCACAATCTACTCCCTCCATGCCCCGCCACATAGTGCTCTTCTCTTCCCCCACCCGTACCCTGCCCCTTTCACACCCCATTCCAGATTGCTATTCATGAGACACTTACACTCTGGTCAGGGCTGCCAGTGGCAGCAGTCGTTTGTACACTTACTTGTGTGAATATATGTGTGTGTGTGTTTTCTTTGCTGAAGAAGGTTTTGGCACCAAAAGCTATAATGTCTTTTCGTCTTTTCATTGTGACTCTCTCAACTCAATGGGTCATCTTTAAAGTGAGTAGCAATCTATCCTCCTCCTAACATCATTAATATTCCAATCAGGAGTTCCTATTGTCTCTTTCATTGACATTACAGTCATAGGATACCACATTTTTTTCATTTTGTGAAGTGTACAATTTTACATTTCTGAATATTTGATAAGGAGACAACTGGTTAATGACAGGTTCAAAATGGAGACAACTTTATTGGTGTCTCGGAAAGAAATAGTGCAGGGCTTCCATTTATGACATAAATGGGTAGAATACTGAAACTTCCTGGCAAATAAAAACTGTTTCCCGGACCGAGACTCGAACTTGGGACGTTTGCAGGAGAGCTGAAGTTTGGAAGGTAGAAGATGAAGTACTGGCAAAAGTGAGGCTGTGGGAATGGGTTGTGAGTCGTGCTTGGGTAGCTCAGATGGTAGAGCACTTTCCCATGAAAGGCAAAGGTCCCGAGTTTGAGCCCCAGTCCGGAACACAGTTTTAATCTGCCAGAAAGTTTCATATCAGTGTACACTCTGCTGCACAGTGAAAATTTCATTCAGAGTAGAATACTGTTCTGGCAAAATGGCAATGTATTTGGTTAACCAGTGCTTCTGGCAACACATGTGGCAGCTGAAGGTGCCAAAGGACTTGAGACCTAGCAAGTTGGGGTTTAACCCACCTGTTATGTTTTTTGCTCCCAAAAATAAGTATAATTTTTTATGTGATATATTATGGAGATGCAAATGCAAATGTAAAACTTTTATTCGTGCAAAACCTCATTTAAACTTTTAGCCAAGTTGGTTATACTATATTCCTGATTACAATAATACAGTTAGTTTTTCTGGAAGCCTTAATTAAAAGATACAAATTATTAATATTATAACAACATCATGTAATGGAATAACTTTGTGAGGTAATCTGCAGCACAGGAAGTACTGTCACCTATTATTTGAAAACAGACATTCCCAAATTTCTGGGGCATTAAAAGTTCAAACCCTCCAAATTTCAATCGCCTATTTTGATATAATGTCTATAAAATTTTGAATTCTGACAACATGCTTTTACTGCTGTATTTTTTTCTATATCAAATAACACCTCTCACTAATTGATTCAAGCAGCAATTAAGGTTTCAGATAACTTAGAACCATAAAAGCTTTATTTCAAGATCTATGCCACACTCTTAAACAGCAGGTTCCAAAAACCGTGTAATAATAATGTTTCATGTATTGTTGTGAATTACTAATCTGTCACATTTTTCATAAACCAAGCAACAGCAAAGTCTTTAAGTCCTTGCAGAACACCGAAATCTAACCTAGCCAAATTCCACAGCATTGTGTAATTTCCAAATTCACATCATGTTCTTATGCCTGTCTTTAAATAGTTGCCTGCCCCCCCCCCCCCCCTTTCAACTTCGGCACTCTGTGACTGGTCAACTTATCAGTAACAACTCTATGCTGGATCACGTTAAGAGTCTGCAGCCTACCAGCATACATGTGATATCTCAATGTCGATTTGTGTTAGTGAACACAGGTAATTATGACGGGTTGTGTTAAAGAGCATGTCTGACTAGTGTACCGCTAACAGACTGTGAATATCAGCATATTACTATTGTAATGTTCACATTCCTTTGTTGATTAAAGTGACCCCTTGTGGTTGATTAAAGTGACTCCTTGTGCCACAGCATAATATGCACGATAAGTATATTTGAAAATAATATGAGCCTTTAAAATGCCATTTCTATAGAACATTTCATGTGGAATTGTAAATTTATGATTTCTGAGTACTAATGCTTCAATAACAATATTTATGAGACACTGTTAAGAATTATTTGACTATCATAACTATTTCATGTGCACTGTTCCAACCATTTCTGAACATATACTTCTGTTTTGCCACTGTGATCTTAAACCAAATTTGTGACGTTGTTTAGTACTTGGGTGATTCTCCTTTGCTCTGGAATTACAAAGAAGGAGATGTGCTTCTGTTTACTTCTGTAACTATGAACTGTAAAACTGGAACTGGTCACCAAAGTTAAAACAGTGAAAATACAAATAAATTGTATTAAACCACATTTAAAACTTATTTTTTGTACTTTCTACACCATTTGAATCTCTCCTACCAGTTCTCAGTATTTCAATCCAACGACATTAGAGAGATTAGAGCGCGCACGGAGGCTTTCAGACAGTCGTTCTTCCCGCGAACCATACGCGACTGGAACAGGAAAGGGAGGTAATGACAGTGGCACGTAAAGTGCCCTCCGCCACACACCGTTGGGTGGCTTGCGGAGTATAAATGTAGATGTAGATGTAGATGTAGACATATGAGACTCCAAGATTCTACGAAACTAAGTGACAATAAAACCACAAGTAAGCAGAATGTCTCAAGACAGATTGATGTATAATGGATGACAGCTGTCTAGACATAACCGACCTTAATGACACATCTTCAAATACCAGAGGAGTGCACAAGTTGTAACACAGGGTGACATCCTGCAATGACTGTTCATCACTGATATGTAATATTAGTAAAGTCCCATGTTCTCACAGTGATGGGTCAATTGGACCCAACTGACTGCCGTGTCATCCTCCGTCAAAAGTGGATCCACATGTTTTGAGTACACTGCAGAAGTTTCGCCAGGAAGTCCTTATACATCCTATATACAGTCCTGATCTCTCCACATGTCATTTCCATAGTTTTGGAGTCCTGATGAAAGAGGTTCAGGGCAGTCAATTTGCTTCATATGAAGACGTGCATGCTAGCGTACAATCGTGGTTCCTTAGGCAACCACAAACATTTTTCCATGAAGACATTGACCATCTTGTTTCACAGTGGGATAAATGGAATAACAGTTAAGGCAATTACTTTTAAATAATAAACAGCTTATTTACTTTTTTCCGTCTGTCTCATTTTCATCTGATTGCCCCTGTAAACCTTTCTACTGCTGTAGACGTCCTTACACCTGAAGAAAGGAAGAGTTTGGGTATAGAGAACAGGTAAAAGTGATTGAGTCAGACCTGGAAAACAGGGCAAATGCTCCAGTGATGTCATAATGAGCATCACTAACTTTTTCTTCTTGTTAACACATATTCACAGGTCTATTTTTCCTGGTGAAAAACGGCTTTTTTCTTCGGCAAACCAGTCCTTATTGGACAAATTTGGACATTCAATATGGTCAACATATCAGTATAATACACTGATCACAATAAAAAGAGTTGCACCCACAAGGACACAATTGATCTGCTGCAAGCTGGGTGGCTATTTCGCACATTATCAGCTATGCCAATGGTTACTTTTGCATGGTCGGTCACACACTTGATGAGAATGGGTGGGGTCTTGATATTGTGCCCAGCAGTTAATGTATGAGGGCCCCAAATAACTGTGCCAGCTGGTAAGACAGTGGGTAATGTCAGAGCATCACCTGAATGTGCACTGTGCACTGTACCCAGGTAACAGATTTGATCAACAGTGGGCTCCCCAGGTAGACAAGTTCGAGAGGAGCCATATCGTAGTGCTGAAGGAGACTTGGTGGTCCTATCATCTTATTGCATGCCACACTGACCATATGGACATCACCAATGCCTGTTGTTGGCAATAGTGGATAAAGGAAAGGGTTCACGCACAAAATGTACGATTTGGATGTTTGATGTGCGCCACGAGGAGGGAAGACTGACAAATAGTCCGCCATGTGTGGACAGATCTGACAGCAATGACAACGGCCACTCACCTGGTGTCCTGATTTCTCTGCAACATCCCATGAGGGCTAGCACCGTATTATTGCAGGTGGTTGCATGGCACAGGGCACACTGTATGCCGACCATTGCAATGCCTGCCACTCAAGCCCACACAGCATCGTGGCCACCTCACCTGGTGTCAGCAACGATGGACATGGGACCCTGCAGACAGGCAGTGGGTCACCTTCAGTGATGAGTCTTGCTTCTGACTTGGAGGCAACAACCACCAGTTGTGTGTCTGGAGTTGGAGTGGAGGGCACCATGATGAATGGTTTGTGGATTTCCATCACACATCCTGCCAGCCACATGTTAGTGTTCCTAGAAGGCTACGTGACAGATGCACAGTATGTGGAGGAAGTCTATAAACCAGTGGCTCTTTCATTTGTGAATGTCTGCATATGTGCCCTATTTCAACAGAACAATGTTCATCCTCATGCAGCAGTCACCTGTCAAGCGTGCTTGCAGCTGTGGGTACTTTGCCAAGGGCAGCTGTGTCACCTGATATTTCCCTGATCGAGAATGTGTGGGAAGCCTGGAGCATGTCATCAAGACCCCATCGCACCCCCCTCACCTCACCTCACCCCACCCCACCCCACCCCACCCCACACCACCCCACCCCACCCCTCATACCTCACCTCACCTCACCTCACCCATTCCCCTCTGTGGGAATTGCGTATTCAGGTGCAAGCAGTGTGGGATGGAGGACAACAGGACTACATGCAATGCCATGACGTCTGGGCACTTGTTGTCACAACCATTGGGGCCAACGCTGTACAATGTGTGTTTTGTGGCCATTTAGTGCAATAAATGTTGGTCCTTCAATGTTGAAAATGTAATAATTTTGTGGGTGTGGTACCATCTGCCTGCCTGCCAACCATGATTGCACTCTGCCTTGTCCTTCTGGTTGGGTTGTTTTGGTGGAGGAGACCAGACAGCGAGGTCATTGATCTCATCGGATTAGGGAAGGACGGGGAAGGAAGTCGGCCGTACCCTTTCAAAGCAACCATCCCGGAATTTGCCTGGAGTGATTTAGGGAAATTGCGGAAAACCTAAATCAGGATGGCCTGACGAGGAATAGAACTCATCCTCCCGAATGCGAGTCCAGTGGGCTTGTCCTCCCGGGTGCAGCTCTTTTTAAGATGATCAGTGTATTTATCCGTTATCTGGACATTAAAGGAATAAAATTCCTGTAACATCCCAAAAATGCTATGCAGAAAGAACAAAATTGATCTTTGTTAGGCTGAACAATTTGGTTCTGACTGCTGCTTGGGTTCTGATGGGTAATGATGAATCTAAGTTCCAGCCACAGTTACAAAAAAGTTGGGGGAAAAAATCATACATATGCTCTTACTATTAAAATATTCCGTACTGTCCCCAACTGCAGACAATTTTCTCAAGGAGGCTTGTATCTTTTTCAAAGATCGAATGCACATCCAGTTGTCAGTATCAGGCCAGAGTGTGCAATGGACCTCCAAAAAAGCTACAACCCTCTTAAAGATGTCCTCCACAGACGGGAAAGAACCATTGGCTTTGAACAAAAAATTCATGCAACCATGACTTAACATCCCTGAATATTATACTGTATAAGTGTGACATTTCTGGTTCTGAAAGTTCACATTTTACATACTCTGTTGTGATATTTTCACCATGATGTGCATTTTGTTCACATAGAGCAATCAGAACACCTACCTTTCGCAAGGTTTTTTTCTTGACTACTCTTGTGATTCAGTACAATTATTTTATTTTGTTACAAACTTACTGGCTTTTATTTCATGTTGCAGAGCATTTATGCATGTATAATAAATACCTGTTTCCACAGAGGGTGAGTCCCAAAAGTCTGTCTTTCTCTGTGGAACACCACCCACCACAACCCTCCTGGTCACTCGCCTGGCCTAGGTGCTGATGCCGGTGGCCTGCCAACAGTCTCTGAGTTGCTGAACCCACTTGCTCTGGGACAGCCTCAATGCCCAACTCCACGGGTTGAAACCTTGTGGATCTTTTCACTTCAGAATATTTCATCTCAGCAATTTCAAGTAGTCTAGTCTTCTCTCAAAATATTGTGGTGTTTTGGGTAATGGTGACACTGTACTTCAACAGATTTCATATGGATCACTTAAAAAAATGGTATGGCCACATATTAACTAAATAGACCTGTTCTTCAGATTTGAAAATGAAGAACGATATAAACTATCTACTTACACAAATTTCATTTTATGTTTGATAGTTTTTGACAATAACAAAACAAATGAAAGTTGCTGTGTGATGCATTACTTTGTACACTGTCATCTATTCCAACAATTTTGGCACTTTTATGATTGTACATAATGAAATATTAAGGGCATAATTTGCAATCTTTGATCAATGCTGATTGCTTGTGGAGGGGCAGAGAGAGAGAGAGAGAGAGAGAGAGAGAGAGAGAGAGAGAGAGAGAGAGAACTGCAATTATTCAAGGGAAGGGGGAGGTGTATTACTCTGATGTGATAGTATTTCTGCCTCACGAATACATTGTTGGAAAAAATAAGTTTTAGTCTATATATTTACATAATTTTATTAATATACTACAATTTGTGAACGTATGTTGGAAGACGAGTCCATATGAAATTTGGATCATTACTATCATAATCTACAGAAGGATATGGGGATTTGCGATTTTTATAATAATCCGATGGCGCATGCATAACAAATTCCATGCACGACAAGAGTCTTGGTAGCTCCTCATCAGGACCTGTAAATCAGGTAAGTACACCATCACATTTCTTCAAAGGAAAATATATACAAGTTAGCAATAATGTTAAAATGTCCTAACAAAATTTAGTATTTATGACAGAAAAATTAAGTTTATTCATAGCTGAAAAAGAAGTGCATTGTCAATAAACTCAAATATATTAGACAGGTAGTGTAGTAATGTTTTCTTCAGTGAAGCTCAAAGCAAGAAAATAACTGTTTATCTAGTAACAAACAAATGTGCTCTCTCTGATCATGATGCACAGTTAGTTAGGATAAATAAAATACTGCCTCACAGTATGAATAACCCTCAGTGAAAATCAGTTAGAATAATTAATGGGTACCATCACAAATGTTCTTAAGAATAGTTTACAAGAGATGATCTGGGATGAAATCTGTAATGAATCAGATCCTACCATAAATTTAATCTACACCATGATAAATTCACATCATTATTTGAAAATAGCTTTCTGCATACACTAATCGGAAAGGGCTTTAAACAGTCATGTATAAAATCATGGATATTAGAGAGATTACAGTATCTTGTGTAATGAAGAGAGAAATGTATCTGCTGGCAGGAATAAGTAGAGATCTTGCAGTACTTGTACGCTAGAAGACCTACGCAAAATTACTAAGAAAAATTATTTAAAAAATCAAGGAACATGCACATAATATCAGAAATGATTAACAGACATAAGGCTATACGAAATGTTGTGAAAGAGGTGATAGGACAACTACCCACAGACCAGGGCAACAACGCTGTTGAACTGAATGGAATGGTTATAAATGAGGAGTCACAGGTAGCAAATATATTTAATAACCATTTCTTAAAGATAGTAGAAAGTATAACGACAAACAATTCAAGAGAAAAATTACAACAGTATGTTCACAACATAACTCTCATAGAATCCAAGAATATGAATGTATCATCAACTTCTGCTTCTGAAATTAAGAAAATTATACACTCTCTCAAAAATAGAAACTCATATAGTTTTGATGGGGTTTCCAATAGAGTACTAAAACTTAGTTCCTAAATAATAAACCCTGTCTTATGAGAAACCTGTAATGCATTAGTAACACATGGCATTTTTCCACAGAGACTGAAATATACATTCGTCAAACCCCTCTTTAAGAAAGACAGAAGATATATCAATAACTACCTACCTATTTCACTGCTAACATTATTTTACAAAATTTTTGAGATGATGATGTATTCTAGAATAGTATCTCACTTGAGAAACAATAACATCCTCTGCATATCATGGTTTGGATTTCAGAAGAGTTACTCTACAAAGAATGTCATTTAAATGTTCACTCGCCAAATTTTATGAGCATTAAATAACAAAATAACACCAGCTGGTATTTTCTGTGACCTATTTAAGGCATCTGACAGTGTGAACCACAATGTTCTCCTAGATAATCCTAAGTTTTACGGGATTGATGGTACAGCCAACCAATAAAAAAAATGTTCAAATGTGTGTGAAATCTTATGAGACTTAACTGCTAAGGTCATCAGTCCCTAAGCTTACACACAACTTAACTTAAATTATCCTAAGGACAAACACACACACCCATGCCCGAGGGAGGACTTGAACCTTCGCCAGCCAACCAATAGATAATGTCATATCCAACCAAAATAATGTAGGAAGTTGTACTTAGTAATTCAATCAATGTAGTCAACAGACATTATTCTGACTGCCAATCATGTATAGGGTTCCTAAGGGTCGATCTTAGCGCCTGTATTGTTCCTCATATACATAAATAATATTCCATCTACTATACAACAAGCAGAGTTAGTTATTTCTGCAGATGACACTTGTATAGTAATCAATCTAAGCACGCATACAGAAACAGAAGAATTGTAAACAACGTTCTTAGGAGTAACATTGACTGGTTTCCTCTGCTAGTATCATCCTCAGTTTTAAAGATGCACAACATATTTGTTCTGCACATCTAGGGGTACTACATCAATGATAAGTGTAATAAATGTTGAGGAAACAATAAATAGTTTGCAAACTTCAAAAATCTTAGGTGTCATGTTGTGGGAGTTTAAACTGGCAAAAACCACATTTGGAACTCTTAAAACAAATTAGTTCAGCTGCATTTGCACTTACAATTACTGCAAATCTTGAGGAGAGACAATCAGTAAGTTAACATAGTTTGCATATCTTCTTTCAATAAGGTCATATGTAATAGTGTTCTGGAGTTTTAAACCACAAAATCTTCATTGCTCAAAAACACGCTGTAAGAATATATGGTGCTCACCCATGATCATTCTACAGACATCTGTTTAAGAAACTGGGTATTGTGATTACTGCTTCACACCACATCTATTCTACTACAAAGATCGTTGTAAACAATCCACCGCAGTTCAAAAGGAATGATGATGTGCATAACTACAATACAAGAAGGAAAAATGACATTCATTACTCCAAATTAAGGTTGGCTTTAGCACAAAAAGGGGTGTATAATGCTGCAAATATTTTTGAAAACTTACCCATGATATTTTGTCTAACAGACAGCAAAGTTAAATTTGAAAATAAATTGAAAATGTTTCTACTTGATAGCACCTCCTATTCTGTAGACGAGTTTCCATTACTGTAATGTGCAAAAGGCGGTGGGTAGGAATTACTAACACATATTTACAGATTTTAAAAAAATCCACTTATAAATGTTCAGCATGCAGCCACATTTGCAAATTACTTTGCAATGTGAATGTAAACTGACTCATTCTACATTATTGTGATTTATTGTATAAATGATCCATGGAAAAGGATGAGATATTCAACTAGCATTTCAGTCAACTGTCAACATTTATGCAGCCTGCAACAATATTCTAAGTAAGTAAAAATTGAACTAACAATAACAAAAAGTTTGCTATATTATTTGCTGTAAAAGCAACAGATTTCTTTAAGTTTTGTTCTTTTATAGGTGACTGAAAATTCAATTAATCTGCTGTTCCTGTACGACAGCTGACTTTTAATAATGTCTTTATAGCTAAAACAAAAGGAAGGCAGACCTGCTGTTAGGACAAATTCTTTATTGATTCTGTAATGTGAAACTAATAGAGCTGATTAGTGAAGTTACCAAGTTTACAAATTTCAACATTCATACAGCTCTTTGAAATTTTCCCTCAAAATAGCTTTTTATTTAGGTCACAGTATTCTCCTACAGAAGCTCAGATATTCTGGCATCAAGAGATCTTGCTGGGTACTGGTTTTTATCCTATCCAACTAAAAGAGTGGAAAGTGTTTTATTAAGAAACCAGGAGAGAGTACACAATGATTATGATGATGATGATGATGATGATGATGATGATCGGTTTGTGGAGTGCTCAACTGCGTGGTCATTAGCACTCGTACAGAGGCCCAATTTAAACACTATTTTTTTACACAGTCCAGTGTAGGCATTATGATGATGATGATGATGATGATGGTGATGATGATGATGATGATGACGACAATGCAAACACCCAGCCCCAGGCAGATAAAATCCCCAACCTGGCTGGGAATCGAACCCGCAACCCCGTGTTCCAGGGGCAGAGTACACAAAAAACACATTTTCAGAAGGGGGAATAATCACTACAAGTGTACCACAGTAATCAATATTGAGTCCACCCTTTTTCTTGTTATGCATAAATGATATGCCATGATATATCCAAGAGGCTGAAATAGTTCCTGAATCGCAAGTATTATAATCGAGAATGATTGTGAAACTTCAACACTTGCAAATATAAATTGGCCCAAGCATAAGCTCCACCTGAACATTAGCCACACACTTAATTTTGAAGGGGGTAAAAAGAAACCTAGTGGAGAAAAATGTATATTGCATTATATGTTCACAAAAACTGTTCACAATACGTTCATTATTTACCACATTTTATTTATTTATTTTTTTTTTTTAATGCTGTTATGTAGATAAATTACAGAGATTTATCAGCCTTCTGTAATCAAAATCTGCACTGATGTCACTGTTAAGTTCACTACTGGTATTTGTTTCACTGCTGTCAATATTTCCATTACTCTCTGCAAAGTACGTTCTGGTCGTTACCAACAAGGGACTGAAAGACAGCACATATTGAAATCTATGATGAAAGTGTCTGGCACCACTGTGAGCCACAAAGAAAGAATATACTCACGCATGAGAATGACTGATGGATTTTTAATCTTGGCAGATAGCATGAGAGGGTGATCTGCCTGTAAAAACCAATACAATGGAAAATCCAGGATGGAATATAACAATATTATGCAAAGGAAAGTTGCTGCTCACCATATTATAGCAGAGATGCTGAGCCACAGGTAGGCACAACAAAATACTGTGCCAAATAAAGCCTTCAGCCTGTAAGGCCTTTGTCAAAAATAGACGACACACACAAACACACACACACACACACACACACACACACACAGAGCCACACTGCAAGCTGAAGCACCGGTGCATGATGGGAGTGGTGACTGGGTGGGGGTAAGGATGAGCCTGGGGCGGGGAGGGGGAGGGATGGTAGGTTAGGGGTGGTGGACAGGGCAGTGCTGCTAGGGAGCAAGCTGGGACAAGGTGGAGAGGGTAGGGCAGCTATGTGCAGTTGGGAGGTTAGATGGAGGGCAGGGGAGAGGTGAAAATGGGGAGAGGGGATAGTGGAAAAGGAGAGAAGTAAAAAGACTGGGTGCAATGGTGGAATGAGGATTGTATAGTGCTGGAATGGTAACAGGGAGGCTGGATGGGTGTTGACAACGACTAATGAAGGTTGAGGCTACAAGAGTTACAGGAACGTAGCATACAGGGTGGTAGGAAATTCCTGTTACAGACTTCTAGGACTTGTAGAGGGGAGTGAGTACATCATATTTTTAATAGGAATCCATGTCCAGAAACATCATCCAACAATACTACAGAGCATCAAAGTTATAGGTGCGGGCATCTGTAAATGTACAGGGCTATTACAAATGATTGAAGCGATTTCATAAATTCATGTAGCTCCATTCATTGACATATGGTCACGACACACTACAAATACGTAGAAAAACTCATAAAGTTTTGTTCGGCTGAAGCCGCACATCAGGTTGCGCTCGAGAGCGCAGTGAAACAAAATGGCGACAGGGGCCGAGAAAGTGTATGTTGTGCTTGAAATGCACTCACATCAGTCAGTCATAACAGTGCAACGACACTTCAGGACAAAGTTCAACAAAGATCCACCAACTGTTAACTCCATTTGACGATGGTATGCGCAGTTTAAAGCTTCTGGGTGCCTCTGTAAGGGGAAATCAACAGGTCGGCCTGCAGTAAGCGAAGAAACGGTTGAACGCGTGCGGGTAAGTTTCACGCATAGCCCGCGGAAGTCGACGAATAAAGCAAGCAGGGAGCTAAACGTACCACAGCCGACGGTTTGGAAAATCTTACGGAAAAGGCTAAAGCAGAAGCCTTACCGTTTACAATTGCTACAAGCCCTGACACCCGATGACAAAGTCAAACGCTTTGAATTTTCGGCGCGGTTGCAACAGCTCATGGAAGAGGATGCGTTCAGTGCGAAACTTGTTTTCAGTGATGAAGCAACATTTTTTCTTAATGGTGAAGTGAACAGACACAATGTGCGAATCTGGGCGGTAGAGAATCCTCACGCATTCGTGCAGCAAATTCGCAATTCACCAAAAGTTAACGTGTTTTGTGCAATCTCACGGTTTAAAGTTTACGGCCCCTTTTTCTTCTGCGAAAAAAACGTTACAGGACACGTGTATCTGGACATGCTGGAAAATTGGCTCATGCCACAACTGGAGACCGACAGCGCCGACTTCATCTTTCAACAGGATGGTGCTCCACCGCACTTCCATCATGATGTTCGGCATTTCTTAAACAGGAGATTGGAAAACCGATGGATCGGTCATGGTGGAGATCATGATCAGCAATTCATGTCATGACCTCCACGCTCTCCCGACTTAACCCCATGCGATTTCTTTCTGTGGGGTTATGTGAAAGATTCAGTGTTTAAACCTCCTCTACCAAGAAACGTGCCACAACTGCGAGCTCGCATCAACGATGCTTTCGAACTCATTGATGGGGACATGCTGCGCTGAGTGTGGTAGGAACTTGATTATTGGCTAGATGTCTGCCAAATCACTAAAGGGGCACATATCGAACATTTGTGAATGCCTAAAAAAACTTTTTGAGTTTTTGTATGTGTGTGCAAAGCATTGTGAAAATATCTCAAATAATAAAGTTATTGTAGAGCTGTGAAATCACTTCAATCATTTGTAATAACCCTGTACATATACACAGGGTGATTCCGTGATGATGTTACAGACTTTATAGGAAGATGGAGAACAATAAATGTATTAATTTGAGGTAAGGATCTCTGTAGCGGAAATGAATGAGCTGAAAGTTATAAACGAAAACTGTTCTGATACCTCTGACAGTTGAATAAATGTACCGGTTCTCGTGTTGCGAAGAGTGTAGGGTTGGTAACTTTCAGTGGTGGTAGTGTGGACAAAAACGAGAAAAAACATCCAATAAATGTGTGCTCTAAAGTGTGTATCATAACAGCTATGAACACTTACTCAGTAGAGGAGACGTGTTTCACATTAGCGAAGGTGAACGAATCGTCATAGCTCCTCAGGTATGCAATTTAGAGCAAGCATTTACTGGACATTTTTTCTTGTTTTTGTCCACACTACCACCAATGAAAGTTACCAGCCCTACACCCTTCGTAACACAATATCCGGTACATGTATTCAACTGTCAGAGGTATCAGAACAGTTTTCGTTTATAACTTTCGACTCGTTTGTTTCCAGTACAGGGATCCTTACTTCAAATTAATACATTTATCGTTCTCTATCATCCTTGAAAGTCTGTATCATCATCACGGAATCACCCTGTGTATACGTACATTTACAGACGCCCGTGCCTATAACTTTGATGCTCTGTAGTCTCATTGGATGATGTTTCTGAACATGGATTCCTATTCAAAGTACGATGTACTCACTCCCCTCTACAAGTCCTAGAAGTCTGTAACAGGAATTTTCGACCACCCTGTATATTGCAGGGTAAGTTCCCACCTGCGCAATTCAGAAAAGCTTGTGTTGGTGGGAAGGATCCATATATCACAGGCTGTGAAGCACTCACTGAAATGAAGACTGTCATGTTTGGCCGCACTCTCAGCAACCAGGTGGTGCACTTGTTTCTTGCCACAGTTTGTTGGTGCCATTCATGTGGACAGACAGCTTGGTGGTTGTCATGCCCACATAGAATGCAGCACAGTGGTTGCACCTTAGCTTGTAGATCACGACTGGTTTCACAGGTAGCTCTGCCTTTGATGGGATAGGTGATGCTTGAGATCGGACTGGAGTAGGTGGTGGTGGTGGTGGTGGTGGTGGTGGGAGGATGTACGGGACACGTCTAGCATCGAGGTCTATTATAGGGGTATGAGCCATGAGGTAAGGGGATGGGAGCAGGGGTTGTGTAGGGGACAGTCTTTTTGTTGTGCCTATCTGCAATTCAGCATCTCTGCTATATGGTGAGTAGCAACTTTCTTTTTCATAATATTGTAAAAATGACAACATCAATCATCTGTAGTTTTGAAATCATAATTCCAGATATAACAACTAGGTCTGTCTTCAAATGCAGCAACTCCATACAGTGTGTCCATTAATTATCTTTATAACTTTAAAACTAGATATTAACAAATGGCTTTCAATATGTGATAAGATAGCTCAGAAGGTTCTTTTTACTGTCCAGCTGATGCAACTTTGATGCAATATTGATCTTGAAAACCTGATAAAATGTGGATGACACAGGAGAAAGCTCCTTGTGTGGCTTGGTTCATACACACGATGTCTAATACCGTTAAGTGTCACAAAACTACTTCCTGTGCAGGATCTGGTGTACCAAACAATGGTCAGAGTCCTACAAGACTTGAAGCCATGCATTCATGGTGCATTTGAACATATCACCATGGAGATCTCGAATTGTATTTGGAGAGAAATGGAATTATAACTAGATATTATCTGCACCACTACGGGTGCACACATTGATGAGCATGAATAAGGAAAAAAAAACCTTACTAGTTTTCTTATCACATGTTGCAAACCATTCATCAATACCTAATACATTTTTAAAGCTATTAAAGCCATAGGTCATAAAGAATTTATGGGCACCCAGTATTTTACTTCACATGCGAGGGGGATTTTTAAAGGCATTCAATACCAGTATAGCTCTCTTACTGAGCTGCACACAAGTCTGTAATTCCAAACAGCAGCTAACTACTTCATCACTGTAGTGTCGTCCATGCATTTTACTTGATGGAGGATCACTAACCACTTACAGAAATTTTCTTTGGGGAAATTTTTTTAATTCAGAATAACAAAGGGGGGAGGTTTCCTACTCGTTTAGTAATAGCGAATATGACACTTAATTAGATACTCTGTGTCCCTTTATACACTGAAGTGTCAAAGAAACTGGTATAGGCAAGCATATTCAAATACAGAGGTATGTAAATAGGCAGAATACGGCCCTGCAGTCAGCAACGCCTATATGAGAGAACAAGTGTCTGGCGCAATTGTTAGATTGGATACTGCTGCTACAATGGCAGGTTATCAAGATTTAAGTGAGTTTGAACGTGGTGTTATAGTCTGCGCATGAGCAATTGGACACAGCATCTTGAGGTAGCGATGAAAAGGGGATTTTCCCATACGACCATTTCAGAAGTGTACCATGAATATCAGGAATCTGGTAAAACATCAAATCCCCAACATTGCTGCAGCTGGAAAAAGATCCTGCAAGAATGAGACCAACAACTGAAGAGAATCATTCAACATGACAGAAGTGCAACCCTTCCACAAATTGCCGCAGATTTCAGTGCTGTGGTATCAGCAAGTGTCAGCATGTGAACCATTCAATGAAACATCATCAATATGGGCTTTTGGAGCCAAAAGCCCACTCATATGCCCTTGATGACTGCACAACACAAAGCTTTACACTTCGCCTGGGCCCATCAACACAGACGTAGGAGCACTGATGACTGGAAACATCTTTCCTGGTCGGACAAGTCTCGTTTCAAACTGTATTGAGCAGATGTGCACGGGTATGGAGAAAATGTCATGAATCCATGGAATCTGCACGTCAGCAGCGGACTGTTCAAACTGGTGGAGACACTGTAATGGTGTGGGGTGTGTGCAGTTGGAGTGATATGGGACCCCTGAAATGTCTAGATATGACTATAACAGGTGACACATACATAAGCATCCTGTCTGATCACCCGCATCGATTCATGTCCATTGTGCATTCCAACGGACTTTCACAATTCCAGCAGGACACTGTATGACATCCCACACATCCATAATTGCTACAGAGTGGCTCCAGCAACATCATTCTGAATTTAAACACTTCCTCTGCCCACCAAACTCCCCAGACATGAACATTATTGAGCATATCTGGGACGCTTTGGAACGTGCTGTTCAAAAGAGATCTCCACCCCCTCCTACTCTTACGGATTTATGGATAGCCCTGAATGATTCATGGTGTCAGTTCACTCCAGCACTACTTCAGACATTATATGATTCTATGTCACATGGTGTTGCAGCACTTCATGCTGTATTACTCAGCATGTTTCGAAAGAAGGGTATCTTATTAACACAACTGACATGTGTATGTGGCAAGAGTGCCACTGCCACATTTAGATTACATGGAATGGTTTCTCCATAAAATCAGTCTCTGTGCAATAGGAGTACTTTGCTGGATACAGGGGCCACTTCTCTGCATTAATTTATGGCACCAATTGACCCTTCTATGGAATATTGTCTGTGATATGTTTAAGAACTTTGCAATGTCCAAGGCCTTTTCAGGATTATTTGTCGAGAGCTACGCACGTCATCATTTTTTATCTTCTACGAAAGGAAAGAACCCTAGCTTCAAGTTCAGGCTATGCCCCAGGTTTTGGCCCTTTGCAGGAGTTTTATGATGAAATGATACTTAGCAGTTTATTCTCTAATGTGAACCAAAGATGTATATTAGATTTCCTCCGATCAATACTTCTTTCATATTCTCTAGCAGATGTACTCATCACATAACTAAGAACTATGACATTGACATCTCCATCATAACTGTATCAAATTCCACAGTTTGTTGATAACTTCTTCTTATTGTCACCATTTATTGATAAACAGTACATTTTACTCTTTAGTTTGAAAAAAAATCTGTGCCTGTAATGGCATAAAATAATGTAACTCTGAGTACCGTAACAGTTGCTACCTAAATGGAATATCAACACTCACAGACTGCTGCACTGTTCAATCATATACAAAGACTAATTTCCAAATATTGATGATAGAGTTGCTCCATTCTGAATTAAGGAATGAGAACGATAGTTGAAGGTTCAATGACTGCGCAAATAGGCCATAAGCTGGCTGAATTTTGGGGAAAAAATGTAACTCCTATTAGGGCCAGTTGGCTACAAATGGAGTGTCACAGAACTTAAATAAACACAACATAAGCAATACTGCACAGCAAAATGCCTGACCACACCATTAGAAATAATGCATGGCGGTAAATCATAATGGAAATTCAATATTCATAATTATTATGTTTTTATATCTAAAAACAAAGATGATGTAACTCACCAAACGAAAGCGTTGGTATGTTGATAGACACACTAACAAACACAAACACACACACAAAATTCAAGCTTTCGCAACCCACAGTTGCTTCATCAGGAAAGAGGGAAGGAGAGGGAAAGACAAAAGGATGTGGGTTTTAAGGGATAGGGTAAGGAGTCATTCCAATCCCGGGAGTGGAAAGACTTACCTTAGGGGGAAAAAGGGACAGGTATACACTCGCGCACACACACATATCCATCTGCACATATACAGACTTTTTTCATGTGTCTGTATATGTGCGGATGGATGCATGTGTGTGTGCACGCGAGTGTATACCTCCGCTCCCGGGATTGGAATCACTCCTTATCCTCCCCCTTAAAACGCACATCCTTTCGTCTTTCCCTCTCCTTCCCTCTTTCCTGATGAAGCAACCGTGGGTTGCGAAAGCTTGAATTTTGTGTGTGTGTTTGTGTTTGTTAGTGTCTCTATCAACATACCAATGCTTTCGTTTGGTAAGTTACATCATCTTTGTTTTTAGATATATTTTTCCCACGTGGAATGTTTCCCTCTATTATTATGTTTTTATATTGATAAGAACGTGACTGGAAGTTATATATAACAGATCCAAACTTTTCCTCATGGTGGCACCTTTCTAATACATAACATTTCACAAGACACCTTTCCATCAATATTTCATTTCTAGGTACAGTACAATTCTACATTAAACACCTGGCAGTAAGACTCTATGGTGGGTGATGGTTCCAGGTGAGAAAGTCAACAGCTGACCACACAAGGAATGTGGGTACACCAACTCAGGGGGTAGATGCCTGTCTGATGCCAGAAGGTGTTATTAAAACAGTATTACAAAACCAAACATTTATTGTCCACAAAAGACAACAGTTGATGTACCAACATTTAGGCAGTCATTGCTGGTGGGACCACAAGCTGTTAAGTGCCTGCCTAGTATGTGCTGACCAGGGGCAGTCCATAGCCACAATGGCAGCAGCAGAGTTAAGAGTGTCAGCACCAAAGTCATCATGAGATCTTTGCTCCATGGAGTTAGCGAGTGTCGCCATCTGCACTGCCCAAGACAGCCAACAGATTCCTGTAGATGATGACCAAGGTACCTACAATCCTGTCGTGGACTGCACACAGGAAATGCGTCTACCAGCTTATGCAGAGAAGCACCGTGGCCTCCTGGTATGAGAGAGATCAGCAGCTTCGAAGTTGGTCACAGGAATGGACATGGGCAGCAGTGGTGTCATGCCAAAAAAATTACAGATGCCAATCTGTTCTTAGGTAGTGCCCCGATAGCTAGACCTTCAGATGGCCTGCCGGACAGTGGTCCCCATAGCTCCCCAACAGTCAGTCCTGCAGCTCACAGTGACCAAGTGGAATTCCTGCAAGAAAGGATCTCTGCTGGAGTGGAAATGCAGCAAGACTATGAGTTAACTTTTACTTAAGTGAGGGTACATAAATATGAGATTTGGTACTTAAAGAGCAGTTGTTCTTCAGGTCTGCTGGTTCTTCCTCTTTGTTGCTGAAGTTCTGAAAAGTGTAAAAGGAATTCTGTCAAATCATACTGGTTTATATTGAGTGATGAGAAATATCCATTCAACCTCTTTTTCAATCACACGTAATGGTCATGAATCAATGGTTGTATTTTGTTACAAACTGTTGATTTGTATGTCAGTGAAAACATTTCAAAATTGCTTCCCCCCCCCCCCCCCCTCACCCATACCTGACGACTTCGTAAAATATATCACTCTTAAAGCAGTAAAATAATGACATGTCATGAATGGAACAATGAAACAGACTGAGGGAAAAGCGTCCAACCTCAAACTATTGCCCTTGAACAGCTTGTTAAGACATGGGCCAACAGAGAGTGGGGGTGTGCACCAGAAGAGGAGAGAAATCTAGTGCCATAACTGGAAGTAACATGTACAAAATATTGGAATTAGATATACAGATCACTTGTTTAATATGCATTCTATGGTTACACTACATGAACAGAAAAGGATGGATTGAATTATTTTAGCACAAGTTTTTCATTTGTTTTACATTCTGAATTTACTAGTTTAGTGGCACCCTTGATGCTACTACTATCATATCGGCATGCTTATGCACCCAGTTTGGAAAGCTGTGGTCTAAGCTCTGTAACATTTGCAATTCTGTATTAGATTGAATTACTTTTCCCATTTTCACTTGCTAATGTTTTGTTGCCTCACATTCTGCTATAACTTATCACTCAGTAACATGAGTTTGTTTCATGGAAGCATGCAATAAGAATAATATGCACTATCCACTCTAGAATCTGTTGTAGATGGCTCTTAAAAGTTTGGCATACTGGCAAAAGTTTCACATTACACTTATTCCACATGTGGGTGAACATTAATAAAACTGAAAAATTGCAGGGATGGATTCCTGACTGGAAATAGAGCAAGGAAGATCCTGTGACCATGTGTCTGGAAACGCACAACTGCCACAGTAGATGCCACTGATGAATGATAGTCCTCTGACAACGTGCTGTGTGTTCCTTGTGTGATGTAGGCTGTGTGATAGATGCAGCACATTGTAAGCAACAGAATGGTCAGGTATTTCTTTTGGAAACAAACCAAGATAGTGTTTATGTACATCCAGGCAGATGGAAATGATCAAGAAGCAGAATGGCTATACCAAAACCTGTACCCTTACAGACACCAACCACATCACACTTCTGTGATAATGGGTCCTCAGACAGATGAACATGCAGGGAGGCTGCAGACTGTGTGTGCACCAGATTTGAAGGACCAAGCTCTACAGGATATTGAGATGAATCCTAGTACCAGCTCAAGGCAGGTGCCCAGCCAACACTCTATAACCCATAATACGATTATGTGTATCCTGCACAACAGATGCATCCCATGGAGGTCACTCTGAACATCTGTTGTGACATGGATGCGAAGTGTGTGTGTGTGTGTGTGTGTGTGTGTGTGTGTGTGTGTGTGTGTGTGTGTGTGTCTGTGTGTGTGTGTGTGTGTGTGTGTGTGTGTGTGAGAGAGAGAGAGAGAGAGAGAGAGAGAGAGAGAGAGAGAGAGAGAGAGAGAGAGAGTTAAATCATTAAGTAATTGAGTTATTGTGTAAATGGTCAACATGTTGCCACATTTTTCAATGAGAAAGTGTAGTGTGCCATAATTTTATAACTAACTCTTTATACCTCCTAGCAAGAGAAATAATTAAAGCAAAATAAATCAACCTTTAATGAAAATTTTTTACTATGTACATTAGTTGGTATGAATTTATATAAAACCATTTGTAATACAAAAAGCTATTTCATCATCATGTCTGTAAAATATTCTTAACTTCTGTAGAGGTGTAGAAATGTCAAAGTTGAATAATACTATGGGGATGTCAAACAGGAAAATCTATAAATCAGTTAACCTTCAACCTAAATTGAATTCCTGGGAAAAAATTTGAGGCAAAATACACATCACTCACTTCAGAAAACATCTAAGCAATTTGGGCCAGGGGGGCAAGGATTGGAGAGGAGGAAGGGGGTGGGGGCAGAGAGAGATTGCTTAACCAGGCATAATCAACACGATCGTAATGCACAGTAATCCCAAATTGTGAAAAACTAGCTGTCGACAATATACGAAATCTATATACTGATGAGTGTGATTTGTACATGGAGAAATTGAACATGTCAAAACAAATTATATCACAGAGAACTTACATGCAACATATGAAACAAACAGAACAGAGGAAACGAGTTCAAACAATACTTGAAGTTTAATTTAATGCTCTCACTGAAGACCTAATTCACCTAAAATATATAACTTAGGTTGGGTGCAATTAACTGAACTAGTCCTGATGTCTATGTGAAATTGCAGCAGCTACTCCCTATAAGAGAAATAGAACAAACTTTCTAATTAAAGGTAAGTCAATCTCATACACAATTTATTGAATTCTCTGAATCCAAAATATTAATTATAAAACCAATGTGTGCAAAGACTTGTACAATAATGGGTAATAGCATATAACAAACAAGCAAACACACACACACAAAAGCAAATGTACGAGCAGAGAATCTGAGAGGGGGATAGAGGGAGGGGAAGAGAAAGAGGAGGAGGATCTTTTATATAGTGTAAGCTTGCTTGCTTACTTACCAATTATGTAGGTTGAGGGATCGAATCCCTCATTGGGATCAGGACTGGCAGTGGTAGGAATGAGCCACGTCAGAACACAGCTTTTTTCACAGTACTGATCTGTAAGGAGACCTCTTATTTGGGCATAATATAACCCACCATCAATGTCCTGCACAGAGACTATGTCCCCAACCTGGAAATAGCTACCCTGAAATTAGAAAAGTACTTCTCATAAAACAAGCTTCAAGTAGAAAACAAGGACATGCATGAAATCAGAAAAATTACTATTATTATTCTACTATATAACTAATATACCCTCATAAATGTATCATACTATAGACAAAATAAACTTACATGAGTTATAGTTTCAACCTCCTACTGAAAAAAAAAAAAAAACATAAAATCAGTTGCATGTGATTTTAATCATCCATATCTAAATGTTTATGAAATTCTGTGAGATGCTTTGCTTTTATTTTCTTAGCTTGAAGAGAGAACGAAACAAATCATTTATTCTCATAAAATTTACACTGATTAGTTTGAAACAATAAGAACTGTATCAAGAGATATGAAACTAGTTAATAGCTTGTCATACTGAACAGCATGATATTGTCATTTTTAATGCTGCTTCAATATCCATATCATTTGGATGCCTGTCAACCCCAAAGCAACAGACTCACAACACAGAGCTATTGAAACTGGTTCCCCTGCACATCCTCCATTATGTCAAGCCTCCTGATGTAAGTGTTCACTAACCCTCACTCATCATCCATCCTTTCCACTTTTGTTATTCCATTTGTTTTGTCCAAATATAGTACTCTTCTCTCTCTCTCTCTCTCTCTCTCTCTCTCTCTCTCTCTCTCTCCCCTTTCTATCTCTGACACACACTTGCACATACAGAAAATTATTTTTGCAGCTAAATTTAGTGATTATTACCAGAATAAATGCCCACTTTGCTGTTGCCACTGGGAGCAATCTGCCTCCAAATTAAGAGGTAAAATGAAGATGCAACAGTGACTCCACTCCCTGCAGCCCTTTTTTTATTAGTACACATATATTAACAGGCATCCCAGTCATAAGGTTTCCTGGGAAATGTGTTCTAAAAAACTTAATGGAAGAGCATATGAAACAAAATTTGTTCATGACGTATTTTCAAGGTTGACAAAATAACGTACATTACAAGAAGCACTGGAAGTCACCTCCCATCACAAATTCAACATGGTGTTGCACATTTATGAATGTTGCTGCCAGAGTATTGAGTGTAACTGTCTAGATGTCATGGTGGATGGTGCATGATTTGTTCTTTTACATATTGCCTGTAATGTGATCCTACACAAAAAAGGGGGGAGGGAGGGCAACTTATGTGAGCATCAGGGCTATAATCCTGTGGAAATTACACTGCCAGGGAAAAGTGACTCCAAGACAGTGGTACTCACTTTATACATGTGATGTGGCATGGTGCACCATCTTGTTGGTAGCAGCCAAGTGTCAGTTCCTTATCATCCAAATAAATGATTCACAAACTAGTTGTTAGACTTCACTGGTGACATTAGTGTCAAAAGAGGCCTGCTGATGTGCTGTTGTTTTAATGCACAGAATAAATGAATGAAGAGGTTCCTCAATGACCTGCAAGTGGGTTGTCATTACTGCCTAAATGTGTGTTCATATATCCTGACAAGTGAGAGCACACTTCATTACTGTAGCATGTGCACTACCAGATTCCTGGCTTTTTCAGTGATAATGCTGAAACCAATAGCAATATTTTAGGAATTTATCACTATCCGTCTGCAACAGCTTATGAACAACTGTAAACTTATAGGGATTCACACCTGCTCTCTTAGGAGCCCCATGTCATATTCTATGCAATAGTCCATATTCCTGCAATCTGATAACTGCAGTTGCCTCACACCATGCAGCTCTAACAATGTTCCCTCTGTCTCCATGCCGATCTAGCAATTTTTCCTTTGTCTCCATTTTGTCACCAAACCTTGGATGCAGTATTTAGATGGTTTACATAGACCACCAAAATATTCTAAAAACAGTCACTGATGTGTCTTAAAGATATCTCTTCTGCAACATTGTTTCACAAGAAACACACACTCTTGAACAGAATATCAATACAGGAGCAAGTCATGCAGAAAACCATGAACAGTAAGCCATGCCACACAAATGCAAGATGTGAGACCCACACAAAGCTCACAGAACCTCATTGTTGCCACATTTCACAGGTGCTGCCACATTGAGTTACATGAGAACATCTGCCATGAAATCCAATACTCTGGCAGCAACATCAAGAACATGCAGAACTTTGTATACAGGTGGGGGCAAATCACTTAGTGCACGTTCATTTCTCAACCATAATGGTATGTCATATGCAAATTTGGTTTCATATCCTCTTCTATTAAGATTTTATTAACTTTTCTCACAACCCCTTACAAGTGGGACCACTTTTACTAAGGAAGAAACGTATTTGGAATTTTGAATATGATCAGACTTCAGCTGCACAATTTAATTGTGACAAATGAAAATTTGTGTCAGGAAGGGGCTCAAACCTGGATTTCCCACTTTACAGGAGTGGTTACTTTTGTAGACAGGCAAGACAGCCAATCCACTATGATGGGAAGCTGATAGGCACACGTTTAAGCTCACGCAGGCTGGCGAATGTTGCTGCCAGAGTATTGAGTGTAACTGTCTAGATGTCATGGTGGATGGTGCATGATTTGTTCTTTTACATATTGCCTGTAATGTGATCCTACACAAAAAAGGGGGGAGGGAGGGCAACTTATGTGAGCATCAGGGCTATAATCCTGTGGAAATTACACTGCCAGGGAAAAGTGACTCCAAGACAGTGGTACTCACTTTATACATGTGATGTGGCATGGTGCACCATCTTGTTGGTAGCAGCCAAGTGTCAGTTCCTTATCATCCAAATAAAAACGGTACGTAGCTTCTGGAATACTTAACTTTAATCCATAATTGGTGAACATCGGTCTGACGGTACATGCATCACAAGATAAATAGCAATTGATAATGGCGCCTTGCTAGGTCGTAGCAAATGACGTTGCTGAAGGCTATGCTAACTATCGTCTCGGCTAATGAGAGCATAATTTGTCAGTGAACCATCGCTAGCAAAGTCGGCTGTACAACACGGGCGAGTGCTAGGAAGTCTCTCTAGACCTGCCGTGTGGTGGCGCTTGGTCTGCAATCACTGATAGTGGCGACGCGCGGGTCCGACGTATACTACCGGACTGCGGCCGATTTAAAGGCTACCACCTAGCAAGTGTGGTGTCTGGCGGTGACACCACAGTTACCTTAACCATTTCAACTATCCTGGCATGCCTTCATGACTGTCCCAAACATCCATATATCACTTGCACAATTGTTACGAGTCCCACACAGTGAGATACTTCATTATTATAGTCACAGTCTGTTGTAACACTGAAAATATAGATAAAATACCTTCTGAATTTGTAAGCTTTATTACAGAAACTATGGTTAATATATAATTGACATAATAGTGTATTTATTTCTGACTGTATATAACGAACTGTAAATACTGTAAATTGCTGGGTAACAGCTAAGGGAACTTTATTTGAATGTATCAATAGCAACGATGAAGCGGCAGTAGATGTGTCATTGTTTATCTTTGCATATGGAGTGTGTCTGTCATGCTGTGAGCAAGAGGAAGCAGAGCAGCTTGAGTCACGAAAGAGTGCGGAACTGTTTGTTCGGCACTCCCGCAGATGCAGTGTGCAGCTATGATCATGGGAATGTGGACACACCTACTTCATTAAGCTTCGAGTTTTGAGAGCACGGTGGGAGCAGACAGGCACAGGAAGCTACAATTCTAACAATTGGCTGTCTCATAATTATCCGTGGCTCTGGAAATGACTCGTGGTTTGCATATGGCAGCAGTTCTGCATTGTCGTTCGCTACATTTCCGTCGTCTGCACAGCTACAACAACATAGGACTGTTGGCTCTGAGCACTATGGGACTTAACTTCTGAGGTCATCAGTCCCCATCATAGGACTGTTAACAGACAGAGTATTACTAATATTGTACAGGCATTACCCAGTGACATTTCTTTCACAAAGTTTAATAATTTTCTTGAATAGTAAACTGCATTAGTCAAAACTTGTAGGTCAACTGTGTTGTCATTGTCCTCCTCAGACATTATTGCCACACAGAGTCCTTTTCCTTTCCATACAATCACCCAGTGTTGTAAAAATATGAAAATTGATTAACTATTTACTGCCAGTTTTGTTTGTTTGTTAATGACCAGTTTCAGTCTAAATTTTGCTGCCTCAGTAACTGTTCATTCTTGTATTGCATGACAGAGGCTTAACGAATTTGCAATTTTGGGTATTAACTCCACTCAAAGTAATGTAAAATTTCATTGGCAAAACTAATAACTAAAGATACAGCACAAATTAAGAGGGGGCAATTTCAGTTATTTTGTATTGAGCTTAGCAAGTGATTTCTGCTGGCTTGGTAAGTACCTTATTGCTTGTATGTTAAAAGTAAATTCAACTGCTCATTTGCTTAAAGGGAATCAAATTCAATTTTCGAATAATTAAAAGTAAATTGCTTGCCCTTTTCCAAATTTTGCATTATGTTATGCTGAGGTTACAGAAAGTAATTTTTTTACACAACGTAGTTTCAGTTACACCCAGTCATTTATTTAACCAGTAGCTTTGTTTAACTTTGCTTTCAAAATTAGGCATTTCAGATTAAGTAACTGCAAACTCAGTGCTTTCTGATTCATTTCATTTTCTCGTGAACTGTTGTGTTGTGGAGAAGTGTAACAACTTTCTGTTGCCACACCAGTGATTATTTGCTTAACTTTCTTTGCCATTACCTTTCTTAAGAGTCTGGAGATTCAGTGCCCTAGTCGGTTGGTAACTGTTTAATTATCCCTTTCTTGCTAATCAGTATTTTCTGTATTATCAGTATTTTTTGTATGAAAAATATTAAGTGGTATCCTTTTCCCCCTGCATGGTTTGTGAGCGATTGCACTCTATTTTACCCCATTCAGAATTACTATCAGTATTTAGATTAGGTTTAGAATAGATTCTTCCTTCGGAAAGCACTGAGGCAGAAACAACTTTCATCAGAAAAAAAAACAACAGACCAGCCCACCCTCCAATGAGCTCTCACAGTGGTTTGGGGTTGGAGGAATGCTCACTACAGGGTATCTGGCTTGGAACTGTCCTTGAAGTAACCAATTTGTAACATTTTGTTGTGTCACTGCAGTGTCAGCTGCTGCTCAAATTGCTGCTATAGATGTAGTGTGATGCACCAGAGCCATACCCCGAACACAATAGTCTTTCCGCTCGGTAGTGCCATGTGGCCGGGCAGAGTCCAATCTTCGTGTGACCGTAAATTCTTGTGAGCACCACTGCCAGCAATTGTGTACAGCGGCTACATTCATGCCAAGCCTTTCTGTAATATCACAGAAGGAACATTCAGCTTCTTGTAGGGGAACATTCAGCTTCTTGTAGGGCTATTACATGACCTCATTCAAACTCAGTGAGTTGCTGATAATGGCATCTTTCCTCCTTAAAGGCATTCTTGACTAACATCAACTTATCATGTCCAATCTCAACAGTAACTAATACTCATGATTGTTACAGCATGTATTTAATGCAAACATGATTTGTATCCTCATAGTGGCACTACTAGTGCCATTTTTATGTGACTGGTGAGAAATCTGAATAAACATCTTTCAGATGTAGAAACAAGTCTACCAACTTCTGTTCATGTCGCACAACTCCTATTTGGTGTTGCAATCTTTTTTCCATCAGTGTATTTAATCCTTAATGGTTTTTGTTGATGATAAAAGACCTGTTTAGCTGAACTGTGATTTACACAGTCACAATGCAAGAGACCAAAATAACTTGCATGTAACACCAAAATAACTTTCATGTAGACTCTGTCTCCTTGTTTACTGTTCAGAATAGAGTCATGTACTCAGGTGTCAACATATTCACCAAGTTCCTGTCTAAAATAAAGCAAGAAGTTGGGAATTTCTACCAGTTCCAAAGAAAATTAAAAATGTACCTGATTAGCCACTCTTTCTACAAGTTATCTGAACATATAGATTTAGGGACTGAAAAGTTCTGTTAGCTACAGGGCAAGCAGTAACATTCATACTGATGCTGCATGACAACTAGTAAAATACTAATAACACACTTTTTCTTTGAAAAATACCACTATAATGTAAAGCTACCAGGAGAAGGTAAACAGCAGCTATGTGGTATAAATGAGAGGCAGCAGCTTTACTTCCAATTTACTCAATTAAATTTAGCTGTCTCAAGCATAAATAGCATTAAGCAGCACAGTGATAGTTTGCTGTTAATACAGTACACAGATTAAGTTTTTATGATTTCCTTGTCTTTTGTTGTCGTATACCTTGACTCTTTCCACATTCTCAAAGATTCTCCTCATTCATGGGATTTACAAAAGGTGGTGAGTGAGTGAATAAATCTGAAACATTTCCAATGTCTCTTCCAGGTATAACACCTTCTTATGTGATTCTTAAACCAAGTACCTGCATTGATTACATTGCACTCTATGGTAAATTCTACCAAGCAGCTTCCCCTTTCATTCCTTTGACCCAGTCCATATTTCTCACTTGTTTTCCTTCTTCTGCTTTTCCTATTATCAAATTCTAGTTTCCCACTATAAACAAATTTTTTGCATCCTAATTCACTGAAGAATATCTTATATCTGGTTGAACATTTTTAATATTTGCATCATCAGTAAAGCTGGTGGCCAAGCAAAGTGTAACTTTTCAATGAATATGAAAAACCAAGCAGCTGAAAAGAATTAAAAAGTTATGTATCAGTTTCACACAAACCAATATTTACAGAGCTACTGCCACTTTTCCATGGCTTTTAAATAACAAATCATACAAACATAAAACTAATTCATATGTAAAATGCTCATATTATAAAGATTTGATGAAACATGTTGGTAATAAAACACACAAAAAGTATCTGCCATGAACCCAAGCAAAATAGGTTACTGACTTTAGAGACACCGAACACCCTCAGGGCTTGGCGGCTGCGCTATACTTTTCTTTTAAGTCAGCTTTGCGTATGCAAATTCCAACACTTGTGCAGGCAGTGTTTTTGAATACACCTTGTATACTTTCAATAGTGAGGTAGGATGTTGTTCTGTATCTCTCTTGGTTATGACAATCTGTTCACTATGCTGTTCATGATAGTTTGTCCAAATTTTTATTCTGTTGCTCATTAATAGACAAATATTACGCGATTCCAATTTGATTTTGTGTTGATAGCTCTGTACACACAATATCACAAATCCTGTTCTTCCTGGCACCACACCTCATTGAATCCCACAATATCTAGCTTCAACTACCATTTCTCTTTATGTCGCAATGCTGAACGGAGACAATTACAGAAGTAATGCCAACCAAGTTTTATTCTGCTTGGACATAAGAAATCCACAATAACACTGCATGAAATAAGAGGACAACATAAAGTTCCATAACTCTAGAATACATCACTACACAGTCGCATGGTGAGCGTATAATAAGCAGGTAAATCTGCGCGAGGTCGAGGGCCTGGTGTACCAGGCTTATATTGGGCTGATGTGCAGATGGCACAGTGCTTGCTGCACCATTTGTCTAGGTTGCGAGGCAACCTCACTAGGCTAGATGTGGAGGCACTTGTATTGCTTGCTATTTGATTCCCCATGCTCACACTACAACGTTACAACACTTTTCATGTTCTGTAACCTACTAACATTACTGAATGTTCTGCCTCGAGAAAGGAGTGAGACAGGATTGCGGCATGTCCTGGGTGTTATCTGCACACTGAAAAAAAAAGGAGTAGTAATTCAAGTTCAGAGAGAAGAAATAAAAACTTTGAGATTTGCTGATGACATTTTAATTCTGACAGACAGCAAAGGCAAAATGCTGAATAGTGGCAGGCAGTGGCAGTAGCCAGAGCAAAATTCTCTGCCATAGTTTGGGTGACGTCTTTGGGTGTTATTTGGAAATATCACTGCTTCAGCACTACTGCTACAGGCAACCAGCTGCATTTACCAGACCACCTCCTGATGGCTTCACATTCTTCTGTAGAGCAGCTGAAGAGGTTCGATAGAGCATAGGTGCACTTGCCATGAGCTGTTCTTGTTCTCCTTGATTACGAGTCACACACTGGCCCTTGCTACATGAAAGGCTGTGTAGTATTCTGCTATTTGTCAGTATTTAAACCAGTGCAAAGCCACATATCTGACTCAACTAATTGAGCTGCACTCACCATTCCACCAACATAAAGGTTAAATTTTAAGATGGCCTGAGGACACTGGGATGGATACATCAGGGGAAAGGTCATTCACACAGTCTGTGATGTAGTCTACCTACTCCTAGATGCTGTCTCAACTGTTCGAACATGCCAGCTGGCTGTACAGAATCCAGTTTTCACTGCTGATCATCCATCTTGGTGATCCCCCTTCAAGGGCTGTTCCATATGGTAGATGGATCCCAGAGTCTGAAATGATCACTGGAATGTAGATCATCAATAACTTCCCACTGAGAGGCATCATGAGGGCTGGGGAGTGAAGAGAGCTCTATGGCTGAGGATGGCTCAGTAGAAGCCTTGAAATGTATGGGATTGCCCATGTTGAGCACACACAGCTCCTGAGATATCACAAGGCTCTCTATAACTTCACTTGGGCAGGCAGAGAATGAGCCCCATAACACATTATGGTTGGTTGGTTGTGGGGTTAAGGGACTAAACAGTGAGGTCGTCATTACCATGTTCAAGAGAGAATCTGTATGGAGTTAGTGTTTGATCGAATTGTGAAAGTATAAAGTAGTGGTAAAATTGAGGCACTGAAGGCAATATTAATTGCTGACATGAGAACTAAATTAAAGAGAGGTAAAAGTATATGAGTTGGGCCAGATGTGGGTCAGAGAGCAGAAGGCAACTCCCTCAGGGCTCATCTGCTGCAAGACACACTTCACCCACATCTGATCTCCTGCCCACCTGATGCAAGGTCAAGACAGTAACAGAATAAGTAATGTGTTATAGCTAGCATACTCATAATACTAAAAATAAGAAGCTAAAAACATAATGAACATCAATAGGCCTCAAAAAGGAGAGAGAAATAATCAGCTCAGTAGGTGAGTGAGTGCAGTCAATGTCTTCTGGACCTCTGTGTGCAGCATGGGGTATCCATAAATGCCCCCTCCCGGAACCATTATACACAAAGTGTAACAAATGGAGACAGAACCCACTTATTCAAAAGTTCATTCATAATCACCTATTATCAGCAATATGGAATCCCAGAAGCCTAGCCTTTACTGTAGTGTTATTCCTAAAAAGTTAATTGGATGTGGCAGAAATAAGGGATAATCATGAGAAATAGCAATGAAAATGGGTGAAACAGGGATGATCAGTGACTGGCAAAGGAGGTAAGGTCAAGGGCCCACTGGACCCAAAATGTGGTACAAGGCAACACAACTCAAACAACCTTGCTCATTAGCAGTTTAAAACATTACATCTGAGAATAAAAACCACTTCCTCAGAGGAAAAAAAGAATGAGTTCAACTATCCATATGCCATCCACCAACACTAAAAGTCAAATAATCCACAGGCTAATGTTTGGTATGGAGAGCCAGAAGTGCATGGTTCATTACATAAGGTAAAACTATGAGTTAATCTGGTATGACCAATGCAGAGGCAGCTTTGGATGGTGGATTCACTCAGGGAGGAATAGAAAGAGGAATGCCAAAAAACCATAGACTCACTGATAGAGCAAGTGTTCCTTAGAGGGAAGAATAGCCCATAAAATGCTGTTCTATCTCCAAGTGAGTAAAGGTCCTATTTGCATCCACAAATCTGCCCCTGGGATCATCAAAGTGAATGTTTGGTGAGTAACTGCTTCTGCAGCCAAACGGAAAGCCAATTCATTCACTGGGATATCAGTATCTCCTAGGACAGGACACGAGAGAGAGACAACTGAGAAAGCAGTATGACTACGATCATAAAGAAGATCATGAATAGTAGAAATCACAGGGTGACAAGAGTGACATTAATCATAAGGTGCCCTGCAAATCCCTCTAAAGTTTTAATTTGTGGGTTGGACAAAAATATGGAAACATCATGAAAAATGCATGGTGAAACAAAAATGCAGATGCTAGCCAGGCCTGCAGGTATGTTGGTTGGCTGGTTTAAAAGAGGGCAGGGGAGGGGGGATCAAACTGCGAGGTCATCGGTTCCTTGTTCACGGTAAAATAATTACACAAGGAAAAGAAGAGATGTACAGCACAATAACAGGAGAAAGGAAGAACCAGAAGAATGACAGAAGGACAACCAACACTACTATGGACAAAAAACAAAAAGAAACTACAGAGAGAACCAACAAACAGGTAGAAGGGGGAAAAACAATAGAGGAGATGACTGTGGCTGGCCGACCACGAGAATAAAAAGGAAGAGCCACCCACTCTGCGACACATTAAAACATCCACCCTAAAAGCATTAGAGTGGAGAACACAAAGGGCATGTGCTAAAATTTATATAGAACGATAAAACCCACCGTCCTGTATAAAATGGGGCCACTGTCAGCCAGGCGCTGCACCAACACTGAAATGGGTCATCATGGCGCAGGAGGTAGCTGTGTGTTACACAAGTGTTGCCAATGCGGAGCTGGCAGAGAACCACAGAGTCCCTGTGAGAGGCCTGCATGGAGGATTGCCACACATTCGTAGTCTCCTTAATGGCACACAGTTTGTTGTACATGCTGAGGTTATGCCATTTCATCTCCCAAAGCTGCAAAAACTTGCGGTGTAGTACTGAACGCAGGTCAGTTGCAGAGAAGCCGATCTCCATAAGCAGTTTCTGTGTAGCCTGTTTGGCCAGCCTGTTGGCAAGTTCGTTGCCTGGGATTCCGACGTGACCTGGGGTCCAGACAAACACCACTTAATGACTGGACCGTTCCAGAGCATAGATGGACCCCTGGATGGTCGCTACCAAAGGATGACAAGGGTAGCACTGGTCGATAGCTTGTAGGCTGCTCAAGGAGTCTGTACACAGAAGAAACAACTCCCCAGGGCATGAACCGATGTGCTCAAGAGCATGAGATATAGCCACCAGCTTGGCAGAGAAAACACTGCAGCCATCGGGCAAGGAATGCTCTTCAATATGTCGTCCATGGACATATGCAAAGCCGACATGAGCATCAGCCATCAAGCCATCGATGTAAACCACTTCGTGGCCTCGGTACATGTCAAGAATCGAGAGGAAGTGGCAGTGGAGAGCCGAGGGGTTAACTGAGTCCTTACAGCCATGTGAAAGGTCCAGGCAAAGCCGCGGCCTAGGTGCACACCATGGAGGTGTACGTGAATGGACCTCAAGTATAGGTGGTAAAGGCAAGGACTCCAGTTCGGAAAGGAGGGATCGGACACGAACTGCAATTGGAATCTCTGACCTGCCGCCGATGCAGGAGATGAAATGCCATGGGTGGGAAAATGAGACAGTGATTTGGATGCACAGGACAACTACAAACAGGTGCAGTATAACTGACAAGAAGTTGTGCACGCCTAACCTGCAATGGAGGGACTCCAGCCTCCACAAGGACACTGGTCACCGGACTCATCCTAAAAGCTCCTATCGCTAGGCAAATGCCCCAGTGGTGCACTGAGTTGAATAAACACAAAGCCTGCAGGTTATATCATTTTATCTGACCATGAACAGCACCTGTGCAATACCCTCAATATGTTGCAAGTGCCAGTCGTGGTCGAAACAGTGTCTGTCTAGTTGTGAGTGCATTATGTCAAAGCTGAGTACAGGGATTCCCTGTACTAAATCCTGTATTATAAGGGGCAGTCAAATGAAAACTGAACACCTGTCACAATAAGACCATGGAATGGTTCCATTCAAAAGAAATAACCACACATACATTAGGATATTTAGCCCAATGGGAGACGGGATGATCAATTTCTCTGCCATACAACATGGTCGACCACTGACAGATCCACAACTGCACTCATGCTTGCTCTTCCTCATCCAGCTGAAACCAATGTCCATGCACATCTCTCTTCAGGTCGCCAAGGGTGTGAAAATTATGTGGTGAAGAATGTTGTAGTTTCTGAATCAAATCCCTGTAGCGTAGCCTTCATCCAATTGGCAGTGTAGGGCAGGCGTTATTGTGCAACAAGATGATTCTGTCTGACAGCATTCTTGGACAGTCTGACTTCAGGGTATGTCACCATTTCTGCAAAGTGTATTCACAGCACTGCGCATCGACTGTGGCTATACATTCGAGAAACTCAGTGAGCAGAGGGTCCCTGTAGTCTAAGAAGGTCATCGTGACATTCTCGAAATTTGAGTGAACAGCTTTGGATTTCTTTGGCCAGGGAGATGTAGGAAGTTTCCAATGTTGGCTATGCCATTTGTTCTTGGGCTGTTGGATGGAATCAACTTTTTGCACAATAACAGCCATCCCCACACTGCCAATCAGATGAAGGCTATGTTTCAGTGATTTAGGTGGAAAACACTGCAACATCCTCCATACAGCTAGGATCTTTTACAGTATGATTTTCGCATCCTTGGTGACCTGAAGAGACACTTGCTTGGACATCAGTTTCAGTCAGAAAAGGTACATGCGTAGGTGCTGTTGTGGATTTGTCAGCAGCCAAATGTGTTCTAGAAAAAAGGAATTCCCTGTACTAAATTGATAATCTCATCTCCCAGTAGGATAGATGTCTTAATGTGTGTGGTGATTACTTTTGAATTGAACCATTCCATGGTCCCACTGATGATATGAAGATCAACGAATGACTGTATGCAAAATACGTTAATTTACTAATTTGTATGAGCCAAAACTGACAATTATTTATTGCTTGGACCTAACTGTTATATAATATATGAATGTGACTTTTTCATCTTAAGTACCCATCAATTTATACTCCCAAAGGCGTGATTCATGCTGTTATACTATTCTTTTGTGTATTATTTTTCCTCAAAAAACCTGAATAAATCACATATTTTCAAAGTTTAAATAATACCCACCAGAGTTGGCACTGACCCACAAATGTTGCAGCCTGCTAATGATAAATAATTACTAGATTTTTCTGGGCACATACAGCACTGTTACAGCTAAACTATTGCTACTTGAGTGAGCCCCCATGACAAACAGGTGAACCATCAGACAATGAAACTTTGTGGAAACATTTGTATGGATGTTTGGAAGGGAAATAATGAAAAACCATTCAAATAAACACATTTTAATTTCCACATGAGAGGGAAACATTTGTTAACTGCATACTATGTTTACGTTTGTGTTACAAACATCACTCAGTCTGACGACCATCTGTATCCATGATAGCCTGGGACCACAGGAGAGATTGCTCTACTGCTTCCTGACACAATAGAGTATCATGGAAGGTTCACCTGCCATGCAAGGGAGGCTGGGTTCGATTCCTGACAGGGGACTGGGTGTTGTATGTCCTTCATAATCATTTACATCATCATTGACGCACAAGTCGCTGAAGTGGCGTCAACTACAAAGACTTGCAATACGGCAGCCAAAACCTGAAGGGATATCCCAGACAATAAATGCCATACGACCATTTCATTTCAACTGTCATGACAAAGCTTGTGCAGTGCTTGAAGATTGCGCATTGCATCCAGTATTCTCAGCCATGGAAACAGTAACTTCGACAATCTGGGTTGCAATTGGCCATCAGTCTCTCCCAGGAGCAGGTCCCAAATCCTCAATTAAATCGAACTTCCATATCACGTTCAACCCAGAGCAGAAATAGGGACCCCGCTGATCTCCATTAATGCATCAATACTTGTAAAGAGCAGCAGCACTATTGCTGTTGTTCTGATAAAGCAGCTATATGGGTAAAGCCCTGCTCACCTTGTCCAGACAGATGTTGACTGTCTGCAACTATAATGCACACTGATGTTTGTTGTTCAACCCTATGTTGCTGTGCCAGTACCTGTGCCTATTGGCAAGTCATGACACTGACACTGACACTAACACTAACAATGCAAATCCTGCAGCACACAGTCTGAACGTCACTCCTATGAAGTTGGGTATCAATACAGTAAATAGTTTTTTGTCTACACTGTTTCATGGAGTGAAAGTTTAACTATATACATGCTGTATTTTGTGACTGATAGGTAGCTATGATTAGAAAACCATAACTTTTAGTTTAAGTTACTTAAATACAAAGAAAATGTCAGATTACTTTGAAGTAAGCACAGGTATAAAGCTGATATAAGCACATTTATCTAGTTGATATGAATAAGAGAATTTTGTTTGCAGTTTTGAATACCTGAAGGTTCCTACCAGAAATTAAAGTGTGTAAGGCAGAATGCATTTGAATTACAACAATGATCCACCAAGACTGTACAGTTAATCACAATAATATTTATCTATATCATACTATTTACTAATTTCAGCTACAGACCCATTTTGAAGTGTTGTAGCCGGAATACAATCACAAATGTATGTCATACGACATTTGAAAAATAAGATTGTCATTAACACCAATAAATACATGTCATATGGCGCTTTGGAACAAAAACGTGATTTTTCTTGCATAGCCATGACCGCACTCCCCCCCCCAACCAACATCCCCCAACCCCCACAGAGTGCATTTAAAAATGATCAGAGCTGCCATATGATATACATTTATGGTTGTGTACCTGCTAACCCACTTGAAAATTGCTCGTACAGCTACAATTGGCCAATAGTAATTCTATTATTACTAGCTGTGTTGTCTTGGTGAAACAACACTGACATTCCAAACATATCTGCGGATGGCACAAAATTCGTAAGACATAATCAATATAATCCTTTGTTTGATAAAATAACTATTAAATACTGTAGTTTGTCCAGTCAAATATGGGATACACAGTATTTTCACCACCAGTTTCCAAAATGAATGCATCACATTTTCCTTGTTGTAACTACTAGGAAAGGGAAGAGAAATGATTGCAACGTATTACGACATGAAACAAGGAAATTATTTTCTCCCTCAAGTAAATTCTTTCCTTCTTACCTCCTTCTTCCCTTTCTTATGAAAGTTCTTAGAAATCTAATTCTTTAGTTTGTAGAGATTCATAAATATTTTACCTTGTAAAATACGTAATTGCTTGTCACAGGTGTAGCAACTGCCGTAGGTGCTTTGGTTGGCTGCAAAAGTAAATACTTAAATAAGTGACACAGCTAGTTAAAGTTCTATTTAAAAAATGGTGTATGCTCAGGTTATTCATGTGTTTCAAATAACAGCACAAGACAGTCATCATCTTGAGAAAGTAATAACCATAATCAGACTGGATTGAACAATATTTAATATTATTGTCATGAATATCAGTTATTGATAGATTAAAATATAAGATATCTGCTTTCACTTGACTATGTGGGTTCATTTTACAGCGATGTGAACTTCCTGCAGGTCTACAATGTCTCATCAGGCACAGTGTCAAAACAATTTTGGTATAATCAGATATTGTAAGCAATGTGTTTTTGGAAATTTGCATTTATATACTTTTTTTTAACAACTATGATAATGGTTCACTGCAGAGGTAATTTGGATACCCCCTTCCAGTACAAGTTTCTCTAAACTACACAGGAGGGAATTCTTTCTCCAGCATATCACGTGCTTTTGCAATCCCTCTGGCTGAAACCTCTCCACTGCCTCACATTCCCTTTTCTCTCCTGTCAACACCATTGCTTCCCCATCCAGATTATGTACTGTCTTCTCCCACCACAGCCCCCTCCCCCACTCACACACTCTCACACTCACTCTCTCTCTCTCTCTCTCTCTCTCTCTCTCTCTCTCTCTCTCTCTCTCTCTCTCTCACCCCCCCCCCTTCATCCCTCTCCCCACTCTTCTCCTTCCCCCACTCTCCCTTTATATCTCCCCTCACTGTCTCTAAGTCCCTCGCCCCCTTCCTCTCCTTTACTCCCATCCCTTAACCCCCTCCTCTTCCTGTCTCTCTTATGTATTCTATACCCTAATCTCCTTTGATCTTGTACAGCCACTGAGTCATCTGCCAAAAACCTGCCTTACACTACCTCACTATCGTCTCCTTGCCTTGTGTGTCTTTCGCTACCCTTTCCCCTCTTCCTTCTACACAGGCAACTGTTCTCAATAAAGCAATTCAGTAATCAGTCACACTCCTACTGTGGGCTAGTACATTTGGATCACCATGTGGTTGTGTGAGTGAATGCATGTATTTTTACATGAAAAAGAGAAAGATTTGAAAGCTAGTGCGAATACTGTTTTCTGTTACATGTTTATGAGCACCAGGTATCAGTCTGCTGCAGGTGAATGGTTGCCGTTCCCTATTTTACAGGTTTTCATGAGAGTGAAATAACTTTATTCTTGCCATTAACATTAACTGCTTGTTAAAAGTATGGCAGATCAAGCTCATATCTGGATGCATGCTTTCAACAGGCAGCATTTTTCGAATTACCTACCCAAGCATGTGTAACAGACTGACTCCAAGGTTTAACTTACTGCTAGCTTCTCTTCATTCATTCTAAACTCCAAAGAGGCTGTTACATGATACTAAAGGCCCATCACTGTTGGATAATGGATGTAGTTGAAACTCTGCATTCAGTCCATCCTCTGGGCCATAGCTGAGGATTTTATGCTACATTTTATTCTTTCCATGTCATGTGTAAGCCTCTGTAAAGTTGGTTGGCTCTGAACTACACTGTTATGGAAAGGAAGGGTAGTGAATGAGAGGCGGCAGGGAGGGGGATGGAGGTGGAAGAGAATAAAAAACCACACTTTTAATCTGTTTTGAGGTCTCACTGAGGGATTCATGAGACCTATTGCTGTGAGAGACGATGGATAACAAGCTTGACAAAGCAGAATTATCAGTAGCCATTAATGCAAGAATAACATGACATACTTTCAATCATCATAAAAAATGTAATGAAATGCAGCAGAAGTAAAAATATGAACAAGTCATATATGTATCATTTCATCTTGTCAAATAAAACTGTTTTCCATTAGTTAAAACTTCTGGGCTGAGAGGCCATGGACGATCAGTAAAACCTCTTCTTCCTGACGTTTCACTGCCGACTGGGCAACATCTTCTGAGATGAGTTAACAACAGCTGTTGAGTCAAAGACAGTCATCGACTCATTTCAGAAGATGTTGCCCGCAGTTGGCAATGTAACGTCATCTTCCGAGATGAGTCAACAACAGTCGTTGAGTCAATGACAGTCGTTGGCTGAGCTCTGAAGATGTTGCCTGCAGTTGGCAACAAAATGTCAGGAAGAAGTAGTTTTACTGATTGACCAGGGCCTCTCAGCCCAGAAGTTTTAACTAATGAATACACCCGTCGTGAAAGCCTACACATTATGAAAACTGTTATATCCCACCCTAAGCTAAATCTACACATCAGCAAGTTACCAGATTAAGATTTTGTTTTTATAAGAAATCATTAATAACTATTTCAACATAAAAAGTAAGTGCAAAATTGCAATAAATATCAGTAACGAAAATATCAAAAAGAGACAAATGAAGAAAGTGATAGAAGGGCTTCTACACCATGCAAGCAGCTTGTGTTTTCTAGAATAAATACAGCATACAGTTAATGGTATTATTGGCTACCTGTATCATATCTCATTAGCTCCTTGTAACTTGGCATGATAATGCATTACTGGCATATGATATGATCTATACCACACACAAGGACAATATATGGACCTGGTACCTCTGAAAAACATAAATGGTTTCACAAGACAATTCTCTGAACCTAAGAACACAAGTCCTGAGTAAAATATCTTGTCCAGCAGTCAGATGTTTGATTTGATTGAACAAGGGTTCTTTCTATAAGAGTATTTCTGCAATAACTTTAACAAACTGCATGTGAGATATCTGGAAAAAGCACTGTTAGCAGGAATAGATGGCATGAAAGCCTTAATAATAAATAACTTAGTGCTGTCTACAAAATGTGTGATCTGAATTATATTTTCTGAAGTAAGCAAAGAGCAATATCTGAGCTCTTCAGAAAGAGCAATATCCCAGCTCTGCAGAAACAGCACATCTTGGAGGCACTTATGTCTTTCACTCTCCTTTTTTTTCTTCAGATGGAAGGAAGTTGTTACATTCGCCTACTTTATTTCCTCATATATTGTCCTCGGTGTCGACGTACTACGTTGCTATACTGGCTGAAAAATGGGGGTGCAAGTTCAACACTGACTACTGTAAATGACGTAGCCGACAGGTGCATATTTGCGTTTCACAGTTCTTTACTTTCACTGTTCACAACCCCTCAATAATACACAGTTATATGGCCAGTGCACTATTGTTTAACTTTCGATACGCCTCATTAATATGTTGCAGGCAAACATCCACATACTGCTATGACAGTTTACTGTTGAACATCTACGAGAAGTAAAAACCTAACCACATATTTCACAGTCTTTCAAATAAACTGAATAGACACTGTCATTGCTTTAACACATGGCCTACTGGTGTAACATTTATTTCACAGTTAAGTTGATGCATTGTTGTTGATCTAACCAATATGGGTTCCGAGTCTGAAACTCTGCCGTGAACTGACTGTCTCGGGACCAATGCCGGGCCCTTATATATCCTCACAATAACAGGCACTGAAACTATACATTGTTCAATGTTTAATTTACAAAAATTACAATTAAAACTTGACTCATTAAATTTACTGAATACATCGAAAAATTGTGTGATTTTAACAGTTTCTTCTACTTCAAGGGTTAAGTCACATTATTTGTTTAAATGATGAAGTTAACATATATACCTATGCAAACAATACTTTTGACGAAACTAAAAATTACTTTGGAATTCATTAAGGGCTGGCTTTGCTAACATGTTTTTGAACAGAGTCAAATACATTCACATTCTTTAAGAATACCATTAGCTGTTCCTCCAAATGTTTGCAATTAGTACAGAATTTATATTTATTTACATGTCAACAATAGAATTTAAGTTACAAAATAATTACTGATTTCACACTGTAACAAAAATATTAACTAGGAATAGTCAAAATAAATTAGAAAATGAATTACATACATAAAACTAAGCACAAAATTAAATCTAGTGGTATATTCTTTAAAACTGAGGGCCAACATTTCTCTTTTATGGAAATGCAGATTATACTCACGTATGTTCATAGTAATTAGTCAAAAATGAAAAAATGAATTTAAGGAGACAGATGGCAAAACAAGAGGGGAAGTAAAAGGATTCCAGCTTGCTTCGCCACAGAGTTGCTTATTTACTGTGAATGGTGGTAACAAGTTCTCCCTCAACTTGTGTTACTCTTTCACTATAAATCAGCAGCATACATTGGGAAAACCAACAGGAAATACCATTTGCTTGACAAACAATGGGATGGAGAGAATGTCTTCAAATTACTGCTGGAGGAACAAATATGTGCTTTACACAGGTATTCCATAAGAAACATGTGATTAGACATTTTCTCCTCTTGCAGCGAGCCACCACAAGCTTGGAGGGAGTACAGTGTAGAAGGGTTTCTTAAGATCCTGAATTGTGGTCAAATAACATCTCAGAGGTCTACCAATGATGAATCACTGCTCCAACATGTTGCTTGAGGTCTATCTGTTAAGACATGGCATAATGCTAGAACAAGGTACAGTGCAGTCTGCCACTCAGCTCACAGTGAAGTCACCTATGTGCACATAAGCACATCTACTGAACTTTATTCTTGACTGTCAATCCCTACCTTTGTATGGATAGTGAACTTGTTTCAGTGTAACAGAAGCAAATTTAGATAACATACTGTAGCTGTTCTGCAAGTTTTGTAATTACTAATGTTATTAAATACTGTCACTTAAAAGAAGGTGTAATTAGATGAATGACGAACACTAACTTCACTTAACAAACGTTTATTCAGCACTTGCATGTACAAGAGCTGCCTCTGGCCAGAATACATACAGTGTATATATACAGTTACAGAACATTTCAGTACAATGATTCTTGATATTTGTGGATACTCCTAGAGTGCTCAAACTGAATATAGAAATTAAAATTTTACAGTTCAGGTGAGGTTTGAGCTCACGACCCTCCATGCAACAGTCTAGTATCATAACCACTACAACACAATGACTGTGCTACTCAGCTTCTTCTGTGACACTGCTCCCTCCTTAAGAGAACAGCGTCTCGATGTTACGTCCTCCTAGTCCGGGAGCAAGTCATTGGTCCTGCATACTCCAACTCCCAACGACTGATGTTCGCCCTGGCGGTGATCATCTTAGAATTTCCTTTGCCACTACGTTCTTTGTCACCTTTCCAGTTGCTTGTTGCTGGAGCTTCGAATTTATCCTGGACTGCAGGATCCTTATAGGGCTTCATTCGAAGGAACGAAGCTCTGATCTTTCGTCGTCTTGTGTCGGGGTCGAAATCTTCAACTTCATAAGTAACATCAGACAACTGTCTTACAATCTTATAAGGTCCAAAGTAGCTCCTGAGGAGCTTCTCAGAGAGACCAACCTTCCGAACAGGAGTGAAGATCCAGACGAGGTTGCCAAGCTGGTAGACAACAGGGCAGTGGCTCGCGTCATACCTTCGGCGATTGTTTTCTTGAGCCTGCAGCATGCAAAGTCCAGCTAACTGCCAAGCTTCCTCAGCCCTGGTTGAAAAACTGGCCAATGTAGTCATCATCCACGTCATCAGGATGTAACAGAAACACAGTGTCCATCGTTGTAGTCACCTCACGCCCATGCACGAGGAAAAATGGCGTACATCCTGTAGTATCTTGTTTGGCGGTGGTGTAGGCAAACACCACAAAAGGTAGCACCTCATCCCAGTTGCACTGCTCAACATTGACGAACGGTGATAGTATGTCGGCAAAAGTCTTATTAAGGCGTTCAGTAAGCCCGTCATTTTGCGGATGGTAGGCAGTCGTCATGTGATGAGTAATGTTGCACTGCTGGTTTATTTTTGTCACAAGACTCGATTGAAAAACTTTCCCTTGATCTGTAATTAACAACCCTGGGGCACCATGTTTTAATACAATGTCTTCCACTATGAATTTGGCTGCCTTGAATGCTTCGGTTATTTTCACGGCTTTTGTAATGGCATAGCATGTCAGATAATCAGTGCAAACAATAATCCATCTATTGCCACTAGCAGATGTTGGAAATCTTCTGAGGAGGTCAATCCCAACACGCTGGAAAGCCGTTTCGGCTGGTGGAATTGGTATGAGTCAGCCAGGTGGTTTCCGAGGAACTGACTTTATCCTCTGGCACTCTCGACAGTGCAACACATAGTGAAGGGCACGCCTAAATAAACCTGGCCAGAAAAATCTCTTGCAGATCCTATCGTATGTCTTAATAAATCATAAATGTCCGGCCTCAGGTGTCTCATGGACTTTCTGAAGAACATCTAAGTGCAGGTGTTTAGGAATCACTGGTAGCCACCTCTTTCCAAACGGATCAAAGTTTTTCTTGCACATCCTCTAACCAATTTAAGGCAAGAAAATTGAAACACATGTCCTCCTCCTGCTCAGCAGAGAAATTCTGAAGTGCAGCGAGACAGTCACTATCTCCATCAAAGTCTTCATAGTCTTGCACAGGATTTCTTGAGAGACAGTCGGCATCTTGGTGTTTTCTTCCACTTTTGTACACTATGGTAATGTCATACTCTACAAGACATAGTGCCCACCTGGCGAGTCGTCCTATTGGATCCTTAAGACCTGTCAACCAGCAAAGTGAATGATGGTCTGTAAAAACTGTGAATGGTCTTCCATAGAGATACTGTCGAAATCTGCACATGACCTAGATCACAGCTAGACATTCTCTTTCTGTAGTTGAGTAGTTTCTCTCAGCTTTTGTAGGTGTCCTAGAAGCATAGGCTATAACTTTCTCTTTTCCATCCGAAATTTGCACCAGAACAGCATCGATCCCATACCCACTGGCATCTGTATGTAGTTCTGTAGGTGCTCTCTCATCATACAGACAAAGTACAGGGTCAGTTGTCACAGCTTTTCACACAACATTGAAAGAATCTTGCTCTCAGATAAATTTAGCATTGGCTTTTAACTCTTGGAGTGGCCTGGCTTTGATACAACAATCTTTGATAAAACGACAGCAATAAGAACATAATCCGAGGAAGCTTCTCACATCTCTAATACTTTTAGGAATAGGAAATTCCGTTACAGATCTCACTTTTTCTGGGTCTGGCTGTACACCTTAATTTGACACAAGGTGGATTAAGTTTCAGTCTGCCTTGTTGGAGACACTTAAGAACAGCCCTCAGTCTTCTTATGTGTTCATCAACTCTCTCTGCGAACACTATAATGTCACCTAAATAACAAAGACACATCGTCCATTTCAGGTGCCTCAGAAGATTATGCATCATCCGTTAAAAAGTTGCTGGTGCATTACACAAACCAAACAGCATTACCTTAAACTCATACAGGCCCTCAGGGGTGATGAAACGCGGTTTTATCACGATCAGCCTCATCTACTTCAATCTGCCAGTATCCCGAGTACATGTCCATGGTTGAGAAAAACTTAGCCCCCTTCAGACAATCTAGTGTATCGTCAATTTGTGGAAGGAGGTAAATGTCCTTTTTAGTTATCTTATTAAGCTTCCTGTAATCAAGACAAAATGTCAACTGCCATCCTTCTTCCTGATGAGAACCACTGGTGACGACCATGGGCTCTGCGAAGGCTGAATGATGTCATTCCTCATCATTATCTCTACCTTGTCGCGAATTACTCAACATTCTGTTGCTGACATGCGGTATGCTCTCTGGGTAGGATGATGGTCTCCAGTGCTAATCCGGTGCTTCACCGTCGATTCGTCTAATTTGCTCATCACCTGTGGATTGAAGCATTCAGAGAACTCTTGAAGAATGGCAAGTAGCTTCTTCTGTTGTTCCTTAGTGAAATCTGGTGAAAGTCGAGCTAGAAGATCTTGTCTCGTAGTGGCAGCACTAATTTTGCCCACAAACTCGGTATGGGAGGTTTCTATGATGCTCAGCTTTTTGGCAATTAATGGCTTGGTGTTTGCTACACAAATGCGTTTTGGAAGGATCTGCGGTTCTCAGTGACAGTTAACTATCCACCAATTCACTGAATCCATTCTTAAACGAGACGACAGAGGCTGGGATGACCAAGTTATTCTTCAGTGGTATGCTTCTCTTACATTCCACTACAAGATCCATGGGTTGATGCATGGCATGACACATGACAGTTACCTTTCTAGCACTGGCTGCAGGAATGATCACTTCATCCACAACACATAGTCTTCACACACTCGGATGCACATCTTCCTGTCCACAGTATCTCATCTCATCTAGCATAATCTTCAAGTGACCACAATCTATGCCTGAGAAGCTTTCAAAAAGTTCCATCCGATAATAATATCATGACTACACTCTTGTAAGACAATGAACTCTAAGGGTTGTGTATGGCCACTTATACCCACACGAATGACCCATCTTCCTGTAGGTTTTACATATTTCCAATTAGTCACCTTCAGCAGAGATGTTTTGTTCACAATGAATACGGTTTTCTGCAACTGGCAAGGTACTTCTCCAAAATGACTGAATATGATGCTCCAGAGTCCACAAGAGCTGGGGCTGGCCAGCCATCCATGAGGATATTGATGTAGTTTCGTATCATTTTTTAGTGATCGACGGCAGAGGATTTTTCTCTTTGGCAGCCTCACCTCCAAGGAAGGTCGCACCATTTAGTTTTCCAGGTTGCGGTGGCTAGGTGATTGGCTGCAGCTTCTAAACGGCAATGGAGACCTTGATTGGAGTGTTGGAGAGCGTCCTCTCCAGCGGCTAGCTTGCGGTGATGGTGACCTATTTCGTCCTGTACCCACATCCTCTTGTTCATCTGCGTCATCCTGGAGTTGGTGTCGGCCAAGATCGGTCTGCTATCTGCTGGCTCGGGCGTCATCAAATATCCGCTGCCTTTCTCGACAATAGCGCACCACATGTCCCAGTCATCTGCAGTGGAAACATACTGGTTGGTTATCCTGGGTCCTCCAGATGTAAGTCTTCCTTGGTGCCCAAACAGGTTCCTCATACGGTATTGTAGGAACATAACTTTACCTGGGTCTCGACTTTTTCACCGTTTTAAAGGGAAATGAAGGACGAGAGATTGGGTTCAATGTCTGTTTCACTTCCTCCCTTATGACCTCTTGAAGCGTCTCTGTTTTTTGTTCGCTGTGCAATCCAAGTGCCTTCTGAACTTCCTCTCTCACTATCCGGCGAAGAACACTTGTTTAATCAGTTCCCTCCTCCATCACAGACATCGATTTGATGTTTGGACGCCGTTCAACCTTCTTGCATGTAATTCTTTTTTGATGCATTGTCTTGATATACTGGCACTATTTTATGAACTCATCTGCTGTCGAAACCTCCTTCAGGAATAGGGCTTGATACATGTTCTCAGCAACACCATTCGTGAGATGTGCAACCTTATCTTCCTCCTCCATTCTAGAACTCACTATTTTACACAGCTCCAAGACGTCTTGAATGTAGGATGATGTAGTTTCTCCTGTACGCTGTGCCCTGCACTTAAATAATTTATCTTCAGCCTTGCACTTCTGTCATTGTGTGTTGCCGAAATACTTGCACAGTTCCACTTGGAATACTTTGCAGCTTGTGAAGTTCTCATCGTTGTTCTCATACCATTGCTTGGCAGTGCCCTCCAAGTAGAAAAATACGTTAGCCAAACACGAGGTGTCATCCCATTTGTTAAATTTGGCTACATGCTCATATACCTTCAGCTGCTTGTTTGGATCTTGGCCCTCGTCACCAGAGAACCCAGAAGGATGCCACATGTGGTGGACACAGTTGCTGTCATTGTAACGTCCTCTTCTTCTTCTGTCTCCAATAGATTGTGATATGTTGAATATGGCTTGAACTCGGGTTTCTCTCCACATAAATGGCAGCTCTGCCATGGCCTGATGGCCTAATGTCACGTTGAAGAAGGTGTAATTAGATGAATGACGAACAATTCTTGATATTTGTGGATCCTTCTAGAATGTACTCGAACCGAATATAGAAATTAAAATTTTACAGTTCAGGTGAGTTTTGAACTCACGACCCTTCATGCCACAGTCTAGTATCATAACCACTACACCACAGTGACTGTGCTACTCAGCTTCTTCTGCGACAATATTGCTCTTTTCTATTCTAATTCACTGAGGGTACAGGCACCCTGCAAAAACAAAAATGTTTTATGGCTATTTATTAAAAATAAACAGTTAAGGTTATTTATCATCAACATAAACAATTTAATTGTAATTTTAATTCATTTAAATGCAAGGAGTAGTCATTTTAATTAAAAGGTTTGTTAAAGGAATGATTTAACAACATAACTAATCAAACAGTATGTAAAAATGTTAATAGCAACATTCTCCAACTTCAAGGTCGCAGTAAACTCACTGTTACAACAACTACTGCCCACAGCATACGTAAGGTGGGTCATTAAGGCAGGCGTAGTGTGTGCCGACATTCAAATGGTGCACCCACAATTACCCAAGATGGCCACCAGGGACAGCCCAGTCACTGACCGTTATCACCTGGTTTGCCGTGCGCGTGCAGCGCCACATCAGTGACACTTGACTGGGACAGGGCCTTTAAAAGAATACATCTGTCAATGTATTCGAGGCATGTAACTACCTTTACTGAGTTGTTGTTGTTGTTGTTACTCTATTCTTGTTGATGCCACTCCATGACCCAATTAATGTGAACATCTTTTATGGTTGTGTGTTTTCTTGTGTTCTTAGTTAAAATACAAGTAGCAACGATGTTGGGAAGAATTTTCACATGCTTCCTTCCATTCAGTTCTTCAATGCAGCAACAGCAGGCACATATGGCTGTGTTGGAATGGTTGATGGTTACGTTGATCCAGGCTCCACTGCCAGTTGTTCACCTGCTGCCATTACCCCCCCCCCCCTCTCCGCAGGTCACCCACCTAAGCGTGATGAAACCACAGAAGATTGGGATACTTACAAGTTACAAGAAGAGGCATCGTCAATGTTTCTTGGCATTCCGAGCGGTCAACAAGGATGTCTGTGAAGCTCTTTTCTTGTGCAGGACCCCCCTCCCCCTTGTGCATATCACTTACTGTGCCAGTTAGCCCCTTTGCAAGAACCAACCTCACTTAAAATTTGATAATATATGTAGTTTTTTGTCTGCCAATCACCACACGTGTACACATGTGGTCACCTTGCGTAATCAATTCTACCAATGTTGCAAACAGCTGCAGCAATCTTATTGCGCTTGGGTGACCAAGCTTCACGGCCTTTGTCATAAATGTTGAGTCATCAAGGCTACATATGAGTCTTATGCAAAAATCATTATCAGAGTTGTGATCATTTGTTCAGCCTCAGATAAGAAGGTGTATCAGCTTGCCCTTCAGGTTGAGGATCTAACATTGGAGGATCACCTATATAACCTCCGTTCTTTATTTTCTGTTCTCCGGGCCACATGCCTCAAATGTAATCTCAAAAAGTCTCACTTTTTCCAGTCTTTCATTGTTTATTTGGTTCATGGAATTTTGTGGCAGGGTGTGCACCCCATGGAACAAAATATTGCTGCCATTATGAGTTTGCCACACCCATCTGATCTAAAAGAACTTCACACATTCCTCAACAAAGTTGCTTACTGTCATAAGTTTATTTCCAGAGCAGCTACTCTTGTCCACCCCTTGCATCTGTTGCTGCGGAAATGTGCTCATTTTGTTTGGTCTGCAGTTTGTAAGCATGCTTTTGTGCAGCTTAAGGACAGTGTCTGCAACGCGTTGTGTGTAACAATCTTGCAACATTTCAATCTGGCAAGCATCTAGTTCTCGCCATGGATGTGTCTGAGTATGAGGTGGGGTCAGTCCTGGCCCATTACCATTCAGATGGCTCCAAACAGCCTTCAGCCACTCCATCAAAACACTCAACTCGGCTCAGCAATATTATTGTCAGGTGGAAAAAGAAGCTCTTGCTACTGTCTCTGACGTAAATGAATTTCAAGTGTTCTTGTATGGCACAAAATTTCTTTTACTTACCAGCCATAAGCTCTTTGTTTCCCTGTTTAGCCAGTTGGCATTCTCACTACACTTAGCCACTCATTGTTTTCTGCACTGGTCTCTGTTCTTGTCCTGGTACAACTATGAGATCCAATTTTGTCCCTCGTCGCATACGCAGATGCTTTGTCCCAGCTCCACACAGGCCGTGACTCCTTATTCATTCAGGAGAAACTGCTCTGTTCTCACCTGGATACAGAGGCAAGACATACGGCAGATAACTTCCCCATCAGCACTTCCCATGTTGCCTATGCTGTGGTAGTGGATCCATGCTTCAACAGGTTGTACATGTGATACAACATGGGTTGCCCGACAGTCCTCCAGGCCGGGCATCTGGCCCACTTCACTTCAGAATTATTATGCATCACACTATCACCTCTCCGTCTTGAATGGCGTTATTCTCCTGACAACAGAAGGGTCATGTTTCCAGTAGCTCTGCGGCAGGAAGTCCTCTGCTTATTACGTTAGGCTCACTGGGGGATCTCCTGCGCAAAACAGTTGGCATACCACCATGTGTTTTGGGTGGGTATCAATCATGAGATGGAACAACTTGTCACATACTGCCAGAAGCACCCTGGTTACCAGGTGACATTGTGCACTGCCTTTTTCACCATGCCCTGCTCCAACACAGTCTTGGGAAAGAGTCTACACTAATATAGCTGGTCCTTTTTAGACACTTTCTGGTTATTGGCAATTTATGCCTTGTTCTGTTTTTCTTTATGTCGTCCATCTATGACAGCATACACGATTGTAAAAGCCCTAGCAAAGATATTTTTCATAGAAGGCTTGCCTTGCATCTGGGTTTGGGCAATGGACCTCAGTTTGTGCTTCAATCTTTCAAGAACTTTTGTACACACGATGGCATTCACCATTTCACAATGCCTCCCTTCCATCGACAGTCAAATGGCCAGGTAGGATGCCTTGTCTGAACATTTAAGACACAGATGCAAAAGTATGTAAAAGATTTTCTGGCCAAGGTTTTTTTAAAGGTTTGGAGTCAAAAGTCCCACTCAGCTCCTGCATGGCTATCAGTCATGGACACTTCTCAACCTCTTGTTGCTGGGCAAACGTACCCCAATGGTGCCAGGTGGACCAGGACTTTTGGATGGTGCCCTCATTGGATTCTGGCTGTTGTCCACAGACGACGCAATAAGCCTGTCTTCATGATTTGCACTGAAGATCAACTCGTGGCACGCCAACCAGTTGCATCACAGGATGGACACAGAGCCTCCTGTTGAGATGTAGGCCAAAGTCTTGTTTTCCATCAGCTCTGACCACAACATGGGTCGTGCAAGCCAGCCTGCCTATCCCGACAGTCAGGACTTCAACAGCACTAATGGCAGGTTTGCTTCCTGCAGCAGGTGGTTGTGCCTCCCACTGAGCTGAGCAAGCATCGCTGTCAGCAGAAGCGGCAGCCGCCAAGTCTTTATCACCAGAGCCTCTCCTCTTCAATCCAATGTCATTGCTGATCATGTCAGCAACCCTCGTCATGGACTCTAATGTCAAAATAGCTACTTGCACAGTACTCAAGGATGGGTCACACTAGTGTTCTATACATGATCTTGTTCATAGATGAGCTACACTTTCCTAAAATTCCCCCAATAAACTGAAGTCTACCATGTGCCTTCCCTACTAAAGACCTTAAGTGCTTGTTCCATATCACATTGGTTTGCAATGTTACAGCTAAATATTTAATCACCATGACACTGTCAAGCAGCACACTACTAATACTGCATTTGAATATTACATTATTTTTCCTACGCATCTGCATTAACTTAAATATTTCTGCATTTAAAGGAAGCTGTTATTTGTCACATCAAATATAATTTTTTTCCAAGTCATCCTTTATCCTCCCACAATCACACAATGATGACACTTTCCTGTACAGTACAGTGTCATCAGAAGACAACCACAGATTGCTGCTTGTTCTATCAGTCAGATAATTTACGTACATAGAGAACAAGAGAGACGCTATCATGCTTCCTTGGGATACTACTGATGATACCCTCGTCTGTGATGAATACACACTGTCCAGAACACTGTACTGGGTTCTATTACGTGAGAAGTCTTTGGAGCCACTCACATACCTGGGAACCAATTTCATATGCTTGTCCTTTCTTAACAGTCTGCAGTGGACCATGCCATCAAATACTTTTAGGAAACCAAGGAGTACGGAATTTGCCTGCTGCTCTTCACCTATGGTTTGCAGGATATTGCGTGAGAAATGGGCAAGCTGAGTTTTTCACCAATGATGCTTTCTAAGTAAGTGCTGATTTGTGGACAGAAGCTTTTCTGCCTCACATAAATTTATTGTATATGAACTCATAATGCAGTCAAGAATTCTGCAGCAAATCAGTGTTAAGCATAATGATCTGTAATTTTGTGGAAAGATTCTTTTAGTCTTTTTATATAGAGGAGTCACCTGCGTTTTTTCCAGTCACTTGGGTCATTGCACTCGGTGAGAGATTTTCAGTAAATGCAATAACAATCAATGAACACATTCTTTGGCATCCAGATGAATAGCTTGGAAGCCCAATAACAATTGACAAATCTTTGATCGAGAGGCAACAAACAGACACGACAATGAAGCAATTGCAGCAGTAATTACTGAAGTACAATGGGCAACTAAAATAAGCAGTACTATATAGGCCTACATGATCAGTAAATTAAATAAGAAGGCAGTAATGTTGTTCCCTATGAAGAATTTGAAACATTTAACTCTGGATAGGAGAATGTAGAGCAACTGTGGCTGAAGATAGAAAAATAGCTGATCAAGCACTGGATAGACATGTACCTAGCAGAACAAGGTCATGATGGGAATGATCCACGACACAGAGGCTCACAAAGAAGCTTCTAAAGAAATAGCAACTGCTGCACAATAGTGTTATCTGTAGCACTGGACAACAGATTAAGATGCCAAATTAAGTGCATTTGGTCATCAAAAGGGCAATACTTGAATACTTCATTAACTTTTGAACCAGAACTTATTGAAACGTCTAACAATCCCCAAAGGCATTCTGGCCATGTGTACAGGGTGTCAGTGGCATCTAAGTTAGTAACATCACACTTATGAATGGCACAGGAATTGAAATTAAAGATTCAAACAAAAGCAGAAATGCTGAATGTTCATTTCACATTTCCTCACAAAGGAAAATCCAGGAGTACTGCGGCATTTTAATTCTTGCACCATTACAAGGGTGACGAATAACATAGACATTAACCTTAGTGGTACTGAGAAACAGCTGAAATCACTAAAAAAGAACAAAGCATCAGTGACTGATGGAATGACTATCAGATTCATACAAAATTTGCATCCAGGTTAGCTCCTCTTTTAACCATGAGATTGTCACACCATTATCAACAAGTCCAAACCCACATGTAGGGTCATCGCTGAAGTACAAAACTTAGCACTGAAAGTATGTTTATTAAGAACACCGACATAAATCCACAAGAGAACTGAACTCCTGGACACAGAGTGCTGCTATTTATACGAATATCAAATATTCCACAACATAGAAACATTAAAAACACAAGAAATTTCGAGAAACTTCCAGAAATGTCAAATACTAAATAAAAAATAACTGCTAGTGCTTAGATTTAAATTGGATACTCACAGCATGCCTGCCAGTGATGCTAACTGCTATGCCACACTGCATGCACTACAGCTCACAGCATTGCTTCCTCTCCTGGAGAAACAGTGACCCACTATTTCAGAAGTTTCCACTGGAGCTTAATACAGCATCCTGGATCCAGATCTTGTCAATGGTCATCCTTATGGCAGCACCTAGCAGATCCTTACACTCTGTCCAAGTTGTCACATGCTCTTCACTATGATGAGCGTTGGAGGTAGCAAGTCTTTAGTTTCCTCAAATGAGAAGCCCCCATCAGGACCGTAGTACACCTTCTTAAGGAGGACATGGATGACATCTCTGCCCTGTCTGCTTGAAGGGTCAGAATCCTACACTTCATATGTTACATCCAACAAGCGACAATGGATACAATAAAGCCCAAATCGGCACTTCAATAACTTTTCCGACAGTCTCACTTTCCACACAGACGTAAAAATACATATCAATCTCCTGAACGTCCACATGCGAGTCAGTTGTCTTGCTTCTCTGGTTATGGTGATGAGATGTTTCATGTAGTCATCCTGAGTTAAAATGAGAAAAGTATATCCATTGTAGTTTCAGGCTTGTGACCATGGAGCAGCAAGTGTCTTATTTCACAGTTTTGCTGTATGCAAATGTCGCAACAGGCAGTATTGTATCACAATCTCTCTGACATTGACATGCATTGAGAGCATATCTTACAATGTCTTATTAAAGGGTCCTGTGAGACCATTTGTCTGCGGATGATAAGCAGTTCTCACCCTACGGGTGATATTGCAATGTGAAATTACCTATGACACTAGTTTCAAATGGAAAATATTTCATGAACAGAGACTGTCACATAGTGCTCTATGCTTCAAAATGATGTCTTCTAAAAGGAACCCTGCCATTTCAGGAGCTTCAGGAGCTGGCACAATCTTCTACAAATAATTATTTGGCAACAATTTTTTAAACACGTCTTTAGAGCGCTTTAGCATTCACACTGTAATGTAATTACAGTGTATGCAGTGATGGCTCGTGAATATACGTTCTGGGTGATCATAAATTTTTAGATTCAGAAAAAAAGTGAAATTAACAGCATCTGCTGTATAACAGTTATGCATATCAAGAAATTTATACAACTACACTCACTGCCAATAACAACAACGTTAATGTAAATAATAGTAGTAATAACCATAGTAATAATAATAATAATAATAATGGCATCAGGATAAAGTTGACATTATACCGATTATACTATCAACTACAGGAGTCATACCACACAATATCCACAAGTACATCAACGCAATACAGCTACATCCAAACTTATATATACAACTACAGAAATCTGTAATTATTGATACTTGACCAATTACCCGGAAGTTCCTAAATGCAATGTAACATATACCGTACAGTTAAAAGGAAGTCACGCTTGATCAAGATCCACGTCACTTTCCATTTTTAATCAGACATAACGTCTGAAAAAGAAATGAAAATAATAATAATAATAATAATAATAATAATAATAATAATATGCATAGCTTACCTGACAAAAGAAAGAAATGTTTTTGTGGAATTTTATTGTTTGTACATAATTAAGTACAATTTAGGGCAACTCTCCATTTCACATTTTTGGGTAAGTGAGAGTTTTCGCATTTTTCCATTTTTTTCAGACAAATGTACAAGATTCCTAAGACATGTATTAGTTCATGAATTTACTTTTGGGCTGAAAAATCAGATATTCTTATGCTGCACTCACACAACTGTAAACTTCCTTGTTAAATGTTTGCTTGTAGTCATGCTTATTTGAGTTCGTCACTCTCTCAATCAAAGGATCTGTTCTCAGAGACCCTAGTTCCTTTGCAGTTAACTTTTCCTGGTAATTTACTTTTCTGTTCCCAGATTGAGATTTTCACCTGGCAGTGGAGTGTGCACTGATATGCAACTTTCTGGCATATTAACGCTGTGTGCCGGACTGAGACTTGAAATCGGGACCTTTGCCTTTCACAGGCAAACATTCTATTGACTGAGCTACCCAAGCACGACTCATGACCCGACCTCATAGCTTTACTTTTCTGTTAGCATTTCAAATAAATTCAACATAGTTCAGTTTTACACTGCACACAAAAGCTGATTTTTGCACAGTGAAAAACCAACTACAAACACAAAATGCCGTTGGTGGAAATGATTGAACTCAAACAGTAATGTCTACCAACATGGTCACTTGGTGAGAATACAAATGATGTGCTGAGATGCATAAGAGCCTAAAGCACATCGCCATAAATCCCACATTTAAGTGAATATCAGAGAAACTAGTGATACAACTTTTCATGAATTTTCATATATGCTATGTAGGCCCACAGGAAACATAAACCTGATTCACTATAAGATCAACAGATTTCAGAAGCATGAGTAAATCCTACAAGCTCACAATAGACTGTGACATGCCTTAGGCCCTTACGATTCTCACAAGGGAAACTCCTCATTGTATCCCCTTCAGATTTAGTGGTGATATGGCCTAAAGGATAGCCCGTCAAAAACTGAACACAGATCCAGCGTGAAAACAGGAAGAAGGTGTATTGAACTGTAAAAAACAGTGAATGGTTCGAACTTAACAAGTGCAATATTAAGCACACACTCAGAGGTGTGGCGTCGCAGTTAAGTCACGGTGTTTTATTGTGAAGTGGATGAATCGTGTTCAAAACTCTTTCATTCCATTTGTTTTTATTTTTTTCACAACATTAAGAACTGTACGTCCGGTCATTGAAACTTTTGTTCTCTTTCCGTAGTCTTGGCAGTTCTTATACTATACATTGGTTACAGAATATGAGTCACGTGTTAAGAATATGTTACTGTCACAAGTAAATGTGATGAATAGTGATAGCAGGCAAGATACCACACAGGCGTCTAACAGAAATGAAAAACAACAAATAAACAGGTGTGCACTATGTTATGACAAAGGAATTCAAGAGTCAAAACTTCCAAAACGGAATGCAAGTTCAGAAACGTTAAAAACATATGTTTCAACAGAGTACAGAGCAACTGTGTGATTATGAAATGGTCAAATTCATTTTTTTCAGCTTATGTGACAAACTATCATGTTTTCATCATATCCTTGGGAGTGAACACATTCACATTCACACGAACACCTAAATCGCGCAAGGAGGCATATCTCACTCACTTACCAGGCGTACAAATTAGTTGTGTTGGTAAGAGATTCCTATCATATGACACACGTACTGTCACTAATGCCATGTATGATGCACCAGATGTGTTTTCGGTGGAAGGTTTGGTTGACTTGTCGCCTTGTCATCAAACGTTTGCAGTTCCCATGTGGAAGCCACTTCCTTTCAGCTGCTAATACAGTAGTTGTGCATAATTAACTGTCATTACATGCCCCTTCCTTACACCTCGCTTTTGAAACAGGCATTGCACCATGATACAGACACAAATTTAAATACAGTGAATAGCGGGGAAAAAATGTGGCACCCGGGGGATTTGATCACAAGTCACCTGCTTGGTAGTACACCATGACCCCTTAACCACGACGCCATCACTATTTCAGCTTATTCTATATTGCAGTTATTTTCCTTGGACCATTCACTGTTTCATTTTGCCAATTTGGAGACAGCAGAGAACAACTGAGTCCCTATGCGTGCCCCTCAAGGATGACTTCCATACGGCTGTGGACGACTTTACCATGCGGAGCTTATTTGGCGTGTTCAAGGCAGACCATTCAAAGCTCCAGACATCGTGGACCTTGCGATGTAGGGCTGACCGGAGCTCTCTTTCCACAAGACCAAGCTCCCTGCTTGGCCAATAGATCGACACGTTCGTTTCCTGGAATGCCGATGTGGCCCGGGGTCCACACAAACGCCGCTGAACAACCACACTCGGCGAGAGCAAAAATAGCATCTTGAATACCGTGCACCAAAGGGTCCCGAGAAAAACACTGGTTGAATGTTTGCAATCCACTCAGGGAATCACTGCATATGACAAATGACTCCCCAGGGCAGGAGGAAAGGTGAGAGAGTGCACGATAAAGAGCAACCAGCTCCGCAGTGAAAACACTGCTCCCACAAGGCAGGGAATGCTGCTCAACGTAGTCGCTGTGGATGAAAGCAAACCAAGTGCGTCCATCGACCACAGAACCATCAGTGTAGACTACATCTGCATCATGAAACGAGGCAAGAAGAGCCAGGAATTGTTGACGAAAACTGCCAGGTGGAACGGAGGACTTGGAGTTGCAGGAAAAATGCAAGCAAAGCCGCAAGTGAGGGAAGGGCCAAGAAGGGTAGAAGAAGAGGGCCAGAAGGATGGAGGAAGGGGAAAGGACTCAAGTGACAAGAGAAGGGAACGAACGCGGACTGCGATCGGGAGACCCGACCTAGGCCGCCGTCGTGGGGAGGGGAGTGCAGAAGATGGAAAAAGGAGCCTGCAGTTTGGGTGGTCGGGTGAGGCACGGATGCGGGCAATGTATGACACAAGCAACTGTTGTCGGCTGAATTGTAGGGGAGGGATTCCAGCTTCTACAAGAAGGCTAGTCACCGGACTAGTGTGGAAGGCACCTGTCGCCAGTCTGACGCCACAATGGAGAATCGGGTCGAGGATCTGCAATGTTGAAAGTGCTGCTGAGTCGTACACCACGCTCCCGTAGTCGAGACGGGACTGGACTAAGCCCTTAAAGAGCTGTAGGAGAGTTGTTCATGCAGCCCCCCAAACGGTGTGGCTGAGGCAGCGAAGGATGTTGACGTACCGCCAGCACCGTTGTTTAAGCTCACGAAGATGAGGTGTCCACGTGAGCTGAGCATCAAACAGAATGCCAAGGAAACGATGCGTCTCCTCAGTACGAAGGAGTTCATTGGCAAGGTAGAGCTCTGGATGGAGGTGGACTGTGCGATGATGACAGAAATGCACCACTCGGGTCTTCGAGGCTGAGAACTGAAAACCATGGTTGGATGCCCAAAAATGTGGCTTACGGATAGCTCCCTGCAGCCGCCGTTCAGCGACACTGATGCTTGGGGAACTGTAATAAAGACAAAAGTCATCGGCATATAGAGAGGAACACACCGATGAGCCCACTGCAGCCGCAAGACCATTAATCGCCACCAAAAAGAGGAGAACACCGAGAACCGAGCCCTGCGGGACACCGTTCTCCCGAATATGAGCAGAGCTAAAATATGTGCCAACTCGAACCCGAAAGGAGCGATTGGAGAGGAAATTCTGTAGAAAAATTGGAAGTGGACCCCGTAAGCCCCATTCGTGCAGCATAGCAAGGATATGATGGTGCCAGGTGGTATCGTACGCCTTCCAAAGATCAAAGAAAACAGCAACTAGATGTTCTCGCCGAGTAAAAGCTGTACAAATAACTGACTCTAGCAAGGCTAAATTGTCGATCGCTGAGCGGAGCTGACGGAAGACCCCCCTGTTGCTGGGCTAGGAGGCCCCGAGCTTCGAGGATCCACATGAGCCGCCAACTCACCATCTGTTCCAGGAGTTTGCATATAACGTTGGTAAGGCTGATAGGACGATAGCTATCAACCATCAGCGAATCTTTACCAGGTTTCAGCACTGGGATGGTAACGCTATCCTGCCAACGAGTTGGGAAAACGCCCTTCGTCCAGATGCGGTTCAACGGGGCGAGTAATTCACCCTGACAGTGCGCCGAGAGATGGCGAAGAAACTGGTTGTGAATTCGGTCTGGACCTGGAGAGGTATTGGGGCAAGCTGTAAGGGCACTTTGGAACTCAGATTCACTAAACGGGGCGTTGTATAGTTCCCAATGGTGCGTGTGAAACAACAACTGCATGCGCTCAGCCTGCTCTTTAATGGCGCAGAATTCTGCGCTGTAGCCTGCTGTTGCGGAAATATGAGTGAAGTACTCTCCCAGATGTTTGGCGATGGTGATTGGGTCAGTACAAAGGGCACCCCGAAGAGAAAGGCAAGGGACAGACGCATGAGGGCGAAAGCCAAAAATGCACCAAACCCACGACCACACCTGAGATGGGGAGGTGCGAGAACCTATGGTGGCAACATATCATTCCCAACAGTCCTGTTTGCTCCGCCAGACTAACCGCTGAGCCCGGGCCCACAGCCGTTTAAAGGCAACCAGATTCTCTAGGCAAGGATGACGCCGGTGTCGTTGCAGGGCTCACCGGCGGTCCCGGATAGCTTCTGCAATCTCTGGTGTCCACCAAGGGACTTACTTACGCCTTAGGATACTTGGAGAGCAGGGGACAGTTGCCTCGGCAGCAGAAACAATGGCAATAGTGACCTCGTCCACAGCCAAATCAATGTCACCAGGAAGAGGAGCAATGGCCATAGTAGCTGAGGTGTAGTCTGCCCAATCAGCTCCACGAAGAGACGATCGTGGCAGCTGGTAAGGAGGTTGGGATTGAAGAAGGGAAACCAGGATAGGAAAGTGGTCGCTACCACTAGGGTCGTCGTGGACCCTCCAACTGAGGTATGGAAGAAGACCTGGGCTACTAAGAGAGAGATCAATGGCCGAGTATGTGCCACGAGTCAAGCTAAAATATGTGGGTGCACCAATGTTAAGGACGCAAATGCCCTGCTGTGCCAAGAGAGCCTCAACGTTCCTACTCTGGCCCGAGATCTGGGCCCCACCACCCCATAAAGGGTGGTGGGCATTAAAGTCCCTCAAAAGGAGGAACGGAGGGGGGAGCTGGGCAAACAAGGCAGCTAGGCCAGCAAGAGGGACAACCTCATCTGGGGGAAGGTAGAGGGAACAGATGGTAAGCTCCAGTCCTGCCCGAATTCTAACAGCCACAGCCTTGAGAGCCATGTGAAATGGCACTGGGGCACTAGGAACAGTGGCAAGAACATAAACACAGACACCGCCAGACACCCTGTCGTATTCTACGTGGTTCTTATAGTAACCCCGGTAGCCATAGATGGAGGGGGTCCGCCGAACAGGAAACCAGGTTTGCTGTAGGGCCAGACAAGTGGCAGGGAAGCATTACAAAAGCTGTTCCAACTCAGCAAGGTGGTGGAAAAACCACGGCAATTCCATTGAAGGATAATGGTATCCGACTGTGAAGACATGAAAGAACCTGGGGGGGAGGGGGGGGGGATAGGTTACGCTTTGAAGCACTCGCCGATACAGATTGCGAAGTAGCCTGATCAACTTCCATAGGACCTGCGGGTCAAGCAACATCTAGCTCCTGAGGGGACGCTAGATGCTCCACATCATCTTCAGGTGCAGTGGTGAACTCCTTTTCTGTCTCTATGTCCTTCTCCTTTTGCTTTTTCTTCTTTTTGGTAGGATCCCATTTGTCCCTCGGTTTGTCAGGCTGGGTGGGCTTTTCCGACCCAGTCTCATGGACCAAGGAAGACCTGGAAGCCCGGCGGCCCTCAGGTGGTGGCTTTTTCAGCCACTGGCTGACATCTGGAGGGGCAGTAACCATGGAAGGGAGGGCACCAAGCGATCCCTTCTGCGCGAGGGGAGCCGGAGGAGGCGGGCACTTCTCCAGCACAGAGGTGGGGACTGAAGTCCCCAAAGAAGGAGGGGTTGTTACTCCTGATGTTGGATAACAGGGGAGCAACGGAAGAAGGTGTTCTCCCAATGACCTGTGGGGCAGGAATAGACGGCTGGGTTGGAGGGCCAACAGAATGCGTCTGAGCTTTGGGGCTCGTCGCCAGGGACAGCGACAGCGAAGCTGCTGCAGCAAACGTCAATGAAATGCGCAAAGGGGAAGTCGGTCATACTTGTGTTTAGCCTGTGTAAGTGAGCCTGTCCAAGGTCTTATACTCCATAATCTTCTGTTCTTTTTGATAAACCGCGCAGTCTGACGAGCAAGGTGAATGTTTCTGTCCGCAGTTGACACAAACAGAGGGCGGCAAACACAGGACGTTGGGGTGGGAGGCATGTCCACAATCCCGACAGGTAGGGTTGGCGTCACATCTCGATGACATATGCCCAAACCACCAGCACTTAAAGCAATGCATGGGAGGAGGGACGTAAGGCTTAACATCACATTGATATACCATCACCTTGACCTTCTCAGGCAGGGTGTCTCCCTCGAAAGCCAAGATGAAGGCATCGGTGGTGACCCTACTATCTTTAGGTCCCCTAGAGACACATTGTACAAACTGGACACTGTGGCGTTCCAGATTTGCACAAAGCTCTTCGTCAGACTGCAACAACATGTCACGATGAAAAATAAGTCCCTGAATCATATTGAGGCTCTTATGAGGTGTAATGGAGACTGCAACATCACCGAGCTTGTCAAAAGCAAGCAATGCCCGTGACTGTGCTGGGGATGCTGTCTGTATGAGCACTGCTCCAGACCTCATTTTAGACAGGCCCTCAACTTCTCCAAACTTGTCCTCTAAATTTTCCACAAAAAACTGAGGCTTTGTGGTCAGAAATGAGTCCCCATCTGTTCGCCTGCAAACCAGAAATCGAGGAGAATACGTCTCACCAGGTAATTTAGACCACCGTTCCTCCCCTGGTGTGGACAGGGAAGGGAATGATTGGGGGTCATACTGTAAAGCATTGAACTTTCCTTTCTTAGAGACTCGTGCTTGTGCACTATTCGTATTTCGTTTCATGGTGGTCCCACGAGCAGCTAGGGGAAGCAATGTCCACCCAGACAGAGCCCTGCTTGCCTGGGTAAGCCTAATACAACCGGGGGGGCAGCAGGTTCCCCAGAGGTCACCCGTTAGCAACTGTTTTACCTCAACAGCCATGCATCTCCTCGGTGCGCAGCACACCTTGGGATTGGTTTATTTTTTGTTTTTTTTTTTAATTTTTTTTATAGAGGTTTATACCATCCTCGCGACCCAGGCAGTTCAGCCAAGATCCCCGGGCTCTGTACCATACAACATTCCACTGTCGCGCCTTACGGTGGTTGTTGAAGCACGCTCAGAGCTTACGGTATTGAGGACTGGAGGCGCTTCCCAGTCCCCAGCTCAGGGACCCCGTGGTCGCCAAGCCTGTACCCAGCAACTAAATGCTGAGGGGAAAAGTTAGGGTGTTCATGTGCTCTTACACAACAGTTGCCACTGAGTGTATGGATGGGCTATGTAGCAGGTGGATCACATTGTCAATCTACTGCAACAATGCTAAATTAAGTGTTACCACTATTGCTAAAATTATTCCTATTTGGCTAATGTGGTTTCCACGCAGGTTTTTTTTCTGCAGCATGGATGGTTACCCAAAAGACATATGTAAGCCACGCTGATAACTTTTCTCTCTTGGCATTTTTCAAAGTTATTTTTATTTATATTTTTACTATGTTACTATATGAGTAAATTGTTGTTTCTTTGGTCAGAATGACAGCTTACACCGCTACTTAAATGACTTGGTAGAAGCCCAGGTTACCCAAATGACTTTGTGTAAGCCCAACTGATAATTACATTTCCACATTTTATAATAATTTTTTTTAATTATCATTTGAGTACATTGTCGTTACTTTGATGTAACCACAGCTTACAATGCTACTTAAATGACATTTTCAAGACCAGACTGCAATTTTTAACCTTGGATCTTTAGTATTTTTAAAATTTTTAAATATATATTTTGATGGCTCCATATGTGTGTCTGCGGTTTTTGTAAATTATTAAATCATGTTTGCAGTGACCATACCAAATATGAATTCAGTTTCTATATAGGTACATTGCGTAATTAATGCTATAAAAATATGTTTTCAGAGCCTGCCTTAATTATTAATTGGCAATCATTTTGTAAACATGTTTTTAGAATTATTTCCTATATGTTTCAGCTAGCACTTTGTGATGTAATGACACAGCCAATTTTAAATAACAAATACATGTTACACTAGACAACTGTCAGTCCAATTGTCAATGCCTGTCCTTTACCAGTCACGACCTTTCAGTCTAGCGGTGCCCTGGCTGCAATGATGCACTCCGCTGTGAGTGCCATAAGACAGATGTATGTGGTGAATAGCTGAATATAATGGTTTTAATTTTAACTTGCTGGTGCATCAGTCTTTTAGTCTGTTATGTACCAGCCAATTCATGAGAAAGAGTACTTATATCCTATTTTAAGATATATGCAATTGCCTGTCTGTCAAGGTACGTTGTTGTACATATTATATATATATGTACAACAACGTACCTTGACAGACAGGCAATTGCATATATCTTAAAATAGGATATAAGTACTCTTTCTCATAATTCTAAAAACATGTTTACAAAATGATTGCTAATTAATAATTAAGGCAGGCTCTGAAAACATATTTTTATAGCATTAATTACGCAATGTACCTATATAGATACTGAATTCATATTTGGTATGGTCACTGCAAAATATATAATGGAAGGAAACATTCCACGTGGGAAAAATTATATATAAAAACAAAGATGAGGTGACTTACCGAACAAAAGCGCTGGCAGGTCGATAGACACACAAACAAACACAAACATACACACAAAATTCAAGCTTTCGCAACAAACTGTTGCCTCATCAGGAAAGAGGGAAGGAGAGGGGAAGACGAAAGGAAGTGGGTTTTAAGGGAGAGGGTAAGGAGTCATTCCAATCCCGGGAGCGGAAAGACTTACCTTAGGGGGAAAAAAGGACAGGTATACACTCGCACACACGCACATATCCATCCACACATACAGACACAAGCAGACATATTTCTGCTTGTCTGCTTGTGTCTGTATGTGTGTATGTGTGGATGGATATGTGCGTGTGGGCGAGTGTATACCTGTCCTTTTTTCCCCCTAAGGTAAGTCTTTCCGCTCCCGGGATTGGAATGACTCCTTACCCTCTCCCTTAAAACCCACTTCCTTTCGTCTTCCCCTCTCCTTCCCTCTTTCCTGATGAGGCAACAGTTTGTTGCGAAAGCTTGAATTTTGTGTGTATGTTTGTGTGTCTATCGACCTGCCAGCGTGTGTATATATATATACAAATGGCACTCACAGCGGAGTGCATCATTGCAGCCAGGGCACCGCTAGACTGAAAGGTCGTGACTGGTAAAGGACAGGCATTGACAATTGGACTGACAGTTGTCTAGTGTAACATGTATTTGTTATTTAAAATCGGCTGTGTCATTACATCACAAAGTGCTAGCTGAAACATATAGGAAATAATTCTAAAAACATGTTTACAAAATGATTTGTATATATATATATATATATATATATATATATATATATATATATATATATATATATATATACAGGAAAAAATTCCACGTGGGAAAAATGTATCTAAAAACAAAGATGGTGTAACTTACCAAACGAAAGCGCTACACAAACAAACACAAACATACACACAAAATTCAAGCTTTCGCAACCAACGGTTGCTTCATCAGGAAAGAGGGAAGGAGAGGGAAAGACGAAAGGATCTGGGTTTTAAGGAAGAGGGTAAGGAGTCATTCCAATCCCGGGAGCGGAAAGACTTACCTTAGGGGAAAAAAAGGACAGGTAGGGCGAGGATCAGGCTGGACCACCAAGCCCACACAGCTGCAGCTTGCTCTGGGCAGAGGAGGAAACAGTGTGTTCTGCCAACCCCTCAATGGGCCGATACGGTTAAGTGGCCCACTTTTAAATAAAATGGTAAAAACCTGCTTCATGAACAAAACGTAAAACTAAGTCAGCTGCTGGGGCATCGTCTCAGATTCAGAGTCTCCTTTATCACCCATGGTTTGTTTGGTGAAGTCAGAGTAAACCATTCCATACTCCAGACACCTAAAACTTGATGGCGTAATACCCATCACAGGTCTGTTTCTTGAATACCGATCTCAATAGTCATTTTACCGGTAGCCAGTTTGGCCAGACTATCAGTGAGTTCATTCCCCGGGATCCCGATGTGGCCAGGGGTCCAGACGAAGGTCATTGAGTGTCCACACTGTTCAATAGCATACAGGGAATTCTAGATAGCTATGACCAAAAGGATGGCGAGTGTAGCATCCTTGCTTGCAAAATGCTCAAGGATTTGGTGCAGAAGATAAAGGACACACCAGTGCAGGAACAGATATGCTCAAGAGCGTGAGAGAGGGCTACCAACTCTGCAGTGACAACACTACAGCCATCTGGCAAGGAGAGCAGTTCAGTATGTCCCACATGAGTATAAGTAAAGCCTACATAGCCAGCAACTATTGAGCCATCAGCTTAGACTACTTCTGCACCCTGGGATGCACCTAGGATGGAGAAAAATTGGTGGCGGAGGGCCTTAGGATGAATCGAGTCTTTTGGAATTTGTGGTTAGTCAAGACGAAGCTTTAGCCGAGGGATGCACCATGGGGGTGTATGGCAGTGGTTCCAGAGGAGAGGCGGAAGGAGAAACAATTGAAGTTCACAGATGATAGATCACATGCAGGCTGCGATAATAATTCCTGATTGGGGCCGCTGTTGCAGGAGATGGATTATCGTGTTTGGAAAGACGAGACAGTAGTTTGGATGCTTAGGGGAGCTGTGAATGTGGGTAGCATAACTGACAAGCTGTTGTTGGCACCTGATCCGCTATGGAGGGACTGCAGACTCCACGAGTATGCTGTTCACAGAGCTAATTCGAGTGGCTCCTGTCAAAAGTCAAACCCCACAGTGGTGTATCAGATACGGTATCTGCAATGCTGAGGGCGATACCAGACTTCCATAGTTGAGGTGGGATTGTATCAGAGGTTTGTAAAGCTGCAGAAGGGTAGTGCAATCTGCACGCCAGCTGGTATTACTCAGGCAGCGAAGTGCATTAAGATGCAGCCAGCACTTTCACTTGAGCTGGGGAGGATGGGGAATTCACGCCAATCAAGGCCAGTTCTAAAAAGCGATAAGTCTCCCACACATTGAGCAGTTGGTTATCAAGGTAAAGTTCTGGTTGTGGTTGAATGGTACGACATTGACAGAAGTGTATAACGCGTGTCTTGACAGCGGAAAATTGAAAGCCATGGATGAAGGCCCTTGCCTGTGCTTTTCATATGGCACCATGCAGTCAACATTCAGCGACACCCACATTAGAGGAGCAATAATAGAGCCAAAAGTCATCAGCGTATGCAGGGTGATACCAAGGATGCCACAGCTGCTGCTACACTATTGATGGCTACTAGAAAGAGAGACACACTCAGTACAGAATCCTTGGGACCCCATTCTCTTGAATATGACGGGTACTGTGGGAAACACCAACTCAAAACCGCAACATTAGGCGTGACAGGAAGTTCTGGATGTAAATAGGGAGTGGATCCTGGACACCCCACTCTTGTAAGGTAGCACAGATATGGTGTCGCCATGTGGTGTCATAAGTGTTTTGCAGGTAAAAAAAGAGGTGTTGATGTTAGGCAAAAGCTGTTCGCATGGCAGACTCCAAGTAAAACAGATTATCTATAGTGGAACAGCCTCGGCGAAAACCACTCAGGGATGAGGGATGGAGCCAGGAGGCCACAAGAGTCTAGGAGCCAACACAGCTACTCACTCACCATCCATTCAAGCAACTAACAGAAATCACTGGTGAGACTTATTGGACAATAACTATCTCTATAGGGTGCTTAACAGATTTATTACTGTGACAATGACACTTTCTAGCCATTGTGAAGGGAACTTGCCCTCACTTCAGATGCAGATAAAGATGGCAAGGATATTATGCTGACAGTCCACAGGTACATGCCTGATCATTTGGTTGTGGATGTGGTCTGGCCGTGGGTACGTATCAGGGCAGTGGGCTAGGACACTGACGAATTCCCACTCACTGAATAAAGTATTATATGACTCCATGAAGTATTATATGGCTACGGGTGGTGTGTAGTAAAAGATAATTTCTTTCACTCCACCTGCTGTTTTAGGACATGAAAGACGGATTGATAACGCTCAGACAATGAGGCTTGAGCATAGTGCACAGCAAAATGTTTGGTGGCAGTGTCTGGGTCGGTGTAGTCAGCACCATTCACGGTACTACCAGGTATACCTTGCAGGTGTCTGGTATCCACAGAGATGTCTGATCTTAACCCAAACTTGTACACGGTCCATTCCCAGCATTCACACTTCTGTCTATTTATTAGGTTGTGGACCCAACCACGCAGTCCCTTAAAGGGAATGTAGTGCTCCACCGATGGGTGTCACTTATGGCATTGGAGAGCCTGCCTACAATCTCAAATGGCCTTTGCGATTTCCGAGAACTACAACGGTGGTCAGTGACCTTGTTTTCACCCCACAAAGGGCTAGGGGCATTGAAATCATACCAAGAAAGATGGGGGGGACGGGAAGGGGGGGACTGAGAAACCAATGTAAACAGTATGGTCTGAGACTCTTCACCATCAGGAGGGAGACACAATTTGCAGACGGTAATATCACAAAATTTACTGGCACAATTTGACCTTTGCCTCTTCACACACTTCAGTGCCATGCACAGAACCTTTTCGGCCACCGACATTTATATTTGCAGCCCTTGTCTTCTCCCGTCCATCCACTGGAGGGTCCACGATGGCCTGTGTTGTAGAGACAACTACCTGATCTTCCTGTCCCTCCGTCAGTGTCACTCCTGTGGATGCCTGCCCACATGGGCTTTCAGCAGTGCTGACCCGAGGAACAGGGGATCACTAAATCAGCTGCTGAAACAATGGCTGTAGTTGTAGTCTGGACGTCCTCATCGATATCTCCATATGGCAGGGAGCTAAGGTCAACAGCAGAGGCAAAAGCATCCCAGTCAGCATTAGGACTGCTGATTTTTTTAAAAAATATCGAGAATCCAATACATCAATTTTCAAAAAATTATAATTACCGACTCTCAATATATTGAAAAAAAAAAAAAAAAGTATTGACATATCGGCGGCAAAAATATCAATGTCCTGCCTATAAAAATATTGGCTGCACATTGCAAATATACTGCTGATTTTAGACCTGTATATTTAGATATTGATTTATTATTAGATATTCTGTAAATCAACAAGCTGATAGCTTGCATGTCCAAATAGCAACTCTCAAGTTTTTGTCCCAGTTCGGAAATATAGTAGATCTGGAGCTGAAGACTATCTGGCCAGTAATCCATATCCATCACTCAGAGTCCCCGTGCCCCAGTCACAGCGGGTACATACTAACTGACATACGTGGGGAGTTATCAGTTCAGCAAACAATGGTCAGGGTGCTACCACCGTGCAGGTACTTTATGGCCCCCATAATGGGATGGCTACCATGCTAGGTTTTGGGTGTACTACCATATTAAAGGGAAGGGTTCACAGACGGGAAGACACAAAGGAAAGCACACACCACACTGGACGACATATCCTGCACAATTCGTACTCATGGAGCATTTTGAAAATTGGTGACAGGTCAAACCCAACAATGGGGACCCTGTGTTTATGTAATGAAAAGTTGTAGAATATGCCAGAAGTGGAAACTTGAGGCCCAATGATAAGCCAGGTCCAAGCAGGTTCAGCACCAAGAAAACCATCCAATGGACAGGCAGAGAGGAAAATGGATAGTGAAAGTATAAGCATGCACCACGGAAAGGAAGTAATGCTGTAAAGGCTGGGGCCCCATGGCAGCCAAGGAGATACAAAATAGTTGTGAGCCTCTGGGGGATGGAGAATGTGACAAGGTACTGTGGTTTCTGGATTCCTCCTCCTTTTGTTTTCCCAGTTTAACGTCATGAAAACTTCCTCTCCAATAGCTGACAATAGTCTTGGTGATACAGAAGCTCCTTGTCTGACTTCTCTTACAGATCTATAATTCCCCTTTTTTTTCATTAATTCTAATGGCAGTGGGAGCATTATGTCTGTATTCTTCAATGTACTGTCACTGACTGAACCAATGCCTAGATTCTCTGGGGTAGTTAATGCCGATTACATTGGAATGGTGATTTTTCAAAATCAATGCAGCCCAGACATTCACGCACGTTACCTTGTTGTGTAATTTTGTTCATTTGTTGCAAACTGACTGCTGTGATTTAGTCATTTATAGAACTGGTTTGTTCCTTTGCTTTATTTGCTTTTGTAGTCACTAAAGAAATATGAAAATCAGTAAGATAAATAACATTACAATTTCTTGAAATAAATTGTTGTAGCTTCATCATAGGTTACATTGAGAAGTACCTATTTTTTTTAATTTTTTTGTGGTGATTAGTTTCAGACACCAGGGTCCAGTTTCAAACCATCCGTACAGGTGATACCCCTTGTACAGAAACCGCTCCTGCAATAACCTAAGCATTATGTGGCCAACTTAACAACAGGCTGTTGTTAAGTTACCCATTTACTGCTTCACTTACTGCAGAGGCAATTACTGTATATGGGCTGTTGCCTCAATTTCTATGATTTCAAAATAAGCACAGGTGTCAGAAACCAGTTACATTCAAGGAATAAAAAATAGATAGTTCTCAATACAACTTATGACGAAGCTACAACTATTTGTTTCAATTACAAGACAAGTTGTGGACCTATTTTTTACCTGCAGCATACTGCAAGTTCCTTTAATATTTCTACTCACTAGATCACTTAAAGATATCCTGCCACTCTCCATATTGAAAATAAATGTAATCAATTATTATCTATGGCCACACACCCATAATCAGAATCAGTGATTCTCACTGTTGTCATATACTACCATCCAATTCACTACAACTGATATCATTGAATTGCCAACATCAGCACACAACACAAGAGCCACCGATACCATAAGTGCTTTTCAGTTGGGAGATCTACTTACTCATTATGATATGAATATCTTGATGCATAACTTTGGAAGGTATTCCATAGGAACAATTCATTTATTTTATAAAACAAGACTTGTTATCACTGTATTTTTGTGATACCTTCAGTGTATATACCTCCAAAGTTTGGTATTCAAATTTTCAAAAATTCACTTTTCAGGCCCAAAAATAACAAACAAGGAGCTATTTATGAGAGTCTATTTTTTCCTATAGTTAGATATCATACACTACTAGCGTCATATAGAGCAAGAACACTTACAAATGTTTCCTTAATTTTTCATGAATTTTTGAAATTTGAAAATTTTCATTTTTTGTATAGTTTGGGGTTAGTTATTTCACCTGGGACTGAACATAAAAAATATGATTTTTGCACAGTTTGTACGCCTATATGATAGCAACGTACTGTAAAAATTTCAACATTGATATCTGACTGTGACCAAAGATATGAATTTTTGAAAATGAGGAGATAATTCATTTCGCTTCTTTGGTGCATATTAGATAAACGCAATCCATCTACAATAAATTGCTTACAAAGCACTTTGAGCAGTTCTAGAATATTGCTCAAATGTTTGGGACCCATACCAAATACAGCAAACATGGAATAGCGACCATATACAATGAAGAGCAGCTTGAGTGGTTACAAATTTGTTTGACCCATGGGACAGTGCCACTAGATGCTGAAAGAAAGCTTCAAGAATGACAGCTCTATGAATATACAACAACTGCATGAGTAGAGCACACAGACAAGTCAAGAGTAGGCCTAATTAGAGGATGCATAGAAGCATTTAAGGAGGTGTTTGTACGAGTTGGCCGATTCCAACTGACACTCATTGATATGATCGTACGATACTTTTTTCCTTCTTTATTCGTTTTGTGAAGGACATAACTTACATATATGAACATTTAAGGGAAATTAACGATCTTTGCACCGCTTTGAAATAGTAACACGGTCTCATTGAATATTTGCGTCACTTCTTTCAGATAGTACTTCATTTAATACACAACATGAGCACTACAGGTCCCAACACACTTCCCTGTGACACACTTGAAGTTACTTCTACACCTGACTATGACTCCCCATCCAAGTTATCTTTCTGTGTCCTCCCTATTAAAAAAAATTAAGTCACTTCAGCACACACAATTCACGCTGTTTTAGCGGCTATTCTATTACAGCTTTTCCACTTTTTCACTCTGTGTTTGCTACCAATACCAGATGGAGGAAATTTACAACATTCAGACAAATCTATTTTATGAACAAAATACTGACGTTCTGGGAATATTACATGTACCTGGGATCGCTTCGTAATATGGACCTAATTTGTGTAAATTTATTTACAGAACATTTTAACACTGCACTACAGGAATCAACAAATTGTTTGTGAGAAAGATAAGTTACTCACGGTTTTCTTGAAGATAACACGTCTCCCTTTACCCTTTGGAGTAAGAGGCTTCGGAAGAGCGTATGGATTTAATCTTGTTTTGTAATTCCGCGTACTTCTTGTACTCTTACGAGTTGCAATACGTGGCGCTGTTTCTTGGGACTTCGACGACTGTGAAGCAATGTCTTCATTCTTGGGGGGGCAAGAGGTCTTAGTTACCAAATCACAACAGTCGGCACACACGAAGCCATCGGCTGTCTGTTTCCAAAGTTTACTTTCAGTTACATTACACTTATAGCACTCAGGCTTTATGCCCAACGGCATTGTATCATCTGACATTCCACCATAACAAAACAAATACCGATTGTCACTTTGATGCAAGGAGTTTAGAAATTCGAACCTCCTTGCTTTGTAGAATCTGTCAGAGGTGCCAACATTAGCTCACCGAAATTTTTCACGGATACTGATTTAAAAAAAAAAAAAAAAAATTACATTTTCAGGAAACAAGGTATTCGCAAAGTTGAATCATTTCGTGGAGTGGAAGAAAGAAGACTGAGAACTTTGGAGACGGAGAATTAGTACTCTGTTGGAAATGCCATAAATTCCGTGCGGACTTTTACTGTTGAGTGTGTAGGAACTGGTCAACGAAAACAACTTTCATGGTGTGCAAAGACTGTCAGCGTTACCGATTCATATATACAATATTTATTTATATACATTATACGGACATATTGGCTTGGAGAGCTGAAGTTGTGTTGCAGTGTGCTGTAGGTCGTCTCTGGTGATACTGTCTAGCTCGTACTTGTCTAAATGTCTTCATTGGCGCAGCTGTCTGCCTGTTCGTGAGGTCGGTACTAGCTGAGGCTTGCTGAGTAGGTGGTACTGGAGGTGCCATCGTTGGGTCCTCCGCCGGTGGCTGTGCGTGATCCTGTTGTGGGGGCGCAGGCAGTGCAGGAGTTAGCAAATGCTTGGGGGCCCGGACTTGGGGGGCGGGGAGGGGCCGCGCCTGGGTGCGAAAACGCTTGTCAAGTTAGAGGGGTCTTTTCCTTCTTTTTTCTTTCTTGGACAGTCATTTCAAATATAGCATTTATTTTATGCAAGTAGACTAGTGAAAGAGGTGAATTATCTCACCATTTGGTTAAGTTCGCAACATTCTGCCAACTGATTAATAATGCTTCTGGCGTCACGATGAAGAACAGGGTTATTGGTGTGTCGGAGCTAACCTTGGCGGCCAGCAATAGCTTCTTAGTGACACTTAGTTCATTCATCAAACCCCTTGTATGCAACCAACGCCACACAGCACAACAATTCGATTCAAAAAGGGCAGTCGACACAAGTCTCGAGAGGTACGGACTCCTAACAATCGGTGCTTGGAGGCCAAGTGTCAACTTCTTTTGAAAAGTAGAGGATCATTAAGTGGGTGACATCGCTTTTATATTGTTATTCCAAAGTTGGTGACTGAAGCATAAGGTAAGGTCCTACTTTGTTCATATATACCCCAAAGTATAACAACATAAAAGTATGTCGGTTCTCGGTATGTAACTACATAGGAATCTGCTATTTGTGTTTGATATCACAAAAAAACACTGTAGTTTTTATTTGGATGATTTCGAATATGGTAGACATTTATTTAGCGCTCAGAATTTGTTCACCATTCGTTCTGGTATATAGTGGAGAGTTTTTAGTACCACAATGGAACGTCGTCGATTTGAAGTCCTATTTTAAAGAGGAAAACAGAACATTGGTGAAATAACAACCTTGCAATCGATTTTGAGTCAAAATTTTCATAGTGCGCAGCTTTGACCATCTGTGGCGTACATTTTGAGCATTAGCACGTTGCAGTACCCACCCCACTGTATCCTCTCAATGGTAAAGCGTGAAGCACGAACACAGGTAATTGGTTAAACAATTATTTTAATAACAGGTTAATAATTTTCAAGTTACAGATCCATACCGTTGAAGAACAGTGTAGCTCTTGAATCTGTATTCACATGCAAAAACTAATGCACAGAATTGGATGCGATTTTCAGGTGTACTTTTGCAGGTCTAACTTAAAATGTGATGCAACTTTCATTCTGGCACACCGGGTAGAATCAAAGTTATCGCAGTTTTGCCATAAAAGCTTGTGCTATTACACACTACAGGACATTGTCGCTTGCTACAAACAATCAAATGTGCCGACAGGATGGCAAACCACCGGCGTCCTTTATGTGCGGACGAAGTTACGAGTGAAAACTAATAGCAGTATAAAAATGTACATTACTGGCACCAGCTACAGACTAATATAGCAAGTAAACAGTCTCAAAACTATATTACGTGAAGCGGCAAAAAAAAAAAAAAAAAAAAAAAAAAATACGTGTACAGGAGAGTGGTTAAGTGTGCGTGGCACTGGCCTTTTTTTAATGTTCGTTGAACGAAGCTACGCACACAACTGTCAGCATTTAGTAAATTTTTAACAAAGAGTGTTTATGAATGTGTTGTTTTCAATCATTCCAATTTCTCCGACAACAGAAACAAGTCCGGGGTTATCTCAGACAGTCCCTCCCGGGTATGGGCAGTCTTGAATAAGGTCAATACAAAGACAAATCCGGAGAAAGCCAGATTTGTGACAACTCTAAACCAGTACGCAATCTTCTTCCAACTGGTTTTATTCCGGTAACGGCAGACTGTTCGATTCCATGTTCTTTATTCACTGACAAGGTTTTGTGACCTAAAAACTATTACAGAATGACAACTAATCTACTGTAATCTTGTACGATTTTAGAAAACACGTCTTCTCGCGACATCCGTCAGTATTCCTTGTCTATAAAATGACCTGTCTGCTAAAATATGATCCCCATAAAACAAACTTTCTTCATCTCGTGCCCCTAGTATGCACGTCACTTCTTTTAAAAGTAGAAACAGAGGCGACAGCAAGAGTCGATCTGCAGATGCCGTTGGCATTTTGTGTAGCTTTATATAGTATTAATGACGCACAAGACTGCAAGAGTGTGTCGTCTTTTGCCCTTTTTGATAGGAGGAGGACCATACATGGTTTCTAAAATGAAAATATTCTGTATATCGAAAACTGTTGCTGAAACATTCTTCATACACAGTAAACATGACTGTTTCGTAACGATACCTAGTTGTTTTGTTAAGATGGGTTACCTTTCGCACAACAGTAGAACTCTTAATGAATATGTAAACCCATGTGACTGATTATTTTTAAAAAAATTGGGCCCACTTGTATTATGCCCCATTGCTCAATACCTTAACGTCGCGTACCGTCACGTTATTGTAGCATACGATACTAAATTTATGTAGATCGATTATGCCGACCTTTGAAAACATTTGCACACGCGTAAATCGCTGCCTACCCTTAAAAGCTCTGAAAGATTCTCTTCTTTTTAGTCTTTCAGAAAGTGACAGACCTTTCGCATACTCCTTCGCTATCATCTCGAGCTATTGCTGATGATTTTAAATCATCAGAACAGTCTTCATAATCACTTACTTCTTCATTTTAGCGTCCATTGTCCTTACCACCACTGGAGGTTGTAAAGAATTATCGGAAGTCAGTCCATTATTTCCATCTTCATTTGGTAAGTTGGCTATGGTATCTGCAACGAAACTAAAACGTATAAATTAGAGCGCAAAGAAAAGTCCATACACTTTAGTTTGCATGTGAAATAGCCGGAAAATAATGTTTTTAGTCAGTCATGTCTTTATTAGCACTCCCTATTTTACATTCAACCGTTTCAGTTTGACTGTCTGTCCATTCAAATCCAGGAACTGCGGCACTGTAGCCGCTGGGTAGCCAGTAAGTCGAGGTTACATATGTACTTAGGCTTAAAATGGCTGCAGTGTGACAGAGCGCGTGGCGAATAATCAGTGTGCACGATTCTACTCAGGTCTTAACTGCATACTTTCAGTATATTGCCTACATTCTCAAGTTAGATCGTTTGTGGGAGCCGACATGTTACCAGTGTTCTTCCCTTATCAAATATAAAACATGAAGCCAAGTGGATGATGTTTTTTTGAGAGCGCTAATTACGAATAATTTAAAGATGTGCCTGAGTTTGTATTGATGGGTAGATAACAGCTGAGAGCTCACTCTTATCTCGTTTCCTTCTTCTGCCTGCATAATGTCTATGGCCAGAGATTCAATAGACCTCGACAGGTGGGAAGCTGTAGTAGTCTGAACTCTTGGAGGTGAATGTCGGTTTCATCCCTCTCTCGTATAGTGCTAGTGAGCAAATTCTCGCTTTTGCTTACAAGGTACGTATCATTTGCAGAAGCTGTATGGGTGAAAAACTCTCATATATGCGCAGTCAGATTAAATGGCAGTGATCCATTTTACTTTGTAATTTATTTGATCGAGATAACCACCATGAGAAGCAGACAGAGAGATACTGGACGCCACTACTCTTCTGAAAGTGCAACGCGTAAAGCAAGAGATGGAAAGGAGGGAAACACACATGTTGCTATATCTAAAACATATGCACTGTCAGAGTTTTTTAATGTTCAGAATGATTTTGCCGAATATACAGAAAATCAAGTACAAAATAAGAAGCTGTAGTTGATTGTAAGGATGATAGTTATACCACAGAAGATTCACAAAATATGCAAATTTTTCCGATGGAGTTACGTTTTCCACAAGTGATACAGCAATTGAACAGACGGCAGGTCTTCCAGTTCAGCCACATCGTCTTCAAAACAAACTGAGCAGAAATGCATAGGAAGTCCTATCGGCCCAGAGACCTCTTCTTCAGGACAAAGATAAGTCGAAAAAATGTTACAGGCTTCTGATGTTGCAGCACCTTGTACAAGTGGAACATAAAGCGAAAGTAAAATGTATTCTAACAATATTAGTGAGGGGCCAAACAACTTTGACAGAGACTGTTGAATTATGAAAGGAAGTAGCGAAGTTCAGCATATGAACAATAGTTTTTTGTCTTAAATGAAAACATATATGAAGGAAAATAAGCCCAGATTCTGTAGAAAGTCGTTTTCACATATAAACATAAACTAACGAATTAAACTTACATGAGAGATTGGATGTGCTAGTCAGAAAGCAAAGAAAATCTGTTCTGTTTTGTTTGCAAAGTGGCACATTCTGACAGTATTGGGACCATGGAGGTAAGAATAGAGGGAGACGCCGTGACGTCACAGCTGCAAAGCTATGTGAAGCCGAGTGTAGCCATTTCAGTCCTACCAAAACTATTTTGAATCGGAAGAAACGCAGAATTTCGCCTTTATGAGGTTTTATTTTAAACAAAAGCTTTGAAACAACCAATCTCATGACGTTACATGCATATATGGTGCAATTAGCGACTTTAATACACGCAGCGCTATAGCACACTGGCAATGTTTTGGTCAGAGTGTCATGGCAGCGAGCCACGCCCCCATGGCTTCAAAACGTAGTACGGCTGGGATACGTAGCGCCATCTCCCCTTATTCTTACCTCCATGATTGGGACCATGGAGGTAAGAATATTCTTACCTCCATGATTGGGACAAAGGCAGTACTGGCGCACTCTGCATTGTTGCCAGATGTATCCAAGATGGCGGCGTGTAGACTTGGCAACAGCGCATGATGTCATCCACGATGGCAGTTATGAAGTCATCCAAGATGGTGAAAATAGGTCAATTGGGCTACCTCCACAAACCTAACCCCTCCTCCCCTCCCCAAGAAAAAGGCGGGAAGTTCAAATTTCATCAGAATAATGCAATACACCACAGTTACTTCTACTAAGCTATGAAAAAGGTGGGAAAATAGGTCACTTGGGCTACCTCTACCAACCTAAGAAAATAGTGGGAAAGAAAAGGCACTTGGGCCACCTCCACTAACCTAACTCATCCGACTGTCACTTCCTCCTAGGGATTGGCAGAAGTCTGAATTTTGGTGGTAAACAAAGGTCACTTGGGCTATCTCTACTAACCGAAGAAAATAGCAGGAAAGAAAGGGCACTTGGACTACCTCCACTAAACAAAGTCATCCAACCACCACCTCTTCCCAGGGATTGGTGGGAAAAGAACTCGGGCTGTGCTGGACATAAGTCTTTATTATTTTGCATGCACTATGTATTTAAACAATTACAGGCAGTAAAGTAGGTCACTTTGGCTACCTCCACTAACCTAAGTCATCTGATCACCACCAATCTCCAATCCAGCAATAAATTGCCGCATACTCTGTTGATGTAGTAAACATAAAATTCTTATCCTGCACCATACAAAATCATCTCTTTTCATCATTTGTACATATACCACAAAAACAGACAGCATCGTATATACCCCTCACAGTATTAGATATTTCCCTGCGAGGTCGGCGGCCATCCATGACCAGCAGGTGACCAGAACAGCCCCAAGTCACTCTCAGAACTGTTCTACAAATTCGGGCTCGATTACCATCGGCACAAGCGCGTTACTGTTTCTAGCCTGGACATGCTTGCTTGCTTGCTTTTCTACACCCATCTCTGGACTCTGGGATTACAAGAACACATGAATTTTCACATGGTTTGCCATAATATTATACCATTATCGCGGTACTTCTCGATATCAAGCACACAGCAGTAGCCTACTGCTCGATCGCACAACATAATTCTGAAGATATGGACTGGAAATTATTTCTCTGCAAAACCCAAAACTTCAGCGTTTACCCCGCCTATGAAGACCTTTATGGGAGAACTCGAAACAAATAGAGGAAGCTGATATATCCATTCATGAATACCAATGTCTGTGATGTAACAGATTCCAAATCATCCCTATAATCTACAAAGTCAACTAATGTGTTTCTCATGTCTAGAGAACCAGGAAAGTCATCTTTCATCTGCTAGATGCACATACCACAATCCATGTTCCATTAACTGAATAAAGGCGTGAAATGTGCAGAAGCAGTGAACCGATCAATTTACATGGGACGGAATAACGGTCCAGCACAAACACACCTTGATTTTCAATCTTCTCAATTTTCCATGTGATCACGAAAGCTATCCAACACATATTAACTATTAGCTCGCTATTCGATCGTCTAGAGGATGACACAGGTAAGTCATCTACATTTGCATGGCTCCTATTGTTAACGAGAAAAATGAATCATTCGTGCACAGGTCACCTATGCTGCACGAATAGGCAGAATCATCATCCTAAGAAACCACCCTCATATATATTTTGTGCCTGCACTTCAACTAAATGTTAGGATTGCGGTCTCAGTTGAATGACATACGACAATGAGCGAAGTATCAGAAATACACCCTACTGATAGCAGTGGCTCTGGAAAGAGAAACATCTGTACCATCGTTATCACTTAAGATACTCTTCCCTTTGCATATTTTGGAATACAAACACATACACTCCTGGAAATTGAAATAAGAACACCGTGAATTCATTGTCCCAGGAAGGGGAAACTTTATTGACACATTCCTGGGGTCAGATACATCACATGATCACACTGACAGAACCACAGGCACATAGACACAGGCAACAGAGCATGCACAATGTCGGCACTAGTACAGTGTATATCCATCTTTCGCAGGAATGCAGGCTACTATTCTCCCATGGAGACGATCGTAGAGATGCTGGATGTAGTCCTGTGGAACGGCTTGCCATGCCATTTCCACCTGGCGCCTCAGTTGGACCAGCGTTCGTGCTGGACGTGCAGACCGCGTGAGACGACGCTTCATCCAGTCCCAAACATGCTCAATGGGGGACACATCCGGAGATCTTGCTGGCCAGGGTAGTTGACTTACACCTTCTAGAGCACGTTGGGTGGCATGGGATACATGGGGACGTGCATTGTCCTGTTGGAACAGCAAGTTCCCTTGCCGGTCTAGGAATGGTAGAACGATGGGTTCGATGACGGTTTGGATGTACCGTACACTATTCAGTGTCCCCTCGACGATCACCAGTGGTGTACGGCCAGTGTAGGAGATCGCTCCCCACACCATGATGCCGGGTGTTGGCCCTGTGTGCCTCGGTCGTATGCAGTCCTGATTGTGGCGCTCACCTGCACGGCGCCAAACACGCATACGACCATCATTGGCACCAAGGCAGAAGCGACTCTCATCGCTGAAGACGACACGTCTCCATTCGTCCCTCCATTCACGCCTGCCGCGACACCACTGGAGGCGGGCTGCACGATGTTGGGGCGTGAGCGGAAGACGGCGTAACGGTGTGCGGGACCGTAGCCCAGCTTCATGGAGACGGTTGCGAATGGTCCTCGCTGATACCCCAGGAGCAACAGTGTCCCTAATTTGCTGGGAAGTGGCGGTGCGGTCCCCTACGGCACTGCGTAGGATCCTACGGTCTTGGCGTGCATCCGTGCGTCGCTGCGGTCCGGTCCCAGGTCGACGGGCACGTGCACCTTCCGCCGACCACTGGCGACAACATCGATGTACTGTGGAGACCTCACGCCCCACGTGTTGAGCAATTCGGCGGTACGTCCACCCGGCCTCCCGCATGCCCACTATACGCCCTCGCTCAAAGTCCGTCAACTGCACATACGGTTCACGTCCACGCTGTCGCGGCATGCTACCAGTGTTAAAGACTGCGATGGAGCTCCGTATGCCACAGCAAATTGGCTGACACTGACGGCGGCGGTGCACAAATGCTGCGCAGCTAGCGCCATTCGACGGCCAACACCGCGGTTCCTGGTGTGTCCGCTGTGCCGTGCGTGTGATCATTGCTTGTACAGCCCTCTCGCAGTGTCCGGAGCAAGTATGGTGGGTCTGACACACCGGCGTCAATGTGTTCTTTTTTCCATTTCCAGGAGTGTATTTTATAAGCCTCATGCTCAATGTGAAGCTATCACGCATACCCTACTACTACTGCGCGAATAAATGACTGCAGACAATACAAAATAATACAGACTGAAAAAAAGCAATGTCTGGACATGTCTAATAAGTTTTTCTGTGTCTTAGAAAGATAGGCGTAATCGTCTCATATGTTAAAAAACCTGATCACACCAACTACTCTATGTTATTGTCGTAAGCGCTCTTAGGACAACAGGTGCACACAAGTATCTATGTTAAAAGGAATACTTGCTTTGTAAATCGAGGTATGACATTACCTCTGAATGAGGTGGTGTTTTTGTCCAGACAATTACCGAGACAGTGATCACTGGAGTGTATATTATCATACAAGCAGTCCAGTTACACGTAGCCCACGATGCTACCTCATGATAAACTCGTTGAATATTGAAAGTGATTCAGCTAAGGAAGGTGGTATGAAACTGCTATCTGCAACTCCCTCACACTGCTAGATGTACACTAGCTTTTCAGATCTCTAGTATTATGCTATCCACTAGAAATAATGTCTATGATTTGGAATCAGGTGTTTCCATTCAAGCACATACCTGCTTTGGATCCTATTGACAAGTCCTTTGATGATTACAATCATTACTCAATCATATTTCTGGCACTCTCATATCTCAAAACGAGTCACCTTTCTCGAACCTGTCTGCTACAGCAAAATTCCAACATGGTTTTAGTTAGCCCCTATGCATCTTGCAACTGATTCCATTTCTACAGGTTTGCAAATGTGATCATTCCAATTTAAGTCGGAACTGATCTGAAGTTGGAGAAAGACATATCCACCACCTTCCGAAACCTATGTAGAAACAAAATGACCTGAGTTATTGCAATAGGACCATCTTTGACCATTCGATGGAAATGCGTGCATTGTGGTGCGTCTCCAAACCAGATACAGATACTACAGTCCGAAGCAGATCGGCGTCCATTCACATCTATCAGCCCAACATGCTGTCATGGCTATTCTGTACCATCCAACAGAGAAAAATTACGAACTATAAAAGCTCCACTAACTTCATCCGACATAGAACTCACCTAGGCACCAATGCTGGTGTGATGACGCACAGCTGCGGTGGGGGTTCAACGCGGAGAGAGAAATTTCACAATGCTTCCCAGAATAGCATTCCTCCTAGTATTCCTAATGGAACAGCCAGTCTGTCAAACTGCTGTTGGTGTGGGATGATCCTATGAAATATACAGCTTTTGATCTACTGCAGAGGCCAGTTTCAGGTTTCATCACCTGTACTGTAGGAGGATGATCATATCCCACAGACTATACTGTAAATCACAAGAGACGCTCCCTGTTGCTTGTAACATTATTTGTTTCTGCTGTTGCACGCTTTGTACAGCACCATATATTTTGTTTTTTTCTGCCACGACTTCGAGGTCTGTGTCAGGTTCTAAATTGACATTAAAACGTTCTGATCCATGGCCTCTCACAGAAAACTAGAATCACACCATGTAGATCATGTTATTACTGAGTCTGCCATAACACACACACACACACACACACACACACACACACACACACACACACACACACACACCAGATGATTTTAAATAAAAGATGGTGACGGATTAGAGAGGTTCTACTGTAGCTGACTTTGTAGATTATAGGGATGATTTGGAATCTGTTACATCACAGATATTGGTATTCATGTGTGGATTTATCAGCTTCCTCTATTTGTTTCGAGTTCTCCCATAAAGGTTTTCACAGTCTATATCTTCAGAATTATGTTGCGCGATCGATCAGTAGGGTATTGCTGTGTGCTTGATATCGAGAAGTACTGCGATAATGGTATAATATTATGGCAAACCATGCGAAAATACATGTGTTCTTGTAATCTCAGAGTCTGGAGATGGGTGTAGAAAAGCAAGCAAGCAAGCATGTCTGGGCTAGAAACAGTAACGCATTTGTGCCGAGGGTAAGTGAGCCCAAACTTGTACAACAGTTCTGAGAGTGACTTCGGTCCACTGAGTGGGCTTTGGCCACCTGCCGGGCATCAATAGCTGCCGACCTCGCAGGGAAATATCTAATGCTGCGAGGGATATATACAATGCCGTCTGTCTTCACGGTATATGTACAAACGATGTAAAAGGGATGATTTTGTATGGTGCAGGATAACAATTTTATGTTTACTGCAGTGAAATGGTTTGCGGCGATATATTGTTGGGTTGGAGATCGGTTTCTCACTCTTATATTCAAGCTCCTGCCGTCAGTGGGAGAGCAGAGTAATTGAGTAAGTGTCTTTCTGTATTTGACGATATGTAGGGGCACTCACTAGGGTTTAATTGTCAGTGCAATATGGCGATATGTGTAAAATAGCTTTTTTTCACCACTGAAAGTCTCATCTGCAGAAAGAAAGAAAAGGTGGACAGTGCTTTGATACCCGCAGCATCAGTAATTCAGCGGGTAAATTCGATAAAAGCCAATCATAATGCTCGATTCATTCACAAGACATTCCTTTTGCTGCGATATAGGAGTCTCTACATAGCAGTGAGAACGTTTGTGTGTGTTGAAAGCAGGAAGAATAACACGTGATGGATGGGGTTCCACATTAGGACTGCTAGGAAGACTGCATTCGATGTTATTCTGCGCTATTTTCGTAAACAGGTTCTGTTAGGGCAAGAATTTCCTTGCATACAAGCTGAGGCATCAAGAAAGCGAGTGTAAAGTCATGCTGGGGCAGTTAAGCACAGTTAGACATGTCTTGCATGTCGATCTGGGAACTCGTGGAGAACTGTAACTGTATACCTGAAAATAGAAGCAACTTTCATGTGCTCGCTGCAGGTAGCAGCGGCGTGAGAGCGATGGCTCGTGCTGGCTTGTGTCTGGCGGTGGCCTCATCACAAGTGCACTCTTGGAATGCCTGTACTCTGCAAATATGTCTTCACTCCCGTCCAGTCGCATCAGCAACAGTGCCTAGGTGAACACATATTTCGAGAGGAATTTCTTAGGTACCAAGTATGAAAGGGATGTCGCCGCCTCATGCATGAGGGTGCATGTGTGTGGTTTGACAGCTGATAGCCGCATCACTTTGTAGGGGCGGCCAGTAGCCTCCTGTGTGGTCTAGTGGACAGGGAGTGGCGAGTGGTGCTTGTGCATGTTGATTGTGTGACTATTGCATTATTTTGAAAGCAGGTCTGTAGTTTGTGCTATGCGTTATTTGGACAGTTTACGAGTTGATTTCGTGTCTGCACATCAGTGTGCTGCATTATTTAGGAGGAGTTTGCATGTCTGTACTGAAACTATTTCGGTAATTTAGGAGTTGTTTCCATGTCTGCCGATCGTTATTTACGGGTAGTTTACAGCTCTGTGTGCTGTGTGGCGTGACCCCGAGCATGTCAGAGCGTGTGTTTTGTATCAGTGTGATAATATACAATCTCAAATCAATCCCTAAATAAATTGTTCCATAATAAATAAAGTACACTCCTTCTTCTCTCCAGCAGACAGTGCATGCTGAGTCATTTTTCCCTCCAGACAGTCATCTGGGGTTATGTCACTGAATGGATGACAGCACCCTCTGGTAACATTACTGTGAGGTCCAGACCTTATGGTGACCACACTGTTTCCCTCTAATTCCCCCCACCATCTTGGATTATATCACGGAATGGACAACAGTGCTTTCTGGTGATGTTACTGTGTGCTAGGTCCAGACTTTGTAGTGAATACACTGTTTCCCGCCATCTTGGCTAATGATACTTGCATCATCAGCTGACATCATGGCAGTCATCTTGGATTACATCACAGAATGGACGACAGTGCCCTCTGCTTGTGGTACTGTATACTAGTTCAGTTGGACACTGGACCATATGGTGACCACACTGTTCCCGCCATTTCCGCCCTCCCCACCCTTGACCACCATCTTGGATTATGTCATGGAATGGACAACAGCGCTCTCTGGTGGCAGTACTGTGTACTAGGTCAGTTGGACTCCAGTTACCTTGATACCTTGATGAATACACTGGATAGCTGTACTGCATCAAATTGCTTAAATAAAGACTGGTGCATGCAAAATAATAAAGACTTATGTCAAGCACAGGCTGAGTCCTTTTCCCACCAATGCCTAGGAAGAGGTGGCAGTCGGGCAACTTAGGTTAGTAGAGGTAGTCCAACGACCCTTTCTTTCCTGCCGTTTTCATAGGTTAATAGAGATAGTCCAAGTGACCTTTCTTTACAACCAAAATTAAGACTTCCCGCCAATCCCTAGGAGGAGATGGCGGTCATGTGAGTTAGGTTAGTGGAGGTAGTCCAAGTGCCTTTCTTTCCTGCCATTTTATTAGGTTGGTAGAGGTAGCCCAAGTGACTTATCTTCCCACCATTTTCATTGTTTAGTAGAAGTAACTGTGGTGTATTGCATTATCCTGATGAAATTTGAACTTCCCGCCTTTTTCTTGGGGAGGGGAGGGGGGTTTGGTTAGTGGAGGTAGACCAATTGACCCATCTTCCCACCAGCTTGAATGACATCATGACCACCATCTTAGATTATGTCATCGCCAGCATCTTGGATACATCTGGCAACAATGCAGAGTGTGCCAGTACCGCACTTGTCCCAATACTTCTGACGGCTCACCACTGTTTACGAACGACGAATTAGATGACTGGAAGAATGCAAATACTTTGCAGAAGAGACATGAAGAAAGGAGTTTTGCGAAGAAAAGAGATAATTTCCCTGTTATTCTAAAAAACAAGGATGCAAGTGTTGATTCTCAACGTGTAAGCAAAATTGAGAGTGAGCGAAAGTATTGGCGAACACTCTTAGAACGATTTGTTGCAGTTATGTCTTTTGGTGAGCGAGGTACAGCGTTTCGAAGTAGTGATAGAATTTTTTTGGTTCACCCCACAATGGAAATTATTGAGGGTTATTAGAATTAGTAGTCAAATTTGATGTGTTTCTGGCCCAACACATATGTATGTGTGCAAATAAAGAAAAGGGATTTATGTCATATTTGTCAAAAACAATGTGCGAGGGGTTTATCCATCTAATTGCATCAGTCATACTGGATCATATTATTTGCGAAATTAAGAGATTCAAATAGATTCAGTCTCACTGGATTCTACTCCTGATATATCTCAAGTAGATCAACTGACTCTAATAGTGCCAGTGGAGGATTTAAAAATTTTGCGCCCTTAGGCACACCATATTATAGCCCTCCCCCCCCCCCCTCCTCCAGAAAACATGTTTTAAATAATAACTATTACCCAATTACTTCACAATTTCCATCTTGAGTGGAAGCGCTGTGAGCTGTTTCCGTAACCTGCTATTCGTTGTTCTGAAGGACACGTCAGCAGTCTAGTCGCGCTCGATCAAAATGTAATATGGTTCCTGAAGTGTATGTGGTGTACAGCAACGAATAAAACATACGTAAAACTGCATTGTGTTAACACATTCTTCTAGTGAAAGACAACAGAAACGAACGGAAAATAAGTTTTCGTTTATGGCCTAAAAATTCAGCAAAGCGTGTAGGAAGCAACGTTTTTTTTTGTTATATACTCAATTTTAATATGTTCTTTTACACGAAACCGTTGAAAATGAAAATAAAAAAGTTGTGTTACGATCTACAAATTGAAGCGGACGTGTCATACATTAGAAATTAATGCGTACTTTTACAGAAATGCGTTCAAAATTAAAATTAAACTGCTGTTTTACGATGTAATAACTTGAATGTGTAGCAGATAAAAAAAACACGTACGGTATTAATACGTGAATCTACAGGAAAGCGTAAGAAATGAAAATAAAATAGAGACTTCGGTGCACGAACTATAACAAAATACAGACGAACAAACGCAGAACTGGATATGCTATAATTAATTTTACAGACTAGTGTGGAAAAACCAAATCTGTTTTATTATCTAATAGTTAACGTATAAAGCATTAGGGTCTGTGTTGCTAGATGCTGCATAATATGTGTACACAATACCTTTAATCCATGTAAGGGCTGAACAGTTTTGTACTGCAGCTACTGCTCTCACCGTAGCTCTTTCTAATGGTATTAGCAAAGCTTTTACGTATTTATCGACAGAACTGAACTACGTTATTAACACGTTTTCATCTGAGTTTACTCTCCGATAACGTATGTTTCCGCGATAACTATACATTTCAGCAGACGTCAAGAATACGCATCAGTTGTAACATACTGCAGTATCAATATGATTTAACTATCAGCACCGAGCGGCATGGGTCATTCTGGTATTGTTTAGTATTGTCGGGCCCCTTCGTTCACGTCTGCACGTAAAAGAGGTTTACTTCCGCGCTCTGCCATCGGAAATTGTAAAATAAACAGGTAATACGTAGTTTGTAAATTCAATGAATGTGCCCTAAGTTAAAATAAAAATCACATTATACTCTTAAATTTTTAAACTAATATGAATAAATAAACAAATTCACCAGTCAGTCACTCCCCAGACAACGTAGAACGTTGGTACGATTTCAGTCTTTTAAGAGCCGAAAACGAGCGTTCTGCTGAAGAATTTGTAAGTGCCATACCGTACCTAGAAATATTCTAAGAGCAATGTCAACATTCGGAAACACGGACTGTAACCTCTCTTCCCGTAAAAAATTACTCATTTCAACTTGTATATCACTAATCTCAGAAGATTTCAAAAGTATCGCGAAATCTACACATTCAATAGGGAAAGGAGGCTCTAAATCTGTGTCATATGACGCTTGGAGTTCTGCTGCACTTTCAGCAATATCGTCAGGTAGACTGTTCTTAAGGTTATGGAAAGCTGTGAAGGAGTCCAACCATGTTCTATAGCTTTCCTTCCTCCTTCACTAATTCGGCGTACAAGTTGTCGAGTACTTGGAGAAATGTTTCAACTCTAAATTTTTCCCTTCCTGTCAGAAAACCTTCTTCAGAGTCAGCTTCTTCGTCATCTTGAAGTTTGCGTTTTCGTGATCTTTTATAGGTGAATTCATAGTCTATATGAGTCGGAGTATCCATGGATTTATTTTCATAATAACCGAACATGCCACGAATAGATGCAATAAATCCTACAAGGGTGCGGCAGCGTTCATAGCGTAAATTGACTTGCGTAGTACAATGACTGCAGGAATGTGCGCCACCTCGTGCCACATTCGTGTACTAATGAGCTGCCATTTCGAGTGTGACAGTAATAGGGAGCGGTTGAGTGCACAGCATCGTACCTTTGCTGTTGAAAGTTATTTCGAGAATAACGACTTCGTTATTGCTACCCACCGTCTATTTCGCCAACATTTCAACTTGGGACGTCATGGAAAAGTTCCAGATGGACGGACAATTGTGAAGTGGGTATGTGCATTTCGAACAACAGGTTCTGTCTGCAATGCAAACTGGAAAGAAGTGAAAGAACTGTGCGGACACCAGAAGCCATGGGAAATGTTCGTGCTGCACTATTGCGTAGCCCAGAAAGATCTGCTAATCGTCATGCGCAAACTGTGCATATGTTCGATCGCTCATTCGGGAAAATATTGCACGAAGATCTCTCTCTATTTTCACCCATTTAGCTGCAGATTGTTCAGGAAATTAGGCCTCACGATTGGGTCTCACGCGAAACATTCTGCTTAACCATGTGTGATCTTCTTTACCAAAATCCACAAATTTTGCACACCATCCTAATGTCAGATGAAGCTCATTTCGAGTTATGCGGTTCAGTGAATAAACAGAATATGCGCTATTGGAGTGCTGTAAACCCACATGAACTGCACATCAAGCCCTTGCACAGTTCTCGTGTCACAGTGTGCTGTGGAGTTGCTTCCTTTGGGATTATTGGCCCTGACTTCTTTGAGGATGACCGCGGTGTGGCTGTAACTGTCACCAGTGAACGCTACCTAAAGATGTTGCAAGACTTCGTTCTTCCCCAATTAGGTATGGTCATTTTGGATGTGGAACAATTATGGTTTCACAAGACGGAGCGACCTCACATACAGCCAGAATTTGCATGGATTTCTTGCGACAAACATTTCCCTGTAGAGCAATTTCCCGTTTTGGTGACACTTCCTGGTCGCGTTGCTCACCTGACGTTTCATGTGCAGAATTTTTCCTTTGGAGCTACCTGGAGCAAGAAGTATTCTGAACACGTTGTGCCACCATTCCTGAGTTGAACGATCGCATCAGAACTGCCGTCGGCAATGTCCCAGGGAATACGTTATGCCGAGTTATGGAAAGCTTCCAACGTCGCCTAGATGAATGTGTTGTGCAGAGGGGGCATCATTTGACAGGAGTCATATTCAAAATGTAATCCACACAATGGGCAATGACTTACACATTAGTAAATGGCATACCTTTAACTATTAATTGACATAAGAGGTAATAAATAAGTTACAGTTACTGCCTGACGGTGTGATTTTAATATCCAACTATGAACGCTGCCACACCCTGTACAATTCATACACTATTTTAGTATTAATATTTACACTTTGCAATTGCAGATTTACACTACCGGTATTAAATCTCTGGAGTATGTCCTTCCAAACTGTCATGAATACTGTCTCTAGTCTGCTGAGTTGATTCAATAAAGCTGAAGCCTCATTTCACCCAAGTGGTTTTTCAAACGTATTATTGGCAATATGTGTGAGAGCATTGATAATGTCTTCCCAGTTTTCATATAGACTTACACACGCTTCCTCTCTTGCTGACCAACGTGTTTTTGATAAACTTTTTACTGTTTTGCTTCCAGGATTCATGAAAGAGAGAAGTTTGTCCTAGCGCTCTGTAGAAGCAGAGAAAAAATTAAAAAGGGTTTGCACTACATTGAAAAATGAACATGCTTCCCTACAACTGCTTGCAGCACTAGTGCCGACTAAATTCAAAGAATGTGCTGCAAAAGGCACATAAAGCGCTTTCGGATTTCATTCTTTAACGCGTGCCTGACATACAGCTTGCATTGTCGCATGCTGGCCTCTACAGTCAGTAATACCAATGGAATTTGTAGACAGGACTTTTAGTACAGCCTCAGCTAAGTTTTCGGACTTGCGTCCCGCTTTTGGTAAAAACAGAAGGAAACGTTCAATAGTTTCGCCATTCTCGTTCACATATTTTAATATGAAAGATAATTGATAATTATGTGAAATGTCCGCAGCAGAATCTAGAGAAATATTTGGCCTGTTTTATTTCACTTATGGTAATTCGTTTTATTCGTTCAGAAAGTAGCTCTATTATTTCTTCACCGATTGTTGAAGAAAGATAACTCGTATATCCCTGCCCTGGATTTCCATATCGTTCAATGTGCTCTGCGAGAAAAGGTTCAAACTCGGCTATAAGTTCAAGAAACATCATAAAATGACTATTATGTAATGAATAGAATCTTTCAAGGTGTTCACGTAGGGGAAGTCCATGACTTGTTAGCTTCTTCACTACCGCAAACACCCTTTTCAACACACTTGACACTACATTTATTCTGTCTAAACATGACTCGAAATGGTTATCTATTATTCCAAGTGGCGTTTTCATGCTAAGGGTGATAACTCAGAATTTTTGTGTTCAAGTGAATTCTCATGATGAGATAAAATATTAGAAATATTTTTCCAATCTGCAATACCATACTTGTTAGCTTCTTGACTACCGCAAACACCCTTTTCAACACACTTGACACTACATTTATTCTGTCTAAACATGACTCGAAATGGTTATCTATTATTCCAAGTGGCTTTTTCATGCTAAGAGTGATAACTCAGAATTTTTGTGTCGCGGCTTTACCTCCGAACAATTTACATGGTGCACAGTAAACAGCACCAGTGCTACAGGAACATACTAGAAAATCACGCAAAGTTGATTCACCACTTAAAAGTTTGCGGTAAAATACATTTTTGTTCAAATATCTGGCTTTATCGCATACCGGTATTGATCTTCCTGAATTACAAAAATCACCGTTACAATTTTGATTAATGCCATGTCGTAAGAGGATGTTGCTTGTTAATTCATTGACGCACCATTCTGCAGGATCATCACTAACGAGGTTATTTCTTTTTGTAATGTCTGACTCGAGACTTAGTTTTTCGTGAAACTCGAAATCTGGAACAATTTGTTTTTCTTCATTTTTAGCTTTTGTTTCAACTGTATTTACTTCTTTTACAACAGCTGCAGTGCCAGAAATATCATCCCTACTACTTGAACTCGAAGTCAAGCTTCTCTTTCTCGCATTTCCTTCGATAATTTCAGAAATGCCGCCCCACTTAAGTTTGCACGATTGCTTTTTTCACTGTTATTCATGTTACAGCACTTACAAAATTTTCAACCAACAGTCAAAACAAAAGAAAAAAATTGTAACGGAAAGACAGAAAGAAAGACTGCATTCAGTTCCAGTCGTATTACACCGCTCATGAGCACAAAGCTTTTTACTTTAAACACGGAGCGATGAACTGACCGTCTTGGATTACTCGACATAACTGTGCTATGGAAGAACGACAATGCAGAATAATTTAATTTCATTGTCGCCAATTTCTGTGTTGTCAGTGAACAGTAGAAGCGCACCTGCCAGCTGGAATTCGTGTTGTAAAGAAAACGGGACTGTCCCCTATTTTGGCTTGTTTCCCGTGTCGCTGGAATTTTAGCTGGGACGCAAATATGTTCTGCTTTGATCACACTTACAATATAAGAAACAAAGAAAATTTTATACTGCCTGCTCACATTTAAAATTATGTGCCCAGACTCCCCAGTATATGGGAATGAAATTTACAACGAACTAAAAGCCAAGAACATTCTGAGTATGAATCCAGACACACTGAAAAGGAAGCTGCGCGATACTCCACTTCATTGATGTTAATAATCATTTGAAGAATTCATGAATGATAAACTGAATATTTGAGCAGGATGTATTTTATCAATTGTTTTATTGTGTAAATATGTGAAGCTATGTTTTCACAAAAGTTACTTTAATATTTAATAATCTTATTAACCACAGTTTTATATTAATGAAACTGTATAAACCATATTTTGACGTGTCTCCTGTTCTCTAATCAAATGATTAGCTTTTGTATGTTATGAGCCCCCCATGAACCATGGACCTTGCCGTTGGTGGGGAGGCTTGCGTGCCTCAGCGATACAGATGGCCGTACCGTAGGTGCAACCACAACGGAGGGGTATCTGTTGAGAGGCCAGACAAACGTGTGGTTCCTGAAGAGGGGCAGCAGCCTTTTCAGTAGTTGCAGGGGCAACAGTCTGGATGATTGACTGATCTGGCCTTGTAACATTAACCAAAACGGCCTTGCTGTGCTGGTACTGCGAACGGCTGAAAGCAAGGGGAAACTACGGCCGTAATTTTTCCCGAGGACATGCAGCCTTACTGTATGATTAAATGATGATGGCGTCCTCTTGGGTAAAATATTCCGGAGGTAAAATAGTCCCCCATTCGGATCTCCGGGCGGGGACTACTCAAGAGGACGTCGTTATCAGGAGAAAGAAAACTGGCGTTCTACGGATCGGAGCGTGGAATGTCAGATCCCTTAATCGGGCAGGTAGGTTAGAAAATTTAAAATGGGAAATGGATAGGTTAAAGTTAGATATAGTGGGAATTAGTGAAGTTCGGTGGCAGGAGGAACAAGACTTTTGGTCAGGTGATTACAGGGTTATAAATACAAAATCAAATAGGGGTAATGTAGGAGTAGGTTTAATAATGAATAAAAAAATAGGAGTGCGGGTAAGCTACTACAAACAGCATAGTGAACGCATTATTGTGGCCAAGATAGACACAAAGCCCATGCCTACTACAGTAGTACAAGTTAATATGCCAACTAGCTCTGCAGATGATGAAGAAATTGGTGAAATGTATGACGAGATAAAAGAAATTATTCAGGTAGTGAAGGGAGACGAAAATTTAATAGTCATGGGTGACTGGAATTCGTCAGTAGGAAAAGGGAGAGAAGGAAACATAGTAGGTGAATATGGATTGGGGGGAAGAAATGAAGGAGGAAGCCGCCTTGTACAATTTTGCACAGAGCATAACTTAATCATAGCTAACACTTGGTTCAAGAACCATAAAAGAAGGTTGTATACCTGGAAGAATCCTGGAGATACTAGAAGATATCAGATAGATTATATAATGGTAAGACAGAGATTTAGGAACCAGGTTTTAAATTGTAAGACATTTCCAGGGGCAGATGTGGATTCTGACCACAATCTACTGGTTATGAACTGCAGATTGAAACTGAAGAAACTGCAAAAAGGTGGGAATTTAAGGAGATGGGACCTGGATAAACTGAAAGAACCAGAGGTTGTAGAGAGTTTGAGGGAGAGCATAAGGGAACAATTGACAGGAATGGGGGAAAGAAATACAGTAGAAGAAGAATGGGTAGCTTTGAGGGATGAAGTAGTGAAGGCAGCAGACGATCAAGTAGGTAAAAAGATGAGGGCTAATAGAAATCCTTGGGTAACAGAAGAAATATTGAATTTAATTGATGAAAGGAGAAAATATAAAAATGCAGTAAATGAAGCAGGCAAAAAGGAATACAAACGTCTCAAAAATGATATCGACAGGAAGTGCAAAATGGCTAAGCAGGGATGGCTAGAGGACAAATGTAAGGATGTAGAGGCTTGTCTCACTAGGGGTAAGATAGATACTGCCTACAGGAAAATTAAAGAGACCTTTGGAGAGAAGAGAACCACTTGTATGAATATCAAGAGCTGAGATGGCAACCCAGTTCTAAGCAAAGAAGGGAAGGCAGAAAGGTGGAAGGAGTATATAGAGGGTTTATACAAGGGCGATGTACTTCAGGACAATATTATGGAAATGGAAGAGGATGTAGATGAAGACGAAATGGGACATAAGATACTGCGTGAAGAGTTTGACAGAGCACTGAAAGACCTGAGTCGAAACAAGGCCCCGGGAATAGACAACATTCCATTAGAACTACTGATGGCCTTGGGAGAGCCAGTCATGACAAAACTCTACCATCTGGTGAGCAAGATGTATGAGACAGGCGGAATACCCTCAGACTTCAAGAAGAATATAATAATTCCAATCCCAAAGAAAGCAGGTGTTGACAGATGTGAAAATTACCGAACTATCAGTTTAATAAGTCACAGCTGCAAAATACTAACGCGAATTCTTTACAGACGAATGGAAAAACTGGTAGAAGCGGACCTCGGGGAAGATCACTTTGGATTCTGTAGAAATGTTGGAACACGTGAGGCAATACTAACCTTACGACTTATCTTAGAAGAAAGATTAAGAAAAGGCAAACCTACGTTTCTAGCATTTGTAGACTTAGAGAAAGCTTTTGACAATGTTAACTGGAATACTCTCTTTCAAATTCTGAAGGTGGCAGGGGTAAAATACAGGGAGCGAAAGGCTATTTACAATTTGTACAGAAACCAGATGGCAGTTATAAGAGTCGAGGGGCATGAAAGGGAAGCAGTGGTTGGGAAAGGAGTGAGACAGGGTTGTAGCCTGTCCCCGATGTTATTCAATCTGTATATTGAGCAAGCAGTAAAGGAAACAAAAGAAAAATTCGGAGTAGGTATTAAAATTCATGGAGAAGAAGTAAAAACTTTGAGGTTCGCCGATGACATTGTAATTCTGTCAGAGACAGCAGAGGACTTGGAAGAGCAGTTGAACAGAATGAACAGTGTCTTGAAAGGAGGATATAAGATGAACATCAACAAAAGCAAAACAAGGATAATGGAATGTAGTCGAATTAAGTCGGGTGATGCTGAGGGAATTAGATTAGGAAATGAGACACTTAAAGTAGTAAAGGAGTTTTGCTATTTAGGGAGTAAAATAACTGACGATGGTCGAAGTAGAGAGGAAATAAAATGTAGACTGGCAATGGCAAGGAAAGCGTTTCTGAAGAAGAGAAATTTGTTAACATCGAGTATAGATTTAAGTGTCAGGAAATCGTTTCTGAAGGTATTTGTATGGAGTGTAGCCATGTATGGAAGTGAAACATGGACGATAACTAGTTTGGACAAGAAGAGAATAGAAGCTTTCGAAATGTGGTGCTACAGAAGAATGCTGAAGATTAGATGGGTAGATCACGTAACTAATGAGGAGGTATTGAATAGGATTGGGGAGAAGAGAAGTTTGTGGCACAACTTGACTAGAAGAAGGGATCGGTTGGTAGGACATGTTTTGAGGCATCAAGGGATCACAAATTTAGCATTGGAGGGCAGCGTGGAGGGTAAAAATCGTAGAGGGAGACCAAGAGATGAATACACTAAGCAGATTCAGATGGATGTAGGTTGCAGTAAGTACTGGGAGATGAAGAAGCTTGCACAGGATAGAGTAGCATGGAGAGCTGCATCAAACCAGTCTCAGGACTGAAGACCACAACAACAACAACAATGTTATGAGATGAATAAATCACAATTCACAATAAATTGCACGTAATCAGTTTCAATGATGTAGGTACTAGTAGTGTCTATTTTAAAATACAGTAAAGGCATTGGTTTGGAAATCAGCATAGCACGGATGAAATTGCTCAGACTGCCATGTAAAAATTTAAACTGGAAACACACTGCTTGAAATACGTATGAATGCAACTGGTATCTATTTTGAGTCATCATCAGTCTTCTGACTGATTTGATGTGGCCAACCATGAATTTCTCTACTATCTAAATGTCTTCATCTGAGAGCATCACTTGCACCCTATAGTTTTTCCCTCTACAGCCCCCTCTGGTACCATGGAGGTTATTCTCTGATGCCATAAGACATGTCCTATCATCCTGACCCTTCTTCTTGTCAGGGTTTGGCATATGTTCCTTTCTTCATCAAATCTGCAGAGAACCTCGTCATTCCGTATCTTGTCAGTTCACCTGATATTAAAAAATTTTCTGTAGCACCACATTTAAAATGCTTGATTCTGTATTGTTTATGGTACTTACCTATGAAAACTATCTGTTCACTTCTCTTTTGATCCATATCAGCAACAGTAGTTCTGGTCTTACAAATATACAAATGTGTAAAAAAAGAGGCAGATACATGTGCGAAGTGTAGACAAAGTAAACTAACTTGAAATTATGTGACAATCCCAAATCAATTTGTGTAAGTTAAGCCTGGCTCTTGTTCCATGATCATCACTAAAACGATTAGTGTAGTAATTACTAACATTTCTCATAATGTCAATAAATAATTATTAGCTGCACTTAGATGATTCACCTAGAATGCAAACTCTTTGAACAATGTATGTTTACAACGGGTCAAATTTGTTTTCAGTTGGTCAAATTTGTTTACAGTTTAGTCAAATAAATGCATATGATTATTATTCATATGGTCCTTTTCTGTAGGTACTTAGCTAAAAAGTCCTTTAAGAGGTACACGCAAGTGAAGTATAACAGAAGTTATGCAATTTACTGCACTAAGTTCGCAGGATCATAACCAAACAAATATTGTCTGTTGACAGATACCACATGGCTTTTATAGATGTGTAGGAAAATATGAATCCACATTAATGAGTCAGTTAAAGAGGTATAGATAACTGAACGGTGAAATAGTTGTGTGATCTGCAGATCTCACGCTAAGTTGGTAGCTCAAGTGGCAGGTGATGATGGTGGATATTTGTTTAATACAGCCCTGCTAACTTAGTGGGAATATCCAGATTATGCAACTTTTGTGGTACTTCTATTGACTGATTGTCCAAATTGGCTTAATTTTCCACATGCAGCGGAAAATACCCATTATTGTTTGCGGACCAAGATATATTGTGTGCCTCCTCGAGTTAGTGGAGAATGCACTGAGCATGCAACTTTTGCTGAGCTTATATTGATCGTATGCCGCTATCAACTGGTTAATCCAGTTTCATTTTTAATTCACACCTGCAGAAGCCCACAACTACTGGTTAACTAACTGGCATGTGAGGATTGTGAAAATTTCTATAATTATGATTGTTACACATTATTATGGCTATAAGATTGTTAAACTGGATCCGTATTTCAACAATGATAGCAGTAGAGTATGACAGTTTGTGGAATATATGGTGTGTGACATTCATAAGTTTCAAATTTATAGTTCTACATCAGATTTGTCATCTTTTAAGTAATCTGTTTGTCAACTGCAGTCACCACACATAAATGTCTGCTACTGGATGTAGCAGGTGTAGTTCAAGGTTAATTTTGAGATATTCAAATTATTTTTCAGCAGAGTGGTCATGATAATGAGTATTTTACGAATTAAGTAGTTCACCATATCACACTTGAGAACAGTTCTTGTATCACACAATGGGAAATCGAGGATGGAATAATGACAGTATTATGGAAAGGACAGATTGATACTCACCATATAGAGGAGATTCTGAGTTGCAGACAGGCACAATAAAAATACTGCTAAACGTGAACTTTTGGCCTAAAGGACTTCCTCTAAAGTAGACAACACACACACATTCATACAAAAATGAGTCACACACACCCTGACTACTGTCTGTTCATCAACTGAGAGCAGCTGCACATGTTGGGAGAAGCAATCTGGGTGATGGTGGTAAGGATGAGGCTGTGGCAGAGAGGGGAGGGATAGCACAACAGCGGTGAGGGACAATAAAGTGCTGCTTGTGGGAGCATACGGGGACATGGTGGGGACAGGGTAGGGCAGCTGGGTGTATTCTAGAGATTAGATGGGTGGGAGGGGGGGGGGGGGCAGTGTGATTGGGGAAGGGGGGAGGGGAGCAGAAAAGGAGAGAAGTAGAGGAAGGGAAAAAAGACTGTTTGTGCATTGGTGGAAGATGTGTAGAGCTTGAGTGGGAGCAGAGAAGGGGATAGGTGGGTGAAGAACAGGGACTAATTAAGGCTGAGGCCAACTGGTGATGGGAATGTAGGATATATTGCAGGGAGAGTTTCTACCTGCCCAATTCAGAAAAACTGGTGTTGATAGGACGGATCCAGACGGTGTACGCTGTGAAGCAGTCATTGAATTGAAGAAAAATGATGTATTGTTTCTTCACTTCACTTCAATGACTGCTTCACAGTCTGTCACCTCAATACTCCCCAAACACCAGCTTTTCTGAACTGTACAGATAGGAACTCTCCTTGCAATATATTCTATGTTCCCGTAACACTCCCTGGCCTCAACCATATATTCCCCCCCCCCCCCCCCCCCCCCTGCTACCACTCCAGCAGTCATATTCCACCAGCACACCCACAGTCTTCCCGCCACCCCCCCCCCCCCCCCCCACTCTCTACTTCTCTCCTTTTCCATTCCCCTCTCCTGTGCCTTGCCTCCTAATGGCGCCTAGTTGCCCTCCCCTGTCTCCACCACGTCCCTGTAAAGCACCACTTTACTGTCCACCACGCCTACCCTGCTAGTCCTCATCCTCCCTGCCCCCACCGACCAGATTGCTTCTCCCAACATGCACACTTGCTCGCAGTCTGGCCTCAGTTGTCAGAGAGTGGCCAGGTATGTGTGACTTGTGTAGTGTGTATTTTGTCTACTTTAGAAGAAGGCCTTTTGGCTGAAAGCTTGCATGTTTAGCAGTCATTTTGTTGTGCCTCTGTGTGACTTGACATCTCATCCATATGGTGAGTAGTAATCTACTTGTCGAGGCCCTATACGATATTAGGCAGGTGTACCAGTTTCTTTGGCTCTTCAGTGTACTAATAGAACCATGACTGGCATTTGAACTAGTGAAATATTAGATTCACAAAGCACTGCCTCCAGTGTGAAGGAGTTACATATGCTGTGGGTGGATTTAGTACAAGCTCTCTGCATGTAATATTTGCCATACATGTAAACCAGATTTCAGAAGAGTTGTTCCACTGAGAAAGCCATTTACATGTTCACTAATCAAATTTTAGAAATGTAAAATAGAGACAGATTATATTTTCTGTGACCTAAGATGTTTGACTGTGTGAATCACAATATTCATAAAGTTTTATGCGACTTACAGTGTAGCCAACAAATGGAAAATGGGACATCTAACCAAAAGAATACAGAAAGTTGGAAAGTTGTGCTTAGCAACTCAACCAAAGCAGTCCAGGGACATTATTTGGATAGGGGAGAAATCATCTTTGGGGTTTCCCAAGGCTCAGTCTTAGGTCAACTATTGTTCCTCATACATATAAATGACCTTCTGTCTAATATACAACAAACAGAATTAGTTCTTTTCGCAGATGACACTAGTATTGTAATCAAGCCAAGCATACATACAGAAACAAAAGAAACAGTAAACAATGTTCTTAAAAATATTATTGACTGGTTTCCCACGAATATTAAAAAAACACAACATATTCAATTCTGCACATCTAGGGGTATTACACCACTGATAAGTATAGCACATGTTGAGGAAATAATAAATAGACTGGAAACTTCAAAATTCTTAGGTGTCCATATTAATAAGAATTTAAACTGAAAAAGGATATTTTGGATCTCCTAAAACAACTTAGTTCAGCCACAGCTGCATTTAGAATCATTGCAAACTTTGGGGGAGACGAATCAGTAAGTTGACATATTTTGCATATTTTCATTGAAAAATGTCATATGGAATAAGGTTACGGTGTAACTCATGTTTAAGAAAGAAATTCGTCATTTCTCAAAAATATGTTGGAAGAGAAATGTGTAGTGCACAACTGCAGTCTTCTTGTCAACATCTGCTTAAGGAGTTTGGCATTCTGACTACTGCTTCACAATGTATTTATTTCCTCATGAAGTTTGTTGTATACGACTGCAATTCAAAAGGAACAGTGACACACATAATTACAATACCAAAAAGAAAAATTGCATTCATTACTCCGCATTAAGCTTGTATTTAGCACAAAAAGGGGTTCACAATGCTGTAGCTACAGTTTTTGATAACGTACCCTGTAGTATAGAATGTCTGATAGATAGCAAAAATTTGAAAACAAACTAAAAAAGTTTCTCCCTGACAACTACTCCTGTTTTGTAGAAGAATTTCCATTATTGTAATGGGTAAAAGGTGGTGAACAGGAACAGCTAACCCAGACCTGTGTATATTAAACAAAATAAATCTTTAGAAATGCTCAGCAAGTAGCCATACTTCAAAAATTAATTTTCAATGTGTACGTAAAATGACTTGTTCCACATCATTACAATTTATCATGCAAATTACCCATGGAACATGAAACTAACTAATATGGAAACAGAGATGCATCAGTAATGAAGCAGCCCAAGCTGGTTGTGGTACAAAGAAAATAAAGGTGAGGTAGACAATGTTTCTTAAAATGAACATAAGCTTCAGTTCTCCTTCTTTGGAGCAGAATTACACAACACAAATAGTAGTTCACAATTAAGTCTGTTTTCGGTATATTGTTTCAGATGGACCTAAATGTCTAGTTACACAGCCACTCTGCATCGGGGCAAACTACCCAGTCCAAGTTGTGGAGCCAAGTTTCGATGTAGCTTGAAGACAGGAGCTGGCTGTCCATTGTCACAGCAGAATAGAAGAGTCCCAGGAGACGAACTGGGATCAGACAAAAGGTAACAGAATGACTCCATGAGACCTTCTTATCAACAAACCATGCAGCTGTTGGTGTGGTTCCTAACAGAGCTCGTCTATGGAGGTCTGGCTTGCCTTAGTCATGTGGTGGGCTGTATACTGTTGAGGCACTAATATACAGTGAGATCTATTTTCAACCATGTGAGCCTGTAAAAGAGAGTACGTCACAGATAACTGTGCTCTCATGTAGTGATACCATTGCTGCTTACCAGCTAGGCGTGCACTCAGAATTGCAGTACACTGATGTACTCTGTGTGCCTTGTGTCATAGGCCACCATTGATGTAGGGCTATGAGTCCCAACATAGCATCCCTCCTCCCTTGTAGAAAAGAGGTAGTGACATGTCTTGATGCCTGCATCTACATCTATAGCCTGTCTTATAGTGTGTGGTAGAGGGTAGTTTGTGTACTACTATTACTGTTCCCTTTCCTGTTACAGTCGTAAAGAGTTCACTGAACAATGATTGCTGCTAATCCTCCATATGGGCTTCAATATCTCAGAAGGTTGTGGTGCCACTGTCCTGGAAAGTGGAGAGGCCATTGACATCCATGGGAGTGAGCACCTGGCCCACTGGAAGGCAAGTGGCACTGGGTCCTGTGGCTGAGGCAGCCAGCAGTCATGATTGTTGCTGCTGGTCATTGGGGGAGGGGGGCAGGGGGGGGGGGGCAACTGTGGAAAAAAAAAATGTGGGAACTCTTTTGTCTAGGCAGCTGATGTTTATGAGTGTGCACCTAGTTGATATTATTTCTGCAGTGAAAGCCCTCTGGCAGCTGGACTTTCACCCTTGCTCTACCTAGAACGTGACAAGAGACAGTACCCACTGTTGCCAACTGCTGGAAAATACTAGTGCCCAGACTGTAACCTGAAGGGTGTAGTGAACACCGAGTGGGAGGGATGGTACAAAATTGTGGGCAATATGGCTACTATAGAAGTTTTCATCTGGGGTAGATCTGTTCTGTGGAGAGGAGCAGTAGGTGGTTAGAAATAAAGTGAGCACCCCATCGAGATCATGATGTTTGTGCAACTTCGCCAGTTGATTTTTGAAAGTACAAATGAACTTTCCACCAGCGAGTTGGAAGCAGGGTGGAACAGAGCTGTGTGTATCAAAGCTAAGTCACTCTCCACACAAAAACCATGAAATTCTGTTGATGAAAACTGCTTGCTTGCTTTGGTGTGTTGTGCACTCTGCAACCATGAGTTCTATATCTTTGTTGATACCCTCTAGAAAAATTGTTGGTGAACTGATCTTTTAATGAGACCATGACCCAATGGCCTTTCTGAAGTAATAACAAGACATAGTGTTGGAGTGCTTGTGGAAGGACCACTCGGATGTGCCCATTATCTCCATGGAGAAAGAGGACACCATTGAGATTGGACAGCTCATGTTGGCGACACCAATAGGCCTACATGACTTCGTGGAGGACCAGGTCCCCCAATGACCAGCAGGCAATGACTGTGGCATGAATGGGCAAGCTGGTCAGCATTGCCTCAACTTCAGAGTGAGTATGAAAGCAGACCTCAGGGACTGTGTCAAACTCGAGGTCCTGTGCCGCTGGGAGACATAGGACTTTTGCATTGGCTTGAAGCACTGCGGACTGATATAGGATGTCATAGTGGTACCCTAAGAGGAACAGTGCCCATCTTTGCAAGTGACAGGCTGTCCTGATCCAAATATTAGCATGAGAACTAAACAGAGGTAATAGAGGCTTATAATCCATTAATAGGAAAAATCATCATCCATACACATAATGATGAATTTTCTTTAGTGTAAACATAATAGTTAAGGCTTCTTTTTTTGTTTGACTGTAATTTCCCTGCACCTGTGTCAATGCCTTGAACACAAATGCATTTGGGGATTCCACTTCATCAACAGTATGGGAAAGAACTGCCACCAGGCTGTAATCAGGTGTATCATCTGCTACTATCAAAGGGCCTGAACAATCATATTTATGAGGCATACTGCATGGAGAGGAGCCTGTTTTAGGACCCAGAAAGTCTTGTCACAAATTGAGTACCATCGCTACTTCGCATTCTTGTACTAGAGCTGGTGTAGCAGTTTGGCATGAGGAATGAATTTTCTGTAATAATTCAGTTGACCTAACATGGAATTAAGTTTTTGGTATCTCTGGGGGTTTCTAGTTTCTGTATGGTCTTGATATGATGCAGAGGGGACACATCCTTGATGTGCTGAAAACACGACCCAGATATCCCACGTTTGATACAAAGGAACAACATTTTTCCTTATTGCATTTCAGATTAGCATCTTGAAGCATGCCAAACAAGGAGTCAAAATTTGTTCTAGATCCTGCTCATTTCTACCAGTGAGAATGATATTGTCAAGATAGTTCATTATCCCTGGAAGGTCATGTGTTGGGCATTCCAAATAGCACAGGAATATGGTGATGCCAAAGGGAAGACAACTATACCAAAAAAGACCAAATGGCTTGTTGATGACCAAGATGTTTCTGGAGACTTCATCAAGTGGAAGCTGCAAGTAAGCATCCTATAGACCAATTTTTGTGAAGACTTTGCCTCCAGCAAGGCCCATGATAACATCCTTCACTTTAGGAATAGGGTACATGTTAATAATGCACTGGGCATAGACGACTGGCTTAAAATCTTTACAAATTCTTAACACTCCATTTAGTTTTTTAACAAGTGAGGTTGCCCACAGACCATTTGTAATGGTAGTCAGAATTCTTTCTTCCATTTAGTGTCACAGCTTGAGATGAAGCTTGCTGCATACAGCAAAGGGAAAGTTTCACCCTTTAAAGAAGCTGGATGACACCGCAGGCAACAAATAGTGCTTCAAAGCTGGTGACACCAACTGATGGATGTCAAAAAACAGAGGCATATTTTGAGCAAAGACCCTGCAGGCAGGACCTTAGAATGAATGGTTGAATGCTAATCATTGAATCATTGACACACAAACCAAGGGCATTGAACAGGTCTAACACCAAAATGTTCATGGCTCTGTTGAGTCGATTCTGAGGGTGCAGGTCATCAGGGAGGCTGCTTGGTACTGTATCCAAGCACTGAACTGGCCCTTTACTTCAATGATGTCTTTACTATAGCCCTTCAACTGCTTTTAAACAATGTGCATTGGAGGGGAGACCAAGGAGCCCCCGAATTAGAATCTCTGGGGGCCAATCAGATACAATTGACATTCATCATCATTTCAAGTTTGGTCAATTTTTCTCCACAGGTTGTACATTTAACCCTTAGAAACAATTAAATCTCTCTTCTTGAAGTGGAAAGAGATGAAGTTTGGTGAAGTGTTAGCAGAGCAAAACAGAATCATGATTTCTAGTAAGTATATTGGTTCATGAGGAACTGAATGTCTAGTTACATAAATATTCTGAATCAGGCAAAAATACCCAGTCCAGGAGTCCATGTCTTAGAGACAAGTGTCGACCTCAAAGATAGCAGCTGGATGTTCCATGCTGCAGCAGAGGAGAAGAGTCCCAGGAGGCAGGCTGGGCTGTGGAATGGCCTGAGGAGAGATTCTGATTGAGCAACCGTGGCAGCAGTCAGTGTAACTACCCATAGAAACAATTCATGGAGAACTGACTTGTCAAAGCCATGTGCCATCCTGAATGCTGTTGTGTGCAGTTGGGGTGATGGGACCTCTGATACATCTAGATATGGCTCTGACAGGTGACACTCACATAAGGATCCTGTCTGATCACCCGCATCCATTCATGTTATTATATCCTATAACACGACACCTATTTTTGAACGCATGAACCTGTGGAAGTAAGTAGGTCTGCACTTACTGCACCCTCATATAGTGATAACTCTGCTGTCTGTGACAAGCCATGTGCTCGGAACTGCAGTGATGAGTTTCACTGATGTAGCCCCTGCGACTTGTGGCATAGGCCATCTTCAATGCAGTCCTGTTGAGCTGGAGGACTATGAGCTCCAACATAGGAAGTAATAATACACTGAAGCAGCAAAGAAACTGGTATATGCATGCATATTCAAATACAGGCAGAATACAGCACTGCACTCAGCAACGCCTATATAAGACACCAAGTATCTGGCACAGTTGTTAGATCGGTTACTGCTGCTACAATGTCAGATTATCAAGATTTAAGTGTGTTTGAATGTGGTGTTATAGTCAACATAAGAGTGATGGCACACATCATGTACGAGGTAGTGATGAAGTGGGGATTTTCCCATATGACAATTTCACAAGTGTACTGGAATATCAGGAATCTGGTAAAACATCAAATCTCCAACATTGCTGCGGCCGAAAAAAGATCCTGCAAGAATAAGACCAATGATAACTGAAGAGAATCGTTCAATGTGACAAAAGTGCAACATTTCTGTAAATTGCTGCAGATTTCAAATGTCAGCATGCGAACTATTCAATAAAACATCATCGATAAGGGCTTTTGGAGCCAAAGGCCCACTCATGTGCTCTTGATGACTACACAACACAAAGCTTTACGCCTTGGCTTGGCCCGTCAACACTAACATTGGACTGTTGATGGCTGGAAATATGTTGCCTGCTCAGACAAGTTTCGTTTCAAACTGTATCGAGCAGATGGAGGTGTACAGATATGGAGACAACCTCATGAGTCCATGGACCCTGCATGTCAACAGAGGACTGTTCAAGCTGGTGGATGCTATGTAATGGTGTAGGGCATGTGCAGTTGAAGTGATGGGACCTCTGATACATCTAGATATGACTCTGACAGGTGACACGTACATAAGAATCCTGTCTGATCACCCACATCCATTCATGTCCAGCGTGTATTCCGACAGACTTGGGCAATTCCAGCAGGACAATGTGACACTCCACACATCCAGAACTGCAATAGAGTGGCTCCAGCAACACTCTTCTGAGCTTAAACACTTCTGCTGGCCACCAAACTCCCTAGACATGAACATTATGGAGCATATCTGGGATGCCTTACAATGTGCTGTTCAGAAGAGATCTCCACCTCGTCGTGCTCTTATGGTTTTATGGACAGCCCTGCAGGATTCATGGTGTCAATTCTGCCCAGCACTACTTCAGACATTAGTTGAGTCCATGCCACGTCGTGTTGCAGCACTTCTGCATGCTCACGGGGGCCCTGCATGATATTAGGCAGGTGTAGCAGTTTCTTTGGCTCCTCAGTGTACTAATAGAACCATGACTGGCATTTGAACTAGTGAAACATTAAATTCACAAAGCATTGCCTCCAATGTGAAAGTGTTACACATGCTGTGGGTGGATTTAGCACAAGCTCTCTGCATGTAATATTTTTCATACATGTAATCCTGAAACAGTGACGTGCAGAAAGTCATCAGCTATTAGTAGCAGGGCTAGCTGATTTATGTTTACTTTTATGTTTTATTTATTTACTTTTGAGGTCTGAGGATCCTTAAAGCTAGTGTACTGCTAGGATGTATGATGTATCTGATTATTACAGTAATAACTATATGTAAATGGTCGTAGGGTTTACTATCTAAATCATATGTAAACGTATACAAGAAAAGTGGAGTGCACTTGCTCTGATAATAACTTGCATGATTGTAGTAATAATGGCAATGCAAGCAAATTATAAGGCTTACTCCATAATTCATAAATAAAACATTCTGTCGACAATTGATTTACCAGTGCTACATAGTAGGCACACAGTAATGCTTAAAATTAACTGCAGTTCACAAGGTATTATGCAATGTCAAAAAGTTTCCATAAAGAATAGTAAAGAGTTATCCAAAAGATGAAGTTTTCTTGGATTTAGTCAGATCCCCAATAACTGATTTGACATAAACTTGTAGTTTATTTATCCTTTTATGCTTGACTAATATACTCCTTTTTGTTTATTGCTAAGAATTTTTATATCTTTGTGAAGATAACGTTATCAAAAATGGCTCTGAGCACTATGGGACTCAACTGCCGAGGTCATAAGTCCCATAGAACTACTTAAACCTAACTAACCTAAGGACAACACACACATCCATGCCCGAGGCAGGATTCGAACCTGCGACCGTACCGGTCGCGCGGTTCCAGACTGCAGCGCCAGAACCGCTCGGCCACCAGCCGCCGGCGATAATGTTATTAATTGTTAATTTTGTGAACTGTTAATCATATATTGCAGCGTTTGCACATTTGCCTGAATTTCTTGTTTGCATGAAACAAACAGTGTGCAATCTACTGTTTTCACACACTGTGTTAAAAACTCTAGAAGAAAGGCAATTTTGAAGAGTGGCAACACTGTTATTCAACATCTGCAGCTTTGTCATTGCAGAAGCTGTAAAAATATGCCATATTCATATCAGTGAAAACATAGCATTTTTAGTAACAAACTGTACATAAAGACATTAGGAGATATTTCAGACTGATGTATTCATAAATGATCAGGCACATACAGATGCAGGAAACAACAGTCAATTTCAAATTCAAAAGTATTGTTTCATGACAGCAACAATATTTAAAACACACATGTTCCAAGTCAAGCAAATAGGTAATCAAATAGAAAAAAAGAAACCATGTGTCACTATAGTGAAAATAATTCAGAACTACATTCCTAACAACAAAAAACAAGTAGGAAGATTTATATGTTCAGCAGACTAGACAAAGAGGTGGTAAGGTCATTGAGGAACTTGATACTTTTAGTTCACAACAGGAGCATGTAGAAGAACTATGGTTCATGTTTAAATGTACAGTTGTCCATGCAGTGTATAGATACGTACCCACAGTATAGTTAATGAAGGGAGAGTTTCACTGTAAAGTGACTGTCTACCAAGACAGCTGTATAATAGGTGTAAAAGAGACTACTGTATACTAGGTATAAAACAAATTATGCAGCTATGGATAGAGATATACTGAATGGAACATGTTTAGCAGTAAAGAGAGCAATATGTGAAGCTTTCAGTGACTACCATAACAGAATATAAACAAAAACTCTTTCACAAAAGCCAAAGAAACTCTGGTCATATGTAAAGTTAGTGTCGAGCCACTCATGGACAACGCACCTACTGAAATTGAGAATAGTTTTAAATCTTCCTTTACAAAGAAAAGCCAGGACTATTGTCCCAATTTAATTCTTGTACCACTGACAAGATGAATGAAACAGATGTTAGTGACAGTGGGATTCAGAAACAGCTGTTATCATTAAAACTAAACAAAGCCCCAGGACCCAATGGAATCCCTATAAGATTCTACACCCAATTAGTGGCTTAGTTAGCCCCTCCATTAACTATTATACTATACCAAAAATTCTTCAAACAAAACACCATGCCCTGTAGCTGGAAGAAAGCCCAGGTCACACTTGTCTACAAAAGGGTAGCAGAAGTTATCTCTGGATAATAAAGAGTCTACTCACAAAGTGACAGCAGGAGAAAAAACAGGAGCAAGGGAGGGTTAGCAGAAAAGAAGAGAGGTAAAAAGACTTAGAGGTAAGGACAGAGGCTAATGAAGGTTGATGCCAGAAGGGTTATGGGAACATAGGATATATTGGAGGGAGAGTTCCCACTTGCGCAGTTCAGAAAAGCTGGTGATGGTGGGAAGGATCCAGATAGCACAGGCTGTGAAGCAGTCATTGAAATGAATAATGTTGTGTCAGGTGGTGTGCTCAGCAATGGGGTCGTCCAGTTGTTTCTTGGCCACAGTTTGTCGGTGGCCATTCATGGGGACAGACAGCTTGTTAGTTGTTATGCCCACATAGAATGCAGCAATGGTTCCATATTAGCTTGCAGATCACATGACTGGTTTCACAGGTAGCCCTGTCTTTAATGGGACAGGTGATGCTTGTGACTGGACTGGAGTAGGTGGTGGTGCGGGGATGTATGGAACAGGTCTTCCATCTATGTCTATTACAGATAGATGAGCCATGAAGCAAGAGATTGGGAATAGGAGTTGTGTAGTGATGGTGGAGGATATTATATAGGTTTGGTGGGCAGTGGGGTAGCAATGTGGGATGGGTGGGAAGAATAGTGTGTAGGACACTCCTCCTTTCAGAGCATGATGAGAGGTAGATGAAACCCTATCAGAGAATGTGATTTAGTTTCTCCAGTCTTGGGTGGTACTGAGTCATGAGAAGAATACTCCTCTGTGACCAGATGGTGGGACTTTGGAAAGTGGTGGGTGACTGGAGACATAAGGCTTGGAAGGCCTGTTTTTGTACAAGATTGGGAGGATAATTAAGGTATGTGAAGGCCTCAGTGAGACTCTTGGTGTATTTCGAGAATCACTCATCACCACAGATGTGAAAGCCATGGGTGGCTATGCTGTATGGAAGGGACTTCTTGGTATGGAATGGGTGGCAGCTGTTGAAGTGGAGGTATTGCTGGTGGCTAGTAGGTTTGATATGGACAGATGTTTATGGGATATGTAGGACCAGGTGAAGCGAATGGGGGAGAAGGTGTTGAGGTTCTGGAGGAATGTGGATAGGGTGTCCTCACCCTCAATCCAGATCATGAAGATGTCATCAATGAATCTGAACCAGGTGAGGTGTTTGGGATTCTGGGTATTTTGGAAGGATTCCTCTAAATGGCCCATGTATAGGTTGACATAGGATGGTGCCATGTGGGTGCCCATAACCGTGCCCAGGATTTGTTTGTAGGTAATGCCTTCAGAGAAGAAGTAATTGTGGGTGAGGATATAGTTAGCCATGGCAATTAGGAAGGAGGTTGTTGGTTTGGAATCTGTCAGGCATTGGAAAAGGTAGTGTTCAATAGCAGTAAGGCCACAGGCATTAAGTATGTGAGTGTAAAGGGCATGGCATCATTAATGATGAACAGAGAACCATGTGGTAAAAGAACAGGAAATGTGGAGAGTCCATGGAGGAAATGATTGGTATCTTTTAAATAGGAGGATAGGTTGTGAGTATTAGGCTTAAGGTGTTGGTCTGTGAGAGCAAAGATTCTCTCAGTGGGGGCACATTTACAGCCCATTTACCAATGGGGTGTCTTGTGCGGTTGGGTTTATGGACTTCAGGAAGCATGTAGAAGGTAGGAGAGTAGGGAGTGGTAGGGGTGAGGTGAGAGACGGGTCTGGGGAGAGGTTCTGGGATGGGTCTAAGAATTTGAGGAGAGACTGGGGATCCTATTGAATTTCTGGAAAGAAGTCACTGTGGCAGGATTTGTAGGTGGATGAATCTGACAGCTGGTGGAGTCATTCTGGCAGCCAAAGTGACAGGACCTGGAACACTATTGTGCTGACAAAGCAATGGATTTGGCATGAGAAGAATAAAGTAAACATGAATTAAGATGAAAGTAATACTTTTGGAGAAAATTTTCAGTGAAACATATTGCTGATATCCCAAGCAGTGGAATTAACAGTCAGTGTCACAGCGGTGCAAAAACCCTTACCAGCACAACACATAAAGAGAGTCAAGAAGCTTTGAGTTTCAACAGTTATTAAATCAGCTGACAAAAGCTGTGTCAAATAAGTGGTAGTAAGTCCACGAGTCAGAAAATCGTCCATCGAATATGGCTTCAAAGAAATGCAGTTGGTTATTAGATCAACAAAGATGTCCATGTAACTGAAAGCAATCACATCTCCAGCTCATCAACCTTCAGTAATGCCCAATCCAGCGGTGCACCCACCTGCAGTAGAGCAGTTTGCCTAGGTCTGCATTCCAGTTTCCTATCAGTTTCGCAACGCAGTGGTGCAAGCATTGTTTGATGAACTGTGTTAAATCTGATTTGGTCTGTTGATCATCATGATGGTGTGTATTTTGGGAAATCAAAAGTGGATTTGTTTATCAAAGTTTTTCCTTTTGGATTGTGTACAATATAAATTGTCAACACAACTTGACTGTTATTAACTGACTAAGATTAAACATAAGCTTGTTATTATGGAGCAGTATGCCTGTACTGACTAGGAGTATGGTGCAATGCCTAGAACAAACATTCAAGTCCTTTAGTGAACAGTTTGAGCAATTTAAGTCTGTGGGACAGGAGCTAAAGTTTGAATTAAATGCAAAAATAGACACTCAATGTATTATGAAAAATGTTGTTATTAACAAAAAACAAATGATAGCAGAGTGAAATACAATGATAGAGAGTACAAATACTAATTTAAAAGTGTAAATTAAGTGCTGAAATATGGATAACTAATGCTATCATTGAAAACTTATTATCAAGTCTCATCAAGAAAAGCTAGAAACTAACAATAAGATTTGTACATTACAAGCCACAATATATGATTTAGTAGATGATTTGTATTCTGACATAATTAAACAGTGTGATTTAGTATGAAATGAGCAGTTCATGGACGTAAATAATGATCTGAAACTGGTTAAAGAGTTCACTGAACAGAAATCTCTGGAATTCAATAAACAGATGTCAGACATGATAGTCTAATTAAACCCTTAGAAAGGAGTAAAGGTTCTAATGTAACAGCAGTGTTCTGACATAACAGCAAAATTCGACCATAACAGCAGTTTCAGGCTCTACACTCGTGAAGCGGAACAGGTTAGTGAGTTAACTGAACAAAAAGTTCAGCGAAAAGGTGAATCCTCTATTGATATGTTGCATTCTTCCAGGGATGTAGATGGAACAGAGAGGAGTTCCAAAAGATCTGGAATGAATTAGCCAAAACTAAGGAAGACATTAGTAAAAAGGGAGAAAATGACAACTATGGGATTTCACTTGAGTTAATAGATGAACTATGTTTAGAGGGGGAACACATTTACCTAAGCAGTTCGCAAAATTTAGACCTGAAAATTGTGTGCCTTGTATGTACTTTTTAGGAGTATTTTTGAAGTTCCTATGCACTTTTTAAAAGTATTTTTGAAGTTGTTACCGAAATGGTGAGATGACTGCAAGGGGATCGATTTTGCCCTACGTTACTTAGAAGGGGATGTTGCTGAAGGGGGAATAGCTCATTTGCAATGGAATTCTTGAGATGATTTTGAAGACAAATTTAAGAAGTACTGGTCATCCAATACTCGAGAAAAGGATAAGCATATAGGAATTATTGTTATAGTTTGAGCTCCATGGATTTATAGGTGCACTTACATGAAGACTCTACATGTTATACAGCGATCCTGTAGGAAAGAAAATTTGATCAGTTTTGAGTACTACCTTTTCATTTGAATATATCTGTAGCTGTTTTCATATTGTTAACAGACAAATCCTCGGGAATTGAATTAGTACAAGAGTTAATTATGTTCATATGTGATTTGCAAAACATGGGAAGAAAATTTATGTTCTTAGTTAAAACTTCCATTCTGGAAGGGATGCATTGAGGTTTTCTGTCATGTAGTAGATGTTAAGAGGATAGAACTTGATCTGGAACCATTAAATATAAAACAATTGTGTTAATTTTTAGAGTTAGCCAACTTCTACAGGAGTTTTCTAAAAGACAATCCATGAATGAGTCTTTACGCCTATGTCCATTAAAACAATGACTGAAGTGGATATGAAATAATGGTGCCGAGTAAGCATTTAATCATATTAAGTGAGCTCTTCTGGGAACCAAGATGTTAAGTTTTCCAAAAATTAATCAAGCTTTTTAACTGAAATGTGGCCCAGGCTGTGAATTCTTTCAAGGGATATGGGATCCTGAAAAAGGAGAACCTAATATGATAGCCTTGCTAGTAGATGCCTTAATAAACATGAATTGAATTACACAGTTACAGAAAACAAGTTGTTGGCGATTATTTGGAGTTTACAGAAATTTCAAACTCTGGTATGTGGACTGTAAATAATAATACACATAGACCACCAAGTCCTACCACTTTTAACAGAAAATAGGTTACTTTATAGTCAATTAATGAGATGGATCTTATTCTTACATTACTTCAGGTTACAAATAAATTACATCAAGGGTCACTTAACACAGTAGCGGATGCACTTTCTCAACTGCCCTAGGTATTAATATCACACTTAAGATGGAAGACCATGGAATAACATTTACAGTTAACTTTATGGCTATTAGTTATATCAATAACAAAGAAAGTCTTCTAGCTGGAGAAATCAGAGGAGGGCTGGAGTCTGATGGGTATTTCGGTAATACGTTAGATCATGGGACCATTGAATGTTGTCAGAGGAGGAAGTGGTTTTTATGTGAAGATAACATTGGAAGTTACACATTCCTCGGATAGCAGTAGATGATCTGATTTGGTTTTTACGTACAAGCTATGGTAATTTTGAGGTAAGAAAGTCTATTTAGTATATGATAAAATTCTACTATTTTAAGAAATTGAGTAGAGAAGTAAGCAGAATTTAAAGGACTCATACACTGTGTCCAAGAGTTAAGGAAAACAATAGTTAAGTAACTCATAAAATGTATCCAGTAGTGTCAAAGGCTGTACAGGATTTACAGCAGCCAGTACATTTGGGACTATATCTAAAAGAAGGGTAGTGGTGTCATCTATATTTGTGACAATAGAATGTCGATCAAAGTACATAAAATTATATCCTATAAATTGACAACCACAACTACTATGATTAATTGTTTAATATAGTGCAGTACTTTCAGGATATGGGAAAACCCACCCATTCACTAACAGACAGTGGTGCACATTGTAAGCAACAGCTTTAAAGAGTTCCTGACATGTGAAGGTGTCAAGTGTATCACTGTTTCCAAGTATCATCCCCATCTCAGCAGGGAATAATGAGGAAATCAGAAAACTGTGTGAAACGTATTTTTCTACTAAACATACTAGCTGGATTCAGGTGACCACAGAATTTATGGTTATTTTAAACCCATTTCACAATTTGTCAACAGGGCTTTCTCCTGCAGAGGTGATGAACTGGAGGTTCATTAGGAACCATAATTACTTTTTTTTATTGGCCAGATGAGACAGGGGTAAACACTGACAACATACAGAATTGTGTACAAAGAATGTCAAAAAGGGAAGCTCAGTGGTAACTGCAGGAACAATTGTAGCACAATCAAACCTGATTTTCACATAGGTGATATGAGGCTAGTTAAAGCTTACCACTTGAGCTGAAACATAAAGAAAAAGATTACCAGTCCCTTCACTGGTAGGAAGACTCATGTAATACAGCAAGTATACCACATCTGAAAGCAATGTTTCTGGTAGGCCAATCAAATGGAAAAGACATGGGATTATCTAATATAGACATGATAAAAATATACTTAGAGTCATACATCAGGAGAGTGTGTGTTCTTTATGGAATATTCAGGGTTATGACTGTAGGGCTCCCAGTTAGCTACTATACTACTTACTATTTTCATTTCTGCATAGCAGTTTCTCAGTCACCTATTCTGTCTTCCATAAATTGCTATTTCAACTATGCTCTCAATGTGCTTCCAACTATGCTTTTAACTACCGGTATGCTCTCAGAGATGTTGCTTATTGGAACATGGCAAAACTTAATACCAGTAAATAGTTTTTTATAGGATTCAAACATGGCTATCCTCTCTGTATCTAACACAAAATAAGTAGGTCATAAAAGGCAAAAAACAATGAGGAGTGCATAACATGCTCCTATAAAGTAATCAAACAAAGTAACTGTATATTTCAAAAATTAGCAAATGTGAAGTAACCAAGCTCTTTGGACTACCTTGCATTAGTTATGTAAAACTATAAACAATATAACTAACATAATTAACTTAATTACTGTACCTAGGTATGCTATGTTACCAAACTGTGTGAGAAATATCACATTTGCTTACTACAATGTTCAAAGATTAAAACGCAAGAGGATGTTTCAGTAACAATACTGTCATTACCATCTTTCTCATTCTTCCGCAGGAATTTCCTGCAAACTATGCATACAAATAGGTGCTAATAAGTAGCAATGATTTGTAGGGGTTAACGATATAGCGTGCACCCGCCTTCACGTTTATGCTATATATGTTATGGGGTACAAATTTTGTGTTAATATTAAATGATTTAACAAAGAAAATTAGTTTAAACTATCATTTCTATTTATGACATGATAAGTAGCATTGTTACCATCTGTCTCATAGGTATTATAAACAGAGGAGGATTATAATTAAGTAATACTGACCCAGTATGATTTTGTATACTTCATAAATAAGGTATGGATGAGTGTGTAATTAACAATGCATGCGTATGTTGCGGGCACGGGATCCTAAAGCATATATAATACCATGTGGTAACTAACCAAAAACACTGCATAACACACCTATAGAAATTGGTGAACGATACATATCTACGGAAAAAGTACATCAATTTTTCTTTTTGTGCATCAGCACCAACTACATGTAGGGAAAGGAAAGGGAAAGTACACTTACATGCATATTAGATAGTTGACATGCGAACATCCATATAAAATCAAGAGGACAGTTATTTAGGTATACTGAAAGACACATTAGAAAAACACATTTGCAGTGAATAAAAATAAGCTATAATCACATTAATTCAAATACAGGGGAGTATACTTAAGGAACAGTAGCTGAGGAACCTCACCAATCAAGTACAGGTTCTAAATGTGACGGAAGTAAGTTACCTTAAACTACATGAGAAAAGAAGATATGATAGTGATATATAATGATTAAGCAGGATTCCGTACCCTTATATATAAACTGTATAGTGTGTGGGGTGGGTGGACCAGAGGATACTGTATACATGTTGTTTTTTGCAGGTCAAATTGAGCATAGGTTTGGGCAACATACATGCTTCATTTCATAAAATCGGATAACGGAAAAAAAGGTATCATAATTTAAAGTTTTATGAGTCTGTTCAGCTTAGTAGTTCACATCTTTACCTTCATGCCATGATGATCAAAGTGTGACAGAAGTCTTTCATGAGATTATGTCAGTGACAGCATTAAGTGCCCCAATCTTATAGTCATGAATACAAACACACACTGAATTTACTGGGCTAAAATATACAGATTTACTGATTTTACTTTGGGTATTAAAAACTTAATGAAAGTGCTTTGCTTCTTTTGAGAGGTTTTATTTTTATTTTGCATATGTGTGTGTGTGTGTGTGTGTGTGTGTGTGTGTGTGTGTGTGTGTGTGTGTGCGTGTTTTTGTGTGTGTGTGTTTATTCTCATGGATAATTGAATTCCATGGATAATCCACAATTTGTTATTTGTTATTTATTTATTTATCCTGTGGATTACATATTGTACAAAGTACACATGATATAGGACAAGTCATTTTTCTTAACAAATATGTAGCTTGGAGAAAAAAAATAGGCAATGGACTGCCATTTAAAAAAATGTACACAAAATTGTTCGTTGATGAATATAGTAACTTCACATACAGAGAATACAAACAATTTACATGGGGAACTAAGAAACATGTAGGCATGTAGTGCTACTTTAAATTTACACAAATAATCACTGAGATTACAGAATAGTGAAAATGTCAACTGGAAACACAACTGAAGGACAATGTCATTTAAAAACTACATTAAACATGAAATTAACATTGAGATTTCACAGACGATTAAGTTTTAATACTTATAGAATGTGTACTTGTACATTCAAAAGCGAGTTGAAAAATTTTGGGAAGTGAAACTGAAACATAGTTGTGTATAGTAGAAATTAGGCTATTATTTTGCTTACAGAATGTTTTACTCTAATCACAGTATTTTACAAAGGAACTTTATAATTTTTCATTTCCAGGAATTCTTGTACTGAATAGAAACAGTGCTTTGTCAGAAATGCCTTTAGTTTATTTTTAAATATTGGATCTGGAGCAGTTTTTATTTGTTCTGGAATTTTATTGTGTAATATGACACCCAGATGAGTTATATATTTTTGGTATGATGATGTCCTTGAAAAAATTTGATGGATATTAGATTGCCCTCTGGTATAATGAGCGTGTATATCATTGTTTCGGATTAATTTACCTGTTCTTGAGAGGTATTCCCTGGTGAATAGGATTGTTTCTTGAATGAATAGGGATGGGATGCTTAGAACATTAAGTTTTATAAATTGACATTTACAGGATTCCAGCTTTTTGAGGCCACAGATTATCCTCAGTGCTCTTTTCTGTAGTTTAAATATATTTGTGCTGTGAGTTGAATTTCCCCAAAAGATGATTCCGTAGCGGAGCAATGAGTGGAACTGTGCATGGTATGCTTGCATTAGTGTGGATTTACTTGTAGTAGATTTTAGTATTCTTAGTCCATAGCACAATCATGAGAGTTTCTTTGATAAATTGTTTATATGTGTGTCCCATTTTAAATTTTGTTGGACCCATAGACCCAAAAATTTTGTTGCATTTACATTTTCAATTTCATCGTTATTTAACTTTACTTGGATAGTTTTTTGACTGGATGTGGGAATTAGATGGAAGTTGAAGTACACAGTAATGTATAAGGGTTGTTCAAAAACAAAAATTAATTACAGTGTCATAATTAAAATGACTTAACTATTGCTTATAACAAATGCTACTTTCATTGTCATAGTATGTGTGAAAATGTGATATTTACAAAGAATAAAATACAATCTAATTTCACATTGCATTACAAACTTTGAAACAAAATAGTCATGAGTGATTTCTGTCTCACGAGGTAGCTTATCTTTTACATGTCACACTATAAATTTATGCCTCACCAACTTGAAAGGAGAGTATCCTCTTGATGTTCAGTCCATTGAAATGCTGATGCATAACTAATGACTGTTTCTGGAATTAGAGAAATGTTGTCATCTTTGTCAGTGTCATTCATCTCCTTGGATTTCCTCCAGCTCTCAATTTTCTCATGCAATTGATCTCCCAGAAATCATTACATAATTAAGAAGCAGCTTTATTATCCCCACTTAACTTTTCTCCTAGGACGGCAATCTCTCAGATACTACAATGCTGTTGAAATCTTGTTCATCATCTGAAAGATGAATTAAAATATCCTTTAATCACCAAGGCTCTGAAGAAAAATTGGGTCTGTTTGGCACATACTGGGCCAGATGCTTGTGTGCCATCTGTTCTTTTCTGTTGAAGCCGTTCCAGCATGGCTTTATCCAGTTCTGCCTAGTATTCTACATCGACAAATCTTTAGTTGAGTCAGAACTGCTAGAAGACTGAATTATTTCATCTTTGTTTTTCTGAATACACACGGATCATAGTTCCGCCCACTTTGTAAATCAATACCAGATTTCACACACCAATACTGCCTTCTTTGAGTTTTCCAGTTTCAGCTGTATTGCTAAAGTCACAAAGTAGAGGAACTTACCTGAGCTGTAGTAGTATATAAGTCATATACAGATTCAATCAATGAATGATAAGAGTGTACGTGTCTGAAATTTGTGTGCTGTTCATAATATAGATATTAAAAAGTAAAGGCTTACAGTATTTAAGTTAACAAAAGGTTTTTACTTATCCTAAAAACTCAATTCCTCTGGTTTGAGGGCAAGAATATAAGTATTCTCTATCTATATTTACTGTAATGCATCTCCTATAGTGACTACTCTAGGCATATTAGGGGAAGTATTATGGTTTGTCAAGTTTGATAGGCTTTTCTATTTATTAGTAGAAACCTGGTTGTTTAAGAGTTTAGTATTAGGGAGTTTCATACCTTTCTGCAGCGGGTTAAGCTTTATGGTTGGTTTGATAAGGAACTTTTAGGAGAGATCAACTTTAACTTAGCTTGAGCAGTAAATGTAACTACTTACCTACCTTACGTGAGTGAAGTAGAAGCCAAGTAAGAGGTACAGCAAAACAACTTTAGAAGTTCAGTTTCTTGACCTGATGAAGGTGAAACATCAAATGGGTAACAGAAATTCATAATTACTGAATGCCCAAAGAGTATGGTGAAGCAACCGTATTTACCAGTCCTCTTGGTGACCTGTTCACATCCACTAAAAAATAAAGACAAAGTAAAGAAAATTTATGTTCAGAACCACTGATAAATGTGACTTACTGCATGAACTTTAATTCATGTGAAGGATGTGATTACTTTGTAGACATGATTAGAAAATTTTGCATAAAGTGATTCATGGTCAGAAACATGGTCAAAGTTTTCACAAGGGAATTATATGGAAAAACGGTTACTACAAAGGCAATGTGAGAACAGTTTGCTACCAGAGTTTGAAACAACGATTTATATGCTTATTTATTAGCCATTGGGCATGTTTACCATGCAGTTGCCTTCATCAAAATACAGTTTACACATTCATAAAAGTATAGTTGTTACTAATTTTTACATTATACATTACGTACTAAAAAAACAAAGATGCTGTGACTTACCAAATGAGAAAGCACTGGTAGGGTGAGATATATGTGATGTAACAAATCACTTTGGTACAGTAGTAAGTTGCACAATATTTATAGTATATACAAATGGTGCTCACCACCATGGAATTTTTTTTCAGTTTGAATAGCGAGTTCAGACTTGTATATTGTTGGGGAGTTTTATCTCATTTGTACATTTAATCGGGTGTGGATGGATGCGGCAATTCTGTGAAGTGTGATGATGATAGCTGCTTTATCACATGTCACGTTACCTGAAGGTTTTGTAGTTCATATCATGCAGACTCAGCCCAGCTTGGAGATGCACCACATACCATAGAGAAATGAATACCGTGATAATCAATATTACATTAACGGAACAAGGGAGGAAGGTGAGCTGTCATTAAGACTCTAGGGAATTGCAGTTCATGTCATATGGAGGGCAGATATTGGCACAAATTTTTATGAAGTGTTTCCTGACTGTAAATGAGGATCAAAATATGAGAGTTCCCAGTGATAGGTTTTGATCATTTAGTAAAGGTTTAGATTTGTGAACACTTTCCTGTTTCCAGCACTAAAGAAGTTGCAGAGGAGACAGAGGCCATGTATGAAGAAAAAGACACAGTTTTGCTGTGTGGTTAGATCAAGAAACAGCAGCATAATATTCAAAAGTAATGGTGATCATAAATTTTTATCCAATCACATACACATGTCACATGAGGAACCAATTCACTCTGGCTCAGTTCCTTGATAGGAATGAGTAACACTTCGACCTGTGAGCAGTTCCTGTTTTCAAGCAAGGATTATGCATGAAAGAAATTAAAAATATCCTTACAGCCAGATGCTAGTTTGTTTACAACTAGCCTTTTCCCTGCAGCTTCATCTGCATATGAGTTTGATACATATATTGAACACATCTCCTCCTCACACTCCTGGGTCCACCTCTTCCTCCCTGTGACTGTCCACCCACATCCTCCCTCCTCTATCTGTGTATCTCCTCGTCTCCCTCTCTTTGTCAATTTCCTGCATCACCTCTCTCTGACTACATCTTCCTTCCCCCTTCCTCTGATACATCCTCCTCCCCCTCTCTCTTTCCATATCTGCCTCCCCATCTTCCTTTTCCACCTGCCTCATGCGTTTCCTCCTCCTCCTCCCCCCCCCCCCCCCTCTCTCTCTCTCCATTTCCTCCTCTGTCCACCTCAGTCTATCCCCAGTCACACTCATTGGCACATGTAGCCCTTGAAATTTAGTTCAATACAGCAGGCTGATACTATTACCACAACATGCCTGTCTTCCAGGGACTTGAAAATCATTTATTTGTCTTTGACATACTGGTCGGCGTGCAAATCAGGTTGGTAAATAGGCAGATACTTTTCCAACACAACACAGCTCTCATGCAGGGCAGCCTACATGTCAGGTAAAGTGATTCTTGTATCTGACATGTAGGCTGCCCTGCAATGCACGCTGAGTTGGCAGGCCAATAATGTTGCCAAACAATGTGCATATCATTCAGGACAGCCTGTATGCCAGGAGCTGAAAAAGACACATTTTTGCTTGTATTGGAGCTGGGATGTTATAACCCCAGCTGTCTCCATGCCAAATTTCATTGAAATCAATGTAGTGGATTGGGAGGAGATCCTGGACATACACACATACACTCTGCTTTACATGTATAACAAATTGCAAATCATCACCTGGCTGCATTGCCAACATCTACTGCAATGTAAAATCAAAACTTGTATGTTCCACACCAGGATAGGGGAACTGATCACAGATGCATCTGAAGATGGGACTGCCAGTCCCAAAACCAATTGTGCATTAAAGAAATTAAAAACCATCTTTGCAGCCAGACTGCAAATTAGTATTTTAAGTTGTTTGTATAGCAGCTTACAGCTAACTGATCTTCTCACATTAGCAATTTTTCTGATTTTTACTGTCTGCAGTTTAAAGATTTTAACTGCATCACTGAACTGACTCCCTATTTATATTCCACAGCTCATGATAGCATTAAAATATGGCAAATACACCATTTCCATAAAATCATCTGCTACCAATGGTTAATATTTTGGAGAACAAATATGGTGGAACTTTGTTTGCTAGTTATGTTAGCAATGTGGTCTTTCTATAGTAAACAGTCATATATGGTGAGCTCTAAAAATTTTATGTTATAAAGTATATTTATATCCAGTGCTGATCATTGTTAACAGTTACTCTTTTCTTCTTATGTTGTTGTTCTTGAACAGTACTACATTCGTTTTCTCATTATATAGCATTAACCTATTGGTTTCAAACTAATGAGTGATATATTCAAGCATAATTTTGGATACAGTATCCTGCAAATTTGTGTCCATGGTTATGCTGGCCATATTATCTGGAAAAAGAATCATTTGATTTTTTAGTGGTTAGAGTCAAATCATGTATATATATATATTAGGAACAACAGAAGTCCTAATGTGCTATCCTGTAGTACACTATGACAGATTTGTTGGAACTCTGATAGATATTTATTTGGCTTGGATTGTTTTTTAACTGCTTGTTCTCTATTTTGCAGGTATGATTTAATGATAGTAAGAGCCTTCCTTCCTCTAATCCCACAGTGGTCGAAATTCCATATTAAAATGTAATGGTCAATAATTTGAAATTTTCAGGTAATTTGATTGAACGGTGATGAATATCACTGAGAGACGATTTCATTGAATGGTGACATAGAAAATTAATTTTAAATAAAGTTCTTAATTTTTGGCATGTTGAATACTCTAGTTCTAGATCTTTTCATATAATTAATAACCCAACAAGTATTGGTTTTTGATCTTTTTTTTTTCAGTTGCGCCAATTAAATACAGAATGTCATACATTATTTGTTTTTACTTTTAAAGTCATTACAATACTTGACTGCTTCACTGATGAGTACAAACATGACTTACAACTTGAACTAACAGAAACAGTGTGATCAAGAGCTAACTTGGCAGGCACAGCTGCCCCAGTATAAATAAAGATGTGACAATGGAGTTTTACAACTATTTACTGAAACATTGACATTAAAAATCTTATAAGTAAAAGTTGAAAGTTTACAAATGTTTGACTTAATGTTATGTTTTGCAACATGAAAGGAAATTTTTGACATAAATCCAATTTTGAGAAATGTTGGATTTCTATATAAAAATAACACACAATATAGTTTTTAACAATTAGTTCCACAAAACTTCATAATTAGTTAACTATTTTTGTGCCAAACACTTGTACAAGGTCTCATATAGAAGCTGTACACTTTAGTTAAGTTGATTGTGCAATATACAACTGAATACAACTAAAATTACAATGTAAGTAATTGAATAAATAAAACAAGCTACTCACCAGTTGGTGGTAAGAGAACATACATATAAAAGGTATTTCAGTTTGCAAGCTTTTGGAGCCAAGTGCTCCTTCTTGTGGCAGAAGGGTTGAAGGGGAAGGAGGAGGGAAAAGGACTGGTGTGGTTTAGGAAAATGGGTAGAGTTCAGAAAAGCCCATCAGAACCCCAGGTCAGGGTAGACTTACCTGACTTCTCATCCCATCCAGTAAGTCTCTTCTGACATATGATTCCCTTACAACCCTTCTGCCAGAAGAAGTGTGCTCTCCTGCCGCCGCTTGGTGAGTAGATTTTTTATCCATCTAATTAATTATATTCTCAAAAATAGATTATTTTTTATATAGAATTACAGGATGGATTACAAGAATCTATGATGCAGTAATTTTACATGGAAGTAGCTGTACTGTAAAAATAAAAGAATACTATTTTAGTTAATTATGAACTCATGCAACATTAAACAATGAGTTTAAAAAGTGTACACTGCAGCTATGAAACATTTCCATGATCACAATGAGGAATTAAGCAGAATGAATTTTCCCTCTGTAGCAGAGTGTGTGCTGCTCTGAAACTTTCTGGCAGGTTAAAACTGTGTGCCGGACCGAGACTCGACTCGGGACCTTTGCCTTTCATGGGCAAGTGCTCTACAACTGAGTTTACCAAGCACAACTCACAACCTTGCCTCATGGAGCACTTGCCTGCAAAAGGGATAGGTCCCCAGTTCAAATCTCGGTCTGGCACAAAGTTTTAATCTGGCAGAAAGTTTCATATATTAGGTACTTCACAGAACATAAGGTTTGAGTACTAGACTAACCTTTTACATTACAGGCGTTACTTATCACTTGAGTTTTTAAATAAGATTAAATCACAATGGTTGCTGGAGGTAGATGCATAAAACAGTTCAAAACGGGGCTACCTTCTAGCATGACAAACACTATATGAAACAAGTCAATGTATATGATAAGTCAGTCTCAGAATCATTTTGGAGTATATGTCAATATGAATGTTTTTGCTCCAGTTAACTATCTGTGAAACCTGCCAACAATAACAAATTATTTAACGTAAATCTGCTGAGTAAATCTCATTACTCATTTTAAGACCAACAACTGTTCGTAACATTTGTTATGTTTGTGCTAACATTAGCCGGCTGGTGTGGCCGAGTGGCTCTAGGTGGTTCAGTCTGGAACCACGCGACCGTTACGGTTGCAGGTTCAAATCCTGCCTCAGGCATGGGTGTGTGTGATGTCCTTAGGTTAGTTAGGTTTAAGTAGTTCTATGTTCTAGGGGACTGATGTTAAGTCTCATAGTGCTCAGAGCCATTTGAACCATCTGTGCTAACATTATCAAAATTATATATTTCAGAAGCTCCATTCATTCCATATACTTCAGTATAATTTCATGAGATGTATTACATGACTCATTCTGGAGAAAAGATCACAATTGTGTTTGTAAAACATACACGTACATGTTTTCCTAAGTCCCTTGAATAGTTTTAAACAAGACTTTAATTTTCCTGACCTGTTAATATGGTTCCTCAGACGCCATTGTCTTCTTAAAATAACTGTTTATTGCTACCAGATGTTTTGAGAGAACTTCGAATAACATTACACAATGCTTCCAAAGCAGATTTTCATTTTATGCTATTTTATTTTTGCTCCTTGTATCAATGATGATCATAATTCCCCCCCCCCCCCCCCCCCCCCCCTTTTTCCACTAAATTGCTTAAGGCAAATGCTAGGATGGTTCCTTCAAAAGGGCACAGTTGCTTTCCTTCCCCATCCTTTCCTAATCTGAGCTTGTGCTCAGTCTCAACCTTGTTGTCAACAGGACGTTAAAACACTAATCTACTCCTCCTCTTCCCACTGAAACTTATCACTAGTGACTGAACATGACAAAATCTCTGTGATGACTGACTGCATTATGTTTACTTTATGAAAGCACAACCAGGACTAACTCACATAATGAATGTTGGCTGCAGATTCAGTACATGAAATTATGTTGTAATTGCTTACAGCAGGCTGTGAACAATACATGAAGGAATTGAAAGAAGACTGACTGATTGTGGCTTTGTGTACAGTGCCTATTTAAAGACTACTGTAAGATTGTTTTTGCAAAATGATGACATATACTAAATTTTCAGTAGTAGCATATCAGGCAGGAAAAGTACAGATAACATACATACATTAGGCAGTGAAGTTACTTTAATTAACATCTGATTGAATAACTTCAAAATAGAACAATTATTGAGCACTACGTTTATAAGCGTAAATTTGGATTTTCACTTTTAGACACGAGATTTGGAAAAGTCTACCAAGAATTTTCAGGAAACTCAGATTTTCTAACTGAAATACTTTGTTAACTAACTTGTTATTCTAGAAAAATTATACATTTTTGGGAAGAGTGAAAATTGTTGAAAGGATTACTTTCTAAGATAATTGGAGCATTTATAATGACAATTTTCAGAAATTATAAGCAGTTATTTAGAAAAAAAGAAAATGAGAACTTTTAAATAGTGTATGTGGACCATAAAAAAAAATTATTAGTGCAGTTTAATTTTGAAGTGTATATGGTTTACATAAATCTTAAATTATCAATGTTTCTTTAAATAGTATGTTTACACTGTTGTTATCACCGACCTGTAAACTATATGGGTTATCCCATTTATCTTGACTGCCCCAAGCAAGTTTTTGTCCTGAAGCAAAATAAAAAACCATATTGTAATATAATGTTCCTGTCATGGCAAAAAATGTAAAGCTTGTTGTTTGTTATTTTAATTACATTTTTGTGACTATTACATTTTTGTGACTATCAGCTCAAGTGTTAAGAGCCTTATCAAGAGAACACTCATTGTTACTAAATAAACCTAACCACATGCCTAGCACAACAGCATGAATGCGAGTGTCCTGTACTTACAAATTATCCTCAATTAAAAAGGTAAAGCATGTCATTTTGAAATAATATCAGTACAAATCAATATCACTTCAGTTTCTCATGCTTTTAGCATATAACTCTCTCTCTGACAATACTGAAGGGCATTCATTCTTGCATTAACAATTAAGCTTATTTCTCATTCATGATGAAATCACAATTGCTGTACTACATTTCCATATTAATTTAACAGTTTATCACTGTTCACAGATCACTTTTCAATTATATATTAATAGCAATATGTTGCATCATGGAGGTTACTAACTAACAAACACTATGCTGTTTCAACTACTATTTTCGTAGCAAGCCTTTTGCAAATAAACCAAATCACTAAAACACTTTTTTCCTACAATCTGACATAATACATTCAACTTATAAACATACCTTCTCACAAATTCTTCAGAAAATTCATTCGTTATGTGGCTGCACGTGATCTCTCTGTACGTAACTCAAATGATGACTGCCCACACACTAACTCTGCATATGACCTTGGGCATTGTTGATGTTAAAAACAAAACAGTGCCACTGCCAGAGAAAAAGCACATTCAGCTTTGAAAATTCCAGAATCCAGCAAAACTAAGGATTAAAATATTATTATATCAATGCACCAGAGATAGCAGTGATCTTTAAAGCAGGGCTTCTGTGTGGTCTACACATCCCTTTGGCCTGCCGGCTCTTTCTAAGGGGTCTGTGGCCACCTTTGACCAAAACTTATAAAAGAACAAGCAAAATTATTAATCAAAAAATGTAAAAAACAAGCTCATCAATATTATGTTTTGTTAATTTGAAAAATACATGTATGTTTATGTCAAGGGTTCCCAAGCAATGGCTGTGGTTTCCAAGTGGGGACCTGCATGTAGTTTAGTGTTGGTTGGTGCAGCCCCCCTGCTTGACTGTTTGTACAACACTCTGGGGGTGGTGTGTCCTGGCTCATGGTAATTGATGTGGAACCTTTTGCGTATTTTATTCCAAAATGGCATAAGCTTAGTTGATCATTCAAAGTGCTCGCTGGCACATATGCGGTCTGAGACATCATTCAATGTTATTTTCCTTTGTGAGTGCACTACCTGTTTCATCATGGGAGGCCTTCATCATTCCCTGCTTCCCCATACAGGAGTGAGATGGCTTTCACATGGGAGTACATTCTCTTAATTATATGAAAAACATTTAGAGGTCCTAGCTTTACTTTTAGACCACAATACCAAATAAGTAGACCTTATTAAAGATTAAAATTGGCACTGTACACTTGATTATTTGGCAGATATTTTCCCTGAATGAAAGAACTGAATATTTTTCTGCAAGAGAAAAGTATAACAATGGTCACTGCCAATGACAAAGTTCGAGCTTTCAAGAGAAAAATCAATTTTTGAGCAGAGAGTTTGGAGGAGGAGGAGGAGGAGATTAAGTGGTTTCCTCTTCTCAAAGATGTTTTGAAAGACAAGACATTCGAGCTTAGAAACAATCTGTTTCATGATATCGTTGAACATCTCAGAAGCTTGACATCATAATTGGAGCATTATTTCCCAACAGCTGAAGGTGAGAAGCTGCTGGAATACAGATGGGTGGTCAACCCATTTGCTGTATCCAAAAAACCAAACATTCTATTTTCAAATGAATGAGATTTGTTGACAGAAATTGCCACAGACTCAACCCTGAAATCTACTTTTGACAGTGATAGTTACTCACACTTTTGGATCTGTTTGGAAAACAAAAAATTCTTCCCCCTTACGGAAAAAGCAAAATGATTTCTACTTCCATTTGCCACAACTTACATGTATGAATCTAGATTCACAAATTATGCTGCCAAGAAAACTAAGTATTGAAACTGTCTAGATGCTGAACCAGACATCCCTCTCCAGTTTTCACGTAGCAAGCCTAACTTTTCAAATTGTGTGAGAAGAAGCACCCTTAACCTTCACATTAAGATTCCACTATTATTTGTACAGACTCATCTCTAATAACAAAGAATGTATTTTGCTTCACTGAGGAGCAGTAAACATTCCCAGACTATAACTTTTGTAGGTATTTTGTTTGTGTTTTCTATCAGTTATTTAATATTTAACTGAATTCTGTTACTATTGATATTTTTGTTCTGAAAATTAAAATAATATCCAGTGAATGTTGCTTTACTTTGCAATATATTCCCCTACACTCAATTATAAATATGGCCTGCCTAGTGTATTGACAATGGGAATAAATCAAATAGCAAGTATCTGAATATAGAAGCAATTCAGACAAACGGGAAAGTCATTAATAGTTTCAAGTTGTTTCCATTCATCTTTAAACCATAGACTCTTGATTCATCATTGGATTAGTGGAAGAATGGTACTTGCATTAAGAAGTTTTCAGTTCCCATGGGCTTCACACAGAATTTCAGCAGTTACTGTGTTCTTGACTGTGAAGGTCCCGCCACGAATTTTTGCCTAAAAAGGGGTCTGCTGGCTAAAAACGTTTGGAAGTCCTGCCTTACAGTATCAAGTAAATGTTTAGGTAACAGGGGGACATTAACTAGCAAGATTTCCATTTTTGTAACTTGGTTTGTTACAGAGATATGAAGGGAAGATAACACATCATATAATTTAAAAGTGCTGAAGTACTGAAGTACATGCACCTGTACTGTAAACAAGAACACATTATTGCAATTACTATCATGTTAACTCACATTCTTCACAGATAAGCAGCATTTATACGCACTCTCTATTGATGTACATTGTACTCGCACACATGCCTTCAGCTAAAGATGGTTGCTTGAATGACCGGAGTGCATTTTTCTCGTGTTTCCATTTCTTTACTGTGAGTTCCAGCATGGGGCCAGTTACTTTATTCCAGATACCTACACTTTGTTCTTGTACTGGGGAGGTGAAGACAGTTTTCTGCTACATTTTTAATATTGTCTTGTTTACCAGAATGGTACACTGGGATACATATTTCAACTGGTCTTGAGGAGAGGAAGTAGATTATCAAATAAAAAAATATAGGGTGCAATACAAAAAAAGAGACACTACTGTTCATATCTTCATAAAAGTATTCTGGAGGATGCAGCCTCCAGTCTCTATTCAGGTATCATGATTTATGTTTTCCATGGTTTCCTTAAATTACTTCAGGCAAATACAAAAATGATTTCTACTATAAAGTCACATCGAACTACCTGTCCCATTCTTCTCGAACTAGATCTGTACTTGTAAGTACATAAACATACATGACTTTTTTTCAGGCTCTTAAATTGTAATATCATGACATGTTCAGTACCCTTGTAAAAAAAGGTCTGTGGGTGACTAAAACAACAACAACAACAACAACTTATTTTAGGCTGCTAATATGCAAGATAGTATAAAATATTCTAAAACAGTTACTTCATGTGCAATATAGTGCTCTTTGGTGGAATAAAATGAAACAGATAAAATGCAAAAAGTGGTTATATTCATTTTTTAAAGCTGTTTACTGACATAAAAGACTAGCTACTTGAGAGAGCTTTTAATGAATACAATTCCAAAAGGATAATGCACAAGGAAAACCGTGTATCTTATGACTGACAGCTGCCCATAGCTCAGTAGTCGCTGATGTTATCAATCAGTTGGAACTGAAAGAAACTCTGTTGATTCTTTGTCTTACAGCGCATATTTATTTGTTAGATGTCTTTCTTCTCTGTAAAAAATATATAAAAACATATATTATGAAACTGGAAATAAGTTAAACCATTGTAAAAATTATGACTGAGTACAGACAAAGTTGCATCCATCATCAAACAGTGTGAGAGGTAGCATAGTATGGGCTCTTTGATTGAGAGCCTTCACCTAGTGTTTCATTTTTGAAAACAACATTTTAATGATGACTGTTTACAACATACTCACTGATGAGTCAAAACATTATGACCACTTGTTTAATAGTGTGTTGGTCCACCTTTGGAATGCAATACAGCAGTGATTATGCATGGTACTGTAATAAAACTGGTTATGATGAGATAAATGTATTAATCAATCTTGAGTCATACGAAGTGAACAATACCGCACCAAAGACATAAAAACCAAAAATCCACTACTGCATAGCTACGTAAAAATGTTTAAATGTTAACATTTATAAATACTTAATGTAATTACAGTGATGATTATGGACTTCTCAAAAAAGGTAGACAATTAAGTGTAATTTATTTATGAAATGTATGTTGCAAAGATTGTTTTGCATAAATAGATTGGTATGTGATAGTAATTTCTTTGCTACATGTCATTAGAGGTAAATCTTTGTTCTTTTGATAGCAACTGGTTGTACAAGTTAGAAGTGCGGGGATGGAGAACAAGTTAGGTATGTTTTATTGATTTGTATTGTGAAGTGAAATGACTGAAAATATATGTGTAATTCTGCAGAAAGTCCACCCCATTTACATTATTACTGAAACATCAACCCAATCATCCTCTAGATGATTACAGAAAGGTAGACCACATAAAGGAAATGCAAAACTGGTTATTTAAATTCAGATGTCCCTGTCACTTTCTGCAGTGTGTCACTATCTCAGCGTGGCAAGTGCTGTGCAAATGTGACCAGCCACCCAAATTACCGACAAACTCCAAACATTAATAAATCAACTTTGGGCAACAAGAGGGTGGGGACAGTCAGAGTATGGGGTCTTTTGTAGGTTTCTGGAGGCATGTGGGATCAGATATCTACAGACAGGTTATGAGGTTTCTGTAAATTACTCACCTCAAACGAACCACTGTTGCATGATTCTGGTCTTATGAATGGACAGTTATCCTGCTGGAAGATGTCATCACTGTCGGGAAAGACATCAGGCATGAAGGCATACAGGTGGTCTGCAATAATGTTAATGTAGTTCACAGTTTTTATGATGCCTTCACAATTATTACTACAGATCCAATGTAAGTCCATGTGAATGTCCCCCATAGCATAACAGTGCATCTACTGATCTGTATCTGTGATGTACTGGATGTTTCAAGCAGCAACTTACCTGTATGACCACTTATCCAGGCATAACCATCAACCTGATGTAGCAAGAAATACAAATCCCACCAGCTTTGACCCATGGTCCACTGTCAATGATCCCATATCCACTTCAATGCAAGTTGCTATTGTCTTTAGTTCAAGCACTGCCTATCCTGCTTTATGGAACAGGCAAGCTTCCAAGCTCCATATTCTGTGATGAGGTATTGATGTCCAACACCTGGTTGCCCACTTGTGATTTCAGCATCCTCCAATCACTTTCCATAGATAGTGATGACAATAGCACACAATCAGCTTCACCATTTCTGAGATTCTTGTTCTCAGGTTTCAGGCTATAATAGTCTGCCCTTTTGTCAAAGTCGTTTATGTCAGAGGATTTCTCAATTTGTGGCCTGCATTGTTACCAGAATGATTCCCCATTCATCTCTGCTTCATTTACATACTTTCCTTCTTACATAACATACCTGCAGAGCCAAGCAGCATTCAGTCTCACAACAGCATTGGTCATAATGTTGTACCTCATTAGAGTATGTTGGCTGCACAGGAAATCTAAATCAGGTGCCATTCTTAGCAGAAATTCCCTCTACTTAGCTTACATATTTTCTTCCAGCTTCTCTTTTACACTATGTGTGTTTAACTCACTACTGATAACATTTATGATTTTGTTTATTCTTTTACATTCTTTGACACTTTTTAGAAACCTCATCCCCATATTGTGGATATGCACTTCCTGTTACTTGCTCATCATCCATAATTAAAACTTTTATCTTGAATGTTCCATATTTGTACATAAAATATCTAAATGATATTTCATAAAATAATGGAACAGCAACCACTCACCTACGGCAGACTGATGTGTGAGGCATAGACACATGTAACAGAAAACAGTATTCACACTATCTTTCGAGCTCTTGCTCTTTTTGTAACAAAACACATATTTATACACACAATCAAATAAACACACAAATGCATATTCCTGAACCAAATAAACACACAAATGCATACTCCTGCAGTCACAATGAGACTGATTATTGATTATTGATTATTGAGAGCAGTTGCCTAGGCTGATGGAGTTCGGGAGTGTGTAGGAAAGGACACATGGGGTAGCGAGATATTGTGAGGCATGTCTTTGACAGATCACACAGCACTTGCAAAACAAGATGAAAGGAGTTTACAGTGTAGAGCATACAAGAGGTACTGGTTTTCAACTATCCTTAATTTGAAAGCCAATCCAGACCTTATCATCCTTTCTTCAGACAATGGCTTCACCACACTGGTCAGGGTCATAGTGACTATGTTGCTGAGGGTCTCTGTCAATGTTCTGACACCTCTGCATACAAATGTTAGACCTCAGAAGTCCAACATGATCTCCAGCAGCTCCTCATGGTCTTAGATCCATTCCAAATCTTAATACCTTAACCTATCTCCCTCCTCACACCAGCAACCTCCCACTCTCCGGCTTTTTACCTACTTCCCAATCTCAACAAATCTAGCCCCACAGATTGTTCCCACTGTGGTTGGTACAATGCTTCCACAGAACAAGCCTCTGCCTTTGTTGATCAACACCTTCAAACTACTGTCCATAAGCTCCCATCCTACATTCAAGACACCATTCACATCCACCACTGCCTTTCCCAAGTTCCTGTCTTGTTATCACTAGACTCCTTGTTGATCAGTGGGAATGCAATGTAATTATACACCAACATCCCCCATACCAAAGGTCTTGTGGCCATGAAACACTACCTCTCCCAAGGCCCTCCTGATACCAACCACCACCTCTTTTCTAATCCTCCCAACCAACCACATTCACTCCCACAATTATTTCACTTTCAAAGTCTAAATCTGCAATAAATCCATGGTACTCACAGGAAGACTTAGAGTTTAATGTCCTGTTGACAGCAAGGTCATTAGAGATAGAGGATAAGCTTGGATCATGGTGGGATGGGGAAAGAAATTGACTGTGTTCTTTACAAAGAAACCATCCTGGCATTTGCCTAGAGTCATTTACAGAAATCATGGAAAACCTAAATCTGGATGTTGTTGTTGTTGTTGTGGTGGTCTTCAGTCCTGAGACTGGTTTGATGCAGCTCTCCATGCTATTCTATCCTGTGCAAGCTTCTTCATCTCCCAGTACCTACTGCAACCTACATCCTTCTGAATCTGCTTAGTGTATTCATCTCTTGGTCTCCCTCTACGATTTTTACCGTCCACGCTGCCCTCCAATGCTAAATTTGTGATCCCTTGATGCCTCAAAACATGTCCTACCAACCGATCCCTTCTTCTAGTCAAGTTGTGCCACAAACTTCTCTTCTCCCCAATCCTATTCAATACCTCCTCATTAGTTACGTGATCTACCCACCTTATCGTCAGCATTCTTCTGTAGCACCACATTTCGAAAGCTTCTATTCTCTTCCTGTCCAAACTGGTTATCGTCCATGTTTCACTTCCATACATGGCTACACTCCATACAAATACTGTCAGAAACGACTTCCTGACACTTAAATCTATACTCGATGTTAACAAATTTCTCTTCTTCAGAAACGCTTTCCTTGCCATTGCCAGTCTACATTTTATTTCCTCTCTACTTCAACCATCATCAGTTATTTTACTCCCTAAATAGCAAAACTCCTTTACTACTTTAAGTGTCTCATTTCCTAATCTAATTCCCTCAGCATCACCCGACTTAATTCGACTACATTCCATTATCCTTGTTTTGCTTTTGTTGATGTTCATCTTATATCCTCCTTTCAAGACACTGTTCATTCTGTTCAACTGCTCTTCCAAGTCCTCTGCTGTCTCTGACAGAATTACAATGTCATCGGCGAACCTCAAAGTTTTTACTTCTTCTCCATGAATTTTAATACCTACTCCGAATTTTTCTTTTGTTTCCTTTACTGCTTGCTCAATATACAGATTGAATAACATCAGGGACAGGCTACAACCCTGTCTCACTCCTTTCCCAACCACTGCTTCCCTTTCATGCCCCTCGACTCTTATAACTGCCATCTGGTTTCTGTACAAATTGTAAATAGCCTTTCGCTCCCTGTATTTTACCCCTGCCACCTTCAAAATTTGAAAGAGAGTATTCCAGTTAACATTGTCAAAAGCTTTCTCTAAGTCTACAAATGCTAGAAACGTAGGTTTGCCTTTTCTTAATCTTTCTTCTAAGATAAGTCGTAAGGTTAGTATTGCCTCACGTATTCCAACATTTCTACGGAATCCAAACTGATCTTCCCCGAGGTCTGCTTCTACCAGTTTTTCCATTCGTCTGTAAAGAATTCGTGTTAGTATTTTGCAGCTGTGACTTATTAAACTGACACTTCGGTAATTTTCACATCTGTCAACACCTGCTTTCTTTGGGATTGGAATTATTATATTCTTCTTGAAGTCTGTGGGTATTTCGCCTGTCTCATACATCTTGCTCACCAGATGGTAGAGTTTTGTCATGACTGGCTCTCCCAAGGCCATCGGTAGTTCTAATGGAATGTTGTCTACTCCCGGGGCCTTGTTTCGACTCAGGTCTTTCAGTGCTCTGTCAAACTCTTCACGCAGTATCTTATCTCCCATTTCATCTTCATCTACATCCTCTTCCATTTCCATAATATTGTCCTGAAGTATATCACCCTTGTATAAACCCTCTATATACTCCTTCCACCTTTCTGCCTTCCCTTCTTTGCTTAGAACTGGGTTGCCATCTCAGCTCTTGATATTCATACAAGTGGTTCTCTTCTCTCCAAAGGTCTCTTTAATTTTCCTGTAGGCAGTATCTGTCTTACCCCTAGTGAGACAAGCCTCTACATCCTTACATTTGTCCTCTAGCCATCCCTGCTTAGCCATTTTGCACTTCCTGTCGATATCATTTTTGAGACGTTTGTATTCCTTTTTGCCTGCTTCATTTACTGCATTTTTATATTTTCTTCTTTCATCAATTAAATTCAATATTTCTTCTATTACCCAAGGATTTCTAGTAGCCCTCGTCTTTTTACCTACTTGATCGTCTGCTGCCTTCACTACTTCATCCCTCAGAGCTACCCATTCTTCTTCTACTGTATTTCTTTCCCCCATTCCTGTCAATTGTTCCCTTATGCTTTCCCTGAAACTCTGTACAACCTCTGGTTCTTTCAGTTTATCCAGGTCCCATCTCCTTAAATTCCCACCTTTTTGCAGTTTCTTCAGTTTCAATCTGCAGTTCATAACCAATAGATTGTGGTCAGAATCCACATCTGCCCCTGGAAATGTCTTACAATTTAAAACCTGGTTCCTAAATCTCTGTCTTACCATTATGTAATCTATCTGATACCTTTTAGTATCTCCAGGCTTCTTCCAGGTATACAACCTTCTTTCATGATTCTTGAACCAAGTGTTAGCTATGATTAAGTTATGCTCTGTGCAAAATTCTACAAGGCAGCTTCCTCTTTCATTTCTTCCCCCCAATCCATGTTCACCTACTATGTTTCCTTCTCTCCCTTTTCCTACTGACGAATTCCAGTCACCCATGACTATTAAATTTTCGTCTCCCTTCACTACCTGAATAATTTCTTTTATCTCGTCATACATTTCATCAATTTCTTCATCACCTGCAGAGCTAGTTGGCATATAAACTTGTACTACTGTAGTAGGCATTGGCTTTGTGTCTATCTTGGCCACAATAATGCGTTCACTATGCTGTTTGTAGTAGCTAACCCGTACTCCTATTTTTTTATTCATTATTAAACCTACTCCTGCATTACACCTATTTGATTTTGTATTTATAACCCTGTAATCACCTGACCAAAAGTCTTGTTCCTCCTGCCACCGAACTTCACTAATTCCCACTATATCTAACTGTAACCTATCCATTTCCCTTTTTAAATTTTCTAACCTACCTGCCCGATTAAGGGATCTGACATTCCACGCTCCGATCCGTAGAATGCCAGTTTTCTTTCTCCTGATAACGACGCCCTCTTGAGTAGTCCCCGCCCGGAGATCCGAATGGGGGACTATTTTACCTCCGGAATATTTTACCCAAGAGGACGCCATCATCATTTAATCATACAGTAAAGCTGCATGTCCTCGGGAAAAATTACGGCTGTAGTTTCCCCTTGCTTTCAGCCGTCGCAGTACCAGCACAGCAAGGCCGTTTTGGTTAATGTTACAAGGCCAGATCCAAATCTGGATAGCCAATGGGAATTTTAGCCATTGTTGTCTTGAATGCGAATACAGTGTGCTAACAACTGTGCCACGTCACTTGGTTTGTTTATTGCTGTCACCCGTTCCATGTCAAATAGTTCTCCCTTGCAGCCTCACCACCCATGGAAGCTGCACTTGGATATCGGAAGTCTCAAAATATACCAATAACCTCACCAGAGCCTTTACTAATGGGTAGTATCCTATTCAGCTATTCCACAAACTGATCTCTCATGCCACCTCCTCCTCTGACACCAGTAAAGTTGTTAGCAAGCCACCAGCCAGCACACCTCAACATTTTCATACAGTATTGCTCAGGTCTTGAAAAACTCAGCAATATCCTCACTAGGGCTTTGAGTATCTTTCGTCATCCCCTTAATTGATGGGTACCATACCCAAAAGCTGTAGTGATGCATCCCATTCCCTGAATGAGAGGTATCATGTCCTTAAATAAACATATCAGAGAAAAGATGTTTGCGACAGAGTAGTCGAAAAGTGATGAGCACCCCACAGTTGGGAGCTGTTTTAAATCACAGATGCTGATACCAGAGTCAATGATCCAGTGACTTTATGGAAGTGGATAGTAATCAAACGACCCTGCCTGCTGAACTGGAGAGAAGAGTTCCATGGAGTGGGTGTGCAGAGCAAAGAGCTCCATGAAATCTAAGAATCCAGAATGTCAGAGATAATAAATGTATTGTAATTGTTAGTTATCAAGTTGAATATCAGATCTGTTATGTATGTAGTACAGAAAGGCAATACACAAGTTAGTAGCTGTCCTTATTTATCATGTATTGAGTTGTAATTCATGAGATGAAGTTAATTTTCAGCAGCTTTATCTGCAGCCCGTACGCAGGCAAAGTCAGAGGCAAGTTGAAGGAAGAAGCACATGGATTCAGAGCACAGACTAGCTGGACCTTGATTAATAATACTTAATGGTGACCGAATATTCAGTAAGTGATATTCACAGTATATAAAAGGAGTGTTCAGGTGGCAATTTATTTAGGTATTCTATGCATGAGGCGAAATATAACAAACCATCACACAGCCTAAGCCTACCTGAAACACTTCAGAGACTAATCACATCATTTAAGGTTGTGCTCTGCCACTCACCCAACCTATAGAATATCCTTGTCCATCCTTATTCCAACACTGCTCCCTATCCTGTACCCAGAGGGTCATTTCCTTATGGTTGGCCCATGAGCTAGGCTTGTCCCATGCATCCATGCATCTCTCCTACTGCCATCTAGTCACAGGCATCTTCTACCCAATAAAAGACAGGTCTGCCTACCCAACAAAAGGCAGGACTCTGTGGAAAAGCAGCCATATTATACATCAGCTATGTTGCAATTACTGTACAGCATTCTATTTTGGCACAACGAGTGACCAACTATCTACTCGCTTGAATGGACACCACCAAACTGATGGAAACCATGAACTTGACCACCCAGTTGCCGGACTTGCTGTGCATCACAATGCAAATTACTTAAACAGCTTTTGCACTATAGGGGCTATTTGGATACTCCCTTCAAACAAAATTTCTTCTGGGGATCGTCTCTCCAGTAAATGATGCGTTCACGCAATCCCCCTTGCCTAAACCTCTGCTAACCCACTGCCTCATCTCATCTTTTCCCTTTTCTCTTAAATCCACACCATTCCTTCATTGTCCACATTGTGTACTGTCTTCTTCCACCACTCTTCCTCCCCTCTCCCTTTTGTGGATGTTAAATCTAGTCCCCTCCCTCTCTATTCCTCCTTTTCCTCCTCTCTCTATTTCTCTACTCCTCTCAGTGTCTACCTCTTCACCACCATCTTCCTTCCTTACCTTCCCTCTATTCTTTTCTCCATCTCTACCCTCTGAACTCCTTTTGTCTTATTGTGCAGCTACTGAGTCATATGTCAAAAGACCTGCCTCGCACTGTACAGCTACCTACTCCTTCCCTTATGTATCTTTTGCTATCCCTCCCCAACTCTATCAGCACAGATAACTGCTCTAAATAACTGATAATCAATAATCAGATTTGCTGGAGCTGCAAGAGTGTGCATTTGGTTTTCTGTGTGGTTGTGTGTGTGGATGTGTGTAATTTTGCTAGAAAAAGAACAGAGCTTGAAAGTTAGTGTGAATAATATTTTCTGTTACATGTGTCTGTGTAACTTTTCTGTTACATCCATCTATGCACTACAAATAAGTCCACTACAGATGAGTGGTTGCCTTTCCCTTATTTTATGCATTGTTCCACTCCAAATTTCCATTACTGTTAAACTATAAGTGATTACGAAAATGCTTCAATTATCTCCCATGGTTGTGATTTATGGTATGCAATTACTGCACTTCATGTGTCTTTATCAGTATGTAGTACCTACAGAAGATTAATACTAATGGTATTTGCAAAGATAACCAATGAAGTAATAATTTCAAGAAACATATTCTATTAGAAAGGCTCTTTCACTAGAAAATTGTAAGTTTACTTTCTTCATTCTACATAATCACCTCCATTATTTAAGCATTTGTCATATCTGTCCATGAACTTTACAGTTTTTGTGTCTTAATTCACTATTGCTAGTCCATTATGCAAGTTGTACACAGTATTCTTTCATCTTGGTATTATTGTCAAAACCAGCTGCATCCCACAGTGTTATATGCAGTTAAAACCTTTATTTATTACAAAAATGCCCAAGTACGTATTTATTCCAATCTTCTATTAGCCATCTCCTCCTTCCCCCTCTCTCCGCCCAACACCTCCTCCCACCTCCCTCTATCCATATCCTCCTCCCCCTCTCCACTATCTCCTCCTTTCCCTTCTCACTGACCATTTCCTCCACTCTGCTTTCTCTTTCTATCTCCTCTTCCACTCTCTCTGCCCATCTCCTATTCCCCCTCTCTCTGCCCATCTCACACTTACCTATCTCTGTCTGCCCATCTCCTCTCATCCCTTCTCTCTCCACGTCATCATTCCCACCTCAGTAGGAGGCTGGTGGTTTTCACACCCATAGTATTTCTTTCCAAACCGAAACTAACCTGTCTTCCAAATTTGGCTTAAATTCTTCCAGGAGTTTAGGATGTGCTCTTTGCCTGTGGCTATGCCTACACATGCACATGTCAAGTATACATCATACATATTTGTACACATATTTCACCTGCATCTCTTGCATGTTTCACCCTGCACTTTCATTTCACCCAGCTCAATGTTCATGACATCGTATCTTCTGAACTGTGTGTCATACAATGATACAAATTTGCTGTTACATTTAGTGGTGTATGGGGCTACAGTATAGAAATGTTTTGCAAATTACGTTAGTAGTAAAGAAGTAATAAATTAAAACATCATGCATGATGCAGCAGTTTTTGATGCATCTAAGTATTTGACATCATATCTCCTGAACTATGTATCATGCAATGACATATTTTTATAGTTACATTCAGTGACATATGTGGATACTGTCTGTGAAATGTGTTGGAGTTAGAGTTAGAAGTAAGGAAATAATAAATTTCGATGTCATACATGATATGGCAGTTTTTCACTCATCTCAGTGTTTATGATATCATATCTCCTGAACTATGGGCCAAACAATGAAATAACTTTCCAGGTACATTTAATGGTATATGTGAACACTGTCTGAAAAATGTATAGTAGTAAGGAAGTAATAAATTAAAACTTCATGTGGCAGTTTTACTCTATGAACAGCAAAATTGTAGTAAGCAATCAACCTTTTTCCTTTCATCATTTTGTGGGGTTGTCTGTACGAGGAAAATTCCTCTCATTCTCAAATACTAGACGAATGAAATGTGGGTATTCGTGTATTGCAGGCACTCCACCCCTTTGATAGGTAGGTATACAGGAATTAGCATAGGTGTTAATTCAGGGTATAAGCTATCTCCATTCCAAATTTCATCCAAATCAATCGAACTTTTTCAGTGTGAATGGCTAACAAACGTACTAACACACAAACACTCACAAGCTTTTGCATTTATAATACACTCTAAGGAAGGGGCAGGAAAAAAAGAGAAAAAAAAGACGCACCACAAAGGAATTATCTGAATGAGACAGAAATTGATAGATATGCTGTACGTGTACATACAAACAGATAACAATAATTTCAAAAAGATTGGATTTATTCAAAAGAAAGAGCTTCAGAAATTGAGCAAGTCAATAATGAGTTCGTGCCCTTCCCACCCTTATGCAATCAGTCATTCAGACTGGCATTATTGATAAAATTGTTGGATATCCTTCTGAGGGATATCTTGCAAATTATGTCCAGTTAGTGCATTAGATCATCAGAATCACAAGATGGTTGTAGGGCTGTGCCCAAAATGCTCCAAATATTCTCAACTGGGGAGAGATCTGGCAACTTTGCTAGGTAATGTAGGATTTGGCAAGCACAAAGACAAGTAGTAGCAACTCTTTCCACATGAAGGTTGGCACTACCTTGCTGAAGTTTAAACCCAGGATGGCTTGCTATGAAAGGCAACAAAGTGAGGTGTAGAATATCATTGACATGGCACTGTGCTATAAGGGGGTTGTGGATGATAACCAAAGGGGTCTTGCTATGAGGTGAAATGGCATGCCAGACTATCAGCCCTGGTTGTCAGGTTGTATGGCAGACAACAGTCACGTTGGTAGCCCACCGCTCACTAGGGTGTCTATAGACACATCTTCAGCCTGAAATCTAATTGCCTGTAGTAGAATTTTCTTCCGTGATGAGTCCCATTTCCAACTGAGCTCCAATGACCAGTGATGACATATCTGGAGATGCCCCGGACAGTGGTGGGATCTGACTGTCGCCCACAATATGACCCGATAACCAGGAGTGATGGTCTGGGGTGCCATTTCTTTTCATAACAGGACCCCTTTGGTTGTCATCTATGGCACCCTTACAGCATAGCAGTGTGTTGACAATATTCTATGTTGAAACTTCCTGGCAGATTAAAACTGTGTGCCCGACCGAGACTCGAACTCGGGACCTTTGCCTTTCGCGGGCAAGTGCTCTACCAACTGAGCTACTGAAGCACGAATCACGCCCGGTACTCACAGCTTTACTTCTGCCAGTACCTCGTCTCCTACCTTCCAAACTTTACAGAAGCTCTCCTGCGAACCTTGCAGAACTAGCACTCCTGAAAGAAAGGATATTGCGGAGACATGGCTTAGCCACAGCATGGGGGATGTTTCCAGAATGAGATTTTCACTCTGCAGCGGAGTGTGCGCTGATATGAAACTTCCTGGCAGATTAAAACTGTGTGCCCGACCGAGACTCGAACTCGGGACCTTTGCCTTTCGCGGGCAAGTGCTCTCAGTTGGTAGAGCACTTGCCCGCGAAAGGCAAAGGTCCCGAGTTCGAGTCTCGGTCGGGCACACAGTTTTAATCTGCCAGGAAGTTTCATATCAGCGCACACTCCGCTGCAGAGTGAAAATCTCATTCTGGAAACATCCCCCAGGCTGTGGCTAAGCCATGTCTCCGCAATATCTTTTCTTTCAGGAGTGCTAGTTCTGCAAGGTTCGCAGGAGAACTTCTGTAAAGTTTGGAAGGTAGGAGACGAGGTACTGGCAGAAGTAAAGCTGTGAGTACCGGGCGTGAGTCGTGCTTCGGTAGCTCAGTTGGTAGAGCACTTGCCCGCGAAAGGCAAAGGTCCCGAGTTCGAGTCTCGGTCGGGCACACAATTTTAATCTGCCAGGAAGTTTCATATCAGCGCACACTCCGCTGCAGAGTGAAAATCTCATTCTGGAAACATCCCCCAGGCTGTGGCTAAGCCATGTCTCCGCAATATCCTTTCTTTCAGGAGTGCTAGTTCTGCAAGGTTCGCAGGAGAGCTTCTGTAAAGTTTGGAAGGTAGGAGACGAGGTACTGGCAGAAGTAAAGCTGTGAGTACCGGGCGTGAGACGTGCTTCGGTAGCTCAGTTGGTAGAGCACTTGCCCGCGAAAGGCAAAGGTCCCGTGTTCGAGTCTCGGTCGGGCACACAGTTTTAATCTGCCAGGAAGTTTCATATCAGCGCACACTCCGCTGCAGAGTGAAAATCTCATTCTGGAAACATCCCCCAGGCTGTGGCTAAGACATGTCTCCGCAATATCCTTTCTTTCAGGAGTGCTAGTTCTGCAAGGTTCGCAGGAGAGCTTCTGTAAAGTCTGGAAGGTAGGAGACGAGGTACTGGCAGAAGTAAAGCTGTGAGTACCGGGCGTGAGTCGTGCTTCGGTAGCTCAGTTGGTAGAGCACTTGCCCGCGAAAGGCAAAGGTCCCGAGTTCGAGTCTCGGTCGGGCACACAGTTTTAATCTGCCAGGAAGTTTCATATCAGCGCACACTCCGCTGCAGAGTGAAAATCTCATTCTGGAATATTCTATGTTGCCCTTTTTGTTGCCCTTCATTGCAAGCCATCCTGGGCTTACATTTCAGCAAGATAATGCCTCCCTACACATGGAGAGAGTTTCTACTGCTTGTCTTCATGCTTGCCGAACTCTGCCTTGGCCAATATGGTTCACTCCAAAATTGAGAATGTTTGGAGCATTAAGGGCAGGGCCCTCCACCCATTTCAGGATTTTGATTATCTAATGCACCAATTGGACAGAATTTGGGGTGATATCCCTCAGGAGAACATCCAACAACTCTATCAAACAATGCCAAGCTGAATAAGTGTTTGGATAAGGGCCTGAGGTGGACCAACATGTTTTTGGCTTGCTCAGTTTGAGAAAATTTTTCCTCAAATAAATCATCCAATTTTTCTGATACTATAATCATTTGTTTATTTGCACTCATACATCATATCCATCAATTTTTGATCCTATTGAATAATTCCTTCATGGTGCAGTTTTTTCCCCTCTTAGAGAGTATATAAAAGATGTTTCCCAAGCAACAACAATTTCACTAAGCAAAGCACAAGTAGTATTCAGGAAGGAAATGAACAAATTTTTTAGGGCCGATTCCTAACCCTTGAGCAGGCATGCCTTTTTTCATAGCAGTAGCAGGTTATGGCATACTTTATACATGAGTAAAGAATAGATGTTTTTATGTTAAAAAGGTAAAGATGTAGGAACAAAATATCAGTTTAATTAAACAACAAAATAAACTTCCATTATGTGAACTAAAACCCTGTTTAGTTAAACAATAATAAAATAAACTTTCATTACATCAATCTGGTGCTGTGTGCAAGTGTTACCCAATGGTAATGACTGACACGAAGCAATAAACAATGCAGTTGCATCAGATCCCGGCAAACCCCTTATTCATTAACCAATTATCTTATAGGCAACTGCTGCGTTGTGGTACTGTGCTGATAGCTCATGATCTGGGTCATTTTCTTGCATGGATTGTAAATTTTTGCTCTTCTAGTTCCCTGTTTATTTTATATTATTGCTGGTCACTTTGGCATATGACAACACAACTAATCACTGTGTTAACTGAAGCAATAATGAAGGAATATGTAAAGGTCTGCAACTGTAGAACAGCAATGTACACTTTATACATAGGCATACCCCCTTGAGGGTTAAAGTCAGCCGTGATAAGTGAAGGATCCTTGAGTCCAGTTACGCCAAGCACATTTATTCATTCATTGCTGAACATTTCACACCAGTCCCTTACATTTCTTTCAGTCATTACTGTATCACCATGTACTTCCTTCAGTTGGTGATACATCTCCGTGGGTTCAAATACCTGTGAAATCAAACATTTTTGACACCTACAGCCTCACAGTTGTCAGGGATTGCAACCTTGTTGGTGGAGGGGCACAATATAAATCAACCAGCCAGTCAGCTGGGACGTCTGCGTTAGCTTGCCAACTGGTATTAGGTGAGGGAAGTGAAGTGAAGTCCAAAGTGGTGCAGCACCTATTCCAGATTGGATGGCTGCTAAGGGAAGGAAGGTCTCTTTCAGTGAAGTGAAGTCAACATTGATAGGGGAGCAAACCCTAATTACAAATCCAGCTTCTCAATGCTGAGGTTTGATCTAATGGTCCTGTATTTCAACCATTAGAAAAAGAAATGGGATGCAAAAGTTATCAACAGAACCTCAAATATGAAAGGATGTAACAGAATACAGAAATAGGCAATAAATGGACAATGATTACAATCATAGGGAATATACAGGGAATCACAACTACATCAAGAATATGTATGACATAGTTTACATTAAACAGTCAATCAAAGAATGCACAATAAAAGTTTGATTAACTAGCATCCACAAAACACTGAGACAAGCCATTGGAGGAACCATTCAACCTTCAACACATGCCCTAGATCAATACTTTTTGGGCATCCTGATGACAACTGACTCATTAGATTTTATTATTGACACTAAGACCTCACTGTCTTGCTGTGCTGGATAGAGACTTTATTATTGCCAAGGCAAAAGTCATGTGTTTGGACATCATCAAATCATGTACTGTCTGTTACATGACCACTGTGCAGGATGGGCAAGACAAGTGATATCGGTGGATCTTATAGCAACAAGATGAAAAGTGGCACATGCCTGGAACATATAGTCTTAGATATCGCGTCGGTATTGAACTTTACATATGCCTAAGTGCAGAGGTTTTAATGAGAGTACTTTGATTTGGCAAAACTGTATACATAATAAAACAGAGAGCAGCAGAGTGAAGATCAAACATGAAGTGAAGGTACTAAGAAGCGAATACCTATATAATACACAGACATTTCTTCGACATTCTGATATGATGATTACCAAATTTAACCCATTAATGAAGGAAATAGCTGCATGGTGTGGACTAACATTATGTAGTTACTTACGCAAGCAAGCTCCCTTGTGCTCAAAAATAATGTGTCAGCGAACGAATGCATTAAACAAATCTAGACGTGACTATGTGAAATATACTGTCTGCCCTCAGAAGCCAGTGAGTGATGTCATGCGTGCATGTGTGTGTGTGTGTGTGTGTGTGTGCATGTGTGTGTGTGTGTGTGTGTGTGTGTGTGTGTTTTGTCTATTTTCAACAAAGGTCTTGTTGGCAGAAAGCTAACTTTCTGAAAGTCATTTTGGTATGCGTATCTGCGACTCAGCATCTCCGCTATATTGTGTAGCAACTGTTGTTGTTGTTGTTGTTGTTGTTGTTGTGGTCTTCAGTCCTGAGACTGGTTTGATGCAGCTCTCCATGCTACTCTATCCTGTGCAAGCTTCTTCATCTCCCAGTACCTACTGCAACCTACATCCTTCTGAATCTGCTTAGTGTATTCATCTCTTGGTCTCCCTCTTCGATTTTTACCCTCCACGCTGCCCTCCAATACTAAATTGATGATCCCTTGATGCCTCAGAACATGTCCTACCAACTGATCCCTTCTTCTGGTCAGGTTGTGCCACAAACTTCTCTTCTCCCCAATCCTATTCAATACTTTCTCATTAGTTATGTGATCTACCCATCTAATCTTCCCTTTTCATAATATTGTTACATTCCATTATTTGAAATGGGAATTTCTGAAATCCTGTACATAAGGATGTATCGTAAATTCATAATTATTATTTCACATTGTTCAGTTTTTCACATTGTTCAGTTCACTTTTAATGATGTTCTCTCTTCATTCCCACAACTACCCTTATCTCAGTGATTACATTTAATTCAGATACTGTAATTATTCAAACCATAAAAGTGTAAAAGTTTTTCACGGGTCACCTGGTTAAGTTTTATACATGTACACTATTGTACAATCTACATTGATAAGGGAAGTCGTACCGCCCAAAATGACATTTGACATTTTTACTTTTATGTAAATTATGAAAATATGGATGTTTATGCTTAATTTGGTGTTGGTTTTATTGAAATATTCGATTATTTACTATTTTAAATAAATATTTGAAAATAATCATGCAATGACATTTCCAAGAATTTTGTTTTCCATCATTTAGCATAGTGGCATTTTTCTCTGGAACGATATAGCCTAGAAGGCTGTGGTTTCTTTTGCTTTGTAGAGAACTGTCCATTTCATAAATTGCCTACACTGGCAGTGCTTCGCGGTAAACTCTTTGAACTGTACATTTGTTTGTGTTTGACAACAACAGTTATCCACTAGCCGCGTTTTAGTTTCTGTGTTTCCCGTGATAGTTTTTGTCAAGACTAAACCAAAAGGAGTGTTTAAAAAAATACAAAACAAAGCAAAGAGATACTACAGATCAAATATAGCAGCAGTAAAAAGAGTAGTTAGTGCCAAAGGGTGTGAAAATTTGGTTGTAAATAGTGACAGTCCTTTTACTCCTCCGAGTGCTTCCAAGAAAAAACTGCTGGGTATAGAATACAACGCAGCTTCAGACAGTGAAACAAACTGCAATATCATTACTAATCTCCATATACTTATTTCAGCTTTGTGTGAAACAGTGTGTTGTCCAATATGTGGAGGGGAAATTGCAATTTCTGAAAAGCTATCTCAACACAATGGTCTGGTGTGCACTTTACAAATAATGTGTTTGAACTGTAAAAGCGAAAAGACTTTCAAGACTTCAGAAGTAAGTGTAAAGAATGGACTTTTTGACAGTAATCTAAGATACTTCTATGGACTTAGATGCATAGGAAAAGGTCATTACGCTGGTAAGGTTCTTTGTGGATTGCTGAACCTCCCTAGTCTACCTAAAAAATCTATCAAATACAACTCCATAGTAAGAAGTAGTGTCAAGGCATGTGCTATGGAGTCAATGACTACAGCAGCAGAGCAGGTGGTAGCAGAAAATGGTAGTTCTGACATAGCAATATCATTCGACAGATCCTGGCAAAAAAGAGGTTTCCAGTCAAAGAATTCATGTGCATCTATTATCAGCATCGACAACGGGAAAGTGTTGGATGTTGATGTGTTGAACATGTACTGTCAGGGTTGTAGGCAAGCAGGCAAAAGTACTGAAAAGCAAACTAAGCATGAAATGAATTGTCAGAGAAACTATGAAGGAACTAGTGGAAGGATGGAGGTTGCTTCTGCTGTGAAAATGTTCCAATGTTCCCAGCATGACCGTGCTGTTCACTACATGAGTTTTCTTGGGGATGGAGACTCATGATCATATAAGGCAGTGGTGGAGGGTAAACCCTATGGTGATTTGTCAATTACAAAACTAGAGTGCATTAATCATGTGCAAAAGAGGATGGGCACGAGACTAAGTAGACTCAAACAGCAGTTGGGAAGTACCAAGTTATCTGATGGTCTAAGTATAAGACGTCGACTGACTGATAAACAAATTGATCAGATTACGCAATATTATGGTATGGCTATTAGAAGTAACAGAGATAATTTAGACGGTATGAAGAGAGCTGTTCGGGCAATTTATTTTCACAAGCTGTCTACAGATGCTGAACCAATACACAACCTGTGTCCCACTGAGTGGTGTAAATACTTGAAGGCAAAAGAGGAGGGTAAAGTAGACACTTTCTCACACGAAATTACTATACTAAATGCTGTTATGCTTGCCATCAAACCTGTGTTTCAGGATCTTGCCCAACCAGAGCTGTTGAAGAAATGCCTCAAAGGCAAAACACAAAATGCGAATGAATTATTTAACAATGTTGTGTGGTCAAGGATACCAGAAAAGGTGTTTGTTGGAAGGTCAGTCTTTGAACTTGGTGTTTTGGATGTTGTTCTTACTTTTAATGATGGCTATTCTGGAAGACTACGGGTTTTGGAATATCTTGGCATTCATAAAGGTTACAACGCCACTAAAAGTGCGATGGACTTGGACCAACTGTGAATCATGAAGGCAGAGATTGCAACAAACAATATGTCAAAAGAAACCAGATCCAAGAGGAGGGCAGCACTGGGTGAGGAAGATGAAGGAGATGAGGACTACCATCCAGGAGGATTCTAACATATTTTTTATGTTGGCTGTATATTAAAATTTTTCCTTAAATGCAATTTTCTTAACATGACATTTTTCTCAGAAACTTCTGAATCTACATCAATGAATTATTTACCACATAACATAGATAGTACAATGATGTAGCTCTACTTTAGTATTTACTGTACCTAAAAACAAAGATGATGTGACTTACCAAACGAAAGCGCTGGCACGTCGATAGACACACAAACAAACACAAACATACACACAAAATTCAAGCTTTCACAACAAACTGTTGCCTCATCAGGAAAGAGGGAAGGAGAGGGAAAGACGAAAGGATGTGGGTTTTAAGGGAGAGGGTAAGGAGTCATTCCAATCCCGGGAGCGGAAAGACTTACCTTAGGGGGAAAAAAGGACAGGTATACACTCGCACACACACTCATATCCATCCGCACATACACAGACACAAGCAGACATTTGTAAAGGCAAAGAGTTTGGGCAGAGATGTCAGTTGAGGTGGAAGTGCAGAGGCAAAGATCCTTAGTATTTACTGTCATAGTTAAAATTCAAGAAATTAAAATTGTGAAAATTTGCACCCAAAAATTATATGTTTAGGGAAAAAATCGTAACTTTTTTTCCAGTTGTTACTTTAAAGTGATTGTTGAGCAATACAGTCACAAAACATGGGAGGACATGTGATAAAAACACCATATTTGTATACTCAACAGTTACTGAGAAAACGGGGCATTTATATAGCCAATTTAATATTGTCGAGATAGGGCGGTACGGCTCCCCTTAAAATGACTGTTTGGAAAGTCTTCTGACTGGGGCCACAGGAGAGAGAAGTGTGCTGACTACTTGCATATCTATAAAAGAGTGATATATAAGACAAACAAAAAAACAGACTTTGTTCGGGTTGGCAGTAAGTGTTCTCATTTGAAGACTCTGTTTCAAAGTGAAGATGTTTCCAGAGACGCCTTTGTGTGATCTGAAAGTTTTGACAGAATAACAACAATGATCGTATCTGAACAAGGTGATGGCCCCCCCCCCCCCCCCCATGATGCAGATAATGCAGATTTTGCATCAATAGAGGAAGAATTAAATATCCTGAATCAGTCAACTACAGAGGTAGGTGTTATCCCATTAAGAAATCGTGGTCAGTGAAGTTGAGTCATAAGCTCTATGCATCAAGAAAGTGCAGAGAAATTACTACAGCTATGGATGAATACACTGCACCAAAACTGACCACACTCTTCAAGCTACAAATTTCATCTTCAGAAGAAAATGAACCAAAGTACTCTTGCACCTCCTGTCACGAATTTTACACAAATATCAATTCAGCTGTTTGATGATGTTCATTCTACAGAGAAAAGGTGTAAGTTTTAAACATTATTCCAGAGACATTGTCAGAGAAAATAATTTTGAACCACACTCCACCAGTATCAAATTATGTGGTAAACAAATCAAGAATGTGAGGTCTGTAAAAGGAGTCTTTGGAAGACCAGATCCCTATTATGGTCATCCCGTAGGAACAGCTCAAGTTCAAATAGTGCAGTCATTTTATCTGGAAGCTAAATGGGACTGTTCTCGCCAGAGTGTCAACAAAAAAAGATGCTATAACTGTCACAGTTGAAGGTCAAAAAGCTGTGAAAGTGAAGAGGTACATGACTCACACTATTAAAGAAACTGTAACAGTTGAAGGTCAAAAAGCTGTGTAAGTGAAGAGGTGCATGACTCACAGTATTAAAGAAACTTTTGCAATTTATAAGAGCAACTATACAGCTTCACATATTGGAAGATTAAAATTTTATGCACTATGACCTAAGTGGGTAGTTCCATTTCACCTAGAGATGTCTGTTTATGTGTGTACTGCGCGAATTTTAAACTTTCTGTGGTAACTTTGAAGAAGTTACTGAAGCATATTGGTTGGGCATGTGAAGTTATTAGTAGTCTGTGATGTAAAGTGAGAGACTTGTTTGTTTCAAGAATGTGGTGACTGTCCCGAAAATGGAGGACTGACTTTACAGACACTTGGCCTGGAAGACATAGCAGATAGCTCTACAGAAATTACATATGCAACATGGGAGGAAAATAAACTAATTAAGAAAACTGTTGCCTTTGACAGTTTCATTGATGAACTTGGTAAATGGTCAGTGAAAGCAGTAACACACCAGCATATGAAGAGATTGCAACAACACCACATTGCAGAAGTGAAAGGGTGTGTACAAGCTGAATAACCATGTTCAGTGCTTCACTGTGATTTTGCTGAGAACTGGTCTTTAATTCTCCCACAAGAAGTACAAGGGAGTAATGACCACGTTTCAATTTTTACAGGAGTGACATATTTTCAAAAGAAGACCACAAGTGTTGCAGTTATAAGTGATGACACAGGACATGACTCAGCACATGCTTTGCTAGCAATATGAAAAATTCTTCAACTACAAACAGGAGCAGAGATCATCATCATATCTGATGATGCTCCTAGTCATTATCAAAATTGTTACCAGCTGTTTCAATTGAGTAAGTCTATGTACCAACTGACTGGATCATGGGAAGGGGCCTTGTGATAGTGTAGGAGACCTGCTGAAGTACCATGCTACAAAACATAATCCGTCCAGGCTAAATACAGCTGCAATTCAGAATGCTGAGGATTTTACGAGAGTTGTGAAATCTCACACATCCACAGCCCTCATTCTTTTGTCCAAAGAGGAAATTGAAGAATTCTGTGATCAGAAAAAAGAAGAATGGTCCAAACAAACTACTCCTGTGAAACGAATTCAGAAGACACATTTTCGGACTCAAAGTGATGGGTGAACTCATATTGCACGGGTGAACTCATATTACGTGCACTTTAAAGAGCAAGAGAGATGAAATTTCGTTCATTCTGCCAACACCTCAGAAACAGCAGGATAATACTCAGATTCACAACCTGAGAAGGGAGATGTTTGTGGCATGTGTGTATGACTGTGACTGGTGGATTGCAGAGATTATAGACACCAGTTATGAGTTAAACGAAATTGTAGTGAACTTTATGCTACCACATGAACCAGCTGTTGGATATAGGTTTCCAGCTGAAGGACAGCAACAATGCCATCAGTGCTCACTTCCTGTTCACAATGTTTTGAAGATTGTAAGTGTTCTAGTTCCTATTGGTTCAACAGGAAGGCATGACTCTACATCAAAGGAAGATACTGAAGCAGTGGAACACATTTTTAGTTCATTGACTGGCTAATTTCAGTACACAGAAGTTGTATAAATTGAAACCTTCAAGTCTTCGGACTTTCACATACTTTTAGAACCATTTAAAATGCTTGAAAAATGAGTCTCTCACTCATCTTTCAAAACCAAAATTATGTTAAATAAGGCTAGGTTTTGATTTTTATAAGCCTGTTATGTGATAATGCGACCCAATAAAACAGGTTTTATTTATGACAAAAATTTCAGTTGTTTATAAAACCTGTTCAACCTAAAAGTGGAAGCTCTCATTTTCAGGGAATGTAGAGCTGTATGGTACTAATCAACAGAAAAAAAATCAAAATTTTATGGATCGGCACTGTAAAAAAAAAAAAAAAAAAAAAAAAAAAAAAAAAAAAAAAAAAAAAAAAAAAAAAATCCATAAATTATAAAAAAATTTCAGAACGCTACAGGAAAAGGACTTTGACAGATAAGTACAAATAGAGGTTTTCTCTATAATAATAAAGCCATTAACTTTCAAATAAAAAAAGCCCAACACAATGTCTAGAAATGTTCCAGAGATATAGCATTTTAAAATTTCTTCCAAAATCAGCATCTTCAAAATGGTATGCGGAGTGTGCATTTTAAAATTTCTTCCAAAATCAGCATCTTCAAAATGGTATGCGGAGTGTCATCTTTGGAGGACTATATCTCGGATCAGAAATTTTTTTGGAGAAAACAAAAAAATGTGTGTTCCTTACCTAGTCCTTCATTTTAACATATACTAAATTCAATGACATCCAACACTATGAAGGTAAGCACTAAACTGGTACACAGTACACTATTATGATTTAAAAGAAATATTTAAGAAAGTAGCGAATGTGCACAAAGTCAATAATGCACAGGCAATTGAAATTGAAATTATCTTATATACTCTATGAACAGCAATGAGCAAGTCTTACCGTTACCATTATCATCTTCAAAAACTGAATTGTACTGGCTGCACATCAAGCAGGAACTAGTGTCATGTGGTTCAGGAACATTAACTGACCTTTCAGGATCTGTTACAAAAATTAAATTATTTTCGATTTATTTGCATAATATGTTCTATGTATGTATTTTGAAACAGTGCTCGTAAGTTAACATACAACAGAGAAATAATAGTAAACTACCCGGCAGGAAAATTAATTATGACCTAGAGTATACAAAATGTTGAAACCAAGGAGAAGAAAGAACTAACTTCGTCACATAGTTAGGCCCAGTCATGTTCCAGTTCAAAGTAGAGTAACCACACAAATTGCCTTCATGGACACATGTGACAGCTTGCTATTACTCTCATCAATATACTGATAATGAAAAGCAGAAAAAAATGACAGTGCTAAAAAGAAGGTGCCAGAATATGCCAACAGAATGTTACAACTGAATAGTAGTGTGAAAATTATGGATGCTGAGGGAATAACGATTATATTACGAAAAGGATAGATTGCTACTCACAACATAGAGGAGATGCTGATTTGCAGATGGACACAACAAAAAGACGGCTAAACACATGATCTTTCAGCCCCAAAAGGCCTTCTTCTAAAGAAGACAACAAACACACACACACACACACACACACACACACACACACACACACACACGACCACTGTCTCTGGCCACTGTGACCAGATCCAGTAGCCTCGGTGGCAAGAGACAGTGGCCATGTGTGTGTGAGCTACACTTGTATGAATGTGTGTGTGTTGTCTACTTTAGAAGAAGGCCTTTTTGCCGAAAACTAACGTGTTTAGCAGTCTTTTTCGTTATGCCTACCTGCAACTCAACATCTCCTCTATACGGCGAGTAGCAATCTGTCCTTTTTATAATATTGCTGTTATTCCATCCTGGGTTTTCCATTGTTGGGTGCCGAGGGAAGTGTGATTATTTTTATCTGCCTAAAAAAACAAGAAGCAGGAAACAGCTTACAAAAAGTATTCCATTGACAATATGTATAAATAGGCTAGTTGGCAAAATGTCTATAGCAAAATAATACAGTAATTGTGAGAAAACTTTGTTGATTCTATCACACAGAACTGGACTTCGACATGAGGTCAGAAATTGTCAGAGAATGATCCTATATGGTGACTTACATTTTAAAAGGTACCAGATAAAATGAATTATTACATATGAAGAACAAAACATTGTTACAAACATTAGATCCAAACAGTACTTAATATGTTGATTCCACATGGTTAGTAGTTTATTTAGATACACTCTGGACCTACAAATATTATATACTGTGAATAAATGCCAATAAAGTTGCTATGTGCGAAAATATTATTTCCCACATATGTAATTTATTCTCTGCAATTTATATGTAACAGCACTCTAGAGTGTATGCCATTGCTTGTGTGTCAACACAACAGTGCTGCTGCCCTGGCAGAGACTTCAGTTTGCTAGTCCAGACAATACTTATGATGTGCTGAAACACAAGTGTATATGGCATAGTTAACAGACCCATTTATTAAGAAATACACACAAATCTCTGGATTTTGGATTTAAAGGGACAGATAGAAGAAAAACTTTCATAAAAATCAAGGGAAACACAGGCAAGAGGAACATGACACCATGATACTATAGATCCTGGAAGAAAGGCAAAGTTGCTTGAAAAACTCATGACAACTTGCATCATAAAAATATATTGAGACAAACAGAATACCTTCCATGTTATCTTTATTGACGAAAATATACTACTGGAAGTACTTGTAAAACTGCTTCAAACTATTAGTCAAAACGTCACTTTAATCAATCATAGCGGTAATGTCACACATCTTTGGATGTTGGTACAGCACTTCTACAAAATGTGTGTTCTTTAATATTCTCTTGGTGTCTGATAGTAATTTGCAGGTATCACACACACACACACACACACACACACACACACACACACACACACACACACACACACACACACACACAGAAAGAGAGAGAGAGAGGGGGGGGGGGGGGGGTTATTTGGTTATGTTATGGAGTAGGAGGAGTTGTCAAGCAGATAGGATTGATTTTATCATCTATTAAATACCTTAAATCACTGAGTTGGTAGTCAAACATTTTTATTGCTGGGTACCTTGCTCCTTTTTGTGTCACATGGAGGCTGAGGGATGGACAGTGTAACTTATTTTGCCTAGTACTATACTTATGAACCTTACTATCAGTTTCCAATAGTCTATTTTGACAGCAAAATCCATAAGGGAGTAAATGTACTATGAGTCTGCTGTCAGTATATCAGACTCTTTAAAGAGCTGTCTACAAGAAGTTCTAGAGCAGACACCACATACAATCCTTGTTACACATTTATGTGCAACAAACACGTTTTCCTCAATTATGAGATATCACGGAACGTGATTCCATAAGACATTATTGAAAGAAAACTGAGAAGTTAGTCAAATTTTTGATATTTCGTATCCAAAATCTGATATTATCTGTAATGTAAACATTTCAGAGTTTAGACATTTAAGATCTGTAACATGTGAGTTCCAATTCATGCAGTATTTCTAATGGTGTGCTCAGGCATTGTGCAGTACTGGATAGCATGTATTGTGTTTTATTTAAATTCAGTGACAATCCATTAACAAAGTACCAATTATTAACTTTTAAGACAATATTACTTACATATCCAAGTATTGAAGTTTCTTCATTATAATATTTGCAATGTTTGTGAAAACAATAATTTCTGCTTCTTGGACATATGACAAAAAATTACTGATATGATGTCTGACAAAACAAATGCAGCACCAAAAAGACATGGTCAGATATCAATGTAACTTCGTACAAAACCACACCATCAGCGAGTAAGAGTAGTCACCAGAATTCAGGCCTAGTAGGGTATATCAGCGGTGTGAACGGTGTCAGATGTTGAGTGATCACTGTAAATGGAGATGATGCTTGCACCTGTGAGACAGTGTTATCAGCACCTGACAGAGTTTGAACAGAGCTTCCTTTTGGCCTCCATTTGGTCAGCTGGACGAATCGCACAGCATCCCAATTTGTGGAGCATTTGTATGTAGCAGCTGCCTCACGTTGGGCTGTATGGGAACATGAGGTAAGACATGCTCATCATCACGATTTCAGTCCACTACCTGTTACCATCACAAGGGAGGTTCTCTGTATTGTGCACCAAGCATATCGTACCCGTCACACCTGCACCTGCCATCTGACAACAAGTAATGAACTCCTTGCAAAATTCTGTGTTATCGAGCACCATTGGTCAGAGACTAACATCCAACAGACAAGGAATTACTGTCCCATGTGTAGGCTGCTGTTAACACCACAACACAAACAACTGTGTTTGGAGTGGCTCCATGATATGGACACATAGACTGATGCAGAATGGCACTGAAGTGCATTCAGTGATGAACCACAGTTCTGCACTACCCTGGATGACCATTGTCAGCGAGTGTCGCTATGACCTGTGGTGAGATCTTATTCTTTCAGTGTTTTGGAGAGGCTCAGATGTGTTACTTTGGCATCATGGTGTGGGGAGCCATTGGGCATGGCTTCAGGTCATGGCTGGCAGTGACTGAGGAAACTCTGACAGTACAAGAGTACATCACGGACACCCCGCATCCTCATATCTTACATATCATGCCACTCTGTCTCATGGTGCAGTTTTTCAGCAGGACAGTGCTTTTACACATAAAACATCCCTCTATGAACTGTCTACGTGATACTAAAGTACTGCCAAGGCCAGCAAGATCCCCAGATCTCTCCCTGATAGAACGTATGAGATAGCTTATATGTCAACTCCACCCTAATGCCAGTACAGCAAGGACCAGTTACCAGAGTTGTGGGCCCAATTTCCTCTGGAGAGGATACAGTGGCTTTATGACACCAGTCTCAACAGAATCAGTGTATGTACTCAGGCCAGAGGGGGTGCAAAGTCATACTGGTACATGGGCTCATTGTGCCAGGTTATTTATACATTTAACTGATACTGTCACAGAAATGATATCGCATACCCTCTTAACCTGTGGAATTTCATTTTGTTTCCTCCTCCCCTTTTGGATGCTTCCCTAGTTGTTGTTGTTGTGTTTTTTTTTTTTGGTTAGGCAGTGTGTATAACAAGAATGAGAATGAATGCAATACTGTTGCCTATGATATGCCTTTTTAGTAATTATTCCTCATTCCAGGGCGATGAGCCATGTTGGCACTTGAGGTGATAAAAAGGTGAGAAAGTGATCAATAAATAGATTTTTTGGCACAAATGAACTGTTTTCATTTTTGATAATCCCTATAAACATGACTGGTTAAAACCATAATAAATTTCTCTATTATGGTCCTGGATGTGGTATGGCAACTTTTATCTTCAAACAAATTTATTAATATAGACAGTTACATTGGTCATGCGGTATTGGTAATTTGATATTGGTAATCATAATTCACAAAGAAAATCTACAATACATTTTTACAATTAATGACATTCAACACCTCAGTACTGGGAAAATAGCAACAAAATGTTTTTGGATTAGTGTTTCTTACGAATCTTAATAAAAAGTAATCATACTAGATTTTCTTGTACTTTAACTCTATGGATGTTGACTCTCTTTCTGAGATGTCCTGTTACTGGTAATGATCAATACCTTTGCTATCTACAGCTGGGTCATCTTTTTCAAACTATAGAATCTTCCATTAGTCTAATAAGTAATCTTGAAAGGCATCGAATGACATCATTTTTGCAGTCTTTAACATGTCACTGCACCTTTCACTCTTTATTATTTCTTTGGGATTCAAAAACCTAACACTTGTAAGGTACTTGATGAAAACGTCTTTCCCATCATGTTTACAAGTTGCACTGTAATGTCTTTGGCATTCTTTAGAAACCGTAACTTGCCACATTCTTCCAGTTTACTAATCTCTTTGGTCACTTGCTGCTAATAGTTAATTGCTCAAGAGGGTGCAGATTATCCAATGTAAAAAGTTCATTATCAAGAACTTCAGAAATACTCTCAACTGTTCTCAAAGCAGAAACCTTCAAAACACAAGTCAAAAAGGTTTGAAGTATGTAGATGAAATTACAAAATGAAGTTCTACTTCCATTTTTTACTTAAAAAAAAAAGAGCATCTGCAATTTCTTTGTAGGATTTGGACTGAACACCAGCAGAATTCCTTTTTAGAGGTATATGCTTATGAAAGTAATACTGAACACCATCCCACTGTTCCGAAATCTTGTTTCCTGGAGATCCTAAAAAAGGCACCTTATGGTTGAAAACCTAAAAAATTGTGATTTGGAGTGCTAAACTTCTCCTGGACATCACTATGTACAACCTACACACTTTTTTTTATTGACATTAGGTCCACTTGACAGCAGCATAGGGCATTTCTTTATGGACAACTTGATTTCAGAAAGTGCTTCACATAATTTCTGATGTAACATTTCTCCATTTTCTTTGCTGAAAAAGTAAGTTCTTAGGTGATGCATTGTTATGCAGTACCTACTCCCTGACCAAAATGTAATAGTTTTTTGTAATTCTTTTTTATGTTTAGCACTGGCAGTTTCACAAAACTCAGTGTGTAATATGATGAACATGGTTCTACTAACATATGTTCCTGGAAATATGGTGCCAGTCCATGAGTCATTAGGTGTCTCATATTTTCTTAGACAAAGGTAAAAAATTTTCAGAGAACATCATCTTAAAAATGTTACACAAATATAATTTGATGGATCAACAGAGTAACTGAAATCAGTGATTTCACTGTCCAAGTCAATCCAATAGTGCTGGAACTAATCATTGGAACACGTCCCAAACTTGAAGGTTATGTCTGATCTGAAATTAGTAAATGAAACCCATGCAGTTCACATTCAATTTCAAAGTTCACTTACATTTTGTTGACACTAAGTGGTAAAAATTGTTTGAGAATCTTATCTCAAGATTAACAAAACAAGAATGTACAATCGCAAAATAAAAATATTTTGTTTTCACTAACTTTTCCCCCACGCCGAGACTTTACTTTTCAAATTATCTGTCTTTTAAGCCAATCACTACAAATTATTTTCTCATTTCAGAAAGTTAATTTTCGAAATTGCACAGTGTATCACAGCAGCAGTTTTGTTACTACAAAAAAAGTTACAATCTGAAACAAAACTAGAAGCAGGTGTAGTAAAGGAATATTTGACACTAACAGCAGTAGTGCAAAACATAAAAAAACACTCCAAAATATAAAAAAGGAACAATCTATCTCAAATATTAGAAGCCGTTCAGGTCAGATTTTATCTTTCATCACAGGAGCATTCCAAAAAGTATACTGAATAAACAGGAACTTAAAAACAAATGTAAATAACCCCTTTTCTTCATAAAGGGGCAAGAAAAGGTTGAAAAAGGTGAGAAGAGGTGACAATGTTCAAAAAAGGTGATAGATAACTGACTCCTCAGCCTACCATTATGAAGATGCTGTTTCATTGTGTACACTCCAAGATTTTATTAATGCAGCGCTATGCATTCTTTTAGGTGGATAAGATGAAAATCAGTCACTAGTAATATTTCTGACACGAAAATATTAGCACTTCTAAAAAGAAATATTGTGGACGAAACAGACTAAGGCTTTTGAAAAGTCACCAATAACACCAATTGTGTGTCACTTAAATCTCAAACAACATGATTCATGAATTGAATAACAGAATGTTCTGTGAAGTGGCCCTTTTGAAATCCGAACTGAGACTAAGTATCTTATTTTGAGAGAGGTTTGTTATGGCACTGTTGCATATGATCTTTTCGGTAGCTTCAAGAAGCAAGGAAGGAAGGAAGAAGGAGTGAGACTGGTTGGTAATTATTAACATCTCTCTTACTGTGGTTCTTGCAAAGGGGTCCGTGAATAGTACAAGTTAGTCTGCTTGGAAATTTATGCAAAAAAACGGGATTTTAGCACTTTACTTGAAATATTAACACTGCAGGAGGTTTTAATTTTGAGGAAGTTAATCATGGTCTTAATGAATTGGTCAAAATATGGAGTCATTGTGATTTGCCTGTGTATATGTGACTTTGCTTCTTGCATGTATTCTATTGCTTTATCATTTGAACTGTCCATACCAATCTTCTGAGCTACCTTAGGAAGTAAGTAATGACTACATTGGTCATTTTACTTAATAACAAAATCATCATCATATTCCTTAATAGAGTTCCTGGTTTCTTTTTTATCTACTCCCTTTACATATTCAGTTTTATCATCTGAATTGTTAATTTCAGACATTATGTACAAGCTTTTTGATTTTCAATCACTTTAGTTAAGATAGCATAGTACTTCTTGTAATATGCAATCATTCCTACTTCTCTATTTGTCCTAACCATTTCAAACAACTTTCTTTATCTTGGATAATATTTCTTTTGTAATACAGGGACATTCGGTGTCTTATTCGTGTCATACTTTATTTTTTTCTTGGGAAAGCAGTTGATGGTTACTTGGGTGGTTTAAGGAGGGGGAGGGGAGGGGGAAGGGGAGGGGGGAGGGGGGAGGGGGGGGGGCAGAAGGGACCAAACTGCTTGGTCACCAGTCCCGCAGTTGATGGAAACGTGTATATACAGACATTAAATTTGGAAGTGACTTCTGTCAGATTTTTTTATACACACCTTCAGTCAGTTTTCTGTACGTGTGCCTTCAAACTTTTTGTTATCTGTTCATTAATTATTCTAACTTGGATAGATGTTTCATTGATTTCTTGTCATGTCTGATTTATATGTAAAATCACCATTAGACTGCTTCTGCCATCATCGTCAGGTGTTATCTGTACACTGTACTGGAGTATTACTTCAAGAAGGTGTGACTGACTGGCCCTCTGCTGGGGGTAGATGGAGGTGCACATGATGTAGGCCACCAACCTGTTGCCAAATTCTTTATTAACAATCATTAGCGTCAGAACAATCGATGCAGGCTGCAATGGTGGACCAACGGAGAGTCGAAACGAAGAGGATGCAGCAGCTGTGGCAATCAGCACAAGATTTCCAGTAAGTGTTTTAGTCTGCCAGGTTGTGGTCTTTGTTTGACTTTTCTTTTCCATTTGGGTCTATTGTACACTTCTGGTGGTAAAGGTAAGTGGAATATCTGTTGTTGAGAAACTGAAAACCCAAGAGGCAATTCAGTATTTGCTTGATGGTAGCTAGAGTTAAAGCTGATAACATCTACATCTACATCTACATTTATACTCCGCAAGCCACCCAACGGTGTGTAGTGGAGGGCACTTTACATGCCACTGTCATTACCTCCCTTTCCTGTTCCAGTCGCGTATGGTTCGTGGGAAGAACGACTGTCTGAAAGCCTCCGTGCGCACTCTAATCTCTCTAATTTTACATTCGTGATCTCCTCGGGAGGTATAAGTACGGGGAAGCAATATATTTGATACCTCATCCAGAAACGCACCCTCTCGAAACCTGGCGAGCGAGCTACACCGCGATGCAGAGCGCCTCTCTTGCAGAGTCTGCCATTTGAGTTTGTTAAACATCTCCGTAACGCTATCACGGTTACCAAATAACCCTGTGACGAAACGCGCTGCTCTTCTTTGGATCTTCTCTATCTCCTCCGTCAACCCAATCTGGTACGGATCCCACACTGATGAGCAATACTCAAGTATAGGTCGAACGAGTGTTTTGTAAGCCACCTCCTTTTTTGATGGACTACATTTTCTAAGGACTCTCCCAATGAATCTCAACCCGGTACCCGCCTTACCAACAATTAATTTTATATGATCATTCCACTTCAAATCATTCTGCATGCATACTCCCAGATATTTTACAGAAGTAACTGCTACCAGTGTTTGTTCCACTATCATATAATCATACAATATAGGATCCTTCTTTCTATGTATTTGCAATACATTACATTTGTCTGGATGAGGTATCGAATAACAAGGCTTCGCATAAGGAAATAGGTCATTTAAGAGACAAAAGAAGGTTGTGGTTGACTTCTAGCATGTCTCCAACCATCCTCTATGCTAATACTGCCTCAATAGTGGCCCCATTTTTGGGTAAGAAGGGGAACATGTTTTTGTCTTTTTTGATAATTTTTGTACAGTAATGAAGCTAGGGAACTGGAGAAGTGAGGTGTTATTGTGTTATAAGTACGGCTAATTTAAAATTAGTAGGCAACACTAGAAAATATGTAATGCACAATTTGAAGTTCTGGGATGCTCAGCCCTTTGTGATCTTTCAGGAAGGGTTAGTAGTTCATTACAGGAGAAAGAGTAGTTCTAGATATTACTGTGAACTGTTTAGCAGTGAAGTCCAAAAAACAAGGAGAATTGGTAGGAAAGTTTTGTAGATTGTACCAGTAAAGTCAATTAATACATATCACTTGACAGAATGATGATCGTGCCAATAAGGACTGGGTACTTTATGCATTTTTACTAGGTGTGGTGACTGAGGTGTCATGAAAAGTGCACATGGTACTCCCAAAAACATTGGACGAATCAGAAACAACTGTGGCAGCTTTGTTTGGAATTGAGTCAGTGACTGGGCTGAAGGACAAGCGAGCAGTTTTTAATAGACATCATATGTTATAGATATGGCTCACCAGGCAACATTCAACTGTTTTATTAAGTCACATTGTCAAAGGTGCAAACAGGTTGGACAAGCCATTCAAAGACATCTGCAAGGGCATGGTATGTGGAATCAAGGTAACACTCACACCCCATGTTAAGTTGGACAAGGGGTTGTGTGACCACTGCACAATGCTCTCAATAAGTTTGACCGAGGGACACCCATGTGAGAAATTAGTGGTAGATAGTTGTCTAACCAGCTATGTAAAAGGAATGTTCGGCAAGTTTTTGTTGGATACAGGATTATAGATATCCTTGGTGAGCTGAATTATATTTTGTGCCATAAATTTGAATCCACTATGATGTAGACTAAGTGGTGTATGGTAATAGTGTTCACTTTTGTGGTTTGGTACTGTTGACTTCCTGAGTGGGGAAAAGAGATTTCTGGATGTATGTGGAAGTTCTCTCTAGTATAGGCGGCTAAAGCATTGTTTTGGGCTAGACTTCCTGGTTAAACTTCATGCCAAAATCAACCTAAAACACTACATAGTAAAGCTGGATGCGATACCATTCTGTCCTGGTTTTACTGAAAGAACTGCGCAGTCACAAGGAACACCCAAGATGTTGGGTTAGTCAATTATCTGTATAAATGGTTTCTTGGACCCAAGTCACAGGATATAATACCGAAAGGTACAGGAAGGCTGTTTTGAATGAATGTAGGAGCTGATATGTTGATTAATACTCCACATGTAGTAGGATCCTTTCCAGAAAACAAGAAACTGGATCAGGCACAATGTTTTGTTCAACGTACTTTATCTTTTGTGCAGGAAATTGGTGGAAGTCAGGTAATGTCTGTCACTGTAGACCATTAATTCATTCCTCTCACACTGCAACAAAGTTTTGCACGGCTTTTAGCCTTTAGTATTGAAATTTGTAAAATATGTTCACTAAAAATGTTTTTTATAAAGTTGCTCATATCAAGGTGATTATTAGTTGGAAAATGGTCTTAACATTTCTGTGAGTTTATTACACAAATACAAATGGAATGCTAATTTCAGTGCTTACAAAAACTATGCTGGAATTACAAAATGAGAACTGTTTATGTTTTATGTTCAAGTATTGACTAGTAACAAGCAAACCAGTGCAGAGTATGCTTGCTAAAGCCTGAATAAAATTAATGACAGAATATGAATCAGTATAATAAATTGAATTCTAAATGACCAGATAATTGAAATAAGGTTGTTACAAAATTTATAGAAGCCAGTAAATTTGGCAGCCTGACACCTGAGATCAATACCTCATGTCATACTTATCCCAATGATCATATATTGGTACATTTCTTGAATATGATGTCTTCATAACATTCTGTATTAATTTTACTTAACAATTTATCATGTTGAAGCTCCTTCAAATCTTGAGTGCACGGAGATTGTTAATCTGTTTGACATGGCTGACATGAGCCTGACATCATTTTTGCTTAGCACATGGTTGTGGTATTGAATGCTCATTTGGAAAAAGACAGTACTCAATTTACATTCTGAGCTCCTCACTTTATGCCTATTAAAAATTTACATGTGAGCCCACTAACTCCTTATCTGTTACTAATGCCAGTGACTATAACGTTGTATAGATAATTTGAAGCTTAAGGCACGCCCTTGTACATGCTTTTTAAAAATAATCTGTTTTATCAATATAGTCCAAAAAAGTACATTCACTGTCGCAGAAAACTTTGATTCTACATCTAAGAGTAATTGCAGGAGTCAGCTAAATTTATCTTAGAAAAGAAATGATTCCTGATAACTTTGGCAATAGCTCTTCTGGATGCAGTATCCACTTTAGATTTAAAATTGTCACAAATCAGTATTGTGTCATTAGGCTTTCTAATTGCCACCATTGGTGTCACCTATTGGGTAGATATTGACTTGTGACATGTCAATTTTGACAAAAGGATGCATCACACCTCCAAATCCTTCACAATGATGAAAGATGCATGCCAGATTTGAAGAAAGTTTATTTGATTAGTTGTTGTGGATGTCACACTGTGGGAAGAACAGTATGTGATCAGTGCATTTGTGGTGAAAGACATGAGCATAGCACATCACATCTACAAGGCAGGACAGTGAGTCACCATCTCCACCTGCTGTGGAGCAGCTTGTTCCTTGATGTCGCAACTTGGAGATTTTTTGCAGCCACAGAGAAAAGAGTTGTCATAAAACAATGTAAACAGCAAGACTTACAAAAACCTAATGACTGTCAATTGAATCCTGTCTGAACTAAGATGATTTCAAAATCAGTCAGTCATAATAACATATTTTGAAGATGGTGAAAATTTTGATTTGTGGTAATGAGTCATTGTATTAAGAAAACTGATACAATAGTTTAACATGGAATTCTTCTGAGTTATTTCAGTAGTACAGAATAAAATCCAAACTCTCTTTCAGCACCCAAACAATGCAAGGAGAGGTGAAGTCCATAAGCTACTACTGGAACATGATTATTTGGCCCTGCCTTGTAGGTCGAAATCAGCAAAACGTAGTAACAGGTGACAGCCATAAATTTCATTAGCACATGTCAACAAGGCCAAGAGCATGACAGATCATAATTTCCACAAATCACACTTCCTTGACTGTGTTTCACTTCAGTATGATTGATGTTCCAACACCTGAAACCTGTAAATTATCATGACTCCTACTGGTTTCATATGCCAGCTGTCATGCTATTAATAGTGACAAGTGAGGATTCGTAACAATGTTGTTGTGAACAACATTGTACTTACCACAGGTACCATATTTATTTTAAGCATGGTAGATTCTTTACTATTTTCAGTGTTTTAAAGCTTCTATAAAAAATAATATCATGAAAAGAAAAATAACCACTCACCATATAGTGGAAATACAGAGTCACAGATAGATGCAACGAAAAGAATATCACAAATAAAGCTTTTGGCCCATAAGGTCTAAGGTCTTCATCAAAAATAGGTGACACACACACACATACACACACACACACACACACACACACACACACACACACACACACACACACACCTCTCTCTCTCTCTCTCTCTCTCTCTCTCTCTCTCTCTCTCTCTCTCTCTCTCTCTATTGTCTACTTTTGATAAAGGCCTTACAGGCTGAAAGCTTTATTTGTGACACTCTTTTTGTAGTGCCGATCTACTATTCAGCATCTTCACTATATGGTGAGTGGTGACAGCTTTCCTTTTCATAATACTGTTACATTCCATCCTGGATTTTCCATTGTTTCATTCTACGAAAAATACAGGTTTTTAAATATTGTTATGAAATCTTCACATTACCTGTAAGACAATATTTTTGGTTGTTACCATAGATCAGAGAATGGTTGCAAGACAGTCAAATCTGGTTATCATCTAGCTTCACTTACCTTATATTATGATCAAGACAATTCAAAATAATTTTTAAATGAACACACTGTCATTTGAGTGTATTGTTGTTTATTTAATTATGACCCAGGTTTCGACATAATATGACATTTTCAAGTGAGTGAGTTATGCACAGGCCAGCAAAAAACGTGTAGCAGCATTAGGTTATGATATGTGCACCTCAAAGTTTTGTGCATGACCCAGACAAGATACAAATAAATCAGAGTATTCCTTAAATAGCCAAAATATATCAATAGAATACTACTTGAGTTTATATTAACTGAATCTTGTATTTGAAAACAAAAGCTGGTAAAGATATCCACACCAAACATGTTAGTTGCTACTGAAGAAAAAATATTTTGAAAAATATTGTTGGTCTATATACATGTCTGAAGGTAATGTTGACTATTACGTGAACTTTTAAAGCAATAAGCTGATTACTGTATGTTACTACAAGAGATGTTCAGTTCACCAACGGTGGCAACTGATATGCCAGTATGTTTTGGCATTAATTGGAGATACAGAAGCTCTATTATCCACTTGAAACTTCGTTTCTATATTGCTGATGACCAGTTATGATCAGTGTACGTGGATTTTTGCTGTCAGTTGATGCCAGTGGCCTGATGATGTGCAGTGGGATGCCAGGAGGAGACAACAAACTTTGTTCTATGAGAGGTCATAATTTATGAACTAACTCAAAAATATGACTAATAGAAGGCAACATCAAAGCAGATTGAACTATAGAATCAAAAGTGTTACTAGCCTTGTAAAACCGCAGAAATTGTTTGGAGATATGTATTTCAAGTTTTCTTCGAACTGCCAGAATCTAATGTGCAGATAAAACTGGCATGATACAGTGGTGTCAATGCTGTTGGCTTGAATATTGTCCTGCTCTGCCACGAACTTCAGCAGAGTATTCTGCTGTTTCTACAGTATGCCCAATTATTTATCAATTGACTGTCGTTGTTGCTGTTGTAGTTGATGTTGCAACATGAATGCTATTGCCACAAGAGAGTAGATTTCAAGTTCAAGGTGTACTGTTAACATGTAAGGGAGTTTCTCAGCATCATTTAAGGGTTTGAGTTTCTCACTACCACTTAAGTGTCTTAGAATGACTCTAAACTAAGGCTTATCACTGCTGCTAACCAAACAATGCTTGGAAACCAAAACTGGTGTCAAGATAATAGTACAAAACACAGCAGAGAGTGAACATCATGACTACAAGTAAAGTGATCCTGAATCGGTTGGTTGGTTGGTTAGATGTTTAAAGGGACAAACTACATGGTCATGACCATGTAGTTTGTCTCTTGTTCCATCGAACTAAGTCCATGGGATAAAACGGAAAACATACAGGACACGCCACACGAGTTCGAGATGGACAAAAAAACAAAAAAAAACACAAAGCTGAACACACTAGAGACAACAGACGACAAGAAAAGCACAGACATACAAGAAACGGGCAGAAGAGCTTAAAACAGTAGAGCAGATGTCCTGGGCTGGCTGATCACGAGGATAATAAAGGATGAGCCAGCCACTCTGCAATACATTAAAATCTCTAACCTGAAAGTAATAGGGTAGAAAGTACAGGGATACAAAGGACAGGAACTAAAACTTAAACTGAAGAATAAAAACCAGCATGTTGTAGAAAATATAAAACCAAGTTAGCCGTGGTGGCATCGTCTCCTAAAATCAAAGGAAGGTAGGCAGGGAGATTAAAATTTCGTCCAGAGCAGCTAGATTTGGACAGTCCACCAAAAGGTGGACCACTGTCAAACGTGAACCACAGCGACAACATGGTGGGGCCTCACACCAGAGAAGATAGCCATGCGTCAGCCAAGTGTGGTTGATGCGAAGGTGGCAGAGGACCACATAGTCCCTACGAGAAGCCCGCAGAGAAGACTTCCACTCATTTGTGCTCTCCTTGATGGCACGGAGTTTATTGAGCATAACCCAGCTGCGCCATTCAGCATCCCAAATCCCGAGAACTTTGCGGTGTAACACAGATCGGAGGTCAGGTTTGGGTATTCCAATCTCCAGAAGCGGCTTATGAGTGGCCTGTTTGGCCAGTCTTTCTACGAGCTCATTTCCTGGGATTCCGACATGCCCCGGGGTCTAGACAAAGACTACTGATCGACCATATCGTTCGAGGGCATAAACCGACTCCTGGGTAGAAGCTACCTGAGGATGGCGTGGGTAGCACTGATCAATGGCCTGTAAACTACTCAACTAATCATTGTGTACCATGTAGGACTCACCAGGGCAGGAACAGATATGCGCAAGGGCACGAGAGATGGCCACCAGCTTGGCAGTGAAGACACTGCAGCCATCCGGCACGGAGCACTGTTCGATATGGGCCAAGTGAGCAAAGGCAAAGCCTATGCGACCATCAATCAGTGAGCCATTAGTAGAGATGACTTCAGAACCATGGGATTCGTCAAGGAGTGACAAGAAGTGACTGCAGAGTGCCTCAGGAGCAACAGAGTCCTTACGAAAATGTGATAAGTCCAGCTGTAGTTTTGGCCGAGGCATACACCACGGGGGCATGTGTGTATGGACCTGCACAAGACGCTGGAAAGGAGAGGACTCAAGTTCCAACAGTAGGGAATGGACACATACAGCGATTGCCATCCCTGACTGAGGCTGCCATTCCGGGAGATGAACCACAGTGCTCAGGAACAAAAGACAGTAATTCGGATGCTGAGGAGAGCCATGGACGTGCGCCGCAAAGTGAGTGAGCAGTTGGCGGCTCCTGATGTGCAATGGAGGGACTCCAGCCTCCACTAGTAGACTGGCCACTGGACTCGTTCGAAAAGTGCCAGATGCTAGATGGACCCCACAGTGGTACACAGGATCAAGCAGATTCAATGCTGAGAGCGCTGATGAACCATACACTATACTCCCATAGTCGAGTCACGACTGAACTAGGGCTTTGTAGAGCCGCAGCAATGTAGAGCGATCTGCCCCCCCCCAAGTGGTGTTGCTCAGGCAGCATAGGGCGTTAAGATGCCGCCAGCACTTTCGCTTAAGCTGATGAATGTGGGAGAGCCATGTTAGTCGGGCGTCAAAAACCAGTCCTAAAAAGCAGTATGTTTCGACTACCCATAGGAGATGGCCATCAAGAAAAAGGGCAGGATCAGGGTGGACTGTCTGTCACCAAAAGAAGTGCAAAACGTGGGTCTTGTCAGCAGAGAAGTGAAACCCATGGTCGAGAGCCCATGACTGCGCTTTCTGAATGGCTCCCTGTAGTCAGCGTTCAGCAACACCAATGGTTGAGGAATTGAAATAAAGGCAGAAATCATCAGCGTATAAGGAGGGCGACACTGACAGCCCTACAGCTGCTGCTAGGCCATTTATAGCCACTAAAAACAGTGGAATGCTCAATTCAGGTCCTTACGGGACCACATTCTCTTGGATATGGGATGAGCTAAAGGAACCTCCTACTTCAATACGGAAAGTACGGAGGGAGAGAAAGTTCCGTATAAAAATCGGGAGCGAGCCACAGAGGCCCCACTCATGCAGCGTGGCAAGGATGTGATGTCGCCATGTCGTATCGTATGCTTTCTGCATGTCAAAAAAGATGGCGACCAGGTGCTGACGGCGGGCAAAAACCATACAAGATGGCAGACTCCAGGCACACCAGATTATCGGTGGCAGAGCGGCCCTTACGAAACCCACCCTGAGATGGAGTCAGAAGGCCCTGAGATGGAGTCAGAAGGCCCCGAGACTCAACCACCAGCTCACCACGCGTTCGAGCAACTTCCACAGAACATTGGTGAGGCTAATGGGGTGGTAGCTGTCCACCTCCAGTGGGTTCTTGCGAGGTTTCAAAACGGGGATTATGATGCTTTCACGCCATTGTGACAGGAACTCACCCTCAACCCAGATACGGTTGTAAAGGTCTAGGGGGCGTCACTGGCAGTCCACCGAGAGATGTTTGAGCATCTGACAGTGAATGTGATCTGGCCCAGGAGCCGTATCAGGGCAAGCAGCTAGGGCACTTTGGAATTCCCACTCACTGAATGGAACATTGTATGATTCAGGGTGGCGCATGTGAAACGAAAGGCTCCGACGTTCCAACCGCTCTTTCAGGGAGTGGAAGGCCAGTGGGTAATTCGCAGAAGCAGAACTCTGAGCAAAAAGCTCTGCTGATTGGTTTGCAATTGTGCTGGAGTCAGTACAGACTGCTCCATTCAGTGAAAGCGCACGTACACTGACGGGGGTCCGACAGCCATAGGCGTGTCTAATCTTGTCCCAAACCTGCGATGGTGGAGACAAATCTTTCCCATAACTCCTTCTTGCGATGGCGAATGAGGCGGCGGGCTCGCACATGGAGCTGTTTAAAGGCAATGAGGCGTTCCAATGAGGGATGCCGCTTGTGACGCTGGAGTACCCGCCTGCGATCTCTAATCGCCTCAGCGATCTCGGGTGACCACCACGGCACAGTCCTCCGCTGAGGTGACCCAGAAGAACAGGGAATGGCAGAGTCTGCGGCAGTAACGATGCCAGTGATGACCGAGTGAACCACCGCATCAATGGCATCATTGGAAAGAGGCCCAATAGTGGCAATGGAGGTGAACAAATCCCAGCCAGCCTTATTCATAGCCCATCTGCAGGGGCGCCCAGAAGAGTGACGCTGCAGCAGTGACAGAAAGATTGGGAAGTGGTCGCTACCACACAAATTGTCATGCACATGCCACTGGACAGATGGTAATAGGACAGGGCTGCAAATCAAAAGGTTGATGGCTGAGTATGTGCCATGCACCACACTGAAACGTGTGAAGGCACCATTATTTAAAAGAGAAAGATCGAGCTGTGCCAAGGATGCCGCCTCAGCCTGTTGCCACTGATCCAGCCCATAGAGGGTTATGGGCATTGAAGTCACCCAGTAACAGAAAAGGTGGTGGCAATTGGGCTATCAGTGCAACCAGGACATGCTGCGGGACATCACCATCCGGTGGAAGATAGAGACTGCAGACTGTAACAGCCTGAGGCGTCCACATCCGAACAGCAACAGCCTCTAAAGGTGTTTCTAGAGGGACAGACTCGCTGTAAAGGGAGTGAAGGACGTAGATACAGACGCCACCAGATACCCTCTCATAAGCTGCCTGATTCCTATAATAACCTCGATAGCCACGGAAGGCAGGGGTTCGCATCGCCAGAAACCAAGTTTCTTGAAGAGCAATGCAGAGGAAAGGGTGAAGGCTGAGAAGTTGTCAGAGCTCAGCAAGATAGTGGAAAAAACCGTTGTAGTTCCACTGGAGGATAACATTGTCCATGGCCGAGAAAGGCGTGAAGGGACTGGGGAGGCAGATAATGCCACTGGGTCACCTGCTGCCACCGACTGAGTACCTGTGCAATTGCTATCCATTGTGTCTAAGGGACCAGCAAGATCTAGGTCCTCAGCGGACGCCAGAATCTCCACCTCATCGTCAGACACAGAGCTTGAAGGTTGCGGTGGGGTGGGTGCCACCGCAAGTTCCTTGGTCTTAGAAGTCTTCTTCTTAGACATCTCTTGCTGCTCCTTTGGTTTCACTGGCTGGGAGGGCTTCACCGATTCAGTCTCCGGGACGGAGGAGGATTGTGAAGCCCTATGACCAGCTGCTTGTGGGTACTTATGCCACTATCGGGCGTCATCTTTCCCACTTGTGGAAACATGGGAAGGGAGGAACCCAAGGGACCCCTTGCGAGTGAGAGGAGCCGAAGAAGTTGGATGCTTCTTCGGTTTAGAAGCAGGGACAGATGTCCCCAATGGGTGTGGGGGTGTTGCTCCCGAGGTAAGTGGCGCAGGAGCAACGGGGTGGGTAGTGCCCCCCATGGGCAAGGGGGCATGTGGAGTTATACGGCTCGGCGATCCAACTGGAATTCACTGAACTGATTGGGTGAGCAGGGTTGTTGTAGCGGCGGCATATGAGGAAGTCATGTGCACATGGTGGAGTTGTTCATATTTCCTCTTAGCCTCAGTATAGGTCAGTTGGTTTAGGGTCTTGTATTCCAAGATTTTCTGCTCTTTCTGTAAGATCCTGCAGTTTGGTGAGCAAGGTGAATGATGCTCTCTGCAGCTGACACAGATGGGAGGCGGGGCACAAGGAGTATTGGGATGTGATGGGCCGTCCGCAATCTCGACGTGTGAGGCTGGAAGTACAGTGGGAAGACATATGGCCAAACTTCCAGCACTTAAAGCACCACATCGGGGGAGGGATATAGGGCTTGACATCACAGCAGTAGACCATCACCTTGACCTTCTCTGGTAATGTATCACCCTCGAAGGCCAAGATGAAGGCACTGGTAGCAATCTGATTATCCTTCGGACCCCGTTGAACACGCCGGATGAAATGAACACCTCGACGCACTAAATTGGCGCGCAATTCGTCATCAGACTGCAGAAGAAGGTCCCTATGGAAAATAATACACTGGGCCATATTTAAACTCTTATGGGGTGTGATGGTAATGGAAACATCCCCCAACCTGTCATAAGCAAGTGACCTTCGTGACTGGGCAGAGGATGCTGTTTTTATCAATACTGACACAGAGCGCATTTTGGAGAAGCCCTCCACCTCCCCAAACTTGTTCTCTAAATGTTCTACAAAGAACTGAGGCTTTGTTGACATGAAGACTCCCCATCAGCTCTCGTACAAACTAGGAACCGGGGTGAACAAGTGGCACTGCCATCCTGAGCCTTAAGCTCCTCCCACGGCGTGGCCACAGAAGGGAATGTTTTGGGATCATATTTCTGAGTGTTTTGTATTGAGCCCGAGAATGCTTAGAGACTGCTGGCAGCTGGCCACCAGCGAGAGATGATGTACCACGATTCATTGCGGGTCATCCATCTTGATGCCACCCACTCCGACCAAGGGCCCTCCTCTCGGGCACCACCCAGCCTCAGCAAGGGCCACCTGGCAGGATGGCCATCGCCGAGAGTCCCGATGCCCCAGGGAGATAGGCATCTACTCCTTGGCATACGTGGGGAGTTAATGGCGCAGGCATCAGCAGAGTGATCCCTGTGCTGTCAGGAGCCTACAACCAACAGGGTACATGGCGGCCCCACCACAACGGACTGGCTACCGTGCTGGATATCAGGTGTAAGGAAGTCCATGGTTGTCATCTCTGCAAAAAGCAACACTGCACAGTGCATAGTGGAAATCGCACCCAGGAATGTATCCTCACCCAGGAGATGGAGAACTAACGGGACAGCAATGTGATGACGAGAAAGCTGGCTAAAGGTCTCAATGTACGATGGACACAATGCACCATGTAAGGTGCCCTTCCCCAATTGGCTCGCTCTTCAGAAGAATTTGGAAATATGGAGGTCAAACCCAAGAGGGGACCATCACATATAGGCTGAAACGTATGAGACTCCTTTTAGTCGCCTCTTACGACAGGCAGGAATACCTCGGGCCTATTCTAACCCCCGAACCCGTAGGGAGGATCCTGAATCAGTACAGACAAATGAAGGGCAGAATATTCTTACACAACAACACACATTCCAACAGAGCTCCGAAATCAAAGTACAGGTCCAAAAACAAGGTAGTACCAGCAATGAAGAGTTACTGTAACTACGTCTTCAAAAACAAACTACGAAAGGTGCATCCATCTCTGTGTCAGGTATTTATTTCCATTAGATGTGAAATGCACTCCATGACCTCTATGCTTGCAGCTGCTGTAGGTTGAACTATGAACCATATCAATAATTTCATCTCCACTCTTTTGAGTTCATCTACGTGTCACTGAAGTGGTGCAATATTAGAATAATACTTAACAATTCAAAATAAAATTAAAGTAATCTCGTGAAGTATAGCATATTGCATCACGCCTACGTTAAGTAAGAGACAGTAGCAGGCAGAGAGCTTCATACATGATTCATGTCTCGCATGATAGATCCAGTAGTTAGCTGCAAGTAGTTTTGGCTGTGGCCGAGAGGTGTCAGCATCTTACAGACTATGAAATTATCAAGTATATTAAACTATATATTTGGGAAATGAAACTGTATTGATTGATTGCTACAACTCCCATTAAATATTGCTAATTTTTTTAATCATTAGTGTGAAGGATGGTGTGAATGTGAAGTACTAAATAAATGAATATTGTTATGTCTATTAACTGAGTATACATTAGTGTGAGAACTGTATATTGAGAGAGGGAATCAGACGCAGGGGAAATTGTGAAGGGCAGCTAGCTAGTTCATGCGACTGAGAAAACAAGACACATTTTACGATATTTTTTTTTATTTTAAGAGGGAGCTATTTTGGTATTTGTGGAGTTTGTAAATTTGTTGTTTTGATAAATTGTTCATAAAAATTATTAAGCTGTGATTGGTCAAAAGTAAAAGACACAGGACTGCGTGGTTTAATACCAATACTAGATTGGTTATGACGTATATCAGCCAATCAGAGGACAGCACATTCACACATATTTTGTGGGCTAAGATAATTGCTTTTTGAAGACTAAGTTCAGTTCAGATCTCAGCCATGATCATGTTTGGACAAGGATGTAGGAAGCTCCGAATAGATCTGAAAATTTTATGGAATAATGGTTAAAATTTGGCCATGAAGTCCTGCAAAGTGGACATGAATGTGTGAAAATGATAAATACAAGTAATTCCAATTTTAATATATCAACTATGACTTTTGAATAACTAAAATCCACATGGCATGTTATACAAGATGCGACCACAAACTGAACCTTTGTAGTGGTAAAATTGTGTAACATTTGAGTGAGTATCCTGTCACAGACAATCCATTTGTTAATCCTTTTGGTAATGGGTTTGGCTAGTTACAGTAAGCTGGTTATTATGATTGACTATGATTGCTTGTGAGTATTGAAACTAGAGCTTAAGAGTAGTATGGGATTGTCAGGGTTTTTGTATTAAACAAGTACCAATATACAGAACTTTTCACTCACAAGCTACCATTCAGTCAGTGAGTCAGTTAATGTGGTGATACTGAAACCATTCGTTGCACCCAATGCTACTGGTTCTACTACAGCTTTTCCAATAGAGGAACAGTATTCATTTTCAACAGGGAAGGCATGCAGATCAGAATGTAAAAGTGAGTGGATCTGCCTTCTACAGGACGAAACACAAATCACTATGCCGTTGCACTCACTCACTGGCCACTATTTCTACAAATTGTTTGTTTATCTTGATTCAATGACTGAAAATTCCTATCAGCAGCATGGCAAGTAGCAGATCTCATTGAAGAGCTGCCTGACACATAATTGTACATTGAAAAACTATTTACTTTCAAAAATATCACTGTACCCATGTAAGTATGGAGCTACTAATATGTGTAAATTTCAGCTCTGTAATGTAATTGACGGAGTAGGAGCTTCTTTCAAAATAACTGGCCTGCTGTTAAAATTCTAGGTTACATTCAGCTGACATCAAATCAAATCATACTAAACTACACAGTGATACGTGAATGTCAATACAGTGCAGATGATAAGTTTACAATAGTTCTTATCTTCTGTTAATGTATGTGTTCACTTGTTTCTCATTCCTGAAGGTTCTCATTCCTTATTGGATTCATGAAACATGATGAATGAATCAATTTGCTGTATTGGTATATCAATTAAACACAGACACAAGAGAAAAACAGAACTGCTAAATATTTAAGAGACTCTCACATAGTGTATAAAAATTTTATCATAGTCTCACAAGAATTTTGAACTTATCTTTGGGTAAGGACAAATTCCTAAATTTTAAACTAAAGGTATTTATGCAGTATCTGGCTACCAGCAAATCCATTATAACTTTTCATCCATGGTAGCTGAACTTACCTATTTCAATTCTTGCACTCTTCTGATTTGTGAATGTAGTATTCCTCCGCAATGGGGATTTACCCCCACTGGATGATGAACCTGGTTACATAAAAGGTAGTCAATTTTTTTTAATCACTGAGGATTTCCAAGTGCATTAAGAGAAATCAGAGTGCCACTTATTTTAACATACTTTCAAGCTTTTGGACTGTATGTAGTAAGTGAAATATGTATTTTGGCAATAAACAACATTCCTAAATCTTACACTAGGGATGTCTTTGTGCAATTTATGCAATACCACTGCATTAAAACAGCGCATCGTATGTAATTAAGAGTTACCTGTTCCAGTTTTCCTATTCTTTCTGCTCTTGTTAATTGCACTGCTGTGTCTTATTGGTGCTTCATCAGACCAGGATGAGACAGAAGTCCACTGCCCTAATGGTGTTTCCTTCAAAAAGTCTTTTTTCCTGCACATAATTGAACAAAAGATTAAAACTGACGCTGTTATCTGAACTTCTCCAACTAGTGTTTAACTGAAATGTCTTTCCCAATCATTACATACAATCTAATTTTGAAAATTTAGACTACTTACATGCAAATTAGTGAGAAAAGTTGAATTAGGGTTTAAATATTTGATCACAATATTATATAAGGACCCTGTTTACAGTAGTTGCAAGGTGTCATCTACAGAAACCACAGAAAATTTACACAAGTGTTTAAAACTAATAATAAGAATGGAAAAGGAGTAGAACTGGAAAAAGAAAGAAAACATGGATGTCCAGAGAACGAAAGATGAGGAAACCTAAAAAGAAGGCAAAGTAGCCTATATGTATGTGAGGAGAGGAAGGTGAGACAAAGAATGTAAAATGGGTATTCTTAAATAAATGGGATAATAAAAGTGAAGTAAATAAAATGTCAATATAGCTAAAGTGAACAGTGAAAATTACACTATAAAGCGTACAACCACATATCTTATAGAGAGCTCTTCCACCATATAGCAGAGCCTTACGTTTAATTTCCAGTACTACTCCTGAATTATATTTGTGGCACTAATATAAAAAGTGACTAATCAATTGGGATTTATGCAACAACAAAAAGAAAAACGTTATCTATTTAGGCTATGATTCCTTTCTGGGATTTGGAATATGGTTCTATATTCAAACTGCCAGCAGACAGAAAGGGGGCATTAAAAATATACTTCATTATTAACTTCTAAAAATTTTCTAGCATTTGGATTCATGGACTGCAAAATTTATTCAGCAGCACAGTAACTATGAAGGTCACCTTTTAAGTTGTTTCACAAATGACCACAAGACAGCTTTACTGTTGTTTAAGAATTTCTCATTTGTTATTGTTTAAAAAATTAAGTTCATGCTTTGTATACAGTCAGTATTTAAAGCAACAATGTTGTGAAAAATGGAGCTTTCATGAGAAGGTTTTTGTTGGTTGGTTTTTTATGTCTTTCTTAAAGGCCTAACTCAACAACAATGCCTCAAATCACTCTGTTTAAGGTTTGGCAATCAACCACCTTCAGAAAAGACCGCATACAATTAGTATGTACACTTTCATCATGGTCATGCAACTGTCGGCGACAAATTTTGTAGGGTCAACCAAAGTCAACTGTTGTTCCAAGAATCATTGATGCTCTCTACACATTATAATTGTAGAGGATCAATCTGTGACTTACTGTGAGACAAACATATCTTTAGGCACACTAAAGACTGCAGTAATTTCAATATTGTGTGAACATCTAGCCATGGAAAAAGATCTGTTCCACACAGATTCTGCACAATTTGACTGGAGTTAAAAAAAGGTTCATGCCAATTTCTGTGCATGTTGTGACCACTACTTTAGAGAACCAAAGAACAGCTAATGCTGAGTGGTAGTTTATTCCAAAATGTCATAATTTTTTATCATGGGAGTGTCAACGATCACACAGCACATGAAATTATCAATTATTTGACAGACTGCCTGCATTCTTCTGACGTATCGCCTGACTTCTTTTTGTTCCCTCTTGTTGAGCAAAAAATGTGGATAGTGCTTTTAATTATTTCAAGAAGCTGTTAAATGCTTCCAAAACTGTGTTATTGAGGTAACAACATCAGAATGGAGAAAAAGGTTTCCTGCAATGGTTTGAATGTGTTGAAAAGTGTAAATTATAAAGGAATATTCTGAGAAAAGTATTTATTTGTACTAAAGTAAAAGAAACAGAGATTACTGCATAACAGCTATAAAACAAAGTGTAGGGCTATAGATAGAGAGATGCTGAATGAAATGTGTTTGGCTGTCGGGAGCAACACGTGATGCCTTCAATGATTACCATAGCAGAATACTGTGAAGTGATCTTTCACAGAACCCAAAGAAATTCTGGTTGTATCTAAAGGCTGTTACTAGCACCAAGGTAGTGTCCAGTCCATAATTAACGAGACAGGAACTGAAATTGAGGGTAGCAAAGCAAGAGCTGAAATGCATAACTCCATTTTCAAATGTTCATTTACAGTGGAAGAATTGCCCCAGTCTAATCCTCGTACCACTGAAAAGATGAATGAAATAAGTATTAGTGCCAGTGGTATTGACAAACAGCTGAAATTGTTAAAACTGAACAAAGCTCCAGGTCCCGATGGAATCCCTGTCAGGTTCTATACTGAATTTGTGGCTGAGTTACCCCTCTTCTAACTATAATCTATTGTAGATACCTTGAACAAAAAAACCATACCCAGTTCTTGGAAAAAGGCACAGGTAACACCCGTCTACAAGGAGGATAGTACAACCGATCCACAAAACTACTGTCCAATATCCCTGATATCAATTAGTTGTAGGATGTTAGGCCATATTCTGAGCTCAAACATAATGAGGTATGTTGAACAGAATGACCTCCTCAATGCCAGCCATCATGTATTTCAAAAACATTGATCATGTGAAATCCACCTCCACTTTTCTCACGTGACATACTCAAAGCTTTAGATCAAGGCAACCAGGCAGATGCTGTATTTTTTGATTTCCGAAAAGCATTTGACTAAGTACCACATCTAACTTATTGTCAAAAGCATGATCATTTGGGTAACAAGTGAAATTTGTAACTAGATAGGGTACTTTTTGGTAGGGAGGACACATCATGTTATCTTGGATGGAGAGTCGTCATCAGATGTAGAAGTAACTTCAGGTGTGCCCCATGGAAGTGCGTTGGGATACTTGATGTTCATATTTTATATTAATGACCTTGCAGACAATATTAATAGTAAAATCAGGCTTTTTGAAGAGGATGCAATTACCTATAATGGAGTAATACCTGAGAAGTTGCATAAATGTTCAGTTAGATCTTGATAAGATTTCATGGTGGGGCAGAGAATGGCAATTTGCTGTAAATGTTCAGAAATGTAAAATTTTGCACTTCACAAAACAAAATAATGTAGTATCCTATGACTACAATATCAGTGAGTCACTGTTGGAATCGGCCAACTCATACAAATATCTAAGCGTAACACTTTGTAGGAATATGAAATCGAATGATCACATAGGTTCAGTCGTGGGTAAAGCAGGTGGTAGACATCAGTTTATTGGTAGAATTCTGGGGAAATGAAATCAGCCTGCAAAGGAGATTGCTTACAAATCACTTGTGTGACCAATTCTAGAATGTGACTCAAGTGTGTGAGACCCGTACTGGATAGGACTAACTGGGGATACTGAATGTATACAGAGAAGGGCAGCACAAATGGTCACGTCTGTTTAATCCCACAAATGGTCACGTCTGTTTAATCCCACAAATGGTCACATCTGTTTAATCCATGGGGGTGTGTCACAGAAGTACTGAAGGAAATGAAATGGAAGACTCTTGAAGATAAACATACACTATCCTGAGAAAGTCTATTAACAAAGTTTCAAGAAGTGGTTTTAAATGACTACTCTATGAATACACAACCACCCCCCTCACATAGGGATCATGAGGATAATATTAGAATAATTACTGCATGCACAGAGGCATTGAAACAATCATACTTCCTGCACTCCATATGTGAAGGGAACAGAAAGAAACCCTAACAACTGGTACAATGTGACGTACCTTCTGCCATGCACCTCACAATGGTTTGCAGAGTGTAGATGTAGATGTATATGTATAAACGGCACTCGTACATGATTTGGTTGTGTGTATGGTCATATACTGGCCACTTATCATTTGCTAAATAGGTCGACTTACAAGTAATAAAAATAAACATATAAGTCTTTGACATTCTTTGTGTTGCCAGTGAAACATACATAATTTTAAAACAAAAGTTTTTGTCTTCTTATTAGAGAGTACTAATTTTGAATTCCTAGTTTGTTTATTACATAAACATGCAATAATAAATCTCTATGAACATCTAGTGAAAATGTAGATCACAGAGAAAATTCCAGAACACTGTATTACAAGAATGATCCATTCATTATTTAAAAATGGAGGTAAGACTAACAGTAAAGAAATAAATAGCTTTTTATATCGTTCATAGATTTCAAAAAGTCTATCATAGTATCTATGCATTCACACTTTTAAAAATCCCTCATATCATGTGATCTGCAGTCCAAATTAATAAAACTCACTGAACTAACTTTGACACTAATTTCAAGGTAAATTTCAGCAGAGAAACTTCACAGCTTTCATAATAGAAACCTGTCTGAGACAAGATGGTGGATTATCATCACTGCTTTTTGATGTAGCCCTTGATTGTATCATGTAGATCTGGCAAAAATAAAATCCACCTAAAATCAAAATTGAGGCAAAACCCACAATAAGAACTGCCTGGAATTTCTTGATGATTTAACTTTCTTAGCTCATGACATGGAAGTTGTTCATTCCCACATTGTCAGTCTCCAAAAATTGCCTTAAAATTAGATTAAAAATATTCACCAACAAAACTATGAACATGCCCATGAAACCCGTGTAAAAGCAGTCTTCATAAATAATCCAAAAATGAACATGGTTCTACAGTCCAAATATCTTGGACAAATCATCAATCATAACTTAAGTGAAAAACAAACATGGATAAATAGAACTAACAAAATGAGAAAAAGCTTTTTTTTCTAACCCAGTCAACATATAAGAAGAAAGAATGGCCACTAAGACACAGCTCTATAAAACAATAACTCTCTTGGAAGTCACTTACGCTTTCAAAACCCTGGTCCAAATCAAAAATGAATGAAGAGCTAATCAGCTACTCAAAACTGAAAGAATCAGCAGAACTTGCATTAATAATAATTACCAGGTCAAAGTAGTTACGAGAATCCTCCCCAACAAAACTGCCTATTGAGAGAGTGACCTAATCAAAAGCACAATGAAGAAGAAAAGAATCTTATTATTTTTCATCTTAAACTGAAAGGAAATATGTTTTTACAACAAACTGTGATGACAAATTTTAGAAAGAAGACAAGAAGACAATGGATCCAAGAAATTTAGCAAGATCTTAAAGCAACTGGACTCCAGATAACAGATTCAGAAGACAAATATAAGATCAATACTCTTCTTACCACAAATTTTCAGAAGAAATGACACACAGAAGGGCTAAGATATTTCAGATGAATTGAGAAAATTACAATCGGAAAGAATGAAACAGTACTGAGCAAACTGCAAGAAATGAACAGGAAAATTTGAATGTGGACGGACACAAGAGATTCAGTGACACCAGCAGATTTCATAACAATTGAGTTATTTGGAAGAAATTTCAGTTCAAATTGAAAATCTGTCTTGCTAAGAGTAAGACATTTTATGTTGTTGAATAAAACGTCCAATATTTTACTGGCTACATACTGAGCAATAACACGAACCCATGGCTTCTTCAATGACAAATAATGATTGCAATTTTCTTCTACTTTGTAGATGTGAATATGTAACCAAGGAGTTACAAATTATGCCATAAGACAGTGAGTACTAAAAGGGTTATTTCATGTCAGAATGCCTAATTTTGAGACATTTTACTGCATGACCATTATAAATTTCAATGAAATTGTATGTGTCGCTACTAGCTGTACAGACTGTCATTCGACTGTCAGCACCTGTGTGTACCTGATATGATTGAACCAGACTAGACTATACAAAAACTCCCTCAAACAATTAATGTAACTTTATTCATTGCAGCTACAGGAGACAGCAAAAACACAACAGCTTGTTCAATCATTCAGAGCTTGCAATTCAACATCACATACCACACAGGGAACAAAAACATCACAGTTATCTCGTAAGTATGCACTGCCTAATCATAAAAAATATAAAAAGCACAATCAAGAAAAACAAAACCAAAACACACGTATATAAAACACAGTGCTTCTGCTGTCTGGCACAAAATGTTTCACAGCATAGCATTTGTAAACACATGCAGCTGGCACATGGGACACAACACTATAACTGCATGATGTCGCCACATCAGCCGTCTTGGTGCAAGCGAAGTATTATTCCAAATAACAAGTTGGAAAGTGAATGCCGTGACCAGATAATAGAGGTATGTTTTGGCATGTCCACTGATACTGTAATCTGCAAGGTACATTTTGGCATGTCCACTGATACTGTAATCTGAGCTGGTGGCTGAGGGGTCAGCAATGAGACAGTTTGCTGAGCAAGGCCATTGTCTTGGAAGCTTAGGAGTTTTTGCTTCTTGGAAGACATAAGCTGGTTTAACCCTATCTATAGAAATAGTGCTTGTCTTTCAGTTTAAATGAAATGTCAATCGTCTTGTCTCCCCTTGTGACTACAAGGTAGGGTCATGAGTACAGTGGCCGCAATGGCAGTTTGACGCCTTCCATATGTAACATGGAGTGTGAACAGGATTTGAAGTCTTGACACACGAAAATGGTAGCTGTACCATGTCTGTGAGGCTGGTGTGGGTAGATTTGTACCACATGCCCTTGCAACTGACATAGGAATTCTGCCTGATCATCCCTTGGTTGTAATAGGGCTTTGGCTTCCACAAATTGCCCTGGAATCCTCAACATGTCATTGTACAACAGTTCCAACAAAGAAGCCCCTATATCTGGTTTGAAAGCATTTCTGAGGTCGATTAGTACCATGGGAAGAGCCTAGGTCCACTCAGTGTCATGGCAGAGTAGTGCTGCCTTAATTGAGCGGTGTCATCTCTTGATCATCCCCTTATTGTCCAGGTGGTATATCATCATTATCTGGTGAGTTGTGCCAGAAAACTTCATGAGTTGGCCAAACTGGTCGGATTCAAATTATTGTATTCTATCTGGACGTGCAATGGAGAGCCAAAACATGATAACCAATGTGGCAAGAAAGCTTCAGTTTATGTAGCATTGTTGCCCATCTTGGAAACTAAGTGCACTGTTCTGGGAGTCTTAAAACACATTGTTTCGAATGAGACTGATTTTGAGACTTTCAAAGAAAATGGTATTTTTGAACCAAGTGGTGAATATACCCTATTATCACCTTTTCATAAAAATTGTCAATTTTGATGAATTGGTGGATTATTGGAAAATAATTGATGCGTGAAATTTTGTATTCCACATTCTTGTGCTACCAACCTATTGCCTATTAAATTTCATGTTCAGCATTGGTTTACTCTATGAGCTATAACGATCTGCAGTTTATATTTTTCTTGTGCAATTTTCATGCCCAAATGTTATTCAAATTATCTAGCATTTTTACCCCACATTGGATAATCAAATACACTTTTTTTTGGCAGTCACACCCATCGGCTTTCTAATGAGACCAGTCTGGAAAGTTTTAGAGAACACAGTTTTTTGCAAAATCATGTAGAAAACACCACATTTTTTATGTTTTTATAAAATCTTCAACTTTACACTTCATTTTTTACAGAATTGGAATGTGGTACATAAATCAAACTTTATATTTGAGAACCAAGTGTTGTATGGTTACCACATGCCGAGTTTCACATTTACCATAACTTTAGTCCCAAAGATATAACGGGCCAAACTTTGAAATTCTTTGGACATCCATTTTTTTGGGCTATTTTGTCTAAAATTTTATGGGTGAACATAGCTCATAAAATAATTTCATTATTGTTTTCAAGAGAATGGATAAAGTTTTACAAGCTGGCCAAATTTCATTTCTTTCCACAAACTATTGCACGAGATATAACAGCTCAAAGTAACCAGAAACTCATGCTCACTCTGTTGAAACTGGTGCATGGAGTCAAACAAGTGACTGCATACCGACCAGTATTGTTTTGGTGGACTTTAAACTTTACCAATGTTCTTTGGACACATGGGTGAATGTTTGAATAAAATTTCATCAAAATTCGAGCAAGGAGGCCTAGGTGAGTTGACATGGAATGACCCAAAAATGTATTAATATGTCTATTTCTTTATTTTTTGAAATTAGCATTTATGGAAAGAGCAATAATAGTTTAACTTAGACGTTTGAGCTCAACAATGTATATTCAAGACCCCTTATTTGTCATTATGTACACTTGACTGCACAAAAATTGGCTGCGCCTCAGAATTTTATGTCTGGCCACATGCATGATCTGGCAACACAGTAGGATGCGAAAGTGTTCAGAGTGCTGTATCTCCTGATGGTATAGTAGTAAATGTCATGCATTGTAGATGCAAACTCATAAGTTTGAGTCCAGTCATTCCTCAATTTTTTTGAACTGTCTTTTGGTTTTCTAGTATAAAAAAAAGTGTCACTTTCTAACCTCTGGTGACAGATGTCATCAAGATCAGAATCATTTACCTTGCACTTCAGAGACCACTGGAAACCGGCCACCCACTACCTGCTGCAGGCCACTTGACACCAACCACCATCTAACCACGTGAATGTGGCACAGTGCATATTGGGCATGTTTCTGTTCACATGTTGGTAAGCAAAAAATTTTTCTTGTTGTAATTTCATTTTCTTTTATGAAATAACTCTAATAAACTGAGTAACACTGTGTAGTTATACAACATGCTCAGATTACTATGAGTGTATTTATCAATTCTCATCTCCTTGCTTGAAGTTCTAGTATTTGTCTTGTAGTTACATGTTGGATTATCCATTCTTTGAGCCTATGAATACAGTTATGCATTATAAGACAGGGTCGCAGTGGAGAAGGTCTAATATATGTGGCACAGTGTTGGCTTTGGGTTTAACGGAGAGGTGAAGGCAGGCAGCTTGAGATGTGTGTCAAGCGTGGGGCGATAATCTTGCCAGAAAAGGCTTCTCTTGTTTCAAGAAAGATCATTCTGGCATGAATTATTTACCACATTCAGGAAGTCTTGATAATTTACATATGTAATGACCTGCAACCATGTAGCCTTCATGTGGCATTTATAATCAATAAGCAAGGATCAGTGGTCAGGTGTAGAGTACTGCTTGCTTAATTCAAAGCAACAAAAATCAGAGGAGTGACTATTAGTGACTTTTTTTAATGACATTAGTTCAGACCTGTTGAATCTCAGTAATTACAGTTTGCTAAGAGGAATTATACACTGTTCTGCAAAACTTAAGGATGAGACAGATAAAGTACCATAAAATAGTAACTACTTGGTGGAAATGAATGAAAATATGGGAGCACGTTCCCAGAGGTATCCCAGTGAGGGGCATAAAGCTGAGTGTCACACGGGCAGGAGGTCTCTGTGACTATAGTGCCAAAAGGGGCTGGTTCTGCAACACGAGGCAGTTGAAGGAATGGGATCAGGAAACTGTAAGAAGGGCAACGTGTGACGAGTGTAGCATATGAGTTTGGTATTGCTCACAGTGGAAAGTGTTCCAAACCACAGGCATTACTGCCCAAAGGAAAGGACGTGTTCAACTATAGCACAAGATCACTGTTACACTGTGCAACAGCCAAGAAGGGACCCACATCAAACAGTGGGTGCAATTGCAAACACATTTAACAGGACTGCAAGGCATGCAATCTTATGCTCTGCAGTAGCACAGCATCTGCATGCACAGCATCTGCATGGGGGAGGTCTCTTTGCCCAATGACCAGTAAGATGTGTTTCGTTGACACCCACACATTGGCAGGACCATTTGCAATGGTTCCAAGAGCACAGAGAATGGACCAAAGAGGAGTACAGTCACATGTTGTTCTCAGATGAGAGCAGATTCAGTCTGAGTAGTGATTCTGGGAATGCTGTCATATGGCAAGAGGTGGGAACACATAATGCATCTAGGAACAACGCCAAAAACGATCATTTTGATGGGCCAGGTGTTATGGTGCTCTGACTTCATTTTTGTGAATGATGATGTGTGACCACATCAAACAGTGCAGGTGGAGGAGCTCTTGGAATGAGAGGGTATTCAGTGGATTGACTGGCCTGTCAGTTCCTCTGACTAAATTCCGATTGAGCACATAAGGGTTTGGTGGGGAGAAGTTTTGCTACATGTCTACAAGCACCAATGACCATAAAGCAGTTGCCAGCCACACTGGTGAAGGAATGGAATCCCTATCACAGAAACTTATTACCAATCTCATGGCCAGCATGGGAGCACATTGCAGAGCATACATTGCTGTACATAGTGATCACACACCCTAAATAAGAGCCATGTCCCACCTTTCATAATGTCTTCTCATGATGCCACTGTTCTTGTCAAATTGTGATGGAATTTTTATTGTGAATTTCATTAGCAAATGTATGCACCATGGCTATGCAATTAGATGAACACCACATATTATTCTTACTGTTTGCTTTGGTCCAATTAATACTTTCTCTCTAAGTGATGAGGTACCCCAAAAAATTATTCTGTATGGTATTACTGAGTGGAAATATGCAAATATGTGAGGAAGTTTATATATCTGTTTCCCAGATTACCAATTATATGAAGAGCAAAAGTAGCTGGAAATAAATGTTTGAGAAAATCAGTAATATGCTTTTTCCAGCTCAACATTATGAAAAGGAAAGTTGCTACTCACCGTATAATGGAGATGCAGAGTTGCAGATAGGCAAAACAAAACAACAAAAAGACTGTTACAAATAAGCTTTCAGCCAGGAAGGCCTTTGTCAAAAATAGACGACACACACAAAAACACACACACGCAGGCACACACGCACACACACACACACACACACACACACACACACAATCTCTCTCTCTCTCTCTCTCTCTCTCTCTCTCTCTCTCTCTCTCTCTCTCGCACATATAAACTCACACATACATGGCTACAGCCTCTGGGCACTGAAGCAACACTGCAAGCAGTGGGACCAGTGCATGATGGGAGTTGAGTGGGCGGGGGTAAGGAGGAGGTTGGGGTTGGGAGGAGGTTGGGGTGGGGAGGGTAGAGATAGTAGGGTAGGGATGGGGGACAGTGAACTGGTACTGGGAACTGCACAGGGACAAGGTGGACAGAGGATGGACAGCTACGTGCAGTCAGAAGGTTAGATGGAGGGCAGGGGGGAGGTTGGGGAGGGGGGGGGGGAGGGAGTGGAAAAAGAGGAGTAAAAACACTGGGTGCAATGGAGAAGAGGACTGTGTAGTGCTGGAATGGGAACAGGGAATGGGCTGGATGGGTGACAACAATGACTAATGAAGGTTAAGGCCAGGAGGGTTACGAGAATGTAGGATACATTGCAGGGAAAGTTCCCACCTGCACCATTCGTGTTGGGAAGCATGCCCAGCAACAGGGTGGTCCACTTGTTTCTTGGCTACAGTTTGTCATTTGTCAGTGGCCATTCACGTAGACAAACAGTGTGTTGGCTATCATTCCCACGTACACTGTGTGGTCAAAAGTATCCAGACACCCTAAAAACATACATTTTTCATATCAGATGCATTGTGCTTCCACCTACTGCCAGGTGCTCCATATTAGTGACCTCTGTAGTCATTAGACATCATGAGAGAGCAGAATAGGGCACTCCGCAGAACTCACAGACTTCGAACATGGTCAAGGTGATTGGGTGGCACTTGTGTCATAGTCTGTACGAGAGATTTCCCCATTCCTAAACATCCCTAGGTCCACTAGTGATAGTGAAGTGGAAATGTGAAGGGACATGTACAGCACAAAAGCGTACAGGTCGACCTCATCTGTTGACTGACACAGACCACCGATAGTTGAAGAGGGTCATAACATGTAAAGGGCAGACATCTATCCAGACCATCACACAGGAATGCCAAACTGCATCAGAATTCACTGCAAGTACTATGACAGTTAGGAGAGAGGTGAGAAAACTTGGATTTCATGGTCAAGCAGCTGCTCGTAAGCCACACATCATGCCGGTAAATGCCAAATGACACCTCGCTTGACACAAGGAGCATCAGCATTGGATGATTGAACAGTGGAAAAAAGTTTTGTGGAGTGACAAAGCATGGCACACAGTGTGACGATCCAATGGCAGGGTGTGGGTATGGTGAATACCCAGTGAACATCATCTACCAGCGTGTGTAGTGGCAACAGTAAAATTCGGAGGCAGTGGTGTTACGGTGTGGTTATGTTTTTCATGCAGGGGGCTTGCACCTATTGTCGTTTTGCATGGCACTATAACAGCACAGGCCTACACTGATGTTTTAAGCACCTTCTTGCTTCCCACTGTTGAATATCAAATTGAGGATGGCGACTGCATCTTTCAACATGATCAAGCACCTGTTCATAATACACGGCCTGTGACAGAGTGCTTACACGACAATAACATCCCTGTAATGGACTGGCCTGCACAGAGTCCTGACCTGAATCCTACAGAAAATCTTTGGGATGTTTTGGAATGCTGACTTCATGCCAGGCCTCACCAACTGACATTGATACCTCTCCTCAGTGCAGCATTCCGTGAAGAATGGACTGCCATTCCCCAAGAAACCTTCCAGCACCTGACTGAATTTATGCCTGCAAGTGTGGAAGCTGTCATCAAGGCTAAGGGTGGGCCAACACCATATTGAATTCCAGCATTACCGATGGAGGGCACCACGAACTTATAAGTAATTTTCAGCCAGGTGTCCAGATACTTTTGATCACTTAGTGTAGAATGCAGCACAGTGGTTGCAGCTTAGCTTGTAAATCACATGACTTGGTTTCACAAGTAGCCCTGCCTTTGATAGGATAGGTGATGTTTGTGATTGGACTGGAGTAGGCAGTAGTGGGATGATGTATGGGCCAGTTCTTGCATCTAGGTCTATTACAGGGATATGAGCCATGAAGTAAGAGGTTGGGAGCAGGGATTGTGAAGAAATGGACGAGTATACTGTGTAGGTTCGGTGGACAGCGGAATACCATTGTGGTAAGGGTGGGAAGGATATGGGGCAGGAAATTTCTCATTTCAGGGCACAATGAGAGGTAATCAAAACCCTGGCAGAGAATGTAATTCAGTTGCTCCAGTCCTGAGTTGTATTGGGTTACTAGAGTAATGCTCCTCTGTGGCCAGATGGTGAGACTTTGGGAGGTGGTGGGAAACTGGAAAGGTAAGGCACGGGAGATTTGTTTTTGCACCAATTTAGGAGGATAATTACAGTCTGTGACGGCTTCGGTGAGACCCTCAGTATATTTTGAGGGGGACCACTCATCACTGGAGATGCGATGACCACTGGTAGTTAGGCTGTATGGAAGGGACTTCTTGTTATGGGAAGGGTGGCAGCTGTCAAAGTGGAAGTATTGCTGGTGGTTAGTATGTTTGATATGGACGGAGATACTGATGCAGCCATCTTTGAGGTGGAGGTCAACATCTAGGAAAGTGGCTTGTTGGGTTGAGCAGGACGAGGTGAAGCAAATGGGGGAGAAGCTGTTGAGGTTCTAGAGGAATGCAGATAGGGTGTCCTCACCCTCAATCCAGATCATGACGATGTCATCAATGAATCTGAACCAGATGAGGGGTTTAGAGTTTGGGTGTTTAGGAAGGATTCCTCTAGATGGCCTATGAATAGGTTGGCATAGATTGGTGTCATGTGGGTGCCCACAGCGGTAACCCAGATTTTTTTGTAGATAATGCATTCAAGGGAGAAGTAATTGAGGGTGAGGCTATGGTTGGTCATGGCCACTAGGAAGGAGGTTGTTGGTTTGGAATCTGTTGGGCATTGGGAAAGGTAGTGTTCAGTAGCAGTAAGGCCATGGGCATTAGGGATGTTAGTGTTAAAAGAAGTGGCATCAATAGTGACAAGCAGGACACTTTGTGGTAAAGGGACAGGAACTGTGGAGAGTCGGTGGAGGAAATGATTGGTATCTTTTATCTAGGAGGGTAGGTTCCAGGTAATAGGTTGAAGGTGTTGGTCTACGAGAGCTGAGATTCTCTCAGTGGGGGCACAGTAGCCCACCACAATGGGGCATCCTGGGTGGTTGAGTTTATGGACTTTAGAGTAGGAGTGCCAGGAGTAGTAGCGGTGAACAGAGAGACGAACTCTTGGGAGAGGTTCTGGGATGGGCCTAAGGTCTGTAGGTGAGTTTATCTGGCAGCTGGCAAAGTCCTTCTGCCAGGTCATTCTTGTGGTACAAAACAACAGTGGCTGAGTCTTTGTATGCAGGCAGGATTGTAAGGTTGGGATCAGTTTTTAGATGGTGGACTGTGGTTCTTTCTGCAGACGTAAGGTTAGTTTGTATGTTGAGGGATTTCGGAAATGATGCTGCGGCAAGGTTTGAGTCAAGAAATTCTGGAAATTTAACAGGTGGTGATTTGGGGGCAGTGGAGGTGGATCATGCTTGGATGGAGGAGCGAACCGAGTCAAGCAGAGTTCAACATTGATTGGTCTTTAGTCGGGTCTGATTGCAGGGTTGTTGGCAAAACAGCGTTTCCTCTGTAGGGACCGGGAGGAGGAGAGAAAGTCTTTAAACAGTTTAACAAGTCCCACATGACTGAATTTGGGAGTTGTGCAAAATGTGACACGCTTGGAAAGGACTGATATTTCTGTGGGGCTAAGGCTTCTCCGTCTAACCTCCCGACTGCACTTAGCTGTCACCCTCTCTCCACCTCGTCCCTGCTCTGCCTCCCACCCCTACCCCTACCCTACTATCATTCCCTCTCCCCCCCCCCCTCCCCCAGCCTCCTCCTTGCCGCCACCCAGTCGCCGTTCCCATCGTGCACTGGTGTTGCTGCTCACAGAGTGACTTCAGTTGCCAGAGACTGCAGTCAAGTGTGTGTGAGTTACGTTTCCATGTGTGGCAAGTAGTAACTTTCCTTTTCATAATGTTGTTACATTCCATCCTGGATTTTTCATTGTTTGATTGTTCCCTCACAGCTTATCTCCGCTCCAAACCCAGTGCTGTTTTCCTTTGTTACTGCTTCTTATGCATTACAATACTCAATGTCTGTCCTTCTTTCCTGTGTTTCTCTTGTCATTTACAAACTACACTGCATGCTCTGCTTGAGAGCCACACTGTATCAACCATCTCGACCACACACAACAGACAGCTACAAGACCAAGCTGACTGCTGTTGCAGCATCTTATGTCCCACATTACACCCACTGATATCATTAACCCTATACCTTCAACTTGATCGCTCCCCCTTGACACTCTCCCATATTTTTGCATTTTATTTTCTGCAACTTTACGGTGCCATACAGCTTACCATTAATTAGCACTGATCTTCTCAGCTTTCTTGTTCTTTTCTTCCCAAAACTTCCTCAAGCTTTCACTATGGGCCTGTCTTCTTTCTTGTGTCCATTTCAGATTCTTTTCCGTTTGGTTTTTGGTTGTGAACTTATGAGAGTTGATTTTCTGTCTGTATGCAGTCCATGTGGTTTCTAGTGGGTCAATACTGAGTTCCGTGATGTCGTTTTGGGTTTCTGTTAGCCAGTGTGCCCTAGTTTGGCGAATTCCTTTGATGATAAGGAAGATTTTCTTGGTCATTCTAGAGGCATCCATTCTTGCTAAATGTCCGTAGAATTTCAATTGTCTTTTCCATACAACTGACAGGAAACATTCAGTCCTTGAGTACAGTTCTTCAGAGCTTTTGCGCATCCAGATACCATCTTGAATTTTAGGTTCAGATATTTTCCTGAGTATTTGCCTCTCCATTTTCACAATGTCCTTGATGTTGATGGTTAATTATGATGTTTCAGTTGCGTAGAGCACTTCTGTAAGAGATACTGTATGATAGTGGTGAAGTTTGGCTTGGTTGGATAGCGATTTCTTACTATATGTTTTCCAGGTGATTGTATAAGCTTTAAATAATTTTTCTGCTCATGTTTTGTGAGCTACTTTTTCATTGCCAGTGTTGCTGATCATTTCACCCAAGTACTTGAAGTAGTTGTTTGATGTCACCATATTTTGTTGCAAGTGGTTTCAGATTTGAACTTCTGGAGTCCATGGATTGTGTTTTCTCATAAGAAATTTGGAGTCTGGTTTTGATGGCAGCCTCATGAAGTTTCTTGATGGCATGTTTGGCTTCCTCGGGAGTCCACATAATTATTGCTAGGTCATCAGCAAAAGCAAGGCATTTTATATTGATTTGTTTGTCCTTTGTTCCCATATTTATTCCAGGTATTTCTTTTCCCACGTCTTGCTAATCTTGTCCAGTACCAGGTTAAAGAGGAGTGGGGACAACCCATCACCCTGTCTCACTCCTGTCCTAATATGAAAAGGTTCAGAAACTTCTTCCATGAATTTTACTTTTGAGGTTGTGTCTGTTAAAGTCTGCTCAATTAATGAAGTAGTTTTGTTATCTATGCCATATTCACAAAGTGTATTGAACAGACTGGTGCGATGAATCGAGTCGTATGCTTTCTTGAAATCTATGAAGCTGACTACTGTGTGGTTCGACTGACAATGTTGCAGTATCATCTTCAGGTTCCAGATCTGTTCTGTGCAGGATCGATGTGGGTGGAAGCCTGCCTGATATTCACCTATCATATGTTCTGTCTGTTGTTCTAATCTGATGAGAAGAGCACGTCAGAGTGCTTTGTAAGTGAGTGGTAGGAGTGAAATGCCTCGATAGTTGTTGGGATCGGTCTTGTCACCCTTTTTGTGTAGAGGGCGAATCAAAGCAGTTTTACAATCTGCTGGTATGATTCCACTTTCCCATATATTTGCAATGATAGCTTTTAGACTGTCAATCAAGAGTTCGCCTCCAATCTTGAGCATTTCAGCAATTACACCATCTATATACAATTTGTATTATTTATATCTTTTCTTTGATCTCATTGTGACTTCACGATAATTTTAGTGAGTTTTCACCTCTTGCTATTGTCAACTACCTGAGATTTCATCTACTTCCCCCCTTTTTGTGCATGTTTCATCCTTATCATGGTTTTTCCCACGTATTTGGGTGTATTTTTGTGAATTCTTTTCGGACATAATTCTACATTATTTATGTAATTTTTCAGATTTTTTCCACCACCATGGGTCCTTGGTCCTTCCATCCTTGTCAATACAGAAAAGTTACCTTCTTTCCATCTGCAAAATTCTCCTGCTATGCAATCCCAAATTCCTGAAACCCATGACAAACATTGAAATTCTTGGCTACCAGGAACTAGAGCAACATGCACAATGCCACCTCAAAAAACTCTCCACCCTGCTCACTTCCTACTCCCACCTTGGAGTACCGCTCGCCAGCACCTCTAGAACAACCTCCCCCACATCCCCTCACACCTGACAAACTCTGTCTCGCAGACCTACTACATTTATCCCACTCTCCAAACCTACCTCCCTCCCACCACCACACAGAATACAGAACCTAAACAGACCCGAAACACAGTCATGAAACTTTCCTCCAGAAGCCTTAGCCCCACAGAAATATCAGTCCTTTTCAAAGGCATCACCTTTTGCCTCACTCCCAAATTCAACCATGTAGGATTTCTTATAGACCTTCTCTTCTTCTCCTGGTCCCTACAGTGGATGCACTTTTTTGCTACCAATGCTAGCAATCAGACTCAACCAAACACCCAATGTTGAACCCTGCCTGACTCAGTTCACTCCTCCATCCAACTGTGATTCACCCCCACTGCCCTCCAAATCATCCCCTGTTACCTTCCCCAAATTTCTTAAGCTCAAACTTTATCTTAGTATCATTCCTCAAATCCCTCAAATTGCAAACTAACCTTACATCTGTAGAAATAACAGCATTCCACCATCTAAAAACTTATAACAACCATACAATCCTACCTGCGGACAACGGCTCAATTACTGTTGTTTCGAACCACAAGAATTACATGGCAGAAGGACAATGTCAGTTGTCAGATAAATCCACCTACAAACATTGCCACAATGACCCCATTCCAGATTTCAGCAGGATCTGCAGTCACTCCTCAATTCCTTAGACCCATCCCAGAAGCTCTCCCCAGAGTCCATATCTCTGTTCACCACTACTGCTCCCAGCACTCCTACCTTCTACATACTTCCTGAAGTCCATAAACCCAACCATCCAGGATGCCCCATTGTCACAGGCTACTGTGCCCCCACTGAGAGAATCTCAGTTCTCATAGACCAACACCTTCAACCTCTTACCCGAAACCTACCCTCCTAGATGAAAGATATCAACCATTTCCTCTACCGACTCTCCACAGTTCCTGTCCCTTTACCACAAAGTGTCCTGCTTGTCATTATTGATGCCACTTCTTTTAACACTAACATCCCTAATGCCCATGGCCTTACTGCTACTGAACACTACCTTTCCCAATGCCCAACAGATTCCAAACCAACAACCTCCTTCCTAGTGGCCATGACCAACTATAGCCTCACCCTCAATTACTTCTCCTTTGAATGCATTACCTACAAAAAAAATTTGGGTTACCGCTGTGGGTGCCCACATGACACCAATCTATGCCAATCTACTATTCATAGGCCATCTAGAGGAATCCTTCCTAAACACCCAAAATCTAAACCCCTCACCTGGTTCAGATTCATTGATGACATTGTCACGATCTGGATTGAGGGTGACCCTATCTGCATTCCTCTAGAACCTCAACAGCTTCTCCCCCATTTGCTTCCCCTCGTCCTGCTCAACCCAACAAGCCACTTTCCTAGATGTTGACCTCCACCTCAAAGATGGATGCATCAGTATCTCCATCCATATCAAACATACTAACCACCAGCAATACCTCCACTTTGACAGCTGCCACCCTTCCCATAACAAGAAGTCCCTTCCATACAACCTAGCTACCAGTGGTCATCGCATCTCCAGTGATGAGTGGTCCCTCTCAAAATATACTGAGGGTATCACTGAAGCCTTCACAGACTGTAATTATCCACCCAGCCTTGTGCAAAAACAAATCTCCCATGCCTTAGCTTTCCAGTTTCCCACCACCTCTCAAAGTCTCACCGTCTGACCACAGAGGGACATTCCTCTAGTAACTCAGTACTACCCAGAACTGGAGCAACTGAATTACATTCTCTGACAGGATTTTGATTACCTCTCATCGTGCCCTGAAATGAGATATTCCTGCCCACTATCCTTCGCACCCCTCCCACAGTGGTGTTCCGTCATCCACTGAACCTACATGATATGCTCATTAATCCCTACAAAACCCTTGCTCCCAATCTCTTACCTCATGGCTTATGTCTTCATGTCCCTGTAATAAATATATATGCAAGAACTGTCCCATACATCCTCCCACTACCACCTACTCCAGTCCAATCACAAACTTCACCTATCCCATCAAAAGCGTATGAGAAACCAGTCATGTGATCTACAAGCTAAGCTGCATTCACTGTGCTGCATTCTATGTGGGAATGACAACCAACAAGCTGTCTGTCCACATGAATTGCCACCGACAAACTGTGGCCATGAAACAAATGGACCACCATGTTGCTGAGCCTACCGCCCAACATGACACCCTCATTTCAATGACTGCTTCACAGCCTGTGCCTTATGGATCATTCCCACCAACAGCAGCTTTTCTGAATTGCATAGGTGTTAACTTTCCCTGCAATATATTCTATGTTCCCCTAACCCTGTGGGCCTCAACCACTGTTAGTCATTGTCCTCACCCATCTAGTCCCTTCCCTGTTCCCATTCCTGCACTACACAGCCCTCTCCACCATCGCACCCAATCTTTTTACTCCTCATTTTCCACTACCCCTCCCCCCAGCCTCTCCTCTGTCTAACCTCCTGGCTGCATATAGCTGTCCATCCTCTCTCCACCTCGTCCCTATGTGCTTCCCAGACCAGTTCACTGTACCCCACCCGTACCCTACTATCCCTGAGGACCTCCCCACCCCAGCCTCCTCCTTACCCCCACCCAGCCTCAACTCCCATCATGCACTGTTGCTGCTGCTTGCAAAGTGGCTTCAGTTGCCAGTAGTCATGTGTGTGTGTATGTTTTGTTTGCGAACGTGCATGTGTGTGTGTGTGTGTGTGTGTGTGTGTGTGTGTGTGTGTGTGTGTGTGTGTGTGTGTGTGTGTCATCTATTTTTGACGAAGGCCTTGCTGGCTGAAAGCTTATTTGTGACAGTCTTTTTGTTGTGCCTATCTCCAACTCAGCATCTCTGATATATGGTGAGTAGCAACTTCCTTTTCACAATATTGGTACATTCCATCCTGCATTTTCCACTGTTTGACTTCTTCCAGTTCAAGTTTTCATCATTATGTACACTAAAAAATTTGGAACATTTGCCCTATTTACTGAGTTCTGCCCATGTGTTACATCAGTTGTTCGCAGAACTACATTTTCTGTACAGAACTGAATGTAGTACTTCTTTTTCAAAATTTAGGAAGTGTCCACTTTCATGGAATGACTTAATAATTCTTTCAAAAATATCATTTACCAACTTTTCTGTTTCTTTCTCTCTAATGGGATTTTTTTACAACACTAGTATCATCTGCAAAATGTTGCAGTTGTGCTTGTTGAATGTTAAGTGGATGGTCATTCACATATATATAAGGAATAGGAGTGGTCCAAAAACTGAATCCTGTGAGACTCCCTTTGTGCTTTTCCTCAGTCACTAAAATTTTCTATCTTTTTGACATTGGCTTAATTATCAGCACAACCTTTTGCATTCTGATACAAACCAGCTGTGCATACAGCCATAAATTCCTTAAAGCTTGGGGTTTTTCTGAGAGAGTAACATGATATATAGAATCAAACATCTTAGAAACATCACAAAAAATACCAACTGGAAATGTATTATTATTTAATGCTTGTACTATTAGATGAGTGAATGTATAACTAGCATTCTCAGTCCTGCAACTGCTCTGGAATCCAAACTGTGATATGCTAAGTAAATTGTTTCCACTCAAGTATGTGACTACTCTTGCATACATTACTCTTCCTAACATTTTGGAAAAAGATGTCAGTAAGGAAATTTCACAATAATTGTTGAAGTCTGTCTAATAATTGATGAAGTCTGTCTTGTGATCATTCTCATGATGTGGTTTAACAATGCGTATTTTAACCTATCTGGAAAGATTCCCTGTGCCAGTGATGTATTGCATATACCACTAAAGACATTACTTAGTAAGTTGGAACAACTTTTCAGAATTCTGTTTGAAGTTCCATCAATTCTACATGACCCTTTGATTTTTTCAAATAACTGCATTAATTTCAGTGAAGGATGTTGCTATGGAATCTTGTACACTGACTGGCTGTCTAGTCTACCATCAGACCATATTCCACACAGTTTCCATCTTATTATCTGCTGTATTTATTTCTGTCAGGACATGCACACGTCTGACATTTTAATCACTTTCCTTCAAAATACTATAGTTTTTTGTAGCATGCAAGTAATGTCAGATCTTGACTTGCATCTTCTGGGTGACCTTTTCTTTGCCTAGAACAATAGTGCATGGAAAAATATCCAAATCAAGTAGTTTGGATGACATTTATATGTATTGAGGATGAATTGTGTGTAAGGTAAAAGCTTCAGAGTGAAGTGTTTTTACCAGATCCACGATATGGTAGGATCAACTTAATTTGCTATCAATACCCCAGTAGAGGCAACTTGCTGTGTTTCTTATCCACTACATCTTATGTTTAAGTCCTCTTGTTCTTTCTATGTCACATGAAGTTATACATGTTGGAGAGAGTGCATTACAGCTAAAAAAGTTGAGGATATCATTAAACACACAGGTAGCAAATGTTTCCAGGTTTTTCCCTGGTAGCCTATCCACTAGGAGAGAAGTATCAGAAGAAAGATGGTGAACTTGCTCACTGTATAGAGTATGAGGTCATTTATAAATAGAAGAAACAGCAAAGAACCTATAGTTAAGTCAGGAGCCTGTCTCAACCAATAAATTAACACGATTTTGTAAATGTCTCTATGGCAATGCCCCAGTATTGTCACACCTCTGTAGACTGCTACTCTTTTCACCTACAGCCGTTAACACTTCATAGACAAAAGCTGACAACAGTGCTGCGAGTTGTCAGGGATCTTCTTATGCAATCTTGACTAAAGCACTGAGTCTTGTGGCACTCCAGTGGTGACTGTGCCCCACTTAGAAGAAGCTATAACTCCATTACCATCAGTAATTGTTACCCTCTGCTTCCTATCTGTTACACGAGACTTAATCCACGTCCCTGTTATTCCAATTAACCCATAATGCAAGCCTTGAAAATAAATAGCTTCCTTGAAATTATTCTATTCATTTATAATGATATTGACTATAACATGATCGTTTGTTGCAAACAAAGTCATTAAAACATACAGATTCACGTAACCAAGAAATTATTTTTATTGGATAATGAATTTTTTAATTTTTAAGACCAATAACTAGAATTAAAACAACAACCAACGTTCTATTTTTCACTATATTTTCTTCTGTTCAAAATTCAAATGGTTAAAGATGTAATCAGACAATCTAATTTACAAAAATTGTTTATCTTCTTTAAATTAGGTGATGAAGCAATTTTTGTAGTTATGAAAGTTAGTCAAAAATTAATTCTTCACAGGGGTGGAGGAGATGATTATAGAAAAGAATTTAAAGCTGTGTCACAGGTGGAAGAGATTCAACATCCACACCAAACTCTCAACTGGAAGAACATTTCAAAATCAATGTAAAAAGAAGCTTACATAACGCTGGGGGGAAAAAAATAAAAAACACACACTGTTATATTTGACTCAGCAAGTTAACTTAAATAATGATGTACATAAAATACTTGTTAAAAGTACAAACCTCCCACGTTTCGAAGGGGTGTTCAAAAAGCTGTCATATGTATTTACAGTGGTGTCAAGATTTCTGATTGAAAAAGGGCTATGTCTTCTACTTTTCTCATGCTGAGATTGTGATAGCGTGTAACTGCAGTTTGCTCCTTTTTTCTCATGAATAAGTCTGGTATGGCATACCTTCCGTTGTCTCTTTATTGCATCTCGGATACTGGGCACAACATACCTTTCCAGTTCATATTTCTGTTAAAAAAAAAAAAAGAATTTTTATAAATACTCTAATGCAGCAAATAAACAACCCTAAGTACAAGACTGAAAAGAACTAATGCTGATATTGGTATTTATATAAACATATTGTAATCTACAGAAAGTTCTGGTCTAGAATTGAGAATACAAATTATTTAGGAATAAAGGAGATGACTCACAGAAAGGCAGAAGTGCTGCATCGCTGATAAGTATACCTATAAAAGGTAGAGAGGTAGGCTACCTTTTTGAATGCACTACCTTTTTCAAGCTCGTGGGAAAAACATCCTCAAAACACACACACACACACACACACACACACACACACACACACACACACACACCTGTCTCACTACGTTGTGCTCAGCCGACTGCCAACTCTTACCTAGTCCATGATGAGTGTACTGGAGAGGGGTGAGGTGGGATATGTGTGTGTGTGTGTGTGGGGGGGGGGGGGGTAGTGATGGAAAGAGACAGAAGGCAAGGAGGGGATTGAAGGAAGCATCTAACAGCTCGTGGGAGAGTAGGGAGCCGTCTGTGGGCTAGTTAGAGTTGCAGGTAGAGGGAGCAGGTGGCAGACGGCTGGGCAAGCGATTTCATACACACACACACACACACACACACATGCTCTATTGGGGTGGGGGGACAAAGAAGTACCTTAGGTTTAGGCCAGGAAGGTTATGGGAGTGAAGGGTGTGCTGTAGAGATATCACCAATCTGCCCAGCTCTGAAAAGCTGGTGGTGTTGGGGAGCATCCAGAAGGCATGGGTTGTGAAGCAGCCATTGAAATCTTGCATTTTGTGCCATTGCGTGGTCTAACTCATTTCTGGCAACAGTTTAGCAGTAGCCATTCATTACAGTTGACAGCTGATTGGTCATCATACCCATGTTAAATGCTGTGTAATGGTTGCAGCAGTGCTGGTACCTAACATAGCTGATTACGCAAGTGGCCCAGTCTTTGATGGGGTGGGATAAGACTGTGACGGGACTGGAGTAGGTGGTGCTGGATAGTGGATTGGGCAGGTCTTGCATCTGGGCCTTCCACAGGAGTATGATCTTTGTGTCAGGGGATTGGGGGTCAGAGATAATCAAAGCCCTGATGAAGGAAATGGTTCAGTTGTTCAGTCTAGGGTGATATTGGGTGACGGGGGGGGGGGGGGGGGGGGGGGGGGGAGGGGGGGGGCACTTTTTGTGATTGGTTCTTGGGATGGATGTGAGATGTGAGGATCAGGTTTATGTGAGGGTATGACATGGGAAATCTGTTTTTCAATTAGGTCTGGAGAGTACTGTCTGTCTGCAATGGCCTTTGTGAGGTCTTCTCCATACTGGACAAGAGAGCTCTCATCACTGAAAATGCATCTAGCATGGGTGGCCAGGATGTGTGGGATGGATTTTTTGGTGTGGAAGGGGTGGCAGGTGTCAAAGAGCAGGTACTGTTGGTGATTGGAGGGTTTGATGAAAACCAAGGTGTGGCTGGAGACATTTGAGAGAAGAAGATTGACATCTAGGATGGTGGCATGATGGGTCGAGGAGGATCAGGTGAAGTGGTTGGAAGAGAAGGTGTTGAGGTTGTGGAGGAATGAGGATAAGGTGTTTTGGTTTTGGATCCACATTATAAAGATAATATCAATAAACCTAAACCAGACCAGGGGTTTGGTGTTTTAGGGAGCTAGAAATGTTTCCTCTAAGTGGCCCATAAAGAGGTTAGCATAGCAGAGTGCCATTCAGGTGCCCTTGGTTGTGCTATGAATTTGTTTGTATACGTTCCCTTCAAATGTGATGTAGTTACGGGTTAGCATGTAGTTGGTTAGATGTACAAGGATGAAGAGGTGGGTTTGCAATCTGCAGGGCACTGGGAGAGGCAGTGTTCAATCAGGGCAAGGCCATGGGAATGAGGAATGTTGGCATATAGGGAGGTTGCATCAACAGTAATGAGTAGGGATCCAGAAGGTAAGGGTGTGGGGATTGTGGAGCCTTGGTGGAGGAAGTGGTTGGTATTTTTTATGTGGGAGCCTAGGTTTTGGACAATTGATTGGAGATGTTGATCAACAAGGGCCGAGATTCTTTCGGTCGGGGAACTGCAACCAACCACAATGGGGAATCCAGAACTTTTAGGTTTGTACATTTTGTGGAGCATTTAGAGGGTGGGTGTGCGGGCTGTTGTAGTGTGCAGGGAGATGGATTCAGGGGAGAGGTTCTGGGAACAGCTTAAGGATTTCAGCAGGGATTGGATGTTATGTTTGACTTCTGGGATGGGGTCACTTTGGTAGAACTTGTAGATGGCAATGTCGAACATCTGGCGGAGGCCCTGTGCCAGGTAGTCACTCCAATTCATCACAACAGTGGTGGAACCTTTGTCTGCCTGGAGGATGATCAAGTCAGGACCCATTTTTAGGTTGTGTAGGGCAGCCCTTTCTTCTGTTGAACGATTTGCTGTTTTTAGTGGAGAGATCTGGGGAAGGATGGGGAGGACAGGTTAGAAGTTAGGAATTCTTGGAAAGTGACAAGGGGATGGTTGGGCGGGAGTATGGGAGGGTCACAGTTGGATGGTGGTGTGAACTGGGATAGGCAGGATTCGATGTTGGAATGGTATTGGATTTCGTTGGATTGGTGGTGCCAAAGAAGTGTTTCCACTGTAGGGAGCAGGAGAAATGACCTTCATCTTTTCAGATTCTTCCAGTGCTTTTCCCTCACAAACCTGATTCTACAAAAACATGTCTCCATGCACAAGCACCCTGAACCATCTCCATTTCCTCCACAAAATACTGTCACTATGCAGTCCCCACTACCTACACCTCATTACACAAATTGAAATCCTGACATTACAACATCTAGAAGAACGTTTGAAACACCACCTCCACATTTAGTTATCCAGCCTGCCGACATCCAACTCCTGACTTTGGACACCACTATGCAACCCCCATCCTACACACCTAAAATGGTCCTGACTTGGGCACCCTCCCATCAGACAAATGTTCCACCATTGTTGTGATGAACCAGAGTGACTACCTAACAGAGGGCTTCCGCCGTCTGCTCGACAGCTACACCTACAAGCTCTGCCAAAGTGAACCCGTCTCAGAAGTCAAACATAACATCCAATCCCCGCTGAAATCCTTAGGAGTATCCCAGAACCTCATGCCTGAATACATCTCCCTACTCACTGCAACAAAAGCCTGCACACCCACTTTCAACATGCTCCCCAAGAATACACAAACCTAACAGTCCTGGACACCCCATTGTGGTTGGTTGCAGTACCCCCACTGACAGAATCTTGGCCATTGAGGATCTACATCTCCAAACAATTGTCCAAAACCTAGCTTCCCTCATTAAAGGTATCACCCACTTCCTGCACTGGCTCTCCACCATCCCCACACCCTTAACTCTCAGTTCCCTACTCATCACTGTTGAAGCAACCTCCCTATACACCAACACCCATCATGCCCATGGTCTTGCCGTGATATAGGTGTTCGTTCTTTCTGCCCGCTATATGAGATTGGAATAATAGAGAATTGTGAAGGTGGTTCGATGAACCCTCTGCCAAGCACTTCAATGTGATTTGCAGAATATCCATGTAGATGTAGATGTGGAACAATGCCTCTCACAATGCCCTGCAGATTGCAAACCCACCACTTCATTTCTTGTACATCTAACCAACTACATCCTAACCCATAACTACTTCCCTTTTGAAGGGAAGGTATTCAAACAAATTTGTGGCACAGCCATGAGCATCTGCATGGCATCCTCCTATGCCATCTCCCCATGGGCCACCTAGACGAAACATTCCTACCTTCCCAAAACCACAAACCTCTGGTCTGGTTACGTTTATTGGTGACATCATTATAATCTAGACTAAAGGCCAGAACACCTTATCCTCATTCCTCCAAAACCTCAACACCTTCCCTACCATCCACTTCACATGATCCCCCTCCACCCTTCATGCCACCTTCCTATATGTTGATCTCCTGCTCTAAGATGGCTCCATCCCCATCATGGTCCACATCAAACCTACAAATCAGACACAGTACTTGCTCTTTGACAGCTGCCACCCCTTCCACACCAAAAAATCCCTCCCACATAGCCCGGCCAATGGTGCTAGAGGCATCTGCAGTGATGAGAACTTTCTCGCCCATTATGCTGAAGGCCTCACAAAGTCAATTGCAGACAGGTAGTTCCTGCCAGACCTAATTCACAAACAGATTTCCCATGTCACATTCTCATACACACCTGATCCTCACAGTCATCCCAAGAACCAGCCACAAAGAAGGGTCCCCCTTGTCACTCAATACCACCCTGGACAAGAACAACTGAACCAAGTCCTTCATCAGGGCTTTGACTATCTATCATCATACCCCAAAATTAAGAACATCCTACCCAAGATACTTTTAACACCTCCCAAAATGGTGTTCCACTACCCATCCAACCTCCTCAACATCCTAGTCCACCCCCAGTTCCCTGCCACAAGGCTTGTACCCCTATGAAAGATCCAGATGCAAGACCTGCCCAATCCACCAACTACGCACCACCTACTCCAGCCCCTTCACAGTCTTATCCTACCCCATCAGAGACTGGGCCACCTGTGAAAATAGCCATATTACATAACAGGCCTGCTGCAACTACTGCACATTATTTAAAATTGGTATGACAACCAACCAGCTGTCAACTAAAATGAATGGCCACTGACAAACTATTGCCAACAATAAGATGCACCACCTAGTAGCACAAAATTTAGCAGAGCACAACATGCAAGGCTGAAATGGCTGCTTCACATTCCTACCTTCCAAAAACCCCAAACCTCTGGTCTGGTTTAGGCTTATCGGTGACATTATTATTATCTAGACCACATGGGTTCTCACCAACACCACTAGCTTTTGTGAGCTTGGAAGATGGGAGCTATCCTTACAGCACATTCATCACTCCCGTAACTTTCCTGCCCTAAACCTAAAGTAACTCGCTGCCGCCCACCCCCCAAAAGTATATATATAAAGATTCTGTGACTTAGCAAATGAGAAAGCGCTGGTAGATAGCCACAATAAAAAAACACACAAACACACACACAAATTTCAAGCTTTTGCAACCCAAGGTTGCTTCATCAGGAAAGAGGGAAAGACAAAAGGATGTGGGTTTTAAGGGAGAGGGTAAGGAGTCATTCCAATCCCGGGAGCGGAAAGACTTACATTAGGGGGAAGAAAGGACAGGTATACACTCGCACGCACACACACACACACACACACACACACACACACACACACACACACATATCCATCCGTAAATATACAGACACAGGCAGACATATGTAAAGGCAAAGAGGTTGGGCAGAGATGTCAGTCAAGGCGGAAGTACAGAGGCAAAGATGTTGTTGAATGACAAGTGATGTACAAGGGGTGGCAACTTGAAATTAGTGGAGGTTGAGGCCTGGTGGGCAACGGGAAGAGAGACTATATTGAAGGGCAAGTTCCCATCTCCAGAGTTCCGATAAGCTGGTGTCATTGGGAAGTATCCAGATAACCCAGACGGTGTAACACTGTGCCAAGATGTGCTGGCCATGCACCAAGGCATGTTTAGCCACAGGGTGATCGTCATTACCAACAAATACTGTCTGCCTGTGTCCGTTCATGCGAATGGACCGTTTGTTGCTGGTCATTCCCATATAGAAGGCTTCACAGTGTAGGCATGTCAGCTGGTAAATTATGTGGGTGCTTTCACACGTGGCTCTGCCTTTGATCGTGTACACCTTCCGGATTACAGGACTGGAGTAAGTGGTGCTGGGAGGATGCATGGGACAGGTTTTACACCAGGGGTGGTTACAAGGGTAAGGGCCGGAGGGTAGGTGGTGGTGGGAGGATGCATGGGACAGGTTTTACACTGAGGGTGGTTACAAGGGTAGGAGCCAGAGGGTAGGGAAGGTGGTTTGGGGATTTCATAGGGATGAACCAAGAGGTTACGAAGGTTAGGTGGACGGCGGAAAGACACTCTTGGTGGAGTGGGGAGGATTTCATGAAGGATGGATCTCATTTCAGGGCAGGATTTGAGCAAGTCGTATCCCTGCTGGAGAGCCACATTCAGAGTCTGATCCAGTCCCGAAAAGTATCCTGTTACAAGTGGGGCACTTTTGGGGTTCTTCTGTGGGAGGTTCTGGGTTTGAGGGGATAAGGAAGTGGCTCTGGTTATTTGCTTCTGTACCAGGTCGGGAGGGTAGTTTCGGGATGCGAAAGCTGTTTTCAGGTTATTGGTGTAATGGTTCAGGGATTCAGGACTGGAGCAGATTCGTTTGTCACGAAGACCCAAGCTGCAGGGAAGGGACCGTTTGATATGGAGTGGGTGGCAGCTGTCATAATGGAGGTACTGTTGCTTGTTGGTGGGTTTGATGTGGACAGATGTGTGAAGCTGGCTATTGGACAGATGGAGGTCAACGTCGATGAAGGTGGCATGGGATTTGGAGTAGGACCAGCTGAATCTGATGGAACCACAGGAGTTGAGGTTGGAGAGGAAATTCTGGAGTTATTCTTCACTGTGAGTCCAGATCATGAAGATGTCATCAATAAATCTGTACTAAACTTTTGGTTGGCAGGCCTGGGTAACCAAGAAGGCTTCCTCTAACCCCGACCCATAAATAGGTTGGCGTATGAGGGCGCCATCCTGGTACCCGAGGCTGTTCCCTGGGTTTTAAGGGAGAGGGTAAGGAGCCATTCCAATCCCGGGAGCGGAAAGACTTACCTTAGGGGGAAAAAAGGACAGGTATACACACACACACACACACACACACACACACACACACACACACACACACACACACACACACACACACACACACACACATATATATATCCATCCGCACATACACAGACACAAGCAGACATTTGTAAAGGCCTTTTTTGGTGAACTAGAAAGCAACTGGAGATCTGGTGTGAAAAAAGGCGAAAAAGTGTTGGTTAGAGCTGGGCTATGTTGATCCTGTGGTGAACTTGTGTAGGTAGACAACGATGTGGATAAAGTTTAGGTGGTTGTGTTGCCGTCAAAACGCGTTAAAGGGTGGAGAAATTCGGGAAAATTTCGAAAAAACTACGTGTAAATGTATTAAAAGGAGTGGTTTTGTGGTGGCAGATTATGAAAATGAGGCTAACAATTGTCTGACGAAGAAATAATGACGTTAAAACCTGTGGGAAGCGGCTAAAAATGATCAGTGATGTGAGAAAAACGGGAATGGAAATAAAGCAAAAGTTATTAGAACTAGCCGAAATGGTTGTTTAATAGGTGAAAGGAATTGTTTGTGAAATAGAAACAGTGGATTTTATAGCAGCGGTAGTGTTGAAAGAGGAAAAAAAATTTTTTTTTTTTTTTTTGGTTATGGTTTGGAAGTGGGTTACGTATTATTACGTATTACGTATTATTGAGTATATATCGGCGGGATAAAATTGTATAGTAGATTACGGTAAAAGGGAGAAGGTGAATACAAAGTGAAACTACTGGCAAAAACAGAAAGAGAAAATAAGACGACAGAAAAGATTTCGAAATGCAACAGTGACAATAACAAACGTAATTGTTGGGTTCAAATTAATGATATGAATATAATAGAGGGAACCATTCCACGTGGGAAAAATATATCTAAAAACAAAGATGATGAGACTTACCAAACAAAAGTGCTGGCAGGTCGATAGACACACAAACAAACACAAACATACACACAAAATTCAAGCTTTCGCAACAAACGATTGCTTCATCAGGAAAGAGGGAAGGAGAGGGAAAGACGAAAGGATGTGGGTTTTAAGGGAGAGGGTAAGGAGTCATTCCAATCCCGGGAGTGGAAAGACTTACCTTAGGGGGAAAAAAGGACAGGTATTTGTAAAGGCTGTGTGTGTGTGTATGTGTGTGTGTGTGTGTGACTTTTTTTGTACATGTTTTTCCAACAAGCTTGAAAAAGGCAGTGCATTTCAAAAGCTAGCCAAGCTCTGTACCTTTTGTTTGTGTACCTATCAATGATGCAGTGATTCTGCCTTTTTGTGAGTCATCTCTTTTATTCCTAAATAATTTATATACATATTGACTATCAGCTACTATTTGCATGCTACTTATTCTTGTAATATCCTGAGGGAGTAGTGCAGAGTGAATGAAGCAAGTTTCATTCATTATGATATGGCCATGGCAAGCAGAAGATTCCATAAGCAAGAGAAATTAGTCTTATGCCGCGATGCCGCGCAAAAAAAAAAAAAAAAAAAAAAAAAAAAAAAAAAAAAAAAAAAAAAAAAAAAAAAAAAAAAACTGAACACCTTCCGAGTTAAAAATGACAAGTAGCAATAATGGAAAAGTTAAGTATTCTGAGTAATTGAAGGTGAAACTGCCTCTTTAAAGAGGAGTGCAGATTGGTACACATGGTGAGCTGGGAACTGCTTCATTACTAATTTATATATAAAAAAATACTGTAAATATGGCACAATAAACAATACAAAAGTACTCTGGCTATTATTATTCTACAGCAGCACTAATGAAGTATTTGGGGAATATGACACTGACCTGAAGTCTTTCAATCTATGTTGGTTTAAGGAATTGGGGAGATGAAGAAAATGTGTACAAGTTGTAAAACTGAGAACACTTCTTCACAATCTGACTGCACTTTGCAAAAAATTCCTAAAAACAATAAAAAGGAAACAAATATATGAAATAAAACATATTATGGGAAAAAGGACTAGATTCATAATCAGACTGCGTTGTGATGATGGTTACAGGTAGCGCAATTCGTGGCAGCAAGTGACTTATTGATAAGTTATACATCAGCAAACAATAAGCTCTCTCAGATGGTAGGCACCAACTGTACATAATTTTCTCATTGTCTTACTCCAGAAGCACACTGCTGGATATTGTTCCTCTAAATTTGATGATAATTTTCATGCCAAACATTTAACAAAATTTTGTATATATGAATCACACTCAGTTATCTCACTTCAAATTTTTGTTATGATTTTAACTGAAGTATGGCCATAAAAATTGCATTTTCCAGTTACTTAAGACAAAAGGTTTTGTGGAAAACCACATCCCTATGCAAAATCATGTAACAAGTCAACTGCATTTTATGAATAACTAAATTAAATTTCCCTATATACCAGACAGTTCATTTGCATCTGCAAAAAGACTGATTTTAACTTATTTTCACCCAAGAAATCATGCCAGGAACAGTTTTTGCAAAGAAAGGCAAATTATTTGTTTTTGTGCCATGACAATTTGTAGGATGCAGGTAATAAATCTTTAATTTACACATTTTTACTGACTAAATATAAATCACTGAAAAATTGTCAGTAGATCTTATATAACTTGCTGCAATGATCAAATAACCACACAAACACACTATATCAAAATATCCTATTTTACCAGTTCATAATCAGACCAATTTTATGGAAAATGTGGACAAGGAAAGCAGCTTGAGAAGAAGCTAGCAGTCAAAATACTTTGCTTCAAATGTCACATGAGTAAAATCATGTTTACTTGTTGTGTGTTTTGGCAGACATATTAAAATATACAGGGTGCCCAAGAAGCCCCTAAATATTTCTGGAAGAATGCTAACTTTTGTCTCTGTATTGCAGGTAATCTGAAAGATGCTGACCAGAGAGCAATGAATCAGTGTTGTAAGTTGGATGTTCATCGACAGCATTTTGCTGAAGTTCGTCAAACGTTCCGTTACTGTAGAGAAGCCCTAATGCGAACAACCATTAGAGGTTTGGTCAATGTATTTCAGTGAAATGGAAATGTTATTGACGGGAAGTGTTCTGGATGGCCATTGGTGGTGCAAGAAACTGTCGAGCCCATTGGAAAAGCTATCGAGCAGAGTCCAAAAGCATTGACACATCACCTCAGCTGGGAATGTATTATCATAAAATCAACTGTGTGGCATACCTTTTATTTTGTTCTGAAGAAAAAGGCTTACTTCATCCAGGTGTTCCATCATCTTGAACCTGAGGACTATGCGGCACACTTGGCCATGTGTCACAAATTAATTGAGGCAAATAAACGATGAATATTTGTTGGCACCTTCCATATCTGAATCTTTCCAACCACCACAATAGCAAAATATTAGTTTTTTTGAACAACTCCACACAGCATGGAATTGGACCATGACACTTCAAAGGTAAATGGGTAACTGAGCCTCACTCAACAGCAGCTTTATGGCATCAACATCATATCTGAACAGGTTTGAGGAATCCCACAGCCCAAACTGTTTTCGAACAACATTCTGGTTCGGTAGTGTTTCAGGAGGACAGCACCCCACCACACTTTCTGCACATTGCGTATAATTATCTCAACAAATTGTTCCCTGGACGCTAGATTGGACGAAGCTCACCACAGATCTGGGCAGCACGCTACTTGTCTAATGCCCTGGACTTCTTTGCACAGGGTCACATAGCAAGTGAGGTGTACATGGAGAGGATTAGGGATTTGCATGAACGCATTTTAGCAATGTTGGAGCATGTTTTTGGGTACACCAAGGAGAGATGTTGGATAGCAGGGATTTTGTTGAGCTATGGTGCCTTCTTCCACATTACATTCAAATTTTTTCACACTGTAAACATTTCCTTAGAATTAAAGTCCTCTCTCCCAGAAATGTTTAGGGACGTCGTGGGCATCCTGTATGTCACTCTGTTACGAAATATTAAATGTGTTATTTAGCGAATAAATGAGTGAAACTAAAACATTCTGCAATATTTTGCTGTGTTGCTAGGTAAAGACAAAATTCTATATGAGGAAGAGCTCAACACAGTGGGATCATGGCATCTCTTACAACCAGAAGCAAGTGGACAGTAAATTTCCCAATAACCTTAAGATACAGTATACCTCAATATTTTAGGTAACTGGAAAAATAGTGTCTTTTCAGCTACCTGTACATGTTTTTATTATCAACAACTATTTCTTAAATAAGTCTTCAAAAGTAGCAAATGGAAGCAACATCTTTCTTTTGATATATATTAACATTCTTTCTTTCATGGTAGTATCAATGGAAAACAATACGTGTAAGACAGTGTCTATCTTATATGAAACTTCCTGGCAGATTAAAACTGTGTGCTGGACCGAGACTCAAACTTGGGACCTTTGCCTTTCGCGGGCAAGTGCCCTACCCTCTGAGCTACCCAAGCACGACTCGTGCCCCGTCCCCACAGCTCCTTCCACCAGAACCTAGTCTCCTACCTTCCAAAACTTTTACAGAAGCTCTCCTGCAAACCTTGCAGGACTAGCACTCCTGAAAGAAAGGATATTGTGGAGACATGGCTTAGCCATAGCCTCAGGGATGTTTCCAGAACGAGATTTTCAATCTGCAGCGGAGTGTGCGCTGATATGAAACTTCCTAGCAGATTAAAACTGGAAGGTAGGAGACGAGGTACTGGCGGAAGCAGAGCTGTGTGGACAGGGCGTGAGTCGTGCTTGGTTAGAACTTGCCCACGAAAGGCAAAGGTCCATAGTTTGAGTCTTGGTCCGGCACACAGTTTTAATCTGCCAGGAAGTTTCATATCAGCGCACATTCCGCTGCAGAGTGAAAATCTCATTTTGGAGTGTCTAGCTTCTTCATCTGTCCACTGTCTAGACTGTGACTATGCTAAAACACAAGATGCTGTGTGCTAAAACACAAGATGCTGTGTCATCAGGGTTTATATGCATACGAGAGAAAAAAATTCCCTGATTGCTCAGTTAAAAATACACTTTCTTCCAGGTGAAAAAACATTTTTTTTCATGTTAAGTGACAGTATATATTCCCTTGGAACTGTGAAACTAATCAATCCTTTGAATGGTTAAGATTTTATACATGGGCATAGAACTTACCGGCACTTTAGAAAATGAAACTCAGGGAAAAAACACATTTTGGAAAGATCTTTGATGTGCAGAAACGTGTACACTGCACATTTTTGTATTACAAAAGTATTAATTTGAATTCCACCAAACACTGCATGTTACTTTGTGAAGCATTGAAATCGAGATTGTGATGCACTTTTCTAAGCCAGCCATAGCTCAATTGCTCATGTCACGTGATCTCATCAGCCAATGACAGCGGATACTCAGAGCATAGGACACATGATGCAGTCAGCCAATCAGAATTCCCAAGTTGATGGATTTCCTGTCAGATTTGACGGAATTTCACATTGCGTGACGGGTAAAATGTAATTTTGATGTTTGACCGTTTTTTTGACGGGTGTTATTAAAACTGGGCCTTTTTTGGACGGATATTTTTTTTTTGTTTCATTTAATTAAAAAAAAAATTCTTTTATAAAACTATAACGAAAGCAAATCTTTGTGCACCTGCAAGACAGTGCCATGGATGTATTACACTAAACTCTAAGTTTCACTCAGAGTGTTGCAAAAACGGGCAGGCTGTATTTCTGATTTGTTCATTCAAATTAAATATATAACCAAAACTGAACTGAAATTAACTCCTTAGATATCATTCCTGTTGAGCAATGTAGTCGGGTGATGCTGAGGGAATTAGATTAGGAAATGAGGCACTTAAAGTAGTAAAGGAGTTTTGCTATTTGGGGAGCAAAATAACTGATGATGATCGAAGTAGAGAGGATATAAAATGTAGGCTGGCAATGGCAAGGAAAGCGTTTCTGAAGAAGAGAAATTTGTTAACATCCAGTATTGATTTAAGTGTCAGGAAGTCATTTCTGAAAGTATTCGTATGGAGTGTAGCCATGTATGGAAGTGAAACATGGACGATAAATAGTTTGGACAAGAAGAGAATAGAAGCTTTCGAAATGTGGTGCTACAGAAGAATGCTGAAGATTAGATGGGTAGATCACATAACTAATGAGGAAGTATTGAACAGGATTGGGGAGAAGAGAAGTTTGTGGCACAACTTGACCAGAAGAAGGGATCGGTTGGTAGGACATGTTCTGAGGCATCAAGGGATCACCAATTTAGTATTAGAGGGCAACGTGGAGGGTAAAAATCGTAGAGGGAGACCAAGAGATGAATACACTAAGCAGATTCAGAAGGATGTAGGTTGCAGTAGGTACTGGGAGATGAAAAAGCTTGCACAGGATAGAGTAACATGGAGAGCTGCATCAAACCAGTCTCAGGACTGAAGACCACAACAACAACAGAGCAATGTACAAACCTATTTTTAAGCTAACAGTATCAGACATCTCTGATGACTGGCAAATTCAGCAAAGCAAACATAATGCAGAGGCAAATCGCTCTAATTTCTGTTGTAAGCAAAGACACAGTAGTAAGAAGGGTCCCATACTCACGAACTGAGCATGAGGAGCACAAGCAGGAATCCTGAAACGCCATCCTGGGAATGGTCCAGGTGGAGGTGGTTTGCCATTGCCCTCCTCCGACCTGTTACGAAGTGTTGAGGGTGTTTTTGTACATAGGGGATGACTGTGATGAGTGCTGGTACTGTGTGGTGTTTTGTTTGTGTTTTTATGGATGAGGACGGAGAGCTTGCAACTCGGTGCTGGCACATAGCTTAATTTTTTCTTGAAAACCATCAAGGGGGCCACTGAGCTTAACATACTCACCCGACGGACGAATCACCATCAACAGTGTCACATGTCCTATCTTCATGAGAGATTGTGGAGAGGTTTGGAATTTAATTCAGGAATTTGGCGTAAAAACTGGCGATTGGGAAGTTTAAACTACCATCTCTCCTCCCCTGGTCGGCCAAATACTGGCAGCGAAAGTATCATCTACTACCAGGATTCGAACTGGCTTTAAATACATGATACGTGCCTCTAGCACCAGCAGCACACTAACAAAAATATGCTTCCCTCCTTGCTCCATGAGTTAATGCTGCAAATTCTGGATAGAGAGACATTAGTGTACGGTACTTCTTGCGAATTGTAACTTGGCATTTGTTGAGTGGGGTTTGTGGGCAGAGGGGATAGTGGATGTGGATAAACTGTGCTGCGTGGAGTTGGTTGGTTGGTTGGTATTGGGGTTTGATGGGGGCTAAACATCGAGGTCATCAGTCCCCAGTTCCAAACAGACATACTTGTAAAAGGCCTATACAGTAAAAGTGTAACATCTGCACCCAGAGGGAGGGAACACCAAGGGGAACAGAGCTAAAATGGACACCGCAGTAACACAAAAAAAAGGGACACTTAAAAGGATCAGAGCAAATAGTTGACTAGAGTAAAACAGACTACAGTGGTTGATGGATCAGGTAAAAGGTCAACCTCTCAACTACAAATGAAGAACCTCCAGCTGGAAAGAGTTGATAGAGGTACCAACACAACTTGTTACCATAAAAGACACTATTTTGGTATCCACGTCACAATTAAAAGTCGCTGGAGTGGGTGTAACCTGAGAAATCATGCGAGAGCACCCACACTAGAGCGAGTGATAAAACCCAGCTGCACGGATAAAACATAAAACTGAGTCAGCTATAGAGGCATCGTCACCTACAATTAAAGGAAGTGCAGCTGGTAAATTAAAGGACTGCCACAAAGGGGCTAAAAGGGGGCAGTCCATCAGAAGATGGACCACTGTCAGCCCTGCATCACAGTGACACTTGGGCGGGTTCTCACGACGAAGGAGATAGCTGTGGATCAACCGTGTCGGTCCAATTCGGAGATGACAGAGAACAACTGAGTCCCGCGTGCCCCTCAAGGATGAGTTCCATACGGCCGTGGATGACTCGACCATGCGGAGCTTATTTGGCGTGTTCAAGACAGACCATTCAGAGCTCCAGACATCGCGGACCTTGCGATGTAGGGCTGACTGGCGGTCTCTTTCCACGAGACCAAGCTCCAGGGGTGACAAAGTGGTGGCCTGCTTGGCCAATTGATCAACACGTTCATTTCCTGGAATGCCGATGTGACCCGGGGTCCACACAAACGTCACTGAACGATGAACGACCACACTCAGCGAGAGCAAAAACAGCATCTTGAATACCGCGCACCAAAGGGTCCCGAGATAAACACTGGTTGAGTGCTTGCAATCCACTCAGGGAGTCACTGCATATGACAAATGACTTCCCAGGGCAGGAGGAAAGCTGAGTGAATGCACAATAAAGAGCAACCGGCTTCGCAGTGAAAACACTGCTCCCACAAGGCAGGGAATGCTGCTCAACGTAGTCGTCATGGATGAAAGCAAACCCAGTGCATCCATCGACCACAAAACCATCGGTGTAGACTACATCTGCGTCGCAAAACGAGGCAAGAAGAGCCAGGAACTGTTGACGAAGACTGGCAGGTGGAATGGAGGACTTGGAGTTGCAGGACAAATCCAAGCAAAGCCGCAAGTGAGGGAAGGACCAAGAAGGGGTAGAAGAAGAGGGCCAGAAGGGTGGAGGAAGGGGAAAGGACTCAAGTGACGACAGAAGGGAACGAACGCGAACTGCGATTGGGAGACCCGACCTAGGCTGCTGTCGTGGGGAGGGGAGTGCAGAAGATGGAAAAAGGAGTCTGCGGTTTGGGTAGTTGGGCGAGGCATGGACGCAGGTGATGTATGACACAAGCAGCTGTTGTTGGTGGGATCGTAGGGGAGGGATTCCAGCTTCTACAAGAAGGCTAGTCACCGAACTAGTGCGGAAGGCACCTGTCGCCAGTCTGATGCCACAATGGAGAATCGGGTTGAGGATCTGCAATATTGAAGGTGCTGCTGAGTCATACACCATGCTCCCGTAGTCGAGACGGGACTGGACTAAGGCCTTATAGAGCTGTAGGAGGGTTGTTCATGCAGCCCCCAAATGGTATGGCTGAGGCAGCGAAGGATGTTGAGGTGCTGCCAGCACCATTGTTTAAGCTCGCGAAGATGAGGTGTACAAGTGAGCTGAGCAACAAACAGCATGCCAAGGAAGCAATGTGTGTCCTCAATATGAAGGAGTTCATTGGCAAGGTAGAGCTCTGGATGGAGGTGGACTGTGCGATGACGACAGAAATGCATCACTCGGGTCTTGGAGGCTGAGAACTGAAAACCATGGTTGGACGCCCAAAAATGTGCCTTACGGATAGCTCCCTGCAGCTGCCGTTCAGTGACACTGATGCTTGGGGAACTGTAATAAAGACAAAAGTCATCGGCATATAGAGAGGAATAGACCGATGAGCCCATCGCAGCCGCAAGACCATTAATCACCACCAAAAAGAGGGGAACACTGAGAACCGAGCCCTGTGGGACGTTCTCCTTAATATGAGCAGAGGTAAAATATGTGCCAACTCGAACCTGAAAGGAGTGATTGGAGAGGAAATTCTGTAGAAAAATTGGAAGTGGAACCCGTAAGCCCCATTTGAGCAGCGTAGCAAGGATATGATGGTGCCAGGTGGTATCGTACGCCTTCCAAAGATCAAAGAAAACAGCAACTAGATGTTCTCGCCGAGTAAAAGCTGTACGAATAGCCGACTCTAGTGAGACTAAATTGTCGATCGCTGAGCGGCCCTGACAGAAGCCCCCCTGTTGCTGGGCTAGGAGGCCCCAAGCTTTGAGGATCCACATGAGCCGCCGACTCACCATCCGTTCCAGGAGTTTGCACATAATGTTGGTAAGGCTGATAGGGCGATAGCTATCAACCACCAGCGGATCTGCACTAGGTTTCAGCACTGGGATGGTAACGCTATCCTGCCAACGAGTTGGGAAAACACCCTCCGTCCAGATGCGGTTAAACAGGGTGAGTAATTGACCCTGACAGTGCACCGAGAAATGGCGAAGAAACTGGTTGTGGATTCGGTCTGGACCTGGAGAGGTATCAGGGCAAGCTGTAAGGGCACTTTAAAACTCCCATTCACTAAACGGGGCATTGTATCGTTACCAATGGTGCATGCAAAACGACAACTGCGTACGCTCAGCCTGCTCTTTAATGGCGTGGAATTCTGCACTGTAACCTGTCGCGGAAATATGAGCGAAATACTCTGCCAGATGTTCGGCGATGGCGATTGGGTCAGTACAAACTGCACCCCGAAGAGAAAGGCAAGGGACAGACGCATGAGGGCGAAAGCCAAAAATGCACTGAACTTGCAACCACACCTGAGATGGGGAGGTGCGAGAACCTATGGTTCCCGGCAGTCCTGTTTGCTCCACCGGATTAACCGCCGAGCCCACGCTCGTGGCCAACTAAAGGCAACCAGATTCTCTAGGGAAGGATGACGCCGGTGTTGTTACAGAGCTCGCAGACGGTCCTGGATAGCTTCTGCAATCTCTGGTGTCCACCAAGGGACTGACTTACTCCTTAGGGTACTTGAAGAGCAGGGAACAGTTGCCTCGGCAGCAGAAACAATGGCCATAGTGACCTCGTCCACTGCCAAATCAATGTTACCAGGAAGCGGAGCAATGGCCATAGTAGCTGAGGTGTAGGCTGCCGAATCAGCTCCACGAAGAGACCATCGTGGCAGCTGGCCACAGGGTTGGGATGGAAGAAGAGAAACCAGGATAGGAAAGTGGTCGCTACCACAGAGGTCGTCGTGGACCCTCCAACTGAGGTATGGAAGAAGAACTGGGCTACTAAGATGGCCGAGTATGTGCCACGAGTAAAGCTAAAATATGTGGGAGCACCAATGTTAAGGAGGCAAATGTTCTGCTGTGCCAAGAGAGCCTCAACGTTCCTACCCTGCCATGAGATCTGGGCCCCACCCCATAAAGGGTGGTGGGCATTAAAGTCCCCCAAAAGGAGGTATGGCAGGGGGAGCTGGGCAAACAAGGCAGCTAGGTCAGCAAGAGGGACAACCTCATCAGGGGAAGGTAGAGGGAACAGATGGTAAGCTCCATTCCTGCCCGGATTCTAACAGCCACAGCCTCGAGAGCCGTGTGAAGTGGCACTGGGGCACTAGGAACAGTGGCAAGAATATAAACACAGACACCACCAGACACCCTGTCATATTCTACGCGGTTCTTATAGTAACCCTGGTAGCCATAGAGGGAGGGGGTCCGCCGAACAGGAAACCAGGTTTCCTGTAGGGCCAGAGAAGTGGCAGTGAAGCGGCACAAAAGCTGTTTCAACTCAGCAAGGCGGTGGAAAAAACTACGGCAATTCCATTGAAGAATAATGGTATCCGACTGTGAAGACATGAAAGAACCAGGGGGGGGGGGGGGGGGGTTAGGTTACGCCTTAGAAGCACTCGTCACCACCGATTGCGAAGTAGCCTGATCAACTTCCAAAGGAGCTGCAGGTCGAACAACATCTAGCTCCTGAAGGGACGCTAGATGCTCCACATCATCTTCAGGTGCAGTGGTGAACTCCTTTTCTGTCTCTATGTCCTTCTCCTTTTGCTTTTTCTTCTTTTTGGTAGGGTCCTGTTTGTCCTTTGGTTTATCAGGCTGGGTGGGCTTTTCCGACCCAGTCTCATGGACCGAGGAAGACCTGGAAGCCCGGCGGCCCTCAGGTGGTTGCTTTTTCAGCCACTGGCTGACATCTGGAGGGGCAGTAACTGTGAAAGGGAGGGCCCTTCCGCGCGAGGGGAGCCGGAGGAGGCGGGCACTTCTCCAGCGCAGAGGTGGGGACTGAAGTCCCCAAAGAAGGAGGGTTTGTTACTTCCGATGTTGATAACAGGGAAGCAACGGAAGAGGGTGTTCCCCTGACTACCTGGTGGGCACGAATAGACTGCCGGGCTTGAGGGCCCACAAAAAGCGGCTGGGCTTGGGGGCTCGTCGCCAGGGATGGCGACATCAAAGCTGCTGCAGAAAACTTTGATGAAATGCGCACTGGGTGAAGTCGGTCATACTTGTGTTTAGCCTCTGTGTAAGTGAGCCTGTCCTAGGTCTTATACTCCATAATCTTTTTGATAAACCGTGCAGTCTGACAAGCAAGGTGAATGTTTCTGTACACAGTTGACACAAACACGGGGCGGCGAACACAGGACGTTGGGGTGGGAGACACGTCCACAATCCCAACAGGTAGGGTTGGGCATCGCCAAGATGAAGGCGCCAGTGGCGACCATACTATCTTTAGGTCCCCTGAAGACACATCGTACAAAGTGGACACTGCGGCATTACAGATTTGCACCAAGCTCATTGTCAGACTGCAACAACAGGTCACGATGAAAAATAAGTCCCTGAACCATATTGAGGCTCTTATGAGGCGTAATCGAGACTGCAACATCACCGAGCTTGTCACAAGCAAGCAATGCCTGTGACTGTGCTGGGGATGCTGTCTGTATGAGGACTGTTCCAGACCTCATTTTAGACAGGCCCTCAACTTCTCCAAACTTGTCCTCTAAATTTTCCACAAAAAACTGAGGCTCTGTGGTCAGAAATGAGTCCCCATCTGTTCGGCTGCAAACCAGAAATCGAGGAGAATAAGTCTCACCAGGTAATTTAGACCACCGTTCCTCCCCTGGTGTGGACAGGGAAGGGAACGATTGGGGGTCATACTGTAAAGCATTGAACTTTCCTTTCTTAGAGACTCTTGCTTGCACACTATTCGTATTTCATGGTGGTCCCACGAGCAGCAAGGGGAAGGACTGTTCACCCAAACAGAACCCCACTTGAGGGGAAACAAACTCCACCTCCATGTATTGTAAGCACCTAGTTCAAGCAACAGAAACCTGTGTTTTGAACTTCCATGATAACCGGCTTTCTTTGCTGAAATGGAGTAGAAGGTAGCCCCCCTGACGAGCCAGAAAGGGCAACACCACTCATTTTTGTAAAAATCACAATGAATATAGCGCAACAAAAGACAGATGGCTCAGTTCTGCAACAAAGAAGGCAACAATTCAGTCAACATCGGCTAATGGTTTGTTGCGCTGTTGGCAACAAACATCTGCAAATCACTAGGACACAAATTCTCCTGGCTCCTTCTGGCTGGTACCGATCACAACTTGGGAGCTGCGTACGAGGTTACAGACTACAGTGTTGTAGTGAGTTATTATGTAACAACTAGGGTCTGGTGCTCTTTTTGTTGTTTTTACGTCTCACTGAACATGTCTGAAAAGAATGTCAAGCGGTATGTACGGCATTTTAGAACAGAGTGATTAAGTGATAAACAAAGGATTGGTTGTTAGAGGTGCCTGGAGAACCTAGTAGTGTGTGGTGTAAATGGTGTCAATGCAACCTGAATGTGTACTTGTTAGATTAACTTCTCCATGGAAAAAGCAAGAAACATTTAAAAGCAGCTGAACCTTTTTCATCTTCATGACATTCAACACAGCAATTTCAGTCTATCAAACATATGTACGAATGTGTAGCTGATGAAGCTGCTCTGACATTGTTTGTCGTTAATCTTTCATATCTAACCAAGAATTTTTTTCAAAGTGCTGACCATGCATCTCTTTTACAGCTACATCGTACGAAGAGCAGTGGTTTGATCAGGAAAGTTCTCTTCCATTGCTTTAAATCAGAGCTACAGAATGATGCTGGCAATGGATATTTCAGTCTTTTTGTAGATGAAGCTACACAGATTTCTGTCACGAAATTATTGACTGTGTGCATTGTATATTTTTCAAAAGAATAAAGCAGAGATATTTCCACCTTTTTTTAGGAATTGTTGAACTAGAACAGGGGAATGCTGGATGTATTGTTACTGCAGTAAGGTCGTTACTTTCAGATTATGGTCTAGACATTAAACAAATGAGAGGAGTTGGTATGGATAATGCCTCAGTAATGGTGGGTATTACCAGAAACTGAAATGTGGGGTCCCTAATCTTGTATTGATCCCCTGTGTTTGCCATTCAGTTCAATTAGCAGTGTTCTCTGCTGCCCAAATGCTACCAAGGAATCTTGAGTTCTTAATTTGTGAAACTTATTCTCGCTTTTCTAAATCTTCTTCTCGACAAGTAATGTATAGGGAATTTATTAAAGCACTAATGATGGAGCTGAATCCCTTAAATTAATCCACCAATCAGATGCAAGGTGGCTATTGATCGAAGTTGCTGTTAATCACATTTTTAAGTCAGTGGCTTGACCTACAGACACATTTTGAAATATCCAGACATCAGCCAAAGTGCTACACAGCTGAACTCAGTGTGTACTCTGATGACATCAATAAGCTTTATCTTCTGTTTCTTAAACCAATTCTAGGAGAATGTTACAAGGTCAATAAATCATTCCAATCAAGTAGAGCAGACCGTTTAAAGCTTCTCATTATAGGTCTTACAAGGCGGATTTGCTAACAGTAGATGTTACAAAATACAAATCCCCTAATATTTATCTTGGCCATGAAGTAGAAGTTTCATTGGTAAATATGATGCAACAACATAAAATTAATGCAGAAAGCGAAAAACTTTTCCACAGTAGATGCGAAAATTGTCTGCTTTCCTTAGCAGAGGAACTCCAGAGGCGACTGCCAAATAATGTCAAGGTTTTGCAAAAAGTGAGCCTAATTGCTCCAGAACAGTGTTTGAGGGTGGTGAAAGAAGGTATAGTACTGCTAGCCCAGAAATTTCAATTACCTGACAGAGAAATAACAAAATTGATAATCAGTGGTCAAAATTAACTGCTGTTCAATGGAAAAATGACAACAATACAGTAGAAATTTGGCAATAGATCTCATCATATAAAGACATTACTTCCCAAAATCCGTCTACAGAGCTCTCAGATTATGCAGTGATGCTTTTGGTGCTACCTTCATCAAATCCTGAGATCGAAAGAGCAGTTAGCATGCTCAACAATGTGAAAACCTCCAGATATAGAGTTAAAAGCAGTATGGTTAACGCAATTCTCACTGGGCCGGTCATGGGTGTGTGAACAAGTGCTGTCATAATTACGTCTTAGCCAAGTATGCTTTGAAGAAAATTGGCACAACGCATACCAAGGAGACTGACAATCCAGCACGTCAACTGAAGAAGAGGCAGAGGACGATGTGGATGAACTGTTGTTATTTTAATCAACATAGGTCAGTAATTAAATTTGTGCATTTTCACGTTTCCATGGTGCAATGACTGCTCCATTAAATTTTGGGCATGCTGCACATAATTTCGGCTTTTGCTTCTAATATTTTGGCTTTATGGTGTGCAGCCATCTGTCTTGGCTCATTACGAGGACGACTGGACGTTATACAGCCAAAATATATGAAGCAGAAGCTGAATGCTTGCGACTGCACGCCAGAAATTTAATGGAACGTATTTAAATTAAATTTGCTTGTTACTGTTTAATTAAAATGTGATGTAGTTATACAATAATATATATCTTACATTTTGGCTGAGTTCAGGGGATTTTTTAATGCTTGTTCATCTCGTAAACGTATGAGTATATAGTTTAAATAAATTTTAATTTTGTGCTTTTATTTGCAATAAAATACGGAGATATCTGATTTTGACGGATTTTTAAGTGTTTGCTCGATGTGTGAGCAAAGTAATGTGCGTAATGTTTTAAAATAAGTTTTATTTTTTCTTTAATTTTGCAAGAACATTTCATTTTGATGGATTTTTGGGTGTTGGTTTGACGGAAAAATAATCACATGTTGGCAACACTTCAGCCAATAGCAACATCAGTGCTAAGTAGTGCGAACACACAAATAGGAAAAGTTAATGGTTTAAATTAATATACATAGTGTTGCTACAAGAGAATCAAAGCTTCCACACATAATATTGGTCTCTAATGTTAACAAGCTGCAAGAGAAGCTAAGCTTTCACATACAGGGTGATTCACAAAGATATTCAAATATTTTAATATGTTATTGTACAAGTAAAACTAAAGAAAACAAGTTCATATAAACATAGGTCCGTAAATGTTTAGTTACAGAGTTACGCCTAATAAAAGATTTTGCCTGAAATTTAGCAACTTAGCTATTATGAAGCCATCGCGAAACTGAATGAGATTAAAGTAAGGCACGATTTCAATTTATTTTGTTGTTACTGATCTGGTGTGTGCCAGACACCACACTTGCTAGGTGGTAGCCTTTAAATCGGCTGCGGTCCGTTAGTATACGTCGGACCCGCGTGTCGCCACTATCAGTGATTGCAGACCGAGCGCCGCCACACGGCAAGTCTAGAGACACTTCCTGGCACTCGCCCAGTTGTGCACCCGACTTTGCTAGCGATGGTTCACTGACAAATTACGCTCTCATTTGCCGAGACGATAGTTAGCATAGCCTTCAGCTACGTCATTTGCTACGACCTAGCAAGGCGCCATTACCAGTCGCTATTGATGCTGTAAAACATGTACCGTCACGAGCGATGTTCACCAATTATGGATTAAAGTTAAGTATTCCAGCAGCTACGTACTTTTCTTGCTAGTATAATTACTTTACCTGTTCCAGACCTCACGCCAGCCTGCGTGAGCTTAAACGTGTGCCTTTCGGCTTCCTCATAGTGGCTTGGCTGTCTTGCCAAGCCACAACATGGTGAATCTACAAAACATGTCCCAGAATTGTATCTGCAGTAGTTTTCCAAAACGTCCAGAGAAGCAAAGACGTAATTTCGTAAAATATTTCATTTATTAACTACTTGGCACAATTTCTTATTTAAATTCCAGACAATTGCAAAAAGTTCTCAACAGAAGTTGTAGAGAATTTTATTTTGGAAAAATGATGGTAATAATGTAAATTGGAGCTGTATGAATATGTCAGATAATCTGCTTCTATTAATACCATAACGCACGTGAATTCATGTTAAACCAGAAAAAAAACAAAGCTCAGCGTTAAGGAAGTTGTACAGTGTACAAACAATTTCACAATAAATGTTCAAAAAGTCTACGCCGAGTTCAATGCATTTAGCTGCACGTGTATGAACAGATTTCGTTGCTCGTTTCAGTTTCACAGGCTTGTTCTTAATTTCATCTATTGCAATCATACTGCCAGCAAGTAATGTTCATACTGCGAGCAAGTAATGCCTCACGTGTATTGACTTTGTCCTTGTAAACTATGTCTTTTGTCCATCTCCATACACAAAAATCGGGCGATCTGGGTAGCCATAGACGTGTAGCACCATGACCAATCCATTTATGGGGAAAACGCTCATTTAAATGTGTAGTAACGGTGTTGGTGAAATGTGGAGGCGCACCGTCACATTGAAAATACATTTACAATCGTGTAGCAAGTGGAACGTCTTCGAGTAAGCAGGACATTTCTTCTTGAAGGAATTTTAAGTACGTCTCACAGTTAGACGTCCGGGGAAAATAAATGGTCCAATAAAGCATGTGTTGATTATACCACACCACCTATTTATGCTAAATCGCTGCCGATTCCACTTGAGCCGGCCGGGGTGGCCGAGCAGTTCTATGCGCTACAGTCTGGAACCGTGCGACCGCAACGTTCGCAGGTTCGAATCCTGCCTCGGGCATGGGTATGTGTGATGTACCTAGGTTAGATAGGTGTAAGTAGTTCTAAGTTCTAAGGGACTGATGACCTCAGAAGTTAAGTCCCACAGTGCTCAGAGCCATTTGAACCATTTGATTTCTAGCACATAGTTCAGCTTGCGTAAAAGGAAATTTACTTTTAAAGTAAAGCTTTTCAAATCACCATTCGCAATATTTCCCCACGACATTTCAGCAGTTGCCAGAGAGCGCCAGACGACAGGTTCAAAAATGGCTCTGAGCAGTATGGGACTAAACATCTGAGGTCATCAGTCCCCTAGAACTTAGAACTACTTAAAACTAACTAACCTAAGGACATCACACACATCCATGCCCAAGGCAGGATTTGAACCTGTGACCGTAGCAGCCGCTCGCTTCCAGACTGGAGCGCCTAGAACCGCTGGGCCACACTGCCCAGCCCAGACGACAGGTGCCACCACGCTTGCGCTAGTAGCTACCATGACGCAGGAAGCCCGTATCTTCGTACGTGTAAAACATTAAAAGGTCTTACATTATGTCATAAAAGAAACAAGACATCAGAGGATACTCAAAGAGCATCGGAATTTCGTAAACCATACTAAAATGTGCACGTGTATGCCCAGATTCCCAATAAGTAGGCCTCGACCTGATATTAAATTTTTCAGTGTGGTTTTTGGGGTCTAAATTTTCTTTGAGTACCAGTACTGTACTATCTCATGTTTGGTTCTTTATTACGGCATAACGCCATATGTGTCAGATGATGGAAATGTGCACTTGAAATGCAGCAAACAGTTGAAACTAACCAATAGTGTGGAATTAAACACTTCGTTTCAAATAAATTGATTACCTCAGCGGAAAAGATTAATAAAAGACAAATATCTTTAGCAAACTGACAAAAATAACTTCATTGTTCTGCAATACGATTATTAGCTTGTCTGTCAGAAAGATGGAAATAAAATCTGAAACTAATTATATATTTTAGTCTTCTGTAATTATGTGAATGTATTTTAATTTTTTTCTTTTTTTACACATAACGTGAGAGCAGTAAAGGAAGAGGAAACAGCAAAATCACTAAAGGTAAACACGGGTCACATGGAGATTACGCACTTCCGCACTATAACTCACATTGCTCTGGGCATCAGTCCCGCATCTACGATATTTCCGAACCGGGGCGATACTAGATAGTGCCCCCCCCCCCCCCCCACCCCCCACCCCCGCAACGCCACCCCACCACCACCGGCCTCTTTCCCTCAAGCGTTTGAGATAGGACGTCAAAAATTGAAAAAAATCATATTTTCAAAAACATGTTCTTTTTGCAGCGCACATCTTTCTCAAGAGTCTGAAACATAAAACATAAGTGCTCGAGGAAATGTAAAACATGTTATTTGGTCTTAAGTGTGCCAAAGTGCGATGCCATGCCTCTTCACACAACGTTCTTCCATCTACTGCTCCCAGTTGGCCGGTTTGGCATCCTGCCCCTCTTTTTTCTAAAAATAAAAATAAACCCCGCAATTAATACGGGATGAGATTATTTGTAAACGAGTGAACAACTTAAGGAAACTTGCACCCTTTATTGCCTATTAGCTAATAACTTGCTGTTTTGTGTGACATAAAATTAAATATAGAATGCATAAAACCAGTAAAGACAAGAGACAAGCAAGATAATACACATTTCTTCAATTCTTAGCTCATAGCATTTTTTTCTCTCTAATCTTGCTACAGTTTTACATGACTTGTTTTCCTTTATGCGAAAGAATCATTACCTCATCAAAGTTCGTCAAACGTTTTGTTACATGAAAAATTGAAATGACGTTGTCCAACAATGAAAAAGATGTTAATACAAATGTTTTGCGGTCTGATTACGTCTATTTGGGCATTGTCTGCTAGATAAAACAAAACAGACCTTTCTAATATTGCAGCAATTGTAACACACGCCAAATGAACGCGACTGTTTTGGCACAAATGGTAATTTTTATAACACAACAGAATATAATCCACGAAATACCAATGTGAAATGCCTATTAGGCCTACTACAAGTAAAAAGCTTTAAGTTAGGAAATAGTTTCACATTTCATTCATATGCTCCAGTTTCTCAAGCATGAGATCGAAAAGTAGTAGTGCGAAATTTTCATATAAATTTGGAATTGTCATATTCTTCCGTAATTTGTGTGATCTCCCCGTTTCTTCTGCAGCCTCATTCTAACAAACAATCTTGTCATCACTAATTCTCTAACTATTCCTGCCATTGTCAAAACTTATTCGCCGGTTAACTTCACTAACCCTGCCAGAATCACCGGTTTAGTTATCCCGCGATTATTCTCCCGTTAGGCGTTGTTATATGACTGTACAACGCGTTTTCCACGTTGCTTCCAGAATAGAACTGCTGCTAGCCGGGGACTGTACAACTGACCCTTACTAGTGTAGCGATCTGGGCAAAAATTTTCTGTCAAAATTTCATTTTCTTGGATACACTGAAAAGATATACATAATCTTTCTTACCTGTTATTCCTTTATTTCTAATTTTGTCGTCTGGACCTATAGATTTTGTAGTAATTATAACAACAATGATCATTCGTAAACCCAATCAACCACATCATCAGATAGCTATTGGCATTCATCTCTTCAGCTTTACTCCGCTCAGCTCTTATAGCCCCATCCCCTTTCGTCTGTAGGAAAGTTTATTTCTACATGCGACAAGGATTCCCCTGACAGAGACATCACATACACTATGCAGACATTCAAAAATCAACTTATGGTTCAATCAGAAATCAACTTAGAATGTGTTTAAAAATCAACAGGGATGCATTTCAAAATCATATGAATAATTGATAGACTTATGTGTGTTGGATGCTAGGTGCTTTGTTAAACAAGGTTTTTTGCCTCAAGAATATGAATTATGAATTTGGCGCCCCCTCCTCCCCCCCCCCCCCCCCCCCCCCCCCCCCCCCGCAATTGCCACTCGAGTCAGATACCTCAGTTTGCCTCCCCCCCACTTCCTAGAGCTGAGCCTGCTGCACATGCTTGAATCTGGTAGCTTGGGTGCGCCAGTAAAATTTTTCCTGGTGGCATCTAGCTGCTTGCTGCGACTGCTTGTATAGTCAACAGCCACATTTCTGTAGCCAGAAACGGGAGAAATTAGTACTCATACACGACTCAGCTGCACATGTGCCTGAGTCTGCTCATAACTGCTAAGATGAATCTAATGTAAACAGTTGTGACGTCACACTCATCAGAGGCAATTTGTTGTCATCAAGCATTGCGTAGTCTTCCTAAAGCCTTTGACACATTTTGCTGTTGGTAGATGCTTGTATGAGCACTGTGCTTTGTTGTTGCATAAGCCCGAATAATGATATGACATAACCACTTGTCATTATGAAAATCTTCTGAACTGAAATTAGCATTTCCTTTGCAGTTTAAGATTTATTTTCGTTTTTTTTCTCTCCTTCATGTTTTATTGCTGCAGTATTATTCTGCAGTAGTAGGATACAATAATATCCATTGTTAGAGTATCCGTTCTTACCACTCAGAATTATAAAAATTTAACTGAAAACTAAAAGAATGAAAAATTCCCAGAATTCTAAAAAATTCCCATTTTTTTCTGGATTAAAAATATTCCCTGTGTTTTCCCAGATCTCCCGGTTGTCCCAGGTCATATACATCCTTGTCATTTAGGCCCAACTCTTTTTCTCAGATACTCCATGTTAATTAATAACTGTCTTTTTAGCATTAACCATTAAAAAGGTAAATTTGATTTACCGAGGCATTCACAGCTGATGGTGTAGAGACATCAAGTAATTCACTCTCTGTCAATATGATTTCCTCTATTGTGGTTTTGGTAGAAGTTTCAAGTTTTGGTGACAAGATTCCCTGTAAAGAAGGAAAAAATGTCAGTAGATCATACACATACATCTACAACATATGGCAGAATCGTCAGAATAAAATTTATTACATCTCACACGTTAATATGTCCGAATAATGATATGACATAACAACTTGTCATTATGGAAGTCTCCTGAACTGAAATTAGTTAACAAGTATGAAGCTCTTCTTTCAACTATCAAATAAGCTAGCAGATTTCAAAGAATGTCAATAAGTTTTAGGCTAACTCATAAGTATCTTTAATACACATTATGCAAGCAGCATTTATGATATCACTCTAACAGACTGTAGCTCCAGTAATGTGGTGAAGCAGTGTATTCTACATTTGAAACATCAACAATAAAAGTTTTAGGGATACAAATACAGTATCGTGGATGAAAATGTATTGACCAGTTAATATAAACCTTGGCAAAGCGTCTTTTAAGACTAGCTATTTTACTTCATAGGTTGAATTTTAAATTGCATAGCATTTTAAGCCCATCTTGCAGCTCATCAGTGCATCTCCATTGTTTATGGATTTGATTACTTGAGCACTGGATGATGCCACTTGCTGATTTCTTCAATTGCATTTACATTGGCACAGTGATGAAATACTTTTTCAACATGTCTTTTAGCATATGGACAACAACTTGCCTCTTGTGATTATACATTTCAAAGTGGAATGGTCTTTAGGTATATAACATTCTGAATTTCTATTTTCTCAGGTTGTTTGACATTCTAAGGATCAGTTTACAGGTAAACTCTTCTTATGACTTGAGTAAGGACAATATAAAAAAAGTGGCACACATCAAAATTTTAATAGAAAAAATAAAATAATATTACTTGCTACAGTTGCAATAGAAGAACTTTGTGACTGACATATTGCAGTGGAAGCATTGTCAACATACAGCCAGCGAGGTGTGCTGAGGTTCTGCGCGTAGCTGTAAAATAGACAACACAGCTAGCAGCATGTGGTGCCTGAGGGACAAGTACAATTAGCAGATCACTCACTCCTACCACTCAATTCTCTGAACTATCAATCATACAGTTATTTTAACCAAAGTATATGTTTTTTATTTCATGTTATCTCCATATCTGTATTAATAGTGGCTTCTATGTCATTCTGCTTCCCTTTGTACTTCTCACACTACTTCATTTTCTCTTGTAATAAACATAAAAAAAGCCTCACTCTTGTTTCAAATCAAATGTGCAACTCTTACAGGAAAGGCATCCGTTGGATCCATTAGTAAGTCAGCTTCAGTAGTTTTTCTCCTGCATGAGCTAGGATACAACAGATCCATCAATGTTGTCTCAAATGTGGCCAACACAGATTCTGATCCCGTTATTGACCACTGAATCAAATCCACATACAATTTTTCTTTTTCCAAAGCTTCTTGCAAATCAGTTAAGAAAGAAATATCTGGAAATATCTGAGAACAGAAAAAAATTAAAACTATTTTGCCACGAAAACAGGGAAAATATGTTTGCAATCAGTAACGTAACATCAAAATCAAATGATATTACAGCATTACTATAATTACAAAAACACCACATGCCTCATGACACCAAATAAAGCAAGTGATCTATGAAGGAGTTTCTAATTTAAAAAATATCTGAATAGTTGTTTTTATTATGTTAATACATTTCAGTATTTAAAGTAATAATAGATTTTACTTGACAACACAGAATAAGCTAACATTATATTCACAAGGATGAGACACTGGTGTAGCAATAATAGGGAAAGGACAGATTGCCAGTCACCACATAGAGGAGGCACCGAGCCACACACAGCCACAATGAAAAGAATGGCAGAAATGTTCAGCTTTTGAATTTTGTCCTTTATTAGAGCTAGAAAAAATACACATTCACACAGGAAAAATTCACACACACATAGCCATTGTTATCTAAGGACATCACACACTTCCATGCCTGAGGCAGGATTCGAACCTGTGACCATAGTAGCAGCATGGTTCCAGACTGAAGCACCCAGAACTGCTTGGCCACAGCGGCCAGCTAATAGGGGTGGACAGGGACACTGTCTAGGTAGGGGGGCAGCAGAATACCACTGTGGGAGTACTGGGTAGGATAGTGAGGGGGATATTTCTGGATTCAGGATTTAATGAGAGGTAGTCGAAGCCCTGGCAGAGTATGTGATGTAGTTGCTCCAGTCATTGTTGGTACTGAGTCACAAGAGGAGTGCTTCTTTGTGACTTGACAGTAGGTATGTGGGAGATGATATGTGACTGGGGATTGTTGGTAGGTTTGATACGTATGTATGTACTGATGTAGCCATCCTTGGGGTGGAGGTTGACATCAAGGAAAGTAGCTTGTTGAGCTGAAGAGGACCGGGTAAAGAGAATAGGAGAGAAGGTGTTTTGGAGGAACACGGATACAGTGCCTCACGCTCAGTCCAGATCATGAAAATGTCATCACTGTACTTGAACCAGGTGAGAGGTTTGGGACTCTGGGTGGTTAGGGACAATTCCTCTAGATGGCCCATGAATAGGTCAGTATATGATGGTGCATTGCAGGTGCCTTTTACTGAACCATAGAGTTGTTTGTAGGTAGTACCTTGAAAGCAGAATTCCATCTCTCAGCTGTTTGAGAGTCATTGATGACATCTTCATCTTCAGAGTTTGGACTGAGGGCAAGGCCATCCTATCCACATGTATCCAGAAACTCAATTCCCCCCCCACTCACTTCAACTGGTCCTCCTAAGTTGAATAAGCCACCATCCTCAATGCTGATCTCCGCTAAACAGATGACTCTATCAGTACTTCTGTCCACATCAGACATACCAACCACCAACAGTACCTCCACTTCAACAGCTGCCACCTAATCCACACCAAGAAGTTTCTTCAATACAACTTAGCCACCCATGGTCATCACATCTGCAGTAATGAGCAGTTTCTCTCCAAATATACCAAGGGTCTCGTTGAAACCTTTACAGACCAAAATCACTATCCCAACCTTGTACAGAAACAAATCTCCCTTACCTAGTCTCTCCATTCACCTACCATCACCCACATGACCACTGTCTGTCACAAATGAGCACTCCTGACACAGTGCCACTAATAATGAGAGCAACTGAATCACATTATCTGCCAGGGTTTCAACTGCCTTTCTTCATGCCCTGAAGTGAGAAATACCCTCCCCACTATCCTATACAAACCTCTCAAAGCAGGAGGTACTCCACAAGCCATCATATGGTGCGTGGTGGAGGGTACCATGAACCACTATTTGTCATTCCCTCCCCTGTTCCACTTGCAAATAAAGTGAAAAATTACTGATATATGCCTCCATACAAGCTCTAATTTCTTGTATCTTATCTTCGTAGTCCTTATGTGCAATGTATGTTGGCAGCATTAATTAGCTGCAAATGCTGGTTCTCTAAATTTTCTCAATACTGTTCCTCAAAAAGAATGTCGCGTGTTGTTTGAACCTACCAGTGACAAATCTAGCAGCCCACTCTGGATGTGTTCCTTTAATCTGACGTGGTGCAGATCCCAAACGCTTGAGCAGTACTCATGAGTAGATTGCACCAGCATCCTATACGTGGTCTCCTTTCCATGTGAACAACACTTTCCTAAAATTCTCACAATAAACCGAAGTCGACCATTTGTCTTCCCTACCACAGTTCTCACATGTTTGTTCCATTTCATATAGCTTTTCGTGTTATGCACAGATATTTAAAAGACTTCACTGTGTCAAGCAGGACACTATTGATACTGTATCTGAACATCCAAGATTTGTTCTTTCTATACATCCACAATAAGTTACATTTTTCCATGTTTAGAGATAGCTGCCATTCATCACATCAACTAGAAATTTAGTCTAAGTCATGCTGTGTCTTCCTCCAATCACTCAACTTTGACACCTTGCCATACACCACAGCACCATCAGCAAACAACTGCAGATTGCTGCCCACCCTGTGCACCAAATCATTTATGTATATAGGGAACAACAGCATTCATATCCCCTTCCCTGGGGCACTCCTGAGGATACCCTTGTCTCTGATGAACACTTGCCATCAAGGACAACGTACTAGATTCTGTTATGTAAGAAGTCTTCGAGCCACTCACATATCTGTGAATTTACTCCATATGCTTGTAGCTTCATTAACAGCCTGCAATGAGGCACCATGTCTGACACTTTCTGGAAATCTAGAAATACGGGATCTGCCGGTTGTCCTTCATCCATAGTTCGCAGTATATTATGTGAGAAAAGGGCAAACTGAATTTTGCACAAGTGATGCTTTCTGAAACCATACTGATTTGTGGACATAAGCCTCTCAGTCTCAAGAAAGTTTAATATAATCGAACTGAGAATAAGTTCAAGGATTCTGCAGAAAACCAAAGTTAGGGATATTGGTCTGTAATTTTGTGGGTCCATTCTTTTACTCTTCTTATATATTGGAGTCATCTGCACTTTTTTCCAGTCACTTGGAACTTGGTGCTGGGCCAGAGATTCATGATAAATGCAGGCTAGATAAGGAGCCAATGCCGTGGGGTACTTTCTGTAAAACCAAATTGGGATTCCATCTGGACCTGGTGATTTATTTGCTTTCAAACCTTTCAGCTGTTTCTCTACACCAGGGGTGCTTACTAATATATGGTCCAAATGGGAGTCTGTCTGATAGTCAAATGATTTATCAACTTTTGTAACCATAATTGCTATAATGACATCATGATCGCTAATCCCCATTTCTATACTGGCACTGTCAATAAGGTTTGAACCATTTGTAGCTACAAGGTCTAAGATATTTCCATTGTGTGGGAGCTGCTGAGCTCGCTGCTCAAGACAGCTTTAAAAAAAACATGTTCAAAAGTCATCATTTGAATACAGTTCAATGCAGAATTGTGTGGTCAGCTGGTTGCTGCATCAACACCTACTTGTGCAGCAGTCTGGCCAGTGAGCAGGGCAGTGTTACCAGTGGCAGCGCAGGTGCCTGCAGACAGCTGTTTGCATTTTCATCATGTATACAACTTTTGGAGAAAAACTGTGAGTATGATGAATACTGACAAACTGCCTATTGGCTTCTGTCTCGGGTCCTTCCGCCGACGTTCATCTAATGATTTTTCTGACGTTTCGCCAGCACGAGTGGCTGGCATTGTCAAAGCTTCATCCTCCATTGCCGGTGGTGAACTGGAGGCGAGCTCGCGGCCGCAGACTATATGCACCTGGCGCGCCAATGTCCAAGGGCTTCTCCGCAGTCATTTCCGGTGCGGTTCTCCTCTTGCTACCTGCGACGGTCGTTTGCTGCAGTATGGGAAGCCAGGATCCGTTTACCTTAAGGCTTTCCTCTTTCTTGTTGAAACTGTTTGCGTGTTTTTGGATTTCTACAGCTTCTCTGAACAAGCGTGTGTGATAGTCCTTCTCTACAGCCAGAACTTCCATGTTGGCGAATTTTATTACGTGGTCGGTCTCATTCAGTGTGTGCTCTGCCACGGCCGGAAGTAGAAAAGGACAAGAAACTGCCATTTCTAGATGTCCTGGTCACAAGGGACGGCGAAAACCTGGGACACAGCGTGTATCGAAAACCAACACACACGGATCGATACCTGCACAAACTGTCAAACCACCACCCGAGCCAGAAAAGTGGCATGATCAGTACGCTCGTAACGAGAGCAGGACGAATATGTGAGCCTCAACACCTCAAACGAGAAATGCAACACCTGGAAACTGTTCTGAGGAGCAATGGGTACTCCACAAATTACATTAGAAGTGTAACAGAGCCAAACACTCGGCAAAGTAAGGAACCAGAAAAAGAAATGTCGGGTACGGCCTTTCTGCCATACATTCCCAGAGTGACGCACAGAATCGGCCGTATATTGCGCAAACACGGCGTAAAGACAATTTTCAAACCGACAAGGAAGATCAAAGAGTGTCTTAGATCGGCGAAGGAGAAAAGAGACCCACTTGCAATGTCGGGAATATACCATATACCATGCACATGCATGGAATGCATGTCGGAATGACTGGATGATCAATTAACACCAGGATCAAAGTGACATTGCAGGTTGGGGCAGGTGGAGAAATCGGCCGTGGCAGAGCACGCACTGAATGAGACCGACCACGTAATAAAATTCGCCGACACGGAAATTCTGGCTGTAGAGAAGCACTATCACACGCGCTTGTTCAGAGAAGCTGTAGAAATCCAAAAACACGCAAACAGTTTCAACAAGAAAGAGGAAAGCCTTAAGGTAAACGGATCCTGGCTTCCCGTACTGCAGCAAACGACCGTCGCAGGTAGCAAGAGGAGAACCGCACCGGAAATGACTGCGGAGAAGCCCTTGGACATTGGCGCGCCAGGTGCATATAGTCTGCGGCCGCGAGCTCGCCTCCAGTTCACCACCGGCAATGGAGGATGAAGCTTTGACAATGCCAGCCACTCGTGCTGGCGAAACGTCAGAAAAATCATTAGATGAACGTCGGCCGAAGAACCCAAGACAGAAGCCAATAGGCAGTTTGTCAACAAGTGGCCACGAAAGCCTTAACAATTTTGTATGATGAATACTGTTAGGCCCTCTCCATTTGAAATTCATGAGTACATATTTGAAGAACTTAGAGTTGTACAGTATCACACAATAGGTATTCTACAGGATATTCATTCAGAATCCTCTTCGTGAGACACTGTCTTGTAGAAGCATTGTCCATGTGAAGCTGAGGGCTACACCTGCTGTAGCACAGATACTAGCAGCATCTTCCATTCCGGACAGGCTTCAGAAGAAGAACAAGAGAAAGAGTATCTTACAAAACCCCATCTCTCCAATATCCAATTACACATTCCTTCCCCAATTCCCCAGATATCCAATCCAAAGTGTGATCCATTCCATGCTGAGGGGTGCATGGCACATGGGAACATGTGTCATTAATAGAGCCTAGAGGATGCTGCGAGACCTCCCTGAGTAATTAGCCTTGCAGTGTATGGGGTTCTGTTGTGTAAATCAAACATTTCTCCAATTGTCGTGGGACCAAAATGGAGACTACAGAACAAGAGAAAACAAAACACTGAGGAACATGACAAGACCCCAAACATCGGGATTGGAACCAATGGAAGCAGTTTCAGCAACTGGATCAAACAACAGACCAGTCCAAGAAGTGGAAATTGTCATGGATAAGTTGGACCAGGTAAAAAGTAAATCTTTGTCTGGGGCTCAAAGGAAAAAACTTCTCAAAGATCAACAACAAAAGGAGGGTAAGGAATGGCTTCCTAAACAAAAATGGAGGGAACTAAAAGGTTCTGAACCTAAGACCTCAAAAAAAGAAAAAAGATGTCTCAGAGTGAAGGGGTAAACAGAGCCCTTCCACTGCTAAGACAGGAAACAAGAGAACAAGGAAGGAGTCTAATACTCAATTCTCAAGATAATCAAATGCAGAAAAAGCTGCAGCAAAAGAGGGAAACAGACCTACAGTGCTGCAGTCTCGGTTTTCAGGATACAGTACTGAGGTATCAGTTTTCAGGATGGTGTTTATCCAACAGAGATTTCTACTCCTTAATGTGATCTTGTAGCAAGTGAAGCTTGTTCAGATGGCTCTGTTTGAGAAGACTGGGAGGGTCAATCTGGACAAAGGTGCTCTTGTCATTGTCTGTGAGGGGATGGCACAGTGGAGTGGCTTAAGGAGATGGCACCCAAGATATCTTCATGGGAGAGGCAAAGCTGCTGTTCTTGGCAGCAGATAAACTCTTCAAGACCACAAAGGTACCAATCTAGGTACCAAAAGCGTCTTAAGTTTCTTCTGCAAAGATTATAACTAAGGCTGCAGAACCAGGGGTCTTAACAAAGGATTGGAGGGTAATAAACTGAAAGGTTGTACAGAACAGCCAAACACTTGTGGTCTAAGTCAGTGAAAAATCTGTGAAGGTAATGTGAGAACAGAACCTGAGACTGTATTGAAAACAGAATCTGAGATCATACTTAGGGTTCTCACAGGTTACTGCCAGAGTAATCAAAGATATCAGCATGAGGGAAACTGCAAGTGTTGCAAATAAACCTGCAACCAGTAAAGGGACAACTGCTGCACTGAGTCATCTTCTGGGGAGACGGGAATTGGATGTGGCCCTGATCCAGGAACACTATCTGTACAAAGGTGGCATCTCAGGCCTCAGAGGAACTGGAGGTAAGTTAATTTATCCTATAAATATAAGTAACTCCAGAACATGCATTTACATCAAAAATGGAATTTCATTCATGTTGAAGGAATACTTTTGTTCCAGGGACTTAGTGGTGATGAAATGAAACAGTGTGAGGAAGGAAGAATGAGAGAAATTATACTGGCCTCAGCTTACCTTCCTTATAACAGTCTCCTCCCGCATAGAGAGTGAGGAGAATGGTAGACAGCTATTAACAACAAAATAAACAACTGCTGGTTGCAAATGGTGGGCTCCATGTGGTTCCCAAGTCGTGCAGCGACCGTAAACCATAAAATTACCAAATATGCAGCAACCAGTCGCAAAATCATGTTTTATTTATTCACTTTTGCAAATCACTTTCAACCAGTATGTGCCATGAGTAGTAATACTGTCTTAAGCACAGGTCAAACATAAAGTTTATGTTTGACCTCTGCTTAAGACAGTATTACTACTCATGGCACATATCGGTTGAAAGCACCGATGATGGCTGTTAATCAGTTGAAATCGATTTGCAAAAGTGAATAAGTAAAACATGATTTTGCGACTGATTGCTGCATATTTGGTAATTTTAATTGCTGGTTGGCTGTGAAGCCAGCGTCCACAACCTGGTGTGGGGTAGCAACAACACCAACAGCAGATTACATTTACTAAGAAGCAATCTGGAGATTCTGAATATGGGCAGGGAAGATAAGAAGGGAAAAAGTACCTGACATAACTTTTCAATCCATACTAATGGATAGCTATGTCAAACAAAAGCATGTGCCACTTGACCCATCTTTACCTGATCACATTTACATTAAGTTTGAGGTTGATGTGGGTGTGAAACAGACCAGGGCCTACATGAAACTTAGGAAAACAGAAAAGACGTGAATTCATGCTTATCTGAAGTAACTTCAAAAAGAAATCCAGTAGATTTTGAGGAAATGTCAGATGCAGTGTCATCCGCCTTTATGACTTTGTATTTAAAAACCTGCCCTATCACTAAGAAGTGCAAAGACAGATTGTACCTTGTTGTAACAATAACCTGGAATTGTAAAGCAAGAAGGTAGGAAGACTGTTCAGCTGTGCTAGAAGCAAAGGAAAATGGTCAAAATATCAAATCTGCCAGAGAATATGTTGATTTCAAAACAATCTAGAAGGTGGTGGGAATGTTTCAACTGTCCAAGTCACCAGCAGATGGTGTCTTTCCAGCTCGACTGCAACAAGCAGGAGAGAGTTTAATTAGACTCCTTTTTTAGGCTGTTTAAGGTTAACATAGCAGCAGGAATAATTCCTAATGCTTGGCATACAGTAAGGGTTGTTTCCATTCTGACACCAGGGCGAAATGCTCATACCAAGGCTAAGGATATGGGACCAATTGCTCTGGTCCTTGGGCAGGATAAGGAAAGGAGGCTAACTAAGGTTCCTCTACATGTAAAACAACATGCGTATCAACCAGGCTAATCATACGAAACAGCACTTCATCAACTTGTTGGGCTGGTGGAAAAGCACTGCACTTTTAGGAAATAGCTCTCGGCATCTTCCTGGATATCAAGGGGCTTTTAGTATTATGACTTGAGAAACCATAGTTAGAGATGCAGAAGGGCATGTCATTGAGACCACAATATGTAGGTGGATTAAGAACACGTTGAACAGAAGACAGAAAGGTAGAAGCCATCATGATAAATGAAAAGATGGTGATCAACATCACCAGAATGTGTCCATAAGGAGGGGTTTTGTACCCACTAGTATGGAAACTAGTAGTAACTGGACTCATTGAAGAACTAAATACTAGACACTACTTTCACCAAGGATACATTACAAATTATTCGTGTTAATACTTGAAAATTTGCTACTACTGTTAGAATAATGGCACAACACGCACTGAACATTGTGCATAACTAGTGCAAGAAACAATATCTATGGGTCAGCCCCAAGAAAACAGTTGTAGTAGCATGTACAAGGAAGCATATCCAGTACACATACTGGAATCTTAAGCTTCTCGATGAAACTCTACCTGCAGAGAGGGTAATGAAGTATCTAGGGTTAATTCTGGATGCAAAGCTATCGTGGACACCTCACATAAGGAATATACATTTTGAGGTGAAAGGATCTCTTATGAGCACTAGATGAGCCTGTGGGAAAAACTGGGGTCTAAATCCCAAGAGTATGTCCTGGACATACACTGCTGTAACAAGACCTATGATAACTTACGGGGCTAAAGTATAGTGGAATGAAGGGGAACAGAAGGTGGCTGGTAAGGAGCTTGGCAAGGTGCAGACACTGGACTGTTTAGCCACAACAGGCAAATTCAACAACATACCTACTATTAGGATGGAGGCAATGCTGGACATATCCTCATTACATCTTTGTCTTACAATGGAGGCACTGGCAGGGACGTTCAGCTTAAAAACAGGAAGTAATGGAATACCCTTAGTATATCCAGAATCCCACACCAATACAGGGAATGCAGTGCATATAGGATTGACCAGGGAATGCTGGACAACTATACAATAACTTCTAGCTGCTTCAACAAAAATCTTTCAATGTAACCACTGGAAGTAGGGAGCAGGGAGAAGAACAAACCACAACACAATGCAGGAGACAAGCCTGGTTTACTGACCAATCAAAAACAGATCAAAATGTTGGAGCTGGTGAATATGAAGAACAGCCTAGACTTGAGAGAGCTATCTTTCTAGGGGAACTGGTCATGATGTTCCAGGTGCAAATATCTGCTGCCAGGGTGTCATGGAGGAGGATTTGCATATGCACTACAAAGACTGAAGCATCTACATTTATTCAGACAGCCAAGCAGTAATTAAATATCTATCAGCCCCTGCAATGAGAACAAATGTTGTTGCTGAATGCCATAAAGTCCTTGTGAGACAAGGGAAAAACAACAGGGTAAACTTTCTGTGGTCCCTGGTGATTCAGGAATCAGTGGCAATGAACAAGCTGATAGGCTGGCAAGGACAGATGTGATGACTCAATTTACTGGACCAGAATCTGCCCTAACCATCACTCAGGAGAATGTTAACCCTTTCACTGTGCATTTACTCTCAGCGGCTCCCGCCTTGTGTTCGTTATTTTCACCCAGTGTGTGTATATATGACTGTAGCAGTCTACCGTTATTATTGAGATAAAAATGAGACGCAAAATCCAGTATTGTCAGTGTAAATCGTTTCCTTTTATTAAATCTTTGTTCAGAAAGTCTTATTTTGTTCAAAAAAGGTACTTTATTAGGAGAAAAAAATACAAAACATATTAAATAGTAATACTTCAAAGTGTGGTATCTCTTGAAAGAAAAATTCAAACATAAAGGCACATTACATTTTACACAAATGTATCTTGTGTAACTTCGTTTATCATGTTTTGCACATACAATACACCTTCTCTGGGCAGCCTTCTTCTTTGAAGTTCCTGGGATTAACGAGATAAAGTGGCACTCGGTTAGGCGTAAGGGATTGTCACCATCAGCCGATCTCCTTCCACGATGTCCCTCTGTTTGCTGTTGGTGGTGAATCTCTAGGATCTCCTTGATAAGTTTCTGATGAAAATCAGATACTGAAATATTTCGCCCCGTTTGAGTTTTATATAATGCATGCGCACTGAGCAGAGACGGATCCACCAAATGAAAAATACTTTTTTATACCATTTTACAGTTTTTCGTACACATTCTACTGAACTTAGCATCATGTCGCTCCTGTCGATGGCCCCCATATTTTCAGTGTAGTTTACGATGCAAGCTGGTTTTGTTTTTGGTTCATTCATGGTTCTGTCAATTTTGTAAGTCGCTGTAATTTCGCTTGTATGATGAGTTGAAAGCATCCTCACTTCCCACTTGTCCTCCCACTTCCGAGCAAGAAGTTTATCTGTTGACATTAACTCAATCTCGCCTCTTCTAAGTTTTTTTTGATAAAGCAAGCATGCCTTTTCGGTTTGTTCTCACAGTTCCACAGGCATTAGTCACTCTGTCATACAAATAAGAAAATAACGTTGGGCTAGTGCACCAATTGTCAACATATCATGTGTGACCTTTACCAAGGTAACGTCCAAGTAAAGTGAGAACAATACTTCCAGGTATTCCAACATTTACAACAAAGTCAGTTTCTTTCTTTACATCTGTTGCTGCACCCACACAAATAATAAATTCAAGAATATAACCAGTTTCACAGTCACATAACATAAAAAATTTTACACCAAATCTGCGGCATTTGGAAGGAATGTACTGCCTGAAGAAGACACGACCTTTGAAGAAAGCTAAACTTTTGTCAATGCACAAATTTTTAAAAGGATAGAAAGCACCTGGAAATACTTTTCTTAAGTGATCCACAATTCGACGTAATTTCAAGATGTTGCCATCTCCAGGGTCCTTACAGTTATCAGCAAAATGTAACATTCTAAGTAACAGATGATATCTATCTCTCAGCATGCTTTGCACAAACATTGGAGTAGACAGTAACTGATCATTGGTCCAATAACTGTTTATTTCATTTTTTATCACTTGAGCCATCAGAAAATTTACAACAAGGAAACAGTAAACTTCGTCACTGTTTGTGTTCTTCCAACGTCGCAGTCTTGATTTTTCACTGGCATCATTGCAAAGGTGTTCATAATACAAAATACATTGCTCAGCTATGTAGCTTACAATTTCTTGGCTAAAAAAAACTTGGAAGCAGTTGTATACAGTACATAAATAATCTAAATTGACGATTTTGCAAACGGAACCACTGTTATCGAAATTATACACTATAGGGTCCAAATCAGAGTCTTTCCATCTAAAATCAATTGTTTTGCATTTCTTAGGAGATTTTTCAGGCATACGCTCAGGCTCTTCTTCGGAATCGGAGAAAGAATCGACATAACATCAAAATCTGGATCTGCATTTACTGGTTCAACATTAGTTGGTTCACAAATACTTTTTTGTATTTGTGGTGACAAATTTATCTGCCAGCTCGTCGTTGTCATTATCTGTCCACCCATAATCAGCTGGATTGGGGATGATGATTTCCTTGCCGTCACTTTGGTTTAGAATACTCAGCAGCTCATCGTCTGTAAACAGACGGTAACGTCGCGTCATTTTATTCGGTAACGCAGAAATGGCCGCACACAAACTAGGTAATATAGCGTTATGAATGAACTCAGCAGAAAGAGAATTCAGCATTCAATAGTCGTTCAGGTATTTCCTAGTATTCCAACAATTAAACTGCATACTTGCGCAACAATTAACTCCGACTTGCTGGTCCGATTGTCGGCGTTATACATAACTATACGACTGTAGCAGGGAACCACTGTAAGTATTTTTTATAGCAAATAGTATATATAGGTCTGGAGCACTGAAATGATTAGAGTATATTTATGTCTGGAGCAGTGAAAGGGTTAAATCAAAAATATGAACCTGTATCAGAAGGCAGAATGCAAAATATTGGACTATGATCCAAAAACAAAAACAGTGCAAGCTAAAGACATGAAAACAATCAATTATCTGCTGCTCCATGAGATCCACAGCACAGTGGCTAATGGCACTCAGGTTGATGCCGTGTTCCTTGATTTCAGTAAGGCATTTGACACAGTCCCACAATGCCATTTAATTAAAAAAATATGAGCTTACGGAGTATCAGAGCAGACCTGTGATTGGATTCAAGACTTTCTTGCGGATAGAACTCAACATGTAGCTCTTAATGGAACTAAATCAACAGATGTAAAGTTAATATTCAGAGTACCAAAAGGAAGTGCGATAGAACTGTTGCTGTTAACAATATATATAAATGATCTAGCAGAAGGCGTCAGATGCTCTTTAAGGCTATTTGCAGATGATGCAGTTGTCTATACCAAAGTAGCAACACCAGAAGATAGTAAGAATTTGCAGAACAACCCGCAGAGGATTGATGAATGGTGCAGACTCTGGCAGCTGACCCTGAATGTAAATAAATCCAACATATTGCACATACAAAGGAAAAGAAATCCACTACTGTACAGCTACACTATTTCCACTACTGTACAGCTACACTATTGATGCCAAATAGCTGGAGACAGCCTCTGCCATAAAATATCTAGGCATAACTATCCAGAGCAACCTTAAGTGGAATGACCATATAAAACAGATAGTGGGAAAAGCAGACACCAGACTCAGATTCATTGGAAGAATCTCGAGGAAATGTAACTCATCCATGAAAGACATGGCTTATAAGGTGCTTGTTCACCCAATTCTTGAGTATTTTTCTTCTATCTGGGATCCCTTTTACGTAGGACTGATAGAGGAGATAGAGAAGATCTAACAAAGAGCGAAGCTTTTTGTCACGGGATTGTTTAGCTGCTGAGACAGCGTTACGGAGATGCTAAACAAACTGCACTGGCAGACATTACAAGAGAGGCGTTGCACATCACGGAGAGATTTACTATTGAAATTTCACGGCATCACTTTTCAGGAAAAGTTGGATAACATATTACTTCCCTCCACATACATCTTGCGAATTGACCATGAGGAGGAAATTAGAGGCAATACAGAGGCTTACTGCCAATCATTCTTCCCACGCACTATTTGCAAGTGGAACAGGGTTGGAGGGATCAGATAGTGGTATAGATAGTGTGCTCTGCCACCCACCATTAGGTGGCTTGCGGAGTATGATGTAGATGTAGATGTAGATTGATTGAAATAATTTTATCAAAGAGAAGTTCTGTAATCCTGTAATCCTGGGCTTGCACAGGAGGCAGACTAAATTCATGGTAGGACTAATGACAGGCACTGAAAGTTTAAGAAACATCTACATATTATGGAAAAAGAGACAAAAGTCTTTAAGTGTAGGCTGTGTGGGGAGGGTGATGAAACTGTGTCATATCTAATCTTCCAATATGAAGCGCTGGAGATCTAAAGACCCAAGTATTCAGGAGATCAAGTCTGGGAGAAATTGTGTCTCATAAATAACCAGTAAAGGGTCTCCTCCTACTCTTATTAAAGGGTACTGGTTGGCCTTACTAGAATCACTGGGAGTGAAACAGCACAACAAAATACATTTTGGTGCAGGCAATAATGGGCTGGGTCTGTTGTTGTTTCTGTCTCCCTGTTGAAACCAAATCAAATCAAATCATTGAGAATTCTATGTTCATCAAGTTTAAAGATGCTGAAAATATTGACACATTTGAGAGTGCAGGTGGCAATATTTGGAAATCTGTGCACTGTGACAGATCTATTAGTAATGTTGCTGTAGTGCAAGCAGGTTACGGAACCCAGAATATAAAAGTTTGCAATGTAAGTTTTGAATGCCCAAATGAAGCAATATCATACCACCTTAAACAGTATGGTAACATTTTCAAAACTGAAAATGATAAATGGTCTGGCATTTTCCAATATGAAATTGACAGTGGTGTACAAGATTTTCAGATGGAATTAGGAAGATACATTCTGTCTTATGCAGCATTACTTGCAAGAAACTAAGGTTTATAATGTACAGTGGGCAACCGCAAACATGTTCCATGAGCCACTCTACTAACTACCTGTGTACTAATTGTGCTAGAAGGATATTGGTGCAGTTCCCCATGGAAAGAAATGATAATTTAATGGACACAAGTGACATCCCCCAATAGTTGTGCATAAGTCACGAACAGAGTAGAAGCTTACACCCCATTGCTGCCAGTTACCATGACAGTTGCTGTAGTGCAAGAGACAACTAAACATGCACATGAAATGGTAACAGAAACTCAGAAACCAGAAGCAGAAAGTCTAAAAACAACAAGGCCCTCAATAGAAAGCCAATCTGTGGCTGCAAACATTCCAGAAGCTCAGCCAAAGAAGGTACAGCCAATGAACAAAATCACGTTTGAAAGTAGAAAAGAAAAAGGGAAAATTGGGCAAACTAAGACTGATGAAGTGGTAATACAGGCAGAAGCTAGTGTTGCCTTCAAAAATGACATGTCCCAGATGACTACGTCAATTGACATACACCACAAGTGCCTCACAAAAACATGCAGTCAAAAACTCTGTGCCCTCTGAAATTAAAGATGATACCCCTGTCAGATTAAAGATATCATGCTCAAACAGCCTGTTAAAGAATCAAGTCAAATTCTGTCATGCAAATGAAAGAATGAAGATCCTCATCAGGCAAAAGTGAAAACAAAGTCTGAAGGGGAATAAGCTAAAAAACCTGAACAACCAGCTGATGTCAACATGATTCATTCATACGATTCTAGTGATATGGGTAATGTAAAACAAATGGAATGGGCAAATGATGTGGATGATGATGTGTCCACATAGCCACCTAACAAATAAATGGTGCACTCTTAACATAAGTCAGATATCCAGTGTTACTAAGCCAGTTGCCCTTAGCAATGTCTTAAGAGATATTAAATGTGATGCAGTGAAGGAATCAAACTGTCAACTTCACAGTAATTACTAGTGTCGACCCAGAGGCTAAAACTGGTACCACCATTATAATACACAGCATTATTGAAATAAAGAATGTAGAATTTTTACTGTGTGTACACTGGATCACTTGTTCCACTCATGATATAATCTTTGTGAACATTTATGCCTCATCTGGTAGTGAAAACAAAGCTCCTAGAACTTTTCCAGTTACTTCACTGAAATAATAATAAACTTGTTGTCAGTTATGATTTTAACTCTGCAATTAGTGATGATGATCAGAAACTGCATCCAAAATTTATCAACTTGAAGATACTTGGCAAATTTTGAACTCCTCCCGAACCGAGTTCACTTATTTTTATACTAATGGACATAATGACTTGACAGGGTATATGTATCATCTTCAATCCTAGCTCAAATAGTCAAAACTGGAACAAAATCACTGATATTCTCAGATCATTGCAGCTACATCTACCTGGTAAAATTCCCAAAAACACATTTCTCCCAAAAGAAAGGCATTTGCAAGCTTAAAATTAGCCATTTAGAGGAATATGTGTTGACACAAGATATTCATATATAAAAATTAACAGACCAAAGGAAGCAATTATATTAATAATGTACTTTAAAATGCTTTTGATAGGGTTAGTCATAAGCATCTGGCAAAGCCATAATTAAAATAGACTTTTGTATCAAGTTCATGAATGTGATTCAGAATATTTTGGGCAATGCTGTATCACAAGTCATTATTAATGGTACACTATCTGCTGGCACCAACACACCATGCAGCAAAGAGGTTGTGAGACGATAGATGGAGGCCAACAACAGACTCACAGGAAAGCGACACCAACACCCTCTCAGCTACCAGTATTTAGATCACCACTGTGGACCAGAGAGCGAGTCTGTCACAGTCTGTCGCATCAAGAAGTTCCAGTGTCATCAGTCGCAGCCCAATGGGAATCACAGTAGCAGTTAAGCCCGGTGCTAACTTAAGACACAGGTGGCACATAGCAACCATAAAAGTGTACATAGTGCTGCCGTTGGTCCACAAGTTTTGATTTGTACCATGTGATCTTGTTCTTTTCAGAGTTTATGGCAACCATGGGTGCTGGGTAAGAGGCATGATCCAGGAACACATTGGCTCATACATGTAGGTCCCAATGGTTTGCAGCGCCACCATCAGAACCAAATTCGCGCATATCATTTGCTCTTGATTCTGCTGCTTTCCCCCCCAGATTCATGGCTTCATGGGACTGTGTGGCCTTTGCAGGCACCTGCTGGTACCACCAGGGCACCCCAGGAAAAGATGGGCGATGCACCCTTGCCCCGCCGTCTGCAATCATCAACCCTGTGGGCCTGGACCCACCATTGCCATCACTGTTGGTGTCGCCATCACCGCCCCCGCACACACCCTCAGGCCTGGACGTGTGCCTCGCAAGCCAGAGTGTGGGGTAAGGTCATTCTCCACAGTGACGGCTCCCGGCCCACCTCTACGGTCGGTGTCCTGCTTTCCTCCCCGTTGTCGTTTGCAGCCTCACTACACAACAATGGTGTAGCATTTGGGGGGGGGGGGGGGGGAGAGAGAATGTACTGGTGAAAGCTGGTGCCTGCACACAATGTGGCAAAGAGGCTGTGAGACAACAGATAGAGGCCAACAACAGACTCACAGGAAACATGCCACCAATCACCAATGCCCTGTCAGCCACCAGTATTTAGATTGCCACTGAAGACTGGAGGGCAAGTCAGCACACCAAGAATTCCAGTGCATCAATCGCAGCCCAGTGGGAATCACAGTAGCAGTTAGCCCCGCTGCTAACATAGAGACAGGCAGCACATAGCAACCGTGACAGTCTACATAGCGGACTTTGTACTTCACCAGCAGTGAGGCTACCATGGACTAAGACAGAAGAGCTTGTACCACAATGAATATCTTGCATTAAGTAAACTTTCTATTCTTATGATTGAAGAACCCAGTTAATATTTGCATGCAGTTTGTGTTATAGAAAGAGGATACCAGCAACCAAACAACATCCTCTGCTTGCTTCCCATGGTACAGCTCTACAGAGACAACAAGATGACATAAAACACTAAATAAGGAAATTCCCAATGACAGATCAGTCAGAAAAGGTTGCCCTTTATCTATGACATATGCAATAGCTTTACATCCTCTTTTCAATATGAAATAAATGGCTCACATACAGAGCTTATGCAGATCAATTGGGCATTTTCATTGAAAGTTCAAGAGATGTTGACATCTTACATAGCATTCTTCATCAGTATGAAAAAGCTACAGGAGCCATTGTTAACCCCAAAAGACTGCGCTGTTTGCAGTTGCAAATAATAAGTGTAAAACACAGCAGTACTGGTTCACTGCCAAAGACCAAGACCAAGTGTTAAGAGTCATTGTGAAAGATAAGCTGCAAAGAATGGAATCTCTCAATTAGTGCACAATGCTACATAAAACAAGAGTGGTAGCAAAAAGCCACATGAGGAAAGTTCAGTACTTAGCTCAGGTCCTCCTGGTGCCCAAAAAACTAGGGAGGGCTATATAGCAAGTGATATAATGGTTTATATGGAGGGGTGAAATCTTTTGCATTTCTCTGCAGACCTCCACCATCAGCTCAAATGAGGGGACACTGGGACTAATGCACAGGAACCACACTTGCAACTGCTGTACTGTTCCACAAATATTGCCCTACATCACAGCTAGCACAAGTTGATGTAAATATTCCACATTTGTTAAACTTCACCCAACGTAATTGTCTTAGTAAAAGTTACATACCAACAGGTGTCCTAAAAGAAAGAAAAGTTTGTAAAATGGATATAGCTCTCAAAGGAATTACAATTCCTAATAAATGGGAACTGCAATTACCACACCACCGCTGTAGAAACATGTGGGAAAATTTACTTATGAAAATAATATGAGAAGGTGCCAGACTGACCTCATGCATAGTGATAAACCAGACAATAATAACCAACTCCAAGCTTTACTCCATCCAATTAAAACCACTGACTTCAGGTGGAAACTGTAATTCACAGAACAGAATGGAACAGAGTTCTGAGTGGCTAGAATTTGATGTGATATGTGACATAGCACGGGACATGATCTGAATGATCAACAGAATGGACATGTGAAATATATAGACACCTAACGCCATCATATCCCAGTGGAAACTGTTTCCAAAAGCAAAGTGGCACACAACAGCTTGGATTATGGCACACACAATACATACCAGTTTCAGTTTCAATTAATGGACACAATAGAGTATCTGAACATGAAAAAGTATCTCATCATCCAAAATACAGGGATTAAATACACAAATTTTCTCACTATTCTAATATGTAAAGCTTGCAAAACTATTTCAACATCAAAGCTTGCATACAAAAAGAAAGCTTGCATACAAAAAGAAAGCTTGCATACAAAAAGAAAGTTTGCATAAAAAAGTGTATCATCATTGCAATGCTTTAATGAGTTTCTTATTAACAATAGAGTCCTGTTAACTCTAATGTTAACAGCTTTATAGCTGCTTAGCCATGTAGCCATGTTACAGGTGCAACATACATCCACGATGAAAACAGGTTATTCTTCTGCTGGAACTAAATATATCCGAGGTTGATGCGCTTCTCCTGAAACCGTTTGACATGATCCATATGATTACAGCATCTTCAAATTACTAGGTGGGGCTATAAAATAACTGGACTATTGCTGTACAACTTTTCATTTAAAACACAAATACTCAGTTATTGTCACCCTCAATGCACTCCCCTGCTTTATCCTTACATTGCTCCGTGTGACTTTTCCACTTATTGCAACTGTGCTGAAAGCCTTCCTCTGTGAGCTCCTTGATGACGTATGCCACTTTTTCTTTCAATGCTTCAATGGACTGAAATCTTGTTCCTTTTAATGCAGATCTGATCTTGGAGAATAAATAAAAGTAACATGGGGCTAGATAAGGTGGGACATCTAACACTGGGATGCTGTACTTTGTTAGAAAACCCTTATCAGACAATGTGATATGAGCCAGTGCATTGTTGTGATACAGAATCCTCATGATCTGTTTTTCTACAATTTGCGTAATTTTTTTCTTAATTTCTAATAGATTTTAGCAAGAACCTCAAGGTAGTAATGCTGATTAATAGTTTGACTCCCAAGAATCCAGCGAAGATATACAATTCCATGAATATAGGGAAAAAACCACTCATCATTGCTTTGAATTTTGATTTGCTCATTTGAGCTTATTTTGTTCTCAGTGAAGTTGGGCCCTTCCAATGCATGGATTGGTGTTTAGTTTCTCGATCGTAACTGAAAAACCAAGATTCATCAACTCTTTCCAAAACATTAGGGTCATTTTCAATGCTATTCAAACTGTAAGTAATGGTATTCAAACTGTATGTACAAATGTTTTCACAGGCTTCTTTTTGTATCGTGAGAATTTTCAGCACCACTTTCACACAGACTTTTCTCATGTTAAATTGGTTACGTAAAATTTGTATTACACATTCTCTTTCAATTCCTATGGTTTGAGCAATTGATTAAATACTAAACCAAAAGTTGACTGAATCATATTACCTACTTTTTCAATATTTTCATCTGTTTTTGTCGTTGAAGCGTGTCTTGGCATGAATCACCTTCAATATCTTCTCAGCCATCTTGGAAGTGATTCATTACACATTTCATTTTGTAAAGATAGGTTTCAGTAGCAGTTTTTCCAAGTTTCATGTCAAACTCCACAACAATTTGTTGCTATATTATTACACTTATCATTTTTCCAGCAAAACAAAATAACAGCTCTTACACATATGAAGGCACAGTGATTTGTCTACAGACACCAGAGATGCTGCATTCAATAGAGAAGGCTTTACACTTCACAGTTATTGGTAATTCATCTTTGGTGCATGCATAGTAATTCTGTGAAGGCATCAGTACTGTTATTCTATAGCCACACCTTGTACACTGCACATAAATGAAGCATAGTAAACAGAAAAATAAGGATGATACTGAACAGCTAAAGCTGTGTGATGAAAACATATTACCCAAAAAATATCTGATATCAGGCAACTGTCTGTTAGGAAATGTTCCAGATTGCAAAATCAATGATTGACTGGAACTGGAACTAATCAACTCAGTAATCCTATTAAAAACATTTTAGCACTAAATAAGGATACGGCAAGCAATGCAATGCATACTAGAGAATATAATAAAGCAGTATTCATCCATGTTGGGACAGATTCTTTACAAAACAGCAGTGACAGAGAGCTTACCAATGGAACTAGAAACTTGATTCATTGAACAAAAAGTATTTAGCCATCATCTGAATTAAAAGTAAGTGGCATTACAAATAGAAAGTAGGCAACATCTGCAAAATATACAGTTGTGTGAGAAAACAATGCATCAGACTTGGTCCAATATTCATCGATCTGAAAAAAATTTCAAATGGCAAATAATTAGGGAAAGTTGGTTTGCATTTGAATAGATTAGGCTCTGCAAATTTAAGTAAAATATATATGGGTGTCTGTAAAATTACAGGCAATGGAAACTACTATATCTGATGAGGATGGGAAGTGACACAGTAAACAGAAAAATGTCTGCAGCATCTTAATCCAACATGTCACAGAAAACCTGTGAGAAGGCAGATTTTTGGGGGGAACATCCGGAAGAAACAATAAAAGAAAACAGGTCTCAAAGTGCTACATCAAAACATCCAGTATGTAACCAACAAGTGCATACAATTAGAGCAAGCACTAGGTGAGGAGAATGCAGATGAGATACTTCTTACAAAACATGGTTTGTCCAATAATTTAATTACTATGACTGAAAATATTGAACAGAGTATAACTGTCAAATTTAGTTGATCACAACATAAATGTGGGGGTATTGCCATATACTGTAAAGACCATCTACGAGGGTTGGAAATTAAATAGTGGCAATTATTTATTCGCAACCAATACAAAAGAGTTACATGTTTGCGCTTGTTACTGTCCTTCAGAGTAGTCACCAGTGCTGTGTAGAATCCCTTGCCACAGATGTGGAAGGCATAGTGTACTGTTAGCAGAACCTGTTCTGTTGATGGTGTGAATGGAGCGGTCTGCTGCCTGTCGAATCTCTGGAACAATTCTGAAGCGAATGCCATGAAGTGGTGCCTTCATCTTCAGAATCAAATCAAAGTCACAAGGACTTAAGTTGTATTACTGTTCGTTTTTGGAGCATCACCTGCAACCAGCTTTGCAAAAGAAGCAGCAACACTTTATGCGCAACCCACCCATCATTTTGCATGACAATGTGTGGGCGCATACAGCGCAAGCTGGGGCTGCTCTGTTCAGTCGACTGGATTGGGAAGTACTGTACCATCCACCATACTCCCTGGACTTAAGTCCTTGTGACTTTGATTTGATTCTAAAGATGTAGGAACCACTTCATGGCATTTGTTTCAGAACTGTTCCAGAAATTCGACAGGTAGTAGACCACTCCATTCGCACCATCAACAGAACAGGCTCTGCTAACAGTATACTACGCACTCCCATCACTGGCAATGGGTTCTACACAACGCTGGTGACTTCTTTGAAGGACAGTAACAGGTCAAAACATGTAACCATTTTGTATCGGTTGTGAATAAATAGTTGCCACTATTTCAGTTCCAATCCTCATACATTTCACAAAACAACTTTATTACAGACCTTAGTGTGGAAATGTCATTTGAAATTTCACTAATAAAATTAGTAGCAAAGAATGTAGCCCTGATTGGTAGAGGGCTGTACAGATCTGCTAGTAGCACAGTCAACAACTTCTTACAAAACATGGAAATAATGGCTGACACTGTATGTAACAAGTATAAGAACACAGGCATTGTTTTAGTTGGCGTTTTTAATATATACTTCTCAAAGTATACTAAAGATTAAAGTAAATGATATTTTGTGTAGATATAATTTGTCAGACAGAGGTTATGAGCTAACTAGACTAACTAAAGACTCCTCCACTTCTATAGATCACTTTTACACCAACTGCAGAGTTGATATTTGTGAACCTTCACCTCTCTGGTCATCTTGTCCAGACAACAGAAATACTGAATATCCATGATTCACAAAGTACATGTGAGATGATGGTAATTAAGAAGTACAAATTAAAAATCGTTAGAAAAGATAGAGTCCACTTTGTAGTCTGAGCCAACACTTTCTTTACCCATTTCAGTGTAGCAAGACTACAAGTCTAATGGCTTTCAAAAAGAAATAAGCTCAAAACTGTGTAAGATTGCCTTCAGGTGTCAAACAACTGAAGGAGAAATTTTTATTACTTGGAAAATACATAAAGAGTTTCTAGACACTTCAGTCAGAGATAACTACCAAACATGCTGAAAAGCCTATAAACGACCACTGAAGTTATAAACAAAGAAAATCGTAAAACAGAAAAAGCAAACTCAAATAACATACGCAAATCAGTATGGAACTGTGTAAATGAGAGACTTAGCAGCAAGTCAGAGCCTAGTGTCAACAACAACCAACTGATGAGCGATAATGTGAATGTTTTAGACCCTTTTATGGTCAGCAATATTGTTAATATTCATTTTATTAATTCTTGTAGCATAAATATGGGCTATGGTACTGATAACTCCAGAACTCCTTGCCAGGCACAAAAACCAGTAGATATGTATGAAATAGATATAACTGAAAAAGAGAAAATAAGAAGTAAAATGTAAAATGAAGCCTCTACTGGATGGGATGAAATTTTCCTCCATTATCTTAAAAAGACACAAACACTGACCCACTCCATTTCTGGTTCATCTCTTCAATGAAACTTTGAATAAAGGTATGTTCCCATCTGAATTAAAATATACAGCAATCAGGCCATTGCAGAAAAGCGATAGTGCCAAAAAAGTTGAAAGCTACTAACCCATCAGCTTCTCTAGTCCTAAGCAAAGTATTAGAGAAGTTTGTTGCATTAAGATTTGTAAATTTTCTTATCAAAGAGAAAGTGTAATGAGAAACCCTTAGGAAAAGCTACTCAACAGTCTCTGCTGTATGCGACCCAGTACAAGCAGTATTTTTGAAATTTTAGAAAGCATTCTGTGATTAGAACAAAGCAGCTATCAGTATAAAATGCTAAAAATCAAACAAAAACAGTCTCAATCCAGTTTTCAGATCTTTTATAATAAAAGTTAATAATAAAAATCTAAAAATGCGATCGAGATTGCTTTTACTTGAATTTTAGCATTTAATATTTTTTAAGATGGATGAAAAAGAAAGGGTGGCATGTTTGTACCTAAATCTATTGCATTCATTTGACACAGTGAACTGGAAATTCATGGTTTTAGAGAAACAGCCAAAAGTCTATTACAGTCACACCTACAAGACAGATATAGGGTCACACAACACACACACACAAAGTTGGCTACATTATTATGGAGTACAGCTCCAGTCCAGTTGTAGTGAAGCGTGGTGTGCTCCAAGGGTCGGTAAGAAGACCTTCATTTTTCATATTACAAATTAACGATCTGCCTGCAGGATACAACAGCAAGGTACTAAACTTTTCCGAAATTGTTCAGGTGGCTTACTTGGACTGAAGGATTACTTCCAAAACAATTGCTTAAGCTTAAACATCAGTAAATGTCTGATGGACTGTCAACTGCATCACCAACCTGGTGAAGCCCAATGGAGTGTTGTTTCTAATGATGCTACAGAAATAAAACTGGATGATAAAACAGCTTTTCTTGGGATAATGTTAGACCAACATGTCTCTTGGGAGCATCTTATGCCAAAAATTAAGAAAATCAATTAATGCAATGAGGAGAATAGCATAAGTTCTTGGTTATGAGCAAATGCATACTATCAACTATGCTTTAGTGTATCCATAGCTTACATAAGGAACTGAAGTGTTGAGGGGTGCGCCGCAGTAAGGATCATGTGTACACTTAGTTGTAATAAATCTTGCAAAAGGATTTTCAAAATTAACAATCTACTAACACAGCCACAATGTACGTTTGTAAAACTGTTCACCTATTTTTTTAAAAATACAAGCAGTATAATAGTCTAAATAGACATGTGCACATTTACAATACTAGAAGAAACTATTATTATCATCTGGAAAGACATAACACAAGAAGTGCAAACAACAGCCACTATTATATGTGCATCGAACTTTGTAACAAACTTCCAAAAAATTTAAAAGCTCAAGTGGAAGGTACTTCAAAATGGTCCTGAAGAAGTTTCTTACCAATAATTTCTTTTATATTATTAAGGAATTCCCTTCAGAGGAATTCCTATTTGTACAAATAGTATTTATATGTACCAGTAATCAAGTAATATAATTTTTTTACTTTTATTGTTTGCAATTGTTCACACCCAGCTATGGGAGGAAGAGTAAACTACGTTTACAATCCAAAACAAACGCTTGTATTTGTCCAGTGAGAATAAATAAATAAATGCCTGTAACTACAAACTAATTTACAATCATGAATTATCTTTTGTTTGTTTACTTGTCAAAATATTTGTTACTTTTCTGGCTAGTCAATGAAATAAATGTTGTAAGAAAAAAATACACAACATTTTTATTCATTTATATTCCATCCAGCTCTAAACCCCTTGCCTCACGGCTCGAATCCCTGCAATAGACCTAGATGCAAGACCTGTCCCATACTTCCTTCCAGTACCATCTACTCCAGTCCTGTCACATGCACCCCCTACCCCACTAGAGGCAGGGCCACATGTGAAAGCAGCCACATGGTCTACTAACTTAGCTGCAACCCCTTTGCTGCATTCTATATGGGCAAGACTACTAACAAGCTTTCTCTCCATGCGAATGGCCACAACCAAACTGTGGCCAAGAGATAGCTGGATCACCCAGCTGCTGCTGAGCATGTCACCCAATATGATGTGCTTCACTTTAATGGCAGCAGCTTCACAGCCATTGCTATTTGGATTCTTTCCACAAAACCTGTTTTCCTGAGTTGTGCAGGTGGGAATTCTTTCTGCAACACATCCTTTGTTCGCGTAACCCTCTGGCTCAACCTTCCCTAGTCCCTACCCTCCACCTGCATATTCCCTCTCTTGCACCCACTCCAGCACTACACACACTGTCTATCCTGCCAATGCCTATACATAGGACTTGCACTTAGCTACTTAGCAGCTCTGTCCTGTGCCCATCACATCACTGCACACTCCCACATGCAGCGCTAGTATCTTTCTCAAACCCGAACCTAACATCTATCCTCCTCCCCATCCAACACCTCTTTCGTGTCCCCACTACTTTCCCCAATTAGATAGCTGCTCACATTGGATGCAGTTGCAGTCGGCTCTTGGTGCCCAGAAATGACAGTGGCCATACATGTGTACGTTGTGTGAATGTGTATGCATTTTCTACTTCTGATGAAGGATGTGGAACGAAAACTGAACATTTCCAGCATACTTTTTGTTGTGAGAGTCTGTGTCTGATCACTTCTTCTATGTGGTGAGTACTAATTTATCTTTACCATTATGTTGGTATTCCATCCTGGACTTCACTTTAAATAGTGATGTAAAAAATTATTAGTTACTTACAAATTCAGCATCTGAATTATACATAAAGAAATCTTATAAAAAAACAAACACTAGGAAAATCTACCATAATCCTCCAGAACACAGAATACTCAAGTGTCAGTTTATAAAATTTCAGTAGAACCAATCAATTGTGGACCTCTACCATTTTCAGTCTTTAACAGTTTTCAGAACTAGCCTTGCTAACCTTTTACACCACTATTATGCTGAGAAATTTCCTTTATGCTCCACACAACCCACTACTCCCAAGCATACTCTTTGGGTTCACAGTTCTGCTACTGACCTATTTTCTTCCAACATGACCTCTGCAGGAGTGTCAGTTCACTTAAAAACACATTGACTGAAAAAAGACAAAGGTCTTATGGTTATAGGTGGGAGCAACAATGTAGATAAAAACAAAAGGAAGAAAGCCCTTTGATGTTTCAGAAACTTATTGCCAAAACATTTTAATATGATTGTCGTCATTACAAACAGCCAAGTTTGACATGATTTGCCACAATGGTCATCTTTGTAAATATAAAACAGGATGTAGCTAAGATGATGTTGAGTTGCAGACAGGCACAACAAAAAACTGCAAGAAAAAGAGCTTTCAGCCAAAGAGGCCTTGTCAGAAATAAACAACACACGTATGCACACCCACACACCCATACACCCACCCACCAACACCCAACAACCCCCCCCCCCCCCCACACACACACAAATACAACTCACTTACACATGACCACAGTCTTTGGCTGCTAAGGCCAGACTGTGAGCAACAGTGCATAATGGGAGAAGCAACCAGGTGGTGGGGGTAAGGAGGAGCCTGGGGCAGAAGGCGAATGGACAGCAAGGTAGGGATGGGGGATGGTAAACTGCTGCTTGGGCACATACAGGGATGAGGGGAGAGAGGGTACAGTGGTTAGGTGCAGCTGGCAGGTTCAATTTGAAAGTACAAGATTAATAATATTGGCAGGAGCCGTGTGGGACTGAAATGCTCCAACAAAAATCAGTGCGGTCTTATAGTCATTGTTTTGTGTGGCGGAGACAGTGTGGTTCATAAGTAGAGCTTGCAGAGCAGTCTGTAAGGTGACAAGAGAAACATAGCAAAGAAGAGAAAGTAGGTTGGACAGTGAGTATAGTAATTCATTAGAAAATAGTAACAAAGGAAAACAGCCCTGGGTTATGAGATGGAAGAAAAGCTGTCATACAAAATCAAACAATGGAAAATATAGGATGGAATGGAACAAGACCTTCATTGGAAACAGCCAAAACACACACACACACACACACACACACACACACACACACACATGCAAAAGCAACTCAGGGTGCTGAGGCCAGACTATGAGCAGTAGTGCATGATGGGAGAAGCAGCTGGGTGGTGAGGGTAAGGAGGAGGCCGAGGGAGTGGGTGACAGACAGCAGGTTAGAGATGCAGGATGGTAAAGTGCTGCTTGTGAAAGCATAAAGTGACATTCTGTCCTTGATTTTCCATTGTTTAAAATAGGGTGTGTGTGTGTGTGTGTGTGTGTGTGTGTGTGTGTGTGTGTGTGTGTGTGTGTGGAATCTCCTCCTAAGACACTGGATTGATTTCACCCAAATTTACTTCCACAGGAGCGGATTTACATGCAAAAATATATTTTCGACATAAGACATGTTGTGCACGTCATAAGGGCATGCCTTTCAGGGGCTACATGTGCAATGGGCATAGCTGAGCAGAGAGAGAGGGGGGGGGGAGGGGGGGAGTTGATGGAGGCAGGAAGAGATGGAGAGTGAGGGGGGGGGGGGCAGGAAGAGATGAGGAGAGAGAAAGAGGGGGCAGGAGGAAATTGGCAGATAGACTGGGGAGGAGGAGATAGATAGAGAGGGGTGAGGGTAAGATGGACAGACATAGGAGAGATGGACACACACATGGGGAAGGGGACACACAAGAGAGATGGTGGTTGGGGAGATGGACAGATGGATAGGGGTTAGGAAAAAGACAGACATGTGGTACATATATTAAATGGACAATGGATACATATACTGTGGGAACAATACATCCTAACAGTCTAAAGAAGGAAGGAATATTATGGTTTAATGTCCTCTCAACAGTAAGATCATTAGAGGTGGAGCACAAGCTCAGATTGCCTTTGTTAAAGATAGGGAAGAAAATGAGGCAGATTTGAACTGACATCCTCCCAAATGTGGGTCCAGTGTGCTAACCACTGCACCAGCTCACTCAGTGCCCTTAGTTGGTGCAGTGTAAGGAAAGTTCTAACTGTTGGGAATGCTGTGGTGTCACCGCCAGACACCACACTTGCTAGGTGGTAGCCTTTAAATCGGCCGCGGTCCATTAGTATACGTCGGACCCGTGTGTCGCCACTGTCAGTGATAGCAGACCGAGCGCCACCACACGGCAGGTCTAGAGAGTCGTACTGGCACTCGCCCCAGTTGTACAGCCGACTTTGCTAGTGACGCCACACTGACAAATACACTCTCATTTGCCAAGACGATAGTTAGCATAGCCTTCAGCTAAGTCAATTGCTACGACCTAGCAAGGCGCCATCACCAAGTTATATTGAGATGATAATCCTGTATCAACAAGACCAATGTTCACCAATTGTGGATTAAAGTTAAGTATTCCAGCAGCTACGTACTTTTCTTTATAGCATTCATTACGTATCCTGTTTCAGACCTCACACCAGCCTGCGTGAGTTTAAGCGCGTGCCTTTCGGCTTCCTCCCATTGTGTCTAGGCTGTCTTGCCTAGACACAACAAATGCTTCAAGCAGCTTTCATCTGCAGCACACAATTTATTGGTATTTTCCACACTGCAGAGCTCATAGATGATGTACACCTGGATATTTTGAAGAACTTTCACATTATGCACACTGATTGTGAGACAGGGCTGTATGCACAATCTGGCAGCACTGTGAGACGCAGAAGTGTTTGGGGGATTGTTGTCTTTTTTTCTGGTTGTTAGCGTGCTGTAACAGTTCATGGTCTAGTAGTAGACACTGTTCAGTGTAGACATAAGGTCGAGAGTTCGGGTCCACTCCATCCTCTTTTTTTAAAAATTGATTTCAGATGACTGTTAAAGTTATCAGTATGATGGAACTTCCGAGATAATTTGCTTCACTTTCTAACTCACCAATAACATTAAAAATTTCCAGGAACAATTCAACAAATCAGCTCATGGTTACATCAGGAACAGAACAGTTTATGCTTGATAATGTCCTTTCCCTACAGCAACCATTGGCTATCGGCCACATGACACCCTCCAACTGATGTCAGGCACTGTCCAACAAAGTGAACATGGCCAGGACTATGAGTTTATTTATCAACTGTCATTTTTATCTGAAGTTCCAGTATTTATCTTGCAGTTACATAACAGCTTTTTCATAACTAAAACTTAAGAACATTGTTCAGCAATTGTACAATACAATTAGAAGTGGAAAAAGATCAAAAATTTGTGACATATTGTTTGCTCTGGGTATAATAGAAGGATGAAGACAGTGAGGTGGCTGGAAACCTTTGTACTGTGTGTGAGGAAAGTGCTTTTGGGCAAAAGATACCAGACAATCATTTTTTTTTCAGGATATATCATTCTGGCATGAATGATTTTTCACATTCAGGAAGTCTTGGTATATTTAACTATCATGTGACATTTGCATTCAACAGGCAAAGTTCAAAAGTTGGGAGTAAGAGCACTGCAAGCTCTAATTCAAAGAAACAGAAATCAAAAGGAAGACTATTATTATGTGTTTGCTTGAACTTCATTAGTTCCTCAGTGAGAATTTCTATGCAATACTGCTTCTGCTAATGATGATTATGATGCCTTTATTTAAACTTCTTAGGAAGAAAATAATTTCTGTGCCATAAAAAAAGGCATATACTTGAGCAAAGGCAATGTGAACATAATATTTTGCATCTGGTGGCTCAAAAAGGGTGTTGTGCACTATGAACTCCTCCCTAAGGGTGCGTCCACTGCAGCTGGATGTGTTGCCTATTTGACACATTTTGATCACAGTGTACGAAAAATGACCGACAAAACTTCATCACAAGTTTCAATCATGCAACAACATTCTCAGCTGATTTCACAAACAAAACTATCCATGAGTTTGTTCCCTCACACACTTACTATCCTGATCTTACCCATTCAAATGTTTACCTTTCCTGCACCTTATCAACAACCATTAAGAAATTCACTTCAGGACAAAAAGGCACTTCACACCTGTCTTGATAGCATCTTTCACTCATGTAACATTACACACATGTAGGTGAGTAATTTGTTGGCCTAGAGTTTGTAAGAAAGTGCATCCCAGTTTTACGGATTGGAGCTGAAGATTTTCAAGAGCATATGGAAGTTTTGCTAACTACAGCCACTTCTTGGCTGAAAAGAAATTGAAATTTATACATATAAACAATTATTACATATAGTAAATTAAATTATTATCAATATTCATGAAATTAACATTAATATTAAAGAATATTAAAATCACTAAAAACTTATAGCTGTAAGGAATATGTAACTGTAACGAGTGTATAATTTTTTTCTCAGTATATAAACTAATTAAGACATTGTTTTGTTTACTATTTTTGCTGTTCTTTCTTCTGACACAACCTTGAATTCAGTCTGATGTTATATTTGTTGTATGTTTTATGAGAGAAAAATACATTAATCTGAAGATAAGTTATTTTCTTTAAAGTAGTGGAAGAGATACCTTAAAGTGACAGATTAACTGAAACTGATTTCAGGTTTTATCAGATATTTATGGGCATTGAGAAACTGTAGGGGTATCAGTAGACGATGGTTGAGATATTTTGCAACCAGAAAAAACTAAAAAACTAAGTGACTTTATCCAAAAGTGTTTTTTGTTATAATAGTGATATGCATGAAATTATGTGATGAAGCAGAACATTCTTCAACTGTCAGGGTTAGTTGCTAATTTACTCAATAATGGGTATCTCGGGATCCCATCCTTGTGCACTAATTGACTCAACTTAAACAAACTTTGATTGAAGGTTTAAAAATTTTGGGCTGGGCCAACAGGGAAGAGAATTTAATTCAAATCAGACACACTTCCAGAATAAAGCTTCAAATATAGTGCTTTATGTGTTGTACAGCTTAGAATCATTTTGTGTAAACTCGGTAGTAAAAAAAAAATCTTGTAGACTACAAAATTCTGTCTTCTCTCCCCACTACATTAAAGAGAGAAGAGCTTCGTTGAAGACTGTATGTCACTATACTGTTCACCTGTGCTTACAATGAAGATAAAGTGTCCCTGAGATAAATAAAAGTAAATAAAACAAAAGTCTATCAAACAACTTAGCACTCACAACTGTGGGAAAAGGGTGTTGCCCAATTCTCGGACTTGACTTTCTACCACAATGGATGCATATCGGATACTGAACATCATGGATGTATTAGACAAACCTAGGAACATGTAAATATTAGAGGTGGTTATCACCAACTGAAAATATTTCCTAAAGATAGAATGAAAACAGCTTTCACACCACCTTCAGGTCGATTTTGTTGAGACTGCTGTTACTTAAACCACAAACCACAATGGATGCATATTGGATACTGAACATCATGGATGTATTAGACAAACCTAGGAACATGTAAATATTAGAGGTGGTTATCACCAACTGAAAATATTTCCTAAAGATAGAATGAAAACAGCTTTCACACCACCTTCAGGTCGATTTTGTTGAGACTGCTGTTACTTAAACCACAAACCACAATGGATGCATATCGGATACTGAACATCATGGATGTATTAGACAAACCTAGGAACATGTAAATATTAGAGGTGGTTATCACCAACTGAAAATATTTCCTAAAGATAGAATGAAAACAGCTTTCACACCACCTTCAGGTCATTACCAATATCGAAAATTGTCGTTTGGACTGGAAAATGCCCCAGCTACCTTACAGCACATTTTAGATTGGGTACTTCATGGATTAAAACCAAGAATCTGTATGCTATATCTTGGCAATATAATCATCTGTTTGAAAACAACAGAAGATTTTGTTAAATGTTTGTGTGAAGTATTTAGTTGATTGTAGGCAGCACACCTTACATTTAGTGGACAAATGCCATTTTGCTCAGTCATAAGTAAGTTATCTTGGGCATATTATCAGTCAAGATGGAGTGCGGACAGATCCTCAACATTATTTCACCACATGTGACTTTCTGACACCACAAACTACTAAATAATTACAGTCGATTATTGGGTTATGTAATTATTATTGTAAGTTCATGTAGAGTTTTGCTGGAATTGCACAGCCATTAACTAAATTTCCAAGAAAATTTTTAGTTTTCAGTGGACAACACACTGTCAATAAGTATTCCAGAAATTCAAGGAGATATTATCCCTAGTTAATATTTCCAGACTTTTAACAGGACTACATACATGTGTGTGGTGCCCTTAACAATGTTCTGGGTTGTATTTTAAGTCAGAATGTTGATGGGAAAGTACATTCAGTGGTATACACCTCCAAACAATTGAATATGGCTGAAACTAATTATTTGACAACTGAAAAAGAAATGTTAGCAGTTGTGTACAGACACTCTCATCTTTGTTGCTATTAGTAGAGTTGGAAATTCAAAGTAATTACAGGCCATGCATCTTTACACTTGTTTGTAAGGTTGAAAGATCCATCAAGTTGATCAACGAGATGGGCATTAAAATTGAATGAGTTTGACTATGAAGTTATTCATAAGCAAGGAATCAAACATATGAATTCTGATAGCCTAAGCAGGAAAATAGCAGTTTTACAAGTAGTAGCTGGATGCCAGGAAGATCGGATACAGGCACAATCAGCTGACAGTGAATGTCAATTACTTTAACTGCAACCTCAGCTTGAACTGCAAGAAGTCTTGCTATGCACATCTACAAAGTGCGGACCTCGCACTATAGTACCTGCAGCACTGAGAATGGAAGTATTACATCAAGCACATGACCACATCTTATCTGGCCATGGAGGGAAAAGAACACCTTATAGGTGTGTGGCTGAAAGATTATGGTGGAGAACGCATCACAGTGATGTACAACGATATGTAAGAAACTGAATCCAGTGTGCACAAAGAGCATATAGAAGTCATGAAAAAATTTAATTACAGAGATTACTAGAAGCTGAAAAACCATTTTCTATGCTAGGATTGGATGTTTTAGGACTTTTTAACAGAACAAAAGTGGGTAATAAATATGTCCTTACTGTGTTAGATCACTTTTCATGATATCTAGTAATGGTAGCCACTCCAGATCAGGAGAGCATCATAGCACAGACCCTGGTAAACAACTGTTTCCTGAAACTCGACATGTCAGAAACCATTGTTATGTACCAGGATACAATTTTGTATGTGAACTAATGAAACAGCTATATCACTTACTGAAAATTATTAAGTACCAGCCTGTTCCCATCTCAAATAAATGGACAGACAGAACGAGTTCATTGAACTTTATCTAAAATGTTAAGCCATTACATAAATTCACAGCTTCCACATTGGGTCATATATTTAAGTCTTGTCATTAGCACATATAATTCAAAAGTTCATACTGAAAATAGCCTCTCACCTTATGAGGTAGTATATGGGCAAAAACTGCCATCACCATTTAATGTAATTCAACCTAAACTGGTCCACAGGGCAAACCAATGAAAAATTTTACAAAGGAATTGAGAGAAATCTGGCAAACAGTAAAACATGCCAACACAAAAGCTTTAGAGAAGCAAGAACTTACAGGGCAATGGATGAGTATACTGCCACAATACAGAACAGGACAGTGGGTATTACAAGCTAATCTGTATACACCAAAGGGCAAAATAAAAAAGTTTTTTACAAAATATCACAGACCTTATCGATTATTGAAATGACTTTGCCAGTCAACATAAAATTACAGTTGCCAACTATGCTTCTATACTCCATGTAAGTGAAATAAAACTGTTTAGAGGTGAGATTAATGCATTGTCACAGATTCCTTCAGCTGTTGTGGAAAAAGAAGAATTACCAAGGAAAAAGGAACATCAGAGAAACATACCTTATGCATTTGCGTCTGGAAAATAATGCAAATTTCATATAAATGCACACATGCTATTTTCTAATTACTGAGGGTAGTCTTAATTTTCTTTGCTTGTCATGTTCTGTGCTTATGCACTTGTATAAAGGAGGGAGAGGGTTGATAGTAATTCCTTCTCTCTCAGAAATTTTAACTCTTGCATGAGAAATTGAGAGTTCAGTTTCAATAATTAACAGAAATAGTACCACAAATGCTAATACATAAAAATGAGGTTGGTTAGATGCAGGACGGAAAGTATTAAAAACTCTGTTGGGAACAGTGGACAATGAAGATACTAAAAATTTAAACAGCGGAATTGGAAAATGGGTATGGATTCAAACTCACGAAGTATTATTAGTTTCTAGATGGGGACATGCTCATGTCATCATGTCTGCAGCAGATTTAACAAATTGTATTTCAGAAAATGTTATTTGTCCATCAATGGTAATACAAATAAACAATCAGTCATGTAAAATGTTCATACAGCTCCCTGCTGCCATTGGATAAGCAGCTGCCAGCAACAAGTTGTATACTCTTAGCTCACTTATTTGTTACATAGTTTAATTCTTAATTTCTTTGCGTGTTTTTGGGTACTTGCATTGTTTAATTCATAAATTTCTGGCGTATTATAGTATTTGAGAGTTGTAACATTGCGCTTTAGTACCTGAATAGTGTAAAATCATGTAGTCTCCTTCTGCCGCCGAGCAGTGTGTCAGCAGTGCATAAGTAGGAGCATTACTGCATTTACTGGGCAATCTTGTATTTTAATAACCATTTAAATTTTGTGTCGAATTGTTTGTGCTCTCTGTAGATTAGTTCAGACGTTCTTTGCACAATGTTTTTAGCATGGATAGGGACTGTGTCTGACGAACCGGTTTCAGGCTCTGTCTCCGGCCGATACTGATCTTTGGCCGGATATGGCTGCTTGTCCTGTTCCAGAGGTTGCCCCTCAGTCTGCAAGATCCGGGCGGTCGCAGAGGGTGGGCTTACTGGTAGTTGGGAGCTCCAACGTCAGGCGCGTAGTGGGGCCCCTTAGGGATATGGCAGCAAGAAAGGGGAAGAAAACCAATGTGCACTCCGTGTGCATACCGGGGGGAGTCATTCCAGATGTGGAAAGGGTCCTTCCGGATGCCATGAAGGGTACAGGGTGCACCCATCTGCAGGTGGTTGCTCATGTCGGCACCAATGATGTGTGTCGCTATGGATCGGAGGAAATCCTCTCTGGCTTCCGGTGGCTATCTGATTTGGTGAAGACTGCCAGTCTCACTAGCGGGATGAAAGCAGAGCTCACCATCTGCAGCATCGTCGACAGGACTGACTGCGGACCTTTGGCACAGAGCCGAGTGGAGGGTCTGAATCAGAGGCTGAGACGGTTCTGCGACCGTGTGGGCTGCAGATTCCTCGACTTGTGCCATAGGGTGGTGGGGTTTTGGGTTCCGCTGGATAGGTCAGGAGTCCACTACATGCAGCAGGCGGCTACACGGGTAGCAGGGGTTGTGTGGCGTGGACTGGGCAGTTTTTTAGGTTAGATGGCCTCGGGCAAGCAATTGGTGTAATTGTAAACTGTCGAAGCTGCATTGGTAAAGTACCAGAACTTCAAGTGCTGATAGAAAGCACCAAAGCTGAAATCGTTATAGGTACGGAAAGCTGGCTGAAGCCAGAGATAAATTCTGCCGAAATTTTTACAAATACACAGACGGTGTTTAGAAAAGATAGATTGCATGCAATTGGTGATGGCATGTTTGTCGCTGTTAGTAGTAGTTTATCCTGTAGTGAAGTAGAAGTGGATAGTTCCTGTCAATTATTATGGGTGGAGGATATACTCAACAACCGAGCTAGGTTAATAATTGGCTCCTTTTACTGACCTCCCGACTCAGCAGCATTAGTGGCAGAACAACTGAGATAAAATCTGGAATACATTTCACATAAATTTTCTCAGCATGTTATAGTCTTAGGTGGAGATTTCAATTTACCAGATATAGACTGGGACACTCAGATGTTTAGGACGGGTGGTAGGGACAGAGCATCGAGTGACATTATACTGAGTGCACTATCCGAAAATTACCTCAAGCAATTAAACAGAGAACCAACTCGTGGAGATAACATCTTGGATCATAAGGCCGTTGCAGCATCCCTTAATATGGAAGCAAATAGGAGTATAAAAAAAGGGAGGAAGGTTTATTTATTTAGCAAGAATAATAGAAGGCAGATTTCAGACTATCTAACAGATCAAAATGAAAATTTCTGTTCTGACACTGACAATGTTGAGTGTTTATGGAAAAAGTTCAAGGCAATCGTAAAATGTGTTTTAGACAAGTACGTGCCGAGTAAAACTGTGAGGGATGGGAAAAACCCACCGTGGTTCAACAACAAAGTTAGGAAACTACTGCGAAAGCAAAGAGAGCTTCACTGCAAGTTTAAAGGCAGCCAAAACCTCTCAGACAAACAGAAGCTAAGCGATGTCAAAGTTAGCATAAGGAGGGCTATGCATGAAGCGTTCCATTCAGTGAATTCGAAAGTAAAATTCTATGTACCGACTTGACAAAAAATCCTAGGAAGTTCTGGTCTTATTACGTTAAATCAGTAAGTGGCTCGAAACAGCATATCCAGATACTCCGGATGATGATGGCATTGAAACAGAGGATGACACGCGTAAAGCTGAAATAGTGATGATAACTGCACTGACACGCGTAAAGCTGAAATACTAAACACCTTTTTCCTAAGCTGTTTCACAGAGGACGACCGCACTGCAGTTCCTTCTCTAAATCTTTGCACAAACAAAAAAATGGCTGACATTGAAATAAGTGTCCAAGGAATAGAAAAGCAACTGGAATCACTCAAGTGACGGGATACCAATTCAATTCTACACAGAGTACGCGAAAGAACTTGCCCCCCTTCTAACAGCTGTGTACCGCAAGTCTCTAGAGGAACGGAAGGTTCCAAATGATTGGAAAAGAGCACAGGTAGTCCCAGTCTTCAAGAAGGGTCGTCGAGCAGATGCGCAAAACTATAGACCTATATCTCTGACGTCGATCTGTTGTAGAATTTTAGAACATGTTTTTCGCTCGCGTATCATGTCGTTTCTGGAAACCCAGAATCTACTATGTAGGAATCAACATGGATTCCGGAAACAGCGATCGTGTGAGACCCAACTCGCTTTATTTGTTCATGAGACCCAGAAAATATTAGATACAGGCTCCCAGGTAGATGCTATTTTCCTTGACTTCCGGAAGGCATTCGATACAGTTCCGCACCGTCGCCTGAGAAACAAAGTAAGAGCCTACGGAATATCAGACCAGCTGTGTGGCTGGATTGAAGAGTTTTTAGCAAACAGAACACAGCATGTTGTTCTCAATGGAGAGACGTCTACAGACATTAAAGTAACCTCTGGCGTGCCACAGGGGAGTGTTATGGGACCATTGCTTTTCACAATATATATATAAATGACCTAGTAGATAGTGTCGGAAGTCCCATGCGTCTTTTCGTGGATGATGCTGTAGTATACAGAGAAGTTGCAGCATTAGAAAATTGTAGCGAAATGCAGGAAGATCTGCAGCAGATAGGCACTTGGCGCAGGGAGTGGCAACTGACCCTTATCATAGGCAAATGTAATGTATTGCGAATACATAGAAAGAAGGATCCTTTATTGTATGATTATATGATAGTGGAACAAACACTGGTAGCAGTTAATTCTGTAAAATATCTGGGAGGATGCGTGTGGAACGATTGGAAGAGGAATGATCATATAAAATTAATTGTTGGTAGGTGGGTACCAGGTTGAGATTCACTGGGAGAGCCCTTAGAAAATGTAGTCCATCAACAAAGGAGGTGGCTTACAAAACACTCGTTCAACCTATACTTGAGTATTGCTCATCAGTGTGGGATCCGTACCAGATCGGGTTGACGGAGGAGATAGAGAAGATCCAAAGAAGAATGGCGCGTTTCATCACAGGGTTATTTGGTAACCGTGATAGCGTTACAGAGATGTTTAACAAACTCAAGAGGCAGAGTCTGCAAGAGAGGCGCTCTGCATCGCAGTGTAGCTTGCTGTCCAGGTTTCGAGACGATGCGTTTCTGGATGAGGGATCAAATATATTGCTTACCCCTACTTATACCTCCCAAGGAGATCATGAACATAAAATTAGAGAGATTTGAGTGCGCACGGAGGCTTTCTGGCAGTCATTCTTCCCGCGAACCATACGCGACTGGAACAGAAAAGGGAGGTAATGACAGTGGCACGTAAAGTGCCCTCTGTCACACACTGTTGGGTGGCTTGCGGAGTATAAATGTAGATGTAGATGTAGATGTAGATGTAGTTGTTCTTAAGGAAAATGGAAGCAGTACAGTGTGAGAAAACAATTTAGCTTTACAGCCAATATTCCAAGAAACTGGGGATCACTGGATTTACTACATATTTACATCTGAAACAGTACTTATCACCTGCTTTAAAAATGGTAAATCAATTAGGGTAATGAAATTAGGACTGCAGGGCAACAGAATGTAAATTAATGGAAACAAATGTGAAATAGCAGGAAGACAATTTCAAGTTCCAGATACCATCACAATGATTAACGTGTTCTGACTAGTCTCGTATTGGTCAGAGGAACCACCACACCTATTACCTAAACAAAACCTAACTTTTACTAACAATACCTCAGATTCCACTTTGCTGTTACAATCCCTAGACAAATTACTAATTTCCAAAAAAGGACACATTTCAATGAGTCAAAGAATGCAACATGTGATACAATATCATGAGAAATGTAGAGAGAAAACAATTACTTTCAGTGTATCAGCAAAGAACCAAATCTTGGTTCTATTGTTCATCTGTACAATTTATTTTGGTGTAAATCATAAATTATCTCATTCTGATGAGGCCTCCATCCATCAGATATGTGTGGAAAGGATATGAAATAGAAATAAGCAATGTAAGCGGAAAGTGCGAATAGTGCATGCAACCAGGACAGAATGACAAAGTAGATTAATTAACTAAGATTCAAAGCTTAGATTGAGAAGCAAGCCATAAAACAGTCACAAAATAACTTTTTTTTAAATACAAGGCATGTATAGATTAATTAGCAACAAGTGATTTTTTTTAAGAGGAGGCATTTGTTACAGCATAGAATAGTAAGAGGTAGAAATTAGAAAAATTTACTAAAACTCGGTCACATTTCCACAAGCTAATTCAAGTCATGCCACACACTGAGGCAGAAGCTGGAAGCGAGCCGGGATGTTGCAAGTGGGCTAGGTCGATGCCACAATCGAGTAAGGATGCACATTCACCAGAAAGAAGATTGCAACAGAAAACCAAAGGAAGTGAGACAAGCATATTCATTAGCTTCTGAGACATGTTGCAAGAGAGACTATCTCTTTCATAAGAGCACATATCAAGGGACCAATACAGCAGTTGAAATGAAATGTTGTGTGACTAGGGACTCCCTTGCCTGTTGCAAGTCTTTTGAGTTGATACCACTTCAGCAACTTGTGTGTCAGTGGGGATGATATGATGATGATGATGATGATGATGATGAAGACAACACAACACCCAGTCCTTGAGTGGGGAAAATCTCCAACCCAGCCGAGAATCTAATCCGGGCCCCTTTGCTTGGCATTCCATCGCACTGACCACTCAGCTGTCAAGGTAGCAATACAGCTGTTAATGGCCTGTTAAGTGAATACAGCAGAATAAGGATACATTCAGTCATTACGAACAAAGCCTTGTGTCATAACCTCACACTAGCTCCTTTTAAATACTACAGCTCTCATTATGATTTGATCATTGATGTCAATGGCATTCACAGCAATAGCCCTTGATTCCATGGTTATGATACTACGGTGAATCTATGTTCTAGATGCTCCAGCACAGTCTACAATGTCTGAAGATGTACTCAAGATGATGGCCTTCACCTGATGAACTTCACGCTGCTCACTGCCAGCCATCTACTGATGGAGAAACTGACTGTCTCCCAACAACATAACATCACAGAGTGCTGCTAATATCAGACTTCGGTGTGGAAGCCAGCAACAGGGCCTCTTGGTGTTCACATTCCTGTTCAACACTCAGGCACCTTTGGGTGCTGACCACTATGAAGGGTAGGGAGGAGATCAACCAACCACATAACTATCGACACCAGGTACAAAAGGGTCATCGTAGAATATGGAGTGGGACCCAGTACACTCCAGCAGCTGGTCCAAAATGGTCACACCTGCTTGCAGGCAGTCTGTCACAGCACCAAGGTTTTCTCTTGGGCATGAAAACACTGAGCTGCACAATGGGTGTCAGCTAGTATCCAACACACAGCTGAATAGTCAAGGCTGGTGGGAAAGAATGATGACATAGAAACATTGTGAATAAATAACTGAACTCTAATGATGTTTTACTAGCATCAAAGATGCTCCACAGGATCCCAACAGCTATCCTGACTTCACCCAGAGTTGTCTCCATTTGGTCCTCTGTCACAGTTTTAAGCTCTTGTATCTTATTTTCTTCTAGGAAGACAGGGTAATTCCCAGAGCAATTCATGTGCTTTGTAGGAGATGAACAAATGGCTTCTTCATGAGCAGCCTTATCATGTTTGCCACAACTGGCTTCTGCCTCGCAGCTGCTTAGTGCGCCCAAAGCGCTGCTATTTAAAACAGTACATTGAGTTGGGGACATTAGGCTGCATGCTTAAGCAAAGGAATCCTGCTTTGATGCACTCTGGAAGTTTTGTGCTGTTAAATGTAAGTATAAATGAGTCTTAAGGTCAAGACTTTCAAGAATTATTACGCTGGGAAAGCCTATGAAATCACATTGAGTACCTCTAGAGGGAGGACCTGGTGAAACTTGTGATGAAGTTGGATAAACTTCGGAGGAAGAAAGGAAAGGTGCTGAGTACACTCACCTTCTTGCTGAGATGCCATGTTGGAGTTATTATTCTTAATTTTGCCAGATTTGTTCATTTTATTAATAACAAGATGGCTAATGTAATCAAGGAGTGTGCCAGTCAAGCACTGATAAGAGAACACATTCGTTTTACCTGTAGACAGCTGGATATTGTTTCCAAGGATCTATTTTATTTACATTTGGACTTGTTATCATAGTTTTTAAGAGATAGACTTTCAAGACTTATTACAAATGGAAAGCCTACAATGTCACACAAATGAGTCTGACTTGACCAGATTGCCATTTTTTTTCTTTATATTTTGCATGTCCACAATGGCTTCTGGGACCCACTCAACTTTCATTTCCTCTTTGGGAATATCTATCAGATCTCTGCATGACACAACACCCTAGCTTAAGTTCAAGGTGTTGTGTAGCTCAGTTTTTATGGCATGTTCCCTAAGGCACTGAGCTTTCTGGAGGTTCTTCAATTGTTGAGAACTACAAGTTTCCACCAACAGTGTCCCATTACACAATAGCTTGACTAATTTTAAAGAGCTTCTTTCCTTTTCATTACTAATAACTCATCCTGATTACAAGCATGTATTCCGTTACTAGAGACAAAACTTTTGGAATTAATTCCTGAGTCAGGAGGACCGGCTACATGAGCCCCCTCATTTGACTGGGTGTTGGTACCTACCAGCGGCCCACCCATACCACTGGAAGGAAGAGGAGAGAATTTTGAGGGTTCCATCTGTGTCACATGAGCAGCTAGGGAAATAAAGGTCCACCTAGAGAGAGCCCCGCTTGCCTAGGTAAGCATTATACAGCTGAGGTGCAGCACATTAGAGGTTGGTCACTAATGACTGTTGGACCTCAGCAGCCACATATTTCATCAGCACATAGCACACCCTGAGATCAAGGGGTTTTTGTAGAGGTCTTTACCATCCTCATGATTGGGCAGTCAAGCCAAGACCCTGTTTCCCGTGGCTCAAGACGTTCCACTGCCATGCCTTACAGTGGTTGCTGAAGCACGCCCAGAGCTTATGGTGATGAAGGATTGGTGGTGCTTACCAGTCACCAGCTCAGCAAGCCCAGGATTATCAAGTTTGTACCCAGCAAATGAATGTTGAACCCCTGAGGGCGAGGAGATGGGCAGAGAGAGGGGGTGAGGAGGAGGAGGAGGAGGAGGAGGAGGAGGAGGAGGTGGGCAGAGTGGGAGGGGGGGGGGCAGGAGATGTACAGAGACAGAGGAAGGGAGGAGAAGTAGATGGACAGACATAGAAGGAGGAGATGAACAGAGAGAGAGGGGTTAAAAAGATTCACAGAGAGAGGGAGCAGTAGGAGATGGGCAGATAGAGGTGGAAAGATGAAGTGGACCAGGAGATGGGGAGGAAGTAGTGGACAGAGAGAAGTAGAGGAAGAAGTGGACAGGGAGGTGAGGGAGGAAGAGGTCGACATGGACAGGGAGGAGCAGGAGACGCAAGCAATATGTGTGTTGAATGCGGACGTGGGTGAAATTATGGAGAAAAGACTAGACTATCTATCTATGTACATATAAAGCTGTGTGTATGTGTAAAGAGATTCTCCCAGGCCCCTGGACTGATGTGTGACTATTTTGACATACAAGCTCCTTGCCCTGAGAGGATCTACAAAGGAGGTTTATAATGCTGTAGTTATAATGTTAATGGAAATACAAATGTGTGATTTTTAAGCCCCTCCCATATAGAATGCCCTGTGCAACAGGTATGTTGTGTGGAAATAGTATTGACTTTCTTTGAAGGGCAGCGTACACATCAGGGGCAGTCACCATTGTACTGGCTGCCCTGCACAAGAGACATGTTGTGTTGGAGCCGTAATAGCCTGCTTTATTGGCCTGCTTTGTATGGCAGCCTACACATTATGGAAAAAAAGTATTCCAAGCCCTTAGCTGCATGACAGGCATATTTTGTGAGTAATACCAGCTTGCTTTATTGATAACTTTTGCACCAACTATATGTGCAGATGGACATGCCCGGGGAAAGGCTGAGATTGATAGAGGAAGGGATGGATAGAGGTGGATGGGTAAGCAGAGGATGGGCAGAGAGAGGAGGGAATGAAGGGAAGGACAGAGAGTGTGGGAGGAGGAGAGGGAGGTGGAAAGGAAGATGCAGAGGAGGTGATGGACAGAGAGAGTGAGGAGGAGGAGGAGGAGGAGGAGGAGGGGGGGGGGGGGCAGAGGATGTGGACAGAGATGGGGGAGGAATATATGGACAGAGGGAGGTTTAAGGAAGTAATGGGCAGAGAGAGGGATAGAGGAACTGGACAAAGCAGGGGGGGGGGGGGGGGGGAAGAGATGGAGAGATTGGGGAGGAGGAGGTAGATGGGGTGGGACAATGAGGTGGATGGACAGATGGAAAAAGGAAGAGATGGACACAGAGATGGAGGAGAATGAGATACATGCACTATACGTATCGAACGCTTATGAAGGCGAATCTGTGCAAAAAAGGGTTGTGTGTAAATAAAGAAATTCTGCACAATAATCCTGAGCTACAAAACTGAATGACAAGCTCAGTTATGGAGATTTACTAGACATAACTAAAATTCAGTGTGATGAATACAGACACTGTGGACTGCACACAAACAGATCAGTAAAGCCAAACTAGTTATGCAAATAAGTAAACTTAGCGATGAAGCCAGTTAGGAAATGGGTCCAGCTGCCCTAGCCTACAACCATGTGGCTTTTTAAGACTAAAGGGCCATCATATTAGTGTGCAGGGATACAGTAAGGATGTGCCTGAGTCCTGTCCCCTTGGAGAACAGCCAGGCTGTGAAATAAGTGTCCAATTGTCACAACATAGCCTTACAGCCCCAGTTAACACAATAAGTTACTGTACAAAAGAAATGTGACTTATGAAAAGTGATAACTCAACAAGAAGCAATACCACCCTTAAATATGATGCATTTAAATGTACAATATCTTAGAAACATACTCAACTTGTTGAAAATATTCATAGAGGAACATTCGCAACATGTGTTAGTAATAAATGGACATCGTCTTAAGTCCACTGAAATAATATATTATAATATAGAAGGTTACTTGATAGCAAAGAATTATTGCAGACAGTACCACAGAGGTGGTGGTGTAGCAGGTTGTTAAATAAATGCATAGCAGTTAAAAATATTTCTTTTTTTAAACACTGCACCAAAGAAGGATCAGTTGAAATTTTGGGTGTTGTGTTGCACAGTACTGATTTCAAGTTAGCAAAGAATAAAGTAATTGCTGATGTAATGTGCTTAGTGATACAGTTGGTCAGACTGGCCCTAATGACCCTATTGCATTTGGTGACTTTAATATCAATGCACATTCAAGTACTATAGTAAATTTTAAACTCACTCAATATTAAGCTCATATATTGTAAGCTGAGACACTAGAGTAACATATATGTGCCACTATAATTAATTCTGCTGTAGTCAGCAAAAATGTTATAGATAATGTTTGTTAAATAGCTTAGATTTTTATTATCATCACAACTTTTGTCATCAAGTACATAAATTCAGTTATGCTAAAAACAAAAGTCTTTCTGCAGAAATGAATTCTGGATAGCTCAAACATTAATGCCTTCACATACAACTTAGCACAGGAGAAATGGGATTCGTGGACCAGGCGAAAGGATCTGATAACAAATGGAGCGAATTTTATTCAACCCTGTTGAAACACCATGACTACTGCTTTCCTTTTAGGTAAATACAGTAAAAAAAATAAAATAAAATAAAAAAAAATTAAAAAAAAATATGGAGGTGAATGAACAGGTAGTATGGAGGGTAAAACGTACATTAAAAGTTGTTAATTGGGTAGTGTTCTAACTATTTTCAGAAAGAATCCAGGTGCAACTGTCTGATTGGAAAAAGCATACTGCCACCGCCTGGTTTCTAGCAAATTTTGGTGATCATTTCATCCTTAAACAAAACATGATACAGTTCATGATCCAAAAGAAAAAGGCACACTGAATCACCAAATTGCCACTTTGGAAACATATGAAATTTATAGTCTTTTATTAGTCACTCACACACTGAACTGCACTATCAAACTTTATCAGAATAATTTTATTGACCCCTCAGGATCACACAATCCTGAACTAAAACACTCAACAGTCTTGAAACATCATCTGTGCCCCATGATTCATTTCCTACAACCCTGAGAGCTGCCTACTAATTTCTGAGTTTGAAAGGTCCATAACTGCTCCAAAAAGTTGTTTTTAACATCCACGCCTTTCAGACAATCAACCTTTGTGCGGAATACAAGCATTTTCATTGGTCATTCCTAGATCTACTAACAGCATTCCTTGGTAAGCGCTACTTCCGACCTGGATTTTTCAAAAGTTTATTTCAAATAGATACTGGAAAACATCAGTCATTACAGGTAAATCATTTGTCCTTCAGCCAACATAGTAGGCTCTGACCACAGGCAATTTAGAATAATTACAGAATTGCTGACCCATCATCTCCACACTGGATAAAGACCTCTTCCCTCAATTACAAGCTCAGGCTTCCACAATAACGAAGCAGATGAAGCCCTCATTAATGCACTCCCACCCCTCCTCCTCCAGGTGTGGCCAAGAACAATACATTACTATCTGAATGAACAACATTTCTGAACGTTTTGAACAAATAGTGAAGATGTAAGACATTTATTGTTCAACATGTGTTTTACAATATCCAAATATTAAAAATGTAGAAATTAAACAAAGGAAAATCCAGAATGGAATGTTATGTTCCATCCTGGATTTTACATTGTTTGATTTTGCCAGATGGCTTTTCTTCCATCCTAACCCAGTGCTGTTTTCCTTTGTTACTATTGTCTAATGCACTAATATACTCAATGTCCATCCATTTTTCTCTTCTTTCCTGCGTTTCTCTGGTCGCCTTATCAACTGCACTGTTGGTTATGTGTGTGTATGTTGCATTTGAATGAGTGTGTGTCATCCTGGCATTGCGGCTAGTGTAAAAATTCGATGTGTGTCTTCGAGAAAAAGTGTGAATTTTGCTGTAAAAAAGAAAAATTGTGACAGTTGTAAGGATGAAATTACAAAGCTCACCGAACGTGTGTCTAGTTTACAATGTATCATCAGTTTCTTGAAGTGGATATCAAGGAACTTAAAGAAGAAAAAACTGAACGGAACATGACAAAATCGTACCATGAAAGTACGAATATGTCGGAGAATTGGATGGAAGTAAAGTACAAAAGACACAAACAGATAATACAAGATACAGAAAATGGTGAAAGAAACATAAATGTAGTGAATGAAGATTACTTTCAAGCTCTTTCAACTATGGATTGTGACAGTGTTGTTAACAGTTCGAGTGTACCATATGGACTGTGAATGAGGTAAAACATGGAATATTTTGAGTAAAATATCATATGCGAAAGTGCTCACAAAAAATCTTCCACCATTAAGCTGTTCTACTGAGACAATATCGACATGTGTAAACAAAAAGAGACATAATAAATAGTGCCAAACAAGGCTTCGCTTACTGCAAAGGTCGGCAGAAAACAGGTACTCTCGGAACAGCAAGTACCGGTAAAATTGAACTGTATGCCAACAGCCAAGGATGAAATATAGCCACTGAATTTCGGCATACAAGCAGTCAGATTTTTAATTGTACAATAAAACCAGGAGCAAAATTCAGTGCTGCTACGTCAATGAGTCAAGAAAAAATTTCCTCTTTGGGCAAAAAGGACTTTTCCGTCTTCCTGGCGGGATCAAATGATGCCGGTGGGAACGAAAAAAAAAAGATCTCTTAATCTCGCTAAAAAGAAAACTGTATGAGCTGAGAGGAACAAATGTTATTGTTTTGTCAGTGCCACACCATTACGATTTGATAGAATGGTCCTGTGTAAATAAAGAAATTGAAACTGCAAATAAAGAGATGCAAAATATTTGCAATCGGTTTGAAAATGTAACATTTGTGAACATCAGAAATTTAGGGAAAAGATTTCACACAACACACAGTTCTCATCTAAATGTACTTGGAAAAAACGTAATAGTAACAAAAATTTTAGAACTAGTAAATAAAATCTCAAATGTGCAGTGTAATGATAGAAATGCCATACCTCTCATGGACAGGAAGTGTGTGTTACCTGGAGACTCAAACGTGAAATCTGCTGTCAATGAAGCTAGACCTCTCCAAGACAAATGTGAAATTTTATTAATGCAACTGAACACCCCAAATGTTAAAAATTCACAGAAAGGCACAGCAGTTGTGGAACAACAAACACCAGAAATAAGTGACGCAGAAGCAGGACCATCATTATCATCAGAAGCAGCAACAGCAACAAGAACAGCAGCAGCAGTAGCAGAACCAACAACAACTGGAGAGGCAAAACAGCAATGCTTAACCCTTTCATGGATAAAATTCAATTTTTACAGATTTTTAAAATATTAAGGTGATAACGTTTTCTTTTCTATATTTTCGCCACCAAAATATTTTTTAAGTTCTCCATTTTTTCACAACAGGAAGTGGGACACATATGTCCCATGAACCAACGCGAGATACCTTTCCTGCTGACTGACTGATTTTGTAATTTTATTTTTTTTAGCCATAAACAGGATTTTGTGGAGAATAAAATAACTACAAATTATACACACTTGTAATCTTTTTATTTGTGTAGAGCCAGTGTAAAAAATATTCATTACATTTCAGTTTTCATGATACATGACCAATACTTACAAAACTTTACATTCCATGAAACTAGGAAAAACATGGTGTGGCCCAAAGTGGTACACCACAAGCAGTGCAAACAACTTTTGTTCTCAGAATGAGATTTTCACTCTGCAGCAGAGTGTGCGCTGATATGAAACTTCCTGGCAGATTAAAACTGTGTGCCGGACTCAAACTCGGGCCCTTTGCCTTTCGCGGGCAAGTGCTCTACCAACTGAGCTATCCAAGCACGACTCACGTCCCATCCCCACAGCGTTACTTCTGCCAGTATTTCGTCTCCTACCTTCCAAACTTTACAGAAGCTCTTCTGTGAACCTTCCAGAACTAGCACTCCTGCCTTTGCAGTGCAGTCCCGATTTTTTCTCAGGTTCAGTACAGTCGTCCCTAGATGGCAGCACCGTGCAGAGCTGGGTAACGTATATCCCGACACTCGAACTGGCGCTCAACGTTAGTGGGACATATATGACCCACCAACTATGAAAGGGTTAAGGAGGAGCCAAAGAAAAAATACATGTGTCATTCAGTGATAATTTTTTTATGGTTTCAAGCCAAGAAGAAAATAAAAATGTGAAAAACCAGCCTGCTAACTCACAGATAAGTCACAGCAACATCTTATTTTTAAACATTCAGGGTCTTGAAAGTAAAGTTTAAATTCTGGAGGAGTCATTGCCACAGAATAAGTATTCTTTCTTATGTCTATCTGAACACTGGCTTAAACCAGAACAAATACAATACTATGCACCAGAAGGTTATAAACATGGAAACAGTTTTTGCAGATCTCAGTACCATAATGGTGGTACTGTTATCTATGTTTCAAGTGAAATAGAGTGTAGAGCACTAGATTTTAGTTGGGCATGTGTAGAGAAACACTTTGAAATTACCGGGATCATATGTGATATAATGAAACTTATCATAGTATGTATCTACCATTCCCCTGACTAAGATGATAAAACTTTTTTAGATAATTTAGACAGTGTACTCTGCTACATAACAAAGTGGAAACAATATGTAACTGTAATTGGGGGAGACTGTATTCAAGCTTTGATGTAACATGTAACAAACCCAGTTAAATAAGTTACTGAATATGCTAAGGCAGCACAACTTCCATCATGTAAATTCAGAACCAACAAGACTAAAAGCGTGCTTGGATAATGCTTTTGTCAACTGTGCTCATGATATGTACTCCACCAAGGTACAGGAATTTATTTTCTCAGACGACTCCATGTTAACAGTAGCCTTAAGACATTTTATAAAAGGGGATGAGAGCAAGGCTGCACAAAAGTTAACAAAATCTGATATCTTAATATTAACAAAACACAATCTCAGAAAGCTAATACACCAGCTGAGCATAACTAACTGGGACAAATTATTTCAAAACTGTGATTCCAGTGCTCAAACAGTTTATGAAACATTCCACAATTACTTAATAGGTACTTTAAAAGCACTTCTTGTTCAAAAGAAATATCATAAAACAAGAGAGGGTAAATTGTGGTAGGCCTACACCAAAGAACTGGAGAACCTAAAAAATAAGCTACTGCTGTTGAAGCACCTTGGCAAAGTATATAATTCTAATGAAATTAAGGATCTCGAAAAAACCTCTAAGAAACTGTATAAGAAAGAGTTACAATTGGCGAAACAAAGATACAACACAAATCTCATAAAAAAATAGTAAAAACCAATGCAAAACAGCCTGGTCAGTAATTAATACTGTTAAAGGTGAAGTCAGACACTTTGACAAAACAGTCCCAATACCAGCAGATACATTCAACAAATGTTTTGTAAGCTGTGCTGAAGATATCAAAAAGTTGATCAGTAAACCCAATGTAACATGTATAGATTATCTTAAGAGTGCAAACCTAAACCATAATAGGGCCACTTTAAAGAGGTACATCAACATGAAGTTTTAAAATAGTCAAAGAAATGAAAAATTCATACAATAAAGATATTTTTAATATGTGAAACAATCTATTGAAAGAAATCATACATTACATTGCAGCACCATTAACACATTCTATAAACCTGTGTCTCATTGAAGGGGTTTTCCTGATTCTCTCAAACTATCCAAGGTGACTCCAGTCTTTAAGAAGGGTATCAAATCTGATCCTGCAAACTACAGACCAATCGCACTAATTCCAGTACTAGGAAAAGTCTTTGAAGGCATAATATATCAGCAGATGTATGAGTACCTAGAACTAAATGATATGTTAAGTGCATCACAGTTTGGTTACAGAAAAGGAAGGTCAGCTATACATGCCATAGATCTCTTAGTCAGAGACATTTTAGCAGCATTCGAGGACCATGCTCACACACAGGTAACCTTATGTGATCTGAGCAAAGCCTTTGACTGTGTTGGCCACTCACTTTTGCTCTCTAAACTTGAGTACTATGGAATACGTGATAAAAATTTAAAACTCATCAAATCATACCTCAATAAAAGGAAACAGGTGGTGAGTTCAGGAAGCCAGCTGTCAAACACACTCGATGTTCAACATGTAGTGCGGCAGGGATCTAAATTGGGACCACTTCTCTTCCTTGTACACATAAATGACTTATCAGGAAATATATATGTAAAGACGTATATGTATGCAGATGACACAACTTTTCTATCTGTAAACCATTTATTTGATAACCTTGTAAGTGGTATGAAACTGGCAAAAGAAAATGCAACATCATGGTTTAATGCAAATGATCTACTATTAAATGAGGAAAAGACCCAGAACATGTGTTTCAGTCTACCAAAGACTACAAAAATAGAAAAACAAAAGGAAAAGTTTTTAGGTATAATACTTGACAACAGTCTAACATGGAACTCTCATGTTGATCACATAGTATTATATTTTTAAAGGAAGTACATCACTTCGATACATTGGAATGGAATAGTAGATCATGATGGCTTCGTGGTTGCCTAACTCTGTGATACAATGAAAAATTTTAAAATACTATCAAAATATGTCACCAGGTTATTTGCTGTTTCATTTACCTGCATACAATGGTAACTTCACATTAAAATTTTGCATTTCCTAGCACTTGACCTTCAGAGGTCAAGGGTATTGTACAGCAAGCAAGGTTATGTGCTTGTGAAATGCAAAATTGTGTTATGCAATTGACTGAAAACTTAATATTGTGTTCATCTAATACTTTCATAAGAGCCAATGAGCACATAAAAAGACAAGGAGACATAAAAACAATTGATAACGTCTCATGTGTTTAGGTGAATCATGTTTGACAAAAAATAAATAAATAAATAAATAAATAAATAAAAATTCAGTTGCAGACATAAGATGATATTTTTCTTATCATCTGGTAAACACAAAAGAAGTAGCAAATGAGGAATAATGGCTCCAAATATTAACAATGTACCATCAGGATGGAACAAGCAGAATCACTAATTCACTATGACCCAAGTGTTAATATTTGCAGAGAAGATTCACATTCCTGCTGTCAGAAAATGAGTATCCATATTTTGATAATTTTTGAGATCATGCTGAACAACAAAGACTGTACTTTCTCCACATATATTATAAAATATATATGTATGTATGTAATATGTATCTACAGTATATATGTGTGTGTTCCACATCTCTTCCTAAACCACTGGACCGATTTCAAGAAAACTTGGTACAAATATCATGTACTGTCTGGAAAGAATTGCTTTCAGAGTAAGAACCATCTAACTATCAAAGGGGTGAGGACAGTGGTGAGAAAGCAGTGTAGAACATGGTGTATGAATACCCATACTTTATTGATCCAGTATTTGAGAATGAGAGCACTTAATGACTTGCAACAAACCTTTACAAAACTTTTTCTTGCTGAGAACCCCACAAAATGATGAAAGGAAAAAGTTTATCACTTAACAAATTTCCGTTGTTCATGCAGTAAAACTGCCGCATGAAGTGTGATGCTTTAACTTATTACTTCTTACTACAAACTCCATTCACAGCACATTTCACAGACAGTATCTACATATGTTGCTCAATGTACCTACAAAAATATATCACTGTATGATTCACACTTCATGAGATATGACGTCAAATACTGAGATGCACAAAAAGCTACTGCATCTTACTTGATGATATAATTTATTACTTCTTTACTACTAACTCTGTTTACAACACATTTTGCAGCCAGTAGCCACATATACCACTACATGACATGTAGTTCAGAACAGTATCATAAACATTGAGCTACTTGAAAATGGAACTGCAGGGTGAAATTCACTAGGAATACAAGTGAAATATGTTAGATATACATGAAATATATTGGACTGTGTATACAGGCAAAGTGGTGGGTGTAAAGCTCATCCTAAATCCCTGAAATGATTTCATCCACATTTAGTACATATATTAGTTACAATCTGGAATGATACACTGTGCAGAACTAGCAACTTCCTATTGGAGTGAGGGTGATAACAAGCAGAGAGGAAGGTGGGGAGGGGGAGGAGAAGAGGAACAGCAAGAGGTGGAAGGAGCAGATGGATGCATATAGGGGGGAGGAGGAGATCGACAGAGAGACAGAGAGCGGGAGAGGGGGGACGAGGAGGAGATGGACTGGCAGTACTGGATACATAGTTGGTATTTTAATAAAAAAAAAATTTTTTACTTCTTGGTAACTACTTGCAGTCTATAAGACCATCCTCATATAACATTTACAATGAGTCATGTAAGAAAAACTAATCCACTTCAAAACTAGTACATAGTACGCAACACTGTATTACGTTTTCATGCGCAATACAGGAAGGTGATGATAATGTATATAGATGGTAGTAGTATCATGTACACATGATATAAAAGGGTAGTAACTTGTACTCAGGTGATTCATTCAAATGACGTCCAATGCGATTATGGACCAACAAAAGGAATTAACAGACGTCAAACATGGAATGGTAGTTGGAGATACATGCATGGGACATTCCATTTTGGAAATCATTAGGGAATTCAATAATCCAAGATCCACTGTGTCAAGAGCATGCCGAGAATACCAAATTTCTTTCAGGCATTACCTCTCACCACGGACAACACAATGGCCTTCACTTAACAACCAAGAACAGCGGCATTTGCATAGAGTTGTCAATGCTAATAGACAAGCAACTGCAGAAATCAAAGTATCTCTTAGAACAGTGAAGTGAAATTTGGCATTAATGGGCTATGGCAGCAGACTGACGCAAGCGCCTTTGCTAACAGCATGACATTGCCTGCAGCACTTCTCCTGGGCTCATGATCATATCAGTTGGACCCTAGACAACTGAAGAAGCCTGGTCAGACGAGTCCTGATTTCAGTTGGTAAGAGCTGATGGTAGGATTCGAGTGTGGTGCACACACCATGAAGCCATGGACCCAAGTGGTCAACAGGGCAGTGTGCAAGCTGATGGTGGCTCCATAATGGTGTGGGCTGTATTTACATGGAGTGGACTGTGTCCTATGGTCCAACTGAATTGATCTTTGACATGAAATGCTTACAATCGGCTACTTGGAGACAATTTGCAGCCATTCATGGACTTCACGATCCCAAACAACAATGGAATTTTTATGGATGGCAATGCACCTTGTCACTGGGCCACAATTGGTTTGAAAAATATTCTGGACAGTTTGAGCAAATGATTTGGCCACCCAGATAGCCTGACATGAATGGCATTGAACGTTTATGGGACATAACTGAGAGGTCAGTTTGTGCAACTATGAATGGCTATAGAGGCAGCACAGCTCAATATTTCTGCGAGGGACTTCCAACGACTTTTGACTCCATGCCACATTGACTTGCTGCACTATGCCAGACAAAAGGAGGTCTAACACAACATTAAGAGGTCCCCCGTGACTTCAGTCACCTCAGCATAGGAACTTTTTTCTGTTTATATACAAGCTATTTGTGGAATTTGATCATTTTTATTATGAACCACATGAGTAATTGTGGGCAGATCTTCCCTTTTATAGCTCCTAGCCTTTGGTAGCTAGTCAACAGATTGTGAGAGGTACCAGCAGCTCTGTGCACTGACTCCTCACACCACCTGAGTAATGTGTCACTTTAGATTATAACTTTAAGGTGGATAAGTTAAGTAATACCTGACCCATTACAAATGTTGTAAAGGGCAAATACGCGATGTTTTGCAAGCTTTCATGGATGATGGAGAAGGGTAACTGTATCAATTTGAGGTAAGGGATCCTGGTCCAGAACTGAGTTGAAATTTATCAGGGAAAATCACTCTGATACCCCTGACAGTAGACCTCTTATACTGTGAGCTCTTTGATTTCCTTCCTTATTCTGGGAGGAGGCAGTAAGTACAAAAATGAGAAAATTTTTAATAATAAACAAAGACTCTAAAATGCATATCTTAGGAACTAAAAAATTACACTAAAAATTAGACTGGCAGGAAGTGCAAAATGGCTAAGCAGGAGCTGTAAGAAGACAAATGTAAGTATTTGGAAGCATATATCACATGGTGAAAGATAAGATATCACCTACAGGAAAATTAAACATGCCTTTAGAGAAAAAAGAAGTACCTGCATCAACATCAAGAGCTCAGATGGAAAACCACTCCTAAGCAAAGAAGAGAAAGCTGGAAGAAGTATGCAGGGAATCTATACATGGGAGATGTACTTGAGGGGAATATTATAGTGCTGGAAGAGGATGTAACTGAAGATGAGATAGGAGATATGATCCTCAAAGAATAATATGATGCAGCACTGAAAGACCTAAGTCAAAACACAAGGCCCCATGAGTAGATGGTATTCTGTCAGAACTACTGATAGCCTTGAGAGAGCCAGCCATGATAAGACTCATTCATCCAGTGAGCAACGTGTATGAGACAGGTGAAATACCATCAGACTTCAAAAAGAACATTATAATTCTGTTTCCAAAGAAGACAGGTGAAATACCATCAGACTTCAAAAAGAAAGTTATAATTCTGTTTCCAAAGGAAACAGGTGCAGACAGGTGTGAATATTAGCAAACTATCATTTTTAAAATGAATGCTTGCAAAATTCTAACACAAATTCTTTAAAGAAGGTTGTAAAAACTCATAGAAAATGACCTCAGGGAAGATTAGTTTGGATTCTGGAGAAATGTAGGAACATGCGAGGCAATACTGACCCTACGACTTCTCTTAGAAGCTCGGTTAAGGCAAGACAAATCTACGATTATAGCATTTGTAGACTTAGAGAGAGCTTTTGACAGTGATGACTGGAATACTCCCTTTTAAATTCTGAAGGTAACAGGGGTAAAATACAGGAAATGAAAGGCTATTTACAACTCTTACAGAAACCAGATGGCAGTTATAAAAGTAAAAGGACACGAAAGGGGAGCAGTGGTTGAGAAACGAGTGAAACAAGTTTGTGGCCTACTCACAATGTTATTCAATCTGTACATTGAGCAAGCAGTAAAGGAAACCAAGAACAAATTTGGAATGGGAGTTAAAGTCCACAGTGAAGAAATAAAAAATCTGATGTTTACCAGGGACGACCTGATTCTGTCAGAGACAGCAAAGGACTTAGAAGAGAAAGTGAATGCAATGGACAATGTCTTAAAAGGAGAATATAGGATGAACATCAACAAAAGCAAAACAAAGGTAATGGAATGTAGTAGAATTAAATCCGGCAATGTTGATAGAATTAGGAAACAAGACACTAAAAGTAGTAGGTGAGCTTTGCTGGTTTGGCACTAAACTAATTGCTTATGGCAGAAGTACAGAGGATATAAAATGTAGGCTGGCAATGGTAATGAAAGTGTTTCTCAAGGAAAATTTTGTTAACATAGAATATAGATTTTATATGTTAGGAAGCCTTTTCTGAAGGTATACGTCTGGAGTGTAGTCCTGTATGGAAGTGAAAGGTGGGTCATAAACAGCTCAGACACGAAAATCATAGAAGCTCTCAATCTCTGGTGCTACAGAAGAATGCTGAAGATTAGGTGGGTACATCATGTAACTAGTGAGGGGGTACTGAATAGTATTGGGGAGAAAAGAAATTTGTGTCACAACCTGACTACTAGAAGGGATCAGTTGATAGGACACAGTCTGAGACATCAAGGGATCACCAGTTTAGTACTGGAGGGAAGTGTGTGGGGGTGAAGGGGTAAAAATCATAGAGGGAGACCAAGAGATGAATACAGCAAGCATATTCAGAAGGATGTAGGTTGCAGTAGTTATTCGGAGATGAAGAGGCTTGCACAGTGCAGACTAGCATGGAGAGTTGCATCACACAAGTCTTCAAACTCAAGATAACAACAACAAACAGAGATACAAGCATTTGTTCAGTAAAAGAGAAGAAAAACTGCCCACAGCTATTAAGGTACAAACATTAGAGCTCATGTTTACTGTTTTTTCCCCTTAGTTATTTTGGTCTATACAGTTTCCTCCCAAAACATGTAAAGCAAAGACTTGCAGCAGAATAGGTACACTGCCAGATGGATAAGAATGATTTTTACTTACAACTTTCGACTTAGTTGGACCAAGATCCCTTACCTCAAACTGATAAATTTACCTTCTCCATCATCCTCAAAAGTTTGTATCATCATCACATAATCAAACTGTATATTGCACAGCCTTCAGTCTGAGGATGGTCTTACAGACAGAAACTGGTTATATAGGATTAACTATTTAAAAAAATATTGTGATATGGACTGCTTTTTAATAAAAAATATCTATATTTTCTTCACACAAAAAGATAATGCTATTCCACATCCATATGTGTAAGTGTTATACAGGTTAGAACTATAAACATTGTAACAAACTATCAAACTACAATTAATCACTAGTGTAAAAATATTATGAGACAGTATGAAGGTGCAGTTTCAAGTCAGAAGTGTCTTTGCACTGTTGTAATACTTGCCTTTTGAAATGTAAATTTTTCATGAAACAGCATGGGAAAAACAGGTTCAACATGCATTGTTTCAGCAAAATCACCAAATAACTTCAATTTAACAGAAACCTCTCCATCAGGGCACAGCCACACACCTGGGCAAGTAGCCTAAAATAAAAAGGAAACACTTGGAGAAAAAATGGCTCCTCTTTTTCAAATTTTAAGTACAAAATCTTATCAAAATAGCAGTAAGAATTTCTGGATCATTCCTCCATGTAAGGGTGCAATTAGATAAAACATGTCCATGCTGCTTGTAACTCATATTTAGAGCCTGGATTTTAAGTCTTAAAAACCGAAATATGCAAGCATTTATGACCTAAAACTTACATAAATACGACTTTCAAAAATGAAATATGATTTTGTTCACATTTATTTAAAAAGATCCTTGTTGATTTTTTATGTGCCATGTAATACAAAATTCACTTGGGTAACACTTTGTGAGTGTAGTAATTACTTTTCACAGTGTCTGAAACTAATTAGCACTTATTTTTAAAATGTCTGTATGTGACCGATAAAAGAAATGCAGTACAGTGGAAACAATAACACCTATCCAAGCAAAAAAACCCATGTTTTTACTGCTTCACACTGCTTGTTTAAAGTATTCTAGATAAGTTAACACATGCTGTCAATCTTCACTCTTTGCAGGGTTGCACTGGACCACAAACTGCATTTTCAAATTTTCCATTTTCAAATATCTATGATAATCGCTGAGGATAGTTTTGTACCAGGAAAAGCTCCGATCCACATCACAGGAGTATATCTGAAGACTGAGAGGTCACTGTATGATAACTTTAGTTCACTGTCTTTGAATGTTGTGGCATTCCCAGAGAGACTGTCGCTAATTTTGCACATTATAGAACATTCAGGATTCTGCTAAAGAACACTTTGCAATCTGTTGTTCACTTTGTCAGCTACATGTCCATGAGCTCGGACCAACTCAAACTGCACGTGTTCCACAATACCTAGGGTTCACACAGTTGAGTAACTGGATCTTCTAGTAGTGTGATGGTTTTTGATACCATTGAAAAGTTGGTGTTCTTGTACACAGAGTCTTTGAACAAGTTACCTGTAAAGACCTCTTTCACAGTTTTGATAGCACTTGATTCATCACTATCAAGCTCACAAAAGATGGTCTTTATTTTGGTGTAGTTGGTGCAGTAAATTTCTGCAGCAGTAAGCTAAGAACCCCATCATGTAAGAACAACCTGAGGCAGGTGTGGCAGTGAAAGTGCTTGTTTCTTGAATTTCTACACCTGTAGTGGTGCATTCTCATAAATTTTCTTGCCACACAAAATTAATTTGTCCACATCAGGGTAATTTGAACGCACCTCTTCTGCAACCCTGTGAAACACATGTAAAAGACAAGTGACAGAGACCAAACTGGAGTAAAGAATCTGAAGATCCTTGGATGCTTTAGCCATATATGAAGTATCATCTGTTACTAGCAGGAAAAGTTTGTCTCTGTTCACAACATCTGGCCACAGTAGCTTCATAGAGTTGTCAAACAAAATGACATTTGGTGAGTTTTTTACTCTCTCAAGAGATTCACATGTTACACAGAACATTTCTCCAGGTCTATCAACTTTTGGAAGACCCAAAGCAGCATCTGCAGTATAACACCCAACCACATTAGTGGTTTCCTTAGTGGACACCAAGATCTTTTGGTATCATTTTCAGCACTTCCCTTCACATTAAAGAACTTTTCTGCTCTAACTTGAACTTCCCATAATTTACAAAATATTTCCTCAGCAGTGCTGGAGTACTTCTGTTAAAAATCACGAGCAAAACATTGCAACTTCATGCTGTTGGAGCACTTTACTTCTAGCATGTTGAACCAGATTGAGTTTGTATTCAGACTAAATAGTGTGACCATGTGTGTGATTTTTATTATATCAGAAGTCTTCTTTGTTGGTTTCAAGGGCGTTTTGTCAATCCTGCACAACAATGTCAGCAAACCAATTAGTGCATTACACTGCTTCTCCACTACAGTCCCGATAAATAAGGCTCTGTAGTAATTGCTGTGTTTATTTGTGAAAATATCATCTGAAACATTGTCATTTGGGCTACATTTTCACATTTTTATTCCTGTGTCTTTAAAGATATGACAAATATATGTCTGGATGGTATAGTGGTTAGTGCACCTGCCTAGCGAGCTGAAGACCTGGGTTTTAATACCAACCCTGGTACAAATTTTCATTCCTCGCTTCAGTCTGCATATACAAACAGATGCACTTTTGACAAAAGTGGAGAAAATATGACCTATTATGTGGAAAAAGCTGACTGAAATATGACCCATTACTAAAAAGGTGTAAATATGACTTCATATGCACAATAAAAATACATTTTTCTACCCTAAAATACCTGGATTCATCTGTAAATTGTGAAATTCCCTTTGAAGTTCAGGAAATAAATATGACTCATCATTAAAATCTTGGCCCTTCTTAAATGCCTAAAAGTCAGCCACAACCACACAGCCCATGGAACAGACTAAAAGCAGCAGTCTCTGCTTATTACACTGGGTTTAATTTTGTTCCACATGCTTCTGTGAAGAAGTAAATTATATCTGTGAACATTACTGTGTTGACTAGTGTATACTAACTTACTCTAAATTCTTGCATAAATTTTAGTGCATTTGCATTGTGTGAGCCGACTTTGGACTATAGTAAAAACCAGAAGTAGCACATAAGCAGAAATTAGATTGTACCCAGTGACTCCATGGGTTAGTGCTATATTACTTGTGGTATCTACGAAAATTAATTAAAGATGTATAGGGATGCCCCCAATGTGTACAGATGCAGAACTGGTTGGTTGATTCAAGGGAGGAGACCAAAAAGTGAGGTCATTCTTCCCATTGTTCCCATCGGAATAGGTAAGGATGGGCAAGGAAGTTGGCCGTGCCCTTTCACAGGAACCATTCCAGCATTTATCTGAAGCGATTAAGGGAAATCACAGTAAACGTAATCAGGATGGCTGGACGCAGGTTTGAACCATTATCCTCCCGAATGCAAATCCAGTGTGCTAACCACTGTGCCACCTTACTCGGTAAGATGCAGGCGGAATCGGCCAGAAACTATGCTGACCATGGTCAATGGGCTATAGACTGATCCTCTGGGCTGTGGTAACACTGAGGCTCTGAAACAAATGCTTTGACACCTTGAGCCTATAATGTCAACTGGGATGCCTGACATTACAGAGCATGTTCTGACTGGTCAACACTTAATTTACAGTGAATAGTGAGCAATGGTGGAATCTCTGGGTGGAAGATGGAAGTGAGTATTGGCTGCTTAGCTGTCCCACTATGCCTTACAAACAGGTTTGAGGTATTGCCCACTGTGAAAGTACATCTAAAAGAGCATGGATCACCTTGTCTGTTGCGTCTGGGATGAATCTTCCTGAGAGGTCTCACCATGTGCAGAAGATGGGATTGTTTGCCACTGGGAGCTCCAATGTTTGGCAGGTGATGGAGCACCTTACACAAACACCAATCCAAATATTGACAAAGCTCTGCCAGCAGTAACTGAGTGCAATGGGTGCACCTGGCTGCAAATCATGGCTCCTGTTGGCACAAATGGTGGATTCAGAAGCCATTCTTAGTTTCTAGAGGCAGCTGGCTGCTTTGATTAAGACAGATAGCCTTGTTCATTATGTGGAAGCAAAGCTGGTGCATCATTCCCAGAACTAATCATAGTCTTATAATATGGTTCTGAGTATAAGGCTTAAACTATAAGTTTTGATGATTCTGTGATGATCTTGGCTGCAGATTTCTAATCCTCTACTTTGTGTGTAGAATTGTAGGAATACTCCTGACCACTTAATGCTGTGTGTAACGAATTTGCATCATACCAAAATGATACTAATAAATGAAACCTTATCTAATTTGAGGGAAGTGACTGTAGGTGCAGATTTCTCTAAAAACTACCAACACCTCTAGAGCAACTTGCTGTTCGCACCTTTGTTCAGGACATGTGCACATAATAAGTTATCATCATTGTTTTGGTCCGCAGCTCATGGTCTAGTGGCTAGCATTGCTGCCTCTGGATCATGGGTTCCCAGGTTCGATTCCTAGCCAGGTTGAGGATTTTCTCTGTCTGGGGACAGGGTGTTTGTGTTATCCTAATCATTTTATCACCAAAATCATCATTCATGACAGTGGCTAGATTGGATTGTGTAAAAATTGGACTATGTAAAAATTGGGAGTTTGTACGGGCACTGATGACCGCTCAGAAGAATTGCAGGTAGATATAAATGTAAGTACAATTCTGAAAATTACTTGTAGTATCTGCAATGCAACGAAAAACCGCATTTGATGTAATAAATAGTTGCATGGGGAAGCGAACATGAAAATACTGTTTGCATAAAATATGCATCATTAGGCATTTGTGTACCTTTGTAAAGACGTGCAAGAGTTCAAGTAAAGTGAAATGAAAGCAAATCTTTCCACTGATTTGTAGCACTGGGATATTTCAGTGAGCAAGTTTCCAATCATTCAAATGAACATTAGACCTCAACACTGTTTTGACTGATTACATTTCATTTTTATTGCAATGTAGAAATTCTCATAAACTGCTACTATTCTATAGCTTTTATTCTATTATCAATGGATTCCTGAGGTTTTGTGTCCCAAGAAAAGCAAATGGACATTTCAACATTTCAAAGTTCATGTACTGCCTGCAGAAAGGGACTATGTGAGTCAAAATTCCCATAATACACCAAATGATCAACTAGAATTCAAATCCAAAATAGTAGAGACACTCTACAAGTAGGAAATTGGCAGGACAAAAGAAAGAGGTGTAGGCCTTTAGCCAATATAGAGACAGAAGTACTATGCAAGAAGCAAAGAGGTCCAACAAAATAGGCTCCAGATTAAGTCTACTTGAGCTGGTGCAGTAGATTACAGACACAAGGAAGATGTAAAAGACCAAATTGTAAAGGACAGACAGTATTTGTGTAGTACATGTAACTTTTATCTGTGTCTAAACAAGAGAAAAAACTGTTTCTGAGAATATCATGAATAAAGCTATATTATATTACAGATAATTATTTAAAATGTTTGCCACCATGTATCTTACATTTTTGTTGTTGTCTTCAGTCCAGAGACTGGTTTGATGCAACTCTCCATGTACTTTATCCTGTGTAAGCCTCTTCATCTCCAAGTAACTACTGCAACATACATCCTTCTGAATCTGCTTTGTGTATTCATCTCTTGGTCTCCCTCTATGATTTTTACCCTCCACACTTCCCTCCAGTACTAAATTGGTGATCCCTTGATGCCTCAGAACATGTCCTATCAACCAATCCCTTCTTCTAGTCAAGTTGTGCCACAAATTCCTCTTCTCCCCAATTCTGTTCAGTATCTGCTCATTAGTTACATCATCTACCCGTCTAATAATCAGCATTCTTCTGTAGCACCACATTTCAAAAACTTATATTCTCTTTTTGTCTAAACTGTTTACTGTCCATGTTTCACTGCCACTCCATAAAAATACCTTCAGAAAGGACTTACTGACACTTAAATCTATACTCAATATTAATAAAATTTCACTTCAATAAAAACGTTTTCCTTGCCATAGCCAGTCTACGTTTTATATCCTCTCTAATTTGACCATCATCAGTTACAATGGTTGCCCAGAAAGTAGTGCACCGCATTTTTTCTTCAACGATTCTTTATTGAAGATAATGAGAATTACACATACAAAAGAATGGCCTTTTATCTACACACCCTATTTTGCCACATAATATCCATCCCATTCTGTAGCCTTCCTCCAATGAGAAACAAGGGTGTGCATGCCCTGTTGGTACCAGTACTTTAGCTGGTCATGGAGCCAGTGCTTCACTGTGTGAATCACCTTCTCGTCATCTTCAAAATGTCTTCCATCGACGGCATACTTTAATGGCCTGAACAAGTGGAAGTCCGAGGGGGTTAGATCAGGACTGTAGGGTGGATGGGGTAACACTGTCCAACCCTGTTTTGTGATGTGTTCAGCAGTCCTCAGACTTGTGTGGGGCCAAGCATTATCATGTTGCAGCAAAACATCTCCTGGGTTGCCGTGGCACTTAAGTCACCAGAAGTGCAGCTTAAGTTTTGTTAATGTGTTGACATATGCTTCTGAATCAATGGTAGCACCACTTGACATCACATCAATGGGAATCACACCTTAACAGTCCCAGAACATGGTGATCATGACCTTACCAATGAATTTTTTCTTCTGTGGCGATTGGGAATGGCGCCATTCCATCGACTGTCATTTTGTTTTGGGCTCAAAATGGTGAACCCAGGTTTCATCACCACAATCCGGGACAACAAGGCCTCCCCCTCAGCTTCAGAACAATGCAACAAGTCAAGACAAATGTTTTTTCTGTGCGATTTGTGATCCATCATTAGACACTGTGCGGGACCCATCTTGCACACTCTTTTGAACAGCCAAGAATGCGGATAGTTGCATCCACACTTCCTTTGATGGTTGACAGATGCAGCACCAGCTGCCAAGTCATAACGTGTCTGTCATCATGAATGACAAAATAAGCTCACTGCAACATGTCAGGTGGGACAGCCTGGATGGTCTCCCCGACCGCTGCAAATTGTGGAGCTCTGCCGAACTGCCTTCTAATGGCCTCACCCTCCATGCCCAGCAACTGACTGTACTTCTGTTGACAGCAGAAGCTCCATAGACTTTGCACAAGTGTTTGTGAATATTCCCTAGACTTTCTTTCTCTGCAGTGTGAAATTCAATTATGGCACATTGCTTGTAACGTACATCACCTTCAGACGCCATTTTGAAACTGTCCTCCAGCTACACTATCTGTTGGAAGTGGCAGAAACTTGGTGTGCTCACTCATAAGACTTCAAATAATAATATGTAACATTTCACATTCATAGCATTGTTTTTGGCTGAGTAAAAAAATATGATGCATTACTTTCAGGGCAACCCTTGTATTTTGTTTCCCAAATAGCAAACTCACCTACTACTTTAAGTGTCTCATTTCCTAATTTTCCTTCAGCCTCTATCAATTTAATTCAATTACATTTCATTATCCCCATTTTGTTTTTGTTGATTTTTATCTTGTATCCTGATTTCAAGACACTGTGCATTCCGTTCAACTGCTCTTCCAGGCACTTGGCTGTCTCAGACAGAATTACAATGTTGTCGGCAAACCTCAAAGCTTTTTGTCTCTTCTCCATGGATTTTAATTCCTACTCCGAATTTCTCTTTTGTTTCCTGTACTGCTTGCACAATATACAGATTGAATAACATCAGAGATAGGCTACAACCCTATCTCACTCACTTCTCAATCACTGCATCCCTTTCGTGCCCCTCGACTCTCATCAATGTCATCTGATTTCTGTACAAATTGTAAATAGCCTCTTGCTTCCTGTATTTTACCCCTGCCACATTCAGAATCTGAAAGAGAGTATTCCAGTCAACATTGTCAAAAGGTTTCTCTAAGTCTACAAACGCTAGAAATGTAGGTTTGTGTTTCCTTAATCTATTTTCTAAGATAAGTCGTAGGGTCAGTATTGCCTCATGCTTCTAAGCTAAGCTTTAGGGTCAGTAATGCCTTGTGTGTTCCAAAATTTCTACAGAATCCAAACTGATCTTCCCTGAGGTCGGCATCTACCAGTTTTTCCATTCGTCTGTAAGGAATTAGTGTTAGTATTTTGCAATTGTGACTTATTAAACTGATAGGTAATTTTCACACCTGTCAACATTTGCTTTCTTTGGGATTGGAATTATTATATTCTTCTTGACGTCTGAGGGTATTTTGCCTGTATCAAACATCTTGCTCACCAGATGGAAGAGTTTTGTCATGGCTGGCTCTCCCAAAGCTGTCAGTAGTTCTAACAGTATGTTGTCTACTTCTGAGGGCTTGTTTTGACTTAGGTCTTTCAGTGTTCTGCCAAATTCTTCACACAATACCATATCTCCCATTCCTCATCATCTACATCCTCTTCCATTTCCGTATCATTGCCCTCAAGTACAGACCCGCTATATACTCCTTCCACCTTTCTGCTTTCCCTTCTTTGCTTAGGACTGGTTTTCCATCTGAGCTCTTGATATTCATACAGGTGGTTCTCATTTCACCAAAGGCCTCTTTTATTTTCCTGTAGGCAGTATCTATCTTACTCCTCATGATATATGCCTCCATGTCCTCTAGCCATCCCTGCTTAGCCATTTTGCACTTACTTTCAATCTCATTTCTGAGACATTTGTATTCCTTTTGGTCTATTTCATTTCCAACATTTTTAAATTTTCTCCTTTCATCAGTTAAATTCAATATCTCTTCTGTTACCCAAGGATTTCTACTAGCTCTTGTCTTTTTACTACTTGATCCTCTTCTGCCTTCAGTATTTCATCTCTCAAAGCTACCCATTCTTCTCCTACTGCATTTCTTTCCCCTGTTCTTATCAGTCATTCCCAAATGCTCTCTCTGAAACTCTACAACCTCTGGTTCTTTCAGTTTATTCAGATCGCATCTCCTTATATTCTTACCTTTTTGCAGTTTCTTCAGTTTTAATCTACAGTTCATAACCAATAACATCTGCCCCTGGAAATGACTTACAATTTAAAACCTGGTTCCTAAATCTATGTCTTACCATTATATAATCTGTCTGAAACCTTCCAGTGTCTCCAGGCCTCTTCCACATATACAAACTTCTTTTGTGATTCTTAAGCCAACTGTTAGCTATGATTAAGTTATGCTCTGCGCAAAATTCTACTAGGCAACTTCCTCTTTCATTCTTCCCCCCGCTTCCATATTCACTTACTACTTCTCCTTCTCTTCCTTTTCCTACTATCGAATTCCAGTCCCCCATGACTATTAAATTTTTGTCTCCCTTAACTATCCGAATAACTTATTTAACTGCATCATACATTTCTTCAATCTCTTCATCATATGCAGAGATAATTCATGTATAAACTTGTACTACAGTGGTAAGCGTGGGCTTCATGTTTATCTTGGCTAAAATAATGTGTTCACTATGCTGTTTGTAGTAGATTATCTGTGTTCCTGTGTCATTATTAAACCTATTCCTGCAGTACTCATATTTGATTTTTTATTTATAAGCCTGCGTTCATCCGACCGGCAGTCTTGTTCCTCATGCCACAGAACTTCACAAATTCCCACTACATCTAACTTTAACCCATCCCCTCCCCTAAATTTTCTAACCTACCTGCACGATTAAGGGATCTGACATTCCATGCTCCTATCCATAGAATGCCAGTTTCGTTTCTCCTGATAATGATATCCTCCTGAGTAGTTCCCACCTGGAGATCTGACTGGGGGACTATTTTACCTCACAAATATTTTACTCAAGAGGTTTCCATCATCATCTAACCATACAGTAATGCTGCATGCCCTCAGGAAAAATTACAGCTGTAGTTTTTCATTGCTTTCAGTCATTCGCAGTATCAGCACAACAAGGCTATCATGGTTTATGTTACAAGAGCAGATCAGTCAAACATTCAGACTGCTGCCCCTGCAGCTACTGAAAAGGCTGCTGCCCCTCTTCAGGAACCACCCATTTGTCCAGTCTCTCAACAGATACCCCTCCATTGTCACTGCACCTACGGTATGGCTATCCGTATCACTGAGGCATGCAAGCCTCCCTACCAATGGCAAGGTCCAAGGTTCATGGCAGGGGGGGGAGGGGGGGTTCATCAGAATGTTTACAAAAACTTTTTTACTACCTAGAGTGTTGTAAGTGTTCAATTTTGCAAATGCCTGTTACTGCAAATATTTATTATCCCCAATCCCCAATTATACTTGACTGGTAGGACATATGTTAGATTTGACCTGATGTACTATACAACACTTTGTTACTGGTAACAAAATATATTTTTTTCTTTCACGTAGAAATTTATTCAGGCATTAATGAGTTAATATGTAAGGTGTGCATACCCGCAGGAAGTGGTAATAGGGTAGCAGAGTATACGTAGCATGAACGTGTGGCTTTTTAGGATAGAACGAGTCCCCCCACAGGTCCAATAAGGTATGTTACAATTTCAGACAGGGAAGGATACTAACCCCATTAATTAAGAAGAGTAGCATTCATCATGGTAGATTGGAGAAAGTAAATGTTGATATAGTACTTGTTAACTATGGGAACGGCTATTGAAAGGTCCCAAAACTAGTCTCACTTACAAATGGTGACAATTTCTACCTAATATCAGGGACAAAATTATTGGTGAGATCAGACATTAACAGCAATAAAATTCTAAATTCTGACTGGAATGTATGTTGCACAGATAGGCAGAAGACCAGTGTGGAGATGTTGTTATAGCTGTGAAAAAATGTGATAATATCTAATATTATTTAGCATTCAGAATGCTAAATACTTTTGGTGAACGTAAGTGTTAAAGGTGGATCAAACAGTGTCATAGGATACTTTTATATGCCAGCTGCCTCAGGAGCAGTAGTGGTGGAACATCTGAGAGGAAACTTTGAGAATATTTTGCATAAATTTCCTGGTCCTGTTTTAGTATTATGTGGAGATTTCAACTTATCACGTACAGACTGGGTGACTCAAATGATTAAGGTGGATTGTAAGGACAGGGAACTATGTATCTTTTTCTTGTTCAAAAGTGACCTTCAGCAGCTGGTCAGACAACCAGCATGCGGAACATCTCCTGGCCACCAAGAGGCCAGAACTTTACCACAAAGTTAGCAGAGAACAGGGGTTCGGTGACCACAAGGCCCTTACAGTGTCACTGGATACAGTTGTAAACAGCAGTATAAAGATAGGTAGGAAGACATTTCTGCTTAGAAAGAGCAACAAGAAACAGATTTCAGCTGACCAGTGCAGTCAATATGAAAATTTCATCTTCAGCACTGACAGTGTTGAGTACCAATGGGCAATGTTCCAAGAGTATTTTATAATGCACATTAGACAAGTATGTGCTAATCAGAGTTGTGAGGAAAGGGAAAGGCTCATTGTGGTTCAACAGTTGGGTTAGAAAGCTGCTACAAAAGTAAAGAGAGATTCACTGCAAATTTAAACACAGCCAAAGCCTGATAGATCAACAAACACTGAATGATGCCAAAATTAGCGTAAGTAGACCCATGCTTGAAGCATTCAGTCAATTTGAAAGTAAAATTATACTTATTTACCTGATAGAAAATCGTAAGAAATTTTGGTCTTATGTTAAACATAGACACTGGGACCATAACAGCATCAAAACAGAACATTACACAGTGAAGGCTGAAGTACTGAATATTTTTTTCCAGAAGTGTTTCCCTGATGAAGACTGCACTGTAGTTTCTCCTTTAAACCACTGCACAAAACCTCAAAATGAAAGATAATGGCCAGCTGATGTGGCGAGCGGTTCTAGGCACTTCAGTCTCGAACCACACTGCTGCTACGGTCGCAGGTTCGAATCCTGCCTCGGGCATGGATGTGTGTGATGTCCTTAGGTTAGTTAAGTTTAAGTAGTTCTAAGTCTAGGGGACTGATGACCTCAGATGTTAAGTCCCATTGTGCTTAGAGTCATTTGAACCATTTTTAAAAGATAATGAAATAAGCGACCACAGGATAGAAAAGCAACTGAAATCACTCCACAAAGGAAAGGCCACTGGACCTGATGGAATTCCAATATGATTCTATACTGAGTAGATGAAAAAACTCGCCCCTCTTCTATCAGCCATGTACCATATGTTGCTGGAGGAGCAAAGCATTGCTAATAACTGGATAAAGGTCATTCCCACTTTAAAGAAGGGTTGTCAAACAAGATGCACAAAAGTATAGGCCAAATCTTTGCTGTTGGTCTGTTGTAGAATTTGGAACATGTTTTATGCTCATGTATTATGACATTTCTGGAGGCAGAAAACCTCCTCTGTAGGAGAGGTGAGTTCTGAAAACAGTGATCATGTGAAATCCAGCCCACTCCGTTCATCAATGAGATCCAGATGCACAGGTATATGATATGTTCCTTGACTTCTGGAAGGCATCCAGTACAGTTCCACACTGCCACCTAGTGAACAAAGTATAAGCATTCAGTACATAAGAACAGCTGTGTGACTGAATTAAAGAGTTTCTAGCACACAGAACACAGCACGTCATTCTCAATGAAAAGAAATTTTCAGATGTAAAAGTGATTTTGAACATACCCATAGGAAGTGTTTTAGCACCATTAATTTCCAAAATATGTATATATAAATGACATAGTGGATATCGTTGGAAGTCCCATTAGGTTTCTTGCAGATGATGCTGTTTGTACAGAGAAGTTTCAATGCCAGAAAATTTAGCAAAATGCAGGGAGACCTGCAGAGGATCGATGCTTGGTAGAGGTATTGGCGGCTGACACACAACACGAACTAATGTAACACATTGCACATAAATAGGCAGAAAGGCCTATTATTATATAATCACACACCTGTAGAACAATCTGTGCAAGCGGTCACATCCATAAAATGGTTAGGAGTATGAGTACAGAGTGATTTAAAGTGGAATGACCACAAAAAACTAACTGTAGGTAAGGCAGATGCCAGACACATTCATTGGAAGAATTCCAAGGAAATTTAGTCCAACTGCAAAGGAGATTGCTAACAAAACTCTCATTTGACCAATACTAAAATACTGCTTGTCAGTCTGGGATCTGAACCAAATACAAATGATAGAGGTAACAGAGAAGATCCAAAGAACAGCAGTGTGTTTTGTTATAGATTCATTTAGTAAGAGTGAAAACATCATGGAGATTCTCAGCCAACTCTAGTGGCACACACTGCAAGAGGGGCGTTTTGGGTCACAGGGTGTTCTACTGTTAAAAGTTTCGGGAGCATGAATTCCTAGAAGAGACAACCAATTTATCACTTTCTTCTAACACACAACTCACAAAAGGAAAATGTAGGTGCAATAAGAGAGATTTGAGAGCATGCAGAGGCTTACCAACAACCTTTCTTCTTGCAAAACATTTGTGAATGGAAAACGTTGAAGCTATAGTGATACACAAAGTCCCCACTGGCATAAACACTGTAATGTAGTTTGCAGAGTATAGATGTTGATGTAGATTTAAAACAATGCATTCAAGTTTCTTTCACAGTCAACGTTCAAGTGGATACAGAGAGTTTTGAGAAGTCAGGTGCAGCATTCCTGTGTTGGTCACAGATCAGCGCATCATTTGATTTCAGTAAAAGTGTGATTGGTAATACAGATAACAGCCATATCGACATGTAGCATATTGATACACAGCATTCTTAGGTACAAATGTTTTTGCAGGAATGTTCTGAAAGAGACACACTGAAACCGTATAATGCATGCATTTTTCAAAGCACTCAGTGGAGAACTTCTATAGGTATATCATGGGAGTATTGGATTATTTATCATATTTATTTGCACATAGAATCCAAACTAAAGAACCAGTTATGAGAGCAGGGTTATCAACAAGTACTAGCATTTCATGCATGGAGTATGTTTATTAAGTACACACAGTAGTACATATGGAGCTGAATTGCCTGCCTCAAAGGAGATTAAATTCCAATACTTACATGTAAGTCAGTCCTAGAACATCCCAGAAATCACATGTGTTAAATAAGAAATAATTGCAGGAGGCAGAAACAGAACTTTTAACTTGCATAACTGCCAGCCAGTGGCTATAATCTGAACATCACAATGGGTGAAGCACAACACTCAGTACTGATACTCCTCCACACTGTTTTGGAGTTCAAAACAATTTCCTGGATCTGGAATCTAGTCACTGGACCTACATATGGCAGTGATGATGAATCCTCACATTTAGGTTATCTCATCAATGCTCAACCACTGTGACATTCAAATGAAGTTACTTCCATTAAGTCATTGCTGCCATGAAGCAGGTCTCCATGTTCTTGTATTGCCACCCACTATTTTTGGTCTGCATCTCAGAACTGCAATAAGACTTCATATGAAGGACACAGAAGATGTTTCTGAATATTTATGTATTCAATGTAGAGTACTCTTCCTCAGTTTCATAGGTGACATCTGAGAAGTAATATAGGATTTGGTATGGGCCAAAACAGCATTTTAATAATTTTTCTGATGGCCCACTATACTTCGTATGTGTAAAAATCCACACTAAGTCATCTTGGTTGTACATTATAGGTCCATGTATGGCATTATAATGTTCACAGTTCCTATGTTAGGCATCCAAGGTCCATGTGCATACCAGTTGTCTTGCTTCTTGAGCTCTGATCATGAGCTTTGTGACAATCAAATGGCTCTGAGTACTATGGGACTCAACTGCTGAGGTCATTAGTCCCCTAGAACTTAGAACTAGTTAAACCTAACTAACCTAAGGACATCACAAACATCCATGCCAGAGGCAGGAATCGAACCTGCGACCGTAGCGGTCTTGCGGTTCCAGACTGCAGCGCCTTCAACCGCACGGCCACCCTGGCCGGCTTTGTGACGATCATCCTGAGCATTGTGAGGTTGAAATGGGAAGAAGGTGTCCATAATTGTCCGCAAATCAGGAAAAATGATGTGAGACTTGTAGTGTCTTACCTTGCTGTGTTGTATGCAAATGTCACAACAACCAGTATATTATACCAGTGTCTCTGTTTGACAAGTACATTGTCATAATATCTACCAAAGACATATTAAAACATTCTGTAAGGCTATTCATCTTTTTTGGGAAGCAGGGTCCTGTCATCCTGTAGATACTGCTGTACTGTGATACTGTGAAATTATTTCTGACACCATCTCTGAATGAAATTTCCAGAGACAACAACACCTGGTGCTACATATTTCAGACTAAATCCTCTACAAGAATCTTAGTGATTTCTAGATTTTTGGTTGTCAATACAGCCTTACTGACACTGTAGTGGATTGTTGCTGTTACCTAAAGGCCAAAGACTTGTTTACTGCAGTCCTCCATGCTAGTTTATCTGTGCAAGCCTCTTCATCTCCACGTAACCATTGCACCCTACATGCAATGGAAATTGCTTACAGTTGCCATGCTTTGGTTTTCATCAACAATATTTAACCACTCACAATTCTCTCCACTATGAAGTTGCCTAACCCTTGATGTCTCTTCTATCAACCAATCACCTCTTTTAGTTAAGCTGTGCCCAGATGTATTTTCTACCCAATTTGATGAAGTACATCTGAATCACTTTCTTGATCTACCCAAGAATTTAAGCTAGAATACAATATATTGACTTCCTATCAAATAAACTAAGCAGTTATGCATTTGCAACACAAATACTAGCAAATTCCACTGACTTGAGTACACAAACAATTGCTTATCATAGTTATTTTGAATCTGTCATTTGATATGGGATAATATTCTGGGGAAGTTAAAGCAGTGTATCTCGAATACTGAAACTGCAAAAGAAAATTATACGATACATGTGTACTGCACAGCAAACAGAGTCTTGTCACAAATTATTTCAGAAACTACAACTGTTCCCTCCATATACATGTATGAAATTATAATCTCCCTACACGGCAGACAAAAATTATTTGAGGAGAATCAATTTAACCATACATATAACACAAGAAATAAAAATAATTTTATGTTACCTACAGACCAGTCGAAATTATATGCATGGACTCCACAGTATATGGGAATAACAATATATAACAAGTTAATGGGCAAAAACATATTTAATATGGAGCCAGAAATTTTAAAAATGAGGCTACAGCAGATTATGTGGGGGAAATGCTATTATTCAACAGAAGAACTCATAAAATGAAATGATAATTTGAGCAAGGGGTAATTAAGCGTAATATTTTATTGTATGTTGTTGTTGTTGTTGTTGTGGTCTTCAGTCCAGAGACTAGTTTCATGCAGCTCTCCATGTTACTCTATCCTGTGCAAGCTTCTTCATCTCCCAGTACCTACTGCAGCCTACATCCTTCTGAATCTGCTTAGTGTATTCATCTCTTGGTCTCCCTCTACGATTTTTACCCTCCACGCTGCCCTCCAATACTAAACTGGTGATCCCTTATTGCCTCAGAATATGCCCCACCAACTCATCCCTTCTCCTAGTCAAGTTGTGCCACAAATTTCTCTTCTCTCCAATTCTATTCAATACCTCGTAATTAGTTACGTGATCTACCCATCTAATCTTGAGCATTCTTCTGTAGCACCACATCTTGAAAGCTTCTATTCTCTTCTTGTCCAAACTATTTATCGTCCACGTTTCACTTCCATACATGGCTACACTCCATACAAATACCTTCAGAAACGACTTCCTGACACTTAAATCTATATTCGATGTTAACAAATTTCTCTTCTTCAGAAACACTTTCCTTGGCATTGTCAGTCTACATTTTATATCCTCTCCACTTCAACCACCCTCAGTTATTTTGTTCCGCAAATAGTTAAACTCATTTACTGCTTTAAGCCTCTCATTTCCTAATCTAATTCCCGCAGCATCACCAGATTTAATTCGACTACATTCCATTATTCTCGTTTTGCTTCTGTTGATGTTCATCTTATATCCTCCTTTCAAGGCACTGTCCATTCTGTTCAGCTGCTCTTCCAGGTCTTTTGCTGTCTCTGACAGAATTACAATGTCATCGACGAATCTCAAAGTTTTTATTTCTTCTCCATGGATTTTAATTCCTCCTCCGAATTTTTCTTTTGTTTCCTTTACTGCCTGCTCAATATACAGATTGAATAACATCGGGGATAGGTTACAACCCTGTCTCACTCGGTTTCCAACCACTGCTTCCCTTTCATGTCCCTCGACTCTTATAACTGCCATCTGGTTTCTGTGCAAATTGTAAATAGTCTTATGCTCCCTGTATTTTACCCATGCCACCTTCAGAATTTGAAAGAGAGTACTCCAGTCAACATTGTCAGAAGCTTTCTCTAAGTCTGCAAATGCTAGAAACGTAGGTTTGCCTTTCCTTAATCTATTTTGTAAGATAAGTCGTAGGGTCAGTATTGCCTCACGTGTTCCAACATTTCTATGGAATCCAAACTGACCTTCCCCGAGGTCGGCTTCTATCAGTTTTTCCATTCATCTCTAAAGAATTCGCGTTAGTATTTTGCAGCTATGACTTATTAAATTGATAGTTCGGTAATTTTCATTTCTGTCAACACCTGCTTTCTTTGGGATTGGAATTATTATATTCTTCTTGAAGTCTGAGGGTATTTCGCCTGTCTCATACATCTTGCTCACCAGATGGTAGAGTTTTGTCAGTACTGGCTCCCCCAAGGCTGTCAGTAGTTCTAATGGAATGTTGTCTACTCCGGGGGCCTTGTTTCGACTCAGGTCTTTCAGTGCTCTGTCAAACCTTCACGCAGTATCATACCTCCCATTTCATCTTCATCTACAACCTCTTCCATAATATTGTCCTCAAGTACATCGCCCTGTATAGACCCTCTATATACTCCTTCCACCTTTCTGCTTTCCCTTCTTTGCTTAGAACTGGGTTTCCATTAGAGCTCTTGATATTCATGCAAGTGGTTCTCCTTTCTCCAAAGGTCTCTTTAATTTTCCTGTAGGCATCATACATTTCATCAATCTCTTCATCATCTGCCTAGCTAGTTGGCATATTAACTTGTACTACTGTGGTAGGTGTGGGCTTCGTATCTATCTTGGCCACAATAATGCATTCCCTATGCTGTTTGTAGTATCTTACCCGCATTCCTATTTTCCTATTCATTAATAAACCTACTCCTGATTACCCCTATATGATTTTGTGTTTATAGCCCTGTAGTCACCAGACCAGAAGTCTTGTTCCTCCTGCCACCAAACTTCACTAATTTCCACTATATCTAACTTTAACCTATCCATTTCCGTTTTTAAAATTTCTAACCTACCTGTCCGATTAAGGGATCTGACATTCCACGCTCCGATCCATAGAACGCCAGTTTTCTTTCTCCTGATAACAACACCCTTCTGAGTAGTCCCCGCCTGGAGATCCGAATGGGGGGACTATTTTACCTCCGGAATATTTTACTCAAGAGGACGCCATCATCATTTAACCATACAATAAAGCTGCATGCCCTCAGGAAAAATGTATGGATGTATGTATGTATAACAAAATTGTATTATTTTTATGATGCTGTGGAGTGATTTCAGTTGCTTTTCTATCCTATGGTCGCTTATTTCATTATCTTTCAAAAATGGTTCAAATGGCTCTAAGCACAGTGGGACTTAACATCTGAGGTCATCAGTCCCCTAGACTTAGAACTACTTAAACCTAACTAACTTAAGGACATCACACACATCCATGCCCGAGGCAGGATTCGAACCTGCGACCATAGCAGCAGTGCGGTTCCAGACTGAAGTGCCTAGAACCGCTTGCCACATCAGCTGGCCATTATCTTTCATTTTGAGGTTTTGTGCAGTGGTTTAAAGGAGAAACTACAGTGCAGTCTTCATCAGGGAAACACTTCTGGAAAAAAATATTCAGTACTTCAGCCTTCACTGTGTAATGTTCTGTTTTGATGCTGTTATGATCACAGTATCTATATTTAACATAATATCAAAATTTCTTACGATTTTCTATCAGGTAAATAAGTATAATTTTACTTTCAAATTGACTGAATGCTTCAAGCATGGGTCTACTTACGCTAATTTTGGCATCATTCAGTGTTTGTTGATCTATCAGGCTTTGGCTGTGTTTAAATTTGCAGTGAATCTCTCTTTACTTTTGTAGCAGCTTTCTAACCCAACTGTTGAACCACAATGAGCCTTTCCCTTTCCTCACAACTCTGATTAGCACATACTTGTCTAAAGTGCATTGTAAAATACTCTTGGAACATTTCCCATTGGTACTCAACATTGTCAGTGCTGAAGATGAAATTTTCATATTGACTGCATTGGTCAGCTGAAATCTGTTTCTTGTTGCTCTTTCTAAGCAGAAATGTCTTCCTACCTATCTTTATACTGCTGTTTACAACTGTATCCAGTGACATAGTTGTGTGCTGTTCATTCACCAGTTAAATATAATACCTTGTATGTTACTGAAGATTCCTAATGGCCATTGCATTTTTACCTCATTGTCTCTCTCCTGTCTTGACAGTTGCATTTCTCAAAATTGCATATTAATCTATTTGTTTTTCTTTAGACGATATATGTTGTTGCATAATGCTCCCTCTGAAACTATCAACACCCACTGATTCTTTCAGCTTATCTAGTCCAACTGTCTTCATTTCCAAGCTTTCTGAATTTTTTTCGTGATTAATTTGCATTTCATTACTAATAAATTATGGCCAGAGTATTTATCTGCTGTTAGAAATGTACTGCAGTTTACAATTTAGTTTACAAATTTTCATCTTACCATTATATAACTCCTCTGAAACCTACTAGAGTTTCCAAGTCTTTTCAACATATACAACCGTCTTCCATCATTCTTAAACCAAGCATTAGTAATTGCTGGATTGTGCTCTGTGCAAATTTCCATTATTCCTTCATCCCAGTCTTTATTCCTACACTTGAATTTTAGTTCACTGTCACAATTAAAGTTACATTTCCCCTAACTTACTGAATAATTTATTTTCTCTAATCATATATATTTTCAGTCTCATCTCCTGTGGAGCTAGCAGACATATATACTTGTACATGTGTGTGTTTGGGATGGCTCTGATGTTCATTACACTTTTGTAAATATAAAAAATGTCTAGTTACATTGTGGTTAGGAGTCCACATCAACCTGCAGGTGTCCTTGTAACTGGCTGGTTAAGCCAGTATGTGGAAGCTGAGAGATTATCATCTCTAATAGGAAAGTGTCTAGTGTGGCACTGTGGTGTTCAAACCAACCTTTGGGATGACCACACATTTCCTTTTGTGTGTAAAATTTAATTAAACAACAGTAATTCCCTCATGGTGGTTTTTCCCCATTTAATAATCGTTTTGTGCATTTACAAAACATCTGTTACTCGCAACTAACAACATGTTTGTGGAAACAATCTTTGTATTTGTGAAAATTAATGCCTTTTAGGAACATAAAAAATTTAAGTATACACTTCATCCCAAGTTTTTTTTTCAGAAAATCAAAGTAAAGTAGTACATGTCATACAATTTGAAAAAAAAATGGAGACTTGTAAACATGCAAATCAAAGCAAGGGATATATTAATGGAAAATTCACAAGAACTAGCAAATTTTGTGAATGAATACTTTTCAGGTATTGCAGAGAAGCTGGAGCAAAATATCTCTAAAACAGCTGTAGTGCACACAATAAATTATACAGCCAGCAGAATGATGGTGTACCCCACAACAGAGCAAAAAGTCAGGAAGACAAAAAAGGAAGAAGAAGAAGAAGAAGAAGAAGAAGACAAGAAGTCAGGAGGCACAGATGAGATTCCAGTAATTCTTCTGGAGTCAATGAAAGTGTCTGATTCCACCTGTCTACTTTGACCTGTGACATAAGGGTGCTGTGATGTGTGATGTCATTACAGCACAGAGTTGGATGTGTTTATAGAAGTCGTCTTGTGTTTGATGGTACCCTCTATTGGTGTGTATGTGTGTGCTGAGTGTAATGTGTTATATTGGGTTCATTTGAACCACGGTGTTGGGTGTGTGTGTGTGTGTGTGTGTGTGTGTGTGTGTGTGTGTGTGTGTGTGTGTGTGTCGGGGGGGGGGGGGGGTGGCCGACTTAGTTTGCAGTGCTGGAATTTGTTGTTGATGGTAAGTGTTTTTTTTTTGGTCTATTCTTCTCAAGTTCTGATGTTTTGTGTATTTCTGGTGTATTGAATGTGTTTTAATTTATGTAGCGATCTTGGGGTTTTGGATTTTTTAGGTGTTCTGGTTTTGCTTTTATTTTTCGATTTGTTGTAGTTGAAGGTGTTGGTTTTCTTGGTATCAATAGTTGTAACTGATCTTTATACATCACGGGAAATGACCGATTCCAATTTTTGTAATTTTAGTTATAGGTGTTGGTGTTTTGGTATCGTCAGCTGTGGTTGACCTATATAGGTCAAGGGAAGTGTCAGATCATGTAGGTTTTGTCAGTGTAGTGGAATGTTGTATTTCCCCCCCATCATTTTGTTTGTTTCGGGATCATGGTGATTTTTTTTTTTTTTTCCTACTATTATATTTCGCTCATCCCTACCCTAAAACCCCCAGTTTCCTGCAGTTGTCCCATTAATTTGATTGTATTTTTGGAGGGAAATGTTATTGTCTTATTTATATGTATTTCAGTGATGTCATAGGTGCCATATTGGAGATGCTTAGAACAGTCATTTCTGCCATATTGATGACATCATGGGTCAAAGCACAAAGGTGTAATCAGACATTTCGGCAATCCCCTCTTCTGAAGGCACAAATGGACAGCAAACAAACTCTGTTAACAATCATAATACATGAGCTTTGGTTCAGATATTTTTCCAATGGCTCTAATGTACACAAGAGTTGTACCCCTAGTAAAGAAACATTAATGTGGAAAATACTGAAAACTAATGGCCAGTTTTGCTACTCACGTTATTCCAAAAAATAACAGAACTAATCATGAATGACAGATTAATCAGTTACATCAACTTTCTTAACAAAGCACAGTTTGACTTCCAAGGGAGCAGAAGTACAATACTGGTTATAACAGAGTTCACAAAAGTGGCAATTAAAGCTCTCAGCTAGTATGACTATAATACAGGCATATTTTTAGATCACCACAGCTTTTGACACTGTTGACCATACGCACTGTAAAATGTAGTAGAAGGACTAGGTACATGGGAAGTAGTTAATATCCACACAGCAGAAAAGGGCCATAAGAATAAGAACTAAGAGCAATATGCAGCCTCTTATAAGATGATATGTAAACAATTTAGGAGTGAAAGCAACAGCTCACCAAACAAAGGAAACGCTGAGTCTACAACTACATCTGTAGACTGCAAACCAGTGTGAACTGCATAGCAGAGGGTACGCCCCACTGTACCAGTTATTATGGTTTCTTCTCATTCCATTCCCGCATGGAGCACAGGAAGAATGATTCTTTAAATGTCTCTGTGCATATTGTAATTAATCTAATCTTGTGCTCAAGATCCATATATGGGGGTTGTAACATATTCCTAGTCAGCATTTAAAGTCAGTTATTGAAACTTTGTTGAGTAGGTTTTCTCAGGACAGATGATATCTGTCTTCAACAGTCTGTCAGTTCAGTTTCTTCAGCATCTCTGGGGCACAATTCCACAGATCAGACAAACCTCTGACCATTCATGCTGCCCTTCTATATATATATATATATTTTTTTTTTTTCCACATCTCCCATTAGTTCTATCCGGTACAGATTCCACACACTTCAGCAATATTCTAGAATGGGTCACGAGTGATTTCTACGCAATCTCCTTTGTGGACTGATTGCATTTCCCCAGTATTCTACAAATAAACTGTTCTCTACCATCTGTTTTAACCACAACTGAGCCTATGTGATCATTCTATTTCATTTTTCTAGAAAGTGTTATACCCAGATATCTGTAAGAGTTGGCTGATTCCAGCTGACACATTGATATTATAATCACAAATTTTTTTATGTGCACAATCTTACATTTTTGAACATTTAAAGCAAGTTGCCAGTCTTTTCATCACTTTGAAACCTTATAATGAACTGAGGGAATATTTGTGGAGCTTCTTTCAAACAGTATTAACAGCATCATCTGCAGAATGTCTGAGATAATGATGAATTGTTTGCAAGGTCATTATTATACAACAGGAACAGTGAGGATCCCAACACACTTCCTTGGGACATGTCCGAAGTAACTTCTGCATCTGAAGATGACTGTCCATCCAAGATGGCATGTTGTGTCCTCCTTACCAAAAGATCCTCAATCCAGTCAAAAATTTTGCTTGATACCCCATATGATCATACTTTCAACAATAAGTGTAGATGTGGTTCTCAGTAACATGCTTTTTGGAAACCCAGAAATACTGCATCTACCTGACTGCCTTGATTCAAATCTTGCAGTGCAGCATGTGAGAAAAGGGTAAGTTGCGTTTTGGAGGATCAGTGGTTTTGGAATCCATGCTTGTTGACAAAACCAATCTGTCCAAGATGCCTAATTATGTTTGAGCTAAGAATATGTTCTGAGATTCTACATCAAATTGATGTCAAGGATACTGGATGATAGTTTGCTTCTACTACCCTTCCTGTAGATTTGTGTGATCTATGACCACTGTCTATGGAACATGTGTTTTCTACTTTAGGAGGGGAACTTTTGGCTGAAAGCTTAAATGTACAGCACTCTTTTTGTTGTGCCTGTGTGTGACTTGATGTCTCCTCTACATGACAAGTACAAATCTGTCCTTTTCACAATATTGTTGTTATTCCACCATGGATTTTACATTGTTTGATCCCAATGAACATACATACCTTTCTATTTGTTTTAGTTATCCTCTGTACACTGGTAATCATGTTGCCAGAACCGTGTCATGGTCCCTTGTACCAGTTTTGATGTGGACTACCTCAAAGAAGTTATGTCTATTTGTTGGCATTAGATCTAATATATTTCCATTATGAGTAGTGCTCCAAACTATCTGTTCCAGATAGTTTACCGAGAAACACTTCATAATGTTTCACAGGATGTATTGTCAAGCCGATCACTAACAAAACTGTAATGCTCTCAGCTATTGCTGGATGATTAACATCTCAACTGATTCTTGTGATTGAGGAACTTACATAGAAGCAAAATGAAGTTCTCTGTTAAATGTGGAGGTGAGTCTGGTGGGCAACAGGAGGATTCTATTACTATTTTACATCCACCTCTGATACTGAGTCTTGTCCAAACATTCCCCCACACAGCTTCAATTTCTATCTCGGTGGATTTGAGTTTCTTGTCTACTCCAACAAATACACCAACTCCATTGGCCTCCTCCAGCTCTGTCAACAGACAAATATTTTGTCTTTCTTGTGTGCTTGCCAATGACAATGCTTCCAGTATTCAGTGAGTTGTTACTTTCACTCATAAATTAATCAAAAAACTGGATATACTTATGGCACCAACTGATTCTATGTATCAATCTGTTGTGCATCATATAGACACAGGTATGGAAATTGTATATGTAGGTGGATATAAGCTTTCGGCAAATGTAAGTAGAGACATTATAGAGAGAGGAGTTGCCATATATGTTAAAATCTGTCATAATGTGAAAAATTTGGAAACTAAAAAACTTTGCGTAGGCAACATACAGAAGCATGTGCATGTGAGCTTAAACTGAATAACGGCGCTTTTATAACTGTAGCCTTGTATAGGTCTCCATTGGAAAATTTTCAACTATTTTTGAAAAGCTTGGATTCCTTGTTGTGCTATCTGTCAGACAGAGGAAAGCAAATTATTGTTTGTGGGGATTTCAACGTAGGTTTTCTGGAGGAGTCCGATAGAAAGCTTGATCTTGTATTACTTGGTTCTTTCAATTTGACATCAGTTATTGATTTTTCTACTTGGGTGGTACAGGAAAGCAGCACACTTTTAGATAATAAGAAGATGGCATCTGTTCTTTCGGACATGTCCAAAAGAACAGATGCCATTGATGACCATGCAACTCTCTAGAATGAAATTACAATTAAATCAATACCATTAGCTGCTGGCGGGCATTGATATATAATATCAATGCCCATCAGCAGCTAATGGTATTGATTTAATTGTAATTTCTGATAGATCATGTTTTCACAGACCAAGATAAATTTATTCAAATAAAAACTTTTCCTGTTAAAAATGGTCTGTCTGAACATGATGCACAGCTACTTACAGTATATGATATAGCTCCATATAGTAATGCAAAACAGTCCTCCAAATTAGTGCATTCAATTAATGATTTAACAATTCAAAATTTTAGGGAAAGCTTGAAACAGTTAGGCTCGGATGAGGTGTACAGGGAACATGATGCTAGTTTAAAATTTAACGTATTTTGTGATACTTTTGTGAGTATATTTGAAAACAGTTTCCCTAAGAAAACAGTGAAATATAATTGTAAGAAACCATGTAAAAAGCCATGGCTTACTAAAGGGATGAAAATATCTTGTACACAGAAAAGGGAAATGTGTCTTACAGGTAGGAGGAGTGCTGATGCTGAAACCCTGAAACAGTGAAACATTATAAAAACTACTGCACTGTATTAAGAAAAGTTATTAAAAAGTCTGAGGGAAACAGGGCAACTGAGAGCACAGGAATACTGTTATTTCTAGCAAACACAACGAAAAGTTTGTTAACAAAAAGTCAGAAGTAGAAAATTTTTTAATAATCATTTTTTAAGTGTTGCAGAGAAAATAGGATCCAGCTAGTCATTAGAAAATGCAAGGCAGTATATGGAAGAGGCAGTACCCATGCAATTTGTAAGACTGAAATTCAACCCACTTCTCCTACTGAAATTAGGAAAATAATAAAGTCACTTAAAAGTAAAAGCTCATATGGAATCGACTGCATTTCCAACAGAGTACTAAAAGCTTGTTCCCAACAAATAAGTACGGTTCTCAGCCACATATGTAGTAGTTTACTGAAACGGGGCATTTTTCCAGATAGACTGAAATATGCTATTGTTAAACAATTGCACAAAAAAAGGGGATAGATCTGATGCTAACAACTACCGTCCAATCTCACTTCTGATAGCTTTATCCAAAATTCTTGAAAAGTAATGTATTCAAGAGTAGTATCACATATTGGTAAAAATGTAGTACTAACAAAATGTCAGTTTGCTTTTCAGAAACGCTCTTCAACAGAAAATGTTATATATGCTTTCACTGATCAAATATTAAATCCATTGAATAACCAAACATCACCCATTGAGATATTTTGTGATCTCTCAAAGGCTTTTGATTGTGTGGATCACGAAATTTTTCTAGATAAGCTTAAGTATTGTGGTACGAGCGGAACAGTGCACAAATGATTTAATTCATACTTAACTGGAAGAATGCAGAAGGTTGAAATTAACAGTATAGATAGTCTGCAAAAACCAGCAGAGTCTTCTAACTGGGGAGGTATCAAGAATGGTGTCCCACAGGGTTCAGTCTTGGGTCCCTTAGTGTTCTTAATATATATTAATGACTTGCCACCCTATATTCACGAAGATGCAAAGCTAGTTCTTTTTGCTGATGATACGAGTATAATAACCACATCCAAAAAGCAAGAATCAGCTGAGGAAATTGCAAATAAGGTCTTTCAGAAAATTATTAAGTGTGTCTCTGCAAATGGACTCTCACTAATTTTGAGAAAACACAGTTTATACAATTCTGTGCAGTAAATGGCATAACACCATTGATAAATATAGGCTATGAACAGAAGTCTGTTGCTAACGCAGAATACTCAAAATTTCTGGGTGCTTTCCTATGGCATCATATTTTGGGGCAATTCATCATTGAGAGAGACAGTATTCATTGCACAAAAGCGTGTAACCAGAATAATAGCTGGAGCCCACCCAAGATAATCTTGCAGACATTTATTTAAGGAACTCAGGATATTTACAGTACCTTCGCAATACATATATTTACTTATGAAATTTGTCATTAATAACCATCCCAATTAAAAAATAACAGCAAAGTGTATAGCTACAACACTAGAAGAAAGGATGATCTTCACTATTCTGGAATAAATCTCACTTTGGCACAGAAAGGGGGGCAATTCCATAGTTACGGGTGTTACATGTACACACCTTAAAATCAGGAAAAATAATGTAAGGAAAAATATTTATTGAAATTAATATTGAAAACTTTTAAGGCTTACATTATATTTCATGTTAGAAATGTTGATACTGGAATTGTTTTATTGTTCTCCTGGTTATTAATCAAAAAAGTAGTGTTACGGGTGTTACCAAAAGTAGACCTAGTCCCTGTTATGAGTTAGGGAATTCTCTAATTTCTGCAAACTTGATGAAGCTTTTATTCTTGTAAAACAACTGTCAAGAGGTATTGCCCCAAATTTTATTTTGAAATATAAATTTTTATTTTTTTGGACATCATAACTCCGTATATATATATTTTTTGCTGTTACGGGCGTTACATTAAATGTTACGGGTGTTACATAGATGCATCAGATTTGATTCTTGAAGGAATAAATCTACCTCTTACAATTGCATAAAAAGAAAAGAAGTATTGTAGTTTATTTGGAATGAAAGTATGTACTTAAGAGAACATATTTGAAGGATAAAGCTATTTATTACACAAAAAATTTTGTTACAATTTTATAGTACAACTAGGCCAAGATATCGTTACTTACTTAACATTTACCTCGTTTTGTAGGCCTAATAAATTTATGACAAAAATGTTTTCTTATTATTGATAGGTTTAAAAACTTCATTTAAAAAACTTTTCCAGCAACATCCAATTCAAAATTGAACTCATAGTACAAACGGTTACCTTGTTTGATTTCTGGTGCTGTTGCCTTAGATAGTACTTGACTGAATTTCACAAAACAAACATCAGTTTCATCTAGTTTAAAAAGTGTTTTACTTTTTCCTACTGACTTCAGAAACATTATTTTCACATCCTCCTCTTCATCAACCTCACTCTGACAGATTCCCAAGTAACGGTGTTGAATTTTGGATAGGGTTGGCTTCTTTTTGTCACTTGGAATGTCAACCAAGACAAATAACCCAAATTTTAAATCAGACTTTTCAATTTTATTAGTTAGGCTTAACTGACGAGCACTTCCAATATTGTCTTGCGATTCAGATGGTGAAACAGTCTCCTGATTAGAATCATTAGAACTGCACATTTCATAGAAGTTTATGCATCTTTTTGCATGTAATGTTTTAACTTTGGCATCCTCAGTAATAAATACTGACATCCTTGTCATTCATTAATGACTCTGCTGTTTTTGAAACCAGCAAATCAGTTGTGTTATAAGCCCGAAAGTGATGGCAGCCCTGGATTTGAGGAATTGCTTGTAAATTTTTCCACCTTTCATCCAAAATAGGAATGTTATACTCCACTGTTATCTTATCAACCCATAGCACCTTAATTTTAGAAAAATTCTTCAGAGTGTAGTCATAAAAGTCAATTGCGTTGTTAATAATAACTTTCCTAGATCTAACAGCTGTCCACACACTCCTCTTCAGTGCACCTCCTATGCCATCCATGGCTCCTTTACCATGTGAACTGGCAAAAAAATTCCATTCAACTGTCAATCCAAAGTTTCAGAGCCAATTATATCGGAAACTATCTTTTTAATAACACCAGATTTTTTACTGGGGCTTTTTCGAAGTACCTTCAACACTTTCTTCACAGCTTTACCAAATGTCTGTTTACACTTGTAAGTCCCAATAGGAGAAGATTCATTTGGAACTTTTGATCTTGCGAGTTCTAGTTTTTTCTTCTCTCTCTCTCTCTCTCTCTCTCATTTTTCTTCGATTCTTATCTCTAAGACGTTGATTATTTTTCAATTTTTTTTTTTAACCTGCAATCTTCTTAATTCGTCTTGTTCTTTCTTCAAGTAAGCTTCTCTGTTTTCATGGTTATCTTTAATCTTTTCTTGGTACTTCTTCACTCTTTCCCTTGCTGGTACTGGTGCCACGGTCTCCGAAGACAGAAATCATGATAATGTAGGCATATATATGTATAAACATAACGCTGTCCAGAGAGATAAAAGTAAAAGACATTATTATGCATAGGCTCTTATGAATGACTAGAATCTGCCTCAATGAGCTGTTTACTGGGCCTATATAAAATTTAAAACTGAGGTTAGCAATATTGTTGTTCTTGGAAAAGTTAGAATGGAAAACATAAACTATATGTAATCTAATTTTGGGCTTAATTAACGTTTTAGGAGGATGTCAGTTGAGTCAGGTTAATGCCCTAATTAACTTTTATAATGTAGGTGTAGTGCTTAAACAAATGTATGCAGTGGAATAAAAATTTTAGTTTTCATGCTTAAAACTGTTTTCAAAAATGACTCTGAGCACCATGGGACTTAACATCTGTGGTCATCAGTCCCCTAGAACTTAGAACTACTTAAACCGAACTAACCTAAGGACATCACACACATCCATGCCAGAGGCAGGATTCGAACCTGCGACCGTAGCGGTCACGCGGTTCCAGACTGAAGCGCCTAGAACCGCACAGCCACACCGGCTGGCAAAACTGTTTTCATATGTCATAAACATAGTTAAGAAACTTTATTCATTAATAATAATACCATTTGGTTATAATTTAAATGTAGGGCCTAGGCCTACTAAAGATTGAGGTGGCATTAAACCATCCAATTCAAGTTACGGGTGTTACGCATGTGTTAAGTAACACCCGAAACAAAAATTAGTAACACCCGTAACAGCTCTAAGAGTGTTAAATAAGATTTCAAAATGCCATGTAATGGTATGATATTGTAAAACATGGGTATAACCTCACTTTTACAGAAAGGTATTGTACAGAACAAATTTACTAGATTACAAATTAAACTTTTGTATCTTTTTTGTTACGGGTGTTACAAGCTGCATATATATTATAAAACTAACAAAATAAAGAAATGCAATTAGCTTACCTCAGCAAAATGAATTATTATGAGCTATAACAATGTTGACTTCAATATTCTTTGCAACAATAGAACAATCAGCTATGGATAACACAACTAATATTCATCTGGAAATAGCATAAAACATACCTCTCTTTGGTGCCATAGAACAGTGCACTTTAAACACTTAGTGAAGGTAGAAATTTATTTTTTTCATATTCATGATTATTTTGCAATGAACAAATGTACTTTTAACTTGGCATTTTTAAAGTTATATTTGTAATATTGTCATTTTAATTTTTTTGTCACAAAGTCTCTTTAACATGGAATGACCCAGGGGTGAATTTTTCTGCCACAAAAATCTTTGGTCATTTGCCAAATAGTATTAAAAGTCTGACAGATAGACAACCAACATTTAAAAGCAAATTAAAAGAATTTCTGAATGATAACTCCTTCTACTCAATAGATGAAGTAACAAGGATTAATATATGATGTACGTATGTGCATATAAAGAAAAAAATTATTACATCTCTCACCAACAATTTTGCACATGATCACAGAAGGAGAGCCAATTTGGACTTATATTTATGAAAAACACAAACAAAATGCTTAATACAAAATTGGGAAATACGGAAGCGTCCGATCCCACCCGTCTGCTTTGACCCATGACGTCACAAATATGGCGGAAACAAAAAAACACACACTTTCCACAAAAAGCCTAATGACACTACCGGGACAAGCGCGGGAAATGGGGTGTTTTAGGTGGGGGGCAAACTAAATATAAACAAATTTAGACGCCTTGCGTGAAAACAGCCATGCATGAATATCCACCCACCTCCCCAGGGGTCGTAACCCCTGCAACCCATAGAAGATAAAGATGCTTCAGTAGCTGATTAGTGTTTTTTGTCTTTTTAAAAAAAAAAAAAAAAACCCGGGATAGAACGAACAGATCAGAAAGATAAATATAATAAACTAAAACAGAAATTCGAGGAAACAGACAATTAAAATAAGTAATAAGTGTTTTTAAATTAAAAAAAAAAAATCTCACGAGATAGAACGAACAGATCAGAAAAGTAAATAAAATAAGATAAAGCAGAACTGGAAACAGCCACACTCAAACCAAACTCCGCGCCGTCATGACGTCACACACAACACCCTTACGTCACGGGTCAAAGCCGACGCGTGGAATCAGACGCTTCTGTCGACCCCAAAATTGTTAAGCCTTTCGTGGTCACTTGTTGACAAACTGCCTATTGGCTTCTGTGTCGGGTTCTTCGGCTGACGGTCATCTAATGATTTTACTGCATTTTCTACAAGGGGTCGAAATTTAAAATAAAAATAAATAAAAATAATACATTGTCCAAGGAGATGAAATAGTTCATTAAAGCATATATCGTAAGGAAAGTGCTGGTAGAATGTAAATAATTTAAGAGTACAGAAGATCACTCACCAAATAGCAGAAGGGTGGACACAAAAACAGAATGAAAGCTTTCCTAGGTCTTGGGCAAATCCTTCAATGGGCTAAGCTAGCAAAGTTTTTACTTTTTTGTGTGCCTGTTGATGACTCAATAGGAAGATGATGAGACTGGGATGGACAGAGATTGGAGCGGTGTGTGTGTGTGTGTGTGTGTGTGTGTGTGGGGGGGGGGGGGGGGGGGTTGTAATAATAATAATAATTATTATTATTATTGCGAGTTTGCCCAAAATGGTGTCAAAGAGATCACAAATCAGTGGATAAGATACAATGTAGAACACATGTAGAAAAGTGATACCAAAGCTTGATGGCAAAGAAAGTTTTCATTATTACATCACATTTATTCAGTAAATCACTGATTAAGTATGGAGCACCAAAGGGCTATGTAGAGGGGGTCTTTATTCTTCCTTCTTTATACTGCTGATGTAAATGACTTTATTAAAAAAAAAAAAAAAAAAAATGCATTTGCAGATGAAACCATTAGGCCCCTATTTTAATTACAGCTGCTGAAACATATTTACGGAATCAGCAGCAGATGCTTCAGTGTCTGATTACTGGCTGTTTTTGACAAAATAAGATATATAGCAGAAACTTTTCATTAATTTCTACTCTTGCCCACTAACACAAAAATGTGATACAATATCATGTCTTACACTCTATACCTGATGTTAAACATTCTAGGAATAGAACCACAAAACAACTTAAAATGGGACTATCTTGTGAAAGCCCTTGAAACAAAGCTCTCAAAGGCTAGTTATGCTCTTTGTGTCCTAAGCCAACGTACAACAGGTCAACAGAGATTCAGTCATATTATGAATACTTTCACTCATTACTTCAATACATGCCCATCTGTGGAAACTCAGCCCCAGCAAAATCTCTTTAGGATACAGAGAAAAGCTATCACGACCATCTGCAGCTTAAAGAAACTTGTAGACATTTCACCCAGCTGAAAACGAGCCTGCCAAGCCTCCACTTATACTGGCATCTCTTAAACTTAACAGGGGCCTTATGACAAAATAAACATGACTACGGTAGCCACAAAGTAAGAAACAGCTGTAATGTGTCAATCTAGAACAACATAGTGACAGTAAAGTATTTCAGGCATAGCAGTTACATTATTCATTAGTCTACCTAACGATTTAAAACAGAAGCGACATAAAAACTCGTTCAAATATTAGTTATTTCTGATGGAGCAATGCCGTTGCTCAGTAAAAGAATTCTTTAATTGTAAAACATTGCTTTTGTGTACCGAATTACGGATACTGTTATAAAACAGTGCTTATGTATAGCGAATTACGGATACTTTCAACTACTTAAATGGCACTGTTTGTTACTTATGACTGTAATTTACAAATTTCGGCTTGTTCCACCACCCTGTCTCAACTTTGTTTTGTTCTGTGTTCGTACACTATTTACGTATGTAATGGATCAGAATTGACCAATAACTGATGACGATGCCGGAGATACTCACTCTTCATTCCACTTAAAGTATTCGTTAACCGTGGTGGCTTCCAGCTGATGTTACAATAGGGGGCAACTGACTTAAAAACAATTCATTTAGGAATCGGGGAAATTGAGGGAATGGAACTTCCGTCGCGAAGGTAACATCATACTTTCTAAAATTAAATCTTTTATTTTTTTCTTTGACTTATACATTTTGTCACGTTTGTACTAAACACGAGGTAATATACAAGATACACAAAACGGCAAATTGCAGAGTGTATGCAACTTACAATATGAGAGTAAGATCTTTACCAACTTACAGCGTGCACTTCAATTTCTAGCACAAAATTAGTGACTTTCCTGCGCATTTTGGTGTTCTTCCGTGGTACTAGTCAATAGACTTTTTTCTAATATAACGGTAATTTTGAGATGTGCGTATCATTCTTCTCGGCACAAACGTCTAGGCGTGTATTTTTCGGAAAATGTTGGTATGTATCAGCACTACATGATGTCAGTTAACACAATGTTTACAAATTATTGTCCAAAGTGTGCTCCGTCACTACCAGAGTGCGCTCAATACTCAACTATTAAGATCTTTGATTTTCTCGACAGACCAAAGCGTTATCCATTTATCGCTCCTCGCTATGGGATGCACCTGCCTGTTGTGTCTACCAGAGAATTGGTTGCTTTTATTGATTTAAATAAAATGACAGAGCAGGGTAACAGACATACAACCGTGATTTGATACACTGCGGAGAGGAGACATTCATAAATGTGTGTACAGAATACAATAATAATACTCAGTCCATGAGCATACTGGATACAACTGACAGTAAACAACGTGTTTGTGTGAAAGATGGTAAATCAGTCTCCGTAGTAAGATCGACAATCATCACTCTCTGTAGATTTTTATATCGTCTTTAGTTATAAACTTGGCAGGGGCCAAGTCTCGAGCGCTCCTGCAAAAGTTGACACCGCCGGTCTCATAACGCTTGCATTGAAAGAGAATGTGATTGACATCACAAATTGTGGCGCCATCACGTTGACAATGAGGTGCCCATAGTGCTCCGATCCGATGTAAGTGGGCGGATAAAGATCCATGATTAAGACGCCGCACAATAAGTGATATTATTTTCCATGAGAGTTCGAACTTCACAAACCGTAACTGTCTTGCCATGTTTGGCTGTATATTGGCATAGCTTTCATACCGTAGTTTGTTCACCATCAGTGCATACCACTTGCCACGAAAGAAGCGCTTGTCGTTTGATTTGCAAAAAGTAGTCTGTGTATGGGAGTTTGATGTTCATAGGTCTTCCGTTACTAATCGCATCTTTTGTTAGTTAGTTTGGTTTGCCATTGGATGGCAGAACGTGATTTGATCCAAACCAATTCTACAACATGACCAGTCTTTTTTGCTTGATAATAGTTATCTACTATGTCTAGGGTACATATACAAGTTCCTTTGTTCCATTTCCGGTAGCAAATAGATTTTAGGACGCTTTGCGCGTCAGTAAATACTAGTGCTTTGGAGGTTTATAGAGAGCATATGTATTTTATTGCCTACAGAATAGCGAATGTTTCAACGAGAAATATAGAAGCATCGCCTGGTAGTTGGAACTTTCTTTCTTCAGTAGTTTGTGGATAGAAAAAAGCGCATCCCGTATAATGTTTCACACCCATTTTTGAGCCATCGGCATAAATTTGAGTGTAGATTGCCCACTCCTCGAGGTATGAGGTAGGTGAAATTGCCCCTATCTTTTTCTGTTGCCGTGACATTCTATATATGCTACAGGAACGTACTGAGAAGGGTCAAGATAGTCATAATGGAACACTGGAAGGTCTTCAGTGCGGCGAATTTTAGTTTGCAGATGTTTTCTGTGTATGTGCCGTTCATAGAGATGAAACGGCGTTTTTCTTGGATGCCTATATTTTCCTATGTGAAAAAGAATTTCACACTTCGCGATTAGTGGATAGGAAGTACGAGGACGTTAGCGTAGCAGAGCCACCCACGTTTCATCTCCAGCCACAATAGAGTTCGGAAAGTGCTCACTTTCCAATTCAAGTCTCTCAAGAAACTCGTGGACGCTATTGACCCAATTTCTTTTGTGCTGCTTTATCAGTTGTTTCGGGACCAATTTTGCGCACAGTTTCCGGCGTCCCAGCGTTTTCGTGAGTGTCTCGTATGCAAGAGCTCTGGAGAGTGGTTCAACATCGTAGAAATTTCACCAGTGCCAATCAGCGATTTTCACAAACAGTTTTCTCAATTTTTTGCGGCGCCAACTCATCAGTCAAAGTGGAAAGTCATCCTCCACCTCTATTCGTCATGAACTTTTATTCTGACTCTTCTCAACTCCCTACAACACGTAAGCATACTCGTTCTGTTCATAACACTTTCGCTGTAAACCGTTTTTCTGTAAGTGTTGTTCCTTCTGCGAGTAGAAAGCGGATCATAGCATGTGGCTCCCACTTTGCGGGATTTCTTACCGATATCTTTCACACAACTTGATACAACAATGTGGATTTACGTACTACCGTGTTTCTGCGATACTTGCTCTGGTGAGGGGAACCTTCTTTACCACTCAGTGTTGCAGAACCTAAAACACCAAAAAGCCACAGCCCGTTATGGTAACAGTACACTGACTTTCTAAACATGCCTCGTGTCTGCCATTCATTTTAACACATATAGACCACACAGCAGCGTCCTGCGTAGATGAAATGGCGTTATGCTGCTTACAGGTTGGTTGGTTGGTTGGTTTTGGGAAGGAGACCAGACAGCGTGGTCATCGGTCTCATCGGATTAGGGAAGGATGGGGAAGGAAGTCGGCCGTGCCCTTTCAGAGGAACCTTCCCGGCATGTGCCTGGAGTGATTTAGGGAAATCACGGAAAACCTAAATCAGGATGGCCGGACGCGGTATTGAACCGTCGTTCTCCCGAATGCGAGTCCAGTGTCTAACCACTGCGCCACCTCGCTCGGTGCTGCTTACAGGAAAAAAGTGTTAGTGGGGGAGGAAAGCATAGCTCTATGTTCAGGAGTGTAGACTTCTGTACTGCAGTTTACCCAGCAGTGTGGGGTACTTTCTAGCAGCATTGTGGTAAATTATGCAGTCGTAAACTGTACAGGAGTGTATCACCACACGATATAAGGCGAGTAGAATGTTAGGGTGAGCCCCCAACACCATTCCCTTGTTACTGAGCTGATGAGGTCCAATGGTATTTAGCACGTAGTGACAACAGTTTGACTATGAAGTCTCCAACTCATTCTAGAATCAAAGAGAACGTCAAGAAATCTAGCCTGTGATTTGTTTATTACTTTATGAGCAGAAAGTCAACACTGCGCAAACATCCTGGTAAAATGCGATTCATAAAAGGTGCAAGTACCGATTTTTTCGGAGATATCTGCAACCAATGAGTGTAGAAAGTTTGATCTAGTACATCCATCGTCACCTGTGACAGATCATACACTGCCCAATCCAGACTGTTAATCGACACACAGAAATATCGTCCGCATGCTGGTAAATTTTTACTGGAGGAGGAATAAGTCTCTCCAACTCGGCAGTATAGAGCGCAGAGAGTATGGGACTAAGGATTGCTCCTTGTGGAAAACCTGTTGTGAGGAGACATGGTCCAATTAATTTATTCCGGGAGCAAAGCCAGATGCGTCTTTCAATGAGGAAAGTGCTAATTGCCTGCTGTGGCGGAGTTCCAGCGGTTTACAACTTTCGTAGCAGCACAGATATACATTACAATATGCACTAACAAATTCGAGAAAGACACATGTGACTTTCTCTTTCTGCATAGCTGCGTCATAGATGTCATGGGTTAAAATATTTAAATTGTCATTGTTCCCTTGTCTTTTCGAAACCCATACTGACTTGACTCCAACCACCATTCCATGCAATGTTTGACCATGCGCTCTAAGGTTTTGCTGATGCAGGAAGAAACAGAAATAAGTCTACATGACGTGACCTGCTCTTCATCTTTATGTGGTTTCAGTATAGATATCACAACTTGATTTGTCTAGTCTTTTAGTAGTGCATCATTCATCCAAAGTTGGTTAAATATCTGTAACCGTTTTCAGAGTACTATATCAGGCAAATTCTGTATCATATGATAGTGGATGCCCTCCTTGCCAAGTGTAAAATTTGCTGCTCTCTTAATACTCCTCATCATTTCTCCGCACGAAACTTGTACCACGAGAGGATGACCAAGATCCCTGTGTTCTGGGGGACAAAATGGCTGCTCGACTGCAAAAACTGGCGCTATTAAACTCACAGAGTCTTCTAGACAAGTATCAGTTAATGTCTGAAGATTAGTCGAGTTCTTGTGTCTAAAGAACTTCGATTTTTTCCATATATCAATAAGACTAACAATGTTAGCTAAAGATTCACAAAAAGTTTTCCAGTTGTTCTTTTTAATGTCTTAAGAGTCGTCAAACTCTCTCAACTATTTTCTGAGATGCAAGGAAGTTCTACACTGTCTGCTGTTTCCGAAACGTACTGTACGCGAGTTTTCGCTATCATGTAGTTACAGAGCATTCTGGTGTCCACCAAACAGGGGGCCGTTGCTTCAAAACGATGACTCCTTTTTTCCTTGGAATGGAAGCTGTTGTAGCTTTTTCGATAATTGAAAAAAGCTGTTGATAGGCATCTTTCTAACTCAACAAATTGCTAAAGGAGTAGGTTAACACTTCTAGAATTTAGCAGTGTACAGTAGCTCGTCTGCTTCGTTAATATGCCAGATGCTAGTTGGATTTATGGGGGAATCTATCGCAATTTCCAGAGGGAAATGATCCGAAACAAGAGAGTATTTTTTGACTGCTCACTCCAGTACACTGTGAAAGTTAGCAGAGCATAATGTCAAATCAACGGCTGACGGTCGTCTGTATGTGTTATGTGGCATGGCAGGAGAGGCCTCGGTTACAAGTACTAAAATGTGTCGAGAAGTGTAAGCAAATATCTGCCGCCTACGCCGTCTATTTCACAACGCCATACAGAGTGATGGTGGAGGTACACAAGAAGAAGACATGGCTTTTGAATTTGGCCAAGGATCTGATCCAGAGCAATGTTCCGCAGTTTACACTAAGGAAGATTGTATGTAGCGACAACGGCAAATGGTCCATTAGAGAAGTGTATTACAAGGGCCACTACTTGACAGTCCGTCGTCCGAAGATTGATATCAATTTTTTAAAATTGAATCGTATCCCTAATTAAAATGGCGACACCTCCTTTTCCATCCTCTCTGTCGTGTCTAAGGGTTGCATAGCACATTCGCTGGGACAGTTTCACAAATACAGCCACAAATATGAGACTGGTGCTAAGTGCTCTGTTCGTAATAGCGATCGTGCATTCCACTGGAGAACTTTAAAGCCCATTGTCAGACTTGCAGAAGTCTTCAACGGCATTCTGTGTAAAAACATGTGTCGTTACTGTGTCTTTTCACTTTTTAGTGAAAGAAGGACCTGGAGTATTAAATAACAAAAGCAGCTAATAGCACATTTTCAGTTTGGCTGAGAGGTGGCTAGAGGATTGGGAGGATACAAATTTCTTCGCATTGAGCTCTGTGGAGCCTGAATGTCGTATACCATGCCAAAATCGCTGTACTTGTAAGGACTGCGAGTGATCGTCTTACTTTTCTAAGCCCTGAAAGCTGGATTTTACATAACTGTCTGCTTAGGCTCTGTGTAGAGTCTGTTTTCTGTCATTTGCAAAACTTCTGGTTTCTCACATATTTTAGACCGGTCACTAGGGGAGAGTACTCGAGAGGGACGAATATTAGCAATAATTTGCGCAAATGATGAATGTTGGGACGGAGCATCAAACGCATAAGAAGTACTGTAGGCTTCACTGTGCTTGGTTTCCATGTGCTGCTGGTTAATTGGGCAGCAGCGGTCGGTGGCAGCGTGGTTTCCGTTGCAATGCAAACATTTGAGAGCTCTTCTATGGGAGCACTGTGAAGTCTTGTGTGCGCCTGTGCATTTTGTACAACGTGCTTTACTGCAATACTGTGTAGTAAAATGGAAATATCTAAGGCAATTTTGACACTGCAAAACTGACATACGGTGCAACGTGGCTATCCATATCACACAATCGGGGAAGTTGTTGAGATTGAAACGTTAAGGCATTTAGGTGTGCCAAGGTACTTCACCTTTCTAATTTCTATGACTCACTTGGGGAAACTTCTCATTTCAGTGACTAAGAACCCAGACTTTATTTCTTCAAGGATGTCTTCATCAGATAACTCAATACCAGCATCTCCAGTAATGCTCCACCTCTTCGTAAGAAAATTAGGGATGTAAACCTCCACACCTTTCTGTCAACAGACATCAAGCAACCATAACTTATTTACTGATTGCCCAGGTTTGGTTTCAGTTTTATACGTTTGTTTCTGCCAGTAGCTGAGATATTTAGAATTTCGTGTGTCAAATTATTACTTTCTTTAAACAACCTTCTGTCCATGACTACTGGACACAACTTTCCCATATTACCATTTTCGCCTTCTACAAACACAACACATGGACCCATATCTGTTGATTCATCAACATCTGCATCTACATGTCTACTCTACAAATCATACTTAATTCCCTGGCAGACCTTCACAATAATTTCTATTAGCGCGGAAAATGACGAACACCTATGTATTTCCGTGCGGGCTCTGATTTCCCTTCTTTTAATTCCGATTTAAGTTTTCCGTGATTTCCCTAAATCACTTCAGGCAAATGCTAGGATGGTTCCTTTGAAAGGTCTCGACCGGCTTTCTTCCCTAATCCGATGGGACCGATGATCCTGCTGTTTGGTCCCCTCCCTCAAATCAGCCAACCAAAGTTTTGAACCCTCGTCGGAGGTTCGAGACCTCCCTCGGGCATGGGTGTGTGTGTTGTCCGTAGCGTAAGTTAGTTTAAGTTAGATTAAGTAGTATGTAGGCTTAGGGACCGATGACCTCAGCAGTTTGGTCCCATAAGACTTGACCATAAATTTCCAAAATTTTGAAGTATATTACTAGAACGCTAAGCATATCAAGACAGCATCGCATACAACGAACTTATACTTGGCATCCTGCATTGATATGTTGATGTGTCTGACGGCTATAATTCTACTTTTCATCCCTTTAAAAACAGCTACTCTTCATTTCAAGGGGAGACTCCACTAAAAAAACTTCATTCTTAAAAAAATTTAATAGCTGTTTCACATCTTAGATCCTAAAACGATTTTCCAGTTACAAGTACGTCTAAGAAATGCTTGAAATACAGACTGTGTACGGGGCTGTGGCACACCAGAATATGCCAAAAATGATTTTTGATTTCTATCACGATCAAACAGAAGCATCTTTACTCCGACCTTGGTGTAAACTTAAACTGGGGAAAAAAGTGGGAAGATTTCCAGGAAATTGAAACGAAACAATTGGCAGCCAGTCGTTGGAAATCAATTACTTCGTCTGCTGTGTAAATACAAATTAGGGAATACGCTGAAGTCCTGTTCAGTGCAATCAACAAGCTCCAAGGAAATAGGCACTAGCTTACAATCAGATGTCCCTCCCATTGCACCTCCTCAAGAAGACTTGAGTAAATTTTTATCCAGAACATTCAAGATTGGCAAGGGGACAGGGAGCTTTGTGTCAGAAATGGGCTTTGGCCTCCCCAGAATACGTCTCAGGTATTTTCTTCGCCTTTCTCACATTTCCTACATGTTCTTTCCTATTTAAGTTGTTTGTCATTGTAATCTCTAAGTATTTGGTTGAATTTACGGCATTTAGATCTGATTGATTTACCGTGTAATCGAAGTTTAAAGGATTCCTTTTAGCTCCCATGAGGATGATCTCACGGTTTTCATTATTTATGACCAACTGCCAATTTTCGCACCATACAGGTATCTTATCGGCTATCACCTCTTCTCATGCAGTACCACCTGCATTGACTGCTAATGGCCACGCCCACGTCATCTTCTTTTTGCAACGAGAAACACTCCACTTGTGCTTCTTCATATGCAGCCAACCACAGCATGAGTGGTCGTCCACACCTGTGCAAAGTTGAGCAACAACAACCTCCAAACGCCGCCCCCCCCCTACCCCCCCTCTGCCCTTTTGCTCTGCACTAAGAGGGTGGGTGGTTCTGTGGCGACCTAGCGGTTATCGAGTGTTCCAATGAGGAAACTCGTTGGACTGTGCTGCAGCTCTGCTGTAGTGACAATCCCTCACTCATTCAGCTCTAGACTTATGTTATGTACACATGTGTTGTGATGTGTCCATGTCTGATAATAAAACATGAACATTTGGTAGTCACGGTCTCCATTACTCCAGCTGGAGAATCCTTACCGATGACTGCTCTATTCTTACATCACCCAAGATGGTCATTCATATCACACTGGATGGCAGAGCTTGCATAGATAAGTTTCTCGATGTTGATTCCTGAAAGTGAGTGCACACTACAGTATTTTTTTAAATTGTTCTTGGGTGGTTCTGCACACGTATGGCCATCCAGTAACACAGGAGCCGTTTAAGCGTCGAACAGTGCAGTTATCTTTGAAAAATAATGACATAATTGCAGCAACTCATGGGATGAAAGCACTACCTTCATACCGCTAAATTTGGGATTTTAAAACACTACCACTGTGTTGAACACTTCACTAGAGGACATGGTAACAACCATATATTCACTCTGACTCACATTTAAAATGTATGTTGTAAGTAGGCTGTTTAGGTTTTTTTATTGGTAACGCAACCTCTGTATGAAAATCACTGGCTGTGCTGTGTGCAGTCTGTGGCTGCTTTGCATTGTTGTAATACTTGCTATTGTAGTGTTGGGCAGCGGCAGCTGGATGTGAACAGCGCGTAGCGTTGCGCAGTGGGAGGTGAGCCGCCAGCAGTGGTAGATGTGGGGAGAGAGATGGCGGAGTTTTGTAATTTCTCATGAACTGCTATATATATTATGACTATTAAGGTAAATACATTGTTTGTTCTCTTAAAAAATAAAAAAAAAAGGATACTGTACAGTGGAGAAAAAGTATTTTTGACAGAGGATGTGAACAGAATACAGAAAGCAGGCTTAGATAGGACTTTTGGGAATAATGATGAACGAAGGGAGATCTCCATGCAAAATACTGCAGTAAAACAAACCCTGTCCTTTCCTTTTGTGTTATCCCACTATGTGTTTGTGTACCCTTGTGTATTTGTTTTCTTCCTGTCTCTGTGTAGTTTCATAGAATTTTTTCTTCTTTTAATATTAAGCTACATTCACTATGATGAGGAATACTGTTATCCTCAAATATAATTGGCATTAATAATATGTTATTTACCTTATAAATATGCTTACACATTATTTATTCTGTTTTGTTTTAATGCTCATGTGTGAAGTTGATGTTTCGAAAGTGATTCTGATCTTTTATTTTTGTACTCATGTCATAATTCCTGTAACACTGATGTATATGTTTATTTCTATTCTTTTGTAAAGCCTGTACTACAAATGTTATCTGCATTGTTATGTTTTTAATGATGTATTTTGTACCTTTGTAAGTATATTTTCGTGTTATAATATTGTAATTGACACCAGTTAATCAAATTAAGTAACTTGTAAGTTCCATTTCACTGCACACGTTTCTGTTGGCCATAATGTATGCACAGTATGTGAGAAGTTGGGACTGTTAATGTTTGCATGTGTGTTAATAATTCAGCAAGGGACTGGATAACAGCATTGCTGGTTCTAAGGACAATTCCAAAAACTTTGTGAGTGCACAAGTGGTGGTTTATGGACTTGCTATATTCTTCGCAAGACTCTTCGATGGTGAATGTGCACCTGCACAATCGCAACAGATGGCTGCTGGCCATCTCTACAAGGACTACAGTGGGTCTGCATCTATGATGACCCACCATCGCCATTATTTCTACAAGGACTGCAGTGGGTCTGCACCTCTGGTGGCCCACCAATACCACAATCTCTACCAGGACTCCAGTGGGTCTGCTCTGTGATGACCTACCTACCAATACTCTTCAAAACTTCGATTGACTCTGCTGTGGGTTTGCTCTGTTGTGGCCCATTACCTGTCAGCATGTCAAGAGTCAGCACTGTCTTTCCGTTGGAAGGACAACACTACTTCTTCAAGACTGCATGGAAATCCACTACTTCTGTGTGCAATTTCTTTTACTAATGAGACTTTGTGAAAAAAAACTGTTATTACTATTATGATGAATGATCAGGACTATCTTTATGGACTGTGAGAAAATTTTAGCTTTTGACCAACGTTGTATGAATAAGTGTGTGCATTTGATTTCTTTGTTATTGTAATTACGAAAAATTTTTTCAAATCTGTATTGGCCACTGCCCAAACCAATTTGTAAAAATTTTTTTGTGGGGAGCATGGGGGCTATGTAAGTAGGCTGTTTAGGTTTTTTTATTGGTAACGCAACCTCTGTATGAAAATCACTGGCTGTGCTGTGTGCAGTCTGTGGCTGCTTTGCATTGTTGTAATACTTGCCATTGTAGTGTTGGGCAGCGGCAGCTGGATGTGAACAGCGCGTAGCGTTGCGCAGTGGTGGATGTGGGGAGAGAGATGGCGGAGTTTTGTAATTTCTCATGAACTGCTATATATATATTATGACTATTAAGGTAAATACATTGTTTGTTCTCTATTAATATCTTTCATTTGCTAACTATCCCTATCAGTAGTTAGTGCCTTCCGTAGTTTGAATCTTTTATTTAGCTGGCAGTAGTGGTGCTAGCTGTATTGCAGTAGCTCGAGTAACCAAGATTTTTGTGAGGTAAGTGATTTGTGAAACGTATAGGTTAATGTTAGTCAGGGCCATTCTTTTGTAGGGATTTTTGAAAGTCAGATTGCGTTGCGCTAAAAACATTGTGTGTCAGTTTAAGCACAGTCTTGTATAATTGTTCAAAGGGGACGTTTCAATGTTACTGATAATATCTCTTCAACAGGCGAGTCATGCTATCGTAACCACAAAAGTGGTGCGGACGTTGGTGATGGCAAGAACTTAAACTCCTGGAGACTGGTTTAAATCTGTTGAGCGTGACAGTGATCGGTTTGCAATGCAGCAAAATATCAAAAGTATTGTCGTTTGTGTAATTACTTTACGAGGTCCTGTGTAGGGCAGGTGTAATACCAGTCAGACAGTATCATCACACAGTATTACGTGGTCACAGTTCGGCACAGCTTTATGGACAAAGATTTTCTGGATCCATGCACCTGCAGTGGTGGTATCTTTATGTGTGCAATATGCTACCTGATTTAACGGAAAAGCTGCAGCAGTTCTTTGTCTGTGGGCAACAAGGAAATCAGCTTCAACATTATCCACGCCGTCCGCAGCTCGTGGTCGTGCGGTAGCGTTCTGGCTTCCCACGCCCGGGTTCCCGGGTTCGATTCCCGGCGGGGTCAGGGATTTTCTCTGCCTCGTGATGACTGGGTGTTGTGTGATGTCCTTAGGTTATTTAGGTTTAAGTAGTTCTAAGTTCTAGGGGACTGATGACCATAGATGTTAAGTCCCATAGTGATCAGAGCCATTTGAACCATTTTTTGTCCACGCCATGCAGATGTCAGACGTCTGTTGTGTATTGTGCGATGAAGTCCAAATTGCTGAAACGTCAAGGACAACAGTATTTTGTGGGATTTCGAATAGAATCCAGAAAGGAGCGATGATCTGTATAAATTGTCAAAGATCTGTTCTCAGTGTCATCTTTAAAGCAGAGTATTGCTTCATAGACCTCCAACAGTTCTCTGTCATAGTTAAAACCACTCATGTTGTGAGTCTGTCAGATTTTTGGGAAAGAAACGTAGTGGTTGTTGCGAGACAGCTATTGGCTGTTTGAGGACAGTGCGTGTGTGTGTGTGTGTGTGTGTTGTTTGGGGGAAGAGACCAAACTGCGAGGTCATCGGTATCATCGGATTAGGGAAGGAAGTCGGCCGTGCCCTTTCAAAGGAACCATCCCGGCATTTGCCTGGAGCGATTTAGGGAAATCACGGAAAATCTTAATCAGGATGGCCGGACGCGGGATCGAACCATCGTCCTCCTGAATGCGAGTAGAGGACAGTGCCAATCGCAAATTACTTGCGTCTGTGGTGGCCATGAATTGGACAGTGGGTTATGGCCTGTGAAAGGCAGTCTCTAATTTTGTCAAACGCATGTTGCATATGTGGAGTCCAGTTAACAGTCTTTTTGCCCGAGGTGTGCTTGCCCGCAAACGCATCTGTAAGAGGTACTTGTGTGGTGGATGCAGTAGGCAGGTGTCTCCGATAAAAATTTATCATGCCAAAGAATCAACTTAAGTCATAAAAGGTCTATGATCATGGCAGGTGACAAATGAAATTCGCATGTTGAGGTGTAGGCCGAAACCAAAAGTCCAAGGGAGGTAACTTGAAATTGTCCAAAGTGACATTTATTATCGTTAATGACAACGCCAATCGAAAAGTAGTTGGAGATGATCTTCGTGTTACTCTTGGAGCGCAGAGAAAACTGAAATGTCATTCAATTAAATATAGCACAAGAGGAATTTAAAAACAACACTGTCTATAAATCTTTGCCAGGTTTGTCTGTGTGGCATCTAAACAAATTCTTACAGTCTGAAATGGGTGATGACAGCTGTCTTTGGAACACCCTTAGGGTACATTGGGATCTGTGAATATGCTTTCTTACACCCCAACACTCTGAAAACTGAGGTATCTGCCAATTAATATGCAAAGTCCTGAATATTTTAGACGTGATAACTGTCCAGTACTGTAAGAGAGTTAAGCGCCTGATAGTTGCCACATGGTCGATAAGAGCGATCATTCTTGGGTACGGACCAAATGCATGAGTCCCATGACTAGTGGAATGTCTAACAATCTCAGCTTGCAATAACTCCTCCAAAATCAAGAGAGCCATACGGAGTCTATCAAGAGCCAGTCTACGCATCTCGTGTCGGAATGGAAGATCTGGTGTGCTGTTTATTTTGTTAATTCAACAATTACTGGCAGCACACTGTTGGCACTGCACATGAGGATTAGGTGGGGCAGGGAAAACTGCAGGTGCACAGGCACTAGAAGAGCAGTACACTTGACTAACCTGTACAGGTGCTGATGAAGCTGTGGCAGGCTGCTCTGGTGGTGTGTGAGTGTCTTCTGCAGCCTATGCCATATCTGCTGACTTCTTTGTGAAGAGATCCTATGTGAGCTGTTCCAGGTATGTATACACAGCACTGAACTCGTCTGCTGATATGTGAATTTTGACGTATATCTTAAGGTTATCTTCTCGTAGTTGAAACATTTCCTTATATGTGTCAAAGTATTGCTCGATAGTTCATTATAATTCTAGCGCCGAGGACATGCAGTCTTGAAGTATCTGTCGACAGTGGTCGTACGTGTCAACTGAATTGACAGTTTGCAAGTTGAGGTCCGTACTCATCGATTGCGAGACGGTTGGTGGAGTGCTAACAAATCCAGTGGGAGAACGTTCACTGCTGTGAAGGTAAAGAGTTCCAGGAGACAAATGGAGAGCGAAATGAAAATACCTTCGAAAATCAGTCCCCAGCACTGGTTTGTTGGCATCAGCGATGAAAAATTTCCAAGAGAACTTGTCTTCTAAACTGAAGTCCGAGGTTCGAGGTGTAGTTCCGTACACTGCGATGCGTGAATCTTTTGCTGCGCGAATTTTCAAGGCAGACAATATTTTTTCTGTTGGTGATAAATCACTTGGAATAAAGCTCGCCTCGCACCCCTTGTCAACGAGAAAATATTGACTGGAATTGCAGTCCAAGATGTAGAGTCTACCATGTGGAGCCAGTATAAAACGAGATTGATTCACATGGCGAGGCATTAGGCAACTTGAATTTCTGGGACGATTGTTCTCCCCGTTTGGGTAGTCATAGAATGCCCTGCAGTTGCGAGCTCTATCGCCAAAACGTGTGTGCAACCAACAGGGGCATGGTCCCATCATTTTGTCTGCAGGCAAAGTGTCGTTACCGGCCGGCCTTCTGTTTGTTTTAGCCTGTTGAAAGTCGTTGCCGAGCGGTTGGGAGTGACGTCATCTTGGGATTTGTACGCGAGCACTTGGCACTGTTTGGCTGCTTCCTGCCACGAGTACGCCGTGTGCCCTGCCTAAGGCGTACTTGCTCATTGTTGTCCTATGAATTCATGTACTGTCAATGTTGCAATGCTGCAAGAAGTCAGTCTGCTAAAATTAATCTTCTCTCCAATGATTCACGCTCATGCAAGAACATTGCTAATGTAACTGAGCTAACTTCACAATACATAATGTCCACAAAATGTGATCTGCCATGAGCGCTGCGTCAAGTAACTGTCGAAGATGTCTCCCGAGTTGAGAAGGTGTTTTTGTGCCTAAACATTTGTTACAGATAACTTCATGTAGTTACTGTTCAGGTGTTTGGGCGAGACGTTGAATGAGTGAGGTCTTCACCGCATCGCATCTGTTGATTGATGGGGGTGACAATATAACACCACTAATGAGGTGTTCATGCTCGCTGAGGTGGCGCAGGTGAACTTTAAACTGTCATCAGTAAGGCTATGATTGTGGAATATGCATTTTGTGACAGCAAATCACATGTTTGATTGCTCTGGGGCAGAAGTGTGGCAACTAGGGAGATGAAATAAGCTGCACAGGGCTGCTGTGAAAAAACTGAGGTCCATATAACACATTATTCGGTTGTAGAGCCACGACGGTTGAGATCTAATGTGAAGGAAGACCGCAGCACTAAGGTAAAATCAGGCAGTGTTACGCCCCAGTGTCTCCATCAGCTGAGAGATGGAACCACTGCATAGAAGTAGCCGCTGCAGGTATAGGGGTAAGTCGCCGTGTGCACCATGCAAAATATCAGAAAATGACAGGTCTGCCACCATGACATATCCTGCCTCGACGTATCTGCCGCCAAGTCCATGGATTTATGTAATCTGGCGATTTTATTATGAGACAGCCATCGAATCCCAGCATTTAGCAGAGATTGTTGCCTGACACGTTCGTATGAGTTGCTAATTATGGGTGTATGATGTAATTCACATCGTCAGATGCAATGAACTCACAATCCATTCTTGAGTTTTTGTGTCGGTGTGCCTCTAGACACATAGTCAAAGTCTCTTTCATATTCTGCATTTGAAAAAGAGCCACCTGTCAACATCAGTTAATAGCTCCATTTTGACATGCGTCTTTTTCAACATGGTGTCCCACAAAAGCCCTGGCACAGTGTAATAGAAGGCAGGATACAGAATGTGTGTTGTCACGCATACACTCTAAAATTTCTGGAATATATCGAGAAGCAAGTGTATGTCTGTATAAAAGTAAATTGCTCTAGCCAGGAAAAACAGAAAGCTTTGCTTACTCCCCTAAATCAGAGATGCTGAATTCATGCCAAATTTCCACTGCTTGCCGTAATCCACATCTGTTTCGGTATTGCCTGTTAGGTTTCTAGTGAATACGGCTATGTTGAACAATATAGTTTTGTTGAGTCTCTCCACGGAATCCAGATGTTCATATGGGTAGACTTCATTCTTTCTCATGGGCTGAAACTTTACTTCACTAGGATGTGTAGCTCTAATGATGTGCATGTCCTCCTGATACATTGTCTCAGGAAGTTCCGAAGTGGCACATGCATAAATCGAAGCGAGTCCAGGAACTGTAGCATACTATTCTTGGTCATTCGCTTAGAGAATGAAACGTATTTCTCAGTGCTACCAGGCAAGTCACTAACCTTATCATTGTCCAAGCCATAACCAACAAAATGCTGAGTGTTGAAATGAGCATAATACCCGCACAAATTGTGGAGGAAAATGGGTATTGCCATGGCACTTTGTATTTCAAGTTGCATGTGTTGTGTGCTACACCATGGAACTTCCTTATTAAATGACAATGATCTCTGCATGAAGTTCTCTGTCTAATGGCAGCCTAAAAATATGAGTCAACAGCAATCTTCTCCTGTGGTTCGGTCATTGGAATGTTGCTATGATAAATGCAGTCAACATTCCTTGCAAGCTGTGTGAGCTAAACGAGCAACCATCGCACAGGATTTTCCCTGATATGAACCGAAATGATTGAAATTTGACTCAAATGAGCACACTACTTGGCATGCTGCTGCATGTAATAGGTACTGTTCTGTGAAGGCTGTATGGGAGGCAGTGCGGTCACCCTTAATAGTGCGCCTTTGGAGTGAAAAGACACTCAAAGTTAGCATGTACTAGAAAGGGGCACACTCCTGGTGGTGGGTGTTCTTAAACTTTAAAAACGTGTTTTCCTGAGTAGGTATTTTGACATGTATCATTTACTGGCTAGATCAGTCTGTTAGATGCTTTTTTTTAAACGGTCACTCCTAGTAAATGAGTTGAAACACCTAGAACAATAATGTTTCCAGAATGAGATTTTCACTCTGCAGCGGAGTGTGCGCGGGAAGTTTCAACAATAATGTTGTTTATAGCTATCTTTACTCAGTTGGGAGGAAAGTAAGGGGGACATGTTCTTTATCTCTCCCTTGTAGAGTAATAGCCAGTCTACGTATTCTCATACTGATTGGCTACTTTTAAAAGGTAGAGGGGCCCAACGACTAGTTGCCTGCTAAAAAAAACTGAAAATAGTTCACTCATATCTTGGCAAGATTTCAAAATTCAGTAAAGATTGACAACTTGCTTTAAAAGTCCATAAATGTAAAATTTTATACTTCATGTAATGCAAAAAACATAGGACGCTGTAACTACAATATCAATGAATTACAACTGAATTCCATCAACTTTTAAAAATACCTAGGTTAACAATTTGTAGAGATATGAAACAGAATGATCACATTGGCTCAGTCATAGGTAAAATGGGAAGATGACTTCGATTCATTGGTAGGATATTGGGAAGATGCAACTAACCTATGAAGAGACTCTTTGCAAAACATTTGCGAGATAATGCTAAAGTGTGTGGGACCCATACCAAGTAGAACTGATACAGGGTATTGAACGTATACAAAGAGGAGCAGCGCAAATGGTCACAGGTTTGTTTGACTCAGAGGAGAGCATCTCTGAGATGCTGAAAAGCCTGAACTGGCAGACTTTTGAAGATATACACCACCTAACTTATGAAGTTTAAAGAACCAGTAATAAGTGAGCATTATATATATATATATATTACTACCCTGTAGATAGCCCTCTCAGATCGTGAAGAAGATATAATTAGGCAAACTAAAGTGTTCATAGAAACATTTAAGGAATCATTCTTCCACAATCCATATACAAACTGAATGGGCAGAAACCGTAATACATTGTAAAAAGGCAGTAGCCTCTGCATGCACTTTACAATTATTTGCATAGAATAGATGAAGTTGCTGACATATGTTCCTATTTTTGATAGTCCAGATTTTGTACGGTACTAAATGAGGGAAGTGGCATAGTGGTTAAGACAACAGACTCATCCTCAGTCAGATGGCGCTTGAAATTCGCTGTCCATCAAGATTTAACTCTATTGTGGTTTATATAAATTGTGTAAGGTAAATACAGGGTGACCTAGATGTCCGTTAACATTTGATAATGCATCAATTTACGGAATAATGTAGGTAGAAAGGTAAAAATTGATACATACACATGAAAATACAAGGGGCTTTATTGAAGCCAAAAACGAGTACAAAAACGGGCTAACAAATGGCGCTGGACAGGCGCACATCAGTAATTCTGCATGAGAATCGAGTATAAAATGAGCTGTAGTGAGAGGCAGTCAGATCATCCCTAACCTGGCTGATAAGCAATTGCAGGAAGGTACAACTGTTATGCAGGATGGCGTTCCACCCCACACTGCTACATTGTGAAAGATCTCTTGCATGCATCATTGGTGAGGACTGCTTACTGAGCTGCCATGTCTTAAGCTTGACCTTCAGTCTACATGATTATTAATTGTGGGGTTACCTGAAGTCACAGGTCATCTGACCTCTTTAGAGATGCTAAAAGACAACACCCTATGGCAGTTTCCCACCATACCAACTGTTATGCTGTATGGTGCTGTTCAAAACATTGTCTCTCGGCTGTAGGTATTGTTGATGTATGGTGGTTGTCATGCTGGGCATTTGTTATAAATAACATCATATTTACTAAAAATCAGTTACTATGCTAACTATTGCTTTTGTATGATGGCGTCCTCTTGGGTAAAATATTCTGGATGTAAAATAATCTCTGGGCAGGGACTACTCAGAAGGACGTCGTTATCTGGAGAAACAAAACTGGCGTTCTATGGATTGGAGTGTGGAATCTCAGATCTCTTAATTGGGTAGGTAGTTTAGAAAATTGAAAAATGGAAATGGATAGGTTAAAGTTAGATATAGTGGGAATTAGTTAAGTTCAGTGGCAGGAGGAATTAGAGTTCTGGTCAGGTGAACACAGGGTTATAAATACGAAATCAAATAGGGGTAATGCAAGAGTAGGTTTAATAATGAAAAAAATTGTACAGGTAAGCTACTATGAACAGCATAGAGAACACATTGTAGTAGCCAAGATAGACACAAAGCCCACGCCTACCACAATAGTGCAAATTTATAGCTTCACAAATGACGAAGAGATTGAAGAAATGTGTGATGATAAAGAAGAAATTATTCTGATAGTGAAGAGAGACGAAAATTGAATAGTCAGTTGCGACTGGAATTCGATAGCAGGAAAAGAAAGAGAAGGAAAAGTAGAAGGTGAAAAAGGAATTGAGGGTAAGAAATAAAAGAGGAAGCCACCTGGTAGAATTTTGCACAGAGCGTAACTTAATCATAGCTAACACATGGTTTAAGAATCATGAAAGAAGGTTGTATACGTGGAAGAGGCTTGGAGACATTGGAAGGTTTCAGATAGATTATATAATGGTAAGACAGAGATTTAGGAACCAGGTTTTAAATTGTAAGCCATTTCCAGGGGCAGATGTGGACTCTGACCACAATCTATTAGTTATGAACTATAGATTAAAACTGAAGAAACTGCAGAAAGGTGGGAATTTAAGGAGATAGGACCTGGATAAACTGAAAGAACCAGAGTTTGTGGACAGTTTCAGAGAGATCATTAGGGAACGACTGACAAGGATGGTGGAAAGCAATACAATAGAAGAAGATGAAACAGTGAAGGCAGCAGAGGATCAAGTAGGTAAAAAAAACAAGGGCTAGTAGAAATACATGAATAACATAAGAGATATTGAAATTAATTTACGAGAGGAAAAAATATAAAAATGAAGTAAATGAAACAGCCAAAAAGGAATACAAACGTCTAAAAAATGAGATCGATAGGCAGTACAAAAAGGCTAAGCAAGGATGGCTAGAGGACAAATGCAAGGATGTAGAGCCTTATACCACTACGTTCAAATGGTTCAAATGGCTCTGAGCACTATGGGATTTAGCTTCTGAGGTCACCAGTACCCTAGAACTTAGAACTATTTAAACCTAACTAACCTAAGAACATCACACGCATCCATACCAGAGGCAGGATTCGAAACTGCGACCGTAGCGGTCGCGCGGTTTCAGACTGTAGCGCCTAGAACCGCTCGGCCACTCCGGCCAGCTATACCACTAGGGGTAAGATAGATACTGCCTACAGAAAAATCAAAGAGACCTTTGGAGAAAAGATAACCACTTGCATGAATACCAGATGGAAAACCAGTCCTAAGTAAAGAAGGGAAAGCAGAAAGGTGGAAGGAGTATATAGAAGGTCTATCTATACAAGGTAAATGTACTTGAGGGCAACATTATGGAAATGGAAGAGGACGTAGATGAAAATCAAATGGGTGATAGGATACTGCGTGAAGAATTTGACAGGGCACTGGAAGATCTAAGTCAAAACAAGACCCAGGAGTAGACAACATTCCATTAGAACTACTGATAGCCTCGCGAACGTCAGCCCTGACAAAAATCTACCATCTGGTGAGCAAGACGTATGAGACAGGCTAAATACCCTCAGACTTCAAGAAGAATATAATAATTCCAATCCCAAAAATGGTTCAATTGGCTCTAAGGACTATGGGAGTTAACATCTGAGGTCATCAGTCCCCTAAACTTAGAACTACTTAAACCGAACTAACCTAAGGACATCACACATATCCATGCCCGAGGCAGGATTCGAATCTGCAACCATAACAGCAGCGCGGTTCCGAACTGAAGTACCTAGAACTGCTCGTCCACAGCGGCCGGCTCCAATCCCAAAGAAAGCAGGCATTGAAATTACCGAACTACCAGTTTAATAAGCCACAACTGCAAAATACAAACACGAATTCTTTACTGTCGAATGGAAAAACTGATAGAAGTTGACCTCGGAGAAGATCAGTTTGGATTCCATAGAAGTGTTGGAACACGTGAGGCAATACTGACCCTATGAGTTATGTTAGAAAATAGACTAAGGAAAGGAAAACCCTCGTTTCTAGCATTTGTAGTCTTAGAGAAAGCTTTTGAAAATGTTGACTGGAATACTCTCTTTGAAATTCTGAAGGTAGCAGGGGTAAAATACAGGGAGCAAAAGGCTATTTAAATATTTACAGAAACCAGATGGCAGTTTTAAGTATCGAGGGGCATAAAAGGGAAGCAGCAGTTGGGAAAGGAGTGAGACAGGGTTGTAGCCTATCCCCGATGTTATATGTCTGTATATTGAGCAAGGAGTAAAGGAAACAAAAGAATCGATCTGTATACTGAGCAAGCAGCAAAGGAAACAAAATAAATATTTAGAGTAACAACTAAAATCCTTGGAGAAGAAAAAATACTTTAAAGTTTGCTGAAGTTTGTCAGAGACAGCAGAGGACCTGGAAGAGCAGCTGAACGGAATGGACAGTGTGTTGAAAGGAGGATATAAGATGAACATCAACAAAAGCAAAACGAGGATAGTCGAATTACATCTGGTGACACTGAGGGAATTAGATTAGGAAATGAGACAGTTATGGTAGTAGATAAGTTTTGCTATTTGGGGAGCAAAATTACTGATGATGGTCGAAGTAGAGAGGATATAAAATATAGACTGGCAGTGGCAAGGAAAGCGTTTCTGAAAAAGAGAAATTTGTTGACATGCAGTATAGATTTAAGAGTCAGGAAGTATTTTCTGAAAGTATTTGTATGGAGTATAGCCATGTATGTAAGTGAAATATGGACGATAAATAGTTTGGACAAGAAGACAATAGACTCTTTCGAAATGTGGTGCTGTAGATGGATGTTTAAAATTAGATGGGTAGATCAAGTAACTAATGAAGAGGTACCGAATAGAACTGGGTAGAATAGGAATTTGTGCACAACTTGACTAGCTGAAGGGATCGGTTGGTAGGACATGTTCTGAGGCATCAAGGGATCACCAGTTTAGTATTGGTGGGCAACGTGGAGGGTAAAAATCGTAGAGGGAGACCAAGAGATGAATACACTAAGCAGATTCAGAAGGATGTAGGTGGCAGCAGTTACTTGGAGATGAAGACACTTGCACAGGATAGAGCAGCAAGGAGAGCTGCGTCAAATCAATCTCTGGACTGAAGACAACAACAACTTATATTATTTAGTGAAGTATTGAATTTTCAAATTTGAACAGACTTTTGGGACTTTTGGGTCACTTTGTACATAGGTAACTCCATAGAAAATGGTTACAGCTGATTTCTTTCCCTACTAATTACCAGTGACATGTGCTGTGTCTCTAATGATGTAATTGCCTGCTAGGTGTTAAACTTTAAACTTTCTTTCCTTGCAAGGAAACAACATGGTCTTGTGGTAAGACATCAAAAGCACATTTCGGAAGGCAGCCATTCAAAGCTCTGTCAGTTGTCCACATTTTGGTTTTCCATGGTGTCCTTAAATCACTTGATGCAAATTCCAGAAACCTTCTTTTGAAAAAGATATGGCCAGTTTCATGCCCTGTGCTCCAAATATAAGACCACAATAGCACTGTTTTCTCTGCCAATGTTACACTTACATGCTAAGCTTGGCAGTCATTTTAGTGATAGTGGTCTTCTATTTAGAGGTAACACTCATTCACAAAGACCCAGTGTTTATGCTGAATTTTTCTTTCACTACCATATTTACAGATTGCAGTGCCAGAAGAGATCTTCATATTTTCATTACAGTAGGTGTAGTAGCTCTTGATATCCTTAGTAGGTTTATGACAGCTACAATGAATGCATTATCTATATAGACACCACATGTATGAAATGCTATGATGCTATATCAGTACAAAATTATATTGATTACAAACATACTGGTGGGATTGTAAGCTGTCACAGATATTATAGTATATGAGGCAAACAAAAGACAAAGTACAACTTAAATTTTGGCAGAAAGCACAATGACTGTCAAAAATAAAAAAATATTCTCATCTAGTGTAATGAGACACCTAACATAACTGTGTGACCAGAATTCGAGACATTTCATTACAATGAATGTGATAAAGTACAGTGCTTAAGTTACTTCCACAGAGGGTACATACAATAACTACAAATGTTCTAGTAACTGAAATTATTGTGCATGAATCTATGTATGATGAAAGATACACATTATAATAATTTAGACTATCTTTAACTTCTCCTGTTCAATTTAGAGATGTGTTATCTCACACTTATATGTATTTTTAAGCTGTATTCTTACCATATTTCGAATGTAAGGTATTTAATAATTATTTATGGATATTATATACATACTTATCGCCTGAAATTAATTTAATAAATCTGCTCACTCTTACATTTCCCTTCAGTTTTTCACAAATTATGACTTATATAAATAGGTATACGCCAGTTATGTAATTAATAAATGACATTATACCAATGAAACATGAAATTCATCTATGATTAGTGGTATCTTTTTTTTAACAAATCAATAAATTCTATTTTAGTTAAAATTTTGTGTAATGTTCTTCTAAATTTATTGAGTTTTAATGTCAGAATATCTATCTATCTATACCCAGATTCCACTCCAGCTACTGCTGAGTATGGGTGCTGACGAGTCCTCTCCATTTGTCTCGATTCTCCTCCCACTTCTCTTCCTCCACTTGCTGCCAGGTCACACCTCTCCTTTTCACAGATATTCTCACTCCCATTTTCGATGGTGTTCTTGGGCGCCCTCTAGGTCTTTTTCCATCCATCTTTAGTTTTTCCATAATTTTGGGGAGTCTCTGCCCACACATCCTCTTAACATGCCTGTGGCATCTTAATCTCTTTTTTTTTCAATTTCTTCTCTCATACTTTCTTGTTTATGGTCCTTTCTGTCATTGCTCTGTCCATTCATGTTTTGTGAGAATATGTAACTCAAAAATACCCTACATCAAGTCAGTTTTTCAGGATGCAGTTGTGGAAACATCTTTGGCTATTTAGGTATAAAGCATAGTAAATGGCATTAATCATAGCATTTTCAACAGCAAATACAGGAAGGGATGTGGTAAATAAAACAATGGAAAATATAAAAAGCAAACATGTTAGAAATTTGTACCTTGAATGAAACAGTTATGTTACAAACACTATTTCAATGTGCATAACCTAAATTTGATATAAATGTTTCTGCATTAACATATGATCATGTAATAACTACTGACAATACATTTGTAAATCAAATAGGGAGAAACTTCTGAATATAAGTTCCACAATATATAGAAGTATAGAGATTTTTATTGAAAGTAAAGAAAAATCAGTAACTACTGTTTCCTTAATTTATTAAAAGTAGTGCTGTTACAGATTTTGAACTGATGTGTTCCTCTCCAGATGACTGTTCAAAATACACTATCTACATAGTACTGATATGTTCAACAACAGTATAATTTTCTTCTGACTTAATGACAAGTTAGTACAATACAACCACCTTTTAAATAGATAAATAATAGATAAATGAATTATATCATTGTTCTTATACTAAAAAAATCTTATGTTGGTGTTGCAGGAATTGCATCTATTTTTAGAAGGCTTCATATTATGGCTAACAATGGAATGGACACTTTTATAATTTTCAAGATGCACTGCAAAGACATCTTTGTAAAAGGGTAATGACTGCCAAATAATATTTATGTTAGTTATTTTGCAACATGCAGTAAAGTTGGCAAGATATAAATTTTACAATACCTACTTCCCATTACAATTTCTGTGGGTCTGTGTAATGGTATTGACATGAGCCAGTATTGTTAAATGGAACTATGTAAAATTCTTTTTTGAAAAATGCCACCATTCTTATGCAAATATTGTTTTAGGCGCTTGTAAACGAAAGTAGTTTGCAGACATTACAGCCACATAATTGGAGGAAATGCTAAATGACCAACAACATTTTGCATAAAAGCTTAACAGGACAATTAATGAAGTTTGATTCACAATCTGACAGCTTTCTTAAGAATAAATGACAGTGAGATCTTTCATTTCCTGTGTGTAGCTGATGTGACAAGGATTATACACTGCCCAGTCACAGTAATGTGCCCACCTTTCAAAAGCCCAAATAACTACCTTCTGCAGAGCAGATGGCTGCAAGACGTGCAGGAAGAGAGTCAATGTGGATCTGAAAGTTACCAACAGAGATTGGAAGCCACATTCATGCCAGTGCCAAGGCCAACTGTACTAGGTTTCTCGGTTGAGGATCCATGGTGCAAATAGCCCAATGAAGGTCATGCCATAAATTCTCGATTGGGCTTAAATCTGGGAAGTTTGGTGATTAGGGGTGTATGGTTAACTCATCCTGGTGCTTTTTAAACCACACACATAGCCTACATTGCGAGTTGTGTGACACATTGCATTATCCTGGTGGGAAATGCCATTGTGATGAGGAAAAACAAACTGAACGCAAGGGGGTACATGGTGTCTAAGGACAGATGCTTACTTGTATTGATCCATCGTACCTTCCAGAATGACGAGATCACACAGGGAACGCCACAAAAAGATTCCCCCGACCATAAGGCTCCCTCCTCCGTTCCAGTGCCTTCCAGAGATTGTTGCAGAGTAGTTGGTTTCAGCCCGTTGAAGCATAAAACGCGATTCATCTGAAAATGCCACATGTCGCTAATCAGTGGACGTCCAGTTGTGGTACTGGCCTGCAAATTCCAGCCTTTGTTGCCAGGATACAGCAGTCAGCACAGGTGCATGAACTAGGCGCCTTCTGCAGAGGCACATAAGCAGCAATGTTCCCTAAATGATCGCTGAGGAGACATTGTTGGTAGCCCCTTGATTCATCTAGGGGGCCAATTGCTCAATAGTTATATGTCTATTCGCCCATACGCATCTGCACAGCCAGTGTCCATCTCTGTCATCTATGACTTGTGGTGTACCGCACTTTCCTTGGCGCCAGTTTTGAATAGCACCATTTTACCATGCACAATATTGTTTAATCACAGGGGTTTGCGAACAGTTTACAAATGTAGCAATTTCGGAAATGCTTCTATCCTTGGCCCAAGAGCCAATGATCATGCCCTTTCAGACATCAGATAAATCACTCCGTTTGCACATCATGACCATGGCTATGCTGTTTTCTGTGCCTCGCCCCCCCCCCCCCTGGCATTCTCTATTTACCCTCCACTACTAGTGATACCACCTGCTGCCTGTGGATGCTTATTGCACACTGATGTTGAGCGTAAGCTGTGGTCACATTAATGTAACTGAACCATATATGTGTATATATATACAAAAGCAGTAAATTCACAAACTCACCAAATAGCTGAAGTTTTGAAAAGTACCTACATCAAATAAGACTGAGAACCATTCTAGTTTTTAGTGAAATCCATTTTTGAGTTAACAATCATTTGGTATGTACGAAATTAGCCTTCCAACTTTAATGAAGAAAGTAGAACCTAAACCAAGACCTGCGAAAGCATAGTACCTGGATATGAAGCTAAGTATTTGATAAATATGAACCCAGTAGCTCCTAAACTGTGCGGGCTTCCTAAATTGTTCAGGGAAGACCGATTTTCACAAACTCTTGTGTCAACCTACACTCTACCAAACAACAAAATTACCAAACAAATTTTGTATCAAAACCGAGACAATATTTAAATCTTAGTTTGGGACTGTAAATTCAGTGGACCTCATTAACAAAATTAAAGACTTCCATAATCCACATATTGCGAAACTAATATGTTTTGACTTGAGCAGCTCATTTACAAAAACATACCAGTTAAATAATGGCTCGATATTTTGACAGAACTTCTATACAGAGCACGTGTCAATCCTGTACAAGTAGAAAACATAAGACTGGCCAACCTGTCATGTTTGCAAATAAATTATTCTCCTGTCGGAGGCACTCTATAGAAGCAGCTAGATGGCTTGGCAGTGGGGTCTCGTCTCAGTCCTCTTTCAGCAGAAATCTCCAAGGACCATTTTGGAGAACATTTCCTACATAACGAACCTCTAAGTAACAATATCACATGTTGGTACAGACATGTAAATGATGTACTGTGTCTGTGGACTGGTACCGAAAGACAACTGAACACATTTCTAGAATATCGAAACTCACAACACAAAAACATACAATTCTCCGTGGACATTGGTGAAAAATACATTAATTTCTTAGATCTCAACATAGATATCGCTACAAATACACATAGTTTCAAAATTTACAGAAAACCCACAACAGACTTGGTAAAACGCTCATGTCATAACATCCAGTAAGACACAAATATGCTGCCCTCCCTTCCATGGTGCATCGTCTAACATTCATACCAATGTCAAAACAGAATTTTCAGATCGAACAAGATACCATTAAATATATTGCCTGTAACAATGAAAATACCCTTAACTTAACTGACAATATCCTACACAGGAAATAAAGAAGAAAAATGTCGCCCTGTGCGTATGCACCCTTTGCAGCAAGAGTCATATCTGAAACCAACCAGTATACTATCCTATATTTAGGAAAGCTATCGGGCAAATTAGCCAAAACTCTCAACTCATGCAAATATAAAGATTCATTTTATGTAAGAGGTACTATAGCTTATGTCTTAGTCAACAGCAAGGACAAAATACATTTATTAAGTGACAGTGGTTATAGGCAGCCACTAAACGAGCGGTAAATTCTGCGCTGCCTCGCTCTTTCCACAGTCCAAACGAATGCTTACACTCATTGCAAAGGAAAGGCTGTTAAAAATGAAAGTACATGGCTGGTAAAAGTGGACTGTGTTTGGACATTACAATGAGAGACACAGTTACAGCGCTGCTTGGCTGTCACGGCTCGTCTCTCTTGTCACGGCCAGTTCGGGTCGTGCATTGTGTTGACGGCCGGACAGAAAAAAATTCTTACCTGCAGCGAACGTCCGGTCGCTGCTGCGCCCTTATCGCACGTTGCACCGATACAGAACATTCTGCCCACCTAATTTATATAAATTACACAAATACAAAAAAATCACATGCAGCACAAGTTACCCCAAACAACCAAGGAAATAAAGTGATTGAAGAAATCGTGTCCAATGTAAGCGAAAGAAATACTTTTGTTAGTAATCTAATAGTTATGTGCACTAGAGCTACGTTTTCTGTGGAACAACACAGATCTTCGATAGTGGTCGTTTATAAGTTCCTGTTGCTGTGCACACTGAAACAACTCGTATCATATCATCAGGACCAGGGTGTATACCAATAATGACCCCAGACCGCCACACGAGGGCTGGCGAATTGTCATCCTTCAGGAGAACCAATGTACCTGGCTGTAGATTGTCCTTTGTTGATGACCATTTAGTTCTCTGTTGTAGCTGTGATAGGTAGTCCTTTGACCACCGTTTCCAGCTGTGCTGCTTGCAATGCAGCACGAGCCGCCATCTGGATGATGTCAATGAAAGCAAGCCTGGCACTGGGATGGTTGTTAAGGGTTCACCAATAAGGAAATGGCCTGCAGTAAGGTATGAGAATTCATCTGGGTTGTCAGGAAGTTGGGTAATGGGTCGGGAATTCAAATATGCTTCAGTTTGTGTTAGAAGTGTGTATAATTCTTCAAACGTCAGCATTTGGTTTCCCACGATTCTTTTCAAACGTTTCTTGATGGATTTTATGCCTGCTTCTCACAGACCATCAACATGTGGGGCATTAGGCGGGATAAGATGCCAGTGTGTGAAACTGGCAGCTGAACAGTTTATGCAGTTCACTCAGCTTATTCCTTGCACCCACATACGTCTTCCCATTGTCACTGTACACGTTTGTGCAAACGCCTCGTCGTGCAATGAGTCTTCGTAGAGCAGCAATGAAAGCTTAGGAGGACAAATCAGTGACAAGCTCGATGTGTACTGCCTTTGTTGCCATTCAAACGAACAAGGCAATGTAGACCTTTGTTCTAGTTTTGCTCCTCTGTCCTCCATTCCTTACATGTAGTGACCCTCCATAGTCAACCCCACAATTAAGGAAAAGCTGCTTTGCTCTACATGCACTGAAGGAAGTTGTCCCATGAGCTGTGTTGCAGTGGTTGCCTTCAAGTGGTAGTAAGGAAGGCACTCGTGGGTTATTTGTCTGAGGCTTGGTAACAGCAGCTGAGGTGCTGCATGCAACAAACGAAGATGTTCGCTCATGACTATTAATTTAGTGACATGATGCTTAGGAGGAAGAATCATGGGGTGCTTCTGACTGTAAGAAACTTTTGATTGTTCCAGTGTGCCGCCGGCCCTTAACAACTGTTCCTCGTCCAGAAAGGGGTGAAGTGAGTTCAGTTTGCTTTTCTTGTGGATCGGTCGGCCATGTTGTAGTTTTTTAGATTCCTTGTAATAATCTTGCTGTTGCACCATACAAATGACTGCCTTCGATGCTGTGTGAAGTTCTCCTTATCTGTAGTCACCAGTTCTGTATGATCCAAATCTTCATATTCTCTCATAAAACGGACATACTGTGCCTTAATTGTGGCTGTCGCTGTAGCCTTCTCTCTAAGCGTTGTAAGCAGCATGTAGCATTATTTACGGACTCTCCCAGTCCTGCATGATTATCTTTCACTGGTAGTTTCACAACAAAGCTACCATTTGCATTTCTCTGAATGGTTTTCGCAAAATGCTCCTCACATAATCGCTCTTCTTTTGTGTACACAGAAACAGACTTCATTTCTTCTTACTGCCAGAACCTTTCGACCTGAATGTTGTGGTTGGTACTGCATGCAGGGCATGACAGTACTCTTCGAGGATTGGACTTAACTGAATGAGGAGGTATCTTTCCTGACACAATCCTACCAAATGAGGTTTCCTGTAAGGCTGGGTGGTTATGTCTTTTTAGATGACCAGATCTATGCTCCAAGCGGAAGATCAATCTCACCAGGTTTGTTAAATGATGGGTCTGTTAAGCTTACGTGCTTAGGAAGGATGCTGTTGGGAGTGGCCCTGTTATATGCAGCCGGTCGTTGTGGTCGAGAAGCTCTAGGCGCTTCAGTCCGGAACCGCGCTGCTGCTACGGTCGCAGGTTCGAATCCTGCCTTGGGCATGGAGGTGTGTGATGTCCTTAGGTTAGTTAGGTTTCAGTAGTTCTAAGTCTAGAGGACGGATGACCTCATATGTTAAGTCCCATAGTGCTTAGAGCCAGTTGAACCTGTTATATGCGGCAGTACTGTACAGACAACTGCACAACAACTCTCGAGGAAATGGCGACGATTCTACCGTTTGAACATCGGTGATGCCTCTTATTGGTATCGGATTCCGACTGAGCTGTAGTCCCATCCGATCTGCTAAGCTTCTAGACATGAAGTTCATTTGTGAGGCACTTTCAAGAAGTGCCCTGTATTGTTACACCACCCCATTTTTGTCGGCGATGTTCACAAGTGCAGTAGATAATAATACTTCTGCATGTTGGTGATCTCCTTTCATTGTGCACTATGTCTGCTGTTGTTGTTCATCCGTTTCTTGGTTTCTACTGTTACTATTACTTGCTTGTTCCTTGTGCAAAATATGTTGTGGTGCTTGTTACAAATACGGCATTTGCCAGCATGGCATTCCTTCTGCCTTTGATTCAAGCTCAGACAGCTGAAACAGTTTTTGTCTGTTCACGATGTCTATTCTGCTAACAGTGTCGCTCTCTTTGAACTTTAGGAAACCTACTTAGCTTATGCGTTGAGTTGCAGAACGCACAGTAGGGAGCAGTCGCGAGAATTGTACGTGGAGGACTGTACCCTTCTGCCTTAGTATGTTTCGCGGCCGGTTGCTGGGACTGGTGCAGCATTTTATCTGGGTGAATGAGCTCTAACGTCTGACAGCTGGTTTCTAGAAAGGCCACCAGATCTTTGAGATGAGGAAATGTGGTGTCAGCTGTTTTACATTCCCACTGTTTTCTCAGAGTCACACTGATGTGATCCAACAAAATGTGTGACAGCAATATGTCATGCAATGGAGTGCCGACCTGCATTACCCCAATCGCGTTCAGATTTCTCATTGGCCGATTAATTTACGTCGGTAAGTCGTCAGCAGATTCAACTTTAAGGTTAGGGAGGTTCAGAGGTTCTTTTACAAGCAGATCAACAATTAACTTGGGTTGTTATACCTTTGAACAACCAACCCCATACAACATTAAAGTTACTTTCTGTAACCGAAGTTTCATCCAGCTTACGAGGTTCGCCAGACGCACACGGCAAAAAGTAATAATATCGCTAGACATCAAATGTTCAAATGTGTGTGAAATCTTATGGGACTTAACTGCTAAGGTCGTCAGTCCCTAGGCTTACACACTACTTAACCTAACTACTATCCTAAGGACAAACACACACACCCATGCCCGAGGGAGGAATCGAACCTCCGCCGGGACCAACCGCACAGTCCATGACTGCAGCGCCTCAGACCGCTCGGCTAATCCCGCGCGGCGCTGGACATCAATTAACGCTTCATTGCTAAAAACTAGTGCCTTCAAGTATCGAAGAAATGCATGAATTCTGCTATGTTACCATTGAATTTTGATAATGAAATTGCTGGGAGCTTTATTTCACGTGCTCTGCATGAACTTGCAGACTTAGGTGGTAACACAGCATTTGACTGGAGCAGTGTCGCTATCTTTGATTCTAAATCCAAGCACAAGTCTTCAAATGACTCCCTGTCTGCATCGAGAGATTCTTCTACATCGTTAATCTCTGAGTTTGGATGTCGTTGTATTCATCTTTGCTTATATTTAGCACTGACTGCCTTACCCTGCTGTCGCTGAGATTGGATTCTTCATTAAAGCTATTAACAAATGTGGAGAGTGTAGTAACTCGTGAGTTGATTACTGCACTTTTCTTAATTAAATTTCGTTTCTCCATGTTTGAGGAGATTAGCACAGAGGATAATAGATTAAGGAAAGAGAGCCAGGCTGCTCACAGAGCAGGACGACGGTACCTGTAGAGCGCTGAGTGGGCTGCAGCTGCTGGTGGAGTCTGCGACGGACGGCGCTCACTGATGCACTGGTGTCGCGTTGTGGGAACTGCTTGGCTGTGTTGCGACGTCTGCTGGCTTGAGGTGCACTTCACAACACGACTCTCGCGGCGTTTGTACCTTGGAGAGCTCTAGTGCGGACGTCTGTCACTGCTGACGCTTGAGAGAAACGCGGAGCGTATGCTAATCTCGGAGAATCGCACAGAAAGCCACGATAACCGGATACTCGTAATTCGTGGTACGTGCAAATCAAAGCATATAGCTTTTGTACTGGAACATGTTCGAATAGTTGTATCCGGCCCGGAGGACCAAAATGTAGGCAGCCGCAAAACACGTGGTAAATTCTACGCTCCCTCGCTCTTTCCACAGTCCAAACGAATACACACACTCGTTGCAAAGGAAAGGTGGTTAAAAATTAAAGAACATGATTGGTAAAAGTGGACTGTATTTGCTGTGCCTTTGTGGCACGCTGCACCAATACAGAACACTGGTGTTTATGAAATCACTTGCAATGATGTAAAAAAAACTGTATAATGGTCAAACAGGCAGGGCTATAACAACTAGGCTGACTGAACACGAATGCTGCTGAATATTACATGAGTCAGACTCCACCTTTGCCAAACAAGCGCTGAAAGAAGGAAATTTTGGAAATTTGTGGTGATTCCCTATGGGATCAAACTGCTGAGGTCATCAGTCCCTGCCGGCCGTGGAGGCCGAGCGGTTCTAGGCGCTACAGTCTGGAACAGCGCGACCGCTACGGTCGCAGGTTCGAATCCTGCCTCGGGCATGGATGTGTGTGATGTCCTTAGGTTAGTTAGGTATAAGTAGTTCTAAGTTCTAGGGGACTGATGACCTCAGATGTTAAGTCCCATAGTGCTCATAGCCATTTGAACCATTTTTGAACCAATCATCAGTCCCTGGACTTACCCACTACTTAAGAACAAAACACACCCATGCTCGCGGGAGGACTCGAACCGCCGACAGCGGGAACCGCACGGATTGTGGCAAGGCACCTCGGACAACGCGACTACCCTGCGCGGCGCTGGGGGAAGGACATAGATACCAAGTTCACACAGATGTGCTACATATAGCCAACTAAACTAAACTATGCCTGTTAGAAGCTTGATTTTTCTCACTTTGATAGCACTGATGGCCGATCTGTTTGGATTGTTAAAAACCATTCAACAGCCAAGATCGCATAAAACATTACTTTGCCTAAGACAACCAGTTTCAACAGTCTTTGCTGTCATCTTCAGGTTTTAAAAAACTTTTTTGTTGTAGAACGTGTTCATTTTATGCTGAACCTCAAGCACAAGACGTCAAGTGGATAAAATCAGCACCTCACTAAAGGCTTGCCATCGCTAAAATTGATTTATGTTTTTAAATATTTTAAGAATGACAAGCCTTTTGTAGTTTGCTGATTTTATCCACTTGACGTCTTGCTTATGACGTTCAGCGTAAAATGAAAATATTTTAGAGTTGAAGATGACAGAAAAGTCTGTTGAAACTGGTTGTCTTAAACAAAGAAATATTTTATGTGATCTTGGCTGTTGAATGGTTGTTAATCTGTTAGGAGCACTTGAGGTAAACAAACATTTAGCTCAACCCAGAGCTGGTTCTAAGTGATCAGTTATATCTGAGACCATCTCCACTTTTAAGCTTCACATGATGAAATCAAGCAGCCACATACCAACAGACTGTCACTATGACATATGCGACTAGGCAAAATTCAAACACAATAGAATTGCATATTTCTTACCTTACTTACCTCACGAACTTCAACAATGTAACAATGTAACTTGTAATATTGTAGTATTGTGTATTTTAATCATCTACTGTGTTTAACATTGTCCATTATGTAAATTGTGATTTACAATCTAAAAAATGTTTGTTGAACAATGTAAGTGACTAGTACTAAGTTAGACTGTATTCAGCCAGTGTCACAACTTCACAAACTTTAACATCATAACCATACAACTTATAATATTGTAATATTGTGTGTTTTATTATTTACAGTGTTTAATGTTGTCTGTTGTGTAAAATGAAATTTACAATGTCAAAAAAACATGTTGGATGCACAACATTAATGAAAAGTGCTCAGTTTGACAGTTTCTCAACCCATGTCATGACTTCAAATTTTAACCATATAACTTCTATTACTGCAACATTGTCTATTTCAATTATTTATTGTATTTAATATGATCGATTGCATAAAGTGTAATCTACAATGTTAAAAAAACAACTCTGATGCACAACACTCTGTGCAAGTGGATTATATCTTTGCTTATAATGTCTGGTTACATAAGGACTAGTGTCTCTTGTTGACAGCAGTCAGTTGTTCCCTGAAGATGGCTCAGTAAGCAGAAAACTAATTACATATAAACAAAAATCATAGGACAGAAACAGTTTATTTGTTATTCAACCTTAGAAACTTACCTTTCAACTTTTCAGGAACTGCTTGTTGGATTTACTGAAATTATTTCATAAAATATTCTTCTGAGATATAAACACATATAATCAATAACTCGAGTGGTTCCATCACCACACAGTACAGTTCTGAATCATGATGAGGTTATTGGGATAATTATTTTTGGCATAAAAGCTGATTATATGATTGAATTGACACTTTTAAAACTGAATTTAGCCTTGGCCTATATCTGTTAGTCACCAGAATTTCAACAAACGAAGAAAAAAGTGAAAGGATATTAACTGTTTACACACACACACACACACACACACACACACACACACACACACGCACACACGCACACACACACACACACACACATACACACACACAGGGGTGGACACATGCATGCTTTCCTGTCTGTGTGTGTGTGTGTGTGTGTGTGTGTGTGTGTGTGTGTGTGTGTGTGTGTGTGTGTGTGTGTGTGTGTGTGTGTGTGTGTGTGTGTGTGTCTGCATGTGTGGATGAAATTCCTCTAGTAGCTTTCAAATTATAGCAATCACATGTTCTATAGCCGTGATATAATTAAATTTTCCTACAGAAGTTCAAGAAATTAACTAAAATTTGTGCCACAGCCAGGACTTGAACCTGGGTCTCCTTGCTTACTACTAGGCTGATGTGTTAGTCACTACACTGCATGTAATAGTGTAGTTCTGTATATTTTAGTAATGTTAACAACTGATATCTGCAGTGAATGTTATTATTTTCTCCACATAAGAAAGTAAGAACTGGATGTAGGGACACAGCTTAAGGACTAATCATGCAAGCATCCTTTATGAAAATGGAGTAGATAAAAGTTGTAGCATGTTGATTTAGATTAATTTTGTTATTGCATCTACATGTTCATCAGTATACAAGACTAAGGTGAACGACTCATAAATATTTTCTTCTATTTTCATTCAAGAATACAATGATTTTTTATATGAGAATTTTAATTTCAGTTTTCCTTATTCATTTACTAACTTTGGTTGCATACATTTGTAGCTATATAAGCTATATTTCTATAATATTTCTTGTAGTTTAATAGCTCACAAAAACTTTGCTTTTGGTTTTTGTTTCTAGTAACTGACAAACTGGTAAGAACTTAGCTATATTATTATTAAAATTTCTGAAGAATAAAATCGGCATTATGAATTAAATAAATTGCACTAGTGACAGTGATGAAAAATGACGACATATATTTGAACACAGAGATAATAGTCTTATAAATGCAAAGCAAGTATACGACACCAATAAATTGCATATGAGCCAGAAAGAATTTTACAGAGCTGTAACGTAACAAACATCCAGTACCTAAAGAAGAACATTAAATGTTTACTCTGTCATTACAATTTTGAGGTTTGGGTTTCTATGAATGTAATCTCCCTCTTACTTTTAGAAAAATAAAATGTGCAATGCCATCATACCCTGAGAAGTTTATGAACAGAAAATATCAATTTTATACAGAAAATACACACATTTTCAAATTTTGATTTAATAACGACATTCTTGATTGTTGTTAAAACTATTTGGTGTCAAATAATTCAATATTAACTTTTTACAAGTTTTTGGGAGTTACAGTTTTCTCCCTAATATGAAACACAATTAGATTATTTTATTTATTTGTGTTTGAAAATGTTATTATAATAAATATCACATATTACCCATGGAGGAATATTCATTTCTGTAGCAAAGTGCCAAAGTAGGATAATAAAAAAAGTATTATTTCCTGGCCTAGAATTAAATACCAACCCTGTAGGAAGTCTGATACAGATGACAGATCCTTTGGATTTCATACATGCTGTAGTTTACAGTACATAAAAATTGACAGAAAGAAATGAGTCACTGATTTTTGAAAGGTATCTATGTCACCTTTTTAGAATTCTGAAAGAAACTAAGAACTATTAAGTACACAGATACATATTTTAGTTCAATAAAAGATTTACATATATTTTTGAATAAATCAATGAAATTAGTACATGTTTTTATTCTCATTAATTCATATGTATTTCAGATTAAAAATCCACTCGATGGACGTAAAGATAACTCGAAAGTTAGTAAATTTTAGATAAGACAAATTGTGTTTAGTTTCAAGAAATTGTCCATATTTTCTACTTTTATTTTCATACCTTTTTCCATTTGGGTTAATGGAGGCTTTTCGTTCTTTCTACATGTTTTCAGTATTAACTGCTTTATTGCTCACTTAAGCAATTTAAAAATTCGATACAGATAGTAGCATGTTACTAATAATATTACCTCTTTCAGACAGAAATAGTAAAACCATTTTTCAAATACATGAAGACAAGAAAGCCTCCAGAAGATGCTTCTTTGTTTAAAAACGTTGTTCAGTCCTCATGACTTATGTTTAGTGGATAAGCATTCAAATAATTTAAGTTTCCAAAATTATTGTGACGAAAGTAACAGAACAGTATACGTTGTGAGAGCTGATACGAACGTTGTTAGTAGTCTAAGATCCAGTGAAACAACTCCAAAGAGACTAAATACAGGCCTGCAGCGTTCTATTTGTAATAGCATCACTAGCAATTCGGCCTCAACTGTAGTGTTAAGGGGCACATTCAGTAACAGATGAGTCACTATTGTACATGTTTCTTTCACCTTGCAAGCTGTAACATGTGTCGGCACTAGCAGAAGTAACAGTTTCATCACTTCAAAGATAAGAGAAGAAAGTAGTTGTTGGATCTGAGTGAAAGTTAGATGCCATTTATTCTTCAACATCATTACTACCAGGTAAGTCAAGACTGTAGACTGGAGGAGTATCACGGGTAGCTGAAATGCTATAAACAATTGATGAGTTGACAGAATCTCAGTGGAAATGTCGCTCAGAAACACATATGCTCTTCTGATAGTCCTAATACGTTGACAATAAGTCTTAGCTTGTAAATTGTTGAATGGAGCAGTCGTGTTGGAGGGTTCATCATTATCTGCCCAAGCTTTCTTGGAACTCTCAATAAAAATGTTTCCAGCAGAATGGTTCATGGGTTTTGTAGATAAGTATTTATTTATGGAATGTATCCTATTCTTGATCATGAGCACCAGAAAATAAAATTTATATAAACTAGCCAGTGTGATTAACATGTTCGTTAGAAAAAATGCCAATAGGGGTAAAAGGAACGGAAGGTTCTTGTATGCAGCTACACATGCTGTGGTGGAAATCAGACTAGCAAGTGCGACGAGAGGTATGATTTTCCAAGCAGTGCTTAGTGGCAGATCTGTATCAGCCATCAATTTCGATAGCTCGTCTCTGCTTTTGATCGCAAGATGTAGAATTCTCTGGTACTTGGGAACGTTAAACAACAGCTCTAGCAACATAGTCAGCATGGTAGAACATGTAGAAGCTATTGAAGCCGCTGCATGCAAATCTAGAGCGAGTCTTTCGGCTCCAAAATGACGTGAATAATACAGCAGTATCGTCACTGCTGCTCCAGTTACCTGCCAACCTAAAGCAGTAACAACATACACTACATCACATTTATTTACTTGCAGTGTCATGTTTATGTAATCTATCTGGAAAGGTGTCAGGCCCAGTACCTTACAGACAATGTAGAGTGGTCTTACAGTATTCAGAAGATCTGGTGAACTATTCATTTTTGCCTTTTCACTCCTTTGCTTCGTTTAATGCAGCTCTGAAAAATAAAAAATAAAACAACCACATGGATGAGACACTTCGATGGTGAGCGAAGTTTCTGAATATTTTCGATTTAAAAGCAATACAGTTTTGATAAAGACAGCAAGAAGTCAAATTAATATCCACATAATAAATTATCGACACACATGCTAGGTAATATGAAATTGTTGTACAAGAGATGAGCGGGATGGGTGGATGTTGGAAGGGAGGTGCCTTGAAATAAAAGAGTGAAAAACAGAAAGTGTAAATATGATCTCAATTGTGGGTTCCATACGACTAGCCCTGGGGATGGAGAGGACAGCTGCCAGTCTGCATGGTTGAGTAAGTTATAGGAAGCATGATAGGAGATGGTTCATGTCTGTGTGACTGATGACCAGTCATGGTGAACAGGGCCAGTGGAAGTAGGCTTGAACACACGAGAGCGACGTAACTGTGCCCTGCCTTCTTAGACCCACCAGCAAACATACGAGGGCCTCATTTTCCATGTTCCCCACTGGTCGTCAACAGACGTGTGTAACTAATTCATACAGCACGACATCGGAAAGGATTGCATGATGTTGATTTCAATAATCAACAGGAACTTAGGCGTGACACTAGCGGTTTCCGGGCATGGAGGCACAGTAGAAACTGGCGCTGGGAAAGTGTTTGAATGAACTGGTGGAAGAAAAGAGTCTTAAATAAAAGTTTTGGCGTAAAAATCCTGAATTTTCCCAGAATGATTGGCCGTCCTGTACACTTGCAAAATCAAGACAATTAAAAGCTTTAGACACAGCGAATCAGAGGAACTGTAAAGCCATTGGACTCGCTCTTTCGTGGAGAGGGTTTGAACATCAATTTGGATATTCTGATATAGGTACTTATCTTATTTCAGAATTCGTTCTAGTTGAATGCCTGGGTAGTTCTTTCAACGAATTCACAACCAAGTTCTGTCTTCATCCTTGTCTAAACCAAAGATTATATTTTGCTCTATACCCTCCATCAGTTGGACTTCAAGAGCATTTATCAAGTTTACATATTTGGTTAAAAGTTGTAACAATACATCAATACACAAGCAATATGTGAGTGGTAGGCAAGAATGCAGTTCATGGGCCACACCCCGGCAGGAGTGCCATAGCACTCAACCTGGCTGGCACATTTCCCTCACTGCCACACCATCATAGTAGAAGGACAAACAGAGAGCTTCCGTATTTTGTTAGTGGGGGTTACCTACATCAGGGGCAGGTATGCACTCAGGGGCAACCCTATTGTTCCCCTTTATTGACAGGTCATTAACCTACTGTTGTCCTTTGATTGGCAGGTCCTTAACCTATTGTTCTGCTAAAAGGGATCCGTCTTTTTGATTGACAGGCACTTAACCTATTGTTCCCCCACCCCCTACCACTCTCCTACCCTCTCAGAAAACCTCCAACCTGCCGCCTCCCCCTCACTGCTGCTAGTACACTTTCAGATCTTATTCGAATAACCCCTCTCACTCTTATCAATTTGAATGACTACTTAATTAAAGTGATCAATTAATTAACCCCTCCTCCTCTGGTAAACCTGAAAATTGGCTGCTCTGTGGTGGAGAGGTGGCACCTCATGAAGGGAAATTCAAGGGTATATTGATTTTTTATACAAAAAAATCAGTTTGTGGGGTTTGGATTTCTCTTGCTCTTCATCCTGTGCTGTTTACAAAGTTGCAGGTCTTGTGAGAAATAATTACATCGATCGCATTTCTTTTTTTATTCCGATTGCGCAAGGATTACCATCATGAAACACACATCACATGTAATTACACAGTTAAAAATCTTTCGATCGCGAAGCACGCACTGCCTGCTGCCACCCCTATCTACTGGACCGCACGGAATGCCGCCGCACACGCCCCCAGGAGACAGGGTGCACCGACGGCCCCTGCGTAGTGACGAAATGGCCGTGAGCGGCCAAGCCACACAGAGGTGTCACTTCAAATTCCACAAGCGGCAGCCCTTTCATTCTTGATACCTGAGAAATTCCTGTCGAAATACGTGTTCACCTAGGCACTGTCGCTGGCGCAAAGACGCATTTCGTCTCTACCTGTGGTCCAGTGAGATGTTTGCATAGTGGATCATCCTCAGTGAACAGTTCCAATGTGCTGCGAGCCACCACCAGATAGACGAGCTATTGCTCTCAGGCTGATGCCGACGGCAGCCTGCAGGTGAAAGTTGCGTCTGTTTTCGGGTATACAATTAGAGTTCTTCAAGTGTTATACTGACATCAAATGTCTATGTAAATAAGAGCCTAGTCACCCCTGGGCCACGCATGCATGTTTATCATTGCTGGTGCGATACCTCTCTACCTGTGGACACTGATGTCACAGGTCATGCTATAGAAATCTGTTCCAATGCTTCCCAGAATAGAACAAGGTGCATTGCTCCTAGCGATCCTAATGGGACATGCGAGCTGCATCTAGCCATGCACATGTGTTTACCCACCCAGCGTGGCTGACGTAATGCTGCAAAATCTTCTGGTAGCAACTCACCATCTAAAAGGTTCTCAATGTTACACGGACGTCACATGGCTATGTAAATAAGGGCCAATTCGCCCTCTCGGAAATTGTAAAGTATCGCAGAAATAGTTAACGATCGCTTTTGTAGGAGCTTCCATTACATCTCAGTTTGTCTGCATGGAAATTCTTGTCCTAATAGGATCTGTTTACGAAAATAACTGAGATTAGCACCAAATGCATTCTTCCTGATGGTTCTAACACGACATCACGTGTTCCCTTCCCGGAAATCGTGATGTCCTGCTTTCAACATATGTCTCAGAATCGGTAAACGTTATCACCACTAAAATCCTCCATCATGTCTATGCACGCTTGTGAAAACACCGTTAATCATAAAAGCATTCTTGTTGTTTGTAAAGAGAGCACTGTCTAAGCACAAATAGGAAAATCAGAACAATTATGCAAACAAAATTTGCAGCACTGTCCTACAGAAGAAGAAAATGGCTGGAATTTTCGGTGTCCTACAGCTACTGTTATGAAGATGTTCTAATGCCACACTGGCGGAAGAGTGACGACATCCCTCCCAGAGATGGATGGTCTGCTTCAACATGTCTTTGAATACCTGCTTTACCAGAACTTTCCATAGATACCTTGCCTCCAGCTTGTTTGAATCAGTTTGTAGACACTCCTATGCCCCAGCATGAAGGACATCTTGTGAACAAATGGAGCATTATGATTGGGTCTTACTGGATTTACCCTCCAAATTACTGATGCTGCCTGTGTGGGAGCACTGTCCACTTTTTTTTTTTTTTTTTGCTGCAGATGAGACTTTCAGTGGCAAAACTATTTTGTACAAATCACCATATTGCACTGACAGTTAAATCCTGCAAAGTCGCCTACAGATCGTCAAATATGGAAAGACTCTTATTCTATTACACTGCTCTGCCACTGAGGACAGAAGCTTGAATATTAGTGCATGGAACCGATCTCCAACCTGACAATATATCACTGCATACCGTGTCGATGTAGTAAAAATACAATTCGTATCCTGTGCCATACAAAATCACCCCTTTTGTATCATGCATATAGTTATCAACAGCCAGACACTCGTACATATACTGAGAAGACAGACAGCATAAGCACATGCACCGTAGGTATTCTCCTCACTGCACTAGATATTTCTCATCATCTACCACCCCAGACGCGTGACCAGAGCGCACTCAGAGGACCAAAGTCACTCTCGGAACTGTTGTACAAACGCTGTGTCGGTGCCCATTTGCACAACGGCGTCACCGTTTCTGGTCCCGACCTGCTTGCTTGGTTGTTTTCTACACCAATCTCCAACGCTGGGATTAGAAGAACACGTGTATTTTCACATGGTTTGCCAGAATATTATACCATTTACGCGATACTTCTCGATATTAAGCACACTGCAATGTCACTTGCATAGCAGTATCGCTTGAGCAACATAATTTCGGAGATATATAATGGAAATTATTTCTCTAGAAATCCGAAACTTTAGCGAGGTGGAGCATGCTGTGAACTACTAACTACAAACTTATCCCATCTGCAAAGACCTTTACGTGAAAATTCGAGAAAATGGAGGAAACTTATATTTCCACTCGCGAATACCAATGTCAGTGACGTAAACGATTCCAAATCATCCCTATAATTTACTAAGTCAACTAAGGTGTTTTTCATGTCTAGAGAACCAGCAAATATGTCTTCCATCTGTCTTTGACCTGCTAGATGTGCACACCACAATCGATGTTCTCTCAAATAAAGATGGGAAACGTGAAGCAGCAGTCAGTTGGACAATTTACATGTGAGGGAATAATGGTCTAGTGCAAACACATGTCCATACTGATTCTTCTCAAATTTCCACGCGACCACGAAAGCTATCCAACACATACTAAGTGATAGTTCGCTATTCAGCCGTCTAGAGCACGACACAGTTAAGTCAGCTACATTCCTGCATCCAAACAGGCCTCTCCATTCAGACAGCTCCTAACATCAGCCTGAAACGTGAATCATTCCCGCCACATGCCACCGCCGGCGCGCCACGCACCCCTAGAGAGAGTTGTCCTTTGGAAACCAGTCACAAACATATTTGATCGCTACACTTACAATTAAATTTTACATCACGGTCTCAATTGGACAACACCCAACAATCAGTGAAGTATCGGAAATACACCCTGCTGCTGATGGCTGGAAATGTCTGTACCATTCTTATGACTTGACATATTTTTCCCTTTGCTATTACAATATTCCATGTCAAATCTATATCTTCCTTACGACCGGACATAGTAATTTCCTTTGCGCATATCAGAACACACACATGTACTTTATAAGCTTGATGCTCACACACCCTACTACTAAGTATGATACTTCACCAATAAACGATTGCTGGCGATACGAAATAATATTGAGAGAAAATCAGCAATGGTTGGACATGTCCCATACGTTTTTCTTGCGAGTGATCCATCACATACTAAGTGATAGTTCGCTATTCAGCCGTCTAGAGCACGACACAGTTAAGTCAGCTACATTCCTGCATCCAAACAGGCCTCTCCATTCAGACAGCTCCTAACATCAGCCTGAAACGTGAATCATTCCCGCCACATGCCACCGCCGGCGCGCCACGCACCCCTAGAGAGACATAATTGCCTTACAAACCGCCAGATATTAAAAAACGCGACCATATTACAGTCACAAGCAATCTTGGTTCTACAGGTGCAGACAAGTATCCATAGTAAAAGATATGCCGGCTTTATAAATCGAGGTATGGTATTACCTATGACTGAAATGGAAATGGTTTTTAAAAAATTACCGAATTTAGCAAGTGATTCGGCTAAGGAATGTGGTATGAAAGCGGTATTTGCAACTCCCTCACGCCTCCATCAGATATTTATCCTGTATTTGTAATGTATTCTTTCTCGATGCCATGTCAGAGGTACTGCGATATATCCACTGGGTTATAGGCGAAGGTTGATTGAGAAGGATCACAAACCGTAGATGGTGTGCTGATTGGTGTCGTAAGAAGTGTACAACGGCTTTTCAAATCTCTAGTGTTACGCTATCCAATAGAAATGCTGTCTGGATTTGGAACCAAGTCTTTCCATTCAACCACATACCTGCATTGGATACTGTGGAGAAATCCTTTAATGATTACTGTCACTAGTGAATCATATATTTGGCACTCTCATATCTCGAAATGTGTCACCTTTCTCGAACCTATCTGCTACACTAAAATTCCAACGTCGTTTTAGGTAGTTCATATGTCTCTTACAACTTTGCACACGTGATTGTTCGAATTTAAGTCGGAACTGAGCAGACGTTGGAGAGAGCTATATCCACCACCTTCTGCAGCCCGTGTAGAAACAGAGTGACCTATGTTAGTGCAACAGGGCCGTGTTTTGACCATTTGGTGGAAATGGGAACATGTCGTACGTCCGCCAACAATGTACGATGTGTAAGGTCAGCGCCAAACGAAGCCTGCTCCTACAACACGAGGCAGTATGAAAGACAATACGGGAATTGGGAAAAGGATGAGGATATTGCTACAGAATTTTGGTGCATCCCCGAACTACATACAGATACTGCAGTCCGAAACAGAATTGCGTCCCTCAGGGCCCATTCTCCTCTATCACTCCAACATGCTATCATCGTTATTCTGTACCATCCAACAGAGAAAAATTACGAAATATGAAAGCTCCACTAACATCATGCAATAGAGAACTCGATACGATTTTTCTGCATCTCTCACCTGTCATATATCGAAAACAAACATCGTCTGTGTGCGGGCATCGAGTACAAATGATGATACTATTAAATATACAGCTATTGACCCACTGCATGGACCAGTTAAAAGCTGCATCGCCTGTGCTGTAGGAGGGTGAGCATTGAAACAATGTTTTATTTTCTACTGTAACACGCTTTTTACACTGCCATAAATTTTGTTTTTTCTGCCACGACTTCGAGGTCTGTGTCAGGTTCTAAAGTGACATCAACATGTTCTGATACATTGCCTCTCACAGAAAACAAGATGTCACAAAGTATAAGTCATGTTGTTACAGCAGCTACCATAGCACACCATACACACTGGAAGATGTTAAATAAACGACAGTTACAACATCAGGAAACTGGAAGAGTTTGGCAGCATTGTGGAGCGTTTCCAAACTGCTTTCCGAAGGTGATTGACCTCTACATTTAAACTCATCTGTCACAGTGACGAAAGAGCTGATGGGTCTGTGTTCCATTTCCACTGATTCCTCATGTTGCTGTCATGTATGCTATCATTGTTTCCGTGTCAGCCATACCCAGAAGGTGTTGCTCCTCCACCAAAACTCTTTCTCCATCTCAAACAAACGATGTCAGTCAATCATTATATGGTGACCAACAGCATACCAGTGGACGGACGGGATGGAAGAGACACCTTTGATGTGCTGTAATAATAAGCGTCACAGTTGGTAGTGCGAAAATTTTTACCAATTTTCCAGTAATTTCAACACCAACCAATGATGAAACAGCATGTTTCCCAATTTCAGAATCATAGCTAAACCGCTCCTTCTCTACTTTGCCAGTAACATTGAGAATGTAGATAGATGGCTGTGCAGTACGTCCATTCACTGCAATTTCTTGAACACATATATTATCAAAGTATACCAAACAGTGCGCTACATATTTCTAGCACCACGAGCATAGTGCATAATTTACGATCTATCTCTATGAGATTGGGATCACAGAGCATTCTCACAGCCTTAGGATAAAATTAGAGCCTGAAAGTCTAGTGAATGAGTGGAGCTTGCCGAGTCCTTGCCCATCCAAGTGCACAAGATTTCTTCAGATGCGTCCATGTGGGGGAGATTAGCACCCCTTATCCATGTATAGTAACAGAATTGAAAGTGTTGCAATAGCAGATGATTAAGAAGAACAAGAAACATGCATGGTGGTGCTCCAGGTGGATTCTGTTTGAAACATTTTATGTAAATCAACTACTCTCTCAATTTTAATGTATGGTTCTATTGTTAGGGATCAGTACCATGAGGGTATTGGTAAGAGAGAACATAAACACACACTCCTACAGCTACACAGTTTGGCACTTAAAACAAGATATAATGTTAGATCGCTTCAGTTTGCAACCTCTCAGTCATCTAGAATGCAAAGCTGTTAATATCCCACTGTAAGAAACATATTTGCAGTGTATGACATACATCCTTCTTGCACATTTCTCTACGATAAACTATAGTACCAAACAGTAAATTGAAAAAATTACTTCCTTAAAACAGTGGCACTGTGTGATGCATGCGCAATATAGCTGTCCAGAGATGCATAGCATCCACTGTTCACATCCGATCACGGTTCAGACATTATACTATACTTGAATCAGTTCCATATAAAATGATAGTTAGTAACAAAGAATGCCTCTTGCAATGAAACAGGTAAACGCATACCAGTGGCGTCCGACATGTGAAATTTTACATCATGCCACCTCTAACATGTCAAGCAGATGTATGCACGGGGATTGCAGTGTCTTACAAACACCTATCGCTAACTTAGTTATGAAACTGAAGTCTCGATTTTATACCCAAGATGCGACAGGGGAATGGAGTATATCGCATAAATCTTCATTTTTTTAGAGGAATGTGTCAAAACAGGAGGGTTACGTTTCATCACACATGAAGTGGAAGTCCTCTGATGACCCAGAGGTTTGCTGTTATCGATCGCGAGTAGACAGTGCTCTAAGTCACATACGGGACGCGTTGTATATGAGTCGAACGCAAGCTATGTTAGGCTTCGTTGCATCCTGACAGAACAGTGGAAAAAAACGACCTCCAGCAGCATCTCCCTCTCTAGACTGCATCATCAGTCAGCCATTAACTTATACCTCGTTACAGCTCCATCTCAATTGATCACTCCATCTTCTCTCTCTGTTAATCTTTAACGCAGATGCCTGTAAGTTTAGAGACAGATAGTTATCTGTTTTCCTGAAAAGCATCAAATACAGTAGACAACTCGCGTGTATCACTGTTACCACAGTAGATGTACTGCCTTGACGGAAAAAAGTCACTGTTTGCCTGCTCCCCTTCATTTCCATGTTGAGGTGTTCTTGGATTCCTCTTGCAGTCGCATACTTGTCCCATGTACAAGAATTGTTCTGCGCAAACAGAAGACAAGCAAGTGCTTCCTCAATTTCCTCACATTTCAATGTATTTTCCATCAATTTATATGTATTTTCCGTAATTTTTCGCAATTCTATCTATGTTTTAATGACACTTCTATCCATGCGATCATGGCATCACCTCTCAATCCGAATTCTAAAATTGTTTGTAAATGTAGCACAGTTGCCAACACCTAGCGCAAATGTACTATTTTTCTAATCAGGAGGTGTGATATAACACTCTACTCGATTGCATCCAGTCCCCTTCACCCACATATTCCACATTTGTAGAGCATTTGCTCTGCTTTCTGCATGTCTGTGTATGTGTGTGTGTGTCACAGATGGCTCTCAGGGGTAGTAGAACAATCTATGCGTCACCCTACTCTCCTTTGTTGCCAAATTTATTCAAGATGGCGGATCCAAGCTGGTGGCGATAGATATGGCAACGCCGCAATGACGTCATGGTGGTAAGTTCAAATTTTTGCTGGAAGATTGGTCGATTGGGCTACCTCCACTAACCAAATCCCCTCCCCTCCCCCACCTCCCCCTACACCCTTCACCACAGCTGTGCGAGGTGGCCGAGCTGTCTGAGGTGACTTCTCACAGTCCACATGGCTCCACCATTGGAGGTTCGAGTCCTCCCTTGAGCATGGGTGAGTTTGACGTCCTTGGTGTAAGCTAGATTAAGTTAACTTAAGTAGTGTGTAAGCTTAGGAACCGATGACCTCAGTAGTTTGGTCCAATAAGACCTTACCACAGATTTACAATTTCCCCTTCCCCACCCGCAGAAAATGGCGGGGAGTTCAAATTCCAGCTGGACTATGCAACATTCCACAGCTACCTCCGTTAACCTAAGAAAACGGCGGAAAAATAGGTCACTTGCGCTACCTCCACTAAACTCAGTCAACTGACCGCCACCAATTCCTAAGAATTGGCTGGGAAAGGACTAAGGTAGTGCTGAACTGCGGGATAGGATGGACGTAATAAGTCTTTATTTTGCATGCAGTGTTTCTTTAAACAATTTGAGGCAGTAGCTCCATCCAGTGTCTTCAACATGAGGTCTGGAGTCCAACTGACCTAGTACGCCGTACCCCACCAGAAGGCGCTGTCGTCCCCTCTGTTACGTAATCCAGGATGGCAGTCTGTGGAAAAAATGGCGGGAAAAGACTCAGCCTGTTCTGGGATGCTGGAGAGAGTACTGTACTTTATTTTGGAACAATTTATTTAGGGATGGATTTCACGTTTTTGTTACACTGATACAAAACATTCATCCTGGCGTGTTTGGGGTCTCAGTAAATAGTCAAAATGGTTCAAATGGCTCTGAGCACTATGGGACTCAACTGCTGAGGTCATTAGTCCCCTATAACTTAGAACTAGTTAAACCTAACTAACCTAAGGACATCACAAACATCCACCCCCGAGGCAGGATTCGAACCTGCGACCGTAGCGGTCTTGCGGTTCCAGACTGTAGCGCCTTTAACCGCACGGCCACTTCGGCCGGCAGTAAATAGTCTACAGACCTACAAACTACTTGTAAATCACCGAACTGATAAAATACACTGATGTACAGACAAACAAACAACTCGTAAATTGCCGAAATAATGCATAGCACACCCTACAGACCTGCAAACGACTCGTAGATCACCGAAACAATGCATGTAAAACGCTTTGCAGGCACGCTTGCTAATTGTAAACTGTCGAAATAATGCATTACACAGCCTACAGACCTGGAAAGTACTCATAAATCACCGAAATAATGCAGTTCACTGATGTGCAGACACTAAAACAACTATTAAATGTCAAAATAATGTATGTAAAACGCTCTGCAGACACGCTCGCTAAATATAAATTGTCGAAATGATATATTGCACAACCAACAGACCTGCAAACTACTCGTAAATCACCGAAATAATGCAGTACACAGATGTACAGACATGAAAACAACTCGTAAACTGTTGAAATAGTGCAGTGCATAGCCTGCACACCTGCTCAAAAAATAATGCAACAGACACGAAAACTACTCGTAAATTGTCAAAAAATATTGCAAACGCTCACAACGCTTAAACAGCCGAAAATAATGCAGTGCACAAATACGAAGTGCACGTAAGATCACATTAGAACTATTGTCATCCGCGACGTATCAGCTAACTGCCCACCTACAGAATTCAACGCATGCACGACAGGTGGCGGGCTCACGCCGGTCCCATACACAAGACCCCTCTGGCCCGTGCACGCGTTTTTACCATTCTGGCGCGATACCTCTCTACCTGTGGATGCTGACGTTACAGGTCACGCTATAGAAATGAGTTCCAATTCTTCCTAGAATAGCATAAGGTGCATTGTACCTAGCAATCCTAATGGGACGAGCTAGCTGCGTCTATCCATGCACGCATGCTATCCTCCCAAGCGAGGCTGATGTAACGCCGTGAAATGTTCACGCAGTGACCAGGACCTGTTTACGAAAATAGCCCAGAATAACACCTATTGCATTCTTCCCGATGGTCCTAATGAGAAATCACGTTTTACCTTCCTGGCAATCGTGACGTCCTGTTGTCAATGTTTTCACTGCTACAAGCCTTCATGATGTCTGTGCAGACTCTCGAAAACACCGTTAATCATAAAAGCATTCTTGTTGTTTAGAAAGAGAGCACTGTATAAGCACACATGGGGGGAAATCAGAACAATTAGTCAAACAGGATTCGAAGCACTGCCCTACAGAAGAGAAAAATGGCTGGTCTGGAGATGTCCTTATGCTACAGTGGCAAATGAGTGATGGCATCCCTGCCAGAGATGGATGGTCTGCTTCAACGTGTCTTTGAACACTTGCTTTCTCAGAACTTTCCGTAGATACCTTGCGTCCATCTTGTTCGAATCACTTTGTAGACACTCCTATGCCCCACATGAACGACGTCTTGTGAATGAATGGAGCATTCTGATAGGATATTACTGAATGAACCCTCCAAATTAGTGATGCTACCAGTGTGGAAGCACCGTCCGCCTCTTTTTTTCATTCTGGAGATGAGACTCAGCGGCAAAACAATTTTGTACAGGTCACCATATTGCTCTGCCAATAAAAACCTGCAAAGTGGCCTACAGATCGACAAATACGGAAAGACTCTTACTGAGCTATACTTCTCTGCCACTGAGATCGGAAACTTCAATATTAGACAGTGATACCGATATCCAACCCGACAATATATCAGCACATACCATGTTGACGTAGTAAACATACAATTCGTATACTGTGCCATACAACATCGTTCGTTTGGCATTATGCATATAGCTATCGACTGCCAGGTACGCAGACCAAAGTCACTCTCAGAACTGTTTGCACAAATTCTGGGTCAGCTCCCCTCAGCACAAAGGCGTCACCGTTTCTGGTCCCGACCCGCTTGCTTGCTTGCTTTCTACACCAATCTACAGACTCTGGGATTACGAGAACATGTGTATTTACAAATGCTTTGCCAGAATATTATACCATTTACGCGATACTTCTCGATATCAAGCACATAGCAATATCACTTGCATAGTAGTACTGCTTGTGCAACGTACTTCCGAATATATAGATTGGAAATAATTTCTCTAGAAACTCGAAACTTTCGCAAGATGGTGCATGCTGTAAACCACTGAGTAACTAGAAACGTATCCCGTCTGCAAAGACATTTATGTGAGAACTCGAAAAAAAAAAAGAAGAAGAAACTGATATTTCCACTCACGAGTACCAATATCGGTGATGTGACAGATTCCTAATCATTCCTAATATTTAAAAAGTCACCTAAGTTGTTTTCCATGTCTAGAGAACCCAGCAAACATGTCTTCCATCTGTCTTTCACCTGCTAGATCCACACACCATAATCTACGTTCCGTCAACTAAATAAAGGCGCGAAATATGCAGAAGTAGTCAACCAGACAATTTGCATGGGAGACATGGGAGGGAATAATGGTCCAGCTCAAACACACGTCCATATGGAATCTTCTCAAATTTCACGTGATCACGAAAGCTGTCCAACACATACTAAGTATTTGTTCGCTATTCGGCCGTTTAAAGCACGACATGGTTAAGTCAGCTACATTTCTACATTCCAGCAGGCCTCTCCATTAGGACAGCTCCTACTATTGGCCAGAAACGTGAATCATTCCCGCCGCAGGTCCCCGGCGCTGCACGCAAAGCACGCATAGACAGAATAGGCCTAGGAAAACAGGCTACACATACACTCTATCCTTGTACTTAGAATTAAATATTACGAGCGTGGTCTCAATTAGACGACATTCGATAATTAGCAAAGCATTGGAAATACACCCTCAAGACAGCTGTGGCTTTGGAAATAGACACATCTGTACCATTCTTATGACTTGACATATTTTTCCCTTTCCTGTCGCAATATTCCACGTCAAATCTATACCTTCCTTACGACGGGACTTAGTCATTTCCAGTCCGGAACCGCGGGACTGCTACGGTCGCAGGTTCGAATCCTGCCTCGGGCATGGGTGTGTGTGATGTCCTTAGGTTAGTTAGGTTTAAGTAGTTCTAAGTTCTAGGGGACTTATGACCTAAGATGTTGAGTCCCATAGTGCTCAGAGCCATTTGAACTTAGTCATTTCCTTTGCACATGTCAGAATACAAACACATACTTTACAAGCTTGATGCTCAAGGCGAACCTATCACGCATCTCCTACTACTAAGTATAATACTCTGCAAATAACTGATTGCTGGCGATACGAAATAATACTGAGAGAAAATCAGCGATGGGAGGACATGACTCATAAGATTTTCCTGCGAGTGCGACCATTGTGCCTTAGAAAGAGAGGTGTAATCGTCTTACAAACCACCAGATGTTAAAAAACCCGAACGCAACGACCATATTACTATCACAAGCGGTCTTGATTCTACAGGTGCATACAAATATCCATGTTAAAAGCTATACCTGCTTTATAAATCGACTTATGGAATTACCTCCAAATGACTTGGTTTTTCCAGACTAATACCACGACACTGAAAATAGGTGGAGATCGCTGGGGTGTTATCAGACCAACAGCGCGGTTACACGTATCTCACGATGCAACCTCATTATAAAATCACGGAATTTTGAAAGTGATTCGACTAAGGAACGTGGTATGAAACCGGTATTTGTAGCTCCCTCATGCCACCGCTACATATTTCTCCAGTATTTGTAATGTATTCTGTCTCAATGCAATGTCAGAAGTTCTGTGATATATCCAGTGGGTTATAGGCGAAGGTGGATTGAGAAGGATCACATACCATAGATGGTGTGCTGATTGAAGCAATAAGAAACGTACACAGGCTTTTCAGATCCGTAGTGTTACACTCTCTGGTAGAAATGCCGTCTAGGATTAAGAATTGAATCTTCACATACAACCACATACCTGCATTGGATCCTATGAAGAAGTCATTTAGTGATTGGTGATTAGTGAATCATATTTCTGGCACTCTCATATCTTGAAAAGAGTCACATTTATCGAACCTATCAGCTACAGTAAAATTTTAGATAGTCCCTATGCTGCCTACAATTGCTACTATTTCTGCAGCTTTGCGCATGTGATAGTTCCTATTTAAGGCAGAGTTGAGCATAAATCGGAGAGAGCTATATCCACCACCTTCTGCAACCCGCGTGGAAACAGAGTGAGCTGAGTTAGAGCGACAGGGCCATGTTTTGACCATTTGGTGGAAATGGGAACATGTTGTTGTAGCTCCGCCAACAATATACGATGTGTAAGGTCAGCGCCAAATGAAGCCTGCTTCTGCAACACGAGGTAGTTTAAAAGTACGGAAATTGGGGGAAGGACGAGGATTTTGCTACTGCACTGTGGTGCGCCCCCAAACTACATACCAGTACTGCTGTCCGAAGCAGATCCACATTCCTCAGGGCCCATTCATGTCTATCAGCCCAACATGCTATCTTCATTTTTCTGTGCCATCCAACAGAGAAAAATTACGAACTATAAAAGCTCCAGTAAATTCATCTGACAGAGAACTCGATAAGATTTTTACCACACCTCTCTCCTCCCATGTATCGAAAACAAATACCATCTGTACGCTGGCTTCGTGCACATGTGACGATCCTATTAAATATAAAGCTATTGATCCACTGCATGGACCAGTGTAAAGTTGCTTCGCCTGTACTGTAGGCGGATGACCATGTTCCACAAACTATACTATAAGTCAATGAGACCCTCCCTGTGACCCTGTGCTGTTGTTTGAAACATTTATTTTTTTCTGCTGTAACACACTTTGTACACCGCTATACATTTTATCTTTTCCATCACAACTTCGAGACCTATGTCAGGTTGTAAACTGACATTATCGTATTCTGATCCATTGCTTCTCACAGAAAACTAGATGTCACACGATATAACTCACGTTGTGACTGCTGGTACCATAACACACCACACACACTGGATGATTTTAAATAAAAGACAGTTACAACATAAGGAAACTGGAAGGGTTTGGTGGCAATGTAGAGAGCTTCCAAACTGCTGTCCGAAGGTGATTCATGACCTCTACATTTAAACTCATCTGTCACAGTGAGAGAATAGCTGATGGTTCTGCATTCTGCTTCGACTGATTCCTCATATTGCAGTCATTTACACGATCACTATTTCTGTGCTAGTCATCCCTAGAAGGTGTTGCCCCCGCCCGACAACTCTTTCTCCAACTCAAACAAGCGATTTCAGTCAATCATTGTGTGGTAACCAACAGCATACCAGTGGACGGATAGTTAGTGCAGCATGGAATATACCTGTGGTGCAAGTGCTTATGCTGTCTTTCTTTGCGGTATGTGTGCGAGTGTCTGGCGGTTGGTAGCTATATGTATGATGCAAAAGGGATGATTTTGTATGGCACAGGATACGAATTATATCTTTACTATGTCGACACAGTACACAGCGATATATTGCCGAGTTGGAGATCTGTTCCACGCTATAATATTCAAGCTTCTATCTCAGTGGCAGAGAAGTGTAACTGAGTAAGAGTCTTTCTATATTTGTCGATCTGTAGGCCACTTTGCAGGGTTTAATTGTCACTGCAATATGGTGATCTGTACAAACTAATTTTGCTACGGAAAGTCTCGTCTGCAGAAAGAAAAAAAGGCGGACAGTGCTTCCACACTGGCAGAATCAGATATCCTTCATGCTTTGGCACAGGAGCGTCTACAAACTGATTCGAACAAGATGGACCCAAGGTATCTACGGAAAATTCTGAGAAAGCAAGTGTCCAAAGACAGGTTAAAGCAGACAATCCATATCTGCCGGCCAGAGTGGCCGAGCAGTTCTACGCGCTACAGTCTGGAGCCGCGCTACCGCTACGGTCGCAGGTTCGAATCCTGCCTCGGGCATGGATGTGTGTGATGTCCTTAGGTTGGTTAGGTTTAAGTAGTTCTAAGTTCTAGGGGACTGATGACCTCAGCAGTTAAGTCCCATAGTGCTCAGAGCCATTTGAACCATCCATCTCTGGCGGGAATGACGTCACTCGTCAGCCACTGTGGCATTAGGACATCTCCAGACCAGTAGCTGTAGGATACCAAAAATTCCAGCCATTTTTCTCTTCTGTAGGACAGGGCTGCGAATTCTGTTTGCGTAATTGCTCTGATTTACCCCCGTCTGTCCTTAGACAGTGCTCTCTTTCTAAACAACAAGAATGCTTTTATGATTAATGGTGTTTTCATGTGTGTGTGCAGACATGATGAAGGCTTTTAGCGGTGAGAACATTTAACATTTCTGAGACTATGTTGACAGCAGGACGTCACGATTTCCAGGAAGGGAACACATGATGTCTCATTAGGACTATCGGGAAAAATGCAATCGGTGTTGTTCTGGGCTATTTTCGTAAACAGGTCCTGGTCGCTGCACGAACATTTTGCAGTGATGCATCGGCCTCACTGGGCAGGTAAGCACGCATGCACTGCTAGACACAGCTCGCTTGTCCCATTAGGATCGCTAGGTACAATGCACCCTGTGGTATTTTAGGAAGCATTGGAACAGATTTCTGTAGCTCGATCTGTGACGTCAATACCCACAGGCAGAGCGGGATCACATCAGGAACAGTAAACATGCACGTGCAGGCCAGAGGGGTCTAACGTATGGGACTGGCGTGAGCGCACCTACTGCACACGTGCCTTGGAGTTCTGTAGTGGGGTCAGTTCGCTAATACGTCATGGTTGACTACAGTTCTGAAGTGATTTTACGTTCAAGGAGTGTTTGTGCACTGCATTATTTTCGGCTGTTTAAGCGTTGTGAGCGTTTGCATAGCGTTACACATGCATTATCTTTTGACAATTTACGAGTTGTTTTCGTGTCTGTTGCATTATTTTGTGAGCAGGCGTGCAGGCTGTGCTATGCATTATTTCGGCAATTTACGAGTTGTTTGCGTGTCTGTACATCAGTGTACTTTATCATTTCGGTGATTTACGAGTAGTTTGTAGGTCTGTAGATTATTTACTGCGACCCCAAGCACGCCAGGGTGAGTGTTTCGTATAAGTGTAACAAATAAAATGCATGAAATCCGTCCCTAAATAAATTGTTCCAAAATAAATAAAGTAAAGTCTTTCCTCTCTCCAGCGGTCCAGTAAAGGCTGAGTCCTTTTCCCGCCATTTTTTCCGCAGACCGCCATCTTGGATTATGTCACAGATGGGACGACAGCGCCCTCTGGTGGCGGTACTGCGTACCAGGTCAGTTGGACTCCAGACCTCATGGTGAGAACAGTGGATGGAGCTACTACCTAAAATTGTTTAAATAAACACTGCATGCAAAATAAAGACTTACGTCCATCCTATCCAGCAGCCCAGCACAGGATGAGTCCTTTCCCAGCCAATTCCTAGGAAGAGGTGGTGGTCGGTTGACTTAGGTTAGTGGAGGTAGTGCGAGTGACCTAATTTCCAGCCATTTTCTTACGTTAGTGTAGGTATCCGTGGTGTGCTGCATTGTCCTGCTGGAATTTGAACTTCCCACCATTTTCTGTGGGAGTGGAGGTGTGGGGGGGGGGGGGAGGGGGTAGGTTAGTGGATGTAGCCCAAATGATCTATCCTCCCACCAAAATTTTAACTTTTCGCCATGATGTCATTGAAAAATTACCACATCTATTGCAGCAACCTTGGATCCGCCATGTTCAATAAATTTGGCAAAATGGAGAGTGGAGTGACGTGCTGGTTTTCCTAATACTCCCAGGGCCAGGTCCTGCCAGTGGTGGACCCAACTTCGAACATAGAACACTTCGGCCGTAGCGCGTGGTAGGTCCACTTGCGAGCCCTATCCCAGATGTGATGTGTTGTGGATCCGCCTCTGAACATCGGTCTGGATATATAATGCGCGGCAGATCCACACTCGATCGCTAACTCGGGTGTGGTATATTGTGGATCTGAATACCAACTCGCTCCTTACATTGTGCGTGGCAGAGTCACCTTCAAATCCTATCCTGGACGTGGCACATTAGAAAACATATGTAAGACTAATACTGTCCTCCAACGTTTACGAAACTGCTCTTGTAATTCTTTCAAGGCCACAATGATTTCTTAAAACATCGCGTTTTCTTTAACTGTGGTTATCAGAATGTGTTCCTTCTCCAATACGAGTTTCTGTATAAGTGCAACCGCATCATCGAGCAGGATAGCGCATCGCTTAGCACACTAGACTCGCATTCGGGAGGACGACGGTTCAAACCCGCATCGGGCAATCCTGATTTAGGTTTTCCGTGATTTCTCTAAATCGCATAAGGCAAATGCCGGGATGTTTGCTTCGAAAGGGCACGGCCGCTTTTCTTCTCCATCCTTCCCTGATTCGAGCTTGTATTCCATCTCTAATTACCTCGTTGTCGACGGGACGTTAAACACTAATCTCTTACTCTTCCTGCATCCCTAACAAATCAGAAATAAGTTGCTTCTCTCCCTACAGTTTCTAACTGTGGGCTATCTGCAGTCAAGTCCACTTAAAATGCGAGGTCTGCAATCAGTTCCAGATGTTCTCATTTTATTTCTACACTGCTTTTTTTCTTCATAAATTCTACAATAGCGAGTTTCAAAGCGAAAAATTGTTTTAGGCATGTCCCTTGACTTAATCAACGTACTTTGCAGTAATATATATAAAGTCTCTATACCCTTCGTTCATTTCCATCGAAAAAGTGTTGCAACTGACAGCGGAATAATGCGTGCGACTTCAGAAATTTTATAGGTGCACAGTAAGTTGTCCCATCTTTTATGGGGTTAATTCCCCTCTCAGTCGTTCCATGGAGTCACTATCAAGCGTGTATAAAGGATCAGAGCTAGGCGGTGGTTGCAACTCATATTAGCTTCTTGAAAGGGGAGAGATGGAGGAAACTAAACTCAATATCTCACAAAATAAAACTCTACGTTATTGAAAACAAGCGTATAACGTTCACTGAACTTCATAATAAGCGCTTACTACCTACGATTTGTCTAACTGCGAGAGTACATTTGTACGATGTTTGTATGTAATTTTTTGCTATCAGGAAGGTAACGTTCAAATGCAAACGAATATTTTACATATTCATGTTTTAGTAATTTTTCACAGTGGCTCGTAGCTCAAGAAAAACATCAGGAATTGCAGGAAGGTTTTAGAAATTATCTATAATTGTCAGTTGCAACGGGGATCGCAATATGAAGCTTTGCAGCTATCCAATAAAAACATAACAACTCAAACAATCGCTAGAGACGCTGGTTCTAGGTCGGGTATCGATACACATCGAATGTGTAAATTTGTATCATCACTAAAAGTTTCTTCGACTTTTGACAGATATCTTGCATGCAGAAACACCCTACCAGTTGAGTGGACGGTCGGACGTCATGTCAGTCAAAAAAGTTGGAAACTGTTTCACTTGCTGGATAGTATGACCAATACGCCAGTCCACGAGTTTTCACTGCTGCTGACAGACAGTACCTAAAGCATCCATAGCTACATCCGACTCTGAGACCAACCGTAAGGACATGGCAGTAGGTACTTCTCATGGTGCAATTACCTGAAGCGCCAAAAGAAACTGGTATAGGCATGCGTATTCAAATACAGATATGTAAGCAGGCAGATTACGGCGCTGCGGTCGGCAACGCCTACATAAGGCAACAAGTGTCTGGCGTAGTTGTTAGATCGATTACTGCTGCTATAATGGCAGGTTATCGAGATTTAAGCGAGTTTGAGCGAGGCGTTATAGTCCGCGCACGAGCGACAAGACACAGGTAGTGATGAAGATGGGATTTTCCCGTACGACCATTTCCCGGGTGTACCGTAATATCAGGAATCGAAGATCCTGCAAGAAAGGGACCAACGCTGGCTGAAGAGAGTTGCAACACTTCCGCAGATTGCTGCAGTTTTCAATGCTGGGCCATCAACAAGTGTCAGCGTGCGAAACATCATCGATATGGGCTTCCAGAGCCGAAAGCCACTCGTGAAACCCTTAATGACAGCACGACACAAAGATTACGCCTCGCCTGGGCCCGCCAACACCGATTTTGGACTGTTGATGACTGGAAACATTGCGTGGTCGGCCGAGTCTCGTTTCAAATTGTATCGAGCGGATGGACGTGTACGTGTATGGAGACAACCTCATGAATCCATGGACCCTGCACGTCAGCAGGAGATTTCAAGCTGGTGGAGGCTCTGTGGGGGTGGGGCGTGTGCAGTTGGAGTGATATTGGACTCCTGATACGTCTAGATACGACTCTGACAGGTGACACGTATGTAAGCATCGTGTCTGATCACCTGCATCCATTCATTTCATTGTGCATTCCGACGGACTTGGGTAATTCCAGCAGGACAATATAACACCCCACACGTCCAGAATGGCTACAGAGTGGAACACTCTTCACAGTTTAAACACTTCCGATGGCCAACCAACTCCCCAGACATGAACATTATTGAGCATATCTGGGCTGTTTTGCAACGTGCTGTTCAGAAGAGATCTCTACCCCTTCGTACTCTTACGAATTTATGGACAGCCCTGCAGGATTCATGGCGTCAGTTTCCTCCAGCACTACTTCAGACATTAATCGAGTCCATGCCACGACGTGTTGCGGTACTTCTACGTGCTCGCGGGAGCCCTGCACGATATTAGGCAGGTGTACCAGTTTCTTTGCTCTTAAGTGTATTTGTCCTTATTCCCACCCATTTGTTAATGGAGCACTGAAAGAGCGATTACTTAACTGCCTCTGTGCGCTCTGTAATTAGTCTAAACTTCGTTCGCAGCCTTTAAAGAAGCGATAGCTCTGGGGTTACAGAATTTTGCTAAAGTCTTCATATAATGCTAGATACCTGAAACAAAATGGAACTTCGTTCATTGTGATGCTGTTTGCCGCTTGTTCAGTGGTTGATTATTTACTTAAATAATTAGCGCTAAGGAGCTTCTTCCATAACTATTCAATTATATGAAGTGCATACATCTGTAGTCAGATGAGCGAGTCTTACAAGGACAAAAATGAAGTAGAGAAAGGCATCACAAGAAACTGGGGATACATCATGAAGAAATATTTTAGAGATCACATTAAAGAATAAAATATTTCACATGTTGCTTCCTTTCTTCTGCCTATTTTACATGCATGAAATATAATCAAATACTTAATCAAGTGTTATAACTGTGCAAGTGATAAGAATCCCTCTGTAGCCTTCGACACAATCAAATACTTAGTCAAGTATTATAACTGTGAAGTGATAAAAATCCCACTGTAGCCTTCGACACAACCAAATACTTAATCAAGAGTTATAACTGTGGAAGTGATAAGAACCCCACTGTAGCCTGCGACACAACCAAATACTTAATCAAGTGTTATAACTGTGCAAGTGATAAGAATCCCGATGTAGCCTTCGACACTTCCTATCTATTATTGGCAATGAAACTATCCAGCTTACTGCGAAAGAGTTTTAAAGAGCTGGAGACAATAACTTTATTGCATATTTGTCAACATTTCGACAATTTTTCTATGGTTGCTGAATTTAAATTTTATAATAAATTGTCAACAAAAAATTATTTGTGCAATCTTCACGACTTCGTTCAGATATTTGAAGAGTTCTTTTCTAAATGCACACCATCAGACATACACAAAGTTTGAAAAGGAATTTTAAATTAATTTTCTTCATCTGAAAGTGTTTTACAAATGGTTCTACATCTCCAGTGTATAAAATACGCCACGTGATGAAATTTGTCTGGACACCTATTAGTGAATATTAATATGGAGTGTGCCCACCTTCCGTGATACGACCACTTCACTTTGCTAGAGACACTTTCAATGAGATGTGTGAATGCCTGTGGAGGAATGACGGGCCATTCTCCCTTAAGAGCAGAAATCAGAGAAAATAACGATGTTGGACGTTGGGGTCTGCAGCGATGTCGATGTTCTAAATCAACGCAAAAGTGTTCTGTTTTTTCAGGACGGGACGGGACTCTGGGGAGGTCAGTTCATGTCAGTAATGATACTGTCTCCGTACCACTGCCTCACAGATGCTGCTGTCTGGCAGAATGCATTATAATCCTGATAAAAACAATCATGTCTCAGAGGCTGTTCCTCTACTCTATGAAGTACACAATGCGGTAAAACCTGTTCATATCACTCCATATTTAGCGTTTTCTTACGCACACTCCCATACCGTAACACCTTTTCGTACATTCTTTACTGCTGACACTACATGTGATGGGTGGTAACATTCTGTGGGCTTTCATCAAACCAAACACTTCCATCGGAATCCCACACAGCATGGCGTGATTCATGACTCCAGATCACCTATTTCCGTCATTCACTGTCCAGTGGCACCACTGTTTACACCGCATCAAGTTTCGCTTGACATTGCCGACAGAAATGTATAGCTTATGAGGAGCTGCTCGATTACCGTGACCCATTCTTTTTAACGGCCTAGGCACAGTCACTGTGCTGACTGGACTGCTGCTAGCACTTTGGAGATCACGAGTGATTCCTTCCGGTGTTTTCATGCGATTTTTTAAACCACCCTCCGAAATGTTCGCTGGTTCCTGTCCGTCAGTACCAGAGGCCTGCCTGGCCGTGATTTACCTCCGGATGTTGCTTTTTTTTCCTTTATTGAATTTCGATTCCCCCCGAAGGGGGACGGGCTGGTAGCAGCTTAGGACGCCGCTCTTCAGCCTACGGAATTTGTTTGAAAAAATGAAGATAATAAATAATAAAAGCAGGAGAAAAAATCGGTGACTTAAATGGTAAAATGGCGGAAAATTGTGGAACTTAAAACATAAAACAAACGGTTGGTGATGGTGATGCTAGTAAAATACACAGGAAGCGGACAGGTAAAATAATAGACAGACACTTAAAAAAAAACATGGTGACAGTCTAGTTTCTGTTCGCAAGAGATATAAAAATCACACCCAGCGACAGCAAGATTTCTGTTCGCAACACTTTGGAAAGACGTACAACACTGAACATGCACTTCAACACTACATTAGAAAGTTGGCATAAATATGACACACCACAGCTGAGGGCAGACGGGGGGAATCTGGACAGATTTTGGGAAGGAAAAGGGGGGAGGAGAGGAAAAACGAAGTGGAGGGGAGGGGGGAAGGAGCCGACGGAGGACGAGGACCCATAAGAGGGGGGGGGGGGGGCTGGGCAGATCGAAAGGGAGTGGGGAAAGGCAGTGGAGGGGAATGAAAAAGGACTCGCGGAGGGGGGGAAGGGAGGCAGAGAGGGGTTAGGCGGGGAAAAAGCAGGATGGAAAGGGGGGGGGGGAGAGGGAGCCCGGGGAAAGGACAGAGGAAAGGAGGGTGTCCGGATGTTGCTTTGCGTTTCCACTTCACAGTCAAATCGCCTACAGTGGTACTGGGCAGCTTCAGAAGGGTTGAAACATCCCTGATGGATTTGTTACTCAGGCGACGTACAAAGACTATTCACGTTAAGAGCCACTGGCTTCTCCTGTTACTACCCTGCTGTTACTACTCTGCTACCAGCACAATACTCCCCGCTTCCCATTACACTTGTGGCTCCGCCTCCCCTGACATCTACTGGTGAATTCTTCATCACATAGAAGTGTCTGGATACTTTTTATCAGCTAATGTATTTCATTGGGCTTTCTATGAGAAATCCCTTTCCCTCTGCACATTTATGTTTCCGCTTACATTTCGTCAACGCTTTTCGAACATCTTCCGCGCTATTACGTTCACGCCTTTCCACAATTACGTAAGTTGACGCTGTGTTGAAAACGGCGGCAGTAGAAATCGCGCCCGGGGCACGTGGAAGCAGGAGCTGACGCTTAAAGGTGGTGGTGGGGTTACGCGTTTGCAAGTGTTTCCGAACTTGAGGACATCCAGCGTCATCTCCGGATCGGCGCACAAGCTCCTGTTTGATAAACTGCTCACAATTAAAGTGTCGGACAATTGAGTCGGTATCTACTTTAAAGGATTAGCGAAAGACATATACAGGCATAATGCTGAAAATGTACAGCAATAGAAAAGACGACTGACATTTTATAATTCTATCAATTATTATGATAGGTTTCCTTATGCTAATTCACTTGGAAATAAACATAGCAAATACTTGTACTTTCTTCCAGGAAACCAAAACAAATGATGCTGTCGAAGATTGTTCTTGGTCTGTTGTGATGTTATCCTCCTTGATCGGTAAAATATTAGTGCAGCCGCCGGCCGGAGTGGCCGAACGGTTAAAGGCGCTACAGTCTGGAACCGCACGACCGCTGCGGTCGCAGGTTCGAATCCTGCATCGGGCATGGATGTGTGTGATGTCCTTAGGTTAGTTAGGTTTAAGTAGTTCTAAGTTCTAGGGGACTTACGACCACAGCAGTTGAGTCCCATAGTGCTCAGAGCCATTTGAACCATTAGTGCAGCCCACGCTGCGCAACAGTTCACGATTTGCAACGCGAAGAGCTTAATTCGCCGACAGAAAGATTACTAATTCCCATAACCAAATAGTTCTAGTTTATTTTTTTTCATATCGGTAACAAGTACACGCAGTGAACACAAGAGTTACAACTCGTCATTATTACTATTGCAGGAACGTGAAATGGTGATACAATATTCCAAATATACAGGGTGCTTTGAAATTCTCGTTGCAGACCTCTATGATTTGTAGAGGGGAGTGAGTACATCGTATTTTGAATAGGAACCCATGTCCGGAAACGTCATCCAAAGAGACTACAGAGCGTCAAAGTTATGGGCGCGGGCGTCTGTAAATGTACGAATATACACGGGGTGATTCCGTGATGATGTTACAGACTTTCTAGATGATGGAGAACGATAAATGTATTAATTTGAAGTAAGGATCCCTGTACCGGAAACGAACGAGTCGAAAGTTATAAACGAAAACCGTTCTGATACCTCTGACAGTTGAATACATGTACCGGTTCTTGTGTTTCGAAGAGTGTAGGGTTGGCAACTTTCAGTGGTGGTAGTGTGGACAAAAACGAGAAAAAATGTCCAATAAACGTGGATTCTAAAGTGCGTACCTTAACAGCTATGAACACTTGCTCAGTAGAGGAGATGTGTTTCACATTAGCGAAGATGGACGAATGGTCATAGCTCCTCTTACGCGCCAGAGACGTTGAATTAAAAATGACTTGAGAGCTAAATGACTGTAGACATACCTCGACGGTCTTACAGAATACTGAGCCCGATGTGTGAATGAGTCCTGCCTGATTTCTGCATATTTTGACGAGTTTCGGACATATTTGCTGAGGTTTTTAAATTTTTAAAGCTAGGGTATGAAAATTGGTGTATACTAACGACTGCAATTTTCTGTGTTAGTGTTCTGTAATATGGCTTCGAATGAAAATCAGCTTTCGAACGATTGAAATGCATTCATCAGATGGAATCTGAAGTACTTTTATTTCTACGTTAGTGTGTGTTCGAAATGCGGCTGCAAATTTTCAGAATTTTTATAGTCTTATCACGACTCTCGACAGAAAATGAATTGAGCCAACAAAACGAAAGCAGAGAGTGACGCATGAAAAAAGTGTAAGTTTCTTTTCTCATTTCTCCATACATCGGATGATTCTACTAGTTTTTCTGCACATACACCTGAAGGGAATAATCGTGGAATTTACTATCAGCAATTTAAGGATATACGGAAAACCTAAATCAGTATATGGTCAAACGGTGATGTGACACGCCGTATCCCTTAATTCGAGTCCAATGTCTTGTGCTAAATCGTTCGTCATTGCGTTAAGAGTCGTTAAATTAATGAGCTGGAGGAAACTTAAAATGAACTGAATTAAATTCTGCGTAATGTGGAGACTCCGAGTGCACATTGACTCAAGACCAAAAACGCTCGAGGAACTCATTACAGACTTATATTGGGAAAAATTTTAAGGATAATCCGGCGAACTTGTGTCGTCTTTGTGTAACTTTATATGGAACTTTGATGAACTGTTACTTCCTGAGGACGAAACTGCAGCCGAAACACTAAACTGACGAATGTGAGAGCACATTGTGAAAAGCGAAATACGTCTGTCAGTCTGGCTTCCCTAAATCACTGAGCCCAGTCGTTGGAAATTTTTTTCCAAAAGGGACGCTGTTACTCTCATTTCCTATTCTTCTACCGCCCGAGTTTCGACTATGAAATAACCTTGTCGTCAATGGGACTGAGCTCCCCCCTTTTCCCTTTGTCATATCGAAAAAGTGAAACGTGACTAATTTTTGAGACTCACAAACTATAACCACGATATATTATTTGGAGAAGATTAAGAGTGCATATACCTTTTTATTCATATGCTTGGTGAGCTCATGTTGAAAAGATTAAGATTACAGTACGACAATCCGCCTATTCACACACAGCCTTTAAGATGGCGAAGCGCACGAGCTGGACCACAAAACAATTCTACATCTACACTTTTTACCACGTGACTTTTTTGAATCCTGATCTAAAACAATGACCTAGTGAAGAAATACTCGTTAAATCATAGTATCTGTGCCGCAAACGAATATTATGTGGAACATGAATGAAAACACCTATGGTACTGATGGGATTTCTTTGCCCAGTGGTAAAGACAGCACATCACATTTGGAAAAGAGTGGAATATACAAAATCGCTTATAATTGTGGTAAATTCTGCGTAGGTCGGCCTGGTAGAGATATATGCTCCCGTTTGTAGGGACACCATGGAAGTTGGAAACTTGGAAAATGAGACTCTACTGTTGCAGATCACCTGTTTGAAGTAAGCCGTAGTAACACGCTGCAACATGAAGTCTTACGTCACATCCACAAAGGGAGAAAAGCGAGCTATCTTAAAATGATGGAAATTAATAAACATACCTCCATTTGTCCGAGCTCAGTACTGAATGATCAGACACAGTCCCTTACTCGCTGGTTCTAACTGCAGATACCACTAATAATCCCATCCAGACCATGTCATAAATTACCACTCCTACTCACATGCCCAGTTTTTCTTTTATTCATGTTACTATAGTGCCACTTGCCTTGTTAAAAAAATTTGCTTTGTATAATCACAGTTGGTTCACTTACCTGCTTACTCTCACTCACCTGTTAGTAATATTGGATCTGTTAAAGACAAGATTATTTAGTTTAGCCTCTCCCTTGGAACATGTCACCGAAACTTAGTTTTCAATTTATTTTCTTCTCGGAACAATTGATGTAATTTGTTACAAAGTTCAGTATTTAATGTGTCGCATATTTCATCTCAGTTCAATAACTTTAAATAGGATTTTCGCTGTAATAATTCCTCTCGTTTTAGTCCTCGATCAGACATCGACAACTGTCATCTGTGGAGATCAGCTGAAATACTCTGCAGAAGCACTAGTTTAAAATCTTTGATTCCACAAAAAATTCACATCCACACACGGACGGAATAGTCAATCAAAGCAAATATTATAAAGTCTTGGAAGCCCATTTTTATTCTGGGGGAATAAAAAGGGGATCTCCTTGATGAGATCCATTAACCCTAATGGTAATTAACTTGAAAAATATTTTTTTTTAATTTTCAATAAAAATGCTGTTTATTATGTTCTATAGAACTTGCGGTGTGTGAGAACAAGAGGACCCCAAGCCAACCAGAGACACAGAGAAAGAAGAAAGACGCGCCAGTCAACGATGTAGACCGCTCGCTGGGTTCCCTGCAGAACGAGCCTGGGGACAAAGAGATTCGTGACTCAACAGGACGCAGAGCTTACTGAAGTAGCTAGACTATAATTACTCAGGGATACTACGTAAGGACTTCTGAAAGCCCTCCCATGGTAAGACCATTACGCAACAAGGGCAGCGCACTGTCAAGAAGGGAGCTCATATTCCAGGTTTCCTGCAGACACAATTCTGCAATGGTACTGATGACAGATGCATCGCAGTGTGCGAGTGAAATAGCATGATGGCTGAAAATGTGCTCGAAAGTTGAAATGCGAGGGACAGAACGATTCTTGTGTGTAAAACGTCCTAAATTGCACACAGATTCACCGTGAAATTCTAGCGTTATATGGGCCAAATGCAATATCGCACCCAGCCGTAATGAAATGGCGTCAACAATTTGACGAGTGCTGCACAGACGTGGGCGACGCTGATGCACCGTAGAGTCCGGATCCTGCACCTTGCGATTTCCATCTTTTCGGCAAGCTGAAAAAACATCTCGGGGTGAAAAGATTTTCCAACGATGAAGACGTTAAACAACGGTTTGCGAATGGCTCCATGACCAAGGAGTGAATTTCTATCGTTGAGGAACTGAACAATTGGTAGAACGTTCTGACCGTTGTTTACAGTGACTTTGTGACTTTGCTGGAAAATAGTGTAATTATCTGTGTTACTTCGAAGTGTCCTGCAACACTCAATAAATTTTACTTGCCCTATCTTAATAATGTGTAACTGGCTTTTTGAAGTCACCTCGCATAAGAAAGAATATTCATGGCAAACATAAGTTTCTTGGTGTAAAAATGTTAGCTGCGACTTGCACCCCAGTATCTCAGGGGAAGGCAGTTATATAGGGTGTAACAAAACGATAGCAACAAATTTCGAAGAGTAATACTGCATGTCTTGAGCAACAAATTCACGATAGAATCCATATCCAGGAACGTTCCCGATACACTTTCTATTGAAAATATTATTTATACGTTCACTCACCTAATTTTGCAAGCATTAAGTAACAAAACAGTGCCGGTTGGTGTTTTCTGGGACTTAGCTAAGACATTAAACTGTGTCAGTCACAGTATTCTCCCAGATAAACTAGTGTTTTATAGGACTGATGGTATAGCCAACCAATGGACAATGTCATATCTAACGAAAAGATTGCAGGAAGTTGCACTTAGTAATTCAACCAAGGCTCAATCTTAGGTCCACTATTGTTCATGTATGTAAGCGATCTTCAATCTAATATAGAATAAGCAGAATTTTTTTTTTTTTTTTTTTTTTTTGGATGACACTAATATTGTAGTCAATCCAAGAACACATACAGCAACAGAAGAAAAGGAAAACAATGTTCTTAAAAGCATCATCGATAGGTTATCTGCCAGTGGTGTTCATTTCTGCACATCTAGAGGTAATATACCAATTATAAATGTGACAAATGGCGAGGAAATAATAAATAGGGAGGAAACTTCAAAATTATTAGGTGTCCATATTGATAAGAACTTAAACTTACAAAAGCACGTTTTGGAACTCCTGAAACAATTTAGTTCAGCCACATTTGCACTTAGAATCATTTCAAATCTTGGTGAGAGACAAATAAGTAAGCTGACATATTTTACATACCGTTACTTTCATTCATCAATGTCATATGGAATAATTCTGGGGCAGCACATCATTAATGTGGGTAGGACATCAAACAAGCCGACTTGGAGTAGGCGAGGCACCACAGGACATTTAATATCCACTGTCTACACTTTTACAAATAAATTCATAAAACTTTGTCAGCATGACCAGGAAGGATTCAGGATTCACGCTCATAGCAGTGAAAGTTCCAAACTGTAACAAAATTATTTTTTTTACATGTGAGATTTCATCATTTTTTCACTTACTATTGGCTGCATTTGTTGCTGTAGATACATTTTTCTTCATAGGTAAGAGAGATTTTTCGATGAATTTGGCACAGCATACAAACCGTACTTACGGGTGTAAGAAACTCTAGAATTTACTTAATTTATGAAAAAATGATTGATCTGTTACATTTTAAACTACATGTTTAGAAAAACTCAAATTTTATAGTTAATTATCTCAATTTTTTCCACTGTTTTTAATAGATTTGAAAAATTCTAGTGTTTTGCATTAAGGAGTTTGTTTTTAATAACCATATCAAGTATGAAAGTAATAGGATATTTATTTTGGATGTTACATCTATCTAAGCACAGAAACTTGGGTTTTGCGGTAAATGGCTGTTAAAATTTCTGCTTGTCTTTGGCATTCTTTTAGAACTGTCCAGCACCATAAGCAGGTTCTTTTTCGTTTTCTAAATCAGTTTTATTCGTTTTCACATTCCTATGGTGCACTCATCTTGACTTTATCGCCTCCAAAAATAATTTATCTGATTTCAATAATGCTGTCTCTCTATAGCATAGAAAGCTTTGATGCAGTTCACTCCAGGCTTAATTTCCATTTTCTATAAAACATATTTCCTGCTTTGCACACCATCATTAAAACATGAAACTGCATCATAAACACGCCGGCCGAAGTGGCGCGCGGTTCTGGCGCTGCAGTCTGGAACCGCGAGACCGCTACGGTCGCAGGTTCGAATCCTGCCTCGGGCATGGATGTGTGTGATGTCCTTAGGTTAGTTAGGTTTAACTAATTCTAAGTTCTAGGGGACTAATGACCTCAGCAGTTGAGTCCCATAGTGCTCAGAGCCATTTTTTTTTTTTTTGCATCATAAATACCAACAGCAAGTGCATTTATTCCTACAAAAATTGTTTTTGGCAATCTCCCATACACACTGGTTAAAACTTTCATTTGAGTTTTGGGTACTGCCATGAAGACATTTCTTCAATAAATTTTCATTTGCAAACTACCTAAATATAGGTTTGTTGGCTTCCATTACAGCAGTTGGTAGAGAATTCCTGAGATGATATTCTTTACCACCAGTAATTGACCTTTGGTAGCCAGACCATGATTCACTTCCTATTGGGCACAAGTTGTGTGGATAGGGTTATTATCTGTGGATATTTCATGGAAGTAAAAGACCCAGACTGCTTCCTTCACATTTTTTAAGTCCCCTGTGTTTCTTCCTATTGCCAAGCCGTAATATGTCTGTAGCTTGACAATTTCCGCATCTGTCAGCAATTTCCGCATCTGTCAGTTGCCCTCTCCATTTTATTCCCTTCTCAGATAATTTTTTTCCTGATAAATCTTGTCTCAGCCTTCTAAGCCTAGTGCCAAGTCTTTTCTGTACATGTACCAAGCATTCTAACTTCTGCACAATAGTCTCAGCTGCATATGGAGCACATTTTTGAACCTCAAGGAAAGCTTTACTATCACCATCACCAAAGTACTTCACGAGATCCGAAATGTGAAATAATTTGGGTGAAGGTCACGGTTAAGGCAGGCTCAAACATGGTAATTGGATGTCTCTATAGGCCCCCTTGCTCAGCAGCTGTTGTGGCTGAGCACCTGAAGGATAATTTGGAAAATATTTCGAGTAGATTTCCCCACCATGTTATAGTTTCGGGTGGAGATTTTAATTTGCCGAATATAGACTGGGAGACTCAAACGTTCATAACGGGTGGCAGGGACAAAGAATCCAGTGAAATTTTTTTAAGTGCTTTATCTGAAAATACCTTGAGCAGTTAAACAGAGAACCGAGTCGTGGCGATAACATATTAAACCTTCTGGTGACAAACAGACCCGAAATATTTGAAACAGTTAACGCAGAACAGGGAATCAGCGATCATAAAGCGGTTACTGCATCGATGATTTCAGCCGTAAATAGAAATATTAAAAAAGGTCGGAAGATTTTTCTGTTTAGCAAAAGTGACAAGAAGCAGATTACAGAGTACCTGATGGCTCAACACAAAAGTTTTGTCTCAAGTACAGATAGTGTTGAGGATCAGTGGACAAAGTTCAAAACCATCGTACAATATGCGTTAGATGAGTATGTGCCAAGCAGGATCTAAGAGATGGAAAAGAGCCACCGTGGTACAACAACCGAGTTAGAAAACTGCTGCGGAAGCAAGGGGAACTTCACAGCAAACATAAACATAGCCAAAGCCTTGCAGACAAACAAAAATTACACGAAGCGAACTGTAGTGTGAGGAGGGCTATGAGAGAGGCGTTCAACGAATTCGAAAGTAAAGTTCTATGTACTGACTTGGCAGAAAATCCTAAGAAATTTTGGTCTTATGTCAAAGCGATAGGTGGATCAAAACAAAATGTCCAGACACTCTGTGACCAAAATGGTACTGAAACAGAGGATGACAGACTAAAGGTCGAAATACTAAATGTCTTTTTCCAAGGCTGTTTCACAGAGGAAGACTGCACTGTAGTTCCTTGTCTAGATTGTCGCACAGATGAAAAAATGGTAGATATCTAAACAGACGACAGAGGGATAGAGAAACAATTAAAATCGTTCAAAAGAGGAAAGGCCACTGGACCTGATGGGATACCAGTTCGATTTTACACAGAGTACGCGAAGGAACTTGCCCCCCTTCTTGCAGCGGTGTACCGTAGGTCTCTAGAAGAGCGTAGCGTTCCAAAGGATTGGAAAAGGGCACAGGTCATCCCCGTTTTCAAGAAGGGACGTCGAACAGCTGTGCAGAACTATAGACCTATATCTCTAACGTCGATCATTTGTAGAATTTTGGAACACGTATTATGTTCGAGTATAATGACTTTTCTGGAGACTAGAAATCTACTTTGTAGAAATAAACATGGATTTCGAAAAAGACGGTCGTGTGAAATCCAGCTCGCGCTATTCGTCAACGAGACTCAGAGGGACATAGACACGGGTTCACAGGTAGATGCCGTGTTCCTTGACTTCCGCAAGGCGTTCGATACAGTTCCCCACAGTCGTTTAATGAACAAAGTAAGATCATATGGACTATCAGACCAATTGTGTGATTGGATTAAAGAGTTCCTAGATAACAGAACGCAGCATGTCATTCTCAATGGAGAGAGGTCTTCCGAAGTAAGAATGATTTCAGGTGTGCCGCGGGGGAGTGTCATAGGACCGTTGCTATTCACAATATACATAAATGACCTTGTAGATAACATCGGAAGTTCACTGAGGCTTTTTGCTGATGATGCTGTGGTGTATCGAGAGGAAAATTGTACTGAAATGCAGGAGGATCTGCAGCGAATTGACGCATGGTGCAGGGAATGGCAATTGAATCTCAATGTAGACAAGTGTAATGTGCTGCGAATACATAGAAAGACGGATCCCTTATCATTTAGCTACAAAATAGCAGGTCAGCAACTGGAAGCAGTTAATTCCATAAATTATCTGGGAGTACGCATTAGGAGTGATTTAAAATGGAATGATCATATACAGTTGATCGTTGGTAAAGCAGATGCCAGACTGAGATTCATTGGAAGAATCCTAAGGAAATGCAATCCGAAAACAAAGGAAGTAGGTTACAGTACGCTTGTTCGCCCACAGCTTGAATACTGCTCAGCAGTGTGGGATCCATACCAGATAGGGTTGATAGAAGAGATAGAGAAGATCCAACAGAGAGCAGCGCGCTTCGTTACAGGATCATTTAGTAATCGCGAAAGCGTTACGGAGATGATAGATAAACTCCAGTGGAAGACTCTGCAGGAGAGACGCTCAGTAGCTCGGTACGGGCTTTTGTTAAAGTTTCGAGAACGTACCTTCACCGAAGAGTCAAGCAGTATATTGCTCCCTCCTACGTACATCTCGCGAAGAGACCATGAGGATAAAATCAGAGAGATTAGAGCCCACACAGAAGCATACCGACAATCCTTCTTTCCACGAACAATACGAGACTGGAATAGAAGGGAGAACCGATAGAGGTACTCAAGGTACCCTCCGCCACACACCGTCAGGTGGCTTGCGGAGTATGGATGTAGATGTAAATGTAGATCGCAGGCCACGGGCGGCAACAGACCTGGTAAACTAGCTGCCAACTCCCTGCACTTCCATACCTCCGCTTGAGCCTTTATGGTTCACATTACATTCATGATCAGGAAACCCTTTCACACAACTATGACAAATTTGCTCAACGCTTCAACATCAAGTACTTCGCCAGTGTCAACAGATGTTGCTGTAACAACACCATTCAATGAAGTGTGCCCCCTTTTTTGCTAGGTACCATCAAAACGGCCACTATGTCCCTGTGACCATCATTTTCGATAATAGATTCTTCTGCAGCACCTTTCATTTATGATTCTGCAACTTCTTTTACAGCCCCAAGCGGCAACTCATAATATCTCTCGAATTTTGCTGGAAGATACATCGCTGCACAAACTATTCTTGCTGCCTTCTGTCCCTTATCAATACCGTGCGTGCCATATGCTACCCTCAAATTCACATTATAACCTTTGTTTACGATTTTAGATGTCATGCAAGACGCACCAACGTTGCATTTGCTGCATATCACAGATATGTTCGTAGTAAGACCTTTCCTGGCACTCTCATCTTCCACTACAGAAGCACACTGCACATCAAAGCAATGCTTGCACATAACATTGTACAATACTAACTGTGGCAGTATGTTAACATCGACAATAACATTACACGAACCTTCAGATTCACAGCCTCCATTTTCATTAGCACCAGAAACAAGTTTCCTTCTTGAAGCACTTGGCGCTGGTTTGTTCACCGGCTCTGAGAGGTTGCACTCTTGAGCCTCTGTGTAACATTTGTTGTAGCACCCTTCACTGTGTGTCTGTTGCCCTGGTGGTGTTTACGGTTGAAACAGCGAATTCTAGGCATCTTGTGCGATAATATGGCGCAAACGAACATAAAATAACACAGCCAAATAAAAATCGTTTCGAAATTCACAACGCCACACTGCAAGCCTTTCAAAACAGAGAACAAACAAAATCAATGATCAAAACAATGCACGTCCATAGTAGCACAGAAAGTATCGATATCAAGAGTCCTTTGTTTCACGTATGAAAATCTCTGGCGCAGATATAAACATTCAAATTCTACAGAGCGAAATACACTTACGCGTGACACAAGAATGCTGTGCAAAGGGGTGTGGCGCTGCATTTTGGTACACTTAAGACTAAATAAGGTGTCTTATAATCACTCAACTATATACGTTTTATACGTCAAACTATTCAGGAAGATGTACGCTACAAAATAGGTATATTTTTGAAAAATCGATTTTTTAAATTTTTACTTTCTACCCCCTTTAAGAAAGAAAGTTGCTCAAAACTGTGCTACAAGAATTATAATATGTGGTGCCCACCCTCGATCATGTTATAGGCATCCGTTTAAAGAAATAGGGATTTTGATTACTGCTTACAGTATAATTATTTTCTCACGAAATTTGTCATAAATAATCAGTTCAAAAGGAACAATGATGTACGTAATTACAATACCAGAAGAAAAATTGGCATTCATTACGCCACATTAAGTTTTTCTGTAGTACAAAAAGCGATGTACAATGCTACAACCAGAATTTTTGATCACTCACCCAGTGATACAAAATATCTGACATACAGCAAAGTAAAATTTGAAAATAAACTGGAAAAGCTCGCCTTCACAGTTCCTTCTATTCTATAGAAGAATTTCTATTATGATAATGCGTAAAAGGTGATGTTTAGGAATAATTAACTCGTATCTATGTGTCTTCTTTTCGTTCTTTACTTTTAAGAAAAACTTGCAAATGATCAGCATGTAGCCATATTTACAATGTGGCTTGTCATCCGAATATAAAATGACTCGTTCCACATCATTATGATGTATCGCGCAAATAATCTATGTAACATGAAGCTAAGTAATTAACTCAACAACCCCTGACAGTTTGTCGGTATGGTTTTGTTACACCCCATATTTGACAAATAATAGTCTATGTAATAACTAAATTGAAAGTTATGAGCTCACCAGTCAAAAAATCATTCAGCCTCTTAAACCAGCACACTGGTCGCTTTGGTGGGTTGTTGAAGTTGTACAGATAACATCACGTGGCCATGTGACCAACCACTGAAGTAATTCATGGCAGTGAAGTGGCATTAGTGGCACGTACACTGTATCACCAAAAGTACCCGGACACCCTATGTAATGCGACACCAATAGGTGTCATGAGAGGCAGACCCGCCAGTATAAAAGAAGGCAGGGAGTATTGTTTTGTTCGTAGAGAACCAGTAAAAGCAGAGTGTTTCAGGAGAGCTCAGTGACTCAGTCATTGGATGTCGCCTGAGTAACAAATCCATCAGGGACATTCCAGCCCTTCTAAAGCTGCCCAAGTCCACAGTTGGTGATTCGAGTGTGAAACTGAAACGACGCTTCAGACGGTGTAAAGAGCGACGCCACTGGACAGTGGACGACTGGGAATGAGTGATTTGTAATGATGAATCAACCCTAGACCCTGGACCAATCCGTTGTGAGGAAGTGTAGTTACGGTATGCGGGTGTTTTTTTTGTGGTTAGGGTATGGTCCTCTTAATGTACTTAAGAACATGCTAAATGTAGATGGATAAGGATACATTTTACAACGTTGTGGGCTATGAACAATAGAGGAGCAGTTCGGAGTTGATGATTGTTTTTATTATCAACTTGTTAAACAACAGCATTTATGAAGCAATAGTTGTGGACTGTGACGCTGCTGAAATGGAATTACCTGACCAGAGTCCCAATCGGAACCCAATGGAACTCCTTTGGGTTGAGTTACAATGTCGACTTCGCACCAGACCCCAATGTCCAACATCACTACCTTCTCTGGTTTCGGCTTTTGGGGAAGAAAGGGCTCCCTTTCCTCCAAGACACCCTGCTGAAAGTGTCCCTAACAGTAACACAAAGGTGAAGGATGGACACAGTCCATGTTAAGGAGCTATCGAGTCCATCGTTTGGTTGTGCCTTTGCCAACAGCATGAATGAGGTGGTCTGATTTGTTGTTTCAACGGATACAGTTCAATGTGTCACCAAGATATGATGGAACACTTACAGCCACGTGACGGAGTGTAAGAGCAGTCGCTGTAAAATGATCCTAGTCGACAGAACGCAAAGACAAGTGTCAGACCTTGCCAATAACAACCATTTTCAAACCCAACAGGTATTCCCGTAATCAGTGAATGCATGTCCACCTCAATCAGTTTCCTAACAAACATTGCTAAGGTAACTGCATGTAATGTTCATTTGGACTCGGGTACCTCGTGAAAGTCCACTGATCACAGTGGATCGTAAGGCTGCAAGTCATCAGTGGGCCAAACAACACAGTCACTGGACAGTAGCCGACTGGACGCGTGTAATGTGCTGCAACGAATCACAATTTTGCTCCTGTAAAATCATGTAAGGACGCGAATGCACTGATGATCCAATGAGGCGTTTAACTCGCAGTGTGTGGAGGATGTAGCTCAGACCGAAGATGGTTTTGTGGTGCATTGGGGTTGTTTTTCGTAGCACGACATGGGCCTGCTCGTTCAGGCTACCATGAATATGAACCGGGATAATTATATGTGAGGTGTCCGGTATTTCGGACATGTTCAAAAGAACATACACCACACATATGCAGCTTGACTGCGAAATGGTGTCTTCTGTGTGGGTGCACAGACTAGTCAGAACCCTTACGGATCTCAGTTGAATAGCTGCGGAAAAATAGGAGATAATGGGTGAAAGACACTATATCTATCATGTGCAGCATCTGAGAACTGGGCGAGATTGGAGCCATGCTCGGGTGGTCGGGGTGGTTAAGGCAATCATTCCAGAAAAGCTGAGCGTCCAGTTTCATATTCCCAACCAGGCATAAATTTTCACATTCGTCGTTGCAGCTGAGATCCCAAAATCTTTCTTTCTTGAACCAGAATGCTTATTTTTACATTCTTGGTCACCAAGTGTTGCCCTTTTTTCTACATCTTCATGATTAGCCTGTATGCACTACCGTTTCCAAGATGACAGTAGTCCAATTCGGAAGGCTGCATGCACACATTCCTAGTTCGCAAGGCACTCGGACCCCTTATCGTACCTCATTGGCCCGCTAAATTACCCAAACTTAATCCTACAGGAAGTTTCTGGGTCTATTTGGAACAGCAATCAACACCCACCCAGTTTGATAGCTCTACAGGATCTAATCACAAAAGAGTGGCTTCATCTGGAGATGGCATGCCTATAGCAAGCTGTAGAATCTCTCCCTAACCCAATTGAGGTCATTATCAATGCCTGAGGCGGGTTTAAAACACTACAAGTATAATGACTCCTAGAGTTAGTAGTGTTTTGCTTGGTGTGCTTACCATGCGCTTTATTACCCACGTGTGAGATGTAATAGTCATCCAAAGCCTTTTACATACAGAAAGTCAAGACTTTACTACGTAGAACGAGTAAGCTGTAAAAGACCACCCAGAAACTTCCTCATTTTCAATGTAACAGCCTCGGTAGATATGGCGTTGAACGTTGACCTCATCAGTTTATGAGTAAGAATCATTGCTTACTACTACGGACACACACTGGCTTCTAACGTGAGATTTATTAGGTATTTGAAAATTGCAAAGACATGAGACTTAAATACAACAGACCAGCTGGTCGGATGAGTCTCGTTTCAAATTTTATCGAGCGGATGGACGAGTACGGCTACAGAGACAACCTCATGAATCCATGGACACCGCACGTCAGCAGGGGCTGTTCAAGCTGGTGGAGGCTCTGTAAAGATGTGGGGCGTGTGCAGTTGGAGTGACATGGTAGCCCTGATGCGTCTAGATACGACTGTGACAGGTGACACGTATGTAAGCATCCTGTCTGATCAGCTGCAACCATTCATATCCATTGTGCATTCCGACGGACTTGACAATTCCAGCAGGACGATGCAACACCCCACACGTCCAGAATTGCTGCAGAGTGACTCCAGGAACACTCTTTTGAGTTTAGACACTTCCGCTGGCCACCAGACTCCCCAGACATGAACATTATTGAACAAATCTAGGATATCTTGCAACGTACTGTTCAGAAGAGATCTCCACCCCCTCGTACTCTTTCGGATTTGTGGACAGCCCTGCAGAATTTATGGTGAAAATTCCCTCCAGTACTACTTCAGACGTTAGTCGAGGCCATGCCACGTTCATGTTGCGGCACTTCTGCGTGCTCGCGGGGGCCCTACACGATATTGGCAGGTGTACAAGTTTCTTTGGCTCTTCAGTATGTATTACTTACCTGCTTGCAGCTGTTCCGCTTACAAACGAACTGCAGCGCCAAGTACAGTGACAAATCGAGAAACGAGCAAACCTGTAACTCGCTATAAAATATTAGTGAATATATCGCAAGTTGAGCCCCTCTAGTCATTATTCTAAACATAATAAAAGTAAATAATTAGTTCCCAGGAATAATTTTTGTAGAGGGCATCACCTAAAGCTTCACAAATAAAATCTAGGAGTCAGTCATGCACGCACGTGCTGGAACGTCCACAGTAATAATACTTAAGTATTCACTGACTTCGCTCATGTTTATTACAGTTATCGTTATTAATAATACCTCTCTCTGTACTCCTAGCGATGCATCTGCCCGTGTCGTCAGTTACGGCTCGACACGTATTTTCAAAATGTAATTTGGAGCCAAAGTGAAGCCAGAGACACTGTGAGAGCGTGAAATTAGAATTAAAAGTTATTAATAATATTAATACGTGTCGCTACAGATAACGAACGTGTGATATGCAGCGTGTTCTTTACCTCTTTTCAGTACGTCATGTGAATCAAAGAACTATGAGTCTTAAAGTAGAAACGCACCACGAATTACCAGCGGCTGTTCATCGTGTGTATGGCACAACTGATGGGATGGCCTTTTCCTAGAAGCCACGTGCGACAATTAACCTGAAAGCTTGCGTATTATTCTGTGGAGGAGTTAGCTCACACGTAACACCTGGCTGGGTTCACCTATTGTGCAGCGAGGGTATTGTTCGATTTCACCGGCGCCGTCCACGCTCTAACAGTTATCACGGCTGGGTACTCACACGGAGCACACAGTTTCGATTTTCATCTTCTGTTCTGAATTTTTTTGCGATTGGTGTTTTGGCGTTGGGGTAGAACGGCACCTACCTTTTTTCTTTTTTTTTTTTTTTTTTTTTTTTAGATTCAGCAGCCCGCCGACAGGTTTGATGATGTCCTTATTTTCCTGTCTTCCATCTCTCCACATCCCACAAAAACGTCACTTTTTCTGGTAGAAGTCTACTAGCATTTCAAATGCTCCCAGCTTCTTCTGGCTGATATCGGAAGTCCAAATTGCACTTCCGCAGAATGCTGTGATCAAGACATAAATTTTCAGGAACAGCGGGTAAGATCAGCAAAGGCAGTAACCCAACATAAAAAAAGTGATCAGTAGTATGGATAGCTATAGGCCTGAGTAACAACAATGGGATACGTCAAAAATTGTTGTTAAAGTGTACCTGTCACAAATGACGACATTATTCGACAAAAGCAGTTGTGAATGTCAACATGTTGTCAGGACACAACGCTCGACTGAAACAGCTACATTGAACGTAATAAACTGTGTAGTAAATGCAGCGGACAATTGCAAAGGAACCTCTGAGGGTATTCTTAGACGTAACAAAGGCTTTTGATATAACTAATCATGCTGTTCTGCTGAGAAAATTTGTACGATGTGGTGTAAGATCAAATCATATTTGGGATATCCTTCTCTGGTAACAGAAATTTATTTATTTAATCGTATGGCTGGGGTAGCCCCACCGGGCAGGCCGTTCGCCAGGTGCTGGTCTTTCAATTTGACGCCACTTCGGCGCCCTGCAGTCGGTGAGGATGATAGGATGATGATGAGGGCAGCACAACACCCAGTCCCTGGGCGGAGAAAATTCTCCGATCCAGCCGAGAATCGAACCCGGGCCCAGAGGATTAACAATCCGTCACGCTGACCATTCAGCTACCGGGGGCGGACGTAAAAGAAATAAATTGCATAGAAGGAAACTGACTCCAGATACACTTAACAGAACCCCAGAAAAAGGAACACACACACACACACACACACACACACACACACACACACACACACACACACACACACACAAAATACAGTACAACCAGGAATCTCTATGGATAATTAAAACATTAGTGCTTTTACCGAAACTAAATTTGATGGGGTTCAAATTCAAGAAAGTCTTAAATGATGTTCTCATATCACATCTCTTAATTAAAACCTGACAAAAATGGGAATGTAGTAAGAAATCTTTGCAACAACACTTGTGCTGACATAGTTAGGGCCGTATACTTTGCTCGTGTACATTCATTATTAAGATAGGATATATTTTCTATGGAAATATACACCAAACTGGACCTGTTTCCAGAGAACAAAAACCAGATTTAAGAATAATAAAGCATTTAAGCAGCAGGCAAACATGTAAAAGTTTTCTTAAAGAACTAAAAATCGTACCCCTTCCCTTAATTTATATACTGGAAACAGTTATGCATGTACAAAATCTGATGGTGAGACATTAAAAAAAATTAATGATGATGGTGATCCTAATTGAGAGAGAAATTTCCTGATGATTTTAGAAATTGTAGCGCCAAGGAAAAGATTGTTTTCTCTCAAAACAAAACTTTCCATGAACACAGGTCCAGCTCAAACAGCTGCAACACCAAGTTGTGCCAAAAATGTGCATATGATGCAGTTTGAAAACGGCATAATAGATTACCCAAAGAACTGTGACATGCAGCCTAGTGCAAAACTCATTTACTTAATCTCCCAGTACCTCGTGCTTCAAAATGTGTAACTTATACAATTAATTATTGTGAAATAAAGTTATATGTGAACAGTAGGGAACGCATCTAAACTAACTTTCATTCAAAAAATGAAACTATTCATTACTTGGTATCAAATTTCCTGTAAAAAATTAGATGAAATGCACATGCAAGTTGTAAAACTAACGTGTTTTCTGTCTAACATCTCGTGTCCAGTACATGTACTGAAAAAAATATTTATATGAACAAAAAAATAAAATATTATTAGTGCTCTAAAATTACGTACTGCAGCTGTCGTCCTCCTCTACATATGATAGTTAAACCGTAAACCCTAAACTGAAAACGTCAGTCATGCGCATGGTCTCATGACATTCTGAAAATTATGTAACAAAGCAAACAGGTAAAAGAAGTATTTCTTGACTTGAGAAAAGCTTTTCAGTCAGTTCCACATCAGTGCCTGTTAACGAAAGGATGATCGTATAGAGGAGACAGCATTATTTCCTGTCAGAGAGAGCTTATCATTTTGTCTAGGATGCAGGATCGTTGACAGATGTAGAATTAGCTTCAGGCATGCCCCAGAGAATTGTGCTGGGACCATTGCTGTTCATGTTGGCTATAAATGAACTGGAAGGCATCAGTAATAACCTCAGGGTTTTGCAGATGGTGCAGTTACTTACAGCGAAAAAAAAGAAAAAACTGCACAAATATTCACTCAGATCTTGATCAGATTTCCCACCGATGCAAAGACTGCTAACTTGCTTTACGTCAGAAATGTAAAACAGTGCACTTCACAAAACGCAAAAACACAATATCCACCGTCGAAAATATCAATAAGTCAGAACTGAAATCAGTCAAATCGTATAAATATCTAAGCGTACCATTTTTTTGGCATACGTAATTGAACAACGTAGGACCAGCCTATGGTAAGGCGTGTGGGAGAATTCAGTTCATTTCCAGTATGCTGGGTACATGCAGAAATTCTATTATGTACATTTATTATAGACCACTTTCGCGACCCATTCTCTAATACTGTTCAAGTGTGTGGGACACACATGAAGTATGATTAACAGGATATATTGAATAAATACAAAGAAGGGCAGCACAAACAGTCACAGGTTTGTTTGACTCAGGGATGAGCATCACTGAACAGATGAAAAATTTGAAGCGGCAGACGATAGACGCCAACTGTCCCTCGAAAGAATACTTACAGTGTTACAAGAACAAGTTTTAAGTGTAGAACTAGGAAACAGACCCTAGGTATGGCTCCCGCAGGGAGCGTAAAGATAGGGTTACAAGAACTACAACATTTGATCTGTCATTCTTCCCCTGCGCCGTAAGCAAATGGAACGGGAAGAAGCTCTCTTACGTGGTATTGTGACGAGTACCCTTTGTCAAGCACTTCACAGTTGTTTGCAGAGTATGGCTGCGGGTGTAGATGCAGATGTTGATTTAGATGTAGGTGTGAATCTTACTTCCTTCTTCCGTGTGTGCTTCAGTCGAGGTTCCCCCTTTTGCTCAGTACGCAACACAGCTCAGATACACCGTTTAATTTCGTTCATCATATTACATGATTCAAGAAATCCTGCACCTGTCATTCATGATTTAAATATTGAAAACGGCGCCAGTTACTTATTACTGGTGCATTTCTCATTATTTAAATAAAATACATCTGCCAAGTGCTTCCGACAGTGGACAAAAATAATCGAAGAGAGGAGTTCATATCCCCGTTTCGCCATCTTGATGTAAGTTTTCACTTGCTCCCGAAATCGCGAAGGATGACCAACAGTGTTGTTCTTAAATTACGGATGCGGGCCATTTCCTTTCCCATAATATTTCCTCTGAGTTACGGGGCACGATGTGGTTAAAGGTGTATGGTTTTAATTCCTATTTCTAGTTAACTCATTGGCATAGGAACGCTAATCTCCACCTTTTGTATCCTTCAGCTGGAATACCACGCGTTTCTGAGTGACTAGATTCTTCTAATTTAAGTATTCTTAGACGAGGTCGATTCTTAAGAGAACTATATCAGAAATAACCAGACGGATAGATCTGCTGACCTTGGTGGCCGAGAATGTCACCGAATTTTGACACAGTTACTATTTGCAATAGTGACTTTTAATTATGCTAAAAGAAGTGATAATGAATTTGTGAAAAAATTGTGTAATGCATGTGTAAGTAAAGGTTTCAATATCGGAACATACAGACCCTTATGGATTGTAATTACATTTTCATTTACGGAAAAATTGTTAGGTGTCATGAATAATTTTGGTATCTGAATCGATTGTGAGCGAGCAGCGATGTTGTAAGCTGTATCGCAGAAGTTAAGCTGACATCGCTGATGTGCGCATGGGCGCGGTGGAAGCAGTCAATGTGGAGAGGACAGTCGAAATTCAGCTGTGTTAGAGCTAGGCTGATAATATTAAGCAGTGTTAGAGTGAGGAAGCTATGGGGATATTATGATTCAAATTTAATGTCTCAATTTATCATTTTGTTCATTCAACATGATTATGAAACTGATTTATGAAGGATAAATATAATGGAATGTCAGGTAAACACAATAATGAGGTTACCTTTTTTCCACTAACTTGGTTATTGTACTGAAAGTTGTTAAATTTGAGAGAAAGGAAAATGTATTGTTTGGATGTTGAGAAGTTCATTAAATTTGAAATCTGCTTTAAACACTTTTTCACGATATACAAAAAAACATAATGTGGTCATTTTTGCGCATATTTCATTTTGTTACGGACGTTTCTCTTACAACTCTTTTAATGGATCGTCGAACCAAGTATGTTCGATGAACTGTTCGATTTGCATTTAACAGAGAACTCATTGCACCTCTCGAGCGTCTCTGTGCAGATACAGTAATTTGCAGCATTAGCATATCAGCGCGCAAGACAGAACAGTACTGCAAAGCGTTATCCAGATTTGCGCAGATTAGAGGTAAGGAGAAAATATTACGATATTTTTAGTAATTCAGAGACAGTTTTTGTGATCAAATATTACAAAGCGAATTACTCTAGGTTTCATGTCCAAGGCAGTTTATACTGTTCAAAATTCTTGCAGTCAGATTGCTAACTTTTACAGTATGAGAGACTTCCCTTTTCATGACGACAATTAATTACTATCACATTGCAACTTTGCTTTCACATTACGACAGTACAAGTTTCATTACGACTGTTCATTTATTATCACAGCTCAGGCATACAATTAGAAACAGTACTTCAATCTAATATCTATATTTATTTAGATAACTTTCAAAGTAATGTATGTGACGGCACTGCACACCTATCATTCAACCGTCTCTACACTATCTGGTCAGAAGTTCAAATGGTTCAAATGGCTCTGAGCACTATGGGACTTAACATCTGAGGTCATCAGTCCCCTAGAACTTGGAACTACTTAAACCTAAGGACATCACACACATCCATGCCCGATGCAGGATTCGAACCTGCGACCGTAGCGGTAGCGCGGTTCCCGACTGAAGCTCCTAGAACCGCTCGGCCAAACCGGCCGACTGGTCAGAAGTATCTGGACACCTATTTTAGTGGATATCAATATGGGGTGTGTCCAGCCTTCGTCTTTACGACAGTGTCAACGATGCAGGGGAGACTTTCAATGAGGTGTCTGAATGTCTGTGGAGGAACGGCTATCCATCCTTCCTCAAGGGCCGAAGCCAGAGAAGGTAATGATGTTGGACGCTGGGGTCTGGAGCCAAGTCGATGTTCTAAATCATCGCAAAGGCGTTCTGTTGAGTTCAGCTCGGACTCTGGGCAGGCTACGTCATGTCAGGAATGATACTGTCAGCAAACCACAGCCTCACAGTTGCTGCTGTATGGCAGAATGCAATATAACTCTGATAAAAACAAACATGTCTCCGAGCTGTTCCTCTACTCTATGCAGTACACAATGCGGTAAAGTCTGTTTATATCATGTCTGTATTTAGAGTTTTCTTAAGCGCAATAAGGGGACCGCTCCCCAACTATGAAAAACACTCTCATTCTGTAACACGACCTCTTACGTGCTTCATTGTTGGCATTACATATGATGGCAGGTAACGTTCTCCAGACATTCCCTAAAACCAGACCTGTCAACACCACCTGAAGATTTGCTCAGCATTGCCCGCAGAAATGTGTGGTTTATGAGAATCTGCTTAACCACTGAACTCCATTTTTTGTAACTCCCTACGCATAGTCACTGTGCTAGCTAGACTGCTGGCAGCACTTTGGAATTCCGCTGCTTTCATATGATTTTTTACAACCAGCCTTCGCAATATTCGACAGTCCCTGTTCGTCAGAATACGAGGTCAGCAGTCTATTCGGTATCGTCCATACCGTCATTTTCGGTTCGTTAGTCGAGGTTGCTACTCTGTACATTACTGAGACCTGTTAACGATCACTCCGCCTGCCGATTATTCGTTTACTGGCTGTAGGGCCATATAACGAGCGACAGTCAGCTTGGTACCCCACCACTGTCTGGAGCGTCTCCAGACATGTCTTCACTGAACATTGGGACTCAGTTCGAAATGGGACTCATCACTGAAGACCATTCTACTCCTGTCAATGAGATTCCAGCCGATCACTCGGAGCGCTTCTACATCTACATGGATACTTTGCAAATCACATTTAAGTGCCCAGCAGAGGGTTCATCGAACCACCTTCACAATTCTCTATAATTCCAATCTCGTGTTGCGCACAGAAAGAATGAACACCTGTTTCTTTCCGTACGACCTTTTGGTGATTTAAATTTCGTGAGAAGATTCCTCGTTTTAATGACGTCCATCCTAAATCATCTATCATTTCAGTTACACTCAGTCCCCTATTTCGCAATAATACAAAACGTGCTGCCCTTCTTTGAACTTTTTCGTTGTACTCTGTTAATCAAATGGTTCAAATGGCTCTGAGCACTATGGGACTTAACTTCTGAGGTCATCAGTCCCATAGAACTTAGAACTACTTAAACCTAACTAACCTAAGGACATCACACACATCCATGCCCGTGGAAGGATTCGAACCTGCGACCGTAGCGGTCGCGCGGTTCCAGACTGTAGCGCATGAACCGCTCGGCCACCCCGGCCGGCGTCTGTTAATCCCATCTGGTAAGGATTCCACACCGCACAGAAGTATTGTAAAAAAGGATAGACAAGTGTAGTGTAGGTGGTGTCCTTAGTAGATCTGTTTCATTTTCTAACTGTCCTGCCAATAAAACGCAGTCTTTGGTTACCTTTCCCCGCAACATTTTCTGCGTGTTCCTTCCAATTTTTCGTAATTGTAATTCCTAGGTATTTAGCTGAATTTACGGCTTTTAGATTAGACTGATTTATCGTGTAACCGAAGTTTAACGAGTTCCTTTTAGCACTCATGTGGATGACCTCACACTTTTCGTTATTTAGGGTCATCTGCCATTATTCGCACCATTCCTATATTTCTTCTAAATCGTTTTGCATTTTGTTTTGGTATTCTGTTGACTTTATTAGTCGATAAACGACAGCGTCATCTGCAGACAACCGAAGAAGGCTTCGCAGATTGTCTCCCAAATCGTATATATAGATAAGGAACAGCAAAAGGCCTATGACACTACCTTGGGGAACGCCAGAAGTCACTTATGTTTTACTCGGTGACTTTCCGTCAATTACTACGAACTGTGACCTCTCTGACAGGAAATCACAAATCCAGTCACATAACTGAGACGATATTCCATAAGCAAGCAATTTCACTACGAGCCGCATGTGTGGTACAGTGTCAAAAGCCTTACGTAATTCCAGAAATACGGAATCGATCTGAAATCCCTTGTTAATAGCACTCAACACTGCATGTGAATAAAGAGCTAGTTGTGTTTCACAAGAACCGTGTGTCAATAGACCGTTTTCTTCGAGGTAATTCATAATGTTCGAGCACAATGTATGTTCTAAAATCCTGCTGCATATCGACGTTAATGATATGGGATTACTCCCACTACCTTTCTCAAGTATCGGTGAGACCTGTGCAACTTTCCGGTCTTTGGGTACGGATCTTTCGTCGAGCGAAAGGTTGTATGTGATTGTTAAGTAGGGAGCTATTGCATCACCATACTCTGATAGGGACCTAACTGGTATACAAAGCAGAAGACATGCCTTTATTACGTGATTTAAGTTGCCTCACTACTCCGAGGGTATCTACTTCTACATTACTCATGTTGGCAGCTGTTCTTCATTCGAATTCTGGAATATTTACTTCGTCTTCTTTTGTGAAGGCATTTCGCAAGGCCGTGTTTAGTAACTCTTTGGAAGCACTGTCTTTGATAGTATGTATCTCCATTGCTGTCGTGCAGAGAAGGCATTGATTGTGTCTTGCCGTTAACATACTTTACATACAACCAGAATCTCTTTGTATTTTCTGCCAGTTTTCCAAAGTTTCGTTTTGGAAACACAAGATCACCAATTTTGGAGGTTTTGTATTTTTTTTAAATATGGAAATATGGCATGTTTTTTTCGTTGTTTCTACAACAGTGTTCTGACCCGTTTTGTGTACCAAGGAGGATCAGCTCCGTCTCACGTCAATTTATTTGGTATAAATCTTTCCATTTCTGCCGATACTATTTCTCTTAATTCAAGCCACGTCTGGTCGACACTTATATTGTTAATTTGGAAGGAGTGGAGATTGTCTCTGAGGAAGGCATCAAGTGGATTTTTATTTGATTTTTTGATTAGGTATATTTTTCGTTTATTTTTGGAGGATTTGGGGGTTACAATATTTAGTCTCGCTGCGATAACCCTGTGTTCACTAATCCCTGTATCCGTTTTGATGTTCGTTATTAACTCAGGATTATATGTTGCTACGAGGTCAAGTGTGTTTTCACAACCGTTTCCTATTCGCGTGGACTCATGAACTAACTGCTCGAAATAATTTTCTGGGAATGCGTTCAGCACAATTTCGGATGATGTTTTATGCGTACCTCCGGAATCAAACATGTATTTTTGCCATCATATCGAGGGTAAATTAAAGCACCACCAACTATAATTATATGAGTCGAGTATGTGTTTGAAATCAAACTCAGGTTTTCTTTAAATCTTTCAGCAATTGTTCATCTGAATTGGGAGGTCGGAAATGTATCCAATTATTATTTTATTCGGGTTACCATGAATGACCTCAGGCCATGCGAACTCACAGGAAATATCTACTTCAATTTCGCGATAAGATAAACTACTTCTAACAGCAACAAACACGCCACCGCCAGCTGTGTTTAGCCTATCCTTTCGGAACACCGTTGGGTTTTTCGCAAAAGTTTCGGCTGAACTTATCGCTGGCTTTATACAGCTTTCAGTGCCTATAACGATTTGACCGTCAGTGCTTTCTATTAGTGCTTGGAGTACTGGTACCTTCCCTACACAATAATTTACAACTGTTATACCGATGGCTCCTGTATCTGCGTTCTTCCTTTGTTTGGCCTGCACCCTTTGTGATTGAAGCCCTTTTTGTGTTTTTCCAATACCCTCTAACCTAAAAAACCGCCCAGTCCACGCCACACTGCCCCTGCTACCCGTGCAGCCGCCTCCTGCCAGTAGTGGACTCGCAGACCTATTCAGTGGGACCCTAAACCCAACCACCCTATGGGGCAAGTCGAGGAATCTGCAGCCTACACGGTCGCAGAACCCAGAACCGTCTGAGCCTCTGATTCAGACCCTCCACTCGACTCTGTACCAGAAGTCCACAATCGGTCCTGTCGATTATGCTGCAAATGGTCAGCTCTGGTTTCATCTCACAAGCAAGACTAGCAGTCTTTACCATTTCTATTAGCCGCTCGATACTGGAGAGGATCTCTTCTGATCCAAAATGACACACATCATTGGTACCGACGTCAGTCAGCACCTGCAGTTGACTTCACGCTGTGCTCTTCATGGCATACGGAAGGATCTGTCCACGTCATGAATGACTCCGCCAGGTATGCAAATGGAATGCACATTGGCTTTCTTCCCCTTCTTGGCAGCCATGTCCCTAAGGTGCTCCACAACATGCCTAACGTTGGAGCTCCCAACTATCAATAATCCCACCCTCTGTGGCTGCCCGGATCTTGTAGGTTGAGAGACTTTCTCTGAAACAGGGCCGCGCGGGATTAGCCGAGCGTTCTAAGGCGCTGCAGCCATGGACTGTGCGGCTGGTCCCGGCGGAGGTTCGAGTCCTCCCTCGGGCATGGGTGTGTGTATTTATCCTTAGGATAATTTAGGTTAAGTAGTGTGTAAGCTTAGGGACTGATGACCTTAGCAGTTAAGTCCCATCAGATTTCACACACACATTTTTTTCTGAAACAAGACAGGCAACTGCATGTGGCTGAGCGGCGTGTTGTCAGCCACAGACAGAATCTGAAACCTGTTTGTCATACAAAAGACCGTGAAAAACTGAACTACCCAGATAAACAGACTATTGGCACGTGCTGCGGATGAAAACGCAGGAACTGTGTGTAATAAATTAGATTAATATGCGTAGATTCAAAAAACCTAACTACCGAAGTACTCAGGTGAAACTAAATAATCCCCCCCCCCCCCATTATGAACTTGTAATATGTCACAAAATCGGTTTACTTTCCAACGAAAACGAAAACGCGAGAACCATGGCTATTAGGTATTAAATTAACATGCAGAAACTCAAGATACTAAACTATCAAAGCACACAGATGAAATTATACAATTTTTTTCCGGTTACGAACTCGTAAAAGTTACAAAATCGGTTACTTCCATGTTGTTGCGTCTGTCTCGGCCGGCTACTGCTGCCTGACTGCTTTGGAGCATTATGGAGCACCCTGAGTTGCGCACTACAACCAGCTCCGGGTTTTGACAATCTAACGTGCCAGTTGGACACAATTTGGCACGATACCTTTAGGAATGCATCCAACAACTCTGTCAACCAACGCCAAGCCGAATAAATGCTTGCATATGGGCCAGAGGTGAACTAACACGTCACTGACTTGTTCGATTTGTGAAGCTCATTCTCTTGAATTAACCATCCACTTTTTCTGAATCTGTAATCATATTTTTGTCTATACATGTACATTACACCTACCATTTTACATCTCATTCGGATAATTCCTTCATCGTGCGTCGTTTCCTTGTCTTAGAGTGTATCTAATAGTTAATGTCTCCAATTTCCAGCGCTATGGAAGCAACAAGATATAACACAGCTTCAGAGAAAGATTTATTTTCAAGCTATGAATGTGTGTAAAACGTACGACTTGAATTTTCACGTTCTTGTTGCAAAGGATGATAAACAATAATGAGCAGACGTAAGGTGCTTAGAGTGACATGTAACGCAGTTAATCATGGTGCCTATTAATCTCAAAGGAAGCGTATTGCAGTATTAGCGTAAAACTCCTCTCCATGCGGCAGGATGTAGGCCAGGAGCACTGGTACTCGACCCAACAGCTCAAGACATTAGTAAATGGTGCACGCTTCCAGATTTAAGAAATGTGTTTCTGAATGAGACCTGAAAGCTTAAATCCGCTAATTTTGAAACGTCATATTATGTGCACAACATTAGTGAACACTTTTTTCCGGTGGTAAAGACTGCACATCGCTTTGGAAGGAAGTTGAATATACAAAGTCACTTTTAAATGTAGCAAATTCTATACAGGCCAGTCTGGTTGGGCAATATCCGCCTGCCTGAAGGAACACCGTTGAAGCTGAAGACTAAAAAGGGGAGACTCTGCTTTTGCAAACCATTGACTTCAAGGAGGCCACTGTTACAAGTTGCAACCTGACACCTTAGATAACATCCACAAAGGCAGGAAGATGAACGAGCTTAGTACTGAGTGATCACACGAAGTTTCACTATACACCACTTATAGCTCCAGATACTGCTAATAATCCGATCCAGACCACATGGTAAATTACCTCTTCTACTCATATGCCTTATTTTCCTTTATTTAGTTATCATATTTTCATTAGCCCTGTTAAAATTTTACTTTGTATACTTACAGTTGTTTCACTTTACTGTTTCGTCTTACTTGTAATATTTTACATGTTTGTGATGCTGGACCTATTAAAAACAAGATTATCTTGTTCAACACACCTTAGTATCGCGTCACCAAAGTTTACTGCATATTATTCAACTTATTTTTCTTCTCAGGACAGTTGTAATTTATCACTTAGTTATTTAATATGTTACATACTTTACTTAAGCTAAATAGTTTTACATTTCAATTTGCTAAAATCATTCCTCTAGTTGTAGTCCTAAATAAACATTAATAACTGTTCTCTCTGAAAACCAATCTTTGATCCCTCAAAAATTTCACAGCCACACATATTTGTCTTTGTACCTCATGTGTAACTGGCGAAAACTGGTTTTTAAAACAACAAATATTGCAGAATATTATACCAGTGTCGTGTGCTTTTTTTTCATTCGTAACTATAAAATATTCAACCAGGAACCAATGGAACAATCAATTAATGGAACTAATTTTAACTTAATGCTGGGATAATTGACCCACGCAAACAATGAATGCCCAATGTATGTGATAGTGAACTTGATTGTGATTATACAGAGTAAATTTAATGGCTTGCGTGATATGTGCAGTGTACATGTATCGCTATCGATCACATGCAACGTGAAGATGGTCTCAGTGCGTCTAGGACACTTGATCTATTTGAAAATTATTTCGAGAACATTGTTATCGATTGTCATAAACAAAATTTTAAAAAGTATTTTACGTACGTGTATGTGAGTTTGGGAATCGGCTTGGAACTGCATGAACTACACTGAATTGCGTGCATCGCTTGCGAGACGATTACTTTGTAGTCAATCGCTGTCTTCTTGTAGGATGCTTCGGCTGGAGGATGCACACCAGAACATGGTCAGTCCGAGAACATTTTTCACAAGCGACTTGTCATTTGGTGACTTCGCACTTGGCGCCGCTAGAGTCCGTCTCAGATTTGCGCGCCAAGTGACCGCTATTAATAAATTGTGATACGTCCTGTATAGAAATCTTACAGCCTCAGCATGGCGCCCCACGAGGCGGTTTGTGTCGCTTCGGCTTTAAAGCTGCTCTGATCAAGAATGTCATCTTTTGGCATTTACACTCACAGTTCCTCTTGAAAAGATACCGAGCTCATAGCTAAATATTTGGTGCAAACGCTTTCTTCTGGTGAGTCATACTCAGAAGACTGCTTTTGACTTTAAATTTATTTAGTCTTTTGAACAAAGTTAATTGGTGATCGCGATATCACATTCACGAAGAATGGTTCAAATGGCTCTGAGCAGTATGGGACTTAACTTCTGAGGTCATCAGTCCCCTAGAACTTAGAACTACTTAAACCTAAATAACCTAATGACATCACACACATCCATGCCCGAGGCAGGACTCGAACTTGCGACCGTAACGGTCGCGCGGTTCCAGACTGTAGCGCCTAGAACCGCTCGGCCACTCCGGCCGGCCTGGCTGCACGAAAAGATCTGTTAAATCTACGGTACTATGATATAGACCAGTAGGTTGTGTAATACGCCAAAATCTGTGTTGTGTTAAATCCACATTACTAGCACGTGTAGCCTTATCTTACTATCGAAATTTGCTGTAATGACGAGAGATGAGGCTGTAATGAGTTCTTTGGAGAGTGTTCTTGTATGTATTTTTGTAAAATGTTATAGAGATTGTCGCCTGAAAATGTCTGAGCTGCAGAATCCGGTCAAAGTCAGCGAGTTTACTACGCACAGACGACTGCAGAGTTGCAGCTTGCGGCAAAGATAACATCCACGGCGCAGGGGCAGCTGGTCGCCGCAAGACTCCAACGACCACCTCCATGCCAACGACAGCCGCAAAGGAAACCCAGCTATTGTTGAAATGGAGAATTTGAATTCTATGTTTATTCGTCGTAAATGGTTGTTGGTTTGACCCATGAGAACTTCAGTTAGTCGTTGGTGGTTGGTAGCCAGATTAAGATCAGTCCGAATCGCAGTTAGACTCGGGAATGTTTGAGTCAAACGCCATATTTGTTTTGGAGAATTCAGTGAGATTGTTATCGGATTGTTTGAAAGATATTTAGCCCTGTGATAATTCCGATCTCACTTTGTGGGGCGATAAGCGTGAAGTGTTTGATTTTTGTGGGATTATAGTTTTTTGTGAGATAGTAGTAGTGGTTACTGTATGCTGTATTTTAGGATCGGTTTCTCGTGGTTGGTGATTTTATGCCAAAACGGTTACTGGACGAAGTGTAGCATGAAAGTCACTCGTTTGTAGGCGATCTGTATCTGGGTTAGACTGGAGATTTTCTATTTTGTTGTGGAAGCTAAGTGACGTTATCAGATGAAGTCTTCATTTGAATTTGAAGGTGGAGAAAGCACGCACTAAGGAAATAGTGTCTCTGTGTTAGTGAATTAGTGGATTTGAAGACGAAAGCAAGCAGTTAGGAAATGGTGACTTTTCATATTGTGTTAGGCATTGTTTTGCGATTTCAGCGTGAGCATCGATGTATAAGGCTTGGGAACCTCTATATAGATACACGAATTGTGTTGTCCTTGTAATTAGGAGAACGACGTCCTACGCTTGTATGTGATATGGTGAGAACTAACCTTAAGTTAGTAGGAGATCTTCAAGCGCGGTCTCAAATTTAGTGGCTTTTCCTATAAAACTCTAAACGACAAAACAAGAACCATTGTTGCTGGAGACACGCAACTCCTACAGTGCGAGAGCTGCGTTTTAAATAATTTCAGTGCTAGTGGGTACGCGGAAAGTCAACGCCTGAAGTGGGATGTATTTTGTATCTATGTTAAAGTCCAAGCAGTTTAAAAGTGGTGGTGACACCTCGGTCTTCTGCTTGCTTTTTTCCGCTTAGAGGGGTTTGTTTGATTGACAAGTACTCGCAAAATCAAAGCTAGCTTGTACCTCTACATGAAAAAAAGGAGCAATAAAGAATGAAGAGTTTCCTTTTAAAAATTGAAATAGTGTTCCAGATCTCATTTGCACCATATTTAATATTCAAGGACATTTTAAAAATGAAGTTTAGTTTTGTAGCAAACGAATAATTTGCAAATATCGGAAAGTGGTAAAAAAAAGTCAAAGAGTAGATAAAGAAAAGTCTGCAATGTTATAAAAAGCAAAGATATTAATTCCCAAACAAATAGAAATATTGGTTCCTATTTGTTAATTTGCAAAGAGAGAAATTATTTCATATTTCTTAAGTTAAAAAGGAGAGAAATTATCTCCAGGATTTTATTTAACGAGAAAGATGCTTAATTTTTGAAAGAAAGATAATTTACTTATTTCTGAGACTGCAAGAATTTTAAAACTAATTACTACATTGGTAATTCAGTTGTGCAACGATATTGTTTCAGAATGGCTGCTTTCACGTGCCTCTATTTGTATATTACGTTACGAGAGGTACTGTGGCTGTAAACCTTTCAAAGATATACTTTGGCTTTCACAAAGGCATTGACGTATGTTTCTGTTTTCAAGGTTTCGTCGTGACTGCGGCAGCCATTCTAGCAGACGAATTAAAGCAGAAGCTCATTATATGTTTAACTGGATCATTCATTGCAAATTTGGAAACTATACTGGCTTTTCTTTTTTTGAAAGTTACGACCTTTCCGATTTATATCAATTATATCAGTTACATCGTACGAAAAGTACTGAAGCAGCGCCGCCGAAGATACATACGTGAAGTATGTTCTAATTTGTGCGAAAAATTACAACTGTTCCTGTATTTTCTTTCTTTGACAATGAGAATCTGTCAACTACATACTAGTTATTTAAGTAGCGGTATGTATTAGAAAAAGTACTTATGGGGAAACTCCCCCATCGCTAAATAAATGTGCTCATTATGTGAAGCATGTTCTAATTCGCGTGAAAAATTACAATTCACTGCCAGGGAAGTAAATTTCTTCCCTTGCTCTTGACAGTAAGTGAAACACCAGCAGAAACATGCCTGCACCAGTACCAGAATACATTTCGTCTGTATATGTGCTTAATTTGAAGTCGTTTTTGTTTGGAAAAGAAGTATCCTAAAATATTTAGCTCGTAAATTTTCTTTTAAACTTCATAGGCGGCTGACAGTGAAGCCAAGTCACCTTTCAATTCTGTCTCACAATTGTCAGTTTTCTTATGTTTTTGTTCTGATGATGAGTAATATTTTGTTTTTACCAGATAACCAACGTGTTTTGAATATTCACTCCAATTTCCATGTTTTATGTTTAATTTGTAAATCACTGACAATGACAAGTTCCAGAAACTATCAGAACCGTGAAGGCGAATAATAAAATTTTTGCAGATGGCAATACACGAACTGAAACTAGTGCATTTGCAATTATACAACCACTTCCACTAGTCGGAATTTAATCCACTATACGACAACGATAATTTGCAAATCTGGGCCTTTATACCTGTGTCATATGTTTGCTGGAATCTATAAACGCCAATAACATATTATCTGACAATTAATGTCAATAAATTGTACCTTTTCGAGTGACCCTCAATGTGTTAGTGTTTTGGAATAGTGTTTATTTATAGGAAATAAGGGTCAACAGAAACGTCCGATCTTACCCGTCGGCTTTGACCCGTGACGTAAGCGTGTTGTGGTGTGTGACGTCATTACGGCGCGGAGTTTGATTTGCGATTGTGGCGTGTTTGTAGATGTCTTGTTTTTTTTTGTCGTGCTCTCTGGTGGTGTGTTCATGGTTTTCGTTTGTTTCGTTTGTTTCGTGTGGTGGGGTCAGTTTTCTGTTGCTCAGGTGTTGGATTTGAAGCGGAATTTCTATTAGTGAGTTAATGGTTAATTTAATGCTCATTGCTGTACGTCGGGTGAGTTTGTTATTGAGTGTATTTGGTTGTGGTTTTTTGTTCAGGAATGGATATGAAAGACCGCCTTAACAGTGTTCGGTTGAGGGCGATGATGGGGGAGACAGCTTTAGAGCTGATTAAATTTCTTCAGCTATTTGGCTTAATTGCCGAGGTCGTGAAGTGCGGTGTGTGCCGTGAACCTATGAAATTGGTTAAAGTTCCGGACTCTCGGACCAGGGACGGATACATGTGGTGTTGCCGGAAAGATGGCGTATGGCGTTCTGTAAGGCGTGGGACCTGGTTCGAGAAGTCTAGATTGGCCATGCGTGAGATTGTGCTTATTACGTATTATTTTTGTTATAGTTGCGGGCAGAGTTTTTGCGCGTTTGAGACTGGTGTGAGTGAGAGGACTGTTTTAGACTGGTATTCCTTTTGTCGTGAGGTGTGTTCCGAATTTATTAAGTACAGGGGTAAGTTGGGTGGGCATGGGGTGCTTGTGGAGGTGGATGAGTCGCAGTTTGGTAAAAGGAAGTATGGGAGGGGGAAGTCTGTGGCTGGTCTTTGGGTGTGGGGGGCTGTTGTTCAGGGGGGTGGGGGTACTGAATGTGTTTTTAGGGTTGTGGAGGGGAGGTCGAAGCCTGAATTAGTGGGGTTAATTGAGGAGTATGTAGAGCCGGGGTCCACAGTAGTTTCAGATGCGTTTTCTTCATATAGGGGGTTGGGTGAGAGGGGATTTAATCATTTAGTAGTGAACCACAGTCTAGAGTTTAAGAATTATGATACTGGGGCTTGCACTAACACAATTGAGGGGATGTGGGGAGCGGTTAAGTCAGTTCTTGGGAGGGGGAAGAGGCGCTCTTCCAACCTTCAGTCTCATTTAGATGAGTACTGTTGGCGGAAGAGTGTCCCAGAGGGCTATTGCATTCTTCGGGTTTTTTTAAGGGCTGTGGGTAAAATGTATAGACCGAAAGTGGTTAGTTAGGGTGGGCTGGGTAGGTGGGTGGGTGGTTTATTTTGTTGTATAGTGTTTGTGTGTTGTATTTTGGAGTTGTGGGGGAGGGGGTTGACGTTTGGGTGGGTTGGGTTTTTATTTTAGTTCAGTATTTTTTCATTGGTGTGTGTGTGTGTGTTTTTGTATGTGTGTGTGTGTGTGTGTGTGTGTGTGCGTGCGTGCGTGTGTGCATTTGTGTGTGATTGTGGTGGCCAATCTAGTTTGTGGAGCTGGAACTTTTTTGAGGTAAGTTCCGTTTTTTTTTTTTGGTTATTTATGTATGTTTTGTGTATTGGGTATAGGTTGGAAACATCCGATCTCACGCGTCGGCTTTGACCCGTGACGTAAGGGACCTACACATTGATCTGTAGCGTAGCCCTGAATACGAGGTTAGGTTGGGAGTTTTTTTTTGGAATGCGGCTGCGGCAGCGGCCGCCTATGATTCGAAAATATTGATTTGACACTAATGAACATGTATACGTAATATGAAGCAATTTGATGAACATATTGATCTGTAGCGTAGCCCACTTGAGGTTAGGTTGGGAGTTTTTTTTTTGGAATGCGGCCGCGGCAGCGGCCGCCTATGATTCGAAAATATTGATTTGACACTAATGAACATGTATACGTAATATGAAGCAATTTGATGAACATATTGATCTGTAGCGTAGCCCACTTGAGGTTAGGTTGGGAGTTTTTTTTTGGAATGCGGCCGCGGCAGCGGCCGCCTATGATTCGAAAATATTGATTTGACACTAATGAAGCCTGTGGGGGGATGGGGGGGCACTGCAGACTCCCCCCACCGCATAACGACACATGATGATCAAATTTTGAAAAAAAATGAAAATTTTTTTCCGTACCTGCTAAACTGCATAAGTGCCGATGTATGTAGGTGTAAGGGAAGCTTTCGTTTCTTAGTTTTCTATTGGGGGATGTGATCGGTAGGTTCTGTTGAGCTATATAGGTTAAGGGAAGTGTCCGATTATGGATAGGAATGTGTTTTTTGGTATTTGGTCAGTTTTGTGATGTTGATTTATTTCGTTGTTTTGCGTGGTTTTGAATGGCGGTCGGTGGCTACATTTCTGTATATTTAGTTTCTCCGCACCCAAAAACCCCTAATTTCCCACGCTTGTCCCGTTACAGTCATTAGGCTTTTTGTGAAACTTGTGTATTTCAGTGTTTACAATACGTATGCGATGTTTTTATATCCGCCATATTGGAATTGTTTATAGTCGTTTCCGCGGTATTTGTGACGTCATGGGTCAAAGCCGACGGGTAAGATCGGACGCTTCTGTATTTCCGGAAATAAGTTATAATGTGACTATATGTAAAACCAACAACCTACATAAACAATATACCTCTTTGTGTAAAACACACCAAATACGAGCTTGACGAAATCCAATATGGCCTCACCACGTGCTTCAGCCAAAGTATATCTTTGAAAGGAACACAGCCACAGTACCTCTTGTACTTATATGCAAATAAAGGTACGTGGTTACTACGTACAGAAGTTATCATTAATAACGTCAATGAAACGAGAGAGTAAAGTACATCTCTGAAAGTGCAACGTAAAACAAATATTATTTAAAAGCGCAGTCAAGCACCCTGCAATTACCTGGTTATGCGTAATTTTGTTCTGGTTTTGATGTAGAAAGATATTTATAAGGTATTACAGAGCACGGCAGCTTGTACTTCTTTTTTTTAAATAAGAGTAGAATATTCCTGTTAAGCCGTTACTTAGCGATGTGTCTTATTCTGTAATAGATGTACACTATAAGTTTTCATTTTGTTACTTTGAGAGGTGAGATCGAGTATCTGGTTTTCTATCCAAGGTACACTATAGTGCATAGAATTTTCCATTGAAACTGTGATCGCCATTGGTGGTTGTTAATCGCACGAACAAGAAACTTGTAGATCTTTTGACAGTCAGACGCGTTATTAATATCCTTATTAACATGTTCCGGTAGCTACCACTAGGCCATCAAACCACAAATAGTATATGCGGTAGTTCTGTAGTGCTCATCATCTTTGTAGTGGTACATAGTGTGGGCTGTATCGAGAGAATTTCGACATCCAAATGAAAGGAACTACATTAGGATATGGACAGATGATGTTTCCAACACAGAAGTTTACGACCGCTGGTTATCTTGGGCGTAGTCTTACCTGTGAAGTCGATTGACGTACTTTCAAGACAGCTAACATAGCTGATCCTGATGTTATGCTTCTTGAGTAGAACTGAGCGAAATTAAGGTGATTTTTAGCTGTGCGACGTTGCTCTCCCAGTAAGTATTACTGTGCCTCTGCAGAGCCTAACAGTTTTGTTATTTCTACGAGGATGGTCGTGTCTGTAGGGTAGTGCAGTACAGAGGTGGCAATTCTGTGGTCCACGATGTGCTACTGATTGTGTCTTTGAAAAGCAGTACATTCTGACGTGACCAGGTGATAGAAAATTGTTTTCTGCTAAGTCCAGTTCAGAAGTGCTGTCTTTCGTTGGTCAGGATTCGCAGAGATCAAGCGTCTCCTGAAGAGATCTGAGTCGTTGGAAAGTAATTGTCGGGAGGAGGTTGGAAGTAGAATTAAGTTTGTTCAGGTACTACCAGACGTAGCTGGGGCAATCTCATTCCACGGGCGGTGCCGACAGCTGAGAATACAGCATCAATTGACTGCAGTAGCGACATCGGCGTCGGCTACAGCTCCAGATTTCACCTACAGGTGCAGCTCCTGTACAACTTAACACGACTTCACAAACTAGCGCAGCTCTTGCATTGCTTTCGGCTGCAGCGGCAGCGTCGTCGTCGGCTTCGCCTGCTTCATCCTCGGCATCGGCAGCGGATATGGCGACGTGTCGAGCTAATTGCGATAAGGAGGAGCAACGGAAGTAACAAAACTTACGCATCAAAAAATAATTTGGATGAGCCCTTATTGTTTATTGTAAGTGAATGTTCTTTCGAGAAGTGATGACTCAGTTTGCGGACTATTTGTCGGTTAAACTAACTTAAAGTCGTGGAGTGGCTTTTAAATACTGGAAATTATTATTTATACAGTTGGTTTAAGATTTCAATGCATAATTGGTCATTATTTAAGATTGATGGTGATCAGAGTGACAAGTCAGCGCAGCTATTAGCAAGTATAAAGGGAATAAATGATACTATAAACGAGACTAATGTTAATATGTAGGTGGAAACACTATGCAATGGAATCTATTATTGTCGCTGATAGCACACGTTGTTGACATATCTACCTTACATCCGAGCAAAGGGACTCGCCCGTCCCACGTCACCGGCGTGCGCACAATAGAGGGAAACACAGTCACTTGTGAGCGAGCAGTCTAACGTAACGGTGTCACTATGTTTTCGAAACAGGAACAACGGAGTTGGATCAAGATTGAATGTGCCAGAGGTCGTACAGCACGACACTGTCATCAAGGTCTTCAAGAGGTGTGCGGGGAATCGGCATTGCACAGTGGCACGTTGGGTAAAAGCCTTCAACGAAGGTCGGCAAACTGTGGCAGACATGCTACGGGCAGGTCGTCTTAGCGTCTCTCAAGAAGTGCATGCTGTTGCCGCGTTAGTGGACAGTGATCGACGAGATACGATTCGTGAGCTCGCCCACGAAACCGGATTAGCGCATACGACTGTGCTTCGTATCCTGAAGGAACGCCTGGGCATGCGAAAAATTTCATCACGATGGGTTCCGCATGGCTTGACGGAAATGCAGAAATGGATGCGTTACGACGCTGCTCAGTCGCACTTGGAGCGCTATGAGGGCGAACAAGAGGCTTTCTTACGCCGTATCGTAATACTGGATGAGACATGAGCCACATCGTACGAGCCAAAACTGAAACACCAATCCAACGAATAGCGTCATTATAGGTCACCGTGAAAGCCGAAAGTGCGTCAGAGCCCCAACATGGTGAAAGTTATGGCGATTCTCGTGTACGACTGTGATGGTGTTATCCTAACGCTTTACGTTCCTCCACGGCAGTCCATCAATGCACAGTACTACTGTTCGTTTTTGGAGCATCACTTGCAACCAGCTTTGCGAAAGAAGCGGAGATACTTTCTGCGCAACCCACCCATCATTATCCACGACAGTGCGCGGGCTGACTTTGATTTGATTCCGAAGATGAAGGAACCACTTCGTGGCATTCGTTTCAGAACTGTTTCAGTGATTCGACAGGCAGTAGACCGCTCCATTCGCACCATCAACAGAACAGGCTCTGCTAACGGTATGCTACGCCTTCCACATCGCTAGCAACGGGTTCTACACAAAGCTGGACAGTAACAGGGGCAAACATGTAACTCTTGTGTATCAGTTGTGAATAAATAGTTACCACTATTTATGTTCCAACCTTCGTATAAATAAGCTTAGTGATAAGATAGCAGGGGGTCTGAAGGTGCTGGACGAAGCTAAACATGACAGGGAGTAATTGAGACGTGATTTAAAGAAGGAGATCAGAGATAGTCAGGAAGAATTACAAAATGAAATTTCTATTTTGAATTATAAATATGAAGCAGTTAATAGTAATGTATTGTCAGTAGAGGGTGCACTTAAGGAGTCCCAGGAAAAGTCGATACGTTTGCTTTGGCGAGATGTAAATGATCAGATTGAGAGTAACAATGTACATTTCCGAGGTTTTAATGAAATCACGATCAATAAATTAGGCACATACCATGTAAGCGACATAAGGAGGTATTCTGTAGGCAGAATAAAATTAAATATGAGAGATACCTAAGCCAGCACTGGAAGAGGTTTCTACAATAACAATAAGTAATGCGACAAAAAATAATGTGAAGAAAACTCATGACGGTGTATCAAAGAGTTCTAAATTTAAAATTACTGAGTACCTAGTCGGCAAGGAAATAGGATACAACAGAATTAGCAGTGCATTATTTTTAAGTGTATTAGCCCTATATTCTAGCGAAAAGAAATGGTTGCGTAAGAAGAAAAGAACGAATTAGACATGGCAAACTTAGGAGTATCTGGAACTTGTCAAGAAGGTGGAATATACTCATGGTGTCGCAATATAAAAAGAGAAAGATTAAAGAATTTGAAATACAAGGTGGAAGACCACGTGCTTACCAGAAGAAGCTGTCTTTGAGTGGATCGGTATAGGCTCGGCTTTTATCGATGCCACAGGGCACCTGGTAATGAATTTTATACTTCAAATTAGTTATTTAGAAATAATTTGTTTAAAATTATGTTTAATATTTTCGGAAGTCCAAGAAAGTTTTGTATGCTGTGTCCTGTGTGTAGAATTGTTGGTGTTTTCTGTGGGAATGTTAAATGAAGTTTATCGTCTGAAGAGCATTGATATTATAATGCGAGGGGTCGACACACAGATTATTTCTATTTTGATTGTTGATCAATTAATAGGTGAAGCTAAGAGTTTAGATCCAACCCTCCGAAAGATCTCTGGCGCTCCGTCTAAGCACTGGTCGGGTATGACAAGTGCAGTGTGTTAAAAGTATCCATTTTTTTTCAAATGTGGGGACTTGAGTTAGTCTATCAATTCCTTCCACGACGAGTAAATCCGATGGACCGAGTTCTTGTACAACTAAAATTATAACTAAAAAGTAAGCGAATTGTTCTCCCCTTACGTATTACTGTGCCTATGCAGTGTCTAACCGTTTTGTTTTTGTTTTTTTTGTTGTTTTTTTCTGTGTCTACGAGGATGGTCGAGTCTGTAGGGTGGCGCAGTGCAGTTTTTGATTGTAGCCAAGTTTGTAAGTTCTCTTGTTTTCTACAGGCTAAATGATCCGTCGTTACTTTAAACCAAATATTTTAAATATGTTAAATATGATATGCTTTGTTGACACCTGAGAATGTCAACACACTCTAAACTACATAGTAGTAAACAATATAAAATAAAAGGATGTTTTAATCGTAATGATAAACAACTGAACTGCAGATTTATGTATCATAGAAGAAATTTATCACATTGGTGGACTCCACTGGAACTAATTATTTACATTTTATGGAATTATTGCTGTTTTAAAGTTTACATGATTTGTGAAAAACCATTGTATATGTGATATATATTTTGTGGCGAAATCGATTTGAATCGAGTTATGAATTTAGAATACAATTTGATATCTATGTATAAGTGCTGAGTTCTTTGCGATACTGTTCTGTGATGTATGGTTATTGTATGTGATATGAAGGAAGTTATACTGTGATAAATAAAAGAAAGTTCAGTATATTTAATAGTGTTTATTCTTTGGTGTTACATAGGATACCTAAAAATTCACTTAATAAAGCTTGATAATAGTCCACTGAGTTTAGCCTCAGCTCTCTTGTCCAACAAAAATTTGCTGTGCATATTTATGATAGCCGCATTTTGATCTTATTTCCTAAAAGAATCATCAGCTACCGTACCTGAAATATCACTGTATGAAATAGCTTTCTGTAGGCTTGCTATTTTAAATACTCTGCTGCATGCATGTACCATCTTTCTGTAGGCGTAAAACAGTTCGTTTGTAGCCCGAATTTGTGAGAAAATATTGATTATTAACACATGCACGAAAGTATCGTAACCATTGCTCCAGTTCACTATATAGTTATACGTCTAGTAATTTCTCAAACATTGGTGCAGTCAGTAAGAAGTAAATCAATCCGATCCTGGTGAAATTTAAGGTTACCTCCAACAACAAGATTTCTTAAAAATGAGAAGAACATTACAGAGAACTGCGGCTTAAAATGGCAAGAAAAACTCATATTCCATTGCTTAAGAAGTAGGCTGTAGTATCGTTATTGTATTAATACATAAACTCATGCGTTTATTGAAGACGCCATGGGTGATTTATTCTATTCAGTCATATTACGCCATCGTTTTGTAGCCATAGGTACGAATCATATGGAGCATGACAACTGAAACAATGAGTGTACACCACCTTGTCCAAATGCAATGCTCGTTCGTGAAAGCGATAAAGTCTCGAGCGCAGAAAGGCAACGCTGCAGTCGTACCAACTGTATTGCTGGTAAGCTAACGCCACCGGTGAGGTTCCAAGCGTTGGCAGCTCCGTACGCCGCTCTTGTGTTGCTTGTCAAACTGCGCAGCGGAGGAAATTCCGCAAAACTCATGTATTGTGAGTGTGCGTGCGGGATACTGCTCAAATAACTAAGCTGTATCTGTGAAGATCATTTCTCTCGCAGGCGAGAGTTCAGATACGTGAAGTTAAATCATACATAAGAACGAAACATATACTCGTACTTTTGCCTGTGACTTGTAAGTAATCGGCAAAGGCTCGGTGTAGAAAATCGACGGAGAAAGGTAAGCCAATAAGAACTGTGTTTCTTTGTTATTGATGAAGTAACGCTTCGTCACAGAGCTATTTTGATGTAATGACTTTTAATTTATTGGCAAAGGTACACTGTAGGAAGTCAACGGACGAAGATAAGCCAATAACAACGGTGTTATTTTGTTTTTGACAAAGTAACGTCACGGAGCTAAAAAATCAGGCATAGTCCCAGGGTTCATTAGCCTTATTCATGTAACTTTCTGTGTGATTATCTATTCGTCGACAAGCTTTAGTGTAATGTTGAATTATTTTCATTGGCTCAAACCTCTAAACTACCCAATGGACGGAACTCAATGGATTTTTAAAGGAGAAATGCGGTGCAGAATTTCTTGTGCATTTAATGTTTGTGCACATGTCATTTTAGTCGATGTAGCGATTTCTTCGGCTATAACCTACTTCAAACAATGTTAAATGCGTTCTCTAATTCAAGCTCGTTTTAATGAATTGTTGTGAGTGGCTGCTGTCATCTGTCAAAATTTCACCTACATTGTATTTACGACATTAAATAGACCACAACAGATTTATTTATCTTTGAGAATTACACGTGCTATATAGGTGCCATCAAAATCATAGGTGCCATCAAAATCATTTTCTATGTTATTGTCTACACATTTTTACTAAACACATGCTAAACAGGTGCTAGTGATGCTACATTGGTTACAATGTTGAGGTTAACACCTATGTGAACTGATTAAATACATTTGATATTCTGCTACACACGATTCGCCACAATTCATTTTGAAGTAGCTTTAATGGCAATGTTTATGTTGATTGTGCACTGTGTGTGCACATGGTGTTCTGCTGATGAAGCTGGTGTTCTGTTTTCAGCGGTGTATAATCTTTTTGGGCACAGCTTACAAATAGCATTTTAATATTTCCACCATGGTGGCAGTTGCATAATGGAGAAGTGTAGATGTAATTAGTGTGCCCTGCTGTGCCGTGACAAGTGCGTGTGACATTGATGATAGCAGCCTATCTTCAGTAGCGCATATTGTGCAGAAGTAGTACACTGGACATTGTACACCTCATAATTAACTGTGTCGAGAGGATTATGATAGAATCAGGGCCACTAGAGAACATTTTTCTACATATGCGATACATCGTTTAGTGCCACATCCCCGTCCATTGTTCCACACTAGCGACATATGATTTTGCCACCGCTCTCCTCCTATTTCCTCCCTCCGTCACAAAGTAGTTGCAGTTCTGTGAGCCTTTAGTAAGACCTTTAAAGATAATCTGAATCTAGTAAGCGCGGAAATGTGTTATTTTCGCCATTTGTTATGACGCATTCTGTGTGCAAATTTTGTGTTAGGGGCGCCCCAAGCGGATGCTTGTGTCGTTTGGGCTTGATGTCGGCCTTGGGTAGCACAAAATCTGCACTTATTTAGTTGCACACAGACCTCAATATTACCGTTACAGTATTGATATTTATCACGAGTTTATTGTCACTGCAAACTGCGAAAACAGCCATGCTTCGAAAACAGCTGTTTACGGATGTTACATTTCAAGAAATTTTTCAAGAAATGTAGCTTGTAAACATTCTACGTAAACGAGATCTTAAAACTAATTTTGTTAACTAAGACTCTTCGTTATTCCCCATCAGACTCGAGGAATATAATGACTGGCGTTTAATGCCCGTCGGCATCGAGATAAATAGCGATCGAGAACTTAGTCAACAGGGCAGGGAGAGAAGAATAGATTGGTGTTCTTGTTGAAGAAATGATTTTAGCATTCAGGTGTCATTGTCTTGCACTGGACGAGGTTTTCTGAGTAACGCCTGAACTCCCAAATAGCAGAATAGTGCGTAAAGTAATTCCTCACATCGTTCACTAATGTGCAGTATACTTACTAAAATGCAATTCCGGAACCCTGTACCAGTTGAGGGCAACAAAAATTCCATTTCCGATATTTCGCGCAGTTATTGTTCAAATGTGTGCGAAATCTTATGGGATTTAACTGCTACGCAATTATTGCCCGAATTTAAACTAAGTCATAATCTAATCATTAACATGTGTAACATTATATTAAATGGTTAACACAGTAAGACAAGTATTTGTCTTGGGGCAGCATAACGGACGGCACGAAAATACGAGGATCTCATTCATACAGGATTTGAGGATGAGAGCGCTTAGTGACTTCCAACAAACTTTACACATAATTTCAAACCTTTAGGAAACTGTTTCTCGCCGACATCCCTCGTACAATGATTAAGGGAAAAAAGTTTCACTTATTACATTTACCCGGTTCGTCTAGTAAAACTTCAGCATCAGGCAAGAAGTCTTAATTTATTTTGTCTTTACTACTGCCTGTATTTGTAACAGTTTGCAGACAGTTTACGCATATACCGCTGAATGAAACGGCAAAATTATGTCACTCTACGAGAAATATTTCAGGAGATACGTTGTCATAAGCATTGAGATGCGTGAAATACTAGCATTTGGTGAGAATTAAGCATAAATTACTCAGTTCATACTCATCCAGTCTTTAAAATGAGAGCACTTAGTGGCTTCCAACGAACTCAAAGCACTGTCTTGATCGTAGAATTCTTTGAACAGAATTGCTGGTTTTTGCTAAACGAGAGCAGTCTTCAGAATCTACAATAGAAGTAACATAGAATAAATTACTAGCTATTACATTAAGAGATTAGAAACAGAGGAGACAAATCACAATGTGAACACGTTAACACCGTATACTATTCGTTCTACTGCACTGCAACAAGTCGTAACGATGTAAAAATAAAATAGTTAAACTTGCCAAGCATGCTGTGAGCGCTATATATAGGATGCGAAGCTGTCCTATAAGTCCTTGATGCACGCTTAACGTACGGATAATTATACAAAGTAGTTAAGAAGAGGTCAATAACCGTTTGAAGCCGGCGTGGCAATTTTGACAAGTGTTATTTTTATATGGTTATGATTTTGTGCGGAGCAGCTGAATGGGAGGTAGCCTATATCGTGTTCACAGTATGATTTTTGTTCTTCGTTTTTAATTTCTTAATGTAGTAGCTAGTAATGTATTTTCTTTTACTTTTATTGTGGATTCTGAGGAAGGCTGATGTATAGCCGAAACTTTGTGAAACCACAGTAACCATGTAAATTATATGATCGGACCACAAATTGTCGGTTTATGTCAAATTCTGTATAATTTCAAACCTTCTCTAAACGTTTTATTGCTTACATGCTTAGTCAAATATTTAAGATATTAACTCATTTGTCAAGTATTCGGGCGTTTGATGCTGCTTTAAAGATGTGAGTTCGATTCTTTAAAGAATCAAGGGTTTGTTGGTAATTTCAGAAGAAGCAGCGAGAGCGAGGGAAGTGTATTTGCGCGGCTGTACTGACAAGTCGTTACTTGCGAGATACCTCGTGGACATGAGTGCGTCAGCTGTAGGCGGGAAACTGATATGAGCGCCGCGATAGAGGGGGGGCAGTACGTGACCTTGCAGGCAGCTTCTTTGGTGGACGTTGGACTACAGCGAGCGGCCTTGCACAGGGAGTGCATTCCGTTACGAAGTGCACGGCGCGCTCGCGTTTAATTCGGCATCGAAGATATTTATGGTATTATTTCCAACGTAAAAGCAGGGCCGGTTTAAGGCCCAAGCGGCCGACAGGGGCGCCAAGCTGAGAGGGACACCAGAGGCGGAAGTGCAGCCATTGTATATATTGGTGTGTTAGAATTAGTAGCGAAAACTGACTCGGGTGAAAGAATACAATAATAGAAGCAAAATCGCTCCAGTAAACATGGATCTGCAAACGTGTCTTTTTTGAGGTAATTCAGTATGAAATATTGTCGAAGTTGGTACATACCTACATCAATACACCGCAGCGGGGAGTCCTGATACTACTAACTGATCGCCTCATCCCTGTTCTATTCGCGAATGGCACGTAGGACGAATGATTATCTCTGTATTAGCTCTAATTTCTCGAGTTTTCTTGTTGTGGTCATTCCGCGAGATGTTTATTGACGGAAGTAGTATGTTGTCCTACTCTTCCCTGAACGAACTCTCTTAGAAATTCAATAGTAAACTTTTCCGTGATACGCAGCATCTCTCTTTTAGCGTCTGCAACTGGAGTTTGTTGATTATCCCCATAACGCTCTCGCGCCCACGAAACGATCCCCTGACGAAACGCGACGCTCTTCGTTGGATCCTCTCTATCTCGTATATTAATGCAACGGGGAAAGGGTCCCAGAATAATGAGCAGTACTCGAACAAGTATTTCATAATCCACTTTTATCGTGGAAGGAATATATTTTCTTGAGATTCTTACTACGAATCTGACTGGCATCCTCTTGTGTTACTGTTTATGCCTTGGAAAAGTAAACTTTTCGATTAAATCCCAGTCCAAATGGGCTTAAATTTCACCAAAGACTACCTTAACTTGGAATACAATACTATTTCGGCACATGACGTACTACTATTTTTATTAACCTCAGGGTAAGTTGACTAGTAATTCGCAACTGCGCATCACAGCAGAATACGAGCATTTCGCCAATAATACATGGTAATGAGGAATAAACCGTAAATAGAGGCAAAATCAGGCTCCTTAGCCAGCTGTGGAGCATACCTCCTTTCCTTCCTCACTGCTTAGCTGACAATAACATGCAAACAATGTGTTAGCAACGCTTGATTCCAAACCACAGTGTTGAGTCGTTTTCTACAGTGCTCTTGTTACGTACTAGTATATTGTCATGTTTTGGCCAGTAACACTTTTGTGAAGTTCCACTGTACTTTCACTGAATTCATAACAACGAATTAACTTACGAAAAATCTCTAAAAAGAAGAAAATGTCTGGTGCATAATGTTGACAAACAATAGCAGAAGAATAAAAGGAAAATGAAAAACAAGCTAAAGCTATGAAAATTTTTACGTCATCCTCAATAAGAAGCGAAAAAGCTTGTAAAGATGTATTTCTGCGTATAGAAACCAGCGGAAAAATGTCCTATCGGACCACAAAAAATGCGAATATGTTCGTTTTCACGTAAAAGACTGACAGCAAAGTGGGAAGCCTGCTTCCTCCTTCTACCTTTCTCAGCACCTTCAAAAATTTTGGCACGTCAACATATTCGCGCTTTTTTGTAACATGCAACCACCTCAGACTCCCACAAGCTCCCTTAACTGTGTAACTCACTCACACGCACTGGTCCATTGCTGTAAGTCACTGACACCCATCTGCTCCCATTGCACTTTCCCTCTCATTCAACCCAACTCATTGTCATCATCTCTTTGTATCTTTCTATCATTGTCTCCTGTATCACAGCCACATTCCATGTCGTTCTGTCCTACTTCTGAAATCTCTTATCACTGTCACCGTCTCCTTCTTGCTCTCTCTTTCTGCTAATATCTCATTCCTTCCTCTCTACTGTTGTTACTCACTTTCGCTACATCTCTCTCTCTCTTCTTCGTTGTTATTGTGTCAAATACTCTGTCTCTCGTTATCACTGCCTCTCACCTGCTTCCACTTTCTTTTTCTCTTTATTTATTCCCCCTGGCACGGTCACCTTCGCTCTTATCCAAGCACTGTTCTGTCACTGTCACTTATGTCCCACTGCCACTTTGCCCCTCTCTTTTTCTTATACTGCCATTGTCTCCTTCGCTCTTTTCCTAACACAATCGCTTTCTACTATCTTCCAGTATTTATTAATTTTCCGTTTCTTTGCCACTGCCACTGTCATCTCTCACAGCATAACGAAACGGAGTATGCTCGCATGCCAGAATTTGCGGGAAAATTTTTAAAGGTGCTGAGGAAGGTAGTTCGAGGCAGGTGGTCCCTACTGAAAATGAAAAAAACGGGTTTTCCGAGGAACCGCTCATTTACTAATGGCGCCTCCGTTAGTCCCATGAAACACGCCGTAGACCACATCAAATGCAGAAAGAGCCAACTAATTTGCTTTATTTGCCGAAGCGGGAGGAAAGGTGGAACATTCATACTTTGACCCTGTGGGATAGTGACACTCAGAGCCTGCTTTTTATGGCGGGAGGGGAGGGGAAGGGAGGAACCCTAAAAATAACCACAATACTTCAATGTTTGTAGTACTTAAACAGTACCTTTAAACATTCATTTTATAAAAAGTTTTGTTTTCTGAGCATGCCTGAAAATGTTATTGACAAACGCTCTGAGTTAGTAGATACTTGTAGCGCGATGACGTTTACGGCATTTATCCATCCTCATCTGCATCTACACAGATACTCTGCAAACCACCATTCGGTGCATGGAGGAGAGCACCCTGTACCATCGAGTGAAGTAGTTCTGAAGTTATTAACGAATGATTGAAATGAAGTAATAGCTCACTTCATTACGCCTCTTGCTAAAGATTGACTGGAACGGTTCAATATTAGATAATGATGCGTATTCTGTTAACAACACCAGTGACTTACAATTGGCCAACGCAGTTTTTCCAAACTGAAATTGATAAAAACTTACTTGCCGTCTACAATGTCTCAAACAAGTTAGGCCTCACTATCTGTTGGAAATGAAGTTGCAAGAAACCTAGATTTTGCTAATCGTACCGGAAAGTGTGCTGACAAAAAAAAGAAAAGTTAAGTTTTAGCTGTTTGTTTATATTTGCTTTTCATTAAATGTTTTATGCCCAGACGACTGACAGATAATATAAGCTCATTGATTAGAGTTATATTAAAGTCAGTAAAAAATAATATACCCAATTCAAAATTAGTTTTTTCTCCATTATACACTACTGGCCATTAAAACTGCTACACCACGAGGATGACGTACTACATACGCGAAATTTAACCGACAGGAAGAAGATGCTGTGATATGCAAATTATTAGCTTTTCAGAGCATTCACACAAGGTTGGCGCCGGTGGCGACACCTACAACGCGCTGACATGAGGAAAGTTTCCAACCGATTTCTCATACACAAATAGCAATTGACCGGCGTTGCCTGATGAAACGTTGTTGTGATGCCTCGTATAAGGAGGACTTTGATAAAGGGCGGATTGTAGCCTATCGCGATTGCGGTTTATCGTATCGCGACATTGCTGCTCTCGTTGGTCGAGATCCAATGACTGTTCGCAGAATATGGAATCGGTGGGTTCAGGAGGGTAATACGGAACGCCGTGCTGGATCCCAACGGCCTCGCATCACTAGCAGTCGAGATTGCAGCAGCATGGACTATCAGCTCGGAGACCATGTCTGCGGTTAACCTTGACGCTGAATCACAGACAGGAGCGCCTGCGATGGTGTACTCAACGATGAACCTGGGTGCACGACTGGCAAAACGTCATCCAGGTTCTGTTTACAGCATCATGATGGTCGCACCCGTGTTTGGCGACATCGCGGTGAACGCACATTGGAAGCGTGCATTCGTCATCGCCATACTGGCGTATCACCCGGCGTGATAGTATGGGGTGGCATTGGTTACACGTCTCGGTCAACTCTTGTTCGCATTGACGGCACTTTGAACAGTGGACGTTACATTTCAGATGTGTTACGACCCCTGGCTCTACCCTTCATTCGATCCCTGCGAAACCCTACATTTCAGCAGGTTAATGCACGACCGCATGTTTCAGGTCCTGTACGGGTCTTTCCGGATACAGAAAATGCTCGACTGCTGCCCTTGCCAGCACATTCTCCAGATCTCTCACCAATTGAAAACGTCTGGTCAATGGTGGCCGAACAACTGGCTCGTCACAATACGCCAGTCACTATTCTTGATGAACTGTGGTATCGTGTTGAAGCTGCATGGGCAGCTGTACCTGTACACGCCATCCAAGTTCTGTTTGACTCAGTGCCCAGGCGTATCAATGCCGTTATTACGGCCAGAGGTGGTTGTTCTGGGTACTGATTTCTCAGGATCTATGCACCCAAATTGTGTGAAAATGTAATCACGTGTCAGTTCTAGTATAATATATTTGTACAATGAATATCCGTTTATCATCTGCATTTATTCTTGGTGTAGCAATTTTAATGGCCAGTGGTGTACATATTATTATAAAATGGACGCCAAATGAGTCAGCCGCCCTGTGTGCCTGGATGGTTAAGGCCGGCCCTGGTGACACTAAGAAGGTCCCTCTGTTGGGTATACAAATGGTCTCTAACCCAAGGGCCGTCCGAACACCTGACCCTGTCATTTTATCACCAATAAAGCTCGAGGTATGAGTTTCGGAACATCCCTTTTTTATGCGCGGCGACGCATGCATGTCGATCCAATGAGCCTAGGTGATCGACAACTTACAGCCAGCTACAAGTCTCTTTTCAAGAGTAGAATCGTTGCTGGTACGGTTAAGAACTTATTTTATTTACTTGTTGGTGAACTTCGTTTCTTGTTTGTAAAAACTAATGAATTTTGTAAGAAAAATTGAATTTAATTAGTGCAATTCTTTATTATTACAATTGACAGATAGGTTTGTGATCAAATAAGTAAAAGTAATATGTTCAAATTGTATAGGTTAATTGATTTCTTTGGCAACTGCACTAAATATCGTATTAAGACTAGAAGCGTTTCACTTTATTTTAAAGAATTTCAGTGATTGTGGCAATTTGGGTTTTTCTCTCTTACAATTTTCTTTGTTATGGTCATTAACAGTTCGCTTGCTTCACGTAGAATTGTGAGCGGTTTTTATTGGTTTCGTTACTCGTGTTTTTAACGTTGTTTATTGCATTCTTGTTCGGCTTCCACGTGAATGTGTCGAGGTTCTGCACATCTGCACACAGCGTTTTCACTGCACTTAACACATTCAAATTTCTGCGTTGGAAAGTATCACTGTCCTCTCACCATTCCGTGCTTTTTCCGGGATGCATTCGTCTTTTGTTTTGATAGTGGTGGAAGCCTGTACTGTCGCTCTGTTCGTGTTTATATTTCCTAAGTGGAGATAGAGAGAGAAAGAGAGAGAGACAGTTAGAGAGATTACATTTCAGTACATTTCATTAATCCATTGCGGATGACGAACTGCGACTGTGATTTTAATTGGCGATTTTTCTGGCGACTGGTTGCGTATTTATTACCAGGTAAATCGCCAAAGAGATAATATTATTTTTATTTTTATGTGTATTTTTTATTTTAAAGTGGGGATGATTGTCTCTGCGTGCTTCCGCGTGTGTGTGAGAGGGAGAAAGAAGAAATAGACTTTTTATTTTTTTTAGTGTGGGTAATTATTTTTGTTTATTTGTGTGTGTGTGTGTGTGTGTGTGTGTGTATGTGTATACAAGTGTGTTTCTAAACGGAGGTAACAACTCCTAGCTACTGTGTGTGTAATTTATTGCGTTGCTATGGTACGGTGGTGGATGATCTAGGGTGAGGATATCGCCTAGTTTGTAATATTATTTTGTTGTGTCTATGAGGTTTGTTCTTTCTCAGCAATATATTTTATTAGTTTCTATAGCGCCTGGTTGCTAACGTTGGTCTGGTCATTTATTGTGTGTTTCTTCTCTATTATTGCTTTTTGAATTTGTAAGTTTCCTTGTAGGTGGAGGAGTAGTTTCTTGTTGTTAAACTTTCATGTCCTTTTCTGTGGTGTTAGGGTGATGGATTTCTTGCCGGAAGTGTTCTGCAAATGCCATATTTCCATGCTCTTTTGTGTTAATTTCTGCCTGGCTCTCCTATGTAAAGAGCATGACAGCTGTTACACTGGAGTTACTAAATGTCCGTTCGATCTTCCATTTCTACACTCCTGGAAATTGAAATAAGAACACCGTGAATTCATTGTCCCAGGAAGGGGAAACTTTATTGACACATTCCTGGGGTCAGATACATCACATGATCACACTGACAGAACCACAGGCACATAGACACAGGCAACAGAGCATGCACAATGTCGGCACTAGTACAGTGTATATCCACCTTTCGCAGCAATGCAGGCTGCTATTCTCCCATGGAGACGATCGTAGAGATGCTGGATGTAGTCCTGTGGAACGGCTTGCCATGCCATTTCCACCTGGCGCCTCAGTTGGACCAGCGTTCGTGCTGGACGTGCAGACAGCGTGAGACGACGCTTCATCCAGTCCCAAACATGCTCAATGGGGGACAGATCCGGAGATCTTGCTGGCCAGGGTAGTTGACTTACACCTTCTAGAGCACGTTAGATGGCACGGGATACATGCGGACGTGCATTGTCCTGTTGGAACAGCAAGTTCCCTTGCCGGTCTAGGAATGGTAGAACGATGGGTTCGATGACGGTTTGGATGTACCGTGCACTATTCAGTGTCCCCTCGACGATCACCAGTGATGTACGGCCAGTGTAGGAGATCGCTCCCCACACCATGATGCCGGGTGTTGGCCCTGTGTGCCTCGGTCGTATGCAGTCCTGATTGTGGCGCTCACCTGCACGGCGCCAAACACGCATACGACCATCATTGGCACCAAGGCAGAAGCGACTCTCATCGCTAAAGACGACACGTCTCCATTCGTCCCTCCATTCACGCCTGTCGCGACACCACTGGCGGCGGGCTGCACGATGTTGGGGCGTGAGCGGAAGACGGCCTAACGGTGTGCGGGACCGTAGCCCAGCTTCATGGAGACGGTTGCGAATGGTTCTCGCCGATACCCCAGGAGCAACAGTGTCCCTAATTTGCTGGGAAGTGGCGGTGCGGTCCCCTACGGCACTGCGTAGGATCCTACGGTCTTGGCGTGCATCCGTGCGTCGCTGCGGTCCGGTCCCAGGTCGACGGGCACGTGCACCTTCCGCCGACCACTGGCGACAACATCGATGTACTGTGGAGACCTCACGCCCCACGTGTTGAGCAATTCGGCGGTACGTCCACCCGGCCTCCCGCATGCCCACTATACGCCCTCGCTCAAAGTCCGTCAACTGCACATACGGTTCACGTCCACGCTGTCGCGGCATGCTACCAGTGTTAAAGACTGCGATGGAGCTCCGTATGCCACGGCAAACTGGCTGACACTGACGGCGGCGGTGCACAAATGCTGCGCAGCTAGCGCCATTCGACGGCCAACACCGCGGTTCCTGGTGTGTCCGCTGTGCCGTGCGTGTGATCATTGCTTGTACAGCCCTCTCGCAGTGTCCGGAGCAAGTATGGTGGGTCTGACACACCGGTGTCAATGTGTTCTTTTTTCCATTTCCAGGAGTGTATATAGAGACATTTCTATATAGAGTTGATGCTTTAGTATATTATTTTTATTCCTTGGTGCTTGAGGATGTTCCCAATTCTGTGTGTTGATTTGTTTCCATATATGATTGTGTACCTGCTTGTCTGTTGGGTTTCGATGTTGTTCTCTTTTTGAGCAATGGTGGTGACATTGGTGTATGTGTCTGTTATGGGTGATAAGGGTCTGTGGATTTTTGTGGTGTTTTGTATTTATATTTTTCTGGATTTTTTTGTTCAGTTTTATTACTAGGGATTTTTGGTATTCATTATTTTTTGCAATCTGAATAATTATGCTCAACTCCTTATTATAATTTTGTTAAGTGGTACTGTGTTTTATCTGTGGTTCACATACCTGAGGGCAGATTTCTTTTGGGCCTATGGGTGGTTACATGATTGATGTAATATTCTGCTTATCGTGATGTTTTTTCCTGTAAATAAGACTTTTATTACAGTTGCTAAAGACGGAAATTAACCTATGCAACTTGTATATATCCCAGTGCGGAAAAAAGAGTCCAAAATACAAAGAACAGTAATGTCTTCCTTGAAAAGTTACGAAAACAGTAATCTGAACTAACTGACTCGCGAAAAACAGTTTGGAAGGGGCTGCCAAATAATATGACGCTCTTGTGGGAAATGGTCTCGAACCGACCCGGTGGACCGCCTCCCTAGTAGCCAAATACTAGCGTCGCTACCTTCCGTGCGGAAGGCCCCACTTTCGATTCCTGGTACATTCTCAGATTTTTCTGAGATGGGAAGGTCTGGCAAGGAGCCATTCGGTCTATGTGAGGCGAAAAGAACAACAGCATCATCAGGATTCATCTCCTGTCAATAACGACTAGGACATGCTGATCGCGTGTTCCACGATTTCCACGATGCTAGATCGCTCTTCCACGATGCTAGATCTCTCGCCATACTGCCTAGCAGATAGCAGTGAGCCACTCAGCACAAGCTTTTGCTTTACTTTACAAATCCCGTGCTTTTTTTTCTTTTTTCATACCTGAGAGGACCGGGGGACGAGGGAAAATTCATGCCTCTTACGTTTTACCCCTCAAAGCGAACTGAAGACCTGGCCAGGGTGGCAACACGGTGTCATGAAATTCGCACGCAGTAAAATTCGCATCCAGAAAAGGTCGAGGAAAGGTACTTTAATCTCTCCGTTCGATCCCGGCCCGGCATGTAGAATCGCCGCTCGGCAAGTAGTAGAGCCGGAGGCCTTATTTTACTGCAATGTGTGGCCGTAGTAGTGTTGCCAGCAATATTGCTGATACGCGTCAATACCCAGGCCATGTCCGTCTCAGTTCCTGTCTGTATGTGTTTGCCTTTCACTCTCAGCCTTGATTCTTCTTCCTCAGCCGACAGTGCTGCTGTGTCAAGTCACGTGAAACAGCATTATTTCGTCCTTGGAGGTTAGGTTCGTCTAATGAATTCCACGAAGCAGTGCTCCAAGAATACAGAAGCAGCTACAGGTATGTAAAATTGAGCAAACGAGACAGCCAACGACAAAACATGAACGTGATAAATACATCTACAACTAGAGCGAATGTAAAATTGAGCAAACGAGACAGCCAACGACAAAACATGAACGTGATAAATACATCTACAACTAGAGCGAATTCTTTCTCACTGCTATCGTTTTAGAAGATCTGCAGTGCTGAACAGAAATTGTATTCTACGTCGGTTTTTAAGACGCCGGAACGTTTTTGAAACTTCATCACGCGTTTTAAATGGGCATCCATTTGCCAACTGTTATTATTTTATTGTCATGGTTGTATACATTACTTTGCACACACTATAACTCTGACCTCTCCCCATGAACCGTGGATCTTGCCGTTGGTGAGGAGGCTTGCGTGCCTCAGCGATACAGATAGCCGTACCGTAGGTGCAACCACAACGGAGGAGTACCTGTTGAGAAGCCAGACAAACGTGTGGTTATTGAAGAAGGGCAGCATCATTTTCAGTAGTTGCAGGGGCAACAGTCCGGATGATTGACTGATCTGGCCTTGTAACATAAACCAAAACGGCCTTGCTGTGCTGGTACTGCAAACGGCTGAAAACAAGGGGAAACTACAGCCGTAATTTTTCCTGAGGGATGCAGTTTTACTGTATGATTAAATGATGACAGCGTCCTCTTGGGTAAACTATTCCGGAGGTAAAATAGTCTCCCATTCGGATCCCCGGGCGGGGACTACTCAGAAGGACGTCGTTAGCAGGAGAAACAAAACTGGCGTTGTACGTATAGGAGCGTGGAATGTCAGATCCCTTAATCGGGTAGGCAGGTTAGAAAAATGGATAGGTTAAAGTTAGATATAATGGGAATTAGTGAAGTTCGGTGGCAGGAGGAACAAAACTTTTGGTGAGGCGAATACAGGGTTATAAATACAAAACCCAATAGGGGTAATGCGGGAGTAGGTTTAATAATGAATAAAAAAGTAGAAGAGCGGGAAAGCTACTACGAACAACATAGTATACGCATTATCGCAGCCAAGATAGACATGAAGTCCACGCCTACCACACTAGTGCAACTTTATATGCCAATTAGTTCCGCAGATGACGGAGAGATTGAAGGCCGGTCGTGGTGGCCATGCGGTTCTAGGCGCTTCAGTCCGGAACTGCGCGACTGCTACGGTCGCAGGTTCGAATCCTGCCTAGGGCATGTATGTGTGTGATGTCCTTAGGTTAGTTAGGTTTAAGTAGTTCTAAGTTCTAGGGGACTGATGACCACAGATGTTAAGTCCCATAGTGCTCAAAGCCATTTAGAAGAGATTGAAGAAATGTATGCTGAGATAAAAGAAATTATTCAGATAGTGAAGGGAGACGAAAATTTAATAGTCATGGGTGACTGGAATTCGATAGTAGGAGAAGAAAGAGATGGAAATATAGTAGGTAAATATGGAAGGGGGGTAAGGAATGAAAGAGGAAGCCGCCTGGTAGAATTTTGCACAGAGCATGACTTAATCAGAGTTAATACTTGGTTAGAATGACGAAAGTAGGTTATATACGTGGAAGAGGCCTGGAGACACTGGAAGCTTTCAGATAAATTATATAATGGTAATACAGAGATTTAGGAACCACGCATTAAATTGTAAGACATTTCCAGGGGCAGATGTGGACTCTGACCACATTATATTGGTCATGAACTGTAGATTAAAACCGAAGAAACTGCAAAAATCTGGGAATTTAAGGGGATGGGACCCGGATAAACTGAAAGAACCAGAGATTGTAGTGAGTTACTGAGAGAGCACTAGGGAACGAATGACAGGAATGGGGGGAAGAAATAAAGTAGAAGAAGAATGGGTTGCTTTGAGAGATGAAATAATGAAGGCAGCAGAGGATGAAGTAGGTAAAAAGACGAGGGCTAGTAGAAATCCTTAGGGTAACAGAAGGTATATTAAATTTAACTGATGAAAGGAGGAAATATAAAAATGCAGTAAATGAACCAGGCAAAAAGGAATACAAACGTCTCAAAAATGAGATCGACAGGAAGTGCAAAATCGGTAAGGAGGGATGGCTAGAGGACAAATGTAATGATGTAAAGGCGTATATCACTAGGGGTAAGATAGATACTGCTTACAGGAAAATTAAAGAGGCCTTTGGGAAAAGAGAACCACCTGTATGAATATCAAAAGCTCAGATGGAAAACTAGTTCTAAGCAAAGAAGGGAAAGCAGAAAGGTGGAAGGAGCATATAGAGGATAAATACGAGGTCAATGTACTTCAGGACAGTATTACGGAAATAGAAGAAGACGTAGATGAAGATATGATACTGCGTGAAGAATTTGACAGATCGCTGAAAGACCGAAGTCGAAAGAAAGCCCTGGGAGTAGACAACATTCGATTAGAACTAATGACAGCCTTGGGACAGCCAGCCCTGACAAAACTCTACCATCTGCTGAGCAATATGTATGGGACAGGCGAAATACCCTCAGACTTCAAGAAGAATATTATAATTCCAACCCAAAGAAAGCAGGTGTTGACAGGTGTGAAAATTACCGAACTATCAGTTTAATAAGTAACGGCTGCAAAATAATAACACGAATTCTTTGCGGACGAATGGAAAAAGGATAGAAGCCGACTCGGGGAAGATCAGTTTGGATTCCGCAGGAACATTTCTAGCATTTGTAGATTTAGAGAAAGCTTTTGACACTGTTGACTGGAATATCCTCTTTCAAATTCTGAAATCAGATAGCAGTTATAAGAGTCGGGGGGCATGAAAGGGAAGCAGTCGTTGAGAAGGGAGTGAGACAGGGTTGTAGCCTATCCCCGATGTTATTCAATCTGTATATTGAGCAAAGAGTAAAGGAAACAAAAGAAAAATTTGGAGTAGGAATTAAAATCCATGGAGAAGAAATAAAAACTTTGAGGTTCGCCGATGGCATTGTAATTTTGTCAGAGACAGCGAAGGACCTGGAAGAGCAGTTGAATGGAATGGACAGTGTCTTGAAAGGGGGATATAAGATGAACTTCAACAAAAGCAAAACGAGGATCATGGAATGTAGTCGAATTAAATCAGGTGATGCTGAGGGAATTAGATTAGGAAGCGAGACACTTTAAGTAGTAAATTAGTTTTGCTGTTTGCAGAGAAAAATAACTGATGATGGTCGAAGTAGAGAGGATATAAAATGTAGACTGGCTATAAGAATTTGTGGCACGACTAGAAGAAGGGATCGGTTAGTAGGACATGTTCTGAGGCATCAAGGGATCACCAATTTAGCATTGGACGGTAGCGTGGAGGGTAAAAACCGTAGAGGGAGACAAAGAGTAAGCAGATTCAGAGGGATGTAGGTTGCAGTAGTTACTTGGAGATGAAGAGGCTTGCACAGGATCGAGTGGCGTGCAGAGATGCATCAAACCAGTCTCTGGACTGAGGACTACAAGAACGACATAACTATGGTCAACTCTGGTCTATTACTTTGATAAATTCTTTGAGCCCTTCCACCAAAGCATTGCAAATGCCTTGTACCATGAAGCATATGGATGACAAATGAACTTTAAAGATATAAAATTTTTCAGCGCGTCGCGTCTAGAAGCTCAAAAATGTGGAAGAAAAGACATTTTTAAACACTTACAACAAAGTTGCTAATTAATTATTTAGTCTTGGTTGACTAGCTTCGGACTCCGTCCCTTTTCACATACCACTTCTTACACTTAACAAAATCTTATACGAGTACGTTAATTGAAGATAATAAAGGTATCATAAATAAAATGGTTCCTATGCTAACTATTTACGTATTTTGTATTTAGGATGTGTTTGGTGTGGACAGTCCTATCTGTGTCACTACACTTGAATGTAGCTCAGATCTGCATTCGAAGATGTCACAATTGTATTTACACCTTACTGCACTGTATTATGGTAATGTACTAATGGCTATTAAAATTGCTACACCATGAAGATGACGTGCTACAGACGCGAAATTTAACCGACAGGAAGAAGATGCTGTGATATGCAAATGATTAGCTTCTCAGAGCATTCACACAAGGTTGGCACCGGTGGCGACACCTACAACGTGCTGACATGAGAAAAGTTTTCAACCGATTTCTCATACACAGACAGCAGTTGAGCGGCGCTGCCTGGTGAAACGTTGTTGTGATGCCTCGTGTAAGGAGGAGAAATGCGTACCATCACGTTTCCAACATTGATAAAGATCGGATTGTAGCCTATCGCGATTGCGATTTATCGTATCTCAACATTGCTGCTCGCTTTGGTCGAGATCCAATGACTGTTAGCAGAATATGGAATCGGTGGGTTCAGGAGGGTAATACGGAACGCCGTGCTGGATCCCAACGGCCTCGTATCACTAGCAGTCGAGGTGACAGGCATCTTACCCGCATTGCTGTAACGGATCGTGCAGCCACGTCTCGATCCCTGAGTCAACAGATGGGGACGTTTGCAAGACAACAACCATCTGCACGAACGATTCGACGACGTTTGCAGCAGCATGGACTGTCAGCTCGGATACCATGGCTGCGGTTACCCTTGACGCTGCGTCACAGACAGGAGTGCCTGCGATGGTGTACTCAAAGACGAACCTGGGTGCACGAATGGCAAAATGTCATTTTTTCGGATGAATCCAGGTTCTGTTTACAGCATCATGATGGTCACATCCGTGTTTGGCGACATTGCAGTGAACACACGTTGGAGGCGTGTATTCGTCATCGCCTTACTGACGTATCACCCGGCGTGATGGTATGCGTTGCCATTGGTTACAGGTCTCGGTCACCTCTTGTTCGCATTGACGGCACTTTGAACAGTGGACGTTACATTTTAGATGTGTTACGACCCGTGGCTCTACCCTTCATTCGATCCCTGTGAAACCCTACATTTCAGGAGGATAATGCACGACCGCATGTTGCAGGTCCTGTACAGGCCTTTCTGGATACAGAAAATGTTCGACCGCTGTCCTGGCCAGCACACTCTCCAGATCTCTCACCAATTGAAAACGTCTGGTCAATGGCGGCCGAGCAACTGGCTCATCACAATGCGCCAGTCACTACTCTTGATGAACTGTGGTATCGTGTTGAAGCTGCATGGGCAGCTGCACCTGTACACGCCATCCAAGCTCTGTTTGACTCAATGCCCAGGCGTATCAATGCCGTTATTACGGCCAGAGGTGGTTGTTCTGGGTACTGATTTCTAAGGATCTATGCACCCAAATTGCGTGAAAATGTAATCACACGTCAGTTATAGTGTAATATATTTGTCCAATGAATATCCGTTTATCATCTGCATTTCTTCTTGGTGATATATAGGGTGAGGCAGCTAAGTCATAATACCCCTTGTATCTCCCCAAACCGTAATAGAAACAAAGATTTCGTTTGGACAGTGAATTGCAGGGACAGGGGATACTTGAATACATCACATTTCATGTTTGTGCTATTTTTTATTACGGAGATACGAGGCCATCTTTGGTTTTTTAAATGGAACCCTATGTTAAATTTTAGCGTAACAAGCTGGGCTTAAAAAGACGGTTTCAAGTATGTGTGTATCATAATATTTAGGCGAATAGTTTTTGCCCCTCTCGTATCGTGTTCGTCATTCTAAGTGGTGTTGCCCAGTGCGACCTTTCCTGTTGACCACTGAGGAACTTAACAGGGAAGGCGTTGTTTTCCTGCTTCTTGATAACGCCGCAAGCTGACGCACGAGGTAGCTGGAGAGAAGGGTATAAATATGCTGCTGGGGTAATGAGACATCGCATTTTTGTCACAGTTTCTTGGAGCAGACATGTACACCAACAAAGAAAAGTTAGGTATGCTTCTAGTGTATGGTGAAAGCAGAAGAAATGCTCATAGAACAAAAAAGCGATATGGAGAGCGCTGTATCCTGATCGTGAGCGTCTTACGCGCCAGCTTCTTGCACGTATTTGCAAGAAACTACTTGAATTGGGATCATGGAACGCCATACAGAGGACAAGGCAGAAAACTGCAACTGGCGAGATACAAGAAAATGGCGTTCTAGCGTTGGCGCATAACGACCCTACTGTTTCGTCGAGGCGTATCGCCTCGGAATGTGGTATAAGTCAGAGAAATGTTCTACGCATATTGCACCAGCATAGATTTCACCCGTTTCACCTCTCGTTACATCACGCACTCTCTGGTGTGGATTTCGAACGGCGCCAGGAATTTTGCCGGTTTGCTCTGCAGCGCCTACAAGTTGATCCAACTTTTTTCAATGGGTGCTTTTTAGTGATGAAGCGACTTTCACCAACCATGGTAATGTGAATTCGCATAATATGCATTACTGGTCACTAGAGAACCCTCGTTGGCTTCGACAGATACAGCATCAGGAACCGTGGAGTGTTAACGTGTGGTGTGACATCGTCGGAAATGTCATTGTGGAGCCGTACGTCATTCCGTGTATACTAAATGGCAACAGCTATTCACAATTCCTGCGAAACGTTCTGGCCATTTTGCTGGAAAAGATACCACTAACTACGCGTCAGTGCATTTGGTTCCAAAATGACGGCTGTCCTGCTCACTCTTACCGTGTGGCTAGAGCTGTTAAATGACAAGTTCCCGGATTGTAGGATAGGACGACGTGCTGAAGTGGTCAGCCCGGTCTCCTGATTTGACCCCTCTTGATTATTTTGTGGGGGCAATAAAACACGAAGTGTATGCTCAAACACCAACTACGCCAGACGATATGAAGCAAGGTATCATCGAAGCGTGCGCCGATATCTCACGTGACACCCTCTCAGCGGTTCACAAATCATTCGAACGGCGACTACAAATGTGCATTGCAGCAGAGGGGAACCATTTTGAGCACATGCTTCAGTAAAGTTTTGTATTATGTACAGTATGTACTTTGCATCTTTGTGTGTATTTGCTTCGTATTCTGATCAATAGTAAATATTTTAAAAAAATACGTAGGAAATAATTATGACCAATATGAGCCTCCTCATTGACATTTGTATTTCTGTTACTTAAAATGTATTAACATCTTGCAGTATTTTAATACTGTATGTTGTATACTATTTTGGTATCACAGTTGTCAAATAACTGAATAATACACTCCTGGAAATGGAAAAAAAGAACACATTGACACCGGTGTGTCAGACCCACCATACTTGCTCCGGACACTGCGAGAGGGCTGTACAAGCAATGATCACACGCATGGCACAGCGGACACACTAGGAACCGCGGTGTTGGCCGTCGAATGGCGCTAGCTGCGCAGCATTTGTGCGCCGCCGCCGTCAGTGTCAGCCAGTTTGCCGTGGCATACGGAGCTCCATCGCAGTCTTTAACACTGGTAGCATGCCGCGACAGCGTGGACGTGAACCGTATGTGCAGTTGACGGACTTTGAGCGAGGGCGTATAGTGGGCATGCGGGAGGCCGGGTGGACGTACCGCCGAATTGCTCAACACGTGGGGCGTGAGGTCTCCACAGTACATCGATGTTGTCGCCAGTGGTCGGCGGAAGGTGCACGTGCCCGTCGACCTGGGACCGGACCGCAGCGACGCACGGATGCACGCCAAGACCGTAGGATCCTACGCAGTGCCGTAGGGGACCGCACCGCCACTTCCCAGCAAATTAGGGACACTGTTGCTCCTGGGGTATCGGCGAGGACCATTCGCAACCGTCTCCATGAAGCTGGGCTACGGTCCCGTACACCGTTAGGCCGTCTTCCGCTCACGCCCCAACATCGTGCAGCCCGCTTCCAGTGGTGTCGCGACAGGCGTGAATGGAGGGACGAATGGAGACGTGTCGTCTTCAGCGATGAGAGTCGCTTCTGCCTTGGTGCCAATGATGGTCGTATGCGTGTTTGGCGCCGTGCAGGTGAGCGCCACAATCAGGACTGCATACGACCGAGGCACACAGGGCCAACACCCGGCATCATGGTGTGGGGAGCCATCTCCTACACTGGCCGTACACCACTGGTGATCGTCGAGGGGACACTGAATAGTGCACGGTACATCCAGACCGTCGTCGAACCCAACGTTCTACCATTCCTAGACCGGCAAGGGAACTTGCTGTTCCAACAGGACAATGCACGTCCGCATGTATCCCGTGCCACCCAACGTGCTCTAGAAGATGTAAGTCAACTACCCTGGCCAGCAAGATCTCCGGATGTCCCCCATTGAGCATGTTTGGGACTGGATGAAGCGTCGTCTCACGCGGTCTGCACGTCCAGCACGAACGCTGGTCCAACTGAGGCGCCAGGTGGAAATGGCATGGCAAGCCGTTCCACAGGACTACATCCAGCATCTCTACGATCGTCTCCATGGGAGAATAGCAGCCTGCATTGCTGCGAAAGGTGGATATACACTGTACTAGTGCCGACATTGTGCATGCTCTGTTGCCTGTGTCTATGTGCCTGTGGTTCTGTCAGTGTGATCATGTGATGTATCTGACCCCAGGAATGTGTCAATAAAGTTTCCCCTTCCTGGGACAATGAATTCACGGTGTTCTTATTTCAATTTCCAGGAGTGTATTTGCGCGACATCATCAGTTAATTTTTGCGCAAAATATCACAGTATGTATTACTATTGTCGGGTAAATGGGCGTGTTTGTGTAAGGACGAACTGGCGACGTTCGCCATGTACTCTACACAACAGGAAAGATCGCACTGGACAATGCCGCTTCGAAAGACGAACACGGTACGAGACTATATCTGTGTCTCAAAAACTATTCGCCTAAATATTATGATATACACATATTTGAAACAGTCTTTTTAAGCCCCTCGTGTTACGCTAAAATTTAACATAGAGTTCCATTTAAAAAACCAAAGATGGCCTCATATCTCTGTAATAAAAAATAGCACAAACATGAAATGTGATGTATTCAAGTAGCCCCTGTCCCTGCAATTCACTGTCCAAACGACATCTTTGTATCTATTACGGTTGGGGAGATACAAGGCGTGTTACGACTTAGCTGCCTCACCTTGTATAGTGGTACCCTCATTACCCAGCACGATGTGATCCACGTGACAACGATATTTTATATACAATGGAGAAATTGTTCTCATTGGATTACGCTGGCTTGTTTATTACAGGCATTATCGCAATTTTGACAGAAACACACTCGACACCAACATCAATTATAAAGAAGCCAAAACACGACGATATAACTATTCTGGCAGTTAACAAAACGAATGCAATAAGCCTACGTTGCACAGACGGATGTTTAAAGGGAACTAGTCGTGAAATGTCTGAAATTTTCGAAAACATATTTTTTTTCACCATCTGAAAGACAAATTTCTCTCATTTCAAAAAATGTATTCTTTATCTGCTTTTCAGTTGTTGATTTGGTCTTAAACGCACTTCGAACATACGTCGGCGAATCAGCCACGCTCATGCGTGAGGCAGGGAATATCACCGTAAACATTTCTTGCCTGCCATAGTCATAGAAGCAATAAAGCCAATATACAGGGGACCTTGTAGATACAAAATTACTTAGCGGATGTCTACATGGCCCTACACCAAACCCTAATGACAGTTTCAACAGCTGCGTCTGGCAAACAGTGCCAAAAACAGAGTTGATTCGATTGGCAGTACTCAAGTGTAATTGATGCTATCAGCTGTTTGAATGATGGTGTAACTAACAAGATAAAAATAATGGACAAATTAGGCATTCAACCAGGAAATGATATGATAACTGTATTGAATGCCAAAGATTGTCAGCAAGTAGTTGAAGCTGAAAGGAGTTTCTAAAGTCAGCACTAATGGTCCAGAGTAAGGAAAAGATTCATGAAAAAGTCTACAGAGGATGAAGAAGCAGCTGGCCAGCAAGAATAAAGCTGCTGAAATGTTCTAAAAGAGTCAAAAACACTGAGGACAATAATTTCTGATTTTTTCGAAACTAGTTTCAGGACATAGGTACATATATCTTCACAATGCTTTTGAGCTGTGTTCACTAAATACTCCAAAGTGAACGGTCTATCTATTATAAAGAATGTCGTATTTCTTAAAATATAACAGATAATTAAGTAGCTTTCCTTGTACAGCTTTAGTGAATGTCACTCAGTGATTAATGTCATTCTGATTCCTTCGCATTGTAGATCAAGAGTAACACGCGATGAAAGCGAGGCGTAGATATGCAGCCCATTGAACTCCAAATCCCCGTGAAACGAGATATACAAGATACATAAACAGAAACGAAAATAACCTTTCAATTTTCAGCACGCTCCTCAGAGAATAATACACACTCCACTGAAAATATCGAGATACATTTCACTACTTTACAGATTTATTCAAAGGCCAATTGAGGGACGTGCTAGAAGAAATACCTGTACAAATCTACATTCACACGACCAGGCTCCCAGAAGAAATGTTAAAATCATAGAAAATTTCCATAGCACCTTAATCAGCACATGAAAGGCACTCCACCACGTACCAATCATCGAATACGCGACTACAAACGATTCACAGAAACCTTCAAGAGTACCTTAATCAGCACATGAATCGCAATCCTTACAGTGAGAATGATAACAGCAGAATAATATTGTATGTTGATTTTATTGAAATAAAAATTAAAGAAAATTATTTGCTTTCAATTAGTGCTGAAAAGAAATGAAATATTTATTGTAGAACTGTAATGTGACGGAACACTGTCTTACACTGGATATAACAATTGATCTTAATACAATTGCGAAGTAAATTGAATACATCAAAGATTTATAAGACATAATAAAATTCGTTGCATCAACATTTGTCAAAATTGTGACCAGCGTGACGCACAGCGTAGTTCATTCAGGAACTTCTCCATTGTATATAAAATATCGTTGTCATGCGAATCACATTATGCTGGGTAATGAAGACACAACAATTAAGGAAAATATATATTATGCAGATATGTTAACATAATACTGTAAGGTGTAACTACAATTGCGACATATTTTAACGCAGATCTGAGATACATGTCAGTATTATGGCATAAATAGAACTGTCCACACCAAACACATCCTAAATACAAAATACACAAGTAGTTACCACATGAACCATGCTATTACTGATAGGCTACATTTATTACCCACATTCGACGCATCGACTCATTACAAATTTTATTCTCTGTAACAATTGATATCTGAAAATAAGCAAAGCCCGAAACTTGTCAGCCAACGCTAAATAACTATCAGCTCTGGTGTAAACTTTTCAAAATGTATTTTTTTTCTGCTCTTGAAAGAGGAATATCAGAGCTCTGTATCAGCCCCCACTAGCCGGGCGTAAACTGAACAGTTGCAACTTGTACACACTACATAATATTGGTATTGATTTTTTATCAATTATCGGACGAATTACTTTTAAACGATGTATTCGAAATCGGATTTCTGCATTCTGGAAAAGGTTTGTTCCCAGTATCAGTTAACGAGCTAAAGTTTCGGAAGCAGTTCGCCTGCTTTAAAAAAGAAAACGTCTATGATGCCCTATTTCATGTCACGGACTGCGTGGCCCCTCCCGTCGGAGGTTCGAGTGCTCCCTCGGGCAGTTTGGTCCCTTAGGAATTCACACACATTTGAACTTTTGATTTGATAGCCTATATCTTTTGTTCTTGCTACGTTTTTCCCTTACAGAACGCAAATGTAGCAGAGCTCCACTCACATCCACTATCTTGCTTTCGTTTTTTACGCGGCCATAGCGTTGCTCACGGAAACACATTTGGCCCGGAAATGTTTTGCCGCAAACGTTCCCAGGGAACTGTGGCCAACAATATTGCCTTACATTTGGCTATAATTCGTGTGGCCGTGATATTGCCAGACAACACAGCCGGTCTGTATTGTCAGAAATAGCCAATTTTTACCGTCCGTGTAAACGTGCTTTTACGTGCTGTACAGGAGAAGGGGCTAGTAGATGATCGGATAAGATTCCTAATGCCATATTACTTATTATGAGAAGTGATCATTTTTTCTGTTGGATGATTTTTACTTTGTACTATATGTTCAGAGACTACAATCGAAAATACAAAAAACAATTTACCGACACAGTATTCAAAGATCACTTCTATTTCACAAATAATACTTTAAGTTTATTTTAAAGTAAAATATGGTCTAATCATATGGTACATATAATGTAGGCCTAAAAATATGGTCCACAGCGTATGGCACATATAATGTAGGCCTATCTAAGACGCGTTGTTATACTAACTGAAATTCCAGGGTTAGGCACGAATATTGGTGAAATTAGCTGTACACGACATCCCACGGCACACCTAGCGCTAGCGCTACCTACGCGCAACTCTTGTGCAGGGGCCTTAATCTTCGCATGTTATGCGACAACGCATGTTATTTTACATTACATATACATGATATACGTTCCGTAGTTATGAGCCATACTTTATTTTTATTTTGAGGTATGCTTTTGACAAATAGAAGAGATACGATATTTAAATTGTGTGTTGGTAATTATGTGGTGTCACCGCCAGACACCACACTTGCTAGGTGGTAGCTTAAATCGGCCGCGGTCCATTTAGTACATGTCGGACCCGCGTGTCGCCACTGTGTAATCGCAGACCTAGCGCCACCACCAAGGCAGGTCTCGTGATACGAGAGAGCACTCGCCCCAGTTGTACGAGAACCTAGCTACCGACCAGATGTACGAAGCCTTTCTCTCTCATTAGCCGAGAGACAGAATAGCCATCAGCTAAGTTAATGGCTACGAACTAGCAAGGCGCCATTAGCCATACAGTGATTGTACTTAAAGTCTCCTGTGTATCGTCAAGATCGATGTACCACAATGATTGAGTAAAGTTAAGTATTAAACCAGCAACGTACTTTTCTTCCTAACATTAATTACGTATCCTGTTCCAGTACTTCACGCCCGTCTGCGTTAGTCTAGCTTGCCTTTTCAGCCATCTCAACTTCACGGTGTCGGCCCAGCTACCGACACAACAAATTATATATACACCAGTTCCCGTGAGATCACCGAAGTTAAGCGCTGTCGGGCGTGGTCGGCACTTGGATGGGTGACCATCCAGGCCGCCATGCGCTGTTGCCATTTTTCGGGGTGCACTCAGCCTCGTGATGCCAATTGAGGAGCTACTCGACCGAATAGTAGCGGCTTCGGTTAAGAATACCATCATAACGACCGGGAGAGCGGGGTGCTGACCCCACGCCCCTCCTAACCGCATCCTCGACTGAGGACGACACGGCGGTCGGATGGTCCCGGTAGACCACTCGTGGCCTGAAGACGAGATGGACGACGTTGGCAGATACAGGCCATATGTGAAAGTTTTATGATTGCGTCAGAGAGAAAATAAAAAAAATATCGAAGTCAATCGTGGTACTTCATACGTGAAACGTCGTTTCTTAGAGGAAGTGATAATGTCTCTATGGATTTTTCGTAACAAACAGACTCCCATCAAACTTTATCGAGGCTTTGGACTGGTTAAATGGCAAGAGCAAACTGTCACTCAGGCGTGTTTAAAATCAGTTTCCTTGTATTTGTTTTGTACTTAATTTTTAAAATTTTATATTTTGTTTTTAAATTTGTAAGTTACTACGAGTATTTACATTTTGTACCTTCTTTTCATATATATCGTCCAACACTAACGTATGGCTTCATTCAAATTTTTGGACATTTAAGAGATTGCTTTCAAACAAGCACCGATGTCACCATCCTCTTCATAATTTTCTACTATTTTTTCCAGCCTTTCATCAAGTTTCGTATAAGTTATTTTCTTTCGTTTGGCTTCCATACTTAATTCTGACCTCATTAATTGGCATGCCGAGTTCTCTGCTTCTGTCTACATACACTCAATCACGTCTTTAATTTTAGGATTCGGTTTTCCGAGATTATTAATTTTGTTGTGCCAACCCTCTACAGCGGTGGTGGTACGATGGCGCCGTCTGTGGCAGTTCCAAACACTGATCGGGATATCGTCATTTTCCAGCCATCTATCTACAAAATAGTCGAAAAACTGAGGAAGCTTAGCGATATCCAGTACTTGTGAATGTATCACGAGCCAACCATCGCAGACATCTTCAGGTCGAAGAAACGACAGAGCAGCACACATGCGAATTTGCAGCTTTACTTCTTCGTTTTCTCTGTATTCGCAAGAAAGCCCCAAGTCTTGCACTTTCCTCCAGAGAAATTTCTTCATATGAATAATACAGACATGCACTTGAACCGACTGGCTCACAACTTATAGCGCAGAAATTGCAGCTGATTCGAAATCAACGGTGGTGACATTATTAGGTTTCCATTCTGGCACATTCTCGACAACACTGCGGAGAAGACGGGTCTATGTTTCTTTTCCTTTGTTTGGTAAGTATGCAAAAGCCACCGGATAGATGTTTGATTCGTACTTTGAACTTCCGAAGTCCACACGAACAGTATTTGCTTGCGAAAATTCCTTGCTACAATATTTGAAGGTCGCATCCATAAAAATGTCTTGTTTAGTCTTTAGAGCCTCTTGTTTCGTTTTCGCCGTTTAAGCGCTCCATTTATTTTCGTTAGTATGTAATAATTTTTAGTTACAAATATCTGTACAGTTCTTTTGTTATATTTCTTCTTTTGTCAAGAACATTGCACTGTTCAGTAATTGGTGAACTATTAGCCACTGGGATTATATCTTCTGCCCACTCAATGTTTTCAGTTCATAAGAAGGGACAGACAATTCATCGTGAGGATAGTTAATAAGGAAGTAAGGAACATTATAAAACCATGTGATCTAGAAGCGAGGTGTGAAAGTACAAATAGGTTATCTGTTTAATGCCTATTATGTTGACGTATCTCTACAGTCTTTCGCAAGAAGTTGAAAAAGCGTAATTATCATAGATATGACCCCTTTGTGCTACAGGTTTTTAAGCGTCCAGGATATGAAGTACATAAGTTTCTCTATCGTTACTTGGTTATGGATGTAATAACAGACATAGGTTATCTGTTTAATGCCTATTATGCTGACGTATCTCTACAGTCTTTCGCAAGAAGTTGAAAAAGCGTAATTATCATAGATATGACCCCTTTGTGCTACAGGTTTTTAAGCGTCCAGGATATGAAGTACATAAGTTTCTCTATCGTTACTTGGTTATGGATGTAATAAGAGACGTTATACAATGTACATGTGGACATTACAATTCCGCTGCAAGCTAGAAACAGTCGAAAAGGCCTCGCAGATAACAATGTTTTAATTGGCTCGCCGTGACGAGAAAAAGCATTTCAATGGTTGCATACACATGATCAGCATTAATAAACTTATTACACAATAGGCTACACAAATGAAACAAAAAGGTCGGTATTATTTCGAAAGTATGTGTATCCTGAAAGAGTGCGGCGATTAGATATATTTCATTTGTTGAAATTTATTGCTGACAAAGGAGTATCTACTTTCATGACAGTGTTTTTCGAGCGACGTGAACTGCCGCCCACAAGGCTCACATGTCTAGCTTCCGCATTGCTGCAGCGCAGATTATTCTCAGCTGCTGACAATACACTGAACATTGTGTTGTGCAACAGATCAATTGTCTATTCTTCTCAGTAACAATTACTTTATTTGCGAATCACACATTATCAGCCGCGCGGAGTGACCGCTCGGTTAGAGGTGCAATGCGCGGGCTCTCCCGCCGGAGGGAATCCTCCCTCGGGCATGGATGTTTGTGTGTGTTGTTCTTAGCATAAGTTAGTGTAAGTAGTGTGTAAGTTTAGGGACCGATGACCTCAGCAGTTTGATGCCTTAAGGATTCACATACAGCCGGCCGTAGTGGCCGTGCGGTTCTAGGCGCTACAGTCTGGAACCGAGCGACCGCTACGGTCGCAGGTTCGAATCCTGCCTCGGGCATGGATGTGTGTGATGTCCTTAGGTTAGTTAGGTTTAATTAGTTCTAAGTTTTAAGCGACTGATGACCTCAGAAGTTACGTCGCATAGTGCTCAGAGCCATTTGAACCAATTCACACACATTTGAACACATTCTCAGTTTGGCAAGCCGTAGGTGAGTAACCAACGTCTGGCATGTGCCTGTCATTCCGCCAGAAGGAAACGCTCGTCATTATTTTAACACTGCTCAGGTCAAAAGAAGGAATAAAATCCTTTGGTAAGTTTCCATTCCAGTCGTTCAGTGTTGAAAATACGGTGGGCTACGGGGATTCAACCAAAATTGCAGCAGAGTTGTCAGTTAATTTTTGTGCGAATTGTTGACTTTCTCTTATTGGAAGAAGCATCACTATTTATGAGTAACGGCCACATTTCTCTTGTTGACAGGTGTAACTGTACTTCCTTTGCCAAATCAGTGTAATTCGTACAAACTCTTAAACGAAGTGACTCATTAAACAAGCAATTGGCAATCAGATGCTCAACAGCTTACGAAAAATGTCATAGCATCGGTTTGCAGCAACATAAGAGAAGAAATTTCATATATTTTTTATACTAGGAAACTCTTGTTTGTCTAGCTGTCGATAACTCTTAAAAAAATTTCACTGGAGTGAAAAAATAAAAAAGGAAGTATAACTATTGACATATCTCCATAGATAAGAAAGTTCCGTATGTTTACGAATTGTCAAAATACTCTCCTCTTTGTGTGCTATCATTCGCCAAACTCTCGTTTCGCTGTCTCGAGCCTTTTAGGAGATACCAGGGATGTTGTGAATATTTCATTCTCGCGGGCGTGAGATCGGGAGTGAGCACGAACCAAAGGATCCATTTTCTCGATATCGGAGGGAGATAAAGAAAAATAGAACATGTTAGCTAAATTTCATACCCCGTAACATATGGGGTAATATGCACCGAACGCAAAATCATAGCGACCCCTATTATCATAGCAAACGTTTCAAATTTTGCGTGCGTCTTACTAAAATCTGTGTACCACAATAAGTATGACCATTAGCGAGATGATTGGCACTTCTCCGTGAAGCTGACGTGTAACGCTACAAGCAAGGTAAAAATGAAATAGTTTTACTGAAAAGTTAAAATCGTTTCAGAAAGAATACAATGTGCATGCGCTTCGTTTCTGTCAATGCAGATCGTCGCCAACCGGCGCGTGCGAAGTATGTGTACGGGTCTCAATATGCGCTGGATCCGCGCGACACGTGCGGAACGTGCGCGTAGTGTCATGTCACGTCACATGTGCTATAAGCGTCTTAATTTGCGCTTAACCGAAGCGTAAATTGAGACGCGTACAGCGCGTGTGGCGCAGTGCAGCCCAGCGCGCTTTTTAGTAACATCACAGATTCAAATGGAACCGCGCAAATTTCGACGCGACGCGACTGGGACGCGACATGCGCCTGCGCCAGGTCGCGCGGCGTTGCGGTTAGGCGGGCCGCAAGATGAGACGCAGGCCCGTGAGGTGACGCAGGGGGGCTCACGCCAAATTCCTCACGGCAGCGTGAGTCACGGCGACAATCATCGCAATTTGGATCGCAGTTTCAATACGCAGTTTGCTGAGGAACTTTGGCCGAGATCGCGAGTACTTCTGCTATGTTAATAGACATAAGTTCAGAAACTGATTCCGATTCTGAGTTTGAGTTCGAAACACGTTTCCAACTCAAACTCAGAATTATATATATATATATATATATATATATATATATATATATATATATATATATATAATCAATAATGTACTCGGACGACAGTTTCGATTCTATATTGATGCTGAAGACGTGTTTAAACCCATCTATTCCGTTTTCACTGGTAGATATGGAGGGCTACACGCTAGTAAGGAATGATATTGTAAGGAACCTAGGCATCTTTTTGATAAACTTTTAACCAGGACAGAGCACATCACGAAAATTTGCTACTGAGTTTTAACAATGTCAACAACGAATTACAATGCAACTTACCATTTCGTACGTCCGTTTCCTTGGCCACTTCCTGCCGGCCGGTGTGGCCGAGCGGTTCTAGGCGCGTCAGTCTGGAACCGCGCGACCGCTACGGTCGCAGGTTCGAATCCTGCCTCGGGCATGGATGTGTGTGACGTCCTTAGGTCAGTTAGGTTTAAGTAATGCTAAGTTCTAGGGGACTGATGACCTCAGAAGTTAAGTCCCATAGTGCTAAGACCCATTTGAACTATTTTTTTGAAAGCGAAGCTGAAAGCTGAGAAGTTGGAGGAAGTGGCCAAGGTTCAAATGGCTCTGAGCACTATGGGACTTAACATCTGTGGTCATCAGTCCCCTAGAACTTAGAACTACTTAAACCTAACTGACCTAAGGACGTCACACTCATCCATGCCTGAGGCAGGATTCGAACCTGCGATCGTAGCGGTTACGCGGTTCCAGACTGAAGCGCCTAGAACCCCTTCGTTTTCAAGTAATCTTAATGGCTTGTATCATACAGAACTTTGCGAACACGTACGGCTTCAATTAGCTTTTTCTACATTTCGAAGTACCAACAGCCAGAACCACCTTGAGCCTCGCAGTAGACTACGTACAGGAGACTGCGGTCCGGAGGGTCACCAAGCGCAGGAACTGCGTCACGTCACGCTGCGCAGGACCATTCAGTTGTGTGGTTCGCAAAAACTCACCGTGAGTCACCCTGCGTCACCTCAGGGACGTGCGTCTCATCTTGCGGCCAGCCTATAACGGCACAGTTTCTTGCGCCGCGCGCCACGCGAGCCCGTGTGAGGGTGGCGGGGAGGGAGGCGGCCGTCGTGCCATATTCTCACTTCCGCATAGCTCATACGGGCAGCAGAAGTATTGCCCACCCGAAAAATCACTCTCACAGGCGATGTCATAACTACCGCAGATTATTTTCATGCCATGAATGTCTAGCGGGAATTCAACATCCCCAATTTGGGTGAAAATCAAAGGTTATACATGGACACGGACGTGCGTTTGCTTGCAGATTTTTTCGAAAAGTTCCGGAGTGTATGAATGACCATGTACTCTATGGACCCCGCATTTTATTACATGGCACCTGGGTTGTCCTGGGACGCTATGCTCAAAAATATGGGCCGCGGCATTGAACTTTTGACTGATGCTGCAATGCTTCTATTTTTTGAGCGAGGGATTCATTGGGGTTTTTGTCAATGTGTTCACAGGCACGCCAAGGCAAATAACCCGTGGATGGGTGTTGAGTACAATGCAACCCTTGATTCTAGTTACATTTTGTACTTAGATGTTAACAACTTATACGGGCATGCCATGATGCAACCATTGCCAGTTGGTGGGTTTTGGTGGGTGCCTGAAGACGAATTGAAGGGATTAGGTGGACAAATAATGGGTCTTGTGGTTGATTCTGATGCAGGGTATGTGCTTGAGGCAGACATCGCATACCCTAATAATTTGCATGGAGAGACAAGCGACTTGCCGTTATCTCCAGAGCAACAAATTCCGCGAGGAAGCACCATCCCTAAACTGCTGGCTACAGTTGGGGATAAGCAGAGGTATATTATTCATTATCATAACCTCCAGCAGTGCCTCAGATTAGGGATGAAGCTTGTTAGTCACCCGGGCAATCACCTTCAAGCAATCCCCCTGGTTGAAGGAGTATATTGAATTAAATACCGCAAAGAGGGTGGTCGCGAGTAATGATTTTGAAAAAGACTTTTATAAATTAATGAAAACATCCATTTTCGGGAAAACTATGCAGGACGTACGAAACGAACGCGACATTGTGATTAGAACCACATGGGAAGGGCGTTATGCCGTGAGAAAATGTATATCCAGGCCAAATTTTAAGCATTCCACCATCTTCAATGAAAACTTTGTTTCTTTGGAGATGTGGAAGACTGCAGTAGAGTTTATGAAGCTTATCTCTTTGGGGATGTGCATACTGGGTATCTCCAAATTCTACATGTATCGATTCCACTATGAGTTTGAGAAACCTCATTTTGTAGAACCAAAATTACTTTATATGGATACAGACAGCTTCATCTACTGGGTCAAGAACTGCGATCCATATGAAGTAATTAGGTGCAATGGTAAAGAATTTGACACGTCTTCTTATGAGGCCAATAATCCTTATAGTATTGTTCAACAGAACAAGAAGGTTATCGGTCTCATGAAAGACGAGTCGAATGGTTTACCGATTGTAGTTTGTGGGATTGAGGTCCATAATGTATGCATATCGTACAATAGACGGGGACACTCAGAGGCAGGCAAAGGGTGTTAGACGGATCGCATCTCGTGCTCTTATGGTCGAGGGCTATTTGCAGTACCTGTATGGTCGCAGTGTTGAAGGCACTTGTTCACACATGCTTCAACAAACTAGCATTCGATCACAAGGTCACGAGGTGTACAATGTGCTACAGTCTGAAGTTGGATTGTCTCCTCACGACGATAAAAGAATCATTTGTGAGGATGGGGTGGATACCCTTCAATATCACACTATTTACATGAAACGGAAGTAGGGGTGGGGGACTCAAGTTGATTGATAGAGAGGGAGTGAGCATGTGAATATTGTGATTGGGGGTGATACGTGGAAATAGTGTGGCTCTTTTATCGTAGTGTAAATACTAGATGAGAGTGTTGTGTTGTGTGTATCAGTTTGCGCGCTTCCGTGTATGTCTGAGTGTGCGAGCCTGTGTTATGTGTACATGTGTGTGTAAATATATATTCATTATTTTTTGAAAGAAAATCATAAAAATGGAAACAAAATTTTAAAAACTGAAAAAGTCTGTGTATGTATATATTTTTGACCAGTATTACTATTTAATATATATGAACAAAACATAAAATTTCCCACTTGACTTGTATCTTGTATATGAAAAAAAAGTTTTCGCACTTCATATATGCTTCCGTGTGAGTGGTTATAGAGATTAGATTTTAGTGTGTAAGTTTCGCGTACCCCTAGCCATCCAGTCAAAACTAGTTTTAAGTGTGTGAGTTCCACCTTTTAAATTCTTTATATGTGTTCACTTGCTTGTTGTTGTGCAAAAATGTTTAGAGCCATCGACTTCAATGAAAAATATATATATGTTCACCTCGTTCTTGTAGTAGAAAATGTTTAGAGCCACTTACTTGAACCAAATATATTTTCAATTGCTCGTGGTAGTGGAAAATGTTTTAGAGCCACCCACTTGAAGTAAATATGCTAGCCTTTAGTTGAAAGTGTTTTCTTTTTTTGTGGAACTTCACTAAACTTCACTAATAGCATTTACCTTGTAAGATAGTGTAATTAGCTAGTAGTACCTCTGCATTAGTTGTAAAATTATGTGTAATTTATGTGAAGAGAATGCTTATATTTCTCAATAATGTAAAAATCTTAAACACTTATCTGCAAACAGCAGAAGCTTGATATTTTTCGTCAAAAAGCAATCATACATAGTGCGAAAACTGAATCATGTTACTGTAAACTGATATTTCGCAGACACTCTTAAAAAATTCTAAATTGAAGAATAAATTCAATTATTTTATTGTAAAAATGTCGAATGTTGTTATTATTTCACCCCTCAATCATCATAATTCTTTTTATTAAAAAAATAGTCACTGGATTCCACGCAGGTGAGGTGAAAGCTGGTCTATTACTACCTCAGGTAACGTTACTCAACACGTCAACGCTGGGGTATGTGTTTCAGACAGTTCCAGTGGAATTCCCCAATAAACTTACATTCTACGGACATCGGGTGTCATAGAAAGAAAGAAAAGCAGCCAATCTTATTGAATAATAAATTATTTGTTTATTTCTCATCCAACTTAAAAGTGATTTTACATTCTCATATGCAGATACAATAGCACTCTTTTGGTAAATGTTCTTGAGTCGATGGATAGATGGACATCCGTACAATTCGAGGTCTTGAATATAAGCAGATTCAAATATTCGTCGCATCCAGGAGATTTTGCCCTTTCCCTTCACGTAAACGATGGTGTCCATGTGATCGAATAATTTAAGTGCAGTCACCATATTTTTATAGGGTATGCCAGGGCATCCCAGTGAATTCCATGATAAAAATTAGTCAACCACTTTATGCTGCTCCATGTTTTAGAGCACTTCACTTCCTTGAACGGCCTTGGTGATTGAATATTTCCAGAGAAAGTTTGAATTATTCCTGAATCGTGTGTGGAGGCTACAAAAGCAGCATATTTAAATACGAACTGTCTACACTCTCCATCATAGAATCCTTGAAAGTCTGCAACGATGTTCACTTGCTGACATGCCATTGTCAAATGATCAATGCACAGGGCAGTACCTATTCCTGTATACAGCTCGCTGCACAACACCTGTGAGCAGACAGTAGTTGATTACACGGTCCTGTAGGACTAAAGCATATGCAGCAGTGTGTTCTGGGAAATTTGTGGATGATTCAAATTCGGTTCGCATGTCTATAGATCCAGACTTAATTATCTCATTCTGTTTAGAACAGTCTTACAATGATCAGTGAAAGCTCTTTGAACTTACGCGGACCTAGTAGGCAGCCCCATCTCTCTCCTTCAGGAATTTCATAGTAAGAATGACGAAACCTTGCATACATGTCATACGCCAGGCTGTATACATTTTGATTCCGTTGCAGATTTAGATTGTCATATGGGTAGAATTCTGAATTGAGGTAGACTTTGGCATTAGTTAACTTGCAGTTATCGAACACTGTGGAATAATTTGCTGTATTTGCTCTTCTATCAGTCTGAAACGCAAGTATGATGAATCTGGTTGTCTCAACATGGCTGCAGGTCTTAATAGCCCATGTTTGTCTGCTCGCGGTCGGCAACACTGGGTACTCGAAGATCTCCCATGAGCGAAATGTCAGTGACAGAAACGTACCTGAATTTAACACTTTTAAAAGCTTCAAACGCTCCTCGTCGGATACACTGATGTGAGGCATTTTCCATATTATCTTGTTGATCGTGATCATATTCTCTTCTTGAGCTCCTTGAATGTATGAGTTATTGTCCGTGGCACTCCCTACTACAATGAGCTCGTCTTTAGCGTTCATAATCTGTCTCATATCGTCAAAGTATCCCATAAGCAGTTTTAGAGGTATGCATGCAGTAAATCGTTTGTACTATTGAGCTGCTATATCCTATGGCTCGTCTATGAACCATCCTGCATTTTCTAAAGTATGCAGATCTGCTGGTGATGCCGAGACGTATGTTTTAAGGGTCGATGTTATGCCAACATTGCGTGTACCATCGATCTCAGAACCGTTCAGTGTATAGCGAATCTCTTGGAAGAGGAATACTAATGCGTTGCGGGTCAGCTTCGATCCCACTGCATCGCTGCCGTCACTTTTCTTGAATGACCCCTCGAGATGTATGAAACTCCTGCACGGAAGCGTGACTGCGTCTTGGTGCTGTATGACAATTCTGATTTCATCATTCTTGTTAAACGTGGTTGAAGTGTAGAGTTTATGAGAGAAGTATTCCTGACGTATAGTTCTCTCATCGTACTCTACTGGACTGGTTATATTGAGTGATGACGCCATTGCGCTGTTTCAGACCAACTGATTTAAGAAACTCATAGGTGTTATTACTTTGCTGTTCGGTAGCGAAGTGGTGTGCTGTGGATTGCGTGCACTTGTTTTATACCGCACGCCCATCTTGACTTAGATGTAACCGTACAAGGATTTCCTCGCCACGAAAGTCAACAAGTTGATTATTCTGACCCACAATATGCAGCTCCAAATAGTCCAATGTCTGAGCTGTCACTGGAAGTTATATTGCATTGGCTGGGGTCTCAACAATCTTATACCTCGTTGCAACTGAGGGGAAGAATCCCTAAATAGTGTGAATGAGAGTATTGCTGAGATAGAAGTTCGTTGCAATGTTGCACTCAATGCGGATTGTGCTGACTGGGAGTATGTCCACTGTCTGATCCAACTTACAAAATTGAGTTGCATCCTTCTTCAAAATCTGCCCTTTTGTGAATCCAAGTATGCGTCCTATTGAACCTTTCTGGTTAAAGTCAATCGTTGCTTTTACTGCTCTTATTTCAGATTTAAGTGTATTGATGTTTGCAGGTAGTTCAATACTTTTTCCGGGCTGTTTTAAGCCGTCGTTTAAATCGTCGATATCGTATGTACCAGGTTCTATTTCCAGAATATCTTTTTCACCATTAACATCGAGATGCAGTTTATTGTTAGTCTCGGTGATATTCGGGATGCTGTTGTACGTCTCCAGTCCAATCAATGCAACACTCCGTTGACATGCACTCAAATCAATTGGCGGGAAGTAATTGCACGCAATACAGATGACCGTCCTTTCAACGTCAAAGTGTATGACACTACATCTGAACCTCAACTGATGAATGAATGTTTAAACATAGCATGCTGCTTCTTATTCTTCTTCTTTGTGAACGTCAAGAGAAACATGATGCAAAGATGTCCGCAGAGGTGTGTATTAAAGTCCCGATAGCGTTGATAATTGTAGAGAACATGTCTTCTGTGAGGGACGTATTGCTGTAATTCTTCGGGTGGCTGGAGGTCACCAAATGAGTCGAAGTAGTACACCGTCCCAGCGTCTCTCATAACGTATGCCACCCAGTCGGTGCCGGGACCTCCGATAACATCTAAATTCACAGTACTGCATTCACCTGTTTTCCACATAGTCTTCGGTAATGTATCACTCATAAACACACCACGGAATCTTGGTATCTTGAATTTATGTCCAACAAACTTAAGAAGGTCTGTATTTGTGAGCGGCCGATCTGGTAGGACCGCTAATGGTTTTTTTTTATTTTATTTATGAAAAGACCAAGGCCCTTCCTGTATGGTTTCAAGTGTAACCCTTTTCCAATGGCTGCGGCTTCCATCATGCGGTTATGTCTTCTCGCCTCTTCTAACTACGCTTGGGAATTTTGCGCATTCTTAACCGTTCGGGCTGTAGCTGCAGCGCCACCGGCGAGGGAACTTACCGCCGAGATCGCGGAGAGGGCCGGAATGAGAAAAGGAATAAAACCGCCGGATGTCTTGGGTATTGGTAGAAGACGAAGTGCTTTAACGGATCCTCTTGTTCTTCTTGTTCGCGAATGCTTAGCTGCACACATCGCTGTAAGGATACAGTTCTTCAAAGAGTCCTTCTTGTTCTTTTTCTTGTTGTTTAGTGCGCAACGTGCAGCGTTCATAACTCACTTGAAATTCATCACTCCTAAACCCAACTTGACATTTCCGCGCATTATTTTATCAACTGCGAATGCCGCGATGCGTTGACCTATACCAATATCTTTTCTTTTCCGTATCGCCTTAGCCTTATCAGCTAAAATCCTATCTACATTGTGACGACTTGACAGATCTTTATTTGCTGCGTATGCAATGTCGTGTTCCATGTACGCTTCGTCAAGCAGATTCACTCCCTTATCGCCTCGCGCCAAGCGTTTCTGAGGCTTTGTCCCAGGTCCACAGTAATTATACCCAGGGATGTGTAATTCCACAGGTAGTTTGTCCAGACCACCACCGCCTTCTCTTATGTGACTTCGAGCGCGCATGTTACGCTACTGTGGCGGTTGCGGGCGATGCATGCTCATTCAATAGCAAATCGCTGGCATCAATCCAACTATTTTGTGTAGCAGGAAAACCAAGCCATTTGACTAGTACCTTATTTTCGCGTCACCTTATGACTCTCTCCACGAGAAATCTGGTTGTGAGCTTTTCTGCATCTCCTCTGCGTAGAAGGAGCCTGCAATTTCTTCACCTTTACCGTCCTTCAATATATAAGTTCTAGGATTCGTTCGCTGTACCTTTGTAAATAGCTCAGTTTACCGGTTCGGTAGGTATGATTTCTCAGATGCGGTTTTGTGTTTTGAGATATGCACCAAATCACCTACATTGAATTTCTGTTGGCGTGGATCCAGCATCTTAATGCGAAAGTATACGGTATCCATGAGCCCATTATCACGAACATCGATTGGCCACATTTTTATTGTGCTATGTTTGGTTCTATTGTATTGAGCAATTATTTCTGGGAGGATATCTGTCCATTTATATGAGCCTCGAAGGTTAAAACGCATCCACATTCGACCTTTTATTGTTCTGTTCAAGCGCTCCACGATACTCGCCTTAAGGTGAGTGAATGTCGAGTAGTGATGTATTCCATACCGTTGCATCACTGTTTTGAAATACCTATTGTAGAACCCCCCTCCATGATCGGTTTGGAGATTGTCCGGGAGTCAATTCGTTCCTGTTTGTAGCAAGCGTTCAAAAAACATCAGCGACATTTGGACCGGTTTTTGTTTTGACAGGTAGTGCCCATGCAAACTTCGAGTATGTGTCAATAACCATTAAAATGTATTTGAATCCATTATTCTCATGTGAATATTGCCGCATATCTACAAGAACAGCTTGCCACAAGTCATCCAACCCTTTAATGATGACAGGCCTGCGAGGGTATGTTTTGCGTGCTGGCTTGTGCAGTTCTCGAACTACCGTCTCCATACTTATTCGATGATACCTCTCTCTCGAAGCTCAGAGATTATCGAAACAACCTCATTCGAATCACCTGTATTACCTGCAGCAGCTGATGCCATGAGCAGCCGTAGTCGATCTATTAGTTCGTAGGGGTCGTCATAATATATATACTGAGGGATTCGATTGTTCACTGCTTGAAGCCCAATGTCAATACCACTACCGCTGCTGCCACCGCTGTTAATGTTTTGGTCTTCAAGTATTGGTTTTATAATGGTTTTATATTTCCTGTTGCTCAGGGTTTTCGTGATCTTGTGTATACCAGTCATGTGCAGTATTTCATGGTACATGTACTTATCGTTAACTGAATAATTTATGGTTTTTTTGGTAGGTCTTAGAAAAATGAGATTCATTAAGCCTGGTGTTCTGTCAAACTGTCTATCACCGATCTGTATTTTGTCTTCAGTTACAGTTATGGGATAGCAGACGTAATTTCTCACGAACTGCTTTACGCACTTGAATCACTTTCTGCTTCGCCAACATGTCGGCATATACTAAACAGACATTTCTGCGACGTGAGGCTTTAATATCCAGTCATTTTCTTCCTCCTCTTACTATGATCGTGATCACCCTTCTCAACAACAATGAAGTCTACATCTATTTTCCCCTGAATAGCATCGACCTTTTCAGTAAGTCGGTTACTTTCTTACTGACTTGATTAACTAGCTCATTTAACGCATTCGCCATTCTCAGAAGAGTCTGGTAATACGTTTCTAGTTCCCTGCGCACACCTGCAACTTTATGCTCCATAGTCTGAATTTTCGCATCCAAGTACAAGTTAATGTTCTGTCTGTGCACACCCATCCTCTCAGGTTGAGAGGTGGACATACGCGCGAATTTGTCCATAGCGTAACGTAGACTGATGTACTAACCTCTCTTACCTTGCTATATATGCAAAGCTCTTGAAAGTTTCACCTGTACTTACCATCATTCAGTTTTCTTGTTTTATCAATAACGAGAAACCCATACTGTGAATGTTTCCAGCAATCTGCACATATCTTTACAAAATCATTGAAGTCCGAGCGAGGTGGCGCAGTGGTTAGACACTGGACTCGCATTCGGGAGGACGACGGTTCAATCCCGCGTCCTGCCATCCTGATTTAGGTTTTCCGTGATTTCCCTAAATCACTCCAGGCAAATGCCGGGATGGTTCCTCTGAAAGGGCACGGCCGACTTCCTTCCCCATCCTTCCATAATCCGATGAGACCGATGACCACGCTGTCTGGCCTCCTTCCCCAAACCAACCAACCAACCAACCAAAATCATTGAACGACATGTCCGTTCCCACATGTGACTGTGCTTTAAATTCAGATTGTCTTGTTTGAAGGCCATAATGAGGTTTGCGTTACCCCTAACAAGCTGTTTGGGGATTCTGAAATATGTTTGACTTAGATAAACTACGTGAGCACCCATATGACGACCGTAACAGAAATATTTTCGGATTTGGTTTTCCACGTCGACATCGTCAAACATGAAGATATCACCGCTTTCGCCGCGCTATATCTCTTGCAATAGTTGATACTTGGGTTGAAAGAGTGTTTTTGAGAATACACAGACATGTTCAAATCGGACGCCGTCTACATGCATTAGCAGAGTCAAGAGGACATTAGTCTTCCCGCAATTGGATGGACCTACAATAATTGCTCGTATATTATCAGGAAGGAGAATTCCGTTATTCTTGTTCTTCTTTTTCAGCTCTTCACTTGAATCTTCACATGACCAGTCACCGACAACAAAGTCCTTGTGGCAAGGGTGCTTCACCCAGCCCGCCATGATACTAAATGAGTCATGTACAGTCATGTAGTTGACATGCAAAATACACGTGGAAGGATAATAATAATAGTATTTGTATGTAACCAGTATAGTTCCATCACTTAACCGATTGAGCTATATTGACTACACGAAGAAAAGAAGTATATATTTTACGCTTGAAGAGTAGGATGTTCATAATATGAGTAACTGGTATAGTAGTGAAAGAAATTATTGTTATAATTTGATTATAATAGGAAAGTGGAAACACGAGTTGAGTTTAGAGATAAATTATTTATTTAAAAATCATACATTGGATGTAGTATTTCTGAAGTATCATCATAATCCGTACGTTTGTTCTTAGCACCTGTACAATATCTACCAAATAATTCTTTTTGGTCGGCAATAAATTCGACACGTATCTCACGCAATCCAATAGGTGACTCACAGTACTCTCGTTTTTGACACACGCATTTCAAATGGAAGTCTTTAGCTTTAACGGTCATATGCGAACAAAGGTGCTGCTCAAAATCGTCAGTATGTATAATATTTACACGTAGAGAGTTTCCAACATTACTGTATGCTGCCTCTATGCTGGGCAACCAACGGTTCAGTCTCCAGCGCAAACCGTATGGCAGAGTCTAGATTGAATAACTTGATAACTGATGGGTGTCTTAGATAGACGCTGTTGACACCTGATTTCACGCATAAGGCGCAGTCATCATATACGGTAGTAACAGAAAGTGTAGCATCAGTAAGACGAATGTCTGGGGGAGAATGTGGTGGATTATATTCGGTGGTCATTTGCTGGTTGATGTATTGCTCTGCGCCGCACATCTCATCCCAGTCGAACTCGGAAATTCGGACTTTAACGCATTTGGATACATTTTCGATCTCCATTATAGCTTGGATCCCCCAGGCATGGTGCACTTCTATAGCAAGGTTCACACGTTCGAACCCACTGGGGGTTAAATTGTATGTGGTGGTGAAAAGCATAGCTGCACTAGACGTATTCTTTTCATCTACAGTATCTAAACTCTGTGGTTGCACTATCACAGGAATGTTCGATTGGTATGAGTCGGTGGCACCCAGTACTGGCCTCCATTTAGTTGCTATTTAACACCGCCAGTGGTTGCATTCGTTGTGTCGTGTGCAGGTCATGCATCCTCATCACGCAAGTTGCTGAGTGGGATGGAGAGCAGCAACTCCTTGTCCTGCTCCAACATGTGGGCTAGGTGGCCTAGCTTATTCTCCCGCTGACTAACTGACCAAGACTGAGGCCCCGGAGCTGCTAAGCTTAGCCTATATCTCCTATAGTGACGTCATCGAACAGTTCAATCCTATTGGCCGAAGTCGAACATGTGACTCAATTAAGGGCTTCTATTGGATCCTACCATTTCCCCCACCCTCAGATCATAATCAGCTGAGGCCATGACAGAGCCCTCTGGTGGCGCCGATAGGAACTATACCTACATCACGTGGTGGATACACTGGGCGCAGCCATCTTGAATGAGGGTACTTGCGTCATGATCTGATGTCACAATGGCGCTCTCTGGTGGCGAGGATATGAACTCAGTCAGTTGGAGTCTAGACCCAGTGGTGAACAAATCTGCTTGAAATTGGTTAAATAATAAAGAAAAGTGCTTTTTTCCTGCCATTATTGTACTGAAATTTGAACTTCACGCCATTTTTCTTGGGGTGGGGGTTAGGTTAGTGGAGGTAGGCCAAGTGTCCTATCTTCCCACGATTTTCTATGCTCAGTAGAGATAACCAGGGTGTGACGCATTATCATGTTGGAATTTGAACGTCCCTCCATTTTTCTTGGGGTGGGGGTTAGGTTAGTGGAGGTAGCACAATTGACCTTTTTCCCGCCAAAATTCAAACCCCGCCAAAATCCGCCATCTTGATTGACGTCATCGCCGCCATATTGTATGACGTCATCGCCGCAATATTGGATAATGGTACTCTGACCTGGTACGCAGGTTGTTCCAATACTACCAACATCAGGCATGTGCGTGTCATTCCACCTGAAGAGTATGCTCATCATTACTTTGATACTGCACAGACGAAGAAAAGGAATAAAAACCTTTGGCAAGTTTCCTTTCTAGTTGCTCAGTGCTAAAAATACCATGGGTTATGGGATTCAACCAAAATTCCAACAGGATTGACGATTTATTTCCGTGTGAATTGTTAACCTTTTCTCATTCGAAGAAGCATCACCATTTACGAGTTAGGGCCACATTTCACTTGTTGACAGGATTGATAGTACTTCTTTCGGAAAACAAAATATAACTTGCACAAGCTCATTTTTACAGTAGCTATTGTGACAGAATTCTGAAACAGAGTGCCTCGTTAAACAAGTAATTGGTGATCAGAGAGCACAATAGCTTACGAAAAACCTCATTGTGTCGGTTTGTGATAGCAGAAGAGAAGAAATTTCATGTTTATTTTCATACTAGGAAACTCTTGTCTCACTTGCTATCGATAACTCTTAAATAATTACAGTCACTGGAATGAATAAAATAAATTAGATGGTACAACTTGTGATGTATCGTCATAGATAAGAAACTTCAGTGTGTTTACGGACTGGTAAAGTACTGTCTTCCTTGTGTGCCATCATTCTGCAGAATCACGTTTCGATGCATCGAGCGGTTTAGGAGATACCATGAGGGATGTAAGAATATTTCATTCCTGTGGGCGTGGGATCGGGAGTGAATGCGCTACATAGGATCCATTTTCTCGAGGCAGTTAAAGACTTCCTCCCTAGTGTAAACAAATATTCAGTATGTTAGCTAAATTCCATACACAGCAATACATGGTGTAATACGCACCAAACGCAAAATCATAGCGACCCCTATTTTTCATTGCAAACTTTTTAGGCTTTGCGTAGTGTCTTATAAAATGTGTATATCACAATAAGCATGACCATTAGCGAGATGATGGGCACTTCGCCACGAAGCTGACATGACGCTACTAGTAACGGAAAAATCAAATGTTTTCAGTGAACAGTTTCTGTAAAAACGTTTGAGAAAGCTTACAGGGTGCGCGCGCTTCCGTTCTGTCAGCGCAGAGCGTCACCAGTGGGCGCGTGCGAAGTATGTGTACGAGTCACAATATGCGCTGGACCGCCACGACATGTGCGGAACGTGCGCGTCGCTCTGTAGTGTCGTGTCATGTCACACTTGTTATACGCGCTTAACCAGCGCTAGGTGCAAATTGAGACGCGTATAACGTGTGTGGCGCGGCGCAGCGCAGCGCGCATTTTTATAACTTCAAAGATTTAAATTGGACGCACAAACTGGGACGTGACGCGACTGGGACGAGACACGCGCCTACGCCAAGTCGTTCGGCGTTGTGGTTTAGCACAGTTTCTCGCGCTGCGCGCTACGGGAGTACTACGGGGAGCGGGAAGGCAGTCTTGCAGTATGCTCACTTCGACATGGCGCATATGGGCAGTGGAAGTATTGCCCGTCCTAAAAATACGGCTTTACTGTACACTGAGTTTTATTATCACTGAGTAGTGTTTCATTTTTGGTTGTTTAAGCGCTCCATCTGTTTTCGTTAGTACATAGTAGTTTACAGTTACATATATCTGTACAGTTCTTTTGTTTTGTTTATTCTTTTTTTTTCAAGAACAGTACACAGTTCAGTAACTGGTGAGCCATTAGCCACTGGGATTATATCTTCTGCCCACTCAACGTTTTCAGATCATAAGAAGGGATAGATGATTCATCGCGAGGATAGTGAATAAGGAAGTAAGGAACATTATAAAAGCATGTGATCTAGAAGCAAGGTGCTGCGTATTATGCTGACATATCTCTACAGTCCATTGCAAAAAGTTGAAAAAGCGTAATTGCCATAGATATGGCCCCTTTGTGCTTCAGGTAAAAAGCGTCGCCGGCCGCGGTGGCCATGCGGTTCTAGGCGCTGTGTAGTCCGGAACGGCGCGACTGCTACGGTCGCAGGTTCTAATCCTGCCTCGGGCATAGATGTGTGTGATGTCCTTAGGTTAGTTAGGTTTAAGTAGTTCTAAGTTCTAGGGGACTGATGACCTCAGATGTTAAGCCCCATAGTGCTCAGAGCCATTTGAACCATTTTTTAAAAAGCGTCCAAGATATGAAGTACATAAGTTTCTCTATCGTTACTTGGTTATGGATGTAAAAAGAGACATTATACAATGTATATGTGGACATCATACTTCCCCTACAAGCTAGAAACAGGCGAAAAGGCCTCACAGATAACAATGTTTTAATTGGCTCGCCGTGACGAGAAAAAGCATTTCAATGGTTGCATACACATGATCAGCATTAAAAAACTTATTACACAATATGCTACACAAATGAAAAAAAAGGTCGGTATTATTTCGAAAGTATGTGTATCTTGAAAGAGTGCAACGATTAGATATATTTCATTTGTTGAAATATATTGCTTACAAAGGCATATCAGCTTTCATGACAGTTTTTCGAGCGACGTGAACTGCCGCCCACAAGGCTCACATGCCTAGCTACAGCATTCCTGCCGCGCGCGTTATTCTCAGCTGCCGACAATACACTGAACATTGTATTGTGCAACAGATCAATTGTTTATTCTTCTCAGTACCGACAACTTTATTCGTGAATCACTCATTGTCAGCCGCGTGGAGTGACCGCTCGGTTAGAGGTGCCATGCGACGGATTGCGCGGCCTCTCCCGCCGGAGGGAGCCCTCCCTCGGGCACGCATGTTTGTGTGTGTTGTTCTTAGCATCAGTTAGTTTAAGTAGTATGTAAGTTTAGGGACCCATGACCTCAGCAGTTTAGTCCCGTAAGAATTCACACACATTTGAACCCATTGTCAGTTTGGCAAGCCGTATGTGATTAACCAACATCTGGTATGTGCCTGTCATCCCGCCTAAAGGGAACGCTCGTCAATATTTTAATTCTGCTCAGATCAAAAGAAGGAATAAAATCCTTTGGTAAGTTTCCATCCCAGTCGTTCAGCGTTAAAAATACGGTTGGTTACACCTGAACCCAAACATATGCGTTGGTGCAAATGGCTCTTGGCAGCTTTATTCTAACCATTTTCGGACTGTTTCTCTACTGTTCCACTCTGAAAAAGTGCGCGGAAAAAACCAGCACGTAAATGTTATTTTATTACAGTGATCATTTTTGCCATGTAGTTGGTCACCAACACAATAATTTCGCATTCGCAGAATAAAGTTGGTGATGGAAATTTCGTGAAAAGTTCCTGCCGCAACGAAAAAACCCCTTTGTTTTAATGATTGCCAACCTAACTCGCATATCATATCCGCGGCACTGTCTCCGACAATACAAAACGAGCTGCCCTTCTCTGAGCTATTTGGATGCCCTCCGCCAATCGTATCTGGTAACGATCCTATACCGCGCAGCGATGCACCAGAAAAGAACGGACAAGCGTAGTGTAGGCAGTCTGATTAGTAGACCTTCTGCATCTTCTAAGCGTTCTGCCAATATATTGCAGTCTCTGGCTCGCTTTCCCCACTACGTTGTGTGTATGAACTTTCCAATTTAGGTTATTCGTTATTGTAATCCCGAAGTATTTTGTTGAATTGACAGCCTTTAGATTCGTGTGAAAACGAAATTTAGCGGACTTCGTTTGGAATCCATGCGCATGACTTCACACTTTTTATTATTTAATTTCCAGTTTTCGCACCATACAGATATCTTGTCGAAATAATTATGCAATTGGTATTGGTCATCTGTTGACTATAGGAAACAGCAAATGACAGCGTCATCTGCAAACAACCTAAGACGGCTGCTGAGGTAGTCCCCTAAATCGTTTAAGTACGCTACTGGCCATTAAAATTGAAGAAGAAATGCAGATGATAAACGGGTATTCATTGGACAAATATATTATACTAGAACTGACATGTGATTACATTTTCACGCAATTTGGGTGCATAGATCCTGAGAAATCAGTACCCAGAACAACCACCTCTGGCCGTAATAACGGCCTTGATACGCCTGGGCATTGAGTCAGAGCTTGGATGGCGTGTACAGGTACATCTGCCCATGCAACTTCAACACGATACCACAGTTCATCACGATTAGTGGCTGGCGTATTGTGACGAGCCAGTTGCTCGGCCACCATTGACCAGACGTTTTCAGTTAGTGAGAGATCTGGAGAATAAAATGGATAGCGACTTGTAAATAATTTTTACACGTGGCGTAACGGAATGGCAGCTCTCTTTAAATAAATGCATCATATTGCCCGACAGTATCCGATTACAAGATAAGTGGTATAATACTGCAGTTCCTCACTCTGTTTAAATAATTAGGGTATTACGAAACGTTGTTTGGTTATATGAAGTGTACGGAACACGTAAAAGTAGTAGAATCGAAGGAACATGCGCATTTGTTGGAAGGGTTCTGGGAAAGTGTGAAGCAGCTGTAAACGAGACTGCATACAGGACTTCGTCTCACCAATCCTGGGGTATTCCTCCAGTGTGTGATCTCCTTACCAGTAGGCGTGGCGACAGACAGCAAATGAATCCAGAGACTGCTAGGACCGTGAAAGTTCGGTATAACCCGTATGAAAGTGCAAGAGACAGAGACTGACATTCAGGGAACTAGACGGTGTCTACATAAAAGATCCCTGATTTACAAACGTAATTTTAAAAAAGTATGAGACCTATGTAGTAGCGGTTGGCGGCGTCATGTACATTAACTCAAAAAGCTTTGTACAAAAAATTAATACAATTCTACATGGGCTTCTTTCGTAAGTGTAAAATGCCTAGACGATACTTATCTTAACTCATGAGCGCACAAACATGTCTTGGGTGATGAAGGCTATTGCAGTCACAATTCTGTTGACCAGGCAAGTCCGGATAAGCGATTCCCGTCACTGTTCGCTCGATGAAGAAAAGTGTACAGTCATGCTGTATGAAGAAAAACGGCCCATCAGCGCACGCAGCACATCACGCCATCGCTGTCTCTGACATTTTCTCGAAAACTGTGGGTGTTTTCCGAACACCAAATGTTCAAATGTGTGTGAATTTGTAAGGGACCAAACTGCTGAGTTCATCGGTTCCTACACTTATACACTACTTAAGCTAACTTAAACTAATTAATGCCTAGAAAAAAAAAAAAAAAACACACACACACACACACACACACACACACACACACACACACACACACACATGCCCGAGGGAGGACTCGAACCTCCGGCGGAAGTGGTCGCGCAATCCGTTGACGTGGCGCCTCAAACCGCGTGGCCACTTCGCGCGGCTCCGAACACCAGATGCACATGTTGTGCCGATTCCTTCCCACAGGTGTGGAAGGTTGTTTCGTGAGAGAAAACAACATTTTCTACATAGTTGGGATTTTTGTGGGACCGATCCAACAGACCTGTAGCTCTTCGAGAACATCTAAACAGCAAATTCTTGGCGAAGCTGCAAGTCTTTCCAGTTCAGTGCTTAATTTGAGATTTGTAAGGGCTCAAGCGAAGGCGTTTATGCAGCACCTTGCGAGGGATGTTTAGCTCTCGTGGTGTACAGCGAATTGATTTTGATAGGCTTCTTTGGACTGTATCTCTGAACTCTTCCACCATTTCATCAAGTGTGTGTTTTCTGCCAGAACCTGGCTATTTGTTTACATTCCCAGTGGCAAAGAACTTGTCAGATCAAGCCGTAATCGTTTTACCGTCTGTTGGCTCCTTTTGAGATTCACGTCTTAAACTTCTTTGGATAGCAGTGTGTGATTTGGTTTTCGCAGACCACAGTATGCACTGCACGCTCCTTTGAGATTTCTGGTAATTTTTAGCAGCTGAAACAAAACAAAACCGAGCGAGTCGGCGCAGTGGTTAGCACACTGGACTCACATTCGGGAGGACGACGGTTCAAACGTGCGTCCGGCCATCCTGATTTAGGTTTTCCGTGATTTTCCTAAATCGCTTAAGGCAAATGCCGGGATAGTTACTTTGAAATGTCACGGCCGACTTCCTTCCCCACCCTCCTTAATCCGATGGGACTGATGACCTCGCTGTCTGATCCCTTATCCCGAATCAACCAACAAAACAAATGGAATTGTTTAGAAAAAATTTGCACAGAACTTTTTGAGTGTCTTTACGTGATGCCGCAAAACCTAGGTAAGTATCTACATCACAGTTTTTTTTTTAAATTTCTTTTTGGAAAGTAAGGGAGGTTTCATGTGGACGCCCTTTAACTGGCACTTTTTGGAGGAAAGCAACGTTGTTCTCGCCAAAATTTCTTTGGCCAGTTTAGAGAAACGAATTTCGAGGCAACCTCAGCAGATATTCAGATGCCTCGATCGCATATCTCGCGCAGGGATCGCGAGAATAAGATAACCACTAAGATAACCACACGTAACCGAGTTTTCCTCGTTCCACACAAAAATGAAATAGGACAGAAACTTGCTAATATTGCTCCGTGCGCTATACGTGGCTTGTACACGGTGGTCCATTGATAGTGACCGGGCCAAATATCTCACGAAATAAGCATCAAACGAAAAAACTACAAAGAACGAAATTCGTCTAGCTTGGAGGGGGGAACTACAAGGCGCTATGGTTGGCCCGCTAGATGGCGCTGCCGTAGGTCAAACGGATATGAACTGGGTTTTTTTAAAATAGGAACCCCCATTTTATTATATATTCCTGTAGTACGTAAAAAATATGGCTGTTTTAGTTGGACCACTTTTTTCGCTTTGTGATAGATGGCGCTGTAATAGTCACAAACATATGGCTCACAATTTTAGACGAACAGTTGGTAACAGGTAGGTTTTTTAAATTAAAATACAGAACGTAGGTACGTTTGAACATTTTATTTCGGTTGTTCCAATGTGATACATGTATCTTTGTGAACTTATCATTTCTGAGAACGTATGCTGCTACAGCGTGATTACCTGTAAATACCACATTAATGCTCAAAATTATGTCCGTCAACCTCAATGCATTTGGCAATACGTGTAACGACATTCCTTTCAACATCGAGTAGTTCGCCTTCCGTAATGTTCGTACATGCATTGACAATGCACTGACGCATGTTGTCAGGCGTTGTCGGTGGATCACGATAGCAAATATCCTTCAACTTTCCCCACAGAGAGAAATCCGGGGACGTCAGATCCGGTGAACGCGCGGGCCATGGTATGTGAACTTGCTGGCCATGGTATGGTGCTTCGATGACCAATCCACCTGTCATGAAATATGCTATTCAAAACCGCTTGAACCGCACGCGAGCTATGTGCCGGACATCTATCACGTTGGAAGTACATCGCCATTCTGTCCATCTTGTAGTAACATCGGTAGAACATTACGTAGTAAATCAGCTTACATTGCACCATTTAGACTGCCATCTACAAAATGGGGGCCAATTATCCTTCCTCCCATAATGCCGCACCATACATTAACCCGCCAAGCTCGTTGATGTTCCACTTGTCGCAGCCATCGTGGATTTTCCGTTGCCCAATAGTGCATATCATGCCGGTTTACGTTACCGCTGTTAGTGAATGACGCTTCGTCGCTAAATAGAACGCGTGCAAAAAGTCTGTGATCGTCCCGTAATTTCCCTTGTGGCCAGTGGCAGAACTGTACACGACGTTCAAAGTCGTCGCCATGCAATACCTGGTGCATAGAAATATGGTACGGGTGCAGTCGATGTTGATGTAGCATTCTCAACACCGACGTTTTTGAGATTCCCGATTCTCCCGCAATTTGTCTGCTACTGATGTGCGGATTAGCCGCGACAGCAGCTAAAACACCTACTTGCAGGTCGTGGTTGACGTTTGACATGTGGCTGAACACTTCCTGTTTCCTTAAATAACGTAACTATCCGGCGAACGGCCCGGACACTTGGATGATATCGTCCAGGATACCGAGCAACATACATAGCACACACCCGTTGGGCATTTTGATCACAATAGCCGTACATCAACACGATATCGACCTTTTCCGCAATTGGTAAACGGTCCATTTTAACACGGGTAATGTATCACGAAGCAAATACCGTCCGCACTGGCGGAATGATACGTGATACCACGTACTTCTACGTTTGTGACTATTACAGCGCCATCTATCACAAAGCGAAAAAACTGGTCCAACTAAAACATTCATGTTTCTTTACGTACTACGCGAATATGTAATAAAAATGGGGGGTTCCCATTTAAAAAAAACGCAGTTCGTATCCGTTTGACCTATGGCAGCGCCATCTAGCGGGCCAACCATAGCGCCAACTGGTTTCCCCCTTCAAGCTAGACGAGTTTCGTTCTTTGTAGTTTTTTCGTTTGATGCTTATTTCGTGAGATATTTGTCCCGGTCACGATCAATGGACCACCCTGTAGAGTGTCTGATCAAAAGTATCCGGACACCTATTAGTGGACATTAATATGGAATCTATCCACCCTTCGTCTTTATGATGGCTTGAACTCTGCTAGGGTCACTTTGAAGATGTGTCTGAATGTCTGCGAAGGAAGGGCACCCCATTCTTCCAAGAGTCGAAATCAGAGAAGGGAGTGATGTTGGACGCTTGGGACTGGAATGAAGTCGACGTTTTGAATCATCCCGAAGGAGGTGTTCAGGTCGGGAGTCTGAGCAAGCCACTTGCATATCAAGAATGTCATCGTCCACAAATCATTGCCTCACAGACTCTTTACACCACCTTAGGCGTCGCTTGAGCTTGACTGCACTAATGTGTGGCTTATGACGACCTGCTCGGCCATTGTACGATGTTCTTTTTAATTCCTATGCACATTCACTGTGTGTTAGCTGGTTTGCTTTTAGCACTTCGGAACTCAGGAGTTATTCCTTGTGCTGATTTCATTTTTTAAAACCACCTTTCGCAATGCTAGACAGTTGATGTCCTCTCAGTGCATGATGTCTGCCTATTCTTCGTTTTGCTGTGGTTGTTCCTTCGCGTTTCCACTTCACATTTACATCGCCAACAATCGACTTTGGCAGCTTTAGAAGGGTTGAAATGCCCCTGATGGATTTGTTACTCAGTTGACATCCAATGTCTAATCCACGTTCGAAGCCGTTGCGTTCGACCCGCAGACTCATTGTGATGTTACTGCTTCTTTACTAACAACTTTTATAGTGGGTGGAGCGCCTCTCGTGACATCTAGTGGTCCATTCCGCGTTACATAGGGGTATTCGAATGCTTTTGATCAGATAGTATACATGTGCAGGATGTTATATAGTGAAACGCCAGAGAAACTCGTGTAGGCATGCGTATTCAAATACAGAGATATGTAAACAGGCAGAATACGGCGCTGCGATCGGCAAAGCTTATATATGACAAGTGTCTGGCGCAGTTGCTAGATCGGATACTGCTGCTACAGTGGCAGGTTATCAAGATTTAAGTGAGTTTGAACCTGGTGTTATTGTCTGCGCACGGACGATGGGACACAGCATCTCCGAGGTAGCGATGAAGTGGGGATTTTACCGTACGACCATTTCACGAGTGTACCGTGAATATCAGGAATCCGGTAAAACATCAAATCTCAGACACCACCGCGGCCGGAAAAAGATCCTTCAAGAACGGATCCAACGACGACTGAAGAGAAGCGTTCAACGTGGCAGAAGTGCAACCCTTCCACAAATTGCTGCAGATTTCAATGCTGGGCCATCAACAAGTGTCTGCGAATCATTCAACAAAACATTATCGATATGGCCTTCTGAGCCGAAAGCCCACTCGTGTATTCTTGATGACTTACTACACAAACCTTTACGTCTCGCCTGGGCCCGTCAACACCGACAGTGGACTGTTGATGACTAGAAGCATGTTGCCGGATTGGGCGAGTCTCGTTTCAAATTGAATAGCGCGGATGGATGAGTACGTGCATGGAGACAACCTCATGAATCCATAGACCCTGCATATCAGCATGGGACTGTTCAAGTTGGTGGAGGCTCTGTAATGGTGTGGGGCGTGGCAGTTGAAGTGATATGGGACCCCTGATACGTCTAGATACGACTCTGACAGGTGACACGTACGTAAACATCCTGTCTGATTCCCTGCATCCACTCATGTCCATTGTGCATTCCGACGGAGCTGTGCAATTCCAGCAGGACAATAGGACATCCACACGTCCAGAATTCCTACAGAGTGGCTCCAGGAACACTCTTCTGAAGTTAAACACCTCCGCTGGCCACCAAAGTCCCCATAAATGAACATTATTGAGCATATCTGGGATGCCGTGCAACGTGCTGTTCAGAAGAGATGTCCATCCCTCGTACTCTTGCGGGTTTCTGGACAGCCCTGCAGGATTCATGGTGCCACTTCTCTCCAGCACTACTTCGGACATTAGTCGAGTCCATGCCACGTCGTGATGTGGCACTTCTGCGTACTCGCGGAGGCCTTACTCGATATTAGGCAGGTGTGCCAGTTTCTTTGGCTCTCCAGTGTATGTCACTATTAGAGAACTACTTAAGTATTTTTAAAGCTACATCTATGAACATTGCTATTCGACTTCTCGGCTATAAATAAAAGAATACGGGTTTCAGTGTTTTTGGAAACTGAACCCCTAAGGGGGTGAAATAGGGGATGGGATTGTTTTATGAAAATATTTTATTGTAACAGCATTTTTAAAGTTAAATCTATGAAAATTTAATTCTGGCTTCTCCGTTAGAAATAAAGAAACGTGTTTCACGGTTTTTGGAAATTCAACCCCTTGGGGGTGAGTTAGGAGATGAATGTTTTTATGGAAATATTTCATTGTGCAAATGTTTTTGAAGTAAATCTTTGAAAATTGGAGCGTGGCAAATCCGTGTTTCATTGTTTTTGGAAATTCAACACCCAAGGGGATGAAATAGGCTCAGTCTGATTCCCTCCAGCTCAAATCGCTAAGGATAGAAACTTGAAGTTTGGAGACGGTGTGGATCTTACAGTGCAGGCATCATTTAAGAAGGGATTGTCCGAAATTCCACTCCTAAGGAGGTGAAATACGGGAAAAAAATGTGTTTTGAAAGTATGTCACTATTAAGGGAATTTTGAAGGTAGAACAATGAAAACTGGCATTTGGTTTCACAGTCAGAGAATAAAAATACGTGTTTCCGAATTTTTGAAAATTCAACCACTAAGGGGTAAAGTTGGGGTGAAAGTTATTTTGAAAATAAATAATTACTAAAGAACTGCTAAAGGGCGTTTAAGGCCACGTCTGCGACAGTTGATATTTGAGGAGGAGGAGGAGGAGATTAGTGTTTAACGTCCCGTCGACAACGAGGTCATTAGAGGCGGAGCGCAAGCTCGGGTGGGGGAAGGATGGAGAAGGAAATCGGTCGTGCCCTTTCAGAGGAACCATCCCGGCATTTGCCTGAAGCGATTTAGGGAAATCACGGAAAACCTAAATCAGAATGGCCAGAGACGGGATTGAACCGTCGTCCTCCCGAATGCGAGTCCAGTGTGCTAACCACTGCGCCACCTCGCTCGGTTTGATATTTGAATTCTCGCTTAGAAATTTAAAAACTACATGTTTTTCAGTGTTTCTGGGAATCCAACCCCTGAGTGGTGCAGCAGGGGATGAAAATTTTTAAGAAAATATTTCGTTACATTAAAAAAATTAAAGCTAAATTTATGAAAAATGGTATTTCACTTCTCGGTTAGATATAAAGAAATGTTTGTTAGGGGATGAAAGTTGCTATGGAAATATCTCCAAAAGAATGCGAAAGGCATGATTAACAAAAACTTTGCACACCAGCTACCACAATTGTGTTTTGGTCGGAAGTACATTCGGGAAAAACCTTGCTTTTATAGCCATAATTGGCATGAAAAGCTTAGAAGGTGTTGAAATTTGTGAACAACATAAAAATGCGGCCCATACAGTCTACGCGAGCAAAGCAGTGGGTGTTAAGCTAGTACTGCTATGTTTACAGGCTCGTGTTTTTCACTGCCATTTTAAGAAACATTAAAACATTTCACACACAGAGCTAACTTTGAAGAGAGATAACTGTAGTGCTTTGTAGAAGTTAGTATTTATCTCTTGTAGACCTAGACTTCTTGGAGAACATCACACATAAGGCCCAAATCAAGAAGAAACTTGCATGACTTTATTTTTCTCCACAGACCCTCATAAAGACAGTGACCTGTTTTGCTTCTTTGCTGCAATCCTCTGCCTTCTGAAAGTAGATGGACGAAGGCTTCAAAGTGTTGCCACACTGCACAAACGATGCGAAAACTACATGCAACCCACCGAATGCTGAAAATTCTACCAATTTTGAGAAGTTGAAGCTGTAGAGTCGCTGCAGGTGAAGCGTGATAAGTTACTTTAAGTTTGCCCATAAAACATAAAGCGGTTCACTCCTGCAACACTATTCACCCTGTCACTAACTGACAATTGAGGGAGATAGCACGATGCCGGAGTATAATACTTGGAAACTTCTCTTGCTTTAGTCTTGTCACGCCATTGCGCACACCACCAAATAGCACAGCTGCTCTATAACAAATTACTGATAGTAAATATTCCTTTAAGAATCTTCAGAGAGGCCTAAGTCCTCAAGGTGACTAAAGAATTTAGGATTTCATTTGCATTTTTATCTGATAAGTCTAGGAAAAAACTGACTGGAGCTGAAAGTTCAGGAAGTGCATGAATAATAACGATGAGTGCTGGGCTATTAAATTTGTCGACTCTTGAATAACTAACGACACCGTGATTTTGGACTGCACTATGGTTTTACTCATACCATTTGCGATTTGTTTCACAGTGTTAATGCATGCATTTGTAGAATGAATAATTTATCCCATGTCTACGCCATTAAGTAAAGTTGTTGATTGGTGGGTATTTCTTCGCAATTTTATAAGCGGTTCGAAAAATATTTTCAGTTACTTGTTTTTATGCGGCGAAAAAACTTTCTCCTTTGTTTTATTGTTTTCTTGAGATGTTATTTTTTGGTATGCTTTGTGGTCCCGCCCTCTCCCTGTGATAGTGTATCTTTTTTTTCAATGACATTAATTATTGTTTCCGGGATTCCCCAAAATAACTGACTTTACCATTTGCTCACTCCACCGAAATTTCCGTTCCCATCCGTTTATCGGCGGCTAGACTTGCGATATCACGGCACAGTTTACAGCCCAATATTTAATTTTTGACATGCAGTCACTAGTTTCTGTCGCAAAACTCATTTTTCTGCAAGTGTCCAACATTCAGGCCAATCATAATCACAGTCTTTCGTATCTGCATCTTCGGTCTTCCTTTTTTTACTAATCGGCGTAAAGAAACTACTTACAGTAACCATTTTGAAGAATGATTGCACTAATTTTGAAGAATGATTGCACTGATTTAAAGTAGACTGACTGAAAACTGACGTGAACAGCTTCCAAACACCAGCTTGTAATGGTGAAAACAACACCACAAACGAGAAACACTGATACAGCAGATGAACTGACAAGGGGATCGCGCCTATTCTTCATCACTGGTTTCGTACAAATTAATGGTACGCGAAGGGGTCCACCAGAAATGAAAGTGACAGAAATGAGAGCTCCAGATGGTCAAGCATTTACAGAACACATCATTTTTGGCGTGGGTCGCGCAGGGAATGAGCTATTTACGTTAGCACAGTTTCCAGGCGGTGGTTGGCGTAGCGGAAACAGTACAGCAAAGTAATCCCAGGGTCGTTGGTCGGAGTCCCTAGACGAAAACGATTTTCTTTTTATTTTCAGTTTTTATGTTACACTACCAATAAACTGATATGAAGCTTAATATAATATGTTTATTAATATTTTCCTAAAAGATTTGAAAAGGAACAGCAAAGGAGGATTTGGGATTACAAATAAATTTCCAAGAAAAGATCGTACTTACAGTGTCCACGAGGACTCCGCAAATAAATTTCCAAGAAGGGTTTGTAATTATAGCGTACAGGACTTCGGCTACGGAGCTCATAGCTTGCTAGCTTTCGACTAACTAACGTCAGTTTTTCGAGAATATTGTGAGAAGACAGTTGAGAATATTGCGAAACATGGAATCGGCATAAAATGTCTAATAATACTAGTATAAATATTAATTCGGTTTATTTGCAGCGTAAATAACATAAGAACTGAAAATAAAAGAATCTTCTCACAAGGACCCGACTCCACGACCCTCGGATTAACGTTCTGTGCTCTTTCCCATGCTGTCTTTATAGAAACGCTTGGCCATCTGGAGCTCCCACCTCAGTTACTTCCATCTGTGGCCAGGTCCTGCAAATACCATAAATTTGGGCGAAGTCAATGATCATGATGAATAGGTCGGTCCCCTTGTAAACGCAATTTCCTGTTTCCGATACCAACACATGAAACAAAAAAGTGTGGTGCCAACTTGTAAGGTATAAAATTAGAAATTTCATTCACGAAGACAGTGGCAACTACCGGGATATTATTTTATTCTAAATAAACGTAAGTCAAAAGGTATTGCTACTATGTACAGTTACGTACCGCCAGAAATGCGCTGGGTACGGTACACCGAGTCTCTCTCCTATGGGTCGTCAGGCGCATTTTTCTGATGTTTCGGCATATATCTGCAATTTATTTATTTTTTAATCATGTAGCTGGTGTCAACCCAAAAATCCTTCTGATCACGTCTGTCATACGACCCACAACGTCAAGGGAAAGCGTCGGTTTGTTTCCCGTTACAAACAAAATGATTTTTAAACCGGATTTTATGTGCCGATCCGAGAGAGCGGTCCAAAATTAGTTTAGTGCGATGTTCATTCCACCGATTTGCAGTGACATGGACAGTACAACACGAAGAATAATCAGTGCTCCAGTAGCGAGCGAGCAGGACTTCTGCATGGCGGTAACAGTCAGTGCAGGCGAGGGCGTTGCTGCCGTTGCTAGAATGCTGGGTGTTCGTCGTGTTTTACTGCCCCCGTTAATACACATAGATAAAACGAAAATCGCACTGGGCTAATTTTGGGCTGCCCTATTTATTTATTTAATGGTATGGTGATCTTATACGAGAGTCACTCCAAAAGAAATGCACACTATTTTTGTAAAAATACAGTTTTCATTCTGCATGTGTGAAAGTCTTACAGTCTGTAGATACATCCTTCCCGCTTGTTTTCAAACTTAGTTCAACCTGTTCCCGTGAGTGGCGCCGTCACGGCATGTCTTCAAGATGGCTGCTACGCTTGACGTTCGTCAGAAGCAACGTGCTGTCATAGAATGCCTGTGATATGGAAACGAGACAGTGGGAAACACCCACAAGAGGTTGAAAAAGGTGTATGGAGGTGCTGCTGTCGGTCGCAGTACAGTTAGTCGGTGGGCAAGCAGGTTATGTGATGAAAGCGGGCACGGCAATATTGGGGATTGTCCTCGCAGCGGCAGGCCTCGTACTGTACACACTCCAGTGTGCAGAGAGTTAACGAATTGGTGACTGCTGACAGATGCATCACAGTGAACGAATTGTCACGGTACGTTGGGATAGGGGAAGGAAGTGTTTGCAGAATACTGAAAGTGTCGGCGTTAAAAAAGGTTTGTGCCAGGTGTGTTCCCAGGATGTTGACAGTGGTTCACAAAGAAACAAGGAAAACGGTATGCAGCGAACTTTTGGAACAGTACGAGAATGGTGGAAATGAATTTCTTGGAAGAACTATGACAGGTGATGCAACATGGCTCCATCATTTTTCAACAAAGACGAAGAGGCAATCAATGGAGTGGTATCATGCAAATTCACCCAAGAAAAAAAATTCAAAACCACATCTTCTGCTGGAAAAGTTATGGCTATGGCGTTTTTCGATTCCGAAGGACTCTTGCTTGTGGAAATCATGCCAAGTGGAACCACCATGAATTCTGATGCGTATGTGACGACACTGAAGATACTTCAAGCTCGACTGAGTCGTGTTCGACCACATTGGCAAAAGCAGGATGTTTTGCTGTTGCACGACAATGCACGGCCATATCTCAGTCAAAAAAACCATGGAAGCGATCACAAAACTCGTATGGACAATACTGAAACACCCGCCTTACAGTCGAGACATGGCCCCATGTGACTATCATCTCTTTGGGTAACTGAAAGATGATGACTCCCTTGTGCACGCTGCCAAACAGTGGCTCCAACAGGTTGCTCCAGAATTTTACCGTGCGGGTATACAGGCGCTGCTTCGAAGATGGCGTAAGGCAGTTGAGAGGGATGGAAATTATGTAAAGAAATGAAAATATTGTTCCTGAAGGATGTATCTACACACTGTAAAACTTTCAGACATGTAGAATAAAAGATGGATTAAAAAAAAAATAGTGTGCATTTCTTTTGGAGTGACCCTCGTACAATATACAGTTGATATAAGACAAGTGATTTTACACAATATACATATGATTTAGGACAAGATTAAACCTTAAAGCCTGTGTTTTTCAACCAATTAATTAAGCTAGGTGTGAGAGTGAACAAGTCGTCGGGAATTCCAGGGTATGAATGAAGTGGACAGCGTTGCACTATTGAATGGACACATAAAATTCCACTTTAAAAATAAAATTGTTTTTGGTTGGAAACAACCCGACGGTTCCCATTGACTCTGTGCGTCGTATGATAGACGTCATGAGCAAGATTTGTTTGGGCTGATTCCAGCTACATGTTGCGAAAACTAATCTGCAAATATCTGTCGAAATACCAGAGAAAATGTGCCCTACGACTGTTAGGAAAGACACTTCATATGTATCAGAATGGCAGATTTACTGTGAGGGGCGACACTTTTTTTCTACCAGTTTCGGTTGAAACAATGTAGAATTTGCTGTGGGATATCGTGGAATATTCCCGCTTTAGCCCTACAGTAGAGCATCTGTAAGGGAAGAGGAGAGGGAGATCAGTGTTTAACGTCGTCGGCGACGAGGTAATCAGAGGAGGGACAAAAGCTCGGATTAGGGAAGGAAAGCGGCCGTGCCCTTTCAAAGGAACCATCCCACCATTTGCCTGAAGTGATTTAGGGAAATCACAGAAAACCTAAATCAGGATGGCGGGACGCTTGTTTGAACTGTTGTCCTCCCGAATGTGAGTCCGGTGTGTTAACCACTGCGCAACCTCTCTCAGTTGCGTCTGTAATGGATGTACATTCCAAACAGAGAGCTGTCATTGATTTCTTTTGGCAGATATCTGCGGAGACCTGGCAGAGAACAAAATCACAGTGCGTTGGGCAGGGGGCGTCTGTCATCATCGCAACAAGGTCGCACAAACCAGTCCGATCTCCTGCGTGCCGGCCGGCCACACACAGCTGGCACTCGTGCGGTGTTGGAACGTGCGGACACTCTCACTCGAGGTGATCGACGGATCACAATCAAACACCTCGCCACACAACTGGACCTCTCTGTTGGTACTGCTGACACAGTCGTACGCCAGTTGTAATACTCAAAGATGTGTGCCCCCTGAATTCCTTGCAGCCTAACAGATAAAGAGCAGCAACCAAGGATTATGTTTGCGGGAAAAAGTTGTCACGATCAGTTGTTACGAGACTGATCGTGACAACTTTTTCGAACATCATCCCAGGCGATGAAACGTGGATTCATCACTTCAAACGGGAAACAAACCGGCGATCCATGGAGTGGCAGCCGGCCGAGGTGGATGAGCGGTTCTAGGCGCTACAGTCTGAAACCGTGCGACCGCTACGGTCGCAGGTTCGAATCCTGCCTTGGGCATGGATGTATATGCTGTCCTTAGGTTGGTTAGGTTTAAGTAGTTCTAAGTTCTAGGGGACTGATGACCTCCGAAGTTAAGTCCCATAGTGCTCAGAGCCATTTGAACCATGGAGTGGCGCCACACCAACTCTCCTCCGAAGAAAAAATTCAAAGCCGCCGTCGCGACAACCTTTTGGGACTCAGAAAGGGGGGGGGGGGGTTCTGTTTGATGGCCCCCCTCTCCCCTCCCCTCCCCCGGTGGTGCAACGGTCATCTCTGAAGTTTATTGCGCTGCCCTCAGGATAATGAAGAGACGACTTCAGCATGTTCGTCTCCACAAAAATGCTGAGGAATGTCTCCTCTGTGACAACGCAAGGCCTCACAGAAGCCTGTGCACCTGAGAGGAGCTTGCAAAAGGTCATTGGACTGTTCTTCCTCATCCACCCTACAGCCCGGATATCGCACCTTGTGGCTTCCGTTTGGCCTAAAGAAGGATACGCTCTGCGGGAAGCAGTATGTGGTTGATGGGGAGGTTATTGATGCAGCAAGACGTTGGCCCAGACGTCGACCAGTAGAGTGGTTTATGCCGGCTTACAGACTCTCGCAGTAAGGTGGCGTAAGGCCGTCGTATTTAACGGAGACTGTGTTGAAAGAGTGGGTAATAACGTGGTGTGGTGGACTCCTGCAGAAAACCAACGTGCTTTCAGTAAAAAATGTCTTGCATTACTCATTGAACGCCCATCATAAAAGAGGCTAGATGCATGAATACACTACTGGCTATTAAAATTGCTACACCAAGAAGAAATGCAGATGATAAACAGGTATTCATTGGACAAATATATTACACTAGAACTGACATGTGATTACTTTTTCACGCAATTTGGGTGCATAGATTCTGAGAAATCAGTACCTAGAACAACCACCTCTGGCCGTAATAACGGCCTTGATACGCCTGGGCATTAAGTCAAACAGAGCTTGGATAGCGTGTACAGGTACAGCTGCCCATGCAGCTTCAACACGATACCACAGTTCATCAAGAGTAGTGACTGGAGTATCGTGAAGAGCCAGTTGCTCGGCCACCATTGACCAGACGTTTTCAATTGGTGAGAGATCTGGAGAATGTGCTGGCCAGGGCAGCAGTCGAACATTTTCTGTATCCCGAAAGGCCTATACAGGACCTGCAACATGCGGTCGTGCATTATCCTGCTGAAATGTAGGGTTTCGCAGGGATCAAATGAAGGGTAGAGCCACGGGTCGTAACACATCTGAAACGTAACGTCCACTGTTCAAAGTGCCGCCAATGTGAACAAGAGGTGACCGAGACGTGTAACCAATGGCACTCCATGCCGCCACGCCGGGTGATACGCCAGTATGGCGATGACGAATACACGCTTCCAATGTGCGTTCACCGCAATGTCACCAAACACGGATGTGACCATCATGATGCTGTAAACAGAACCTGGATTCATCCGAAAAAAATGACGTTCTGCCATTCGTGCATCCAGGTTCGTCGTTGAGTACACCATCGCAGGCGCTCCGGTCTGTGATGCAGCGTCAAGGGTAACCGTATCCACGGTCTCCGAGCTGATAGTCCATGCTGCTGCAAACGTCGTCGAACTGTTCGTGCAGATGGTTGTTGTCTTGCAAACGTCCCCATCTGTTGACTCAAGGATCGAGACGTGGCTGCACGATCCGTTACAGCCATGCGAATAAGATGTCCATCATCTAGACTGCTAGTGATACTAGGCCGTTGGGATCCAGCACGGCGTTCCGTATTACCCTCCTGAACCCACAGATTCCATATTCTGCTAACAGTCATTGGATCTCGACCAACGCGAGCAGCAATGTCGCGATACGATAAGCCGCAATCGCGACAGGCTACAATCCGACCTGTATCAAAGTCGGAAACGTAATGGTACTCATTTCTCCTCCTTACACTAGGCATCACAACAACGTTTCACCAGGCAACGCCGGTCAACTGCTGTTTGTGTATGAGAAATCGGTTGGAAACTTTCCTCATGTCGGCACATTGTAGGTGTCACCACCGGCCCCAACCTTGTGTGAATGCCTTGAAAAGCTACTCATTTGCATATCACAGCATCTTCTTCCTGCTGGTTAAATTTCACGTCTGTAGCACGTCATCTTCGTGGTGTAGCAATTTTATTGGCCAGTAGTGTAAATTGTAGTGACTGATGCTTGCGACCTAATCGGCTCTTCAGTGTGCATTAGGCCGCAACTCTCAGCAAGGAGTGCTGTCCATAAGCCACGGATCACAAGGATGAGTGCCCAACGTCGTTTAGAGTGTTGCAAATAACTGGCGTCATTTGCCAATCAATCTTGAGTCATAGTACACTTGACAGCACAAAAAAATGGCCAGAGGTGAAATTTGAGTTACCCACCATGTTACGCAGAAGCCACACACATTACTGGTTTACACTGATGCTCATACGACGGTTGAAACTTAAATAGTGGCAACTATTTATTCACAACCGATGCAAAAGAGTTACATTTTTGCACCTGTTACTGTCCTTGGTTCAAATGGTTCAAATGGCTCTGAGCACTATGGGACTCAACTGCAGTGGTCATAAGTCCCCTAGAACTTAGAACTACTTAAACCTAACTAACCTAAGGACATCACACACATCCATGCCCGAGGCAGGATTCGAACCTGCGACCGTAGCGGTCGTGCGGTTCCAGACTGTAGTGCCTTTAACCGCTCGGCCACTCCGGCCGGCCTACTGTCCTTCAAAGTAGTCACCAGCGTTGTGTAGAACCCGTTGCCAGCGATGTGGAAGGCGTAGTATACCGTTAGCAGAGCCTGATCTGTTGATGGTGCGAATGGAACGTTCTGAAGTTACGGTGATTCTCGTGTACGACTATGATGGTGTTATCCTAACGCATTACGTTCCTCCACGGCAGACCGTCAATGCACAGTATTGCTGTTGGTTTTTGGAGCATCGCCTGCGACCAGCTTTGCGAAATAAGCGGCGACACTTTCTGCGCAACCCACCCATCATTTTGCACAACAATGTGCGGGCGCATACAGCGCAAGCTGTGACTGCTCTCTTCGGTCGATGGGACTGAAATACTGTACTATCCACCATACTCCCTGGACTTAAGTCATTGTGACTTTGATTTGATTCCGAAGACGAAGGAACCACTTCGTGGCATTCGCTTCAGAACTGTTCCATAGATTTGACAGGCAGTAGACCGCTCCATTCGCACCATCAGCAGGACAGGCTCTGCTGGCGGTATACTACGGCTTCCACATCGCTGGCAACGGGTTCTACACAACGCTGGTGACTACTTTGAAGGACAGTAAGAGGTGCAAACATGTAACTCTTTGTATCAAATCAAATGGCTCCAATCACTATGGGAGTTAACATCTGAGGTCATCAGTCCCCTAGACTTAGAACTACTTAAACGTAACTAACCTAAGAACCTCATCCACATCCATGCCCGAGGCAGGATTCGAACCTGCGACCGTAGCAGCCGCGTGGTTCCGGACTGAAGCGCCTAGAACCGCTCGACCACAGCGGCCGGCTCTTTTGTATCGACTGTAAATAGATAGTTGCCACTGTGTAAGTCCCAACCCTCGTAAAAGTAAAGAATATTTGTAATTGTGACTGTCATTAAAGGATTAACATGTTCTTAGCAGTAGACGCTCTCCAAATAACACACAGTCTACGTCACTCACAGCATTACAAACCTTGGAAACGTAGCTGATGTCATTAAGTGGAGTCAGGGTTGGAACAACGGTAACAAATGCCTTGATGTCGTAGTATTTCGTATATCCTCCTCAGGCTAGCGACAGTATGGCAGCAGGCCTCGGTTCGAGTCCTCCTTACGGCATTTTTTGTGTTACTGCATCAATTTATTTAATCTGTAGAAAACAGTAAATTGACTGTTCCTAATTAGATATTTTTGGCACTTAGGGATACGAGAAGTGGTTAATTTACCACTTAATATGTAGTCCAAAGACCTCGTACATCATTGACCATCTGCATTCTGCGAGGAAGGAAGTCAATGATGTGAGTGACGAGACTTCCATTTTTTCCACCTCCTCCCAGGGAGCTACGCCGACGGTCCAAAGGTCATCACTACTTCTTGGCGCGAGGTCTGGCCAGTTTACTTGCGTTGGCCATATCGTCTCTGCCCATATGTTTCTAATCGGGCAGCAATAGGCCTAAGTCTTATTCAATTCTGCTATTCACTCATGAAAACGGTGTTAGAAAGGACAGATTGCATGCAACCGGTAGTGGCATGTTTGTCGCTGTTAGTAGTAGTTTATCCTGTAGAGAAGTAGAAGTGGATAGTTCCTGGGAATTATTATGGGTGGAGGTTATACTCAACAACCGAGCTAGGTTAATAATTGGCTACTTTTACCGACCACCCGACTCAGCAGCATTAGTGGCAGAACAACTGAGAGAAAATCTGGAATACATTTCACATAAGTTTCCTCAGCATGTTATAGTCTTAGGTGGAGATTTCAATTTACCAGATGTAGACTGGGACACTCAGATGTTTAGGACGGGTGGTAGGGACAGAGCATCGAGTGACATTATAATGAGTGCACTATCCGAAAATTACCTCGAGCAATTAGACAGAGAACCGACTCGTGGAGATAACATCTTGGACCTACTGATAACAAACAGGCCCGAACTTTTCGACTCTGTAAGCGCAGAACAGGGAATTAGTGATCATAAGGCCGTTGCAGCAATCCTGAATATGGAAATAAATAGGAATATAAAAAAAGGGAGGAAGGTTTATCTGTTTAGCAAGAGTAATAGGAGGCAGATTTCTGACTACCTAACAGATCAAAACGAAAATTTCTGTTCCGACACTGACAATGTTGAGTGTTTATGGAAAAAGTTCAAGGCAATCGTAAAATGCGTTCTAGACAGGTACGTGCCGAGTAAAACTGTGAGGGACGGGAAAAGCCCACCGTGGTTCAACAACAAAGTTAGGAAACTACTGAGAAAGCAAAGAGAGCTTCACTGCAAATTTAAACGCAGCCAAAACCTCTCAAACAGAAGCTAAACGATGTCAAAGTTAGCGTAAGGAGGGCGATTCGTGAAGAGTTCAGTGAATTCGAAAGTAAAATCCTATGTACCGACTTGACAGAAAATACTAGGAAGTTCTGGTCTTACGTTAAATCAGAAAGTGGATCGAAACTGCGTATACAGACGCTCTGGGATGATAATGGCATTGAAACAGAGGATGACACGCGTAAAGCTAAAATACTAAACACCTTTTTCCAAAGCTGTTTCACAGAGGAAGACCGCACTGCAGTTCCTTCTCTAAATCCTCGCACGAACGACAAAATGGCTGATAACGAAATAAGTGTCCAAGGAATAGAAAAGTAACTGAAATCACTCAACAGAGGAAAGTCCACTGGACCTGACGGGATACCAATTCGATTCTACACAGAGTACGCGAAAGAACTTGACCCCCTTCTTACAGCCGTGTACCGCAGGTCTCTAGAGGAACGGAAGGTTCCAAATGATTGGAAAAGAGCACAGGTGGTTCCAGTTTTCAAGAAGGGTCGTCGAGCAAATGCGCAAAACTATACACCTATCTCTGCCGTTTGCTGAAATGATTAAATTCATGTGATACCAACAGCGTCACCTGACTAGAATACAAATGAGGCGTTCAGAGCCATAAGGACCAAAAGCACACCGTCTCGACCCACAGAACCAGTCAGACAGCTTTTGGTAAATGTTCAGATACACGGGGTGTTCAAAAAGTCTCTCCGCAGTGCCGTATGATAGTTAGCCGCGCGTGCCGTATGCCGCAGTGAATATACCGAAACGAAACTCAGTGAAATACAAGTTATTAATTTATTGAATATTCATTTTTACTTACAAATTTTCACAGTAAATGTTGCAAGTGTCCCTCCTCTTATTGAATACACAATTCGTCTAATCATGTTTCCAAACACAAGCTGTAACATTTCTTCTGTAACAGAAGCAGTGAAAGTGGATATTGTAGTTTTCAGTTCATCGATGGATTTTGGACGGTTTTATAGACAGTTGCTTTGGCTGCACCCCAGAAGAAAAAGTCATGTGGTGTGGAGGCCAAAGTCCCTGTGAAATTATGCGATCACCAAAAACATCGGCAAGCAGTGACTTTGAAACGCGAGCTGTATGAGCGGCACCATCTTGTTGAAAATAACTGTTCAGTATTTCACTTAACACAAGTTCTCCTATGAATGCGTACAGAATATCACTGCAGTATCGTTGTGCGTTTATTGTTTCGTTGAAAAATATGCAATATCTTTGGCAGGCGAACAATAATACAGCACGCGCGGCTAACAATCATACGGCACTGCGGAGAGACCTTTTGAACAACCCGTACATAAAATGTGGGCTTACAGTACGCATAAACCTGACCCACCATATGATCAACAGATGTCAGAAGCATGAGTAAATGCTACAGTCTCACAATCAACGATGATGTGCGTTATGGTTCTCAGCGCCTGAAATGAATTACTCTATGACAAAATCCATAACTTAATGGACTATATCTCATTCAGAAGCCTAAAAAATAGGTTTTTCTATCATTATAACCATAATATATACTGATGTGCGATCTAATTTTACCATGTAGTGAGGGAATTCGCATATGTGTGGAGTGTAGTGGGATTTATGCCAAGCGAACGTAGACGTCTGCTGCAGTGTGCTACATATGGTGGCATTGACGTGAACTTGTAGTTGAGCGATATGGCCTGGCAGCGCACACCTTGCACCGTGCACATTGTTCGTCAGATCTGTATGTATTTGGCTCATAAGGCAATTACGTCACGCGAGTTGCGCATGCGCAGAAGCTCCTTAAAACATGCACAAGTGAAGGTGTGTTCGTGACCCTGAAGCCAAGTTTCACCGAGCCTAGAGGAGCAATGTGTAGCACAGCCCGGTAGATTTAGAGCCATGTATTTCAGATTACCGGCAAATGCATTACGTTTAACAGTATTCAAAGAAAAATAACCAATAAATCCGTAAGGTGTCGAAAGTTACGTTGTTCAGGTGCTCTTGTGCTTTTCCACATCAGCCGCCACTGTGTACATGCAATAACGCCAGCTGTCCTCACGTGTCTACCGCAATGCGTGACGCGACGACGCGGTGGCGGGCGCAGCTTCAGTGTCAAGTGGTGCATGCGGAGGGGCGTGGACATTACGCAGTGTGTATATTATGCAACAAATTTATAACTTTCTTAACATGGCTTATATTCACTGACATAAAAGTGCTCTTCCATTCCCTATTTCACCCTTTCTGGAGTCGATCTTTTTTTGCCCCTGAAATGGCCTGTGTTCTTTCTCAGGGTTCTAGCTATCTTCGCACAAGATTTCATAAAAAAAAAGGTTCAAATGGCTCTGAGCACTATGGGACTTAACTTCTGAGGTCATCAGTCCCCAAGAACTTAGAACTACTTAAACCTAACTAACATAAGGACATCACACACATCCATGCCCGAGGCAGGATTCGAACCTGCGACGTAGCGGTCGCGCGGTTCCAGACTGTAGCGCCTACAACCGCTCGGCCACCCCGGCCGGCAAGATTTCATCGAAACACGTTTAGCACTTTAGTCGTGAAAACGGTACAGACGAAGTTACTTTCGCATTTATAATATTAGTATGGATTACATCAGAATCTGCAATATGATGACGAGAAGTTGAAAACAGTTGCAGCAAAATATAGTTTTATTTGATATCACCTTTGAGCAGTATATGTACAAAATGTCTGTAAAAGTATATTTAAATTATATAAGTATATGTAAATAATGTCTGTCAAAATATTCGCCAGAGGACTATTTTCCGTTATTAACTAGAGGACAGTTACATACATTTACAGATCTTGCATTGCTGCTGCAGTTCTTCTCAATAGGACGTATCTTAAACTGAGCCCTGCCCAAGTAATTGATTTTTATCATTCACCATTTTAGTGGAGACCTTAGGTACGCTGTCTGTTCCCAGTATAATCCAGGCACAAGCTGCTTCATCTTCCAGTTACATAAACATTGCATTTGATTTAAAAAAATCATACTGTGATCACGAAGTCACTCAACAGAGGGAAGTCCGCTGGACCTGACGGGATACCAATTCGATTCTACACATAGTACGCGAAAGAACTTGCCCCTCTTCTAACAGCCGTGTACCGCAAGTCTCTAGAGGAACGGAAGGTTCCAAATGATTGGAAAAGAGCATAGATAGTTCCAGTTTTCAAGAAGGGTCGTCAAGCAGATGCGCAAAACTATAGACCTATATCTCTGACATCGATCTGTTGTAGAATTTTAGAACATGTTTTTTTGCTCCCGTATCATGTCATTTCTGGAAACCCAGAATCTACTCTGTAGGAATCAACATGGATTCCGGAAACAGCGATCGTGTGAGACCCAACTCGCTTTATTTGTTCATGAGACACAGAAAATATTAGATACAGGCTCCCAGGTAGATGCCATTTTCCTTGACTTCCGGAAGGCGTTCGATACAGTTCCGCACTGTCGCCTGATAAACAAAGTAAGAGCCTACGGAAAATCGGACCAGCTGTGTGGCTGGTTTGAAGAGTTTTTAGCAAACAGAACACAGCATGTTGTTCTCAATGGAGAGACGTCTACAGACGTTAAAGTAACCTGTGGCTTGCCACAGGGGAGTGTTATGGGACCACTGCTTTTCACAATATATATAAATGACCTTGTAGATAGTGTCGGAAATTCCATGCGGCTTTTCGCGGATGATGCTGTAGTATACAGAGAAGTTGCAACATTAGTAAATTGCAGCGTAATGCAGGAAGATCTGCAGCGGATAGGCACTTGGTGCAGGGAGTGGCAACTGACCCTTAACATAGACAAATGTAATGTATTGCGAAAGAAGGATCCTTTATTGTATGATTATATGATAGCGGAACAGACACCGGTAGCTGTTACTTCTGTAAAATATCTGGGAGTATGTGTGCGGAACGATTTGAAGTGGAATAATCATATAAAATTAATTGTTGGTAAGGCGGGTGCCAGGTTGAGATTCATTGGGAGAGTCCTTAGAAAATGTAGTCCACCAATAAAGCAGGTGGCTTACAGAATACTCGTTCGACCTATACTTGAGTATTGCTCATCAGGCTGGGATCCGTGCCAGATGGGGTTGACGGAGGAGATAGAGAAGATCCAAAGAAGAGCGGCGCTTTTCGTCACAGGGTTATTTGGTAAGCGCGATAGCGCTACGGAGATGTTTAGCAAACTCAAGTGGCAGACTCTGCAAGAGAGGCGCTCTGCATCGCGGTGTAGCTTGCTGTCCAGGTTTCGAGAGGGTGCGTTTCTGGATGAGGTATTGAATATTTAATAATAATAATATATTGCTTCCCCCTACTTATACCTCCCGAGGAGATCACGAATGTAAAATTAGAGAGATTTGAGGGCGCACGGAGGCTTTCCGGCAGTCGTTCCTTCCGCGAACCATACGCGACTGGAACAGGAAAGGGAGGTAAAGACAGTGGTACGTAAAGTGCCCTCCGCCACACACCGTTGGGTGGCTTGCGGAGTATAAATGTAGATGTAGATGGCGCATTGTTTTCTCTCAGTCCTATTTTCTCATACAACCAGGTTGTATCTATCAGTATGCGTTGTTCATACCCATACCGGTAGCTAAACGTCAGTGCCTAGTTATGTTTACTCAGTTGAACGGTACTCACGCTAGCGACGGGCAGGGTAGAAACACACGGTTTTCATTCCGCCGTAGTAGCTGCGACGGAACTAGGCCAGCAGAACAATTAGCAACCGAATGCGGGTGCGATAGAGCATTTGCTCTTCCAACTGCCGCAGCCTAGAGTAATGGTCGTCAAATTTCTTTGCACAAGAGCCAATACTGGCACTGTAAGGCGACACCTCGAGCCGCATATGTACCTACTGCATTATTAAATGCTAACATACATAAATTAATACGAGGGTGAGTCAAATGAAAACCTGAAATTTGTAATAACAAATCGAAATTTCGCGCCGTTATCCTGTAAGTTGGTAAGAGTGCTACAAACAGCGTGCAGAATGGCCTGTAGGTGGCAGCAAAGTGCAGATGCACACATACCATCGCAGTATCAGTATAAAGATGGCCGCCGAACTAGCGACTTACACCAGGGAAGAACAGCGTTCTGTTATTCCGTTTTTGCGTAGTGAAGGTGTGAAACCTATTGAAATTCATCGACGAATGAAGGTTCAGTACGGTGGTGGCTGTTTGTCACAGCAGCACGTCTACGAATGGAGTAGGAAGTTCGCAAACGGTGTGACTTCAGTGGAAGATGCTCCTCGTCCAGGTCAAGCACGAGTTGTGACTCCACAGAACATTGCAGCAGTTGAAGCCATAGTGAAGGAAAACCGCCGAGTGACACTGAATGACACTGCAGCATGTTTTCTCATTAGTCATGGGTCAGCACACCATACTATGCATGATGTGCTCCAGTTTCACAAAGTGTCTGCAAGATGGGTGCACCCTCATATTTATACGAATGTAAAAATTTTTGAACACTCAGAATGTATACGTACGAGCCGCCACTACATGTACAATAGCTATAGCTTACTTACTAACACTCATCGTAACAAAACTACAGATATGCGAATGCAGCTACGGCTAACAGCAAGTACGTAACAAGAGAATGCAGTTTTAACACTATAGTCGTTTTATATCGTTAAGTACTTGCCCTGCTGAGTTCGTTAATAAATAATTTTGAAGTATTATTAAATGACTATTTAGAGTACTCAAACCATCACTCATTTTGGAGTATTTCCGGTGGCTGAGATTTTCTGTTCAGGATTGTCGATGTTTCTGTTCTTTGGAGCCACTCTAGTGTTGTGTATCTACAGAAACACTTTTTGGTGTTAAAACTCTTATTTTTATGATAAAAGTTGAACAGTAGGGCAGCTTTACACTTAGTACACAAACGTCCAGTAAGTGCATCCTCAGCTTTAGGTTTTCTATAGTTACATTGACCTGCACAGGGAACACATATATAGGCCTAAGTCTATAATCCGTATATTTGCGGCAGGGGCTAATGAAATTAAATATTATGTGGTCTGGATAAAGGCAGCAACTTACTTGGCAACCACGGTAAGTCAGCACAAAATAGCAACAGAATTCTCTGTCCTAATGTAAAGTAATAAATAATTGGCTGAAGCAACATGACACACACTCTTCTCTCCATACTGTTACCTTTGTTGGGGATGAACACTTTCAACAAATTTAAAACTCCATCCTGGACAAGAAGTTACTTCAAAATAAATGTTGAGCTACTCAATTGCAGTGGGAGGAATTTTTATGCACACGACTATTAAACAATAAAACTGCCTCTCTGATCTTATGTAAGTTAAAAAAATGTAGTTTCCTCAGCTGTCGTAATTTTCACACTTCACTAATTACGATCTTTTAATCGATAATAGTGGACTTCTCAAGCAGCAAATATTCACTTGAGATTTACATATCAGTTTGCAAATTAAACACGCAGTGACAATATACTGCGTGCTATCCAGTTTATTTTATTGCTGAAAGTTCTTAGTTCGCCGGCCAAGTGGTTCTAGACGCTGCAGTCTGGAACCGCGCGACCGCTACGTCGCAGGTTCGAATCCTGCCTCGGGCATGAATGTGTGTGATGTCCTTAGGTTAGTTAGGTTTAAGTAGTTCTAGGTTCTAGGGGACTGATGACCACAGCAGTTAAGTCCCATAGTGTTCAGAGCCATTTGAAACATTTTGTTCTTAGTTTACGTGGTCAGTGTTTAGACATTGTACTATTAGATTACTGCTTAAGTACGTAGCATTTTTGTTCTGTATGTTGATATTCAGGTTGCTATGGGTTTATACATCGATTATCATTTTTATTTGTCGTCCACTATTACTGTTTGAGTTACATGTTGTCATTTGGAGATAGTGACTGGAGCTGTGGATGCTAGAAAATGGAGTTCATTGTGTAGAAATTGGAACATTCCAGACATATTCTTCTGTCTGAGTTCAGTAGAGGTTGACTGCAGCGAAGTCAACCGGAAACATTTGCGCTGTGTATTAATATGGGGATAATGCCATTGGCCAGAGCACGACAAGAAAATTGTTTTCTCGTTATAAGGAGGATCGTTTTGACATTGGTGACTCTCCAGGTTCAGGAAGACCTTCGGCGTTTGATTATCGTTTAAACGCGTTAATGAACAATGATCCACATTACTGTACTCGAGAACTGACAAACGTGATGAACTTTGATCATTACACCTTCGCATGACAATTTTTATGCAACGAGGAGGTTCAAAACTCGGTTGTATGCGTACCGCATGCTCAAATTAAAAAAAAAAAAAATATGGGCATCTATGTTTGCTCGTCTTCAGTTGGCTCGTGAACAAAACCGATCATTCCTATCCTGTACCGTTACTGGCGACGAGAAATGGTGTCTTTATGCTAACGTAAGGAAAATAAGGAAATGGTTGAACCCAAACCATCCAGCAGCTCCCCGCACAAAGACCTACACGCATGCACGAAAGGTAATGTTATTCATCTGGTGGAGAAGCGACGGTGTTGTGTAATACGAATTGCTTCCCGAGCCCGAGGTGTAACATTCACTGCTGACGTTTATTGTCAACAGCTGCAACGTCTTGCAGATGGAGTCCAAGAACGTCCTGGAAGACTGCGTGAAGTGATGCTGCTCGACAATAACGTCCGCCCTCTGACAAAAAACCTATACTGGAGTTGGGTTGAGAAGTCATTCCGCACACACATTATTCACCCGATATTGCGCCCTCAGATTTTCAGCTTTTCTCCTCTCTATCGAACAACCTTCAAGAAACTTCCTTTGCGGATGAAAATCTGAACATGGCTCGACGGGTTCCTCGCCTCAAAATCTCGTACTTTCTACAGTCGCGGAATCGAAAAGTTAACCCAGCGTTGGCAGAGTGGTGTAAATACTGGGGGAAAACATATTATTGACGACTAAAGTCTCTGTTATGTGTACCTGTTGTGTTTATTGATCTGCGCGTTGGCAGCACTGGCGGAGATCGCACGCGCTTGAATATTAAGCTCGTGGAGATAAGCTATTAATTCTATAATAACTGTCAATTAAGTTAATATTACACCGTAACGAAGTTGATTACATTCCGTTTTATATTATCTATTGAAGGTTTCTCTCGTTTCAAAGTATTTCTCAACAAAATAAAAGAAAGACATAACCTAAGGGCCGGTTTCCGCTTACTTTAGACGTAGGTTTACATACAAAATTTAGACGTTTCTTTAAATATTAAGTGAAGAATTTAGGTTGTATTCATTACACATATATTTTGAAGTGCCGAATCTACCCGGGGAATTAAAGATTTTAAGTTCTGTCTTTTATTTCCTTTCAAGTAAAGTAAGTATCGCGCATACACGATCTTAGGAATAATTTTTCGGGTATACAAGTTTCGATTTTTAACGTTATTTGAACTACATTACGTTACTATATTAAAGTATACTCGTGTATTAGTCTCCACATAACTTTAGTGATTCTTGTGATCTTTAGTTAATAGAATATTAGTGTTATTGCCTAGATAAATTTTGTGAAAATATTGTAATCAACCATGAGCGAGAAGTGTTTGAGCTGCTGTAGGAAAGTTAGTTCTAGGGTTCTTGCAGCTGTTGTGGCAGATGGTTGCATTGGGGTGAATGTAGTGCATGGGAATCAGGGAAGTATATGGGTCTCTTCCATGGTATTGCAGATTATGTTCAAGGGTTAGGAAAATAGCGGAACAGGAAGGGAAGATTAGAGCCCTTCAGGCTGAACTGGATAGTGCCAGAGAGGAACTGATGAGGTTAAGGGGGGAGAAGGGTGAAGACAGGTGGGAAGTGATAGCAAGGAACAGTGGCCACAGAAAGAGAACAGTATCTGACAGTTTCATCATTGGCACAAACAATAGGTTCGCCTTGCTACCTCAGTCAACTAAGGAAGGGGCTCAAGTAGATGTTAAGTGTAGTCAGCACTAAACACACTTTCACTAGGAAACCAACTCTTGCAAAAAAAAGTAGAAAGTAGGAGTAACGTTCTGTTCTTAGGTAGTAGCTGTGGAAGAGGTGTGGGACAGATCTTGCAGGAGAAATTAGATGACAGGTACCAGGTCAAAAGTACAGGGTTATTACAAATGATTGAAGCGATTTTACAGCTCTACAATAACTTTATTATTTGAGATATTTTCACACTGCTTTGCACACACATACAAAAACTCAAAAAGTTTTTTTAGGCATTCACAAATGTTCGATATGTGCCCCTTTAGTGATTCGGCAGACATCAAGCCGATAATCAAGTTCCTCCCACACTTGGCGCAGCATGTCCCCATCAATGAGTTCGAAAGCATCGTTGATGCGAGCTCGCAGTTCTGGCACGTTTCTTGGTAGAGGAGGTTAAAACACTGAATCTTTCACATAACCCCACAGAAAGAAATCGCATGGGGTTAAGTCGGGAGAGCGTGGAGGCAATGACATGAATTGCTGATCATGATCTCCGCCACGACCGATCCATCAGTTTTCCGATCTCCTGTTTAAGAAATGCCAAACATCATGATGGAAGTGCGGTGGAGCACCATCCTGTTGAAAGATGAAGTCGGCGATGTCGGTCTCCAGTTGTGGCATGAGCCAATTTTCCAGCATGCCCAGACACACGTGTCCTGTAACGTTTTTTTCGCAGAAGAAAAAGGGGCCGTAAACTTTAAACCGTGAGATTGCACAAAACACGTTAACTTTTGGTGAATTGCGAATCTGCTGCACGAATGCGTGAGGATTCTCTACCGCCCAGATTCGCACATTGTGTCTGTTCACTTCATCATTAAGAAAAAATGTTGCTTCATCACTGAAAACAAGTTTCGCACTGAACGCATCCTCTTCCATAAGCTGTTGCAACCGTGCCGAAAATTCAAAGAGTTTGCCTTTGTCATCGGGTGTCAGGGCTTGTAGCAATTGTAAATAGTAAGGCTTCTGCTTTATCCTTTTCCGTAAGATTTTCCAAACCGTCGGCTGTGGTACGTTTAGCTCCCTGCTTGCTTCCGCGGGCTACGCGTGAAACTTGCCCGCACGCGTTCAACCGTTTCTTCGCTCACTGCAGGCCGACCCGTTGATTTCCCCTTACAGAGGCATCCAGAAGCTTTAAACTGCGCATACCATCGCCGAATGGAGTTAGCAGTTGTTGGATCTTTGTTGAACTTCGTCCTGAAGTGTCGTTGCACTGTTATGACTGACTGATGTGAGTGCATTTCAAGCACGACATATGCTTTCTCGGCTCCTGTCGTCATTTTGTCTCACTGCGCTCTCGAGCGCTCGGGCGGCAGAAACCTGAAGTGCGGCTTCAGCCGAACAAAACTTTATGAGTTTTTCTACGTATCTGTAGTGTGTCGTGACCATATGTCAATGAATGGAGCTTCAGTGAATTTATGAAATCGCTTCAATCATTTGTAATAGCCCTGTATTTACAAGCCGGGTGCATGTCGTAGCCAAGTGATAGAGGATGTAGGATCATTGTGCAAAGGGTTTTAGAAAGCAGGATCAAGACATGGTTGTGGCTGGAGAGGGAAGCAATATTGATAGGGATCAGGGCTACAATATTGAGTGCTACCAGATAAAAATAGCATGTGCAACGAACCATACAAATGCTGGCTTGGTTCCTGCTTTTATGGAGTATGGTCGGCCCCAATTGAACAGTTCTGTCAGGAGGTTCAATATGGAGCTACATCAGCTGCTTTGGTGGCTACTTTGTCAGGTATAGGTTTGGTTCCTGTTGATGGTATTGGTAGGTGGGACTTCACAAGACATGGCCTGCATCTCAGTAGGAAAGGGAAGGGTAAACTGGCTGAGATGATAGCAAAATCTTTAAGGGGGGGGGGGGGGGGGACTGAAACTCGTGGGAGTACATTTTTAGGTTAAGATCAGTGTCCAGTCATCCGACACGATTGAAATTAAACTTAATGAGTAGTTCAGACAGGCAGGTACTAGAGACGTTAAAATATCACAAGATTGTCATAACAGTACAGTGTAAAATAAAGTTAGTGTGACACAAGATTCATATAAAGACACAGTGAAAAGTAATGTTAGTATATTGCATCAGAAAAGCAGTAGATTAAAAAACAAAGTAGATGAGATTCTTGTTTGTTTAGAAGATTTAGAAACTGAGGGTATAATAGATGTACTATGCCTGTCTGAACATCATATAGTCACAGGTATAGAAATGGTGAATGTAGTAGGATATAAGCTTTTATCACATGTAAGTAGAGACACTATGGAGAGGGAAGGAGTTGCCATATATGTTAAAATCTGTCATAGTGTGAAAAATGTGGAAACTAAAATTTTTTGCATAGAGCAACACATAGAAGCATACTTGTGTGAGCTTAAACTAAATAATGGCACTTTTATAATTGTAGCCATGTATAGGTCCTCATAAAATTTTCAACTATTTTTTAAGAACTTGGATTCTTTGTTGTGCTCTCTGTCAGACAGAGGAAAGCAAATTATAGTTTGTGGGATTTCAATGTAGATTTTCTGAAAGAGTCCAATAGAAAGCTTGACCTTGAAGTATTACTTGGTTCTTTCAATTTGACATCAATTATTGATTTTCCTACTTGGGTGGTACAGGAAAGCAACACACTGACAGATAATGGTTTCATAGACCAAGATAAATTTAATCAAATAAAAACTTTTCCTGTTAAGAATGGTCTGTCTGATCATGATGCACAGCTAGTTACAGTGTATGATATAGATCCTTACAGTCAATTAACGATTTAACAAATCAGAATTTTAGGGAAAGCTCGCAACAGTTAGACTGGGATGAGGTGTACAGGGAACATGGAGCTAATCTAAAATTTAACCTATTTCATGATACCTCTGTGCATATATTTGAATACAGTTTCCCTAAGAAAACAGGGAAATATAATTGTAAGAAACCATGTAAAAGGCTATGGCTTACTAAAAGGATAAGACTATCTTGTAAACAGAAAAGGGAAATGTATCTTATAGCCAGGAGGAGTAATGATCCCAAAACACTGAAACATTAAAAAACTACTGCACTGTATTAAGAAAAGTTATTAAAAAGTCCAGAAGTATGTGCATTATGTCTGAGATTAGCACATCTAATAATAAAATTAAAACAATTCGGAATATTGTTCAAAGGGAAACAGGACAACTGAGACTGTATTTCTATCAATCTCGATGAAGTCAGAAGTAGAAAATAATCATTTTTTTTAAGTGTTGTAGAGAAAATAGGATCCAGCTATTCATCAGAAAATGCAAGGCAGTATATGGAAAAGGCAGTACCTATGCAATTTGATAAAACTGAAATTCAACCCACCTCTCCTACTGGAAGTAGGAAAATAATAAATTCACTCAAAAGTAAAATCACACAGGGTATTGATGACATTTCGAACAGAGTACTAAATGCTTGTTCCCAACAAATAAGTATGGTTCTCAGCCACATATGTAGTAGCTCACTGAAATAGGGTATTTTTGCAGATAGACTGAAATACGCAATTGTTAAACCATTACATAAAAAAGGGGATAGGTGTGATGCTAACAACTACTGCCCAATCTCACTTCTTAAAGATTTATCCAAAATTCTTGAAAAAGTAATGTTTTCAAGAGTAGTGTTACATATTTGTAAAAATGTAGTACTAACAAAATGTAAATTTGGTTTGCAGAAAGGCTTTTCAACAGAAAATGCTATATACAGGGTGTCCTATTTATCTTAACCACCATAAATAACTGTTCATCCAGATGCAAATTACAAAATGTTTCAAGCAAATGTTCTTTAGACTTCAGGTGGCCATCAATCAGCATGGTTGCCTTCGTTGTAGCTTTGTTTTTTACAAAGACATGAACATGGCTTTTTTAAATGGCAACCTGTAATTTTTATTCGGTAATTCGTTTTCTCTCCTAAAGACCTATTCAAAAATGTATCACAATGGACCATTCACTGAAACACAACTTTATTAATTACATAACACAACATTGACTTTGAGCCTGGTATCACATACTCGTCCACTTGTTGGAGTTGTCAGAAAACAAATAAACCAAGTAAAAACAAAACACAAAATTGACTTTGACTCTCCTGTACCATTTCCCAGGAGTAGAACATTGAAAGGTGCTCAAAGTGGTGACCCTGAACACCGATACACTGGTGCACTTATTGGGTGAAAGAATTATTTACTGCTTCCAGTGTTGCCTTCTGAAGAGAATTACAAGCAAGCATGATAAGTTCCTGCACGTCCTCTGGGGTTGTTGGAATATCGTGATAGACAACGTCTTTAATGCATACCCAAAGAAAATAGTCCAGAGGATTTAAATCACGAGACCTAGCAGGCCAAGTAACTATTCCTCCTCAACCAGTCCATCTGGCAGGATACCTTCGGTTCAGAACACAATGTGCATGCAAGGCATTATGTGCTGGACATCCATCATGTCGATACCACGTAAGCATTCTGGTTATTCATCCAGAAGATGAGGAGGAATTCACCTGAGGAAGTTGGCATACGCTGTGCCGTTTAGACTACCATTGATGAAATAAGGGCCAATAATTGTAGTACCAAGCATCCCACACCAGACATTAATTCTCCGATGACGCCGATATTCCACCTTATGCCATCATGGGTTGTTGCTGGACCAATAATACATGTTACTTGTGTTTACCTGTCCTTTGTTTGAGAAGGAACATTCATCGGTAAATAGAACATTGGAGAAGAAGTTCGGGTTGGCGAGGATTTGCTGCTGTGTCCACTGACAGAACTGTACACGACTCTGGAAATCACTCCCATGCAATTCTTGATGTAAGTGTGATTGGTAAGGATGGAACCAGTGACATGTAAAAATACGATGTACACTGGTTTTAGGAGTGCCAATCTCGTGTTCAAGCTGTCATGTGATCACATGTGGGTCATAACAACAGAAGCGAGAACAGTAACTTTGGTATCTTCGTCTGTGCGAGTGCTACGATTGCGTTGTTGTGGGTTGAAACTTCCCGTTTCCTGAAGCATCGCAACAAGACGAGAAAACATCCGTTGGGAAGGTGGGTTCTTGTCAGGGTATCGCTCTCTGTACAGTTCCACTGCCTGCATAGCATTTCGCCTACCTGCAAAAATAAAAGAAACGGTATGTCGATGCAATTTGTAGGAAGCAACCTTTACTGTATGCCTACTCTACACAACAGTATTTAAAAGTACTTAACTACTGTACTAAATGTACCCATACATAAGTAAAAGAGTATCGCAATTAGTGTTCTGCTAACTTAAATTCCCCATAGATGAGTAGCATTTCTACCTTCTCTTCTTTGGTGTCCATTCTACTCACACAACTCTTCAACTGACGATGGTTGATGGAATGACGGGTGTGGATTCTACTTATGTTTACGTTTGTCCTCTGTCAACATCAGCACTTGGATGTGTACCATTACCCCGAGTACCTGCACTTAATGCTGGGAACGTCAACATCAGTGTTGTGTTATGTAATTAATAACGTTGTCTTTCAGTGAATGGTACACTGTGATACATTTTTGAATGGGTCATTAGGAGAGGAAATGAATTACCAAAAAAAAAAAAAAAAAAAATGCAGGGTGCCATTTAAAAAAGTCATACTGCTGTTCATGTCTTTGTAAAGAACAAAGCCACAAGGAAGACAATCATGCTGATTGATGTCCCCCTGACAGCTAAAGAACATTTCCTTGAACCATTCTGTAATTTGCATCTGGACAAACAGTTATTTAGGGTGGTCAAGATAAATGGGACACCCTGTATACTTTCACTGATCAAATATTAAATGCATTGAATAACCGAACGCCGCCGATTGGGATATTTTGTGATCTCTCAAAGGCTTTTGATTGTGGGAATCATGAAATTCTTCTAGATAAGCTTAAGTATTGTAGTATGAGGGGGACAGTGTACAAATAGTTTAATTCATTCTTAACTGGAGGAATGCAGATGGTTGAAATTAACAGTACCGATAGTGTGCAAAAATCAGCTGAGTCCTCAAACTGGGGAGATATCAAGAATGGTGTCCCACAGGGTTCAGTCTTGGATCCCTTATTGTTCATAATATATATTAACGACTTGCCACTCTATATTTATGAAGATACAAAGCTAGTTCATTTTGCTGGTGATACTAGTAATCACACCCAACAATAATAACCAGCTGAGGAAATTGTAAATAATGTCTTTCAGAAAATTATTAAATGGTTCTCAGCAAATGGACTGTCACTAAATTTGGAGAAAACAAAGTTTATACAATTCAGTACAGTAAATGGCATAACATCATTGATAAATAAAGACTATGAACAGAAATCTGTTGCTAAGGCAGAATAAACAAAATTTCTGGGTTGCTAAGGCGGAATAAACTAAATTTCTGGGTGTGTGCATTGATGAGAAATTGAATTGGAAGAAACACATCGATGATCTGCTGAAAGGTTAGGTTTGGCTACTAATGCTATTAAGGTTATTGCAAATTTTGGGGATAAACATAGCAAATTAGCCTACTATGCCTATTTTCATTCATTGCTTTCCTATGGCATCATATTTTGGGCAATTCGTTGTTAAGAGAGAAAGTATTCACTGCACAAAAGCGTGTAATCAGAATAATAGCTGGAGCCCACCAGAGATCACCTTGCAGATATTTATTTAGGGAACTTGGGATATTCACAGTATCTTCTCAATACATATATTCACTTATGAAATTTGTCATTAATAATCCTTCCCAATTCAAAAATAACAGCAAAGTGTATAGCTATGACATAGAAGAAAGAATGACCTTCGCTATTCGAGATTTAATCTCACTTTGGCACAGAAAGGGGTGAATTATGCTGCCTCAAAAATCTTTGGTCATTTTTCAGATAGTATTAAAAGTCTGACAGATAGCCAACCAACATTTTAAAGGAGATTAAAAGAATTTCTGAATGACAACTCCTTATTCTCAATAGATGAATTCTTAGATATGAAGTAGTAACTGTAAAATAAATAAATAAATAAAAAATTTAATTAATCATTTTGTTTATGTTCAAGTGACAATTCCACATAATTACGAAATGCCATATTCATGATCTATGGAAGAAGGATTAATGTATGTATGTCAGAAATGCTACGAGCTTGTGCACCAACTCAATATATTGGGAATCCATACACTTATATCCAAAGAAAATATTTATATCTCTGAAAATTATTTAGTTCCACAAATAAACAATATTGAAAGTTGGCTGCACTTGTTTTATACATCAGTATAGCTCACTCTTCACGAAACAAATTTAACAATAAACAGATTGATACTTGTACCTCTCAAAATGATACATGCCTAATTACAGCAGGGACACAAGCCGCTACTCTATTTAAAACTGTTTTTGAAAGGAATAAGTTTTACATATTGCACCAGCTCATTGGCCTCTACATTCTCGATACATCGTGTTTTTTTAAATATAGTTCAGTTCAAATGGTAAACTTTCAACACACGTAAAAATATAGCACCTCTAAAGTATTCATCTTAGCGACTACATTCCAGAGTGTTTCCACTCACAGCCTATGGTGTCGCTAGTGTTCCGTTTCTTTCATTCGTTAACTACAAATTAGTGCCGATCGCATTCCCAGAACAGTTCTCATTCAAGGAATACAAGAAATCACATATTGTCATTATTTGCCGTATCAGCATATGTTAAAAGGTAATAAGTAATGTAATGTAAATAAATTAGAGATATCATGTGACATTCACACACAACTGCAGAAGATAAACGACCAAAAAAAAAAACAGATGCAAAGAAAAAAAAGCACGAGGTAGGGAGGTGTGCCAGTCACGGATCGAATGATGTTGTATCACGGTCTTTAGATAAATGCTCGGCTGGGCCCCAATATCAGTCTCAGAAAATACTGTCTGTATCACCATGACTACCCTACAATTAACACTTTAAGTGCTTGATAGTGTGTCCATCGAAGCACTTTTGACTATTTATGTACCGTTCAGCGTCCGAATGCGACGTGGAAAAAAGCGAACATCTTAATCTTTTCGGGTGAGCTCTTGATACCGAGGGAGGTGGCACAGTGGTTAGAACCCTGAACTTGCATTCAGGAGAACGACAGTTCGAATCGACATTCGACTGTCCAGATGAACTTTTCCGTGACTTACCTAAATCCCTTCAGGCAAATGCAGGTATGGCGCGTTTAAAAGGACACAGCCGATTTCCTTCCCCATTATTGAAGCATTCCGAGCTTGTCGTCCGCCTCTAATGCCTTCGATGTCGAAGGGACGTTATACTGTAATATTCCTTCCTTTAGAGCTCTGACTTCTCCTATTTTATTACGGTAGTCATTTATTCCTGTGTAGGTAGCAGACAACAGAGTATTTCAAATTCGGAGGAGGAAGCTGGTGATAAGAATTTCTTGAAAAGATTTCGCCGCAACGAAAAACTTTATTTTAATGCTAGCCACCACAGGTCACGTGTCCAGATGACACTCACTCACCTCTTTCGCGATAATAGGAAACGAGCTGCTATTCTTTGAACTTTTTCGATGTCCTATCTGGTAAGGATCCTATTTAGTATTGCCAACTTTGTGGATTTTCCACTAAAACTGGTGGTTTCTACCCTCCTTTTAGTGGCGAAGTATTGCTTCTACTGGCTGGTGGATTTTATAATGGTTTAGTAGAATTCCCCGTTTCAGTTGCTGAAAATGTGATCTCTACACCACTAAGCTATTTATATGTTTCGAAATACGTTATTTCTGCTGTACTTGATTTAAGGAGTATTTAACTTTTACTGCGAAGACAACACTGATGCATTCCAGTGTGACATCAAACGAACCATCGCAGTCAATATACTACATGCGGGGATACCCTGTTGAATGAACACTATTTAGTAGCATCTAGTTATAGGTCATTTTACGAGCGAAGGCGACTTGTGCAGGTGCAGGGAATGCAGCAACCGGTTCAGACGATGGGTGCTCACTTATTTCATTGTCGCTTCGAATAACCACTGAGCGCTTGTTGGCTCAGACAGGGTGCGTCACGTTAGATGCGCAGGAAAAGTAACTCGACTGTCGTCGTTCGTGGTGTGCATTACACAATTGTGATTCTAAGTGTATGGTAATATGCCACTACTTCATACATGTATAACTTTTCAGGAACAACAATATACGCAAAAGTTTCGGGATTCTTAGCTTCAAGATCCACGTTTAAAAGATTGGTTTCAAGTTGAAAGTACTTCGGACCAGGTAGCGAAGTGCAAATTTCGTGGTATATTTTTAAGGAGTCACTATGGACATTTGAAGTCTCATGGGACGTCAGAAAAGCATCTACAAAGCAAAAAGGTGGGCAACATCTTTTTAAATTGATTTGTCATTCATTGATCGGTTTTACATCTTTGACCACTCTTTGACTAAGTAAATTGTTGCAGGTTGAACTATGCAGCCTAAAATTGCATTTAACTCAGAGCCCACTGGGAATGAAAAAAAAAAGGAAGAAGCAAGACTTGCATTATTCACAGCCATGCGTACTGGTATACGTGTAGTCGACCATTTGGGAGAGGTAATTAATCACTGTCATGAAAAAGATATCGAAAAAGTTCAGCTGCACCGAACTACAGTTACAAAAAACCTGTTAGCACCGCATTTCACAGACGTTCTAAAATAAGATTGGAAAGATCAACCATTTAGCTTATTAATTGATGAATCTACTGATATTGCTGTAGATAAATACTTGTGATTGATTATAGTTTATTACAGTAAATTACGCCAAACAATGGTATCTACGTACCCTGACCTTGCTGAACTACATGAATGTAATGCTGAAGCTATTGTCTCTGCTATAAAGAAGACACTTCAACGATTCGATCTGCTACTTGAAAATTTAATGGGCATTGGTACAGAAAATGCCTCTGTCATGGCTGTAGTAAATAACTGAGTATTTACGAAATTGAAAGAAGAGGTACCACACCTCATTTTAGTACGTTGCTTGTCTCATTCCTTGCAACTGGCTGTTTCAGCTGCTGCAAAAGAATTTTTACCGAGAAGTTTGGAGTTTTTAATTAAAGAGACATATGATTGGTTTAGTCGCTCCGCTTCCAGACAATCTCTTTATAAGGAGCTATACAAAACCATCAACGATGTACAGGAACTGTTAAAAATAGTTTAAGCGTGGCACACAAGGTGGTTATCAATAGTGTCCGCTGTATCAAGAATGTACACGCAATGATCAGAGCTAAAAACACATTTTCCCGTAGCTACAGTGCGCGAAAGGTGTCACACGGTAGAGTTATTGCGTGCAATGTAGGCGAACTAGATTAATTACGCATATATTTCATTTTTATATCCAATATTAATTGAAATAAACACAGTCAATAAAATTTTCGAAACGAAAGATACAGATCACACCAAACTCTTTGATGAGTTGACCAACCTGATAGATATGCTTGTCAGCAAAGTTGCATGCTAATAAAGTTAATATTTTTACTCAAAATATTCGTGATTTCTTCGATCGAAAGTGTTATCTGGGATTCCGCTTTGAAAACCAGTTGCTTGAAATATGAGAAAAAGGATTACCATGGGAAGACGAAGAAATGTTGCGTAATTGGTGCATAATATTTATAGTAAGTCTGATTGAAGAAATAAAAAACAGGTTACCAGAAAATTTGACGTTCATGAAAAAAATTTCCAGAATAAGTGTTGGACAAGCACTTAATCACAACAAAGAAAATCTAATTGATATAATGGATCAGTTCAATAAAAGTGTAGAATTTATAACAAGAGTGGATGATCAGTGGCGACACATTTATTTGTAGAACAGGAACGAGACCAAAGACACAAAAAAAATTTGGAATGAAGTATTGCATTTTAAAGATGCTCAAGGGAATTCAGATTTGAGGAATTAGCGACTTTTGCGAATACTATCCTAATGCTACTTCATTCCTATGCCGATGTTGAGAGACTATTTAGCAGTATGAATGTAATAAAAAACAAACAGAGGAACCGAATGAAGTTATATCTTTTAACTGCTATATTAAGAATACGCTGTTTTGAGGTTGGAAGGAAAATGCTGCAACGAATATGAAATTCCAATAAACGTTGTAAAACAAATCGGTACCAAAGAAAACGACGACGATGATGATGATGCAGACAAAAATGATTCATCTGAACGAGACGAACTAATTTAAATAATTAGCTGTTGTTATAGAACTGTTTGTGTGTTCCTGACCTTCACTTGCTGATTTATTTAATGTTCGTTCATTTAATGATTGTGAATATTTTATTACCTAATAATAAAGGAAACTAATCACTAATATACTTATTGTTTCCTTTAATAATAATTAAAACAATTTTTAGTAGAAATTTTATCGATTATGAGCGTAGGGGCAGTTTTATTAGTGGTTTTCTGGCGGGTTTTGCTCTTGAAACGGGTGGTAAGCTCACTTCAACTGTTGGCAACATTGATCCCATATCGTGCAGCAATACTTCGAAAGAGGTCTGACAAGCGTAGCCTAGGCAGCCTCTTTAGTGGGTTCGTCGCATCTTCTAAGTGTTCTGCCAATAAAATGCAGTACTTTTTGGTGCTCCGTCCACACAGCACGTTCAAAGTGATCGTTCCAATTTAAGTTGTTCCTAATTGTTATCCCTTGTACTTAGTTGAATCGACAACCTTTAGATGTATGTGGCTTAGCGTGTAACCAAAATTTAACAGAATCCTTTTAATACTCATCTGGACGACTCACACTTTTTATTGTTCAGAGATGTTCACACCATATAGGTATATTGTCTACATAATTTTGCTCTTTTCATTGGCTTCACTGCACGATAACCGACAGCATCAACCGCAAACAGTCTGAGACGTCTGCTTAGATTGCATCCTTAACACACAGAATTAAGTTTACACGATTCACAGGCAGAAGGTGCACACACAACCTCCCTTCCCCAGGTTAAATGACGCCTCTGGCGACAGGAAGGGCATCAGACCGCAAACTTGAAATACAAATAAACTTGCTAAATCATGAAAACAGCTAACTCTGTATGCCGATATAGGTATCGTGTGTGTGTGTGTGTGTGTGAGAGAGAGAGAGAGAGAGAGAGAGAGAGAGAGAGAGAGAGAATAATTCCAATCATTTCTTCTGGTTCCATGAGTTTTATTCCTCCAGCATGAAATAAACAGACAAGTAAGATAACATTAATTTGTGAAGTGCTATAATAACAGCAGTGAATCAAAATTAGCTTTACAATATGGTAGTATTAAGTTACTGCGTATAACATAGTACTTTTTTTATCTATTATTATCTTTTAGCTATTGACTACAATAATCCAAGTAAAGTCTGCAATGGAATATCATGCCATCCTTAATCAGAATTTCTCGTGTTTTGCCGATTTCGAAGGTTAAGGACGCCTTGAGAATGAAATTAAAGAGTGCAGACGACAGATGTTTTCAAATAACTTCCGGCAATGCCGCCAGGTAACACTTTCAGCGACCGCCGATATTTCGGCGGGAGAACACCCCGCCATTTTCAAGGCAAACTGCAACGGACAGGCGGCGTACATGCAAATTTAAAACCTCGGTTCTCGGAGTGAAGTAGGAAAGATAACACACCAAAGATGACCAGAGTCAGAGCTATCGATAGTGAGACTACGAATTCGCAGGTGAGGTAGCATTGAGTCTATTCCTCTGTTTTTTGACAAGGGAGAGAGCCGGATTCCAAACAGAGTCTAAACAGAAACCTCTCTCCCTTTTAACGAGTTTGACCAATATATGCCATGCCGCAGCTACAAGGAATACGATATTCACCCGCCTTACGCGGACCAAGATCACCCTTAACGGAACTCAAAAAAGCTCTAATTTTAGATGGAGGTCGGAAAACACATTTCACATCGTATTTCCGTAAAATACGACCGATCTTGTTGGAAGTGTTTCCTACGTAAGGCAAAGAGGCAGTAGACTTAGGTGTTGACTCAGAATTATCATCAATCATCCGATGTACAGTTGGTGTATAGCGCCACGCTCGTTCAATCTGTCTATCACTATAATCATTTTGACGAAATGTAATTTCAAGATGGGACAGCTCAGCTGGCAAAGTCTCAGCGTCAGAAACATGTGCCCTGTGTACCAAGGTACGAAGTACCCCTTCACGCTGAGCGGGATGGTGACAACTATTAGCCTGTAAGTACAAGTCGGTGTGAGTACGTTTGCTGTAGACTGCATGTCCCAATGATCCATCATCCTTCCTCCTAACCAACACGTCAAGAAAGGGAAGGCAACCATCCTCTTCCACCTCCATCGTAAAACGAATGTTCGGGTGGATCGAGTTCAGATGTTCTAGAAAGACATTCAAATCCTCCCATGAGGCCAAACAACGAAGGTATCGTCAACGTATCTAAAGAAACAGGCGGGTTTCAAAGGCGCCGACTTCAATGCACGCTCCTCGAAGTCTTCCACAAACAAATTTGCATGTACGTCGCCTGTCCGTTGCAGTTTGCCTTGAAAATGGCGGGGTGTTCTCCCGCCGAAATATCGGCGGTCGCTAAAAGTGTTACCTGGCTGAATTCCCGGAAGTTATTTGAAAGTTGTGTACGCCAGGAGAAACTCAGGTCTCACAGACGACAGATAATTCCACAACCGATGCCTGCTTGATAAATCAGATAGCGTTTTCCGACAAATTAATGACAATAGCCCTAAGAGTAATGGGGAGCGAAGGTCGATCAAGAAATGGCATTTTCGATTTTTGTCCTGTATGACGGGCCATTTCCATAAGCGTTCCATAAATTATAAAGGTTGCATTAGTGGAAGGGAAGGAGAAGGCGATTCTCAGATTTCCATAGATTTGAGATGTTTTACCATCTGAGATACCTCACGTACCTTGTCGATGGAGACTTATGAGGTTTCATTAAGTTGAAAATAGTTATAGTGTATGGAGAGACAGAAATTCCAAAGTTTGTATCTTGTGGACATGTGCAGAAAAGGACGAGACTAAGTTTACGATAGCCGAAAAACGATATGAACCACAAGACTGTCGGTAAGCTGCTGACAGATCGCGAACTTCTCACAGCCAAAAATTTAGACTTGCTTCAGTCTTAATATGATTTAGCCATACTGAGAGGAGTGATATTGGGCACCTTATACTGTTAGCGAACAATAATGCATGGCACACGCGTTATCTGAAGGGAGTTAGTTAGTCATAGTGTGAATTTCGGCAGTAGCATATCAACAAGGAAAATTACAGTCGTAAACGTTACCTAACGATCAGATCCAAGTGATCAAAGCTTTTGAGGAAAATGTCTAAACGTGTCGTGTGAATGGCGATTTGTTTGCTACATAATCTGTGAATGGGTAGCAAAAAATACACTACTGGCTATTAAAATTGCTACACCACGAAGATGACGTGCTACAGACGCGAAATTTAACCGACAGGAAGAAGATGCTGTGTATGCAAATGATTAGCTTTTCAGAGCATTCACACAAGATTGGCACCGGTGGCGACACCCACAACGTGCTGACATGAGGAAAGTTTCCAACCTATTTCTCATTCACAAACAGCAGTTGACCGGCGTTGCCCGGTGAAACGTTGTTGTCATGCCTCGCGTAAGGAAGAGAAATGCGTACCATCACGTTTCCGACTTTGATAAAGGTCGGATTGTAGTCTATCGCGATTGCGGTTTATCGTATCGCGACATTGCTGCTTACGTTGGATGAGATCCAATGACTGTTAGCAGAATATGTAATCAGTGAGTTCCGGAGGGTAATACGGAACGCCGTGCTGGATCCCAACGGCTTTTTATCACTAGCAGTCGAGATGAGAGGCATCTTATCCACATGGCTGTAACGGATCGTGCAGCCACGTCTCGATCCCTGAGTCAACAGATGGGGACGTTTGCAAGACAACAACCATCTACACGAACAGTTCGACGACGTTTGCAGCAGCATGGACTATCAGCTCGGAGACCATGATGCGGTTACCCTTGACGCTGTATCACAGACAGGAGCACCTGCGATGGTGTACTCAACGACGAATCTGGGTGCACGAATGGCAAAACGTCTTTTTTCGGATGAATCCAGGTTCTGTTTAGAGCATCATGATGGTCGCAACCGTATTTGGCGACATCGCGGTGAACGCACATTGGAAGCGTGTATTCGTCATCGCCATACTGGCGTATCACCCTGCGTGATGGTATGGGGTGTCATTGGTTACACGTCTCGGTCACCTCTTGTTCACATTGGCGGCACTTTGAACAGTGGACGTTACATTTCAGATGTATTACGACCCGTGGCTCTACCCTTCATTCGATGCCTGTGAAACCCTACATTTCTGCAGGATAATGCACCACTGCATGTTGCAGGTCCTGTATGGGCCTTTCTGGATACATAAAATGTTCGACTGCTGCCCTGGCCAGCACATTCTCCAGATCTCTCACCAACTGAAAACGTCTGGTCAATGGTGGCAGAGCAACTGGCTCGTCACAATACGCCAGTCACTACTCTTGATGAACTGTGGTATCGTGTTGAAGCTGCATGGACAGCTGTACCTGTACACGCCATCCAAGCTCTGTTTGACTCAACGCCCAGGCATATCAAGGCCGTTATTACGGCCAGAGGTGGTTGTTCCGGGTACTGATTTCTCAGGATCTATGCACCAAAATTGCGTGAAAATGTAATCACACATCAGTTCTAGTATAATATATTTGTCCAATGAATACCTGTTTATCTTCTGCATTTCTTCTTGGTGTAGCAATTTTAATGGCCAGTAGTGTATTTTTGTAGGAATAAAGATCTTGAAGCCCGCATCTCGTGGTCGTGCGGTAGCGTTCTCGCATACCCACGCCCTGGTTCCTGGGTTCAATTCCCGGCGGGGTCAGGGATTTTCTCTGCCTCGTGATGGCTGGGTGTTGTGTGCTGTCCTTAGGTTAGTTAGGTTTAAGTAGTTCTAAGTTCTAGGGGACTGATGACCATAGATGTTAAGTCCCATAGTGCTTAGAGCCAGCCAAAGATCTTGAATCTTGGAGTTATGTATTCAGTGATTAGAGATAAGTAAGAATTACAGATGGACACTGGCGAGAAAATGATCGCTGCACTTAACATTACTGACGAGATACGTCTTGCGAAAGCGAAGATACAGCAGTTGCAAATGTTTTTGACATCAGCTCTATTTGGCATAGTAATCACTCTTATTAATGACATGTGAAAGTTTGTGACGGACCGGGACACGAAACTAGATTTGCCGCTTATCGCGAGCAGTTGCCTGGGTCATTCGGCTCCCCCTGAACGCTTCCAGCACGGATTAAAACCTCCATTGATTTCAGTCCCGGGCCGGCACAAATTTTCATGTGTCACCAAAGGTATGATTTCCATGCCTAATACAGCTGATGTCAAAAATATTCGCAGTTACGACAAAATTTCATATTACTATGGCTCCAGATCATCACCAGTGTCTGTTCCTTCAGACAAGCAAGATGATAAAAGAAAATACGTAAAATTAAGAAGCGAGTAGATGGAAGAAAAAAAAGGACGAGCAGATGTCTCAAAATGAAGGGCTCTTAGTGCTGGACTGTTACAGTGCTGTAGGGGCTATATGAACTTACATAGGCCTATTTCCCAGTTTTCTATAACTTTGATTTTCAATGCTTTAGGTACGGTTTACTTTGGAGTTACTGAAATTTTTGTGCTGTTTAATCAAATGATTCCTTAAATATTAAAAAATGTTAAAAACTGTTTGCTAGTAGTTCCTACATGACATAATGCTATTCTTTCTTTTGTCATTAAGAGCACAAATAAGAATGCAATATTCCACTCACTTTATCAGTTCTTAAGTTTTTACTATCTTGAGTGACTTTCTACATCATACGAGGTGCGACAATAAAGTAATGAGACTGATGTGAAAAAACAATGTTGAGTACCGGTACCGTTTTAGCCAAATTTAGTGTTGTCTCCTTCAAAGTAGTTCCCTTCTGATTGCACACACTTTTTCCAGCACTTCTGCCATTGATGGTAACATTTCTGGAACTCAGCTTCTGTAATATCCTCCAAGTCCCTCGTCACAGCTTTTTGCACATTTTATGTTGCCTGAAAATGTTGCCCATTGACCACCGTTTTGACTCTTGGAAATAGAAAAAAGTCGCACGGAGCGATATCTGGTGAATAAGGTGGCTGTGGTAGTACTGATATTTGTTTTGAGGTTAAAACTGCTGTACTGACAGAGCAATATGGGATGGCGCATTATCGTGATGCAGAATCCAATTATCAGCAATGTTGGCACGGACACGAAGAACTCTTTTATGAAGCCTTTCTAAAATTTCTTTGTAGTAATATTGGTCAACTGTTTATCCAGGAGGCACCCACTCTTTATGAACAATTCCCTTGGAATCAAAGAAGCACACAAGCATGTTTGTGATCTTCATCTTCAAGATTCGTTCTGCCTTCACTGAACATTGTATGCCAATGAAAACTTGAGCTCTTGACATAACCTCCTCTCCAACAGCCTTCTGAAGCTTACCGTAAGTTGTCATCGCATTTTCACCCAATTTATGCAAAAAGAAATGGCATACCATTGTGCAATATTATGTGGTTCCATTTCTGTGACGAGAGATACAAACACATGTGAACTTCCTGCAGCACAACTCATGACTGAGCAGTTGCATTGATGTGCCGCTTGGACTGGAAGCAGCTTATAGGCCAAGGTCAAAGATATTGTGCTTATGCAAGCCTGCAGGGTTGCCACATCTTGCAAAGAAAATCAATCTCATTACTTTATTGTCGCACCTCGTATATTATAAATTTCCCTGCAAAGGATATTGGTGTCGTCTGTTGCAAAACAAAAATGAGTAATTCCAGTAAGAGGCTTATTACGTGAGGTCATTTTGAGAGGTTTTTTTCTCAGTACTTCCAATATTTTGTGCAGACTGTTTGTCCCTGGTTTTAGTAGACAGTAAGAGAACTTGTTTAATGTATACCTCTCTGCAGTACCCAATGTTTCATATTGCCTCTTTTTGCCATAAATAGTAGCTGCATGATAGGTAAATTTATGGTCTGAAATCTAAGTAACAGTTTTGTGTTGCAGGAACCTTTGTGGTAATATGACTCTCACACTGCTGCGCAGCTTCGACAAAGATGAAATTCTTGGCTGGTCACCTGTCCGTTTCGCAGAGGAAACGGAGCATTGGGAGTCTGTGGAAATGATTCTTATTGAAGGAGCCTCTATGAGTGACTTAGCTGTGACGAAGAGGAAGCTACAGGACTCGGAACGTGCGGCACTGATCTTTGGCGAGCTCTGCAGGCGTAGGCTGGTGAGACTGCTCACCTTCGCCCTTCAACAGAGCCCTGGTCTGGTGCAAGCTGAGCTGCCACTCAACCGTTCCCCACTACACGAAGCGGCTCGCTCTGGCTGCCCAGCAACTGTCCGCTGTCTCATCGCAGCAGGCGCTGCAGTCAGTGCTGCCGATGACCACGGCATGACTCCACTACACGAAGCAGCAGCCCACTCCAACGACTTCACCGTGCGCATACTTCTAGATGCTGGCGCTGTTCCCGACACCACAGACAATGGAGGGAGAACGGCTCTGCACTATGCGTCTAGGAGTGGTTCCACTGCCTGCATCCAGCTTCTGCTGGCAAAGGGTGTGCCTGTGGACCATGTAAGTGCTGATGGCTGTACTGCTCTCCACGAGGCTGCCACCAGCCCCAGTGCCCACGCTGTCCGCTTGCTGCTGGACGCTGGTGCTGACAAACATGCAAAGTCTGCTTCTGGCTGGACAGCACTACACTGGGCTGCCAGCAGGGGTCGACTGTTTGCTGTTATGATCTTACTGGAAGCTGGCATTAGCGTGGATGTGAAGACAGTGGATGAGGAAACGCCTCTTCACCTTGCAGCAACCCTCACATCGTGCGATGTTTGGGAGGCTCTCGTCAGGGCTGGAGCAGATGAAGGAGCTGTGGACAAGAATGGTCAGACGCCAAAGGAACGAGCTGCAGATAAGTCAGTGCCTAATGTTGTAGGGTATGACATTGGAGGAACGGGCACCAGCGATGTATCACCAAACCAGTCTCATATTCCTCTGGGAGTGGCAAATGATGCACCATTGACATCCAGTGGTAACGTGTGTGATTCAGAGAATCTCTGTGCTGAAGATTCAGTTGTGCCATTAAGCAGTGCATCACCAAATTCTACAACACAACAAGCAGTAACAACAACTGCTGAAGAAGATAACGGAACAGGTGTAGAGGGTGCACCATCAGTTTCTGGTCAAACAGCAGACAATAAGGGTAGCTTATTGTATGAGACATCAAGCAATAGTATCTGTGAGTCTGAGGAACTAACTACTGAAAATTTTACTGTGCCTTTAAGCAGTGTGACACTAAATTCTACAACACAACAAACCATAACAGACTTCCAAGAAGATGAAGGAGCAAATGTAGAAATATCAGCAGTTTCTAGTCAAAGAACAGACAGCATGCATAGTTCATCGTGTGAGGAATACAGTGAATTGAGTGATGAAACAGGGAGTGCTGATGAAACATATAGTGGTGAGCTACTGGAGAGTGATGAAGAAACAGACAGTGGTGATGAAACAGTGAGTGATGAAGAAACGGGCAGTGATGATGAAACAGACAGTGGTGCAGATGAAGAAGATGCTTCTTCCTACATCAGCTCAGCAAATGAAGAAATAGATAAAGTCTCAGAAAGAGGGTCAGTTAAGGAACTTTTCTCCCCTATTCTGACAACTAATACAATAATGTATTATGAGGGACCTCCGTTGTTCCATACTTTGGGAACTGTTGGCACTTCCTCAAAATACAACCAACAAGCAACAAAATTTCAAGGAAAATTTAGAGGAAGAGGACGTGGAGCTCCTAGAGGTACTCGTGGGAATGCAGCAGCATATACCACCAGATCAGTGGCATCAACATCAAGACAAGAAAATGTCAGTGAATTTCCACATTCACAAGGAAGTAGACAGCGTGGTAGGAGCAATGAGAAAGGAATCAGAAGAGGACATTTTAATGGTTCTGTATATCAACATGCAAGAAGGCAAGGTGATGGAAATTGTGGCCAACCAAATACAGTTCTGTTTGGAGGTGGATCAATCCAGCCACATACTAAACAACAACCTAGTGTGAGAGATGACTATAAGAACAGAGAGCCTCATACGGCAGAAGACAAGAAAAACAAAAAGATAAAACACCCAAAATCTGTATCAAAACAAAAAGGAGATTCTAACGCGGAACACAAGGAGCAAAAACGACCTGATTCCCAGCATGGTGTAGGTCATCACAAAAAAAGACATGGTGAAAGTCACCATGGCAGTCAGCGTGGTGAAGGTTACAGTAATCAAAACAGTGAAGGTCATCATGGTAATCAACATGGTGGAAGTCATTATGGCAATCGACATGGCAAAGGGCTTCATAGTAATAAATATAGTGAAAGTCATAGCAGTAATCAATATGGGGAAACTCATAATGGTAATCGACATGGTGAAGGCCATAGGGGTAATCGACATGGTGAAGCTCATTATGGTAATCAGTCTGGTGGTCACCATGGTAATGGTCATTATGCTAATCGACAAGGGGAAAGTCGGGCTGGTAAGTGGAATGGTGCGGGCCGTGATGGTAAGAGCCATGGCAGAAGTCGAGGAGGTAAGAGTTGATAAGGTACTGAGTAGATGGGTTGCTGCTAACTATATCATAAACATAAGCTGAGAATAAAAAGAGGAATACAATACTGAATCTACAGCAAACTAGTGTACAGTTGCTGCAACTGTCAATACAGTAGGCAGCTGTGGTATAATGGACTTTTATTTTAATATCTGTACACAATAAAACATTTACATGTACATTGGAAGAAAGAATGTCACCAGATCCAACTGTGAATGTGTGTGTTAGTGCTGATGTAACTATGTTAAGATGGATAAATGGAACATCCAATTTATTTTAATGTATGGAAACTGCTGTTTCCTGTCTAGGTCATTCCTGTACATGAGGCATGTCAGGTGGTACAATACTATGGATTCCATGTTAAAATCTTAACAGGTTCTGTAAGCTGTCTCACAGCTGTGAAGAGGGCAAAGTTATATGAGCACTATTGGGTTCAAGCAAGCTTTGAGATTTGTGGTCTTACTTTTCAAACAAGTATTTTTTCTAAATAAAACTAAAAAAGAAACTTTCTATAAAAAAAGCTCCTAAAACACTTTTGTGCATTCACAGTGTGTATGTATGTAAGTGAGATTATACAATGACTGCCTGCTGTGACATATGTGCTGAATATTTGCTCAGACTGTAGCCGTTTTCACATGAAACATTTGTGTTTCAGAAAGGGGACATGACTGAAATCTTGGCATCACAGAAGTAACCCATCTTAGACAAGTGTACATTTACCGGTATCTGACTAGTACCACATACTTGAGTATGTAAGAAACATGCTACTATAGGACAAATTATAAATGAGAGTAAGTTTTTACCTCTGGATTATACTGCAGAATAGTTCTATGTAATGTGCTAGCAAGGAGCAGTTCATGTTTTGTACTGCTGTAATTTAGGAAGAGTGAAAATGTGACTACATTCTACATTGTACTGGTTCTGCAGCTCTGAAGAGGAACATTATCCGAACACCTAGCAACAATTTCAGCATTTGCATGTGCCTTGTCTATACATTGATTTTTGTATCTTTAAACCTTCCATGATATATTAGTATGTTTAGTGTGTTTAATGTGCTATTTTTCCAGTAAATATCTTACTACATTTTTTATGTGTCAGTGACCATTTATTTTGCTATGTTTATTTTATGGTATTTAAATTTCTTTGGTTTACTCAGTTTTGTGTAAAGTGTAATAGTTTTTTAATTCTCATTTTGTTGGCTTAATTTCTTGTGTCTGAGAGTTCTGTACAATTAATTTAGATAATTTATAAATTACATAAATCTTTGTTTTCTTCTTTTTCCTGTCCTTATCCCATATCTTCAGGGGTTTCAGCATGTTAATGTGGATTTGGCAATGGCAGTGGTAGAGGATGGCTGGATGCACTGTCACTACCCATTTTTCTTCATATGGAATTTGTGTACCCCTCCTGTCTGCGTCTAGTGTTAAGTTGTGAAAATGTGCAAATATTTTTCCAAATGTTTGCGAATAGTGTAACTGAGGTGGGACTACGGCACCCGCCCAATATTCACCTAGATGGATGTGAAAACTGCGTACAGACTGTCCTGCAAACCAGCCCTTATGGTTAATCTGCCATGCAGAATTGATGCAGGACAGGTGTGACTCCCCTAATTCAGCCGGCCCTGGTGGCCGTGCGGTTCTAGGCGCTCCAGTCTGGAGCCGCGCTGTTGCTATGGTCGCAGGTTCGAATCCTGCCTCGGGCATGAGTGTATGTGATGTCCTTAGGCTCGTTAGGTTTAAGTAGTTCTAAGTTCTAGGGGACTGATAACCACAGCAGTTGAGTCCCATAGTGTTCAGAGCCATTTGAACCATCCCCTAATTCAGGAAGCAGCATGATAACGTGCCTGGCAGTCTGGATAGGTCTGTAAAAGAGATAACTACTTTTTGCAAATTTTTTAGATAGAGAGCAGCATGCATTGTTCTGTATGAACATATAGATACTGTTCTGTACATAGGTTACAAGATGGCTCATAATGAAGCAGTATGGTCCTGACATTAGCGAGAAGATTGTGTCACTTTTTAAATGCAAGGGCAAATAAAATGCAAACCAGAATTTGTGTTTTATGCACCTCTTTGTAAATGGAGAAAGGCATGATCTCTGCTCATTGTTGCTTTCATTTCCAGTGATTGTTCTGTACAGCTAAAAGTTTCCATGCCATTACTTTAATCTGAATCAAATGTCAGTGCAAGAGGTACCATCATTGTTGTGTAACACATTATAATGAAGTATTCACAACAGAGGGTGTAAAACCACCCAACATTTTGAAAAGACTTGTGGCACTGTTCATGGATAATACTCTGAAAAAGACTCAAGTGCACACATGGCACAAAAAGTTTTAACAAGAAAGAGAAACTGTTGAGAATGCAGCTCACCAATATTGCCGGAAGACCAGTATGACTGAAGAGAATATTTACATTGTTAGCTAGCTTATTGACAACAAATGACAAATAACAGTTCTTAAATTTGCTACTGAGGTTGGCACAAGCTCCAGTGATACTCGGGCAATCATTACTGATAACCTTGAATTTTGAAAAGAGATGGAAAGTGGGTGCCTCATCTTCTCACCAAGCAACTACCCGAACTCAGCGAAACATTCAGGAATTGTTCTGGATCACACTAGATCATCCTTCCTACAATCCACAGTTATTGTCCTGAGAACTTCATTTGCTTGCACCACTAAAGGAAGCAGTCAGGGAACACAGATTTGACATCAGTGGCATTGTCAAAGTGATTCTGCACAACTGGCTGCTGTTACAGACACATTCAGTTTACAGAAATGGGATCAAGGAACACTGGGAAAAGTTTGTTTGCCATTCAAGAGACTATACAGAATTGTATGAATTCTGAAGCTTAAACAACCTCATAAAAAATGCCAATATATACTTGATTCAAACTAATATTATGACAAGCCCTGAATATTGCATTATATGGAATGTGTTAAGGCAGAGGTTGTGGTGATCTTTGGCAGTGGTGACACAGGTGTTCTTAATGCATTGTCAGTCATCAGGTCACATCATTAATGGTATTGTTAAAATATGAATCCTTTTGGTAAGCTGAATGCATCTAGTAAGGCACTACTTACATGGAGAACTGCCAAAGCAATATCCATTATACTTATGTGATTCTCTATGTTTTACTTTGGCATCTTTTACTCATTCCATATCTTCTGTTTAAATGTAAGAAAATAAAAAAATAAAAATGATGAACTCCTTGTATTAATACAGGAAAATAATAAAAAAATAAAAATGATGAACTCCTTGTATTAATACAGGAAAATAAACGGGCAAATGCTTAGAGCTAGGTGCATAAAGCTAATCTAATACTGTTGTAGAACTAATGCATGGTTGGGGTGGGAGTGCTTTTATGTACAAAAATCTAAGTTGACTCCCAAGCCTTATGTATTATAGAATATTGAATTGAACAGGTCACTGAATGGTCTGGCACAACAGTGGATCTAAAACACACAAGCTGTTAATACTAATAGTTTACAAGCCATAATTTAACCATAGCACCACTAAGCTCAGATCTGTCACATGGATGTCTAAGGGGTGGGGCGGGGTGGGGGATGGGGGCAAAATTGCCATCAAATTAACATTTTTGTTTGTTTGTTTTGTTTTGATTATTTAATGAACTAGGAATTTCTTTACTAGGTTGCAGCACACTTTCCACAGTTATCAGGGACATTATAACATATACAAATACAATAAATGAAGTAATGAATATGAGAAATATTATATTTTTATCATGACACTAACACTTTCATATACATCAGACTTACATTAAGAAATCATAAAAGAACATACAATAGAAAACCACACAAAAACAACAGAAAATCAAAGTCAGAAATTATAACTGAGTTTTTACTTCCTACTCACTTTCACTTTCAATTTCACAACCATTGCATATGACTGTTTTTGCAGAATGAGTGGAACACACTAACTTGGAACACCTGAAACAAACTATAGACGCTTTTGTCATCTTGTCTTTTACATTTTTAGAGTTTTTACTCTTCAAGCAGATGTAACATCTTTCTCTTGAATAAAATTCAACAGATTGAACAGTTGCAGTAATGCTGGGGTGTTTTCCCTAGAACACTTTCCATTACAGAGATGATAGGCTTTTGCAAACCCATGATATTCTTTGCTCTCTCTTACACAGCTGGCCTAAAGAGCTGTTGACCTAATTCTAACAGATACAGCCTTCTTACATTATGATTCTTCTTATTCCAATTTGGGGTGAAAATTGTTCCAGCATTGAGACAGGCAATATCTATCAAGGTGAAAAAGAGTGATAATGGCCACTTTCTCGCCCCTTGTTTTACTGAATGATGTCGCATCATACGAGTAAGGCTGTCTGTGCTTCCTTTGGTTTCATTGTAGTAGAGACTGATGTTTGTATTTTTTTTTCTCTGTTGTCTCGTCCACTTTGTTATCATTGTATTGTGTTGAAAGAAGTGGGATATCCTTAGTAGCCTTCAGTTTGGAGATGTAAGAAACCAAGGTAACTGGTGCATTGCCTGCTTTTGGATCTGTGAAGAACAACTTAGAGAAAAATAGCTCTTGACCCTGCGTCATCTTTAACTGTTCTGGTATGTGTTTCCTGTTACTCTTAAATGTTCCCACCAAAGTAAACTTATCCTTGTAAGGCTCCTCGGCTAGGTCTATGGATGTATAATAACGATCTGTCATTATATTTCTTCCACTTCTTGCCAGCAGATTCATTAGGCATCTAACAACCGCCTTTGCACTCCGTTCCTTGGCAGGTCATTCATCCTTCCCTGCAAAGACCTCCATTTTTAGAATGTACCAGGTGTGTTCATCTGATAACATCCTGATCAATATGCCCTACTTCCCAGGCTTGTCTTTCATAAAGACCTTAAAGGGACCTCTTCCTTCAAATAGGGAGAGCATTTGATTGATCATTAGATCTGCACTTGGTATGTAGTATTTTACAAACATTTTGTCAATTTTGCCAAAAACTTCACAATGAGGGCAAAACTTATCCAGCTTTCACTTTTTGGTTCTCGTTTCTTTATCATCAAATCTAATCAGGTACAGAAATTCTCCACATTGAATACGACTCATTGTAGCTATGTAAATATTCTTTCCCAGTACTTTCCTCCATAAGTCCTCAAGAGGCAGTCTAGTGTCCTTATTAGTGGCCATGAGTATCAAACTACTAATGAAGGTACACATTTCTTCTATGGTTGTAAGTTTTAAGTTCTTATTACAAGTTTCTTGGTTTTTATAGTCCATGATAATCTTCATTATTTTGTGAGTTATAAACTTTTTGAAAGGTTCTGACACAGTAGAGATCAAGCCTTCATGAGTCAAACCTGCACAAAAATTAACTGTATTTTGTACTGATCTGTGTACTTGCCTTGGAGGTGAAGTAATATATTCCCTACCGCTTTTTGCTGCAACAATGATGCTACAAGCAGCTGCATGCTGTTCATCAGGGGATGAACTCTGTGAACTTGACTCATTTTCGATTGCTGTGTCACTATCGTATGTCACAACTGTATGAACTTCTTCTGGATCACTTTCATCACCTTCACTTGCTTCATTTATTATAGCTGACACCTCTTCATCTGTGAGAAACCTGTGATACTGATGAGACATTTTATTAGAACTGTGAGTAATATACAACTGCTTGAACAACAAAGGAGATTTGAAACTTCCTGGCAGATTAAAACTGTGTGCCGGACAGAGACTCGAACCCCGGACCTTTGCCTTTCGCGGGCAAGTGCTCTACCATCTGAGCTACCCAAGCACGAAGCTACCCAAGCACGACTCACACCCTGTCCTCACAGCTTTACTTCTGCCAGTACCTCGTCTCCTACTTTCCAAACTTCACAGAAGCTCTCCTGCGAACCTTGCAGAACTAGCACTCCTGGAAGAAAGTATATGCGGAGACACGGCTTAGCCACAGCTTGAGGGATGTTTCCAGAATGAGATTTTCACTCTGCTAAGAGTGGGGAGGGGGGGGGGGGGGGGGGGGGACCTGCCAGCACTTAAATGAAATATAATAGGCAGATTTAAATAATTCACAAAAATTATAAAACCATGACAGCACATACTCTAGGTATTTTTCTACAACTACCCAAATTCTTGCTTCTTCACTTCAACAAATTATATTACACAAATAAATTAAATACTGCGGACAATTTTTGCCCTCTCTTAGTGGTGCTAGAGTTAAGTTAAGCTTCATCAAGTAGAGTGGAAACTAATACGTTGTCCAGACTTGGCTAGAGACTCATTATTTGTCGATTTACAGTGCTATGTACTGTTTTTGATGTTTTCCCGCAATAAAGTTTATAATGAGATTTGTTTTTGGCCTCAACTACTTTCAGTGATTTAGATGCTAAATCAATAAGAAATTATTTTTCTCGATCTTTTAAGAATAAAATATGCCTGCCAGTTAGGTTTAAATCACAGAAAGAAAATGCTTTATAAAAGTGATAACCTATATCTCTCAGAATTTTTACATAGATACAGGTAGAATAAATTGGGAAGAGGTTCATAAAGTGGACACTGCAGGTGAAAAATTTAACTTTTTCACAAACATACACCTACAATACTTTACTGATCTTGGTTAAAAAAGTTAACTTAAACATAAATAAATAAATGAAATGAAGTGATCATCTGGTATTATTTGCTCCTAGGCCCCGTCTGGGGAAGTTGAGCCGCTGAGTGCAAGTCTTATTTCAGGTGATGCAATACTGGATGACTTGCATGTCAGTGATGATGAGATGATGATGAGGAGAACACAAAATCTGGTCCACGGGTGGAGAAAATCTCCAATCCAGTCAAAAATCAAATCCAGGCCTGCTGCATGGTAGGCAAGCATGTTGTGGGCTGGCCGTGGGGCTCCAATGGATGTCCAGTACATCCGAGGATCCAGTTGGTCCTCACCAGTGCCCAGCCCAGTTACTGCTCACACTGAAGTTGATTCCTCTCTTGTGGTCGAGTGGGAGGTCACCCTGGAGCATAGCATGTGGCGAAAGACCTTCCACGGGCCACACGTAAGACCTCCTCAGTTAGTCTGACAAACATGTTCCAGGTGCTGTCTGTAGCTGACACTGTTACTCAGCCAGATGCAGTCGCCTGTCCTGTTTCAGAGGAAACCTCTCAGCCTGCAAGATCTGGACGATGATAGAGGGTGGGGTTATTGATAGTTGATAGCTCCAGCGTTAGGCACATTATGTGGCCTCTTAGGGACATGGCTGTAAGGAGAGGAAGAAAGCCAATGTGCACTCCATGTGCAAACCAGGTGGAGTCATTCCAGACATGGAACGGGTCCTTCCGGATGCCATGAAGAGCAGAGGGTGCAGCCAACTGCAGGTAGTGGCTCATGTTGGTACCAATGATGTGTGTCACTTTGGATCAGAAGAGATTCTGTCTGGTTTTGAGCGGCTAGTAGAAGTGGTAAAGGCTGCCAGTCTTGCTTGCAAGACGAAAACAGAACTGACCATTTGCAGCATAGTCAACAGGAGCGATTGCGGACCTCTGGTACAGAGCCAAGTGGAGGGTGTGAACCAGAGGCTCAGACGGTTCTGTGACCATGTAGGCTGCATGTATTCCTCAATTTGCATCATAGGATGGTTGGGTTTCAGATTTCGCTGAATAGGTTAGGAGTCTACTACACGCAGGAGGCAGCTACACAGGTAGCAGGGACTGCGTGGTGTGGACTGGACGGTCTTATTGGTTAGAGAGTCTCATGAAAACACAAAAAGGGCTTCAGTGAAAAAGGGTGCAGGCCAAACACAGGAAGAACATAGATATAGGGACCATTGGTATAACAGTTGTAAACTGTATAGTAGCTGTGTTGGGAAAGTATCAGATATCCATGCACTAATAGAAAGTAGCAAATAACCTAATGGTATTCTGAAAGGATAGGCCAAACATAGTTGGCGGTGGCATGTTTGGTGCTGTTAGAAGTAGTTTATCTTGTCGCAAAATTAAAGTAGATAGTCCCTGTTAGTTAGTATGGGCAAAGGTCAGTTTTGGCAACTGGAGTAAAATAATAATTGGATCCATTTACTGACCTCCCAATTCAGATGATACAATTGCTGGAAGATTCAAGGAAAATTTGAGTTTGGTTTCAAACATGTACCCAACTCATACAATTATAGTTGGTGGTGACTTTAATTTACCCTCAATATATTGGTGAAAATACATGTTTAATTCCAAAGGTACTCATAAAATATCACCCAAAATTGCCCTAAATGCATTCTCTGAAAATTATTTCGAGCAGTTAGTTCATGAGCTTATGAAAATAGTAAACGGTTGTGAAAACATGCTTGACGTCTTAGCAACAAATAATACTGAGTTAATAACAAGTGTCAAAATGGATACAGGGATTAGTGAACACAGGGTTGACATAGTAGGATTGAATATTGTAACCCCCAAACTCTCCAACAATAAATGAAAAGTAGACCTGTTCAAAAAAGCAAACAAACGTTCACTTGATGCCTTCCTGAGAGAGAATCTCTGCTCCTTCCAAATTAACAATGTAAGTGTAGCCCAAAGGTGACTTGAATTCAGAGCAAGAGTATCAGCAGCAATTGAGAGATTTACACCAAATAAATTAACAAATGATGGAGCTGCTTCTCCTTGGTACACAAAATGGGTCAGAACACTGTTGCAGAAACAGTGAAAAAACATGCCAAATTTAAACAGATGCAAAATCTCCAAGATTGGCGATCTTTTACAAAAGCCCAAAATTTAGTGTGGACTTCAATGCAAGATGCTTATGGTAGTTTCCACAGTGAAACTTTGTCTCAAAACCTGGCAGAAAATCCAAAGAGATTCTGGTCGTATGTGAAGTATGCTAGCGGTAGGACACAGTCTCTGTGTGATAACGATGGATATGCTATCAATGACAGTGCTGCCAAAGCAGAGTCGCTAAACACAACCTTACGAAATTCCTTCACCGAAGAAGACAAAGTAAACATTCCAGAATTCGAATCAAGAACAGCTGCCTACATGAGTAATGTAGAAGTAGATATCCTTGGAATAGTGAAGCATCTTAAATCATTTAAAGAAAGCAAGTCTTCTGGTCCAGACTGTATAACAATTAGGTTCGTTTCAGTGTACGCTGATGCAATAGCTCCATACTTAACAATCATATACAACTGTTTGCTCGACGAAAGACCCGTACCCAACGACTGGAAAGTTACACAGGTCACACCAATATTCAAAAAAGGTAGTAGGAGTAATCCACTAAATTACATGTCGATATCATTAAAGTCAATATGCAGCAGGATTTTGAAACTTATATTGTGTTCAAACATTATGAATTACCTTGAAGAAAATGGTCTATTGACACACAGTCAACACAGATTTAAAAAACATTGTTCTTGTGAAGAACAACTTGCTCATTATCCCCACAAAGTGTTAGTGCTACTGACAAGGGATTTCAAATTGATTCCATATATCTGGGTTTCCGGAAGGCTTTTGACACTGTACCACATGAGTGGCTTGTAGTGTAATTGTGTGCTTATGGAATATCGTCTCAGCTATGTGGCTGGATTCATGATTTCCTGTCAGAGAGGTCACAGTTTGTAATAATTGACAGAAAGTCATCAAGTAAAACAGAAGTGATTTCTGGCATTCCTCAAGGTCCTTGCTGTTTCCTATCTATGTAAACAATGTGGGAGACAATCTGGGCAGCCGTCTGAGGTTGTTAGGAGATGATGCTGTCGATTATCAGCTAGTAAGGCCATCAGAAGATCAAAATAAATTGAAAAATTTAGAAAAAAATATCTATATGGTATGAAAATTGACAATTGAATCTCAATAATGAAAACTGTGAAGTCGTCCACATGAGTGCTAAGAGGAGCCCATTAAACTTTGGTTACACGATAAATCAGTCAAATTTAAAGGCTGTAAATTCAAGTAAATACCTAGGAATCACAATCATGAACAACTTAAATTGGAAGGAACACATAGAAAATGTTGTGGGGAAGGCTAACCAAAGACTGCATTTTATTGGCAGGACACTTAGAAAATGTAACAGATCTACTAAGGAGACTGCCTACACCACGCTTGTCCGTCCTCTTTTAGAATACTGCTTTGCGGTGTAGGATCCTTACCAGATAGGACTGATGGAGTACAACGAAAAAGTTCAAAGAAGGGCAGAATGTTTTGTATTGTTGTGAAATGGGGGAGAGTGTCACTGAAATTATACAGGATTAGGGGTGGACATCACTAAAACAAAGGCATTTTGACCGCAGAGGAACCTTCTCATGAGATTGCAATCACCAACTTTCTCCTCTGAATGCGAAAATACTTTGTTGCCGCTGACCTAGATAGGGAGAAATGATCACCATGATAAAATAAGGGAAATCAGAGCTTGCACAAAAAGATATAGGTCTTCTTGTATCCGAACACTGTACAAGATTGGAGTAATAAAGAAACTGTGAAGGTGATTTGATGAACCCTCTGCCAGGCACTTAAATGTGATTTGCAGAGTCTCCAAGCAGATGCAGATGTAGACATTACCACTCAGCTAAGCAGGCAGACAACGTAAGTAGAGATAAAGGATTACAGTGATTAAGATTAAAGTATGTTGCACAGGAAGAAAGAGATCTACCCACATTTAAAAGGAAAATTCAGTCAAGAAAACCATTAAATTATGAGACAGAATTGCTAGGTAGTACTAAATTTCTTGAGGTGAAATATTTAGTACAGCTGATAGAAACATGTGGATGATGCTAACCTAGCTTTGGAAACTATTAGTTGCTTCCTTGGAGAGGAGAGAGGAATGAATTGAGGAGGGTTACAAAGAAAGGCCAGATCACTCAGAGCCATCAATGACAGGAATCCCTCAGTAGTCCACCATCATTCTCACTATGGGTGGGTTCTTCTAATTGTGGGCCCTGAGTGCCTTGCTCTCCCTTTGGAACCCTCCACAATTTAGGCCTATCTGAATTTACACGTAAACTACTCAAGTGTGTTCTTGTATGCAGTATGCTTTTTAATATGTACAAAGATGGTACTGTAAGTATGTTAGCTGTATGAACAATGGCTTGCAGTGTGTTTGTGGGGAGCTGTGTGTAATAATTCTAATGGCCGTTTTCTGTAATTTTAAAACCTCTCTCAAGTGACATTTAGGTGCACCCCAGAGTGTTATTCCATAGGATATAATAGAATTGAAATAAGCCATATACAATTTGTCTGATAGTCCTTATGCTCTTACTTTGTTCATTAAACGACTGTGGGGAACTGTATCAAACACCTTGCAGAAGTCAAGAAACACGGCATCTACCTGGGAACCCTTGTCAATGGCCCTCTGGGTCTCGTGAATCAATAGCACCTGCTGGGTTTTTCGGAACCCATGCTGATTCCTACAAAGTAGATTTCTAGTCTCCAGAAACGTCATTATACTTGAACATGATACGTGTTCCAAAAGTCTACAACTGATCGACATTAGAGATATAGGTCTATAGTTCTGCACATCTGTTCTATGTCCCTTCTTGAAAACGGGGATGACCTGTGCCCTTTCCCAATCTTTTGGAACACTACGCTCTTCTAGAGACCTATGGTACACCGCTGCAAGAAGGAGGGCAAGTTCCTTCATGTACTCTGTGTAAAATCGAACTGGTATTGCATCAGGTCCAGCAGCCTTTCCTCTTTTGAGCAATTTTAATTGTTTTTCTATCCCTCTGTCATCTGTTTTGATACCTACCATTTTGTCATCTGTGCGACAATCTAGAGAAGGAACTACAGTGCAGTCTTCCTCTGTGAATCATCTTTGGAAAAAGACATTTAGTATTTTGGCCTTTAGTCTGTCATCCTTTGTTTCAGTACCATTTTGGTCACAGAATGTCTGGACATTTTGTTTGATCCACCCACTGCTTTGACATAAGACCAAAATTTCTTAGGATTTGTTGAACACCTCTCGCATAGCCCTCCTCACACTACATTTTGCTTCATGTAATTTTTATTTGTCTGCAAGGCTTTGGCTATGTTTATGTTTGCTGTGAAGTTCCCTTTGCTTCTGTAGCAGTTTTCTGACTCGGTTGTTGTACCACGATGGCTCTTTTCCATCTCTTATGATCTTGCTTGGCACATACTCATCTAATGTATATTGTACAATGGTTTTGAACTTTGTCCACTGATCCTCAACACTATCTGTACTTGAGATAAAACTTTTGTGCAGAGCCGTCAAGCACTCTGAAATATGCTTTGTGTCACTTTTGATAACAGAAAAATCTTCCTACCATTTTTAATATTTCTATTTACGGCTGAAATCACCTGTGCTGTAACCGCTTTATTTTCGCTGATTCCCTGTTCTGCATTAACTGTTTCAAATAGTTCGGGTCTCTTTGTCACCAGAAGGACTAATACGTTATCGCCATGAGTCAGTTCTCTGTTTAACTGCTCAAGGTAGTTTTCAGATAATGCACTCATAATAATTTCACTTGAGTCTTTGTCCCTGCCACCTGTTATAAATGTTTGAGTCTCCCAGTCTATATCTGACAAATTAAAATCTCCACTGAAAACTATAACATGATCGGGAAATCTACTATTTTCCAAATGTTCCTTCAGGTGTTCTTCCACAACAGCTGCTGAGCCAGGGGGCCTATAGAGGCATTTAATTACCATGTTTGAGCCTGCTTTAACCGTGACTTTCACCCAAATTATTTCACATTTTGGATTTCCGTCAATTTCCTTTGATACTATTACACTTTTTATCGCTATAAACACGCCTCCCCCTTCACTGTCCAGCCTGTCTCTGCGGAATACATTCCAATCTGAATTTAGAATTTCATTACTGTTTACATCTGGTTTCAGCCAACTTTCCATCCCTAGTACTATGTGGGCATTGTGACCATTTATTAATGAGAGCAGTTCTGGGACCTTTCTATAGATGATCCTGCAGTTTACTATTACCACATTAATATTGTCATTCCTTGTTGCGTTTTGCCTACTGCTACTTTGTCGCGTCTTGGGAGGTGTCTTGTACTTCACACGTACTCCGCCACCCTTGTAGCCACTTCCTGCATGTAGTGCACGCCTGACCTATTCAGGGGGACTCTACGTTTCTCCACCCGATAGCGGAGGTTGAGAAATTTGCATCCCAGATCACCGCAGAATCATCTTCACTAACACACCACCAATGATTAATATTCTCTTTGTATGAACCAAACAAAACATTTTTTAGCCTCCTTTCACACACTTTACTACTGAACAATCTAGGTTTTGGGTTATAGTCCAGTTTTCTAGTGGATAACTAATCCAATAGATGAGAACCTAGAAAAGATAAACATGTCTACTTTTAAACTGTTGATTCTTATCTTAAAATGTAAAAGTTATCTCTGTTGACAATTTTGACAAAATTAATATGGATTTACAAAATTCATTAGGACATACATTGGTGTAGACCCATGCACAGGAACAGCCAACAGCCTAGCCACTATGGTAGCATCAGTTCTCATCAGATCACCAAAGTCAAGCACTCTTGGGCTTGGCTAGCAATTGGATGGATCACTGTCCGTATCTGCCGAGCACTGTTGGCAAGCGGGCTGCTCTCCGCTCTAGTATTGCCAATTGCAGAGCTATTTGATTGGGAAGTAGCGACTCTGGTCACAAATATTGACAATGGCTGGGAGAGCAGTATGCTGATCACATGCCCCTCCATCTTCACACCCAGTGATGCCTATGGACTAAGGAGGCCCAGCAGTTGGTCGGTACCTTTGGGCCTTTCGAGGCCTGTTTGGATGGAGGTCGGTATGAACAGGAATGCAATTTTGCTATGTGATTGGAGGCACCAAGGTTTTTCTTCTATGTAGGGGTTGCAGTTTTGTCTAAAAGCGGTGAATAGTTGAACTGAGTTTGTTCATTCCATATTAAACATGGAGATGCACACATCTAGTTCTTAACTTCTAATATTTTTAACTGAGTGAGCCTTACATCCTTTCCATCTGTGTGTAGGAGTTGCATATCTATGATGTATTTGTGTTTGTCATTTATGCAATGTTTGACAAAGGATGAATCTGGCTTCTTTAATCTCTAACATATATGGGTTTTCTGAACCTAGTGCATAGAAATTTTAAATATTAAGAAACAGATGTGCATATCTCCACATTTATTACTGAGTGAACAAACTTAGTTCTACTGTTCAAGCCTTTCAATAACACTGCAGCCCCTACGTAAATGAAGCACCTTGGTACCTTTATTCACATAACAAAATTCCATTCATGTGCATAGCTCTACTCCAGTGTATGTTATTCATACGTATTGTAAACGCTGTCCTAAGGAATTTTGTAAATCAATATGTAGTTTTGTCAAAATTGTCAACAGAGAAAACTTGTACTGTGGAAGCCAAGAACTGATAGTTTAAGAAGTTGACATGTTTATCTTTGTTTGGTACTCATCTTTGGGATCGTTTACGTGGTGAAACAGGGTTTATAACCTGAAACCTAGATCATACAGAAACAAAGGTTGTGGAACAAGGCTAAAAAGTGTGTCATTAATACAATATACTATATTTCACCAAGAACACACAGTTCAATTAGTTAAAATATTCTGTTATATTATTTATATTTAAGCAATGGCACTAAAAGATTTTTCAGGCACTCCACTAACTCTTTAATGTCTGTTTTTGGTGGACAATGTATAGATATTATAATCACTTTGCATTCAAGGAATCAGTCAGCAGCAGCTTCAAATTTTCCTTCTACAGTTAAATGTTTAATATCTATCTCTTTGCCTTTCAGGGGCAACTGTTTGTGTAGCCATCTGGAGTAAATAAGTTACAATCCTTTTCCTAAAGCCAGTTTTCTTACAGACACAGTATTTCACACAGCATTTTTTAAAAAGAATATCATCAACTCAGGCAATTCATTTCTTAATGACTGTATGTTCAGGTGGGTTAAGCTAATGGATTCAGTGGATTAAGGTCATGGATTCACTGTGCAGTTCTGATGAAAAGGTGAAACTTGAAATCTTACCCTCCCACACGTCACCATTAAAGTCACATTCCTTGCACAAATCTTGAAAACATTGAGAGGAGTAGGATTACGAAAGAAGAACATTTTACTTATGTTGGTTATCTCGTTGTTGTTGTAGATGGCTCAATGTCTTGTCTAGGAGTACTTTCTTGCAGCTGAAAATTTTGATTTCTTAGGCTCGTGATGACAAAATAACTGTTGAGGAGTTGCTGAGTCAACGGAGGTGTCTGATCCCACCGTCGGCTTTGACCCGTGACGTAAGGATGTTGTGTTGTGTGACGTCATGACAGTGCGGGGTTAAGTTTATGACAGTGTAGTGTTTGTAGATGGCATCTTGTTGCAGTTGGTGGAGTCCTCTGGTGGTGTATTGGGTTCATTTAGGTGTCAGTGCTTGAAGTGTGGTCATTTCCATCAGAGGCATGCCCACTGCTACTTACATTCTGCGGTAGTCACATTATTCCAAAGAGTTTACAGAGAAAAAGAGTTTTCAAAACTAAAGATGAATCATTGATAAAATATGACATTATTTTATGAATTAATCCAGAAATGAATTTAATAATAATTGGTGTTAGATTGTGCAATTAATAGTATGAATTTTAAGTTAGCCACAAATTTTGTAATTTCAAATATTTTTAAAAGAAGAGTAATTTTAACTGTTACTACATATTGATTGTAACACTTTAATTTCTTTTTTATACATTTTAGCCTGAAATATAATACATTGTATACAAAACCATATGAATTCTTTTAATGAAATTGCTGAGAATATTTTCACCTAAGTTACATTCAAGATTATACATGGAATCAGTTATTACTATAAAAAAAAGGTAATGTTAGAAGAGGATGACTCATTGCAGACTATAACTCCCATTGCTTCTGTGGCATAGGCTACATCTGTATTCTGCCTTTAGAGGTCATTTTGAAACCTTGGCAGAATTGTACTACTCATTTCAGTTTGCCCCTAAACTTGGCAAGTTGTCTGCAATCTTCCTCATGTTTCTGAGCTATGTAGAGTTTTTCCTCCTTGAACACATGCAACTCTAGATCTTCTTAGTCAGTTGGGCACATAAAATAGCAGCCTTCCTGCAGTAGCCACCAGAAAGATCGCGGGAGGCGCACATCGGCACGGCATGTCACGTCACGGACAGTAGTTGCCGCAAGTAAAGTCCCGTCCACCAGAGGGCACACGAGAATTCGACCACGCCCTCTGCCGGTGGAACAACAACAACTCAGGCAGCACGGGCCGTGCCCAGTCAGTTATACATCGGGCATGCCTAGCAGACAGTTCCCAGTCTACACTATGTGAAGTGCGATGGACAATGTGAATCATGTTACTACACTTCCCTTTCTAAACAGTGGTACGATAGATCCCAACTTATTGTGCAGGTCCCCATTAGGTCATCATTTTATTTGTCAACCCAGATGTACTCACAGTCTCCAATGTACATAACTCTTCTATTTTGATAATCAAGTTGAAATATCTTAACTATGCTGAAAACTGTATTGCAGAATTCTTTTGTCTGGTGGTAGGCCCCAGCTAAACCTATGTCTCTTCACTATAACCCAACTTAGGTGTTCATCAGAGGGTCCTTTGTGCACTACTATCTCTTCACCTTTCCTTTTTCAGTTGTGAATTATGTGCAGGGAGAAAAATTGTTGCTAAGACCATGTGTGAGTTCAGATCTCTACAGTTTTACCTGCATTGGTTTCTCAAAAAATATAGGTCTAATTTTGTGATGCTATTGCAATTAGTGGTTTGACAAAGCCCTTTATCCAGGAACATCTCATCTAAAAATTTAAATGTATAGAACCTTATAATTTTCCCATAGTCAGTGGTTATTCATCCTGGTACATAACTGTACCTTGTCTAGTGATTCATTGTGTCAAAAGCACTCTATAGTCTTACTCTCTCAGACAGATCCATCACATGGCTGAGCTGCTTTTTTACGTATCAGTGCTGTTGCTCAAGTGTGCTGTGTCATCAGTGAAGTCCATGCTGACAGTAATACAATTTTAAGTATGGCATCTGATCTATATTAATTCATTTATTACTTTGTTCACCTTTCACAATAAGGAACTATGATAACCATGGATATTACCAAGGCAGGGGGGCTTGCATTCCAAATGATACATTTACCCATACTGCAGTTGAAACCACAGCGGATGGGTATCTGTGGACTGGCCAGAATGACATGTGGTTCTCGAAGAGCAGCAGCAGACTTTTCAGTAACTGCAGAAACAACTGTGGATGATTTGACTGATCTGGCCTTGCTGCGATGGTACTCCGACTGGCTAAAAGCATGGGGAAACTATATCCGTTATTTTTCCTGAGGCCATGGAGCTCTGCTGTATGCTTAAATTACGATGAATAGCTAGATGATTAGATGGGTAGATCACATAACTAATGAGGAGGTATTGAACAGAATTGGAGAGAAGAGAAATTTGTGGCACAACTTGACTAGAAGAAGGGATCGGTTGGTAAGGCATATTCTGAGGCACCAAGAGATCACCAATTTAGTATTGGAGGGCAGCATGGACGGTAAAAATCGTAGAGGGAGACCAAGAGATGAATACAATAAACAGATTCAGAAGGATGTAGGTTGCACTGGAACATGAAGAACCTGGCACAGGATAGAGTAGCATGGAGAGCTGCATCAAACCAGTCCCTGGACAGAAGACCACAACAACAACAACAGCTAGAATACTCCCCCATTTGGATCTCTAGGCAAGGACTACTTGAGAGGATGTCATAATCAGGAACAGAAGGTTATTCTACTCACTGGAGTGTGGAATGTTAGATCACTTAATCATATAGGTACATTACCAAATTTGAAAGAGAAGGTCAATAATGCACAAGAAAATAGTAATGCAAGTAAGCTACCATGAATAACATAGTGAACACATTACCATAGACAAGACAGACACAAAGCTGACACCCGCCACAGTAGTACAAGTTTATATGTCAACTTGCTCTGTAGATGATGAGAGACTGAAATGACAAATGATGGGATAAAATAAATTATTTAATATAATTAAGGAAGAGGAAAATTTAATTGTGATGAGTGAGTTGAATTTGATACTAGGAAAAGGAAGAGAAGGAAAAATGTAGGAGAATATGGACTGGGGGAACAGAATGAAACAGGAAGCCGTCTGGTAGAATTTTTCATAAAGCATAATCATCACTATCACTTTGTTTGGGAATCATGAAAGAAGGTTGTATATATGGAAGTGACATGGGACACTGTATGTTTTAGATTGATTATATAATGGTAAGATAGTTGTTTCAGAGCCAAATTTAAATCGAAGGCATTTACAGGAGCAGATGTGAACTCTGACTATAATTTAATGGTTATGAACTGTAGATGAAAACTAAAGAAATTGCCAAAAATGGAGGAAACTGAGGAGATGAGACAGGTAAGTTGAAAAAAACGTTATATTGTTGATATTTTTGGGAGGTTCAAAGCAAGTGATAGTAAACGATTGTCTGAAATATGACAAAGGAATACAGTAGAAAATGAATGGGCAGCCTTGAGAGATGAAATAGTGAAGGCAGGCAAGGATCAAAGAGGTAAGAAGACAGATCCTAGTAGATGTCATTGTATATCATAGATACTGAACTTAATTTATGAAAGGAAAAAATATAAACTGCAGCAAATGAATCAGGTGAAAGGGAATACAGATGTCTAAAAGTGAGATTGACAGAAAGTGCAAAATGGCTAAATGGGAATGGCTAGAGGACAACTGCAAGGCTGTAAAAGCATATAGAACTAGGGTAAAGATAGATCCTGTCTATAGGAAAATTAAAGAGGGCTTTTGGGAAAGGAGAAGCAGCAGTACAACTATAAAGGGCTCAGATGGAAATCAGTATTAAGCAAGGAAGAGAAAGCTGATAGGTGGAAGGGATATATAGAGCAGTTATACAAGGGAAATGATCTAGAAGCCATTATTATAGAAAGGGATTTGGAAGCAGATGAAGATGTGTGTGAAGATATGGTACTGCAAAAAGGAACTGATAGAGCACCGATCACCTCAGTTGAAACAAGGCCACTAGAATAGATGACATTCCCTCAGAAGCATGGATATTCTTGGGAGAGCCAGCCATCACAAAACTATTTCCCCTAATGTGCAGGATATATGACTTCAGAATAATGTAATAATTCCAATTCCAAAGATATCAGGTGTGAATATTACTGACCTAATAGTTTAATAAATAATAAAGTGTGATGGGAGTTATTTACAAAAGACTGGAAAAACTGATAGAAACTGCCCTAGTGAAGAACAGTTTGGGTTCCAGAGAAATACAGGAATGTGCAAAGCAGTATTGATGCAAGGACTTATCATACAAGTTATGTCAAAGAAAGACAAACCTTTGTTTATAGCATTTGTAGACTTTGAATCTTTTGATAATGTTGACTGGAATGCACTTCTTTAAAATTATGAAGGTAGCAGAGGTAAAATAAAGGAAGTGAAAGATTAAATAAAACTTGTGCAGGAAATAGATGGCAATTATAAGAGTTCAACAGCATGAGGAGGATGTGGTTGAGAAGGGAGTGAGACAGATTTATAGCCTATCCCCAAAGTTATTTCACAGAAAAATGAGTAGAAGGAATTAAAGTTCAGGGAGAACAAATAAAAAGTTTGAGGTTTGCCATTGGCATTGTAATTCTCTTAAAAACAGCATAGGACTTGCAAGAGCAGTTGAATGGAATGAACAATTTTTTGTAAGAAGGCTGTAAGATGGAACACAATGACAGCAATACGAGGGTAATGAAATATTGTCAAATTAAATCAAGCATTGCTAAGGGGATTGGCTTAAGAAAAGAGACATTAAAAGTAGCAGCTGAGTTTTGCTGTTTGCGCAATAAAGTAACTGGTAGTGGCGAAATAGAAAGGATATTAAATGCTGACTGCCAATGGCTAGAAACGTATTTCTGAAGAAGAGGAATAAATTAACATTGAATGTAAATTTAAGTGATAGGAGGTTTTTCTGATGGTTTTTGCCTGCAGTGTAGCACCATACAGAAGTGAAATGTGGATGATAATCAATTCAGACAAGAAGAGAGTAGAAGCTTTTGAAATGTTGTGCTACAGAGTAATGCTGAAGATTAGATTCATGTAGCACATGACATATATTATATGCTGAATAAAACTGGGAAGAAAAGAAGTTTGTGGCTAACTTGGTTAAAGGAAGGAATCATTTGAAAAGACACATACTGAGATATCAAGGGTTCATAATTTAGTATTGGGGGGAAGAGAGGGGTACAAATTATAGAGGGGAACCAAGACAGACGAATTATTGTTAAATAAAGACCTCCGGCAAGGCTGCTGCATATAATCAATTTTTTATGTGATACAGATCACAACAGTTTGGGTGCGAGTCCTGAATCAACCCATAGTTTTAATGTGCGAGAAAATATTCTGTTAAAGAGTATTTCAGCATTCAGAAATGCCCAAGAAATTCAAATAGAACATATTGCAAGGAAAAAGTCATATAAGATGTGTTCTTAAGATTTCCGTCTCAAACAAAGAGTCTTCAAATGTACATACTTCTCCTCCCATATGTAGCTATTACTCAGAAACTGTGGTGGAAAATTGCTGACATTAGGGTATGTGTAGAAGAGTGCAGGGAGCTGTTAATCCTGCATAGTGTCCAGGAAAGGAATAATAATTAAAGCCATTATAGGGTGACAATTATTGGACTATATGAGAATATGTAAATTACTTGCAAACTACAGCATGCACATACTTTTTTTCAACATGTAAACATCACTACAGATATTCAGATTTAGGTTATGACATCATTGGCGATGGTGTGGTGCAGACGAGTAGTGAAATTCTGCATGACCTGCCGAAGTGTCACAACATTGATGCTGTTGATGATCTCCTCAATGGTTGTTTTCAGCTCAGCAATGGTTTTGAGGTTATTGCTGGACACCTTGTCTTGAACATAGCCCCACAAAAGGAGTCGCATGTGTTCACATCCAGAGAATGTGGCGGTCCCCAGAGTGCTCCCCCAGGACATCAAACACTGATGCTTCGATGGGATCAAGCTCCGTCTTGCATGAACCACATCTTGACGAAATCAAATTAGCTTTGGATAACAAGGATGAAATCATTTTCCATAACTTTCATGTACCATTTGATAGTCATCATGCCATCAAGGAATATTGCACCGACTATTCCTTGACTGGACATTGCACATCACACAGTCACCCATTGAGGGTGAAGAGACTTCTTGACCGTGAAATGTGGATTCTCGGTCCTCCAAATGCGCCAGTTTTGCTTATTGACGAACCCATCAAAATGAGAGTGGGCTTTGTCCTTAAACTAAACCATATTCACATCAAAGTCCTGTTCGTTAATTCTGTAGTCAATAGGGCGAAACACCACCGCTTTTCCATGGTCCTGTAGCTTAATGGCTGATGGGTTTGAATTTTGTATGGGAAGAGACGAAGGTCTTCAACAACAATTTTTCACAGTGTCTTCCCGTTGATTCTCACCTATTGTGCAGTTTGTCTGATCGATTTCCTGGGGCTGGTTTGAAACACAGCGCCTGTCTTCTCGATGTTTTCAGGCGTTTTCACCCTTTTTGGACAACCGACATTGCCGACACTGTCGTCACGAACACTACCCGTTCTCTCAAACTTGAGAATCAAAATCTTGATTGCTAACACACTTGGACCAGTTGCCTTCAGCTTGAACCCGGTTGCAAACTTCTGAGTCGCAGTTGGGATGTTATTGTTCGCTTCACAAGTGCAATACCCTCAGGCACACTGCAATGTGACATTTTCAAGTGCAAATGGCTGGCAACAATAAGGCGCATGTGCACGAGCATACTAATTCCCATTATATGTCGCGGCTAATCGTACAGTCCTAATGCAAACCATTCAGAACTTATGACGATTTTATTTCATATAATTCAATAATTGTCACTCTGTACTTCGCTATGAGTACTGTCTGTAGATGCTTGCAGGATGCAAATATGTACAGGCGCTGGGCGGAATAATGCAAACACGCAGAAAAGCCTCAGTTTTTAATAGTCAATTCATTGTATACCTCAGTAGGAGATTTATAAGAATTTATTTGTTCTTCTTAAAAAGTTATTCTAGTTTCGAAAGAGATCTTGGAAGAGGGTAACAAGCCTTACTATCTACAATGGCTCGATGATATCCAAATACATCGATTTTAGAGACTAAGGAAGATATATTATTTCATGTGCACAGAAACAAGTTCTCTGTATGCCTGTCTAAGTGAGTAGTGGCATCGTCTTGGATGATGCAGACAGTACTAGAGACGATTCCTGTGACAGTGAATATGGTTGTCTAAAATACTTCTGTAAACCTTACCTGTTATATTTCCATTCAGCGTGATCATATGAACAACTGAAATCACAATATGACCCTTCAAACTGTTAAAGTTAGCCAAGCTTCAGTGTTTCAGGAAGGCAGCCAAAAACATTTGTTTTTCCTGTTGTGCTTTAGGAGCAAGTAAGCCTATGCCTTATTTTAGAGAAAAATGTAAAGTTATGCAACATTATACTCTTCATTATTTGATAGCCCTCTTCCATGTACGTTTTTTTCCTCAGCTCACTGTTTCCATAGATACTGTGTTAAGATTGTCAGTCTCTATCTTGGAATTCTGTTCTAGGTCATTCTGTCTCTAAATTTAGTTTTTATTCATCTACTGTCTTCAGCTTTCAAGGTTTCCTAGTACAATCTGTATGCTATCGTCACACTAGATATACACTCCTGGAAATTGAAATAAGAACACCGTGAATTCATTGTCCCAGGAAGGGGAAACTTTATTGACACATTCCTGGGGTCAGATACATCACATGATCACACTGACAGAACCACAGGCACATAGACACAGGCAACAGAGCATGCACAATGTCGGCACTAGTACAGTGTATATCCACCTTTCGCAGCAATGCAGGCTGTTATTCTCCCATGGAGACGATCGTAGAGATGCTGGATGTAGTCCTGTGGAACGGCTTGCCATGCCATTTCCACCTGGCGCCTCAGTTGGACCAGCGTTCGTGCTGGACGTGCAGACCGCGTGAGACGACGCTTCATCCAGTCCCAAACATGCTCAATGGGGGACAGATCCGGAGATCTTGCTGGCCAGGGTAGTTGACTTACACCTTCTAGAGCACGTTGGGTGGCACGTGATACATGCGGACGTGCATTGTCCTGTTGGAACAGCAAGTTCCCTTGCCGGTCTAGGAATGGTAGAACGATGGGTTCGACGACGGTTTGGATGTACCGTGCACTATTCAGTGTCCCCTCGACGATCACCAGTGGTGTACGGCCAGTGTAGGAGATCGCTCCCCACACCATGATGCCGGGTGTTGGCCCTGTGTGCCTTGGTCGTATGCAGTCCTGATTGTGGCGCTCACCTGCACGACGCCAAACACGCATACGACCATGATTGGCACCAAGGCAGAAGCGACTCTCATCGCTGAAGACGACACATCTCCATTCGTCCCTCCATTCACGCCTGTCGCGACACCACTGGAGGCGGGCTGCACGATGTTGGGGCGTGAGCGGAAGACGGCCTAACGGTGTGCGGGACCGTAGCCCAGCTCCATGGAGACGGTTGCGAATGGTCCTCGCCGATACCCCAGGAGCAACAGTGTCCCTAATTTGCTGGGAAGTGGCGGTGCGGTCCCCTACGGCACTGCGTAGGATCCTACGATCTTGGCGTGCATCCGTGCGTCGCTGCGGTCCGGTCCCAGGTCGACGGGCACGTGCACCTTCTGCCGACCACTGGCGGCAACATCGATGTATTGTGGAGATCTCACGCCCCACGTGTTGAGCAATTCGGCGGTACGTCCACCCGGCCTCCCGCATGCCCACTATACGCCCTCGCTCAAAGTCCGTCAACTGCACATACGGTTCACGTCCACGCTGTCGCGGCATGCTACCAGTGTTAAAGACTGCGATGGAGCTCCGTATGCCACGGCAAACTGGCTGACACTGACGGCGGCTGTGCACAAATGCTGCGCAGCTAGCGCCATTCGACGGCCAACACCGCGGTTCCTGGTGTGTCCGCTGTGCCGTGCGTGAGATCATTGCTTGTACAGCCCTCTCGCAGTGTCAGGAGCAAGTATGGTGGGTCTGACACACCGGTGTCAATGTGTTCTTTTTTCCATTTCCAGGAGTGTAGTACATCTGAATACATGTCCGCCCCTGGTAGCTGAGTGGTATAGCTCAGTGTGCTCGGTCAGAGAGCTGTTTGGCCTCTGTAATAAAAAACTGAGTGGAAGGATCAACAAACGAACTTGAATGGATGTCATGTGACGTCCACAACGTCCAAATACATCCATCAACAACGAACAAAATGGGAGGGGGGAGGGCGGGGGGAGTGGTCACCGCGACAGGCTGTCAATCCTAAGGGCTCGAGTTCGATTCCCGGCTGGGTCGGAGATTTTCTCCGCCCAAGGACTGGGTGTTGTGTTGTCCTAATCATAATCATTTCATCCCCACCGACGCACAAGTCGCCGAAGTGGCGTCAAATCGAAAGACTTGCACCAGACGAGCGGTCTACCCGACGGGAGGCCGTCGTCACATGATATTATTATTATTATTATTATATTATCTGAATACATACCACTAGTAGATTTACAACTGTTGTTTAGAATGCACCAGTTAAGTGGGATCCTCTCTGGAAAGTCCGACCTCAAGCCAGATCAACATTATGGCGATTGTAGGTCTACTTATGTATCAGAACACTTACAGAGATTGCTGATATTTGTTTTATGGGCATAAGACTGTGGTCCAAGGCGTAATTATCTGCCTAACATTTCGTCTTCCATGCTGGACACACCATCAGAGAAAGCAGCTAAGCATGTTGAACTGTTATGTATCTACGTGACGGACGGTCTGTGACGCATCAGACCACTGCCTAAGATCGTGGAGTCGTGGGAAACTGAATGGTTGCAGCCGTTGCAGGTGACAGACAACAAACTGCGGTCGCTCAAATCGACCACAAAGGCATGGCGGACTTCAAGTCAGCCTCGCCACTGGAAGGAGGTTTTGCTTACCAGACTGTGCATCGGACATAGCCCTTTTAACACATGGCTTCCTTCTCCGGCTGGAGGAACTACCACTCTGTGAACTTTGTGACGTGGTGCTTTCAGTTCAGCATATTATAGCTATATGTGTCCTGTATACTGATGTTAGGGCAGCCCTCAGTCTCGCTGGAGATCTGCCCACCATCCTCGCAGATGCCGATTCCAGTGTTGCAAGGGTGGTGAAATTTTGTGAACTCACTGGACTCACCCCTAAATTGGCGGGAAAGGGCGGCAGGCTGTAATACATTATACACCTGTAATACATTATACACTGCTCCGCATGTGGGGACAGCCTTCGTCCCCATCCATTAGATTTGCATGCTGACTATTCGTCAGATCGCTGATGACCATGATGTCGAGCGACCCCTCAGCCCCTCAGTGCGGATGAGTTCGTGCTGTTTGTTTTATTTAACACTAAGGCCGACAATTTGTCTAATTTCAATCCTTCTTCTTTTCTATTAAAATTGTTTTTGTGGTTTTGAACTTTTGTGGCCTCTCTGTACATTCTAGCGTAGTAAACATGAGACATTAGGGCTTGCTAAAACCACGGTTTTAGAGAAACGAATTTGGTGGTTAGTACTGACCAAGAAATACTGTCATACCAGCAATTGATGTAGCACCGGAGCAGTAGTCAGTAAGTACGGTTGAATGCTCGAGACTTTTGGTTGTACATATTGATGAAAACTTGAACTGGAAGAAGCATATTACTGAGCTTCTCAAACAGTTAAGTTCAGCTACTTTTGTTCTTCGCATAATTGCTAATCTTGGCAACAAATATCTCAATCTCCTGACGTATTTTGCATATTTACGCACAGTAATTCGTACGGAATAATTTTCTGGGGTGACTCGTCACTTGGAAAGTAATGATTGCGTAAAAATGAGCAGTAAGAGTAATATGTGGTGTTCATCCACGGACGTTATGTAAACACCTCTTTAAGGAACTAGGCATATTAACTGCGCCATCATAATACATGTTTTCACGAATTAAATTCATCATAAATAATCCATCACAGTTTGAAAAGAACAGTGATGTACATACCTACAATACTAGAAGGAAAAATGACCTTTGTTAAATCTGTCAGTGAACGAGAGAGGGCTTCAGAATGTAGCGACAGAAGTTTTTGATCATTTTCCCAGTAACGCATAGTGTCTGACAGGCAGCGAAGTAAGGTTTAAATCAAATTTAAAATCATTTCTGCTGGACAAATCCTTCTATTCCATTGACGAATGTCTACTTAAAAACCGATACATTGCCAGTATTTTTTTTTAAACTTGTTTTTAAGTGTAGCTGTATGAGTAGGAATAAAATGATAATGTATTCATTAATGTTAACACTTATCAAGTATACATATCCAGTAACCTGACTAATTCCATATCATTTCGATAAAAGAACAGTTCAAATGATCTATGGAATATGTAACGAAGTACTTTGCTGGTGTGATCTGTGACTGTTTCTACAAATGGAAGGAAAACTTTCCCATAAGTTAGTTATTTTTCATTAGAAGCTATAGACTTTTTAGGATGCAGTGCCCTATTTAACTCTCTGTCAGAGAAGCCATCTCTTTTAGCCCAGCCACATCAATGTTTTGACCATTCCTCTTTCCTGCCTCGGATGGAATTTCCGTGTGGGTATCTATCTGTTTGAGTGGGCTTTCTGTAGACTTTATGAGGGTTTCTTCTCTGCCATCTGAAGGGCTGCTTCTTCACTTGCACTGAGTGAGTTCCGCCTAGCCACTCTATCAGTTTGCTCATAGATTTGTAGTTCCATTGAAAATGTGTTAATATGAGTAATTGTTAAAAGATATGTTCCGTATTAGTTTCCGAAAACACTTTCAACTGTGAGAATAACTCACGAAGAAGTGATACAACATCAAATCTGGTTATAGTATCACCTGGATTCAGCCTGAAGAATTTTAATTTTTCGTTAAATGACCGGAATCTTTAATACAAGCGTCAGTGTTTCTTATAAACGGCTGTAGGACAGCGGCTAGGTTTTGGCAAACCCACAGGTCAGACAATCAAGTGGCGCTAAGTGAGCTTTCATTTCACCTTTCGTTAAGTTACCACTAGGTAGTTTGCTCCTAAGGAATATCTTGCTTGATTCTATGTATAAATCTTTTGCAGCTTGTTCAGGTAGAAAACGGATTCCAGCTTCGAAATTAGCAAGAATATCTTGCAGAAAGTGCAACCATATATTTTCTTCCTTTAGCAAGCATGTCTATTTCATTCTTAGACAGAACTCTGTCAGACTTAAATAACGGCATGACTCATATCTGAAGGTGGGAAAGTTACTGTCTCCTCTTGCAGTCTATCGAATTTTTCTTTCTGTCTATTAACTGATATTCCAGAACCTTGTACTTCCATGGTTGGGTTATGTCTGTGGTTTTATAGATGTATTCTCATAAAACAACCACAGTCTAACATAACAGTCGCGACACTCACTGCAGTAAAAGTTGTTGCCGTTTGACAGATGGAGCGACACTAGCGCTCCAAGCGGCAAGTAAGGTGAAAGTCAGATGCGTCGTAAGCATAATGTTTGTTTGCGTCCATTTCCTACGTAATTTCCGAATTATTCGAGTGAGTTTCTTGCCTCCAAGAGTTTGTACAGTATCAGAAGGCATATATGTTTCTAAAAATGATTCTAAAATAAGCGCAAGTGTGGACAAAAACCATGAATAGAGTGACAAGGTACAACACATTCGTGAAGAAACACTTGTGACATTGGACAGAATTGCAGCTTACCACGTTGATATCAAAAGAATATCAACACACACATGTCTGTGCTTCTTACATGTGAATCTGTGTGGTTTTTTTTTTTTCCTTTATTGTAATTTTCAGCACCTCATACAAGGCGGGCTGGCAGCAGCTTAATACGCCGCTCTTCAGCCGTATGGGGTACAATAATATGAGATAGGTGACACAGAAAATACAAAAAATGGCGGGCAAAGAAAGTTTTTTTTTTTTTTTTTCTCCTTTATTGTAATTTTCAGCACCTCATACAAGGCGGGCTGGCAGCAGCTTAATACGCCGTATGGGGTACAATAATATGAGATAGGTGACACAGAAAATACAAAAAATGGCGGGCAAAAACTTTCTTTGCCCGCCATTTTTTGTATTTTCTGTGTCACCTATCTCATATTATTGTACCCCATACGGCTGAAGAGCGAAGAGCGGCGTATTAAGCTGCTGCCAGCCCGCCTTGTATGAGGTGCTGAAAATTACAATAAAGGAAAAAAAAAAAAAACTTTCTTTGCCCGCCATTTTTTGTATTTTCTGTGTCACCTATCTCATATTATTGTACCCCATACGGCTGAAGAGCGGCGTATTAAGCTGCTGCCAGCCCGCCTTGTATGAGGTGCTGAAAATTACAATAAAGGAAAAAAAAAAACTTTCTTTGCCCGCCATTTTTTGTATTTTCTGTGTCACCTATCTCATTTTATTTTACCCCATACGGCTGAAGAGCGGCGTATTAAGCTGTTGCCAGCCCGCCTTGTATGAGGTGCTGAAAATTACAATAAAGGAAAAAAAAAAAAAACCACACAGATTCACATGTAAGAAGCACAGACATGTACCTCTACATGCAAAAGCGATGGACAGCTCGTTTATCGTTCTGTAGGCCTACTGTGTTTGTGATTGTCGCCTGTTGCAAGTACGACCGTCATCTTTATATTATTCTAAGTGGGACAAGCAACTGACAGATAGTGGGAGAAATATGCTGAAAACATTATAATGAGCTGATTACATTACATTTCACGAAAAACCACATATTTGAATAATTTTCAAACAATCTGTCTGTAGGCACTTTCCTTGTCCTATAATAGTTTCGCTCGAAGTCTAGCGATCTGCACATTCTGACACTTCACACGCTTTTGTAAGACACGAACAGCTGCCCTTAATCTAACTACTTTTCTTAACAGATGGCGCCTAGTGTAGATCGGGAGTATGTTAGTTCCGTACAAAAGTCAAAAAATAACCAGGAAAAGTGTTCGATATGCAACAAATTCTGTGTGTATTATGACAGTACATGTATTCCATGTTATATTATCGCAAAAGTAGACGCCAAAAAAAACCTGGTAACAGGAAAATGTTATAATCAGGCATCTCATCCAGCAAGTACTTCGACTCATTCGTGGGAAATGGTGAACTCTGATACAACAAGAAACGTGTTGTAAAAGGTATAATGTGCTTAAATTGTAAAACGGTTTTTCATTATTCGTGTGTTAATGTCAGTCCTGAAAGGAAACTATGGTTCTGCAATAGCTGTTTCAAAGGCGACTTAGGCCAAAAACCTAATATGAGAAACACCAAAGACGAAGTTATCAGTGCTCTACTGGAAGAGTTTTCAGTTATAAAACATCACGAACACGAACAGTATGAAAAAGAAGCAAAGAGGCTTAGCGTTTTACCTCAAGATACTGTAACTTTTGTTAATAACAGTTCTGTTGTTTATGTTTGTAGAAAGTGCGGGAAAAACACAAACAGTGGTGTAACCTGTTGCGAGTGCGAAAGAAAACATCAGTCTAAAACTCCCGTCCATGTTCCAAAACTTTACATTTTAGGCGATAGCCACAGCCGCGGTATCGTCTCACGCATAAATAAAGCTTCAAATGTGAAATCGATGAGCTTTGTAAAGCCTGGGGCGCCCCTCTCAGAAATAAGAAAACTAGTTTTTTCTGAAGAAATAAAAAAGCTGTCTTCGAAAGATAATGTTGTCCTCTTTGGTGGATCTAATGACATTTATCAAAATGATACATCTAAAGCCTGTTGCGAATTAAACAAGTGTTTATCTGAACTAAGTCATACAAACGTTATCCTTGTAAATATACCACAAAGGTACGACTTGATGTCCTGGTCGTGTGTAAACAAGGAAATTAGTGCCGCCAATGAACTTTTTTCCAGTATATGCAAACAATATAGAAATGTTTCTGTTGTTAATATTAATACCATTGGACGCAGATTCCACACTACTCACGGGCAGCACTTAAATGGCCTTGGAAAGCAACTTGTTACATTAAAGCCAATGGAAATTATTCAGAGACTGCAATACTTACCAACAACATCATCAGTGGTACCTGTATCATCATCACAGAAAGTATCTCTAGGAGTGACTAATGCAGAATCAGATACAGTAACAGAAAATGCAGCAGAAGTACCTAAAGAAGCAATACCAACAGAAGTAGAATCAACAGCAGCGTCAGAAGAACCACGTTCAGTAACAGCAGAAGTAACTCCTCCAGCATTAGAACGAGCTCCTACAGCAGTAACACCATCTCCCTCACCAGCAGTAACAGCACAAACTACTTCACCAGAAATAGCAGAAGAAACACCATCGGCAACAGCAGAAGCAACTCCTCCAGCAGTGGAACTAGTTCCTATAGCAGCACCACCATCTCCCACACCAGCAGTAGTAGAACCAACTCCTTTACCAGTAATAGCAGAAACAACTCCTCCACCAGCAGCACCTAAACCAACTTCACCAACAGCAGAAACAGTACAAGCTCCTCCTCCATCACCTTCAAGAGTAGCAGAAAAGAATAGACCAGTCACAGTAAGTAAAGTATCATCTTTGTCTCATGATGAAGTGATACCAAATGATTTGGGAAAACATGTTCCTATAAAACTTGTGGACAGTAAAGTGAAACAAACTTCCAACCGTGTTTCAAACAGACCCAAAAAATTACCTAAGAGAAATGGAGATTTTTTATGGTTTATCCCAAGGAAGTCCAACCGCCACCTAACATAGATTCCAGGGCTGAAAAAACAATTAAATGTTCTCCATTGCCCCATAATACTGTACTCCTCCCCTCCTGTGACAGTAACTCTATCTTATTTCTGCACTTAAATGTCAGGTCTCTGAAAAATAAAGCTGATGAGCTTGGTATACTATTAAAAAGTAACAAAAGAATGATTTTATGTATAAACGAACATTGGTTAAAGGAAGAGGATATAAAACTGTATGTACCATCAGGTTTCAGATTAGCTACATACTTCTGCAGACCCAGTGAATCCTATGGGGTTCATCCATATATATTAGCAATGATCTAGACCTAAAGTTTTCTGTTCTTGAAGTTAGTGACCTATGCACTAAAGGTGTTTTTGAAGCAGCTGCTTTTATTATACCTAGTATACAGCTCATAACTGTGTCTTTATATCACACTCCTGAAAGTAATGTAGAACAATTTATAGAACGTTTAGAAAAACTTGTGATCAGTATACAAAAATATACTAAATACAAAATTTTAATCTTTGGGGATCTAAACGTAGACATTAGGAAAATGACAGCCAGAAATGTTAATTTAGTAAACATGTTAAGATCCTATAATCTCTTTTGTGCTAATGAAAGTCCTACAAGGCACTCCTCCTGTCTTGACAATCTAATAACAAATGTATACAAATGTGATTTTGAGCTAGGCTTACTTAATGTGGATTACCTGTCAGACCATAGAGGTATATGGGTGAAACTAATTACTAAAAAACCAAAAGAAGACGAGGAACAAACTCAGTGTGTCAGACTATCTACAGATACAAATATTAGCAAGTATAGAGAAGAACTTAAGTCTATAGATTGGAATACTGTTTTACATTCCTCCAGAAATGTTGATGAAGCCTTCAGCACATTCCTCAAAATCATTTCTGAAATCTTCCACACATGCTGTCCACTGGTTAAAAAACAAAAAAACAAAAAAGTTAGGAAACCTAGCCACTCAACTTTACAGAAGTGGTTTTCACTCCAATTACAAAAACTGAGAATATTGGTAATTACTTGTCACGATAAGGTCAAAAAGGGAGCAGTAGATAAAGAAACTTACAAAAACCTGAAAAGAAAATATAGATCTGAAATTAAAATAGCCAAGTGTAAGGCAAATGGTGATTTCATTAAAAAATCACACAATAAATGTAAGACTGCATGGAAAGTAATAAAAGCAGAGCTAGGTATGGATATAAACTACAAAGACAACACAAATGCTGCTAACATCACTGCTGATGATTTCAATCACTTTTTTGTCAACTCTGCCAATCTTAGCCTTCCAACCCATAGCAACCAGAATTCCAATTCAACACATACACCTATTTCTCACCCCATATCTGGCAGAAATTTTCAACAAAACATTACAAACATAGTGTCAGCTTGTAAATGGAGAGAAGTACAAGTAACTGATATAATTAAAGCAACCTCTAAATTAGGATACTCTAGACCTGAAGATGTGTATGGCCTGTCAAACTATGTAATTAAAAAAGTTGTAGATCTCATAACATACCCTCTTTGCATACTGATAAACTGGATGCTCTCGAGTGGACACTTTCCAGAATGTCTCAAAAAAACAGTTGTCATACCATTATACAAAAAGGGTGACAGGTCCTGTATCAATAATTATGGACCAATTTCACTTGTGCCTATTCTCTCAAAAATAATAGAACATTGCATAATGCAGCAAATATGCATACACCTATCAGACAATATTATATTAAATGATTCTCAGTATGGATTCAGGTCAAACTTATCAACAGTCAAAGCAGTTGAAAACCTTATCTCTTTTGTACTAAGCGCATTTGAGTCAGAATTATCTGCTGAAGCCATTCTAATTGACTTGAGTAAGGCTTTCGACTCAGTTAACCACAAATTATTATTAGATAAACTGTGTTGCTATGGAATCAAACGCTTGGAACTCTCACTAATTGAATCATACCTCAGCAATAGAAAACAAAAAGTAAAGCATAATGACCAACAGTCACAGACTTTAAGTATAAAACGAGGTGTTCCTCAGGGCTCAGCGCTTGGCCCTCTACTATTTATATTGTTTGTAAATGACTTTCCGAACAACTTACCCTGTAAATCTATCCTCTATGCTGATGACACAACATTAGCTAATTCTGGAAAGGATATAAACATATTGAAGGAGGAAAGTGAAGAGTGTCTCAAAATATCTAATATCTGGTTTAAAGCTAATGACTTATCTATGAACCATGAGAAGACTGTCAAGATAATCTTCAGTTTATCAAACAGTAACATGGAGTTATCTGTTAAACTACTAGGAATACACATAGACTCAAAATTAACTTGGGACACACATACAGATTATGTATGTCGAAAGCTATCACGAGTTATCTACCTACTAGCCAAACTACACACATGTGTTACACAAGATTTATTGCTTCAGTCATACTATGCCTTCTCTCATTGCCATCTACAATATGGCATTCTTTTATGGGGTAACTCTCCAGGAGCCAAAAAAATTTTCACTTGGCAGAAGAAAGCAATTAGACGCTTGTACGGAATCACTGACAACAAGACCTCATGTAGACCTTATTTTAGAGACTTAAAAATTCTCACAGTCCCATCTCTTTACATATATTGTTGCCTATTAAACATAAAAGAAAACTTAAACCACTACACTATAAGGAAATCAGTTCATCAACACAATACTCGACAAACAAATATGATTGATATACCCACAACCAGGCTTAAGAAAACACAATCTAGCTATGAATACATAGGCATAAAATTATTCAACACTTTACCCGTACAGGCTCAATTGGTTTCAATGGATATTTTCAAAACTAAAACCAAAGTGTGGATGAAGAAAAATACTTTCTACAGTGTAGAAGAATTTCAGAATAGTTGTAAAGATGATCTAATTTATTGATAAACTAAGGCTTACTGTTATGTATAGTTATGGATGTAGAGGCAGCTAGCTATAAGCTAATAGGGTACAACACTATCTTTTTTTTTCCATGTAATATTTTTGCTATATGAAACATAATGTACAAATAGCTATAATACTTCTGACAACATTGATTGCATGTTAATGCTGATAAATTATGGCTTACTGTTATGTATGGATCTAGGTGTAGAGGCTGTTGTAAGCTAATAGTTTACAACATTGCTATATTTTTACTATGTAATATTTTGGTATGTAAAACATAATGTACAAATAGCTGTAACTCTTCTGACGACATCGATTGCATGTAGGTGCTGAAAGATGGATAAAATAAATAAATAAATAAATACTTCATCGTCAAAGCAGGTCCGTGTTGACGCTTCTCACGAATCTGGCACTAATACATGGAGAGTTGAACTGGCTGCTTCTGCGTCATAGGACTGTTTTACAGCTTTAGATTGACTGTCGAATCTTTGTGGCAGTTTCCTCTTCATCGTCAGTTGAGGTGGCTTATTTGGAATGTCAAACAGTGTGGGTACTGCATTCCACACGAGTTTGTTATTGTCTGCGTTCATGAACTGGTTTTGTTCGAAATGTAGCGAACAAAACCTAATATTATTATACAGGTAAACCGGGTCTTTCTTCATAAGGTCTTCTTGTCTGCTATTAACTAGCCATTTTTTTGCTCCTAAAACGAAACATTCATCATTTATACACATACATTTGCAAGTGAATCCTGACGATACAGTTTAGTAACATGATGGTATATACCTCTCAGGATCCTTAGGAAACCTAAAAAAGACGGCTGTGGTGTCTTCTGCCTATTGCTCCTGCAATTAATTGCGCTACAAACGCTCCAGATGGTAAAAACCATTGTATAAATCAATATAACAATCACTATTCGCTTTCACGATCGCGCCGAACTCACAGTTCAACCTACCGGCTGCTGCTGGCGCTGAAGGCAACAAAATCGAGGCGAAGTGTCGCGACTGTTATGTTAGACTGTGAAACAACTATCAGTTATGCAAATATCGACCATGAATGCCTGCATTCTCTGATTCAGAGATGGTAAAATATAGCAGAAGGTAACACTAGTGTGTTGCATGTATTTCGTAAAACGAGATTCAGGAATAATGTGTATATACTGCGGACTACATTTATTTCTTTTGGTTTTTTCACACAGAAAACTACAAGATCAACTGTGATAGGTAATGAAATTGAAGTACTACAACGAGAAAAGAATGACAACATAGGTGGTGAGAGCTGACACAAAGGTCGTCAGTAGCCGGAAGTCCAGCGTGGCGACTCCAAAGATGCTAAACCTGGGGCTGCGGCGCTGCACTTGGAGGTCAAAGAGCTTCAGCTCGGCTTCGGGTCTGCTGCCTGATGGTGTTTGCAGCAGCACATGGAATACGGCAGTAGATGTGTCTTCCAACTGCCGAATCGTCATGTGGGCTGGGAGCAGCACCAGCAGGAACTGGGTGACTTGCACGAAGTGGGCACCCCACGTGTGTTCCGTTGTCTGGAAATTATCCCCGTATTTCAGGCGCTTGCACGTAAGGAAAACGGTGCACACCGATTCCATAAACAGTGTAGGCAGCAACAGTGCCAAGAACACCTTGTGCGCCGAAAATATTTCGTCCGAGAGGCTGCAGAGTGCCTCGAATCCTCGCCTGAGGGATCTTATACTTTGGCAGAAGTGAACCTCATCAACATCATTAGCCACTTGACTGAGAACGGTAAAACACTCTCTCTTAGAGCTGCCTTCAGTGAGTCTTTTCCTGCCATACTGCCGCATACTCATACTGAACAAGCCATTGTTGAGTGTAATTATTCTCTGTCTTGCCATCAACAGCAAAAAATAAAATTTGAAGAGATTTCCTGATGTTACCAATGTGTTCACTATGTAGGCCAGCATCAATTGCAATGTATTCACAGATTTCATTTTTATGGCAATGATAACAAGTTGCATGCTTGAGACAGTGATATTGATAAGTGGTCCCACAATCCACCCAATGCTCATTCTGTCAACAGCACCAATCTGTGATTGCGAAAACTCCCGATCACAGTTGCCAAGTAGAAGGACCATTTTCCTGTATCTGGAAGTATTGACTAACATTTCTAATAATACTACAATGATGTTGATGAATAAGAATACAAACGAAGAGATTGCATTTAAGTACACAGCAGCTGGAAGACCATGCATATGGACTCCCATCCAGGTTAGCACTAATGGAACTAGTGTGCTCACAAGGCATATGAAGATGGCCAGGGCATAAACAATATCTGTTGCCTTCATGTCCAGCTTGACGTTCTCCATGTCTATGCTGAAGGGCACTAGTCCTACTGCCTTACAGAACAGATGAAGGCGTCTCACTTCTCTCAGAATCTTCTGTCTCCTGGATATTTCTGCCATCTCCTCGTTGATTTTCAATCGGAAGATCTGAAAATGAAACAGAGAACTACTTAGCAATGTCCAGGAGCATCTCAGATGTACTGGACAATTGACAGGGAAGTATGAACGATGTAAGTAAGTACCTTGCAAATGGACAGCAGTGTGTGTAAGTTAGGAATATCTGTGGAGAGAACTTAAGATGTGCAGAACGAAATTTTTGTCGCCAACATACACTAACATCAAATGTCACGTAACCGTGGTGGGATGTAAGGTTTGTTCATAAACGCAGTGTACATTTTGAATGTCATTACATCGCCAGTGCAGTCAAAGGTACAATGTACTTGGATCATGCGTTTCATAGGCAACCTAAAAATTTGCATTTTAATCTAGAATGGAATTGACTTAAAGCCATAAAGAGGTTTGTCATAAGTGTCACAGTTCATGTGTCGATCTTTTGTAATAGAAAAAGAACAGTTAGCCACAGTACTGCACTTTATTGTATTGATTTTAAATGGCTTTCTAGTACAACAAAATGAAAGTGTGCCGAAAAACTTCGAATTTCAAGTAATGAAATGTAGCAGTTTGGCACTCTTTGCAATTATTTGCATCTTAATGTTGCAATTATTTACATCTTAATGTAGTACACTCTTCAGAAAACCAAAATACTAACTGAACATAATCAAGCACCATGACTCAGAATCTTTATGACTACAGTAAAATAACATAATAATTTGGAAAAGAGAATAACACGTCAGAAATGACCTATACTGTCATATATACTATCTGATCAAAAGTATCCAGACATCGATTGGTGGCTATTAATATGGAGTGTGTCCCTTTCTGACTTTATTTCAGCTTGAATTCTGCTGCAAACATTATTGAGTGAGGTGTCTGAATGTCTGTAGAGGAATGGTAGTCCATTCTTTCTCAAGAGCGGAAACCAGAGAAGGTAGTGATGTTGGGTGCTGGGGTCAGGAGCAAAGTTGATGTTCAAACCCATACCAACAGTGTTCCATTTGGTTCAGTTAGGGACTCTGAGCATGTCAGTCCGTTTTAGCAATGTTATTGTTCACATAACATTGCTTCACAGACGCTGATTTATGACAGGATTTGTAGTCATGTTCATACAACCATCATCTCCAATCTATTCCTCTGTTGTATTCTGTACACAATGTTGTAAAATGTATTCCTATTCTTCCAAATTTATCGTTTTATTAAGCAAATTTAGGGGACCACACTCTAACACCAGTCTTCCCGCGTCCGTGTTCCCGGGTTCGATTCCCGGCGGGATCAGGGATTTTCTCTGCCTCGTGATGACTGGGTGTTGTGTGATGTCCTTAGGTTACCAGAATGAGATTTTCACTCTGCAGCGGAGTGTGCGCTGATATGAAACTTCCTGGCAGATTAAAACTGTGTGCCCGACCGAGACTCGAACTCGGGACCTTTGCCTTTTGAGGGCAAGTGCTCTACCAACTGAGCTACCTTCCAAACTTTACAGAAGCTCTCCCAGGAGAGCTTCTGTAAAGTTTGGAAGGTAGGAGACGAGGTACTGGCAGAAGTAAAGCTGTGAGTACCGGGCGTGAGTCGTGCTTCGGTAAGCCATGTCTCCACAATATCCTTAGGTTAGTTAGGTTTAAGTAGTTCTAAGTTCTAGGGGACTGATGACCATAGCTGTTAAGTCCCATAGTGCTCAGAGCCATTTGAACCATTTTCTAACACCAGTCTCTACCTACTTCCCTGTTGGCATCATGCACGACGGCAGGTAACGTCAGTAGTAGGATAAAGCTGGCACAAGGACATTTTGTTAGTGTGGGCTGTCTACACCAGAGCCCAGCATTCATTCAGGGGCAAATGTATTGTTCTCTTTTGATTGACAGGTCTTTAACCTAATGTTTTGCCAAGTGGATTATGACCCCTGTGGATAACCCAACCTTCTGAGAAACCTCCCCCCACCCCTCCCTCCCCCTCATCCTTCCAACTTCTCTGGAAACCTCCAAACCATCCCTCCTACTCGCCAATACCAGTACACTTTCAGGCCTGAGTTATTCGAATATTCAGGCCTGAGTTATTCGAATAGACCCATTCTATCAATTTGATTGACCAACTAATTAAATTGATCAATTAATTAACCCATCCCCCTCTGGTAAATCCCCAGCATTCCCCTCCCCCACTTCCTCCTCCCCTCCCACCTAGAAATTGGCGTCTCTGTACTTGAGGGGAAGGATCTCAAGACAGGAAATTCAATTACATAACAAGGGTATATTATTTATTTATAAAAAAATTCAATTTTCAAGCTGGAGCTCTCTTGATCATCGTTATCTGGCGTTCAGAAAGATGCAGGTCTTGTAAAATACATCGAAAAGAAATAATTAAATCGATCGTTATTTTAATTTGATCATGCAAGGAATACCATTGACAAATCTTATCAGACATTAATTTCTATCCTCATAATAGCTCAAAAACAGGTTTACAAAGACCCATGGTCTAGGGGTAGCGTCTTTGATTAATAATCAAAACGTCTTCGGTCCCGGGTTCGATCCCCGCCACTGCCTAAATTTTGATAAATAATCAGCATTGGTGGCCGAAGACCTCATAAGAAGTCAGCCTCATTCTGACAACAGCCTTGTCAAAGAGGGCGGAGGAGCGGATAGAGGTTCAGGGCACTCTCTTGTCCTAGGGGTGGGAAATTGCCCCTAAAGGCGGAAGAATCAGCAATGATCAACGACATGAGGATGCAGAAGGCAATGGAAACCACTGCATTAAAGACATGTAACGTGTATCCACAGGACATGTGGCCTGTAATTGAAGAAGTGTCATTATGATCTCTCCATTGGCAAAATATTCCGGAATAGTCCCCCATTCGGATCTCCGGGAGGGGACTGCCAAGGGGGAGGTTACCATGAGAAAAAGATTGAATAATCAACGAAAGGATAACGTTCTACGAGTCGGGGCGTGGAATGTCAGAAGCTTGAACGTGGTAGGGAAACTAGAAAATCTGAAAAGGAAAATGCAAAGGCTCAATCTAGATATAGTAGGGGTCAGTGAAGTGAAGTGGAAGGAAGACAAGGATTTCTGGACAGATGAGTATCGGGTAATATCAACAGCAGCAGAAAATGGTATAACAGGTGTAGGATTCGTTATGAATAGGAAGGTAGGGCAGAGGGTGTGTTACTGGGAACAGTTCAATGACCGGGTTGTTCTAATCAGAATCGATAGCAGACCAACACCGACAACGGTAGTTCAGGTATGCATGCCGACGTCGCAAGCTGAAGATGAACAGATAGAGAAAGTGTATGAGGATATTGAAAGGGTAATGCAGTATATAAAGGGGGACGAAAATCTAATAGTCATGGGTGACTGGAATGCAGTTGTAGGGGAAGGAGTAGAAGAAAAGGTTACAGGAGAATATGGGCTTGGGACAAGGAATGAAAGAGGAGAAAGACTAATTGAGTTCTGTAACAAATTTCAGCTAGTAATAGCGAATACCCTGTTCAAGAATCACAAGAGGAGGAGGTATACTTGGAAAAGGCCGGGAGATACAGGAAGATTTCAATTAGATTACATCATGGTCAGACAGAGATTCCGAAATCAGATACTGGATTGTAAGGCGTACCCAGGAGCAAATATAGACTCAGATCACAATATAGTAGCGATGAAGAGTAGGATGAAGTTCAAGACATTAGTCAGAAAGAATCAATACGCAAAGAAGTGGGATACGGAAGTACTAAGGAATGACGAGATACGTTTGAAGTTCTCTAACGCTATAGATACAGCTATAGGGAATAGCGCAGTAGGCAGTACAGTTGAAGAGGAATGGACATCTCTAGAAAGGGCCATCACAGAAGTTGGGAAGGAAAACATAGGTACAAAGTAGGTAGCTGCGAAGAAACCATGGGTGACAGAAGAAATACTTCAGTTGATTGATGAAAGGAGGAAGTACAAACATGTTCCGGGAAAATCAGGAATACAGAAATACAAGTCGCTGAGGAAGGAAATAAATAGGAAGTGCAGGGAAGCTAAGACGAAATGGCTGCAGGAAAAATGTGAAGACATCGAAAAAGATATGATTGTCGGAGGGACAGACTCAGCATACAGGAAAGTCAAAACAACCTTTGGTGACATGAAAAGCAACGGTGGTAACATTAAGAGTGCAACGGGAATTCCACTGTTAAATGCAGAGGAGAGAGCAGATAGGTGGGAAGAATACATTGAAAGCCTCTATGAGGGTGAAGATTTGTCTGATGTGATAGAAGAAGAAACAGGAGTCGATTTAGAAGAGATAGGGGATCCAGTATTAGAATCGGAATTTAAAAGAGCTTTGGAGGACTTACGGTCAAATAAGGCAGAAGGGATAGATAACATTCCATCAGAATTTCTAAAATCATTGGGGGAAGTGGCAACGAAACGACTATTCACGTTGCTGTGTAGAATATATGAGTCTGGCGACATACCATCTGACTTTCAGAAAAGCATCATCCACACAATTCCGAAGACGGCAAGAGCTGACAAGTGCGAGAATTATCGCACAATCTGCTTAACAGCCCATGCATCGAAGCTGCTTACAAGAATAATATACAGAAGAATGGAAAAGAAAATAGAGAATTCGCTAGGTGACGATCAGTTTGGCTTTAGGAAAAGTAAAGGGACGAGAGAGGCAATTCTGACGTTATGGTTAATAATGGAAGCAAGGCTAAAGAAAAATCAAGACACTTTCATAGAATTTGTCGACCTGGAAAAAGCGTTCGACAATATAAAATGGTGCAAGCTGTTCGAGATTCTGAAAAAAGGAAGGGGTAAGCTATAGGGAGAGACGAGTCGTATACAATATGTACAACAACCAAGAGGGAATAATAAGAGTGGACGATCAAGAACGAAGTGCTCGTATTAAGAAGGGTGTAAGACAAGGCTGTAGCCTTTCGCCCCCACCTCTTCAATCTGTACATCGAGGAAGCAATGATGGAAATAAAAGAAAGGTTCAGGAGTGGAATTAAAATACAAAGTGAAAGGATATCAATGATACGATTCGCTGATGACATTACTATCCTGAGTGAAAGTGAAGAAGAATTAAATGATCTGCTGAACGGAATGAACAGTATAATGAGTACACAGTATGGTTTGAGAGTAAATCGGAGAAAGACGAAGGTAATGAGAAGTAGTAGAAATGAGAACAGCGAGAAACTTAACATCAGGATTGATGGTCACGAAGTCAATGAAGTTAAGGAATTCTGCTACCTAGGCAGTAAAATAACCAATGACGGACGGAGCAAGGAGGACATCAAAAGCAGACTCGCTATGGCAAAAAAGGCATTTCTGGCCAAAAGAAGTCAACTAATATCAAATACCGGCCTTAATTTGAGGAAGAAATTTCTGAGGATGTACGTCTGGAGTACAGCATTGTATGGTAGTGAAACATGGACTGTGGGAAAACCGGAACAGAATATAATCGAAGCATTTGAGATGTGGTGCTATAGACGAATGTTGAAAATTAGGTGGACTGATAAGGTAAAGAATGAGGAGGTTCTACGCAGAATCGGAGAGGAAGGGAATATGTGGAAAACACTGATAAGGAGAAGGGACAGGATGATAGGACATCTGCTAAGACATGAGGGAATGACTTCCATGGTACTAGAGGGAGCTGTAGAGGGCAAAAACTGTAGAGGAAGACAGAGATTGGAATACGTCAAGCAAATAATTGAGGACGTAGGTTGCAAGTGCTACTCTGAGATGAAGAGGTTAGCACAGGAAAGGAATTCGTGGCGGGCCGCATCAAACCAGTCAGTAGACTGATGACAAAAAAAAAAAAAAAAAAAAAAAAAAAAAAATGACGCCTAACCAGAAAATAATTTCCCTGGCAGAGACAACACTTGCACTAACGCGGGATAATTGAACCTGTGATTCTTGCAGGGTTAGTGAAGTTAACCGGAGAATAAGTTTTGACAATGGCAGGAATAGTTTACAGGCTTATTGATGACAAGGTAGTATATTAGAACGAAGAAAGAGAAGAAACTGGGACATCACACAAATTGTATGGAAGAGTATGATGATTCCAAACTGATATAAAAATTTCGTGCTGCTACTTTTCGATCTCATGCTTGAGAGACTGGAGCTTATGAATGAAATGTGAAACTATTTCCTATCATAAAACGTTTGACTTGTAGTAAGCCTAAAAGGCATTTGATATTGGTACTTTGTGAATTATATTCTGTCGTGTTATTTATGTAAATGAAGTTCATAAAGAGAACATTTGTGCCAAAACAGTCTTCTTTATTTGGCATGTGTTACAATTGCTGCAATATTAGAAAGCCCTATTTCGTTTTATCTAGCAGACAGTGACACAAAGGATTTAATCAAATCGAGAACCTACACCAGTCTTGTGTATATTCGTACGAACGGCTTTTTCAGTACTTGACAACGACATTTTGATTTTTCGTGTAGCAAAACGTTTGACAAACTTTGATTCTTGTCTCTTGTCTTTACTGGTTTTATGATTCCTATATTCTCTCACGCAAAAGAGAAAGTTATTAGCTAATAGGTGGGGCCTAATAAAGAGTGAAAATATTCTGAAGAGTTCTTATTTTCCCGATCACAAATAATCACTCATAGTATTAATTGCGAGTTTTTTTTAAAGAGAGGTGGGATGTCAGACAGGCATACTTGGAGCAGAAGCACCACAGGACGTTTTAATTTCCACTGTCCTGAATATTAAGACCGAATACCATATCTTACATTTCCTCGATCATATACTTTTATATTCAGAAAGACGTGCGTGATAAAATGAATATATTTTTGAAAAATCGAGCTTTTTAGAATTTCTGACGTCCTATCTCAAACACTCAAGGGGACTGGGGACACCACTATCAAGGTTTTGCCTCGGGGCTGACAATTAATAGTGATTAACTGAAAACTAACAATTTCCTGAGTGCGTGGTCTTACGACAGAATTAGTTCGGAACGCATTCTGTTGCCAACTGGCGACTGTGGCGTGCATGCTTGCACTTGTGATATTTCGTAGCCGTTTGTACATTTTAATTAGCTTAAAATAATTAATTTAATTATTAAATTATCGCTTTCTGGCATTGTTACATTGTTGTAAGAAAATACTTACGACCTGTAGGCTTCTCCTAATATCTGTATTGGAGAAAGCGACTTTTATTAGCAAATGTTTATTAAGCAAGATTACTTGCTTCGCGCTAGAATGTGCTTTCCCTTTGTACCTTGCTGCTGACGTTACGGGCGTTCTTATGTCCAACCACAGCGCCTCACACCACCATCCATTGCCAAAGTCATATGGTCCACCGGCTCCTTCAGTCAGTGTGGGAACTGATATCTCACTCTCAACTGTATGCGTTCTGTAGTACCGCTTCACTTACTGAAAGCTGCATGAATCTGCAGACGCGACACAAAATTGTAAAACTGGAAAATAAGGAAATGAAATTTGGCTACAAAGTGCATGTCTCTTGGCAACCCGTCACCAGCTGTTTTCAACTACAGAGAGATCTGCCGACCAGGACAACAGTTAAACACACTCTGTATTGAGATAAGTCTTGATAGAACAGTAGTTTACGGTCTTGCGCTACCTTGTTGAAAGATAATCCACCGGCTTTAGCACTTCAAAATCGTAACAATGCCTGCTGCCCAAAGTGCAGACTATGCAAGTCTTAGATGATTGTGTTTTGTACCCAATGGCAGCCCAAAGTCTTACACAGAATGGTGGGACCGCATGACGATAAAGAATGCAGTGTGGCAACATTCGTTCTCTTCGGAGCCTTCACACAGGGATCCGTCCCTCCTGTTAATGTACACAGCACTTGGCATCGTCATAAAAGGTGGCATAAAGCCAAGCATGTCTCCACGCTCGTCGTTGGGTGCGCCACTTGAAAATCCTCAAACCACTCAGCTTGTCTCTTTTCATTAAATACGAGGGTCACTCCAAAAGAAATGCACACTATTTTTGTAAAAATACAGAGTTCATTCTGCATCTGTGAAAGTTTTACAGTGTGTAGATACATCCTTCCCGCTTGTTTTCAAACTTAGTTCAACCTGTTCCCGTGAGTGGCGCCGTCACAGCATGTCTTCAAGATGACTGCTACACTTGACGTTCGTCAGAAGCAAGGTGCTGTCATAGAATTCCTGTGCTGTGAAAATTAGACAGTGGGAAACATCCACAATAGGTTGAAAAAGGTGTATGGAGAGCAGGTTACGCGATGAAAGCGGGCCCGGCAATATTGAAGATTGTCCTCGCAGCGGCAGGCCTCGTACTGCACACACTCCAGACAATGTGCAGAGAGTTAACGAATTTGTGACTACTGACAGAGGCATCACAGTGAACAAATTGTCACGTTATGTTGGGATAGGGGAAGGAAGTGTTTGCAGAATACTGAAAGTGTCGGCGTTAAAAAAGGTTTGTGCCAGGTGGTTTCCCAGGATGTTGACAGTGGCTCAGAAAGAAACAAGAAAAACGGTATGCAGCGAACTTTTGGAACAGTACGAGAATGGTGGAGATGAATTTCTTGGAAGAATTGTGACAGGTGATGAAACATGACTCTACCATTTTTCACCAGAGACGAAGAGGCTATCAATGGAGTGGCAGCATGCAAATTCACCCAAGGAAAAAAAAAAAAATTCAAAACCACACCTTCTGCTGGAAAAGTTATGGCTACGGTGTTTTTCGATTCTGAAGGACTCTGGCTTGTGGAGATCATGCCAAGTGGAACCACCATAAATTCTGATGCATATGTGACGACACTGAAGAAACTTCAAGCTCGACTGAGTCGTGTTCGACCACATCGGCAAAAGCAGGATGTTTTGCTGTTGCACGACAATGCACGGCCATATGTCAGTCAAAAAACCATGGAAGCGATCAAAAAACTCATATGGACGACACTGAAACACCCGCCTTACAGTCCTGACCTGGCTCCATGTGACTATCATCTCTTTGGGAAACTGAGAGACTCCTTTCGTGGAACAAAGTTAGAAGATGATGACTCCCTTGTTCACGCTGCGAAACAGTGGCTCTAACAGGTTGGTCCAGAATTTTAGCGTGCGGGTATACAGGCGCTGGTTGCAAGATGGCGTAAGGCAGTTGAGAGGGATGGAAATTATGTGGAGAAATGAAAATATTGTTCCTAAAGAATGTATCTACACACTATAAAACTTTCAAGCATGTAGAATAAAAGATGGATTAAAAAAAAAAATAGTGTGCCTTTCTTTTGGAGTGACCCTTGAATGATAATTCAGCTAGAGGATGATGAAAAGACAGGCTGTAAAAATAATAGCTTTGGAGAGTAAATATGATTGCAGTGACTGTATGTGTTGAATTCTTGGTGACTTCTTGTCTAAACCAACGTTTTCACATTTAACCTGGTGCTGCATCTGTACTTGGCTTTTCTGAGATACCTAGGGAATTGCACACATGGTCGACACAGGACAGGTGATGCAGAAAAAAGCAGGCATTGGTATGCAGCTGGAACACTGGTGTTCGTGAAAACAGAGCTAATTCATGCCGCATGTAGGCAGAAAAGTGTTGCTATGCTGAAAATTGCGTCGCCAGCCAGCTACCTGGCGGACTGCAGCTACTGTTCACTTTTATTGTCTGTTTCCACTTTGCCCAACGGAGCAGCTAACTGTGGGATAGGGGGAAGGACTTACATCAGCAGGAGGTCAGTGCAATGCCCATACTAAGAATAGTGCCTTCAGTAGATAAGAATCTCCAAGATTCCAAATCTCATGAAGATGCTGCAGATGCGGACAGCCTTGGGCAGAATTCTTTAACTTTCCTAGGACCTAGGAAGTAAGACTAGCTACTGGACGTGAAAATGCTGACTGGTAAATGTCATGAGGTCAGATCACTTAGAGGGAAGCTTTTTAGAGAAGAGGAGAGGATGGAGAAGTCATTGGAGTTTTTAACATGATGCACTTTCTTGATGGGGCATTTTGCTCAGCAAGAGTACTTGTGAAATGATTGGTGGTCATGTTTTCTTGGTGGTAGGGAAATAGGAGGCTGTTGGATTCAGATAGACAAGAGAGAACTTCGATGCAGGTCATGACACTGATCATATCGTCGGCAGGTTGAGGTCTCCACTGGAGCGGCTGATTGGGGATCCACAGTTCGAGTCCGGGGTAGGGCGCTCCTAGCACCATACGCTCTGCTCGTCTTGTGGTGATAATTTGTGGTGAGCAGTAATAGCAGCACCGGCACGTTAGAACGGTTTCCCAGCAGGATTCTGTCTGAACATTGAAGTTAACTGTTTCACATCCGTCGATGCATTGGTAGATGAAAGCGCTTTATTTCCAATTTAACATTCCTTCACGCAGTCTCTGTAATCAGTCAGTACGAAACTCTTAAGTTATTTCAGCACATCAGCTGTGGTTTTAGGTGAACAATTCAGATGTTTGAAGTATATTTGTCAACTGTAAGGTTAACTTTATTTGTAGTTTGTGGTCAGTTTTTATATGTTTTAACTTTATTTATTGTCAGATAATCAGATGCATTTCCGTATTTGTTCTTTCTTTGAATAAATTAATGTTCTCATTCAAATCTTGTTTTTGTTAGCACCGGAAATATTTTTGTTTTTGATATTAGGCAATTCCGTCCGTTTAGGATCCACAGCTTGGGCCCTAAAATTTCATTGCATTAATTAACGTGATTGTGTATAGTAATTTAGCTTAGGTCTTAAAAGCATGTCCTTCTCATAATTAGCTCTTTCATTGCTGTAGGCCGTTCTCCAGGTGTTGTGGACGCATATACAGAGTGATTTTTTTCACTGTGCGCAAACTCTAGAAGCTGATCAACGAGAGGATACGGACCAAAAAATATCTGGTGAACTTATGTCCGGAAATGCATGATTCCCATCCTAGAGATCATTTATTCAGTCATACTTTGTTACAGAGATTGCGGTCCAATGCATGCTGTACCATGCAGCGACGGTTACTGTATGTATGGTTTCTTCCTATAGGGCGGTACTATTCCTCATACATCATGCCTTAGCGCCCTTTCCTACCATAGTAATTGGTAATGTTGTATCACTTCTCTTGCTGACTCACCTTGCAGTGGATGTGACACAGTGTTGTACACAATGGTTCTGTTTTCTAAACGAGAACTTGTCGACATGGTGTTTACTTACTGAAAGGTAAATGGCAACTGGCGACGGACAGCAACGTTGTATCAAGAGACCTATCGCCAGCGACAACAACCAAAGCATTCGATGTTTGCAACAGTGTTTCACCTTTTGTCTGAGACAGGAGGTAGGAGATCAGATCTGGGGCAAAATGTGCTTAGCACTGTGAAAGGCGACCGCCGTGTCAGTACCAGGCAGTTGGCCCGCCAGTACAGGGTAAGTGTTGTAGTTTATGCAGGTCAACGCAGCTAAATGACAGGTAACACGATTTAAGGGACAAAACAAACTTATACTTTATTCACACAATACATATTAATACATCTGACTACCAAATTATATTACGTTGGCCCAACAACAAACACGGAACATGTATATTCCATAGAGTCTAATGCAGTCTGCACATCATATCTTGTGCGCCACTATGCACACTGGAAAATGTTTGTTCACGTATCCCCAACACTCCCCCTTGAACAAATATTTTTCAGCTACTCAACACTATACATCCCAGGTTAAACCATAATGTTTCACCAGCTTCTGAAATTTGTCCTTACTGAGACGCTTCGTTAGAAGATCAGATAACATTTCTTCCGTGCATAGATAACAGGATTATATTCCCCTGTTCCAAATGATGTCTTCTAAAGTGGTACCTTACGTCAATATGTTTGGATCTTACACTGGTGACATTATTTTTTGCTAGTTTAATAGCTCCCATGTTGTCACAAAATATCACAGTTGGTTTCAATGTGGGAGGAGATTCTATTTCACTCATCAGTGTACGCATCCAAAGAGCTTCTTGGATAGTGGAGGACAAGGCCATATATTCAGCTTCTACAGTACTCAAAGCAACAGTTATTTGTCTCTTACAAGACCGTGATATCAATCCTCCCATTAGTCTAAAACAACTTCCAGTGATGGAGTGTCTGCTTTCCAACTCATTTCCCCAGTCTGCATCACTGTGTCATTCCAAATTTATGTTTCCAGTTTTAGAATATTTTAACTTATAATCAGCAGTTTCATTTAAATGTCTGAATATTTTCTTGACTGCCATCCAGTGCTTTCCTCTCGGATCACTGCAAAACTTGCTTACTGCATTTGTGGCAAATGCAATGTCTGGTCTGGAGGTCTGTGCTAAGTACAGTAGAGTTCCTACAGCTTCCAAATAGGGTATACTTTCCTTACATTTCTTGTCATCATCAGTTATTAGCAGTTTTGCATTGTTTTCCATAGGAGTAGAAAGAGGTTTACAATTTTCCGTATTGAACTTTTCTAAGATCTTCCTTGTGTATAGAGACTGATCAATCCATAATTCTTCTCTGTTGGCACTTCTTAGAATCTTCATGCCTAAGCATTGATTAATTTCCCCTAAATCATGCATATTAAATTCTGACCGTAATATCCATCTGGCTTTCACTATTGGTTAAAATGAAAAATCATCTACCCATATGGCCATGATTGCAATTTCTTCATTGCTCCTTTTATGATATATATACTGGGATCTGCCTTTGACTGTAACATGCCTAGTTTTATCAAACTTTTATGCAAACATTTATTCCAGCGATGGCCACTCTGCTTTAATCCATATATGCCTTTCTTCAAACGCCAAATTCTCCTTTTCCCTTGATAAGGTCGCTTAACTTCATCAGGTGGAATCACATATATTTCCTCTTCCAGTCTTCCATTCAGGTAGGCTGTTTTCACATCCATTTGATGAATTAATAAGTCTTCCTTTACAGCCAGAGCTAAAAGGTATCTTAATGATGAATACTTCACCACTGGTGAGAAAGTTTCATTGTAATCTATTCCTTTTTTCTGGGAACATCCTTTAACTACCAATCTGGCTTTGAATTTTGGTATTCCACTCTCAGGATTTTTAATACTAAACACCTATCTTGTTCTTAGTGGCTTCTTATTTTCAGGTATGTCAACCCATTCATATGTATCATTATCCACAAAAGATTGCAGTTCCTTTTCAATAGCTTTTTTCCAGTCTTGAGCATTTGAACTTGCTAAAGGTTCCTCAACTGCGACTGGTTTATTGTTGATTGTTTGGGCAGCATACATTTCATAATCTGGATATTCTTTCGATTTTGGTATACGCGAAGACCGCCTTAAACTGACTTCCTCTGTTGAATCTTCTTCCTCAATTTGGTTCTCGGGTAGAACATCAGCTTCCTCTTTATTCTCGTCTTCCTCTGTTTCAGTTTCCATCTCTGTTTCAGCACTATCACACATTATGCTTGGCTGCATTACTGCGTCATTTTGACTACTTTATTTTAGGTCTATAATCCTCCAAAAATACTACATCTCTACTACTTATTATCTTCTTATTCACAGGATTATAAAATCTGTAGCCTTTTGAATCCTCACAGTAGCCAACAAAAATATATTTTTGAGATTTTGCACCCCACTTTCCTCTTAATGGTTTTGGAATCTGAACCATGGCTTCACATCCAAAGACTTTTAAGTGCTTTAGATCCAGTTTCTTCCCAGTCCATACTTCATAAGGTGTCTTGTGTCTCACAGCTTTGGTAGGCGATCTGTTAATTAAATACACTGCTGTTGACACAGCCTCTGCCCAAAAACACTTGGGTAGTTCAGCATCGCTTAACATACTTCTTGCTTTTTCTACAATGGTTCTGTTGGCTCGTTCTGCAACTCCATTCTGAGGAAGACCGTAGCGAATGGCAGTCTGATGCCTAATACCCATTCCATTCAACTGTTCCTTAAACCGTCTGTTAACATATTCTGATCCATTGTCTGACCTAATGATTTTAATTTTCTTCCCAGTCTGTCTTTCGACCATTTGGCAATAAACAACAAACACATCATTCACTTGATCCTTGTTACTTATAAAATAAACATGCATGTATCTAGAAAAATCATCTATGAACGTCAGGAAATAGAAGCTACCTCCTAAGGATTCATTCTCCATAGGTCCACAGAGATCTGAATGTATGAGTTGCAAGACTTCAGTAGATCTGCTCTGACTCGATTTAAATGGCAATCTAGCCTGCTTCCCTTGCAAACACACGTCACACTGAACATTATTGATTCCATAATTTTCCACACCAGTTGCCATATTCTTCACTAAAGTCATATTTTTCCTATTCAAATGTCCAAGTCTCCTATGCCACAAGAAACCTTTTGCAGCATAAACAGAGTGATTTCCTATTTCAGCAGTATTTTGAACTGTATTCACTTTGTAAATACCTCTAACATTACTTGTGGTAGCTACAATGTCACCACAAGAGTCTATCACTTTGGCTCCCTCTATATCGAAGATAACTTTATTACCCTTCTTTACTATTTCGCTTACTGACAACAAATTAGTTACGATATTCTTTACATAATGTACATCATCAACAGTAACAATTTCCTTTTCCCCATTCACAAGCAAATTAAGATCCACTTTTCCTGCGAGTTCACATCTTAACTTAGATCCGTCAACTATAGAAATTCCAATTGACTGAACATCATACAAACCTGACGGAGCTTTGGTAATGTGCACAGATGCTCCTGAATCTAGGAACCATTCTGCATGATCGTCACTCGCTTCATTAAAAGAGTAAAAAACAGAAAATGCCTTACCTTTATCGGTAGTCTTTCTCTCAGGACTACTAGAATTAACATGCTTCTTTTCTTTTATACTTAACTTTTCGTTACACTTTGAAGCAATATGTCCAATTTTCTGGCATCTGAAACATCTTATTGGCTTCTTCTTCTTGTACTACTTAGAGTATAAAGCCGACACTGTTTCTTTTTCTGAAGCATTAGTATCTGGTTCATTCTTCACGTCCTGTAAAATCTTTACCTTAACACTATTCGCTGTAATGGATATTCCCGAACTTTCCAAATCCATAATCATTGGCGAATATTTCCCAGGTAGTCCAGCTAACAATAAAGTTCCAATCGATTCATCCGCAATTTCAAAACCAATATTCCTCAGACGATTGGAGATTGAAATTATTTTATTCACATATTCATCGACGCTTTTACACTTATTCAATCTTGTGGTTATCAGCTCACGAAGTAATCCTACTTTTCTGGTTAAACCACCATCTTCAAATGGGTTTTTCAGTTTGTCCCATACCACCTTTGCTGACGTAGCCTTTTCTATGTGAACATAATTCACTGGATCAATCAAAAGGTTTAGTTCTGATTTCGCCTTGCGATCCTTAGTAGCAAAACTTGATTCCGTAGGTGCCAATTTACCGTTTACGACGTACCATAAGTCATCCAGGTGCAAATTCGCCTCAACGGAAAATTTCCAGGTCGCGTAATTTTCGCGCCCTACAAGCCGCTCTACTTGCGGTATCTGTGTTGTACTCATTTTACAATTATTTTCTTCTTCGTACAGCGTACACCATCCAAGTTTATACGAACTTCGGCGCACCTTTTGCGCAAATACACGTCACCTTAAAGCTTATTATTTCTTTAATCCAGTACCTGGGCCCATAACCTGTTGTAGTTTATGCAGGTTAACGCAGCTAAATGACAGGTAACACGATTTAAGGGACAAAATAAACTTATGCTTTATTCACACTATACATATTAATACATCTGACTACCAAATTATAGTACGTTGCCACAACAACAAACACGGAACATGTATATTCAACAGAGTCTAATGCACTCTGCACATCATATCTTGTGCGCCACTATGCACACTGGAAAATGTTTGTTCACATATCCCCAACAGTAAGCCAGACAATAGTGCGGAACATTCTCTATCACAACTGATACTACCCTTATCACTTATAGCTTTTGTTGGGCTTATTAGCGACAGAATTTACACATCGGGAGCAGTTTTGTTACTGGTTTCTTCAATAGGCAACCACGAATCCGAGATTTGTGTCATCCACCCTATTCACAGATGAGGCCCCCTTTGCGTGGAGTGATATCTTCAGCTTTCACAACAGTTATCTGCGCGACAGTAAGCAGAACCCTCATGACAGCGAATCATAAGCACCGGTGCACCAGGAATGTGTGGGCGCGATAATTGGCAACGGTATTTTGGGACTAATCTTCCTTCCACGTCGCCTAATGGTTTCTTACGGGAGACTTCGCTTTCCCTGCTGGAAGAAGTGCCATTGATGATTAGAAGGCTGCTACATGATGGTGCTCCACCCCACTTCGTCGTTAACGTCTGGAAGCATCTCAATCGTGTCTTCACTAGTTGATGGATCGGAAGATGGTGTCCAGTTCCATGGCCTGCTCGTTCATCAGATCTCAACCCATGCGATTTATGGTTATGGGGCCACCTCAAAAGTATCGTGTATGCAGAGCTCACTCCAGATGTGGAAAGACTGGAGCAGTGTATTCATGGTGCCTGTGATACTGTTCGGGTGCAGCCTGGCCGATGTGAACGTGTGATACAGAACATGTATATGACAGTACATGACAGTATATGACAGTACACGGTGTTCCAGATGTCCTCGCATTGTCGAAGTAGATACTTGTCTTACTACAACGCATGCGTTGAGGCGTGTGGAAACCATTTTCAGCACATACTGTAACTGTGGCTGCATGGTACAGAGCGTATTACACCGCAGTCTCTGTAACAATGTATGATTGAATAAATGACCTCTAGCATGGAAACCATGCATTTGCGGGCATTTCACTAGACGTTTCTTGTTCCGTGTCCTCTCATCAGCAATCTCTAGAGTTTGTACACGGCGGAAAAAAATCGCCCTGTACACACGCCGCTTACATTTTGTGACAGTGTTATGTATGTGTGAATGCGTCCTGAGCTACCATCCTCTCACTGCTGCGGACGAACTACGTTCATATCTCGGCGAATAAAAAAAGTTTCGGTTATTTATCGTGGAGCATATGTGCCTCAGTGTGTGCTATCATTTGCAGAAAATCGTCGTTTCGATATTTTGTATCGTTTATGAGATATGACAGTTGTTATGACCATTTGATTCGCGATGCACAAGGATGTAAAAGGACACATCTTACATGTCCATCCTTCAGATACAGAACCCAATAACTCGAGAACGCAATGAGATATCCTTCTGCTCTCAATTTGAAATAAAATTTCGATATCTTATCTACATTTCAATGTATGAGCTAAAATCAGCTACAGGCAAAGTTTATGCAATACATTTTTCCCTCTGGGAACTCATAAAAATTTCATGCAACGTTTTACTTAATTTAATGCAGCTTAGTAAATATGATGGATAACGAAAAGAAATTAAGTTCTGTATCGAGTGAAGATATCAGAGTGTAAGATGTGCAAATTTTTTTTTTACTTAATAGTTTTCGAAAATCCGTATGCTACATTTTTTCATTTCGCCAGGAACGCCTTTCTCAGCAGAGGTACCAGCATTTGGCGAGCAGTACAGCCACGACAAAAACAGCCTCAGCACGGAATACAAAGAGCTCGTCTGTAGCAGCGATAGGGTTCACTTTCTGAGCCACTTATTACGTTCTACATCCGTGGGGCTTTACACACTGTCAGCGTGCCTCTCTCAGCTGCAACGTCCAGGGAAGCTTCAACAGTAAGCGCTGTCTTCACAGTACACGGTGTTCCAGATGTCCTCGCATTGTCGAAGTACATACTTGTCTTACTACAAACAGGCAAACTCAGGGTGCGTGGCGCTACTATACAATCCAATTCGGCTGAGCGAGAAATATGTATGCCCCCCACGTGCCAGTGTCTTGGAACCCTTGAGTTCCTGCATGGCGTCGAGTGTAGCGCTCTTGAACCCACTGATTTCCTATTCGGATGAATGTTATGGGATCCTCACCAACACGAGCCACAACATCGTAGAACGTTAAACCGAAGACTCGATACGCCACAATCTTGCAGCTGTCGAATTTCGGCACGTGCAGGTACACATTTCTCCTTTTTACACGATCATGCAGTACGTTTCATGTCAGAATGACGTTTACTGAATGACGCGTTCATGGCGTTGCAATAATGGCCAGCAGTGTACTAATACATCAACTGTCAGAATTACTTCTTCGCGGTAAAACGTCATTGTGATGTAGATGAGATGAAGTTGCCGACACGCTTGAGAAGGAGCAGTCCCGTAGCAGGACGAAGACATACGACCATGTTCCAAAGGTAGACCCACTCCAGCGACAAATTGCATCCAGCTGGAACAATAACCTACGTCATTCACGCCAATAAATGGGACAGAAATATGAGGAAACGGTCCAGAACATTCCATGACGACCATGGAATGAGCCTGACACATATCCTAGAAGTTTCTCCTAACATTGTTCGCCTGCGCTGCAGTCACGGAAATTTTGGACAGCACCTTCATCGATTATAAGGCACTACATCACACTGTGGATGTGCGGTGAAAATGACTATGGATATCTTATGTGATCACGGAAACTAGCATGTTTAATAAGTGTCTAGAGAAGTGTTATTTGTTATTTGTTGTGTGTGTGTGTGTGTGTGTGTGTGTGTGTGTGTGTGCACGAGAAAAAGAGAGAGATAGAAAGGGAGAGAGATTATTGTGGAACTAGCTTTAGAATAATTTACGTAATATGCAGTACGACTCCGCTTGTATACTGAAGCGCCAAACAAACTCGTATAGGCATGCGTATTCAAATACGGAGATATGTAAACAGGCAGAATACGTCGCCGCGGTCGGCAACTCCTATATAAGACAACAAGTGCTTGCGCCGTTGTTAGATCGGTCACTGCTGCTACAATGGCAGGTTATCAAGATTTACGTATGAACGTGGTGTACAGGTAACACGATTTAAGGGACAAAATAAACTTATGCTTTATTCACACAATACATATTAATACATCTGACTACCAAATTATACGAGTAGTACGTTGCCCCAACAACAAACACGGAACATGTATATTCCACAGAGTCTAATGCACTCTGCACATCATATCTTGTGCGCCACTATGCACACTGGCGCATGATCTCTAGCATGGAAACCATGCATTTGCGGGCATTTCACTAGACTTATGCTTTATTCATATGCCCCCCACGTGCCAGTGTCTTGGAACCCTTGAGTTCCTGCATGGCGTCGAGTGTAGCGCTCTTGAACCCACTGATTTCCTATTCGGATGAATGTTATGGGATCCTCACCAACACGAGCCACAACATCGAGTGAAGATATCAGAGTGTAAGATGTGCAAATTTTTTTTTTTTTTACTTAATAGTTTTCGAAAATCCGTATGCTACATTTTTTCATTTCGCCAGGAACGCCTTTCTCAGCAGAGGTACCAGCATTTGGCGAGCAGTACAGCCACGACAAAAACAGCCTCAGCACGGAATACAAATGGTGTGGGACGTGTGCAGTTGGAGTGATATGGGACCCATGTTACGTCTATTTCACGAGTGTACCGTGAATATCAGGAATTCGGTAAAACATCAAATCTCAGACACACTGCGGCCGGAAAAAGATATTGCAGGAACAGGTGCAACGACGAATGAAGAGAAGCGTTCAATGTGACAGAAGTGCAACTCTTCCACAAATTGCTGCAGATTTCAATACTGGGTCATCAACAAGTGTCAGCGAATCATTCAACGAAACACCATCGATATGCGCTTTCGGAGCCGAAGGCCCACTCGTGTACCCTTGATGACTGCACGACACAACCCTTTACATCTCGTTGGGCCCGTCAACACCGACATTGGACTGTGGAAGACTAGAAGCATGTTGGCGGATCGGGCGAGTATCGTTTCAAATTGTATCGAGCTGATGGATGTGTAAGTGTATGCAGAGAACCACATGAATCCATAGACCCTGCATGTCAGCAGGGACTGTTCAAGCAGGTGTAGGCTCTGTAATGGTGTGGGACGTGTGCAGTTGGAGTGATATGGGACCCATGTTACGTCTAGAAACGACTCTGACAGGTGCACAGCAACATGTAAAGTTTTCCTATGTAAACACTCTGTAATTTTTTTTATCTTCTGTACAAATAGTATCTGTGTAAGTCGCAAATTATGTTTGCCCGTGTTAGGCCGGGCGGAGTGGCCGAGCGGTTCTAGGCGCTACAGTCTGGAACCGCGCGACCGCTACGGTCGCAGGTTCGAATCCTGCCTCGGGCATGGATGTGTGTGACGTCCTTAGGTTAGTTAGGTTTAAGTAGTTCCAAGTTCTAGGGGACTGATGACCTCAGAAGTGAAGTCCCATAGTGCTCAGAGCCATTTGAACCATTTTGTCTGTGTTACTGGTTATAGGTTCCGCCGTTTATACAAAACACTATTTTAACTGCAAACACGAAAAAATACAATAGCTGCAAAACCAAAACATGAACATGTCTGATTTGCGACATTCAGTTCTTATCTGAAGGTGGTCTGCGAAACCGAAAGCTGGTTCGTAACCAGATAAATACAATTTTGTAGAACATTAGGAAGTTTTTTCTTTTTTAATACTACTTAAAGGTGATTTTTCTTAGTTAACAATACTGCCCCCTTTTATTGGAACCTACCTAATCAATATGCTTGTAGCTGGGAAGAGAAGTGAATCGAAAGAGACCCTTCATCTAACACTGGATATTAAATAGTTGTTGATGATGACGTAATATGAACTACATGTTCGCAGCTTCGCTGGTAGAACAAGATTTCCCTGTGGTACACGCAGAATTGCTCATTCACCGACGTTTATGGTTGTAGATTATCACCAAGCCAAAACCATCTGCGAAAAGGCGGTGTTCTAGAAAGGAATACTCGTCCTAGCACATTTTCTGAAAAAATAATAAATCGGTTGATAAATGAAAGAACCACAGAAAAGTTTCTAAAAGTCTGAGATAAGAAGATACAAATGAAAAATTTGCAATCTTTCTCATTACTTTACTTTAGTCGTATATCACTAACAGTACAAACGCGTGCAATAAATTATCCCTTAAAAAGTGGCTTTGTATTAGCTACAATGTTGGTATTAAATACGCACCTATCAATGTTTTTCCCAGAGTTGCAGCTTCGGATGGAAACAATGCGAGGTCCGGAGTCGTCTCCAGAAAATGGCCTTCATACCCGAGAAGACAACTGAAGTAGATTGCGACGGTAATCTACGAAAGTGCTACTCGTGTTCGAGACAAAGCCACTAACGCGGTCCCTTAACTAGAGCCTGTCACTCAGCCTGTGGGAAACGTACTTGACTAACAACACTTTCGTTAATGACATTCAAGTCATTTACAAGACATTGGTTTACGGAAGCATTGAACTCTGTTCCGCAGTGATTGTCTGTTCGCGTTGTGCGATATTTTTTTTTTTTTTTAATAGTCCATTGAATCGGACAACCCTCTCCAGTAAATGTCAGTGAAATTACTTTATTGTTATACTCATCTAAGCACACTCACAATAGTTTTTTGTCTGTGATAGTACAGTTCTACTAACAAATTAAAATACATCAAATGCTGCAGTTTTGAGGTGATTAAGACAAATGATAATCCGCTTCCCCCCCCCCGCACACACACGAAATTGGAAACCAACCTTGCTCGCAGGTAGCTGGGATCTGGTAAAAAGAGACGAGAGTTCTTAAAAAAGTGATTTGAAATCTATAAATCTATGAGTAAAAGTAAAGCAAGTCACCAGCTTTGCTTTTGCGAAATGAAACTTTCACTCTACAGCAGATATGTGCTGTTTTGAAACGTTCTGACAAATAACTACTGTGTTCTGGACCCGCAAGGGGCAAAGCTCGTAATGATTGATACAACTAGGCTTTTGTAAACACACACACACACACACACACACACACACAAATGCTTGCACACGCATACACTTCAAATGAATTTTTTTTCTCCTTTATTGAATTTCAATTGCTGGCAGCAGCTTAGTACGCTGCTCTACAGCCTACAGACTTTTTAAAAACGTAAGAAGAAAAGAAACAAGAAAAACGGGCGACAAAACAGTGACTTAAATCGTAAAACGGCGGAAAATTGTGGGAAGTTAAAACATAAAGCAAAGGGGTTGGCAATGTTAATAAAATAGACTGGAATCAGGCAAGTAACATAGTAGACACACAATTAAAAAAAACATGGCGACAGTCTGGTTTCTGTTCGCAAGAGATAAAAAAAATCACACCCAGCGACCGTATGATGGCCGTTCGCAACACTTCCCAAAAGACACACAACACGGAACGGAGGGGAGGGGACCTGGTTGAGGGGGAAAACAAGGAGGGAGGAAAGGAAAAAACGAAAGGGGGAGGGGAACCAAAGGAGAGAGAGGGCTCATAAGGGGGGATAGGGGCAGGGCAGACGCGAGCGGGAATGGGAAAAGGCAGAGGAGGGAAATGCAAAAGGACTCAGGGGAGAGAAGAGGGGGGGGGGCAGAGAGAGGGTAGGTGGGGAAAAAAGAGGATGGAAGGGGGAGAGAGGGAGCCCAGGAAAAGGACAGAGGAAAGGAGGGGGAGTGAGGATCAGAGTTGATAGGAGGGATAAATGGAGGGAGAGAGGGCATCATCTGGGAAGGGGGAGTTGATGGAAGCCACCTTGGGAAAGGAGATGAAGGGTGTAGAGATGGAGGGTAGGGGGGACGCAACAGTGAAGACGTGGCAGGGGGCAGGCATGAGAGAGGAGAGGAGCAACCAAGGGGTGAGGGGGATCAAGGCGGCGGGAGGTGTAGAGTATGCAGATATGTTCGAGGAATAGGAGCAGATGGGGGAAAGGAATGAGGTCATAGAGAATCTGCGTGGGGGACGGGAGGCGTATAGGGAAGGCGAGGTGGAGTGCATGATGCGCAAGCATCTGGAGGGACTTATAGAATTTGGGAGGGGGGGGGGGGCAGATATCCAGGTGGGACTGGCATAACAGAGGATGGGACAGATTAAAGATTTGTAGGTGTGGAGTATGGTAGAGGGGTGTCTGGCCAGAGAGGAGTGTGAGGAGTCAGAGGCGGTTGAGGGCTTTGGATTGTATGGAGCGGAGACGAGGTATCCAGGTGAGGTGACGGTCAATGGTGAGGCCAAGGTAGGTGAGGGTGGCGGTGAGGCGGACGGGATGGGTGCAGACAGTAAGGGAGAAATCCAGGAGCCGGAAGGAGCGAGTGGTACGACCTACGATGATTGCCTGGGTCTTGGAAGGATTGATTTTCAGGAGCCACTGGTTACACCATTTGGCAAAAAGGTCAAGGTGATTCCGGAGAAGGCGTTGGGACCGTTGGAGGATGGGAGCGAGGGCGAGGAATGCGGTGTCATCGGCATATTGCAAGAGGTGTACTGGAGGGGGGGGGGGGTTGGGGCATATCTGCCGTGTACAGGAGGTGGAGGAGAGGAGAGAGGACAGAGCCCTGGGGCTCACCTGCAGAGGGGCAGAAGGTGTGGGAATTGGCATTATGGATGGTAACATAGGAGGGGCAGTGGGGGAGGAAGGAGGCCATCAGACAAATGTAGTTGGCAGGAAGGGCGTAGGTCTGGAGTTTAAACAGGAGACTGGGATGCCAGACACGGTCGTAGGCCTTTTTGAGGTCGAGGGAGACAAAATGGCGGAGCGATGGGAGTTAAGCTGGAGGGAGAGGAGATGAGTGAGGCGGAGGAGTTGGTCATTGGCAGAGAAGAAAGGTCGAAAGCCACATTGGGTGTCGGAGAGGAGGTTGTTTTGGTGGAGGTGGTGAAGCATTCACTTAAAATGAAACAGTATGAAACGTCTTAATAACCAAACCGGTCGAAACGTGCATGTGCCGCTTTGGGATACTGTAGTGAGACATATAGGCGGTGGAAGCACGCATCATCACTCTCTTCTAGGAGATTCAAAGAAGTGAATAACCATATATATATGCAGGGTAGTCCACTGATAATGACCGGGCCAAATATCTCACGAAATAAGCGTCAAACGAAAAAACTACAAAGAACGAAACTTGTCTAGCTTCAAGGGGGAAACCAAATGGCGCTAGGGTTGACCCGCTAGATGGCGCTGCCGTAGGCCAAACGGATATCAACTGCGTTTTGTATAAATAGGAAACCCCATTTTTTATTACATATTCGCGTAGTACGTAAAGAAACATGAATGTTTTAGTTGGACCACTTTTTTCGCTTTGTGATAGATGGCGCTGTAATAGTCACAAACGTATAAGTACGTGGTATCACGCAACATTCCACCAGTGCGGACGGTATTTGCTTTGTGATACATTACCCGTGTTCAAATGGACCGTTTACCAATTACGTAAAAGGTCGATATCGTGTTGATGTATGGCTATTGTGATCAAAATGTCCAATGGGCGTGTGCTATGTATGTTGCTCCGTACCCTGGACGACATCATCCAAATGTCCGGACCGTTCGCCGGATAGTTACGTTATTTAAGGAAACAGGAAGTGTTCAGCCACATGTGAAACGTCAGCCACGACCTGCAACAAATGATGATGCCCAAGTAGGTGTTCTAGCTGCTGTGGCGGCTAATCCGCACATCAGTAGCAGACAAATTGAGCGAGAATCGGGAATCTCAAAAACGTCAGTGTTGAGAATGCTACATCAACATCGATTGCACCCGTACCATATTTCTATGCACCTGGTATTGCATGGCGACTTTGAACGTCGTGTACAGTTCTGCCACTGGGCACAAGAGAAATTACGGGGCGATGACAGATTTTTTGCGCGCGCTCTGTTTAGCTACGAAGCGTCATTCACCAACAGAGGTAACGTAAACCGGCATAATATGCACTACTGGGCAACGTATAATCCACGATGGCTACGACAAGGGGAACATCAGCGACCTTGGCGGGTTAATGTATGGTGCGGCATTATGGGAGGAAGGATAATTGGCCCCCATTTTATCGATGGCAATCTAAATGGTGCAATATATGCTGATTTCCTACGTAATGTTCTACCGATGTTACTACAAGATGTTTCACTGCATGACAGAATGGCGATGTACTTCCAACGTGATGGATGTCCGGTACATAGCTCGCCTGCGGTTGAAGCGGTATTGAATAGCGTATTTCATGACAGGTGGATTGGTCGTCGAAGCACCATACCATGGCCCGCACGTTCACTGGATCTGATGTCCCCGGATTTCTTTCTGTGGAGAAAGTTGAAGGATATTTGCTATCGTGATCCACCGACAACACCTGACAACATGCGTCAGAGCATTGTCAGTGCATGTGCAAACATTACGGAAGGCGAACTACTCGCTGTTGAGAGGAATGTCGTTACACGTATTGCCAAATGCATTGAGGTTGACGGACATCATTTTGAGTATTTATTGCATTAATGTGGTATTTACAGGTAATCACGCTGTAACAGCATGCGTTCTCAGAAATGATAAATGATAAGTTCACAAAGGTACATGTATCACATTGGAACAACCGAAATAAAATGTTCAAACGTACCTACGTTCTGTATTTTAATTTAAAAAACCTACCTGTTACCAACTGTTCGTCTAAAATTGTGAGCTTTATGTTTGTGACTATTACAGCGCCATCTATCACAAAGCGAAAAAAGTGGCCCAACTAAAACATTCATGTTTCTTTACGTACTACACAAATATGTATTAAAAGTGGGGGTTCCTATTTAATAAAACGCCGTTGATATCCGTTTGTCCTATGACAGCGCCATCTAGCGGGCCAACCATAGCGCCTCTGGTTTCCCCCTTGAAGCTAGACAAGTTTCGTTCTTTGTAGTTTTTTCGTTTGACTCTTATTTCGTGAGATATTTGGCCCGGTCACGATCAATGGACCACCCTGTATGTATATATTTACTCACAAGTAGCTCTGGGGTTTCTGAAGACATTTGTACGAAAACTGCGAGACCTATAGGAAACAGACACATATCAGTGCGTTCTGTTTTTAACTCTCATCACAACATGGGCACTATTCGTGACGTTACAAACATCAATATGTGTGTGTATTTCATGAACGTCGTTGGCATGAATTACTTGGGGCGGCGCGTTAGTAACACGCGTTGGAAATCCGTTCATTGGGTTACCTGCCTGCAGACACGAACTGATTCGATACAGCAATCTGTAGGATACGATTTGCTCACATGTTATGACTCGCTTGTCGCCTACTGCATCTACACCACGGCCTGTATTACGAACAGATACTTGGAGGGATGCTCTGTCCATTGACGTGTGTCATTTTTATGCACGCCTCGTAGTTTTCGTAAAGGCGTCTTCTGGAACCTCAGAGGTACTTACGAATAATCCTGTATATAGTCTAACTACAGCTTTTTGACTGGGACGTGACTGTATAGACGTTAAGTTAAAATAGCTCCAACCCCTCCGTTCCAGGCAACATTTCTGAGGGACTGACAGGAAGTGAAGGGAGCTGGTGTAGGTGAGGTTCTCGGATGGTTAGTAATGTTGTAGCTTTAGTGTATTGTGGGAATTTTATTCAATAATTATAAAGTGGAATTTCCACCTCAGTTCACATTTCATGTTATTCAGTATGTTAATTAACTGGACATGACAGTTATAAAATGTTAGGTAGAAAAAAAACAGCCATCAGCTCATTCTGTGATGGTTGCCTGGAATTTGGAAAGGTTTATCTCAAGGAGCCATTCGTTGCATCATTAATTAAACTGGTTACGATGGAGTAGGAGGGATCATTCAATCTTCTGGAGTGTGGAGAAGAGGTGGCTCAGGAAAGCAACAATGACGTCGTTGGTGTTCGGTACAAGGTGATCCAGATGTGCTGATGGCGTATAAACTTTCTCAAGTTCAATACACACAAAAATGGTGGATTATCTCTTTGTTGTTGATGGGACAAGAGTTGGTTATGAGAGGGAAGTTGGAACAAAATCCTCCAGTTTGACAGGGGAGGATAGGTGCAACTTTTCTTACATATAGGATGCCCCAGGAGAAACCGTCAATATTCAGTGATACGACAAGAACGATCATTTGAAGCAAAACAGTCTAGTAAACATGAGTTCTAAAACGGCCATCTTAGGAACTATGAGAGCTTTTTCTCTTAGACATTGCGAAACAAATCTCTTCTACAGAAATCTCTTTGCTTTCCATATTTTGTAAGGGGGTAGTGTGGACCAAAAAACGAAATACATTGTCTAGAAAACATGGACAGTAAAATGCGTACCTTAAGGGCCATGAGCACTCGTTCGGTAGAAGAGAACAGTTGTTCATTGCTCTTAAGTTATATATTTTATTGCTCATGTTTACTAGACTTTTTTTGCTTCGAATATTCGCCCCTGTCAAATCTTTGAATATTGACCACTTCTTGGGGGACACCCTACACTAATGCACCGAATGGAAATACACTGTTTGTGGTCACCAATACAATATTTATTAACATTTCACCGTTGTGCGGTTTCGGATATCCTCATCATCAGGTCTCTGGCATAAATATACATTATAAGACCAGAAATGAAATTTCAAGATGCACATTTCTACAACACAATAAAGCTGACAACCATATCTGTCAAAAACCACGTATGTACGTCCCCTGTCCCATCCTTCTACGTCCCTGGCAGACTATCAGTGCCCCATCTGACACAGGCATTACAGCACAGCACAAAGTAAACAATTTTACCAGTGGGTATACTTCTAACGACAGGCTAGACTGTTGTTTGACAAGGCTTATTGAAACTTGAATTACTTAACCAACACATATATAAAATTTTGTTAATAAAGGAATATGAATTTTTTATAATAAAAGAAGCACATTTTAATAAAGCGGCAGCTATGGGATTCCAAGCTACTGGATTTTAAATATAGCCTGTGACACAACGTTAACAGCAAGTGGCACAAGGAAAAGACAAATACACTCCTGGAAATGGAAAAAAGAACACATTGACACCGGTGGGTTAGACCCACCATACTTGCTCCGGACACTGCGAGAGGGCTGTACAAGCAATGATCACACGCACGGCACACCGGACACACCAGGAACCGCGGTGTTGGCCGTCGAATGGCGCTAGCTGCGCAGCATTTGTGCACCGCCGCCGTCAGTGTCAGCCAGTTTGCCGTGGCATACGGAGCTCCATCGCAGTCTTTAACACTGGTAGCATGCCGCGACAGCGTGGACGTGAACCGTATGTGCAGTTGACGGACTTTGAGCGAGGGCGTATAGTGGGCATGCGGGAGGCCGGGTGGACGTACCGCCGAATTGCTCAACACGCGGGGCGTGAGGTCTCCACAGTACATCGATGTTGTCGCCAGTGGTCGGCGGAAGGTGCATGTGCCCGTCGACCTGGGACCGGACCGCAGCGACGCACGGATGCACGCCAAGACCGTAGGATCCTACGCAGTGCCGTAGGGGACCGCATCGCCACTTCCCAGCAAATTAGGGACACTGTTGCTCCTGGGGTATCGGCGAGGATCATTCGCAACCGTCTCCATGAAGCTGGGCTACGGTCCCGCACACCGTTAGGCCGTCTTCCGCTCACGCCCCAACATCGTGCAGCCCGCCTCCAGTGGTGTCGCGACAGGCGTGAATGGAGGGACGAATGGAGACGTGTCGTCTTCAGCGATGAGAGTCGCTTCTGCCTTGGTGCCAATGATGGTCGTATGCGTGTTTGGCGCCGTGCAGGTGAGCGCCACAATCAGGACTGCATACGACCGAGGCACACAGGGCCAACACCCGGCATCATGGTGTGGGGAGCGATCTCCTACACTGGCCGTACACCACTGGTGATCGTCGAGGGGACACTGAATAGTGCACGGTACATCCAAACCGTCATCGAACCCATCGTTCTACCATTCCTAGACCGGCAAGGGAACTTGCTGTTCCAACAGGACAATGCACGTCCGCATGTATCCCGTGCCACCCAACGTGCTCTAGAAGGTGTAAGTCAACTACCCTGGCCAGCAAGATCTCCGGATCTGTCCCCCATTGAGCATGTTTGGGACTGGATGAAGCGTCGTCTCACGCGGTCTGCACGTCCAGCACGAACGCTGGTCCAACTGAGGCGCCAGGTGGAAATGGCATGGCAAGCCGTTCCACAGGACTACATCCAGCATCTCTACGATCGTCTCCATGGGAGAATAGCAGCCTGCATTGCTGCGAAAGGTGGATATACACTGTACTAGTGCCGACATTGTGCATGCTCTGTTGCCTGTGCCTATGTGCCTGTGGATCTGTCAGTGTGATCATGTGATGTATCTGACCCCAGGAATGTGTCAATAAAGTTTCCCCTTCCTGGGACAATGAATTCGCGGTGTTCTTATTTCAATTTCCAGGAGTGTAGTTCCATACATGAAGATTGTATAAAGACGGTAGTATATAACAGTCAAAATAATAAAATATCAGAAATATAATTTCAAGAACTGTGGTAAGGAAGCGAGCAAAGTATTTTTTATGATAAAAGGAACATCAAAAATTCATGGCTAATAAAACGTCAAACTCCTAGCATCAAGGCCATTAATTAAATTCCATTTCATTTGAAAAGGTGGACAGGAATGGAGCAAGTGCATTTTATCTCAATATTAATATTTATAGTAGGGCGTAGTATATGCAATGAAGAATCACTACGAGCCGGCCGAAGTGGCCGAGCGGTTAAAGGCGCTACAGTCTGAAACCGCACGACCGCTACGGTCGCAGGTTCGAATCCTGCCTCGGGCATGGATGTGTGTGATGTCCTTAGGTTAGTTAGGTTTAAGTAGTTCTAAGTTCTAGGGGACTTATGACCACAGCAGTTGAGTCCCATAGTGCTCAGAGCCATTTGAACCAATTTGAAGAATCACTACGGTTTGACTTTAAAATGATGTATTGATACAAACTGTTTGATACATAATGCAACATACATCAATAATGCTGTCACAGTGGTTGGCTGATACGACTTTGTTATGTGTTCAAAAAGAATATACCATCGTCTTTTTCAGATATAAAAATGGTACAAACTTCTTCCCTAGAAGTGCTAAATCGGAATTTAATTACTTTTCAAGTGGTCTTGTCATTGTTCCTGACAGCAAGACGTAAGGGGATCTTCTGAAAGGTCAGATATATCTAATGAGGGCATTATATACTTCCGACAATGCTTGATACAGTTATACGTTCTGTTATCGGGAGCTCAGCTGTTCTTCAAAGTGGAATTGAAAACAAAACAAAAGTAATTCTATGAAAACAAACACGAGAAAACACATAAAAGTTGAACAACATCCTACGACTAGAACATGCTTCAAAATAATTGCAGAATAGCATTTCAGAACACTGTTCAGATATTAAAAATGTTTTCAATATGTGACCTCTCGTGATGCATGGCTATTGACCTACGGCTGGATCAGAAATGGCCACCATATATCTGGTATTCACTAGCGGCTTCGACTTGTGGCTCATTTACTTCCAAACTCCACAGAGACTCACCATCAACACTCTGGGAATGTCATTCCATAAGAATGAATACGGCGATGAGTTTAACATCAACGCTGCCAGAGGTTTGTAAAATGAAATAAAATATTTCTACTCTTTGCGGTTTATGGCGCTGTATGCATGGTTTATGATGTGTGGAGTTTGGAAATGATGTGGTGTAATCGACAAACGGATTCAGTAACTTGTGACACGTGCATCAATCGGAAGAAATATGACCACGATGGGACTGTGCAGATTTCACACAGTTATGTAGTGTCTAGGATCTGGGTTGAAAGACGGGTGGGTGTGGCGGGAAGGATAGGAGGAGAGGGAGAAGGAGGAGGAAAATGGCAGGGTGAATGACTTAATAGTTTCGATATTTAATGATAAATATTTGTATGTAAATTTGCTGGTAGTTAGTATTTTTCTCCGTTCTTCAAACATACTGAATTATCCACTGCCTGACGAAAACGGGAAGCACCCAGAAGACATGGTCACATGCCAAAGTAATTTCGTACATGGATACTCTGTCGATGGGTATGTAATTCTCTAGAGTTGCAATTCTCTGTGAATGCCACCAGAGTCCATTTGTATTGCTCGTCTTTAGTGTTTTTAGCAATCCAAGTAGGATACATAAGGGTGTGAACACCATCAGATACTGAATTATCGCCGTGAAGGATACGGAGATGTCGTGTACTCGTATGAGACAGAGTTAACAGTGCCTGACAGAGTTTAAATGGGTCGTCACTGTTGGTCTCCATTTGGTCGGCTGGTCGAATTGTGTAATAACCAGATTTGCGGAGCATTCGGATCTGACAGTGGCTCGATGTTGGACTACATGGAAGGTTGAGTGCTGGCGTATTTATCGTCCAGAGAGGGAGGATCGCCATACTATGTAAGAAGCACATCATAGCCTCATCATATTCGCACCATTGGTCGGCGACTAGCGGTAGCCCGACTAGCGAATTACAGTCCTATGCATACACTCCCATTAACACCAAAACACAAAAGTCTGCATTTCGAATGGTGCCGTGACCTGGAAGCGTGTTCCTCTGATGAATGGTGTCGTTTTGTGTTGAGCGATGAATATTGGTTGTGCGCTATCCCAGATGACCGTCGTCGGCGAGAATGGCGGCGATCTAGGGGGAGGTCCCATTATTCCAATGTTTATTAGAGGCACAGCGGTATTACTCGTGGGTTCATCGCGTGGGGAGCCTTCAGGTATGACAGATCACGGCTGATAGTGGTTGAGGGAACTCTGACGGGATGACGGTACATCACTGGTATCGCCTGTCCTGACGCCTTGTCATGCGACAGTATCATGGTGCCACTTACGCTCGTCCACATTTGGCACATGCCAGTGTGAACTGACTATGTGGCGTTGAGGTACTCGCGAGACCAGCAAGATCTCCAGATATGACCCCAATTGAAAAGTGCAGGACGACATCTCTGTCCTATTGACAGTGTTCAGGATTGGAGGTGCGACAATAAAGTAATGAGACTGATTTTCTTTGCAAGGTGTGGCAACCCTGCAGGCTTGCGTAGGTACAATATCTTTGACCTTAGTCTATAAGCTGCTTCTAGTCCAAGTGGCACATCGATGCAACTGCTCAGTCGTGAGTTGTGCTGTAATAAGTTAACACATGTTTGTGTCTCTCGTCACCGAAATGGAACCGCATAATATTGCGCAACGGTATGCCATTTCTTTTTGCGTTAAATTGGGTGAAAACGCGACGACAACTTACAGTAAGCTTCAGAAGGCTGTTGGAGATGAGGTTATGTCAAGAGCTCAAGTTTTTCGTTGGCATAAAATGTTTAGTGAAGGCAGAACGAATATTGAAGATGAAGACCGCAGTTGACGACCATCAACCTGACGGACGGATGTCAACTTGGCCAGGGTGGGTGAACTCGTACGATCTGATCGAAGATTATCCGTGAAAATGATTGCAGAAGAACTGAACATCAATCGAGAAACGGTTCATCTAATAATAACTGAAGATCTTGGTATGAGAAAGATTTATGCAAAAATGGTCCCCAAAAATCTCACACCCCAACAGCGAGAAACACGGAAAAATGTGGCAGCCGATCTGTTAGCACAAACGGAAGTCAATCCAGAATTGTTGAGTCATATTGTCACTGGTAATGAAAGTTGGTTTTTTCAGTACGATCCAGAGATAAAACGCCAAAGTTCGCGATGGTGCTCAAAGGGATCACCCAGACCAAAAAAAGCTCGTATGTCAAAGTCAAAAGTGAAATACGTGCTTGTGTGCTTCTTTTATTCCAAGGGAATTGTTCATAGAGAGTGGGTGCCTCCTGGACAAACAGTTAACCAATATTACTACATAGAAAGACTTCGTAAAAGAGTTCTTCGTGTCCGTGCCAGCATTGCTGATAATTGTATTCTGCATCACGATAATGCGCCATCCCAAACTGTTCTGTCAGTACAGCAATTTTTAACCTCAAAACAAATTTCAGTACTACCACAGCCACCTTAATCACCATGTGCGACTTTTTTCTATTTGCAAGAGTCAAAACGGCGGTCAAGGGACATCATTTTCAAACAGCACAAGATGCCCAAAAAGCTGTGACGAGGGTCTTAGAGGATATTACAAAAGATGAGTTCCAGAAATGTTACCATCAATGGCAGAAGCGCTGGAAAAAGTGTGTGCAATCAGAAGAGAACTACTTTGAAGGAGACAATATTAAACTTGACTAAAACGGTAAGAAATATTTTTTTTCACATCATTACTTTATTGTCGCACTTCGTATAAAGGACCAGTTGCTGAGTGATTCAGCTCAGTGGTTAGAATTTGGGAGGAAGACGGTTCAGATTCGCGTCCGGCCATCCTGATGTAGGTTTCCCATCATTTCCCTAAATCGCTGCAGGAAAATGCCAGGTTAGTCCCTTTTAAAGGAAACGGACGATTTACTTCTGCATCCTTCCTTAATCTTGTGCTCCGTCTCTAATGATCTCGTTGTCAATTGTACGATACACTTCAATCTTCGTTCCTTCCTTCAAGGACGAATTGTAACAGTTACGGGTCGGCTTGTCACAGGAGAGGATACAACGCCTTCATGACACTGTTCCCAACCGAATAAGTGCATGCATCCACGACATAGGGGGCGCTATGTCACTCTGATAAGTGGGCTCAAATACTGTCAAGTTCTTTGTAAATCCAACTGGATATTGTAGTCACAGAAATAACATTATATACCTTCTCAGCCTGTTAAATTTAACTTTTTTCCTCCCTCCCCCCCTTCCGGATGCTTCACTTTCTTTCGTCAGGCAGTGCACTTTACATAAGGGCGGGTGTTCGATTTGTGAAGATAATTTTTTCTACCTGGGAGGGGGCACGTAGACAGTTTTAATTTGGCACAGATGATCGTTACATTTTCAGTTGTTTTATGTTCGTGCATTTCATTTTCGTTGATTTATAATAAGTTGTTAAAATATAAGTTATTGGAATTTGCCGCAATTTTACTCGGATGCTAGTTTGATGTTTCTTTCTTTTCTTTAAAATGGTAGTAACTTTGCCCTCCGTTGCAAGTGAATTTTACTTTCTACATCTAAATTTATACCCGGTAAGCCACCTGACATGTGACGGTGGGTATCTCTGGTACCGCTACCTGATCCCTGTTTCCTGTTCGACTTGCGAATGGCGCGTGAGAAGAATGATTGTTGCTAAACCTCCGTATCAGCTCAAATTTTTTCTCGTAGTGTTCATTTCACGAGACGTACTTTGGAGGAAGTTGTATGTCGCCCGACTATTCACGGAAAGTATTCTCTCGGCATTTCATTAGTAAACCTCTTGAGATGCACAACGCCTCCCCAGTAGCGTCAGGTGCTGCAGTTTGTTGAGAATCTCCATAACGCTCTCGCCCCGACTAAATGATCTTGTGACGAAACACGCCGCTCTGCGTTATATCTCTTCTACTCACAAAATCTGGTTGAGTAATACTCAAGAATCAGTCGAAGAAGTGTTCAGTAAATCACTTCTTTAGTGGATGAATTGCGTTTCCTTAAGAGTCTTCCAATGAACGTCAGCCTGGTATCTGTTTTTCCTACAGTTTGTTACGAGGGCTGTCCAATAAAGAATGATCATAATCTTTTATGGTCATAATTTCTCGTACTAAAATTTAATCTTAATGTGCAACAAACACGCCGTAGTAATTTCATTGTTGGGTCTCCTGGTTCCCGCCTGTGAGAGGCAGGCAAGGTCAGACATGTTCAATATCGCCTATCGCTGCAATGGAGGTAACACGCGAGGAATAATATGCGACTTTGAAATTCTGCTTTCGTCTCAACAAATCTTCAGCTGAGGCCTATACAGTGTTACAGGAGGCCTATGGAGAGTCTGTTCTTCCCTACAGCAGAACTCGAAGGTGGTTTAAAATGTTTGAAGGAGGGAGACAATCAATTTCAAAGGAAGGTGGACCCGGTGCTCCAGTTACTGCTCTTACGGAAGAAAACATCAACACTGCTGCTGTCATTGTGAGAGAGGGTCGACGAATTACCGTAAGAACACTTTGTGAAATACTGAACATTTCATTGGGTGCCACTCAAACGTTAGTGACAGAAAAATTACACATGACACGTGTTTGTGCGCGAGGGGTTTCAAGACTGTTGATTCCCGACCAAAAGGATATTCGCTTGCAGATCTGCATGAAGTTAAAGTTGATGTTAGTGAAGATCCGGAGTTTCTTTCAAATACAATCACTGCTGATGAAACTTGGCTACATAATTTTGATCCTGGGAGCAAACAGCAAAGCTCAGTGTGGAAATCTCCTTCATCACCAACCCCCAAAAAACAAAAGTGGTTACTTCTGCTGGGAAAGTTACGGTCATCTCATTCTTCGATATTCATGGAACGGTTTATCAGCATGTTGTACCTGCACACACATCAGTAACTGGACAATACTACAGGGATGTCCTGAAAACACTGCAAGTCCATATCAGGCGCAAAAGTCCACATTTCCGTGAAGCAGGCTGGATGCTGCACTACGACAATGCGCGGCCGCATATTGACAATGTTGTTGCTGAATATCTCGCAAAAATCAACGTGAAGCGCATCCCTCATCCTCCCTATAGTCAGAATTTAGCCGCATGTGACGTTTTTCTATTCCCTACCATGAGGAAAGGCCTTCGTGAGAGGCATTATCAATCATCAGAAGCAGTGGTGAAGACTGCGGAGGCGATTTTGAAGGACCTCTCAAAAATGGTTTCCAGCATGTATCTGAAGACTGGCAGAATAGCTGGGACAAGTGCATTGCATTCCTGGGAGACACAAACGTGTATGTTTGGCAATGGAAGTCATCAAGCCTATATCCAGGGCAGTGGAAATTAAAATGCCCTGTGGTGCCTCTCCTGCTCCCAGGCGGTCTACTTTGCGAAGGACCATCAAAATTATGAGGATGAGTAAAGGTATGTTGTAAAAAAAGAAAAAATGACCATTCTTTGTTGAACAGCCCTCGTATATGTGGTCATTCCACTTTAGGTCACACCGGATGGTTGCTCCTGGGTATTGTACGATAATTTCTCTCCACGTCTTCCCGCAGTTCGCTGTAGGTTTCTGGCGTTGCTACCTCCGCGTGATGCTCGAACAGGTTCATGGCGATTCCGACGTTATTCAAGAGATAATTTACGAGGGTTGTCCAGAAAGTAAGTTTCGATCGGTCGCGAAATGGAAACCACTGGGAAAATCCGGTAAAGCTTTGCGCAGATTTGTTGGGTAGTGTCTCTAGTATGACCGTCGATTCCATCAAGACGCTCTTTTCAGTTGTGAGGGCACTGTGAACGAGTAGAGGTGCCTAGAACAACGATGTCTCCCGCCAAGTCGGAGGGCCCGCTGAGAGGCTTCGCCTTAATGAATGCAGCCCACCTAACACAACTGCCACACACTTCTTCCTTCATGGCAATTCTCAGCCGCACTCTGCAGGGGCAGTGAAGACGCTCCTGCAGCCTTCTTGATGGGAAGTGTTCGATGACCCACAACACAGCCCTAATTGGCTCGTCCTGAGTATCATCTCTGTTCACATGAGACACTGCATACGAAGACATCACTTGGTCACAGGCTACGCACTATAGTCCAGCTTAGAGAATTATCGGAAAGCACAGGCGGTTGCCTTCTTTGACGATGGTGTTGGAAAGCTGGTATAACGCTCCGGCAAGTGTCTAAGTCGGAGCGGCGACTATGTAGAGAAGTATCTGGAAAGTGTAGCTAACTCTAGCAAATAAACTGTTTCTTTCACTATGGTTTCCATTTAGCGACTGATCGGAACTTACTTTCTGGACAACCCTCGTATATACACTGCGCAACACAATTAAACGGTCGCTTTTCGAAATCCCGTAATTGTCTACACTGCGAAGCAGAAGTTTGAAATTTGACTCAAAGGCGCCAACAACCTTCTTCTCTGCGAAGGCATGGACCCCTAAGAAGTCACCTTCGGGATCGGCGACGCTTTAAACTGCAAGATGTCGATATATCCGGAAGAAAGGCCACACCTCAGAAGTTCATGTGATGTGTCAGGTGGATTACCGACGTCACATCGCCACCAAATTTCACCACAGTTCTACCCAACGCCACGGTGGACGTGTTACACAAAGGAAAGATCGTCACATCTCTCGCCACTTCCTTCGACGCCTCTGCGAAGGAGGTCAAAACAGCAACGCCCTGCGTTGAAATCAGGCGGTTTCTTTGTGGGTGAGCAGGAAAGCATTTCAGACACACTGCAGCCCAGTGCCGAGATGAATAGGCCACAGGGGGCGCCTTGAACGGCATCTGTGAAACTACCGCTTCCCTTTTGGCATTAATTCCCACGTATTTCGCTGTCGAAAACGACAGTTCTCAGTGTAATGAGCAACAAAAACACGTTCCTGACAACTTTTGCAATTTCTTATCCCCCTCCCCGGACCATTCAGCCTCCTCTAAGGACATCACGGGCCTGCAAGCCCATTGACAGTGATGACACTCTTTTGGAGTGTAGCGTGACAGCAGTTATTGCTCTGGTGTACAGAGAGGACAGCTCAAAACCATTCCACGAAATCTGATGGGAATCGGGATCAGCAAATGGTCTTTATGCTTTTCCAGCCTTCCTGCTTGGGGCCCTTGTGTGGCGTGATTACGGTGAGGGGCGATGTGGGTAGGGAAGTGAGGGGGGGCGGGGGGGGGGGCAACATTGACACATGCATGAATAAAATGGCAAAGGATCCCTCTAAGAACCCCCTCCAACCCCAACCCCCCCTCCCATCCCCCATTTCTACATATACATCTGCGTCATAAAGCGCAAGCCACCTAATGATGTGTGGCGGAGGGTACTTTTTTTACCACTAACTGAGCCCTCCAACCTTGTTCCATTCCCGAATAGCTCTTAGGATGAATGATTGTAGGTAAGTCTGTATTGGATTTAATTTCTCAAATTTTCTCCTCGTAGTCACTATGCGAGACATATGTGGGGGAGGGGGAAGTAACATGCTGTACGACTCTTACTGGAAAGTGCTCTCTCGAAATTTCAATAGTAAATATCTCCGGGATGCATAACACCTCTCTTGTAACGTCTGCCAGTGGAGTTCGTTGAGCATCTCCGTATCTCCGTAACGCTCTCGTGCCGACTATACGATCCCATGACGAAACGTGCCGCTCTTCATTGGATTTTCTCCATCTCTTCTATCTCTCCTATCCCGTAGGGATTCCAGATACATGAGCAACACTCAAGAATCGGTCGAGCAAGCACCTTATAATCCACTTCCTTCTTGGATGAGTTACACTTCCTTAAGATTCTTTCTTTGAATCTGAGTGTTTCATCTGCTTTTCCCGTTATTTCTTTTGTACTGCTGTTCCACTTAAGGCCGTTCTGCATAGTTACTCTTTGATATTTTACGGCAGAGACTGTTTCCAGCGGTTTTTATCAATAGTGTAGCTACACAGCAGTGGATTTCTTTTCCTATGTATGCTCAATATGTTACATTTATTTACGTTCACGGTCAACTGCGAGAGTCTACACCATTAATCAATTTTCTGGAGGTCATTCTGCAAATTATTACTATCTCCTGGCGTTGCTACTTTGTTACAGACAACCGCGTCATGTTCGAACAGCCTTAGAGAACACCCGACACTTTCTACTAGATCATTCGTATATATTGTAAACAGTAAAGGTTTTATCACATTTCCTTTGGTACTCTGGAAATTACCTTTACATCTGTCTATTTTGTTCTGTTAAGAGCTATGTGTTGAGTTATTCAAGCGCGTCGCTTGAGACACCCCAGGTGTCGATTGCTGCGTCCGCTGACTCAGCCGCCGAGGCACCTTCTAGTGTACCGGCATGTTGGGGCCGCCCTCACCTCAGGGTGAGTGGCGGACTGCAACGCGTTCGCGTCGCTCGAGGCGGAGGGTCAATGTGGAGGCTGTCCGGCTGGCCTCGCCCGTTCGTCCTGTCAGTGGGCAGGTGGCCGCTCCTACAGCAGGGCCCGAGCAGGCACACGGGGGCACAGGCTTGCTGGTTATTGGGAGCTCCAACGTTAGGCTGGTGATGGAGCCCCTTAGGGAAATAGCGTACAGGGCTGGAAAGAAATCCAACGTGTACTCGGTTTGTCTGCTGGGGGGCCTCATCCAAGATGTGGAGGCGGCATTGCCTGCGGCTATCGAGCGTACGGGGTGCAGTCGTCTGCAAGTAGTTGATCACGTCGGCAAGAATGATGCCTGTCGCTTGGGTTCTAATGCAATCCTCAGTTCGTACAGGCGGCTGGCGGATTTGGTGAAGATCGCTGGCCTCGTACGCGGGGTGCAAGCAGAGCTCTCTATTTGCAGCATCGTTCCCAGAGTGGATAGGGGTCCTTTGGTTTGGAGCCGAGTGGAGGGTCTCAACCAGAGGCTTCGTCGACTCTGTGATGGTCTCGGCTGCAGATTTCTAGACTTGCGCTATTGGGTGGGGAATTGTAGGACGCTCCTAGATATGTCAGGGGTGCACTACACAAAGGAAGCGGCTACTCGGGTAGCAGAGTACTTGTGGCGTGCACATGGTTTTTTTTTAGGCTAGGCAGTAGTGCGAGGTGTCCTGATGAACACTCACCAATCGACGTGCAGGCAGGGGAATCAGGACGCGCTCAGTGTAAAGACACTTCAGCTATCAAGATATTAGCAGTAAATTTTCAGAATGTTTTGAACAAAGTTCCTGAATTTACTGCCCTCCAGGAAGCGTGTGGCGCGCAAATTATTCTCGGGACTGAGACCTGGCTGAACCCTGAGATAGGAAGTTCTGAAATATTTAGTGAGGGTTGGAACGTGTATCGGAAAGACAGATTAGACACCGTAGGAGGTGGTGTCTTCTTTGCAGTTGACAAAAATATTGTGTCTACTGAGGTCGAAGTAGAGTGTGATTGTGAAGTTATCTGAACACGTTTAACAGGGCTAGGGTTCAAAAGTGGCTCTGAGCACTATGGGACTTAACTTCTGAGGTCATCAGTCCCCTAGAACTTAGAACTACTTAAACCTAACTAACCTAGGGACATCACACACATTCATGCCCGAGGCAGGATTCGAACCTGCGACCGTAGTGATCGCGCGGTCCCAGACTGTAGCGCCTAGAACCGCTCGGCCACTCCGGCCGGCCAGTGCTAGGGGAAATAAAGTTAATTGAGGGGTGTTATTATCGGCCACCAGGTTCCACCGTGACAGTTGTAGAATCATTCAAAGGGAGTCTACATTCTGTATCGCAGAAGTACCCAGATCATGCTGTATTAGTTGGAGGCGACTTCAGCCTACCTAGTATAGACTGGGATGTCTATGGATTCATTACAGGTGGTACAGACAAGCCGTCGTGTGAATTCCTTTTGAACACATTATCCGAAAACTGCCTTGACCAGCTAAATCGACAGCCAACGCGTAATGGAAATATTTTAGATCTGGTAGCCACGAACAGACCAGACCTCATCGACGGTGTCAGTGTTGAGACAGGGATTAGTGATCATGATGTTGTCATTACGACTATGGTTACGAAAGTTAAAAAGTCGGTCAAGAAGGCTAGGAGAGTATTCTTACTAGAAAGAGCAGATAAGCAATTGTTAGCATCTCACTTAGTAAATGAATCGACGTCATTTACTTCCAGTACGATGGACGTGGAAGAATTATGGACAAATTTCGAACACATTGTAAATCACGCATTGGACAAGAATGTGCCGAAAAAGTGGGTTACGGACGGAAAAGACCCACCGTGGTTTAACAGCGCAATTCGGAGAATGCTCAGGAAGCAAAGGCAGTTGCACTCGCGGTACAAGAAAGATCGGGAGAATGAGGACAGGCAAAAGTTAGTAGAGATTCATGCTGCTGTAAAAAGAGAGATGCACGAAGCATTCAACCACTACCACCGTCATACCTTAGCAAAAGAACTTGCTGAAAACCAAACGAAATTCTGGTCTTACGTAAAATCGGTAAGCGGGTCGAAGGCTTCCATCCAGTCACTCACTGATCAGTCTGGCCTGGCAACGGAAGACAGCAAAACGAAAGCTGAAATTTTAAATTTAGCATTTGAGAAATCTTTCACGCGGGAGGATCGTACAAACATACCGCCGTTTGAGTCTCGTGCAGATTCCCGTATGGAGGACATGGTGATAGACATCCCTGGGGTTGTGAAGCAGCTGAATGGGTTGAAAATAAATAAATCGCCAGGTCCTGATGGGATTCCAATTCGGTTTTACGGAGAGTACTCTACTGCATTGGCTCCTTACATAGCTTGCATTTATCGCGAATCTCTTGCCGAACGTAAAGCCCCGAGCGACTGGAAAAAAGCGCAGGTGACGTCTGTATATAAGAAGGGTAGAAGGACGGATCCTCAATATTACAGACCAATATCCTTAACAACGGTTTGTTGCAGGATTCTCGAACATACTCTCAGTTCGAATATAACGAATTTCCTTGAGACAGAGAAGTTGCTGTCCATGCATCAGCACGGCTTTAGAAAGCATCGCTCCTGCGAAACGCAACTCGCCCTTTTTTCGCATGATATCTTGCGAACAATGGGTGAAGAGTATCAGACGGATGCCATATTCCTTGACTTCCGGAAAGCGTTTGACTCGTTGCCCCACTGCAGACTCCTAACTAAGGTACGAGCATATGGGATTGGTTCCCAAGTATGTGAGTGGCTCGAAGACTTCTTATGTAATAGAACCCAGTACGTGGTCCTCGATGGTGAGTGTTCATCGGAGGTGAGGGTATCATCTGGAGTGCCCCAGGGAAGTGTGGTAGGTCCGTTGTTGTTTTCTATCTACATAAATGATCTTTTGGATAGGGTGGATAGCAATGTGCGGCTGTTTGCTGATGATGCTGTGGTTTACGGGAAGGTGTCGTCTTGAGTGACTGTAGGAGGATACAAGATGACTTGGACAGAATTTGTGATTGGTGTAAAGAAGGCAGCTAACTCTAAATATAGATAAATGTAAATTAATGCAGATGAATAGGAAAAAGAATCATGTAATGTTTGAATACTCCATTAGTAGTGTAGCGCTTGACACAGTCACGTCGATTAAATATTTGGGCGTAACATTGCAGAGCGATATGAAGTGGGACAAGCATGTAATGGCAGTTGTGGGGAAGGCGGATAGTCGTCTTCGGTTCATTGGTAGAATTTTGGGAAGATGTGGTTCATCTGTAAAGGAGACCGCTTATAAAACACTAATACGACCTATTCTTGAGTACTGCTCGAGCGTTTGGGATCCCTATCAGGTCGGATTGAGGGAGGACATAGAAGCAATTCAGAAGCGGGCTGCTAGATTTGCTACTGGTAGGTTTGATCATCGCGCGAGTGTTACGGAAATGCTTCAGGAACTCGGGTCGGAGTCTCTAGAGGAAAGGAGGCGTTCTTTTTGTGAATCGCTACTGAGGAAATTTAGAGAACTAGCATTTGAGGCTGACTGCAGTAGAATTTTACTGCCGCCAACTTACATTTCGCGGAAAGACCACAAAGATAAGATGAGATTAGGGCTCGTACAGAGGCATATAGGCAGTCATTTTTCCCTCGTTCTGTTTGGGAGTGGAACAGGGAGAGAAGATGCTAGTTGTGGTACGAGGTACCCTCCGCCACGCACCGTATGGTGGATTTCGGAGGATGTATGTAGATGTAGATCTGCAAGGATGTCTTGAATACAGGTATCTAGTCTGCTCTGATACTCGATAGGCTCGTATTTTTTTTCACTGAACGGCAGTGCGGGACGGTGTCCTGAGGTCAAGGAGCACGGCGTCAGCCTGAGAGCCATTGTCTACGGTGCTGTGGCCCTCATGAAGGAAGAGAGCGAGCTGCATTTAACAGGATCTCTTTTTGTGGAATCCATGTCGATTTTTGTAGAGCGATTTTACTTCTCCAAGAACGTCATAATTCTTGAGTATAAAACATGTTTCATAATTCTATAACCGACTGACGTCAACGATATGGGTCTGTAATTGTAGGCATCTGTCCTACGGCCCTTCTTAAAACGGGAACGACCTGCGCTTTCTTCCAGTCACTAGGTACCCTTCGTTGCTCAGGCGATCTACGATAAACTACTGCTAACAAGAGAGAGACTTTTTTCACATAATCTCTGTCGAACCTCACAGGTATCTCATACTGTCCAAATATCTTTCCATTATGAGCACTGAGGTGCTTTTCTATTTCGCGTTCATTTACCTCAATATCTGACATTTCGAGGTTAGTGTGATGATTGAAAGTCGGAACTGTTCTTCGATCTTCTGCCGAATTGCTGAGACATGGCGAACATGCAGTGATGGCAACACCTTTCCTTGTATGTCACACAGTGAAGAATCGTCAAATCCCATGGATTTGTTAAGACAAGTACTAGTATGTCTCGTTGAAATGAAAGCGAGCAACATTATCATGAGAATGAGTCGGTTCAAGAAAAGGCAACTCGTATTGTTTTGTCACGAAATAGGTGAGAGAATGTCAACTGATATGATATGCGAGTTGTGGTGGCAGTCATTAAAACAAGGGCGTTTTTTGTTGAGGCGAGACTGTCGTAGCGGCGCCTTATCGGTTAGAGGGCCCGCACAACAGACAAGCAATGTGGGCTGCTGACCACTCTTCGAGTGTTCATATCAAAACATCGCCAGTGAATGTGAACATCAATAGACCTTCCGCATACACACTGCATTACTTCGAGAAAAGCCATGTGACAGAGATCGAGCAATTGGAACTAATGTGACTAAGTGTAGCACTCCGCCGCATCAGTGTTATAAGCACGCCAGCAGATTCAGACCGGCAGTGTGTACCCACAGTTACAACAGCTCCGGCCAATACCTACTCGACTCTAGCCCAGTAGAGACTGGCCGTAGTCTTCTGTAGAAATTTGTACATGTTGGGCGTAACGCCACTTTGGAATTGTGCAGCATAGTATTTTGGTTGTTATTATTTATTTTCATTGTCTTGTAACTTTCATCTGGTTTTGCCATCACTAGAATTATTGTTTCTTGTTGTCCTTGGGTTTGGAAATTAGTGCACGCCACGAAGGGGTTTTAGTTAAATAATGTGTGTTCAAACTTAAAAGTTAGTTCTTTTCTGCCGACTGCAGGACGCTGCAGTTACTGGTGACGAGGATGAAACTATCATTTTCAGTCGAAATGGCTACCTTAGGGGAATTTCTTCATTCCTTGACGGAAACTGTACAGAAGGTTCAGGCAGCACTCACAAAGTCAGAATAACGCCTTCACTCCCCAGCGTTGCAAGATGTAGCTCATAGAGTTGATTTCATCACGGGTAAATTACACACTTTGTACGTGGCTTCACCGACGCTTCCAGCTTTCGATAGGTCTATCTAACCATCGTCAAATTATGTCGGACGGTTGGAACAAGATTTACTAGCACATGGGATCCACGACGAAAAACGAAGTCGGGCTTTTTTTTTTAGCAACAGTCGAACCACAAGTGTATTGTTTAGTTGGACAATTGAACCCTGAGCAGTCACCTCGAGATCTCTCGTTTATCCATATTAATGGCTGCCTTTTTGAGTACTTTGGCGCATAAATACACGTCACCTCCGCCCGTCAGACTTTCTTTTCTTGCTGAAAGTCCACAGGTCAGACATATCGGAAATGGATTACGGCGCTCCAGGGTCTCTCCCGCGATTGCAAATTCCGGTGCGCCAACATTGCCTGCAAGCAGTCTTATGCCTCTTCGTTGATTCCCGATATGGTGGTGTTTCATGCACCATACGAGGGTCTTCGAGCTGATATTTTGAAGTTACAGGACCCGACCCTCGACACCTGTCTGCCGATCAATCGTGCGTTTGAACAGTTTCACCATCGGCATTATAGTCCCATGTTAGTTCCGCTACAGTTCACCGCCTGTCCTGTTTTAACAGTCTCTCCAGCCTACGATGTTCGACATTAGTCATAAGGGGTGGCCACCCAACCCCATGATGTCTGCACGTGGTTTCACCACGTGTTGAAGACACTCACCACAGCACTTCTCGAACTGCTGATAAGTCGTACAGGTTTTGAAATGTTCGTGCCGAGCCTCTGGGTCATCACAATCTGTCCTCGGTCCAACTCAGATCGAGCGCCTTCCCCACTCTACATTTGAGCAGCACGCTAACTGATACTACATGCACCGTGCGTGTATCTGACTAACAGTCATTTTTCGCCAGGTTTATGTCGATTGTAGGTCGATGGTCATAATGTTCTGGCTGATCAGTATATGTGGAGCTACGACTGCGTCTGTTTGGAGAGACGAATGCAGCATGTGGTGAGGAATTCGCCTTCAATATTACGATCAAACAGCAGCAGCGCAGTGCTTACCATGCGCCACCGGGGTGAACTGCAGGCGACAGTGGTGATTCGACCGAAGTACCACAGCCTCTGCTGCTCGAAACAGGACTCAGAACTGCATCTCCAAACCTTGTGAACCAAGGTTCTCGTTCAGAAAATTCGCTGAAATTTGCTTCACGGCAACAAACCGAAAACCGACAGAGTAGCCTCACACCTAACACTGAATGTATGGTGGGCCCTGCAGCTAGTACACAACACTTACACCTCTGTCTGATTACGAGTCTGACTCCAGCAGTCTGATCTCGACTACCCTCCATCTCTCCTTCGTACTCTCCCGAAACGTTTACACTCCACGTGGAGCTTCTTCAAAAAGCCCAGTTCACCAATGGCGATGTTTTTCGCCATGAGCATGTTTTTAATACCCAGTGCTGCCTCGCTCCAATAGATGGACACATCCTTTTCCATCAATCCTTTCTTTATTCTGGCATCGTACAGGGTGCCATCCGGTACAAGCCATTATGTCACAGTGAGCTCGTAAATCGAGACAGATACTGACAGAAAAAAATCACAACATCAAGAGAGACTTGTGTGACGTAAACGGAAGTTGGCAGGCGTGTTTCTGCGTCTGGAAGATGATGTCTGTTCAAATTACTCGCCAGTCGCATAAGAATGGCGCTAGTAGCGCCACTATCAGGACGCAAATCGCGTTAGCTTTAAATACACTCTATAATGATCGTGAGTGTTTGTTACCTTTGAGATTGGACAGGGTGAGTTGATCAATGCCTTTATGGCGACAAAGACTCCATTATCAACACCTCACTGACTTTGAACGAGTTCATGTAATAGGACTACGGGAAGCCGGATGTTCCTTCTGCAATACTGCAGAAAGACTTGGCAAGAATGTAGCCTCTGGAAACAACAGGCTTAAATATGTTACCTAAACAAAAGTATTCCCAAAATTTCATTACTCTGCATTAATTATTTTTGATGGTCGCGATTTTTTTCACCGTGTGCGTGGAGAATCAGGTGTGGGTGCGTACATGTTTCTCAAAACACGCAACAGTTCTTGGAACGCCTGTGCAGTGGACGTCAAGGTGTGTCTGCCCATTATGGCGAGCAAAGCAAAATGTTTTCTTTCACTAGCCGATACGGAGTTTTAAGAAAAAAAACACGAAAAAAACATTGTCAGAGGTACCTGCTAAAGCTGGTGCTTGCTCTCTCCTCTGAAGGGATCACAATTACAAGAGTCCCGGCACGTCTGCTACTGTTCCTCCCGTAGCGAGAAGTGGTGACAAAGAATCCTCGCCCGTCGCCCCTTTGTACCTGAGCTCTGTCTTCGACGATCTGTAAATTGCCGCGAAGAAACTGGCTGTCGTGACATCTACGTCGATGGGCGGCTGCCGCGCCGAACAGTGCTTTTAGCTGTCCGTGAGCAAGACAAATGTCCAACATCGGCACAGTTTGTTCACCTAAAAACGTTGCACGCAAAATTACATTACAACCAATACCGTGCCTAATCACTGTCAATCCCCTATACTGTTCACGAAATTGGTCACTGTGCCTTCTTAATGCGACAAGAGTGTTCTAACCCGCATCCAGTCCACAAGTGTGGTTGATTAAATGAAAAAGAGGCGAACCCAAAGATCTAGCCACCATGACAAAACGATGGCTACAGCAACAGCTTTTCAGGGCTCGAATATTACGAAGTCCCTGAAAACGAACACTGGAAAACCTTAGAGGTTGTCAGATGGGGATTATATGGAATCCAGTTATTGCAGCTATCGGCTCTCGGTGTAGACAGCAAATCCGGAGAAGCTCTCAGTGAGCGGCAACCAATTGGAGAGCAGTGATTTACATTTTCATCACTGATGGCGTTGCCTGTCACCAGTCAATGTGATTAGTCTCGTTATTACGATCTTGACACACGTGCGAAATGCGTGCGGGGCACTTAGAAATACACTATCCGAGAAAAGTATCCAGGCACCTTTATGTAACGCAAGACTGACCGCCAGAAGTCACGTGAGGTTGACAGGCCAACACAAGAGGAGGCGGGGAGTACCGAATTGTCAATAGAGTAGCTGCAACAGCACAATTGGTCGGTCAGGAGAGCTCAGTAACTTCGATCATGGACTAGTCATCGGATGTCACCTGAGTAACAAACCCACCAAGAACATTTCAACCATACAATGAAGGCTTTCACGACCGGATGTTTCAGCTGCAGAGAATTTCTCCGGGTTGTATGGCCGTGGTCCATGGAACTCTTCTATCCCTAACGTTTCGCCCAAGGCTACGTTGGACATCTTTGGAGGTGTTCCTGGTTGTGCCGAGTAGTCGGCAAGACATGCTAAGTAAGGAGCCAACGCCGAACAGTACTCTTTGTAAAACCGAATTGGAATTCTATTTGCAGGTGACGTGTTATTAGTTTTCTACTCCTTCAGTAGCTTCTCAAGATCAGGGATGACGATCATATCATATGATATCTTTGGTCATCTTTGGTCATCAAAAGCCATATAGCATTTAAAAGGAAATTAAAAGACTTTCTTAATGGCAACTCCTTCTACTCATTAGATGAATTTTTGGATATGGTAAGTGGGTAATTTCCCCAACCTCCACAAAAAAAATTAACTGTCATGTAACATTTTGTGTAATGTAATATCTTGTATAGACACCTTTTATTAACCTGACACGTTCCACATCATTACGAAGTGTCGTATTCGTGATCTATGGAACAAGTACTAATCTAATCTAATCTAATCTATGAGGTCATGCTGAAAAGTAACGGCCTCCCAATTTTTTGTGTGAAAACTGTTAACATTCTACATCATTATTTTTCACGTCTAGTTGTTTATTTATCAACATGCTCCTCTTACGACGAACACATTTCTACCAAATAGAGATCAATTTGTTGTTACCGTCAATGTAGAGTGTTAGACTTTGTTGTCTGAGCCACAACCTAAACTCTGCATGCACCACTTCGTTACTATTATAATGAAGTCGCCGATGGTGTTCTTTAAGTTTCGGAAACAGATGAAAATCGGGTGGGGCCAAGTCGGAACTGTATGGAGGATGATCGATGACAGACAGGGAACCCAAGGCGTCGGCTAGTTGCGGATGTCGGAGTGCTCATATATGGTCTGGCATTGTCAAGTTGAAGGAGAGAGTGCCCGATTTGTGGACGATATCTTCGAATTCGAAACTCGATTACAGCACGCTGTTTCTCACGCACCAACATAGTTAGGTTATAATCCGCCATATTACGTACTGCAGTTCGAAGCTCTCTAATAGTAGAGGTCTGCAAATATATAGACCTAAAGAGCAAAGGTGTAGAATGTTAATAACGTTTGTTTTTATTTAAAAGCTGTAAAAGTTTTCACATAAAAAATTCAGAGGCATTATTTATCAGTGCACTCTCGTGATGAGGGGAAATAGATCACACTTTTTCGGGGCGCACAGTAACTTCGTTCTTTCCAGGAACTGTTCCAGCACAGGAAATGCGCAATATTTTGCTCTCCAGCACGCTAAACTCGTCATGTTGGCACTTTGTTTCTTTGCGCTGCCCTTATTTATTGGATAGCTAATGAAAAATGCGTCACTAAGTAAACGCTTGAGAGCGTTTTGCCCATTAAAATAGTTTCGTCACGAGTATTCTAGCTGAAAATTACAAAAAGTCTCATATTTGAATTAAAGTACTTGTAAACGGAATGTATTAAAAGTCTGATTAAAAACTGTTGGATGCAGAATTATAATATTTCTTGGTTTGGACCACTTTGCACCCCAGTCTTATCCCAGGATATCCTACCTTTTTTCCCCCATTCTATCTGACCTCCTGCAAAGAAAGCCTCAGTACTATAACCTTTAGTCCCGTTAATTAACATCTTTTCACTCCATACCACACGTGATTGTTTCTCATATATCGTGAGTACCACGATTATATCATAACAGCATCAACACTGCCGTCTCTGTGCATTTTAGCTGTCATTTAAGTCGTCTCTCTGTGTTTTAAATTTCTCAGATTGTCATTTATCTTTACTTTCAAAAACAAATTATTGTCTCATATATTTTATATAACGCAACATCTGCAAAACAAGTAAACTCTTTGGCTAAATAGTGGCTTTACCTGTTGACAGCTCAGCCATTCGTTCGGAACTGAAAATTTGGAAATTTGTGGTAAGTTCTCATGGGACCAAACTGCTGAGGTCATCGGTTCCTGAGCTTACGCACTACTTAATCTAACTTAAACAAACTTACGCTAAGGACAACTCACACACATCCATGCCCGAGGGAGGACTCGGACCTCCGACGGGGTGAGACGCACGGATCCTGATGAGACGCCCTAGACCACGCGGCTACCCGCGCGGTCGGGAACTAAAATGAGAATTATAAAAAGACTATATCAATCCTCTTCGAGTCACCTGAAGAAGACTGACAACTACCCAGCTGACACATCGTGTTCGGAAGTAACCGACGCCTGTCTGCAAAACCGACAACTCACCTAGTAAGTAAAGAATGATGTGCAGTGAACAGCTGAACGATGCGTATCAGAACACTGGCAAATGGGTTCGTGCATCCTGCTGCAGCAACCGACTACAGCCGCCTCCCACGCGCGCCCTGTTGTGGCGACAAAGGCCGTGGGTGGACAGAGAGACTGCTGTCGTTGTGGTAGGGCAAAGTTTATCGTTGCACAAGCCGTACGACGTATACGTTTCACATCCGCCTCTAAGTGCCATATGGAGTGAACCGGTTTTCTTACTCCCCAGCAGACCTGGACTCCTTGTACCTGGTGCATAAAGTCACAGCTCTATCAGCATCGCATGCACGCTGGGGATCACTTAAAGCTCTGAGATAATAAAGTACTAAACGGCAGCAGAAATTTTAGGTGTTTTTCACGTCAGAAAACAGTTCGATGTAAATTATTCGGTTTATCGACGCTGAGACTACAGTCGTCAGTCCGAACACTAGATCAATGGGGACCACAATCCTAGTCTATTTTATACAAGTTTTTTACATCAGTGTAACTGCTGCTCCATACATCCATTTGAACCTGCTAAACTCAATTCAAGACTTGTCTCCCTCTAATATTTCTACACCTGCGTTACCAGATCCAGATTGTGTCCCACCAATCAATTATTTCGTTTGGCAAACTTGTATGATAAAGGTCTTGTTCTTAAATTCGATTCACTAACGCTTCATTAGTTACTCTACCCCTCTCTACATTTCATAAACCCCTACTGTCTTTTTGTCTGTACTGTTTATTAACCATATTTCACTTCCAGACAAATACTTGCAGAAAAGACTCAGCAACACTAACAATTTGTGTTCGATGATACCGTACTTAACATTTATCTTATTCAAAAAAGCTATTATTGGCGTTAACAGCCCACTTTTTATATTCTGTTAACTTCTACGGCCGTCGGTTACTGTATTGTCCATACAGGAAAATTCGTTTACTACTTTCAGCTGCTCATTCTCTTATCTAACGATTCAAAGCCTTCAGCTAGTAGTTGCGATCTCTGGCCGCCAGAGAAATAAGTCGTTTACTATCTACACGGTACAGTCACATTAATGTGACGACCGCCTGTGTGCGGCGTCAACGTGGAATAAACACTCACAGATGCCAGATGGCAGCACTTGCAGTGGAGGGTATGTGAAGCGTGTCGTGGGAGGGCGCAGAAAACAGTGCAGTCATTGTCGCAATGCGGAAACGGAGCGATTTACCTGACGTCGGAAGGACGTGATCATTGGCGTTTGGGGCAAGCGTGGAAGCATTTTACGAAGCGGCTAAGTTTTTAAACTGTTCACGCGCCGTTGTGATTAAAGTATACCGTGCATGACAAAATGGCGTCATCGAAAACCGGTGCCGAGGTGGCTGTGGTCCACCATAAGCCATACATGATAGGGGTGAACGAAGGCTGCGGAGATATGTTTGGGAGAACAGACGTGCCACTGTTGAGCAGTTAACCACCCAATGAATCAAGTGGCTACCAACAGTAGTACCCATGATTGGTTGGTTTGATGTTTAAACGGACCAAACTACGTGGTCATCGGTCCCACCCATGGCTGACTGTTGTTCATTAGCGACGAAGGCTGGACTTTTCACGGCAGTACCGTACCTATACGTCCACTGAGTAGAGACAGGTGATCTCTTCAGATGTAAGTAGGCTGTTTAGGTTTTGATGTTGGTAACGCCACGTAGCGCTCTGTATGAAAATCACTGACTGTGCTGGATGCAGTCTGTGGCTGGTTTGCATTGTTGGAATATTCTAGTGTTGGGCAGTTGGATGCGAACAGCGCGTAGCGTTGCGCAGTTGGAGGTGGACCGCCAGCTGTGGTGGATGTGGACAGAGAGATGGCGGAGTTTTGAGAGCGGATGATCTGAACGTGTGACCATCAGAGACAGTAAATTTGTAAGACTGGATGTCATGAACTGATATATATATATATATATATATATATGACTTTTGAACACTATTAAGGTAAATACATTGTTTGTTCTCTATCAAAATCTTTCATTTGCTAACTATGCCTGTCAGTAGTTAGTGCCTTCAGTAGTTAGAATCTTTTATTTAGCTGGCAGTAGTGGCGCTCGCTGTATCGCAGTAGTTCGAGTAACGAAGATTTTTGTGAGGTAAGTGATTCATGAAAGGTATTCTTTTGTAGGTATTTTTGAAAGTCAGATTGAGTTGCGCTAAAGATATTGTGTGTCAGTTTAGTGTTGATCAGAATAAGTAAAGAGCGAAATATCTGAGTACGTTCAGTTCTGCTCAGCTGTTTGAAAATCAAATAACGTAAGGGGTTTACCAGCGCAGGAATTCAATAATTTTTCTAATGGGACGTTTCAAGATGAATAAAGTTTTATGCTCCGTCGGACACATATCCGTTGACGTATACAGCGTGAAACGTCTGAAAGCAAACACTCTGTAGGCGCTATGGTCTGGGGAATGTTTTCATGGCATTCCCTGGGTGATCTCGTTATTCTGGAACGCGCAACCGATCAACACAAGCATGAATATATCCCTGTGGACCATGTCAACCCCTACATCCAGTCCCATTTTCCTCGGAACGATGTCATCTACCACCAGGACAAAGCAAGGTGTCACAGCCCGTGGTGAAAGTCCGTGATTGGTAGAGCACCAGCTTGAGTTCACCGCACAGCCCTGGACACAAAATTTTCCCAGTTAAAACTCAGTCGAGAATCTGTGGAACCATCTGGATCGGCATGGTTCCACATCCCTGTCGGTACCTTCCTAACCTGACTGACTCTCTTCCTCCACTTCCCGCAGCGGTCTACGATGCAAAAAGTGATTTTTAAGGTTTTTGACAAGTGATCACATCAATATGACTGGACAATGTGCATACACACTGTGCAAACGGCGGGAAACCTTGTACCGCTGCTAGTCATTGCCTGTCCTATTCTGCTTTCAAATGAAACGAGGGAAACAGGACGTCTTATGCTTCCGTACGAGTCCTGATTTCTATTGCCTTCGCGAGATGTTTATTGGCGGCAATAGGATCGTACTGAGGGCTGTCGCAAATGCCGGTTCTCTGAACATTCTCAATGGTGCTTCGTCAAAAGAACGTCTTCTTCCCTTCAGGGAATCGCATCAGAATTCATTTCTGTAATACTAGCGTGTTGATCTAATCTACCGGCAACAAATCCTGCAGCGCGCCTATGAACTGCTTTGTCGAGAGAGGTGGCGCAGTGGTTAGCACACTGGACTCGTATTTGGAAGGGCAACGATTCAGTTCCGCATCCTGCCATCGAGATGTAGATTTCCCGTGATTTCCCTAAATCGCTGCAGGCAAATGTTGCGATGGTTCCTTTGAAGGCAGAAAGCCGATTTCCTTCCCCATCCTTAAAGCATTCCGAGCTCTTGCTCCGCCTCTAATGACCTTCTACATCTACATCTACATCTACATCTACATCTACATCTACATGGATACTCTGCAAATCATCTTTAAGTGGCTGGCAGAGGGTTCATCGAACCACCTTCACAATTCTCTATTATCCCAATCTCGTATAGCGCGCGGAAAGAATGAACACCTATATCTTTCCGTACGAGCTCTGATTTTCCGTATATTATCGTGGTGATCGTTCATCCCTGTGTAGGTCGGAGTCAACAAAATATTTTCGCATTCGGAGGAGAAAGTTTCGTGATTGGAATTTCGTGAGAAGATTCCGTCGCAACGAAAAACGCTTCGATATCGACGGGACGTTAAAGCATAGCCTTCCTTACTTGCTTCCTTCTAAATTGCTTCGGCATCTTCCTTTAATTCGACCTGTTGGAGATCAGAGATACTGGAAGAGTATTCAAGAATGCTTCCCCTAAGTTTTCTATACGCTGTCTCCATTACGGATGAGCTACACGTTATCAGAATTCTCGCAACAAATACAAGTCGAAAATATTCGCCTTCCCTACACCCGACTTTACGAATTCGTTCCATGTCACGTCGTTTTGCAATTTTAAAATCTAGGAAGGAACGTTTAGCGTCCCGTCGGCAAAGAGGTCATTAGATTTTCAGTACATGGTCGGAATGGGGAAGGATGAAGCCGTGCCTCTTTTTCAAAGGAACCATCCAGCAATTGCCTGTTGTGGTTTAAGGATTGATCTGTCGTGTTTTTCAATGTGAACATGGTTTCTTAGCATTGCACCACTATCTCGGTCCCAGGTTACATGACGAAGCCTATGAAGTATGTGCAACTGCCTACTTTCAACAACAATTTTAGTATTTGCTTGATCTACGTTAACTATTGCCCTCCAAGAAAATTCCATAAGAAGAGTGGACGTGAAAAATTTGTAAACTAATATAGTTGATTGTCTTCAATATGACACAGTAAGAGGTATTACCAAGTGGAAAACATAGTGACCTGATACGTTTACCTACGTGCTCACTCCCTTCTCGATGAACTCAGCCGGACGGAGTTAATGTTACACACAGTCTCCTATAGTGTTCGGCTATTAATTTCTATTTGTGATACTCGTAAGACATTTTTGTTGGTGTGCAATTGCCTAATGAGCTTTTCTGTTATTAAGACTAAGAATGTGTGCTGTAAAGCAGCTTTGAGAAGAAAAAGAAGTTTGGGATTTAACGCCCCGTCGACGAAGAGCTTATTAGAGACGGAATACAAGCTAGTGTTGAGGAAGGATGGGTGGAAATAGGCATTCAGTTAAAGCAACTGAGGAGAGCCACGGGATCCTAAATCTGAATAGACGGACCGTGGTTTGAACCCTGTTCTTCCCAAATGCGAGTCCAGTGCCAATTCAGTTGGCGGACAAGTTGTAGGCTTCTTCAGCTGTTATTTGGCTGTGTCTGACATGGTTCAGTTTTGGTTCTTGATTATTTTGAATGTATAATTAGCAAATATTACCGTTGTTGAATAGTTCTTGAAATTCATTACATGGTCACTAACGTAGATTAGGAATATGAGCATAAGAGCTGCATATAAATTACTGTTCAGTCTACAAATAATGGACTTCTCCTCCCCGCTCCCTATCAGCAGATTCTTAAATCCGCAAATCTCGTGTATATACCGGATGGTTATAATTAAACTGACGGTGTTCCGAGGGCTTCAGCGTAGGCTGTATGCACCGCAGGGCGCTGAAACATGTATGTTCATTAATGGATGCGCTTGCAGAGTATGATTACGAAATAACACTTTCACTTTTTGTCACCAGGGGAAAAAGTGGCACCGTAAGCAGTCAGGATGTGAAATGTTTCCTGTTTTGACGTCAATACGCTGTTTGTCGTTTGGTTACGTCTGTTGATTATTTTTGAAATGTAACTGTTCGTGTAAAAGCTTAAGAAGGTTGAAGTTTTCCGTAGCCAACGCGATGGATATTACTAGAGACCGTGCACTGCTGGTAACATTGTTTTACCAAAGAGGCAGCAATAGCAGCGACGCATTACGGGAATATCGCGACGGAAACGACAGCGAAAAGGTCCCGTGTCAACAAAAGGCTAAAGAAAATGATCAAGTAATTTTAAGAAACAGATCCCCACTCCCATGGCAGTTGTTGATGAAGTTGCTGTAGCTATAGCCAACCGTACAGCACATGCTTCAAATTCTGCAGTCAGTGCTCGACTTGTGTCATGGGAATTGTCTATTGTCTCTTCCCTGGTCAGCCGGGGGGGGGGGGGGGGGGGGGGTTAGCCGAGCGGTCTTAGGCGCTGCAGTCATGGACTATGCGGCTGGTCCCGGCGGAGGTTCGAGTCCTCCCTCGGGCATGTGTGTGTGTGTTTGTCCTTAGGATAATTTAGGTTAAGTAGTGTGTAAGCTTAGGGACTGATGACCTTAGCAGTTAAGTCCCATAAGATTTCACACATATTGAACACTGAACTTCCCTGGTCAACAGTTCAAAAGATTTTGCGGTGCATTTTACACTGGTATCACTACAAGATTCATAAAGTGCACTAAATGAAGCCTCAAGATAGAATAAAACGCCAAGACTTTACCTTTCGTTTTTCAGCACCCATGAAAATGGATGACATGTGGCCAGGGAATATCGTTTGGACGGACGAGGCACATTTTACTCTGCACTATACCGTGAATGTACAGAACAGTCGCTTATGGGGCTCTACTCCGCCACGGCGTGAGCAGGAACATGAACTACACTCAGCTTAGGTGACTGTGTGATGTGGTTTCACAGGCTCCTTCATTCTCGATCCGTTTTTCTTCGAGGAGATGACACCGCATCGGTCTGTTAGGTGTACAGTGCCATCTACACATTATAAGGACCGCCTTGTGCAATACATGATTCCACATTTGCAAAAACGCAGAAGCCTTCGTTAATGACCGCATCATCTCTAATCAATTTCAAGATGTGTGGTCTAGATCCGTCGACCTAAATCCACGTGACTTCTGGTTATGGGGATATCTGAAAGACCGTGTCTACCAGGGATGTATGAGGAGTCTTCCTGATCTGAAGGATAGCGCATGATGACATATCGCTTTGATTAAACCGGATAGGCTGCGAGCGGCTGTCGACCACACCATGTCAAGGATGCACTAAATTGGTGAGTTGGGAGACGATATTGAATACAGGTTGTCGCTTGTGACCATACCAAGAAAAAACGTGCCAGAACCACCGTTATAATGTATTTGACCATTCCTCCCATTCCCTGCACCCACACCATACTGATTTTTTACAGCATCATCTTTTCACCTGGTGGCAGAAAGTGGAACTATTATTTTTGTCAGCATACTCCCATAGCGCACTGATTAATGAGCACACCTACAATGTTTCAGCGTCCTGCGATGTATACAGCCCAGGCTGCAGCACTCGGAATACGATCAGTTTAATTATAACCACCCAGTACTTAGCTTGTGATAGCGGATTGTTTACAGCACCAGGTCCAAGGTCTTTGACTTTTGTTTTTCAACTTTACAAATAAGAGACAAAAACTTAGTGTTGTGTTTTTTGTTATTGTTTGGTACAAAAAATATAACAAGAGTGTGATATACTGAAATATATCACTGCATCAGTGGTGCCTCCTTCACACTAGGCATGAACTTGAAAACATTCACAACTGTAGCTGTCCAAGTGAATCTTTGCTATATCTGTAGATATCATGTCAAGCCTCTCACCACAACTGCCCAGCTGAGGCTGCTTTGTTTATTTCAGTGGTTTGTAATGTTACTCCCATGACGCCAACAGTCCCTACATCAGGAATAAAATTAAGTTTCCTACAGTTTACGATTACGCTGATGGCTATAATCATGAGGCTAATTCAATGCATCCAATCAATATTCCGGGACCCTCAAAGATTGCTATCTCTGTTTGCATGCAAATCGTCGTTACAATATAGTGTCTGAACTGCGATGAAAGGGAGTGAAATGGTTAAAACATACAAAAACAAAAATCACCAAAACTGTCAAAATAAAGTAAAAAAGAATGTAATTGTGATGTAAATCAAATTCCGTTTGATCAGAGAATTACAAGACTGAAACTAGGTTTCCTCCAGACAAATTTTTACAATGTTATCAATGTATCTTTATTGATATCTTAAATATTCAGAACATCTTTAACTGCACTGGGCAGCGCAAGTGCTCATTGCCATTATCACACCACTTGAAATAATCAGTTAGTGAAGCATTTCGCTTTCATACCTGTCTACTCATATGACCCCTCAGTCACCAACACTATTACCAAAAGACTCATTCTTCTGGAGCGTTGCGGCGAAAGGCTATGTGACACCTGGGGCATCTTCTTCTCAAAGTGCTCCATGCTGGCACGTATAAATATCATCCAGCCTACAAGTGGCACTAAATCGGCAATTGCTTTGGAGTGGACTACTGCTGTGAATGGCTCTGAGCACTATGGGACTTAACATCTATGGTCATCAGTCCTACTGCTGTGAAGCTGAGGAGACATTATCATACACCGGCTATCCTCTGGAGACCCTATCTCCGTTCGCTATCCAAGGGGCCATCGGGCTCGGGGATCTAGCTTCATCACCAGTTGTCTGAAGGCTGAACTGTAAGCTTCCCATCCGCTGAACTGTTCAACCCCTACCACTGTCAAGTTCTGCCAGGTAGACGTCGAGCCGGGGGTTTGCTCTGTGGATCACATACTCGCCACCAGGCCTCCAACCTGGCTTGCTACCAGCATAGCAGTGCCTCACCAACTGAACAGCAGCTGCCGCAGCTCTGCAGCAGGCCTGGAATGCCCGCCGTGCAAAATCGCTCCACTCCTGGTCTGCACTGAGCATAGGATAGACCTCTGATGATGATGTATCACTGCTGAGGACCATGGTTGGTTGTTTGGTTGATCTGGGGGGAGTGGATCAAACAGCGAGGTCATCGGTCCCATTGGATTAGGGAGGAAATCGGCCGTGCCCTTTGAAAGGAACCATCTCAACATTTGCCTAAAGCTATTTAGGGAAATCATGGAAAACCTAAGTCAGGACGGCCGGACGCGGGTTGGCACAATACCTTTGTTGTAGACTGGATCAAATAAATAAATCAACTGATACCAGGCTGAACTTGACTAGATTTGCCCTCACCAGCGCACTGGAGAACTACGAGACTGTACATTAGATTTCTGAAAAGGTAGTGTGCCCTACAGTGGATGTCTGACATCAACATAGAGTAACAACGGAAGATCCAGGAGCAGCAGTTTGGTGTTAAAGTTCAACAGAAAAGTGCAACTAAGCGCCAATCATAAACACTTTATAGGGTTGTAGGATTGTTTGTTTTGGCTCCTGGCAGTAATAGATTAGCATCAAATAAGAGAGAAGAAGGTACAGACTCAGGAAGCAATCCTCCTCTTAGCTAGGAAATTGAAGAAGTTGTGGGAGGAGAGAAGGGAACTGTTCACTCCTAGTGTGTCCCTAGCTGTTCTAGATGCTAGCACTGCCACATTAGGTACTCCTTTTTCTGGTAAATCGGGGGAGGATGTTTTGACTTTCATGGACAACCTATACACGGCTGCGAAATTAGTGGGATGAAACAATGAGCAGTTGTTGAGCATGACTCACCTAAGATTAACAGGAGATACAAGACCATATGTTACGCATCATGAAAAGCTTAAGAATGTGTATTCACTCCATGATTTGCAAGAGGGTTTATTGGAGCACTGTCGAAGGAAGAATACTACTAGGTACTATTGGGTACAGTTTAATGGTATGTCGGGGGAAATACATACATAATTTTGTGGACAGAATTAGGAGATTAAATATTAATATCCACGAGGTTACAGACAACGAACACATTAATAAAGGTATTCTTCTGGAAGACGAGCAAAGATTATTTGACTCCTTCTTTGGGGAGTTTCTGGCTGAAGTTTCCCATCAGGCTACAGGCAGAATTTCTGTAGTCATTAAATGAAGCTGTGGCAACTGCAATGGCTCTGGCCAGACCAGATATACAGAGAGGGGAGTGGTCTTTAATACTGAAGTCACGTGTTATCAGTGTGGTCAGCCTGGTCACATTCGGTGCAATTGCAGGAAACGTTAGTGTGAGAAGTGTAAACAGGTTGGACTTTCGAAGTGGGAGTTTCCACAGGCACGTGGTAGATGGATGTAGGATGGAATTCGCACTCTGACGCTAAACAGTAGCAGGGACGTTACTACCACTGTGTGTTGTTCCTAGCAACCTTAGAACAAGAGACCCATCCATTTGCGGAATCAGTCGTGGATTATGGTTGAGTGGTGTTGTAGGAAGAAGAGAACGTAAGTTCTAGCTGTATGCAGGGTCGCAGGTACGTGTAGCAAACAAGACGTACTTGGGGTAAGAAATTTTGACCCGCCTTGTACACTGAATGGCCTGTGTGGTAGTGACTTCTGGGTTCTTGTTCAAGTTCACAGCAGCAACAGTGTCATACTTGGACTGGATATTCTGAGTAAACGTGACACTGAAGACGATCTAGAATGGCGAACGGTAGAGCAGGATGGTACATTGTTTGATTTAAGTCTTACTGCAGAGAATACCACACTGTCACAAGGCACGAACCTAGGTAAAGGGAAGCCACCTAAACGGCGTGCATCAGTCCTTAAAATCGACTCACAGGATTAAATGCTGGAAAGTGCAGGGAATATATCCTCAGTAGTCGTAGGAGATGATCTGCCAGTCAGCACTTGGTGTGTAGCGAAATCTTCAGTGGAGGTTGAAGAACCGCACAAGGTGCAGTGTTTTGTGAGCCATGATGTATCATATGTGAATGAGGTGGGTGTGAACCGCGTAGTTCCTCTCAGTGTGGATAGTTTTGGTTTATTAGAGGTCGAACTATCATGACGTGTACTGATAGACGACCTATGGTACTGGAGGAGGAAAATCTGGATAGGAACTGGAGTATAGAGTATTTTGAGCTGGAACAATCTGTAAATTTAGCTGCACTACGGCAGGAATTATCACTTTTACAGGAAAGTGATGGGGAGGAAATAGAAAAATGTTAAAAGAATATGCAGAGTTGTTTAACCCTCCCTGACCATTGAGAGAAAATCTGATAACTCTGCATAGGAATCCCACTGGAAATCAATTTCTGATGTACAAGAAACCAGTAATGGAAGAATTCATAAAACAGCACCTCTGTGATGGGATTGTTCAAGAAAGTACTGGCCTTGGGAGTAAGGAATGTCAGTTTCTTCATGACTGTCGGTATTTAAATCATTTAAATCGGTAATTTTAAAGGGTTTGTTGCCATATTCCGGCTAGAATCTATATACCCGCTAAGGTCAAAATAAACCAATCTCTCGTGTCCAATTCAACCGTTTCTTGTCTTACTGGCATCCACACTTGACCAACATGGTAGTCAGAATATGCACAAGAAATGAAAAAAATCTTTATGATAAATAGAAACCTCTCTCTCTCTGCTCACGACACCGAACAGATAAACGACATCGTATGAAGTTATGAAAAGAGGCAGAATATTAAATGAGTCGCATGAATCTTTGAAAACATGCTGTTACTGAACCGGTATTTCACTATAGACCTTTCACTACGTATAAGTTGCCTTTATGCAGGAAGATAAAATTATGTCAAGACAAGAAACACAATACATTATTATGCCTGATACGATGTAGGAAACCCAATGACACTCAAAACAGCTTCCAGTCCTCCCAGAATAGACAGATACAGGTCCTTAATGGTATTCAAGGGAATCTTATGCCATTCTTCTTATAAAAAGACGAAGATGGACGCAGGTAGCAATCCCGCACCCTTTTCTCCGAAGCAGCCCACAAAGATCAGGTGACTGTGGTGACCAGGTGAAATGTTACAGTTTATCGCCGTGCTCACAAAACGAGCCCTAGAGGATGCGAACTGTCGTTTTGGAACGCAGCATCACCATTGGGGACTAAACATTGTATGATGGGATGGACCTGATCAGCGAAAATGGTCACATAATCCTTGGCTGTGATGCGGCCTTGCAGAATAACCGTGGGTCCCATGGAGTACCACGATATCTCTACCCAAATCATCACGTAACCCCATCCATATATCAATAATTGGACGTAAACTCGGCCACAAGTTGGAAACAGTGTCCTACAACACTCATCTGACCAAATGACTTTCTTTCATGGTTTGTGCATATCGTTTTCCTGATACGGGCATTTGCGTCGCCGATGAGTGGCTTTGATATTCTAGCTCCACCTGTAATTGCCTGATTGCTGAGCCCCCATCGTGCTGCCGCGGTGCTAACAGGGTTCGCAAGTACTACATCCGGTTCTGCAGTGATTTTTAAAGCTGTCGTTTTCTTATTTTTCGTAAATAACCTCCTTAACGATCATAAGTCAAATTCAGTCAACAACTACTTTCGTCCTCGTTGTGACTAGCAGATGTTTTGTCTATTTTTTTTTCTGTCGGCGAAGTGAACGTGCCATAGGGTCCCTTTTGAAACACCATAAACGTCGGCTGCCATGGTTAAACAAGCATTCACGACACGAGAACCAACCATTTTCCCATGTTCGAATTGACTTAGCTCTGACGTAATGAACTGATGGCTGCACACAACACTGTTCTGAGCACAACTGATACTTTTAAGACGTACTGAGGACATTCCAAGGGTGCCGTTCGGGGTAAAATACAACGGCGCCACCGGCAGATTCGGCTAACATCTGCTTTTATGTTCAAGCGTGCATTTCTCGCGGCGTTTCCATACTTTTGTCCAAGACAAGTTGTAGTCACGTAAAATAGAACTAATATTTTAAAAACAGAGTATGTAACATACTCTCATCGTAAATCATTTCCGGTAAACGAGGACGATGATGAAGATATTGCACCTATTCGTTTTCGGAATAGCAGAGCTGGTCATTGTGGAGGAGGAAGGTCGTGAAACGAGCGGTGTGTGTAGCGAATTGATGATCGCCGGTTCCAGCACAGCACAGCAGTGACCTGGATGCGGCACCCCATGGAGCTGACAGCTGGACAGCCAAGGTGAGCCCCCCGTCGCATTTCCCGTGACTCGCCGCTTAGTTTGTTCACTACAAGGTCCTGCCGCTGTTATCCGAATCTCTCCGTCTGTAAAAGCCTGGCGCAACAAGACGACTCCTCCTCCTTCTATCCTGCCGTGTTTTTCCAAGCCTTGTTGCCACGATGTCCGCAACGTCCAACATGGAGCTTAACTTACTTCGGTTCAGCAATGGTAGCTGTTGATACTATGTAAGATAGGGTGTTAGGTTTAGTTAAAAATTTTCTTGCGTTATTATTCTATTTCCTTTCAGTTTGTTTCTGCGTCTCTGGTTACATTGACCTCGACAGAATCTTATCGAAGCAAATGTTAGTCATCTTCTTGCACATTTATCTGTTTGGAGCTACATAGATGGTACTGAACTGGTACCAGGTAGACATGTGACTACCGCTGACTTAAGTTACGTCAGTGCCAGTCTGCAGCATGGAATCCGCGAGGTAGGTTGGCTCGATGTAGATACGTGACACAATATCAGAAAGGAGCTATCGTTTTGGATATGCCCATGACCACACGTGAATGAGGTTGCCAGATTTATTGGTGTATCTACACGGGCTATCCAAGATGATTACAAGGAATGGTGTACCATTCGCAGCATAATGAAGAGTCAAAGAAACTGGAACACTTGCCTAATATCGTGTAGGGCACCCGCGAGCACGCAGAAGAGCCGCAACACGATGTGTCATGTCTGAAGTAGTGCTGGAGGGAGTTGATACCATGAATCCTGAAGGGATGTCCATAAATCGGTAAGAGTACGATGGCGTCGAGATCTCTACTGAACAGCACGCTGCACAGTATAACGGATATGCTCAATAATGTTCATTTCTGGGGAGATGCGTGGCCAACGGAAGTGTTGCGACTCAGAAGAGTGTTCCTGGAACCACTCTGTAGAAATTCTGGACTTGTGGGGTGTCGCATTGTCCTGCTGGAATTGCCTGAATGGATGCAGGTGATCAGAGAGGACGCTTACGCACGTGTCACCTGCCAGAGTCGTATCTAGACGTATCAGGGGTTCCATATTACTCCAACTGGACACGCCCCACACCATTACAGAGCCTCCGCTAGCTTGGATAGTCCCCTGCTGACATGAAGGGTCCACGGATTCATGAGGTTGTCTCCACACCCGTAAACGTCCGCCCGCTCGATTCAATTTGAAACGAGACTCATCCTACCAGGCAACATGTTTCCAATCAGCAACAGACCAGTGTCGGTGCTGACGGGCCCAGGCGAGGCGTAAAGCTTTGTGCCGCGCAGTCATCAAGGATACACGAATGGTTCTTCGGCTCCGACAGCCCATATCGATGATGTTTCGTTGAACGTTTCGCGCTCTGACACTTATTGATGGCCTATCATTGAAATCTGCAGCAATTTGCGGAATGGTTGCACTTGTATCACGTTGAACCATTGTATTCAGTGTCGTTGGTCCCGCTCTAGCAGGATCTTTTTCCGGCCGCAGCGACGCTGGATATTTGATATTTTACCGGATTTATGATATTCACGGTACACTCGTGAAATGGTCGTACGGGAAAATCCCCATTTCATCGCTACCTCGGAGATGCTGTGTCCCATCGCTCGTGCGCCCTATGAAACCATGTTCAAACTCTTGATAAACTGCCATTGTAGCAATAGTAAACGATCTAACAACTGCGCCACACATTTGTTATCTTATATAGGCGTTGCCGACCGAGCGCCGTATACTGCCTGTTTACATAGATCTGTATTTGAATGCGCATCCTATACATGTTTCTTTCGCGCTTTAGTGTGAATAACGCGGCTTAAGAACAATGCTCCTGAAGGTCATACGGGAATGGGAAAGTGAGCTTAGAAAACGTGGCCTATGGAAACCAGTGAAGATTGGAAGGAAAACTGAAGTCACGTGCCTAGCCTTTGCTGATGACCTTGCAATTTTGACAGACAATGAACAAAATGCAATAAATCAAATAGAAATACTCAAGGAATGCGCCGAGAAGGTTGGCTTCCAAATTTCTTTTGAGAAAACGGAATTTATGTGTTCACTCTTAAACACACACAATCTGACCACAAAATATGGACTGATAAACAGAGTTCCACTTTTTAAATACCCGGGGGAAATTTTGGAACCCAGTGGACTAGAAAAAAATCTCAACAAACTCGAGCACAGAAACTAAAGAGAGACTAAGGTCGGACACACCACTTTATAACAGAAAGTGCATGTCCAAGCATGCAAAAATCAGGCACTACAGCACAGTCATTAAACCCGAGGTGCTGTACGCAGCAGAAACCTTGTCACTCCATAACAAGATGCTACTACAAAATCTACAAAATGAAGAACGAAAGATCATTAGGAAAATACTTGGACCACGAAAAACTGAAGCTGGATATAGACCGAAAACCAACAAAACTTCAGAGGAAATTTCAAATATTGCAGCTGACATTAGAAAAAGACGCCTTAAATTCTGTGAACAGACACACAGACATTCTGAATGTAGACTCACACGCCAGGTACTCACAGCCACTGAAAACCTTAAAGCTATGACATGGGCCGAACAAGTACGAAGAGACCATTCAGGACACTGCAGACCGTAACATCTACAGAAAAAAAAAAGATCGGTACAAACTGGACGGATGAAAAAAAGAAAGCTATGAGCGAGAAAGTGAAGGTCTCATGGAAAAACCGCAGGAAGAACATGATCCACAAAGGGTATACTAAGTGTATAATAATATATTAGTACACCTGAAGATGACGTTGATTTTGATCCGATGACGGCGTGTGCCACCCTGGGGAATAGTAGGTGTACTGGTAATGGTTTCAACGTCGCCTGCTAACAGATAGTGCCATAGGGACCAGAGCGCCATCTATGTCTATCACTTAATAGGGAATGCTCACAGCCAGAAAGTTCAGAGAGGTACAAACGTGTGAAGTGTGAAGTAAGCAGGCAACCATGCCACGGAGAGGAACTCGTGCTTCCTACGGCCAACTGAGCGAGTTTGAAAGGAGTCAAATTACAGCCTTCCGAATAGCAGTATGGTCCTTTCGGAGAATTGCTACACAAGTTGGAAGTGTTGCGTCTGAGGGTGCGATAAGCTACAACTCTGGTTCACCTTTCGTGTTTTTGGAGAGAACACTAACCACCGCTCGGTACGTGTAGAATGTCGTTAGACCCGTCCTTTCCGTTCTAGCAACAGCAAGGTGAAGTGTTGTTCCAACAGGATAATGCACGCCCATACAATGCCCTTGAAACTCAATGTTCTCTGTAACATGTGCAGCAACCCCCTGACCAGCACGATATCCGGACCTGTCTCCAGTCAAGCACGTGTGGGACGAGAAGTGACTCGTGCGATTTGTCAATCAACAACTCTAACTGTATGAACAGGTCGAGCAGGTGTAGCATAACGTATCCCAGGACAGTATTCGCCCTCTGTACGATCGGCTAGATGCCACAGTCAGCGCCTGCATTGCAGACTTTGTACTTCAACAGCAGTGAGACTAAAGAGGACCATACAAGAGAGCTTGTACCACAGCACATAGAAGCCTAAGTTAAGTAGCTCTTTGTTTATGAATAAAGAACCCAGTTAATAATTGTGTGTAGTTTGTGTTCTAGAAAGAGGATACCGGCCACCGATCAACACCCTCTCGTTGTTTCCCTTGGTACAGCTGCACAGATACAACGAGACGACATAAAAGCTGGTAACGAGGATTCGACCATATTTACCCAGTAGAATAGGGCTTTGTGGGAGAGATCTTCCATAGCGTACAGACACAGTAGACAGGCTTCTAAGAAAACGGAGACCACTGCATAAAAACAAAGCATAGGGTTGTAGAAAGAGAGAAGCTTAATGACATGCGTTTGGCAATAAATAGAGGAATTTGTGAAGCCTTCAGTGACTGCCACAGCAGAATATTGTAGAAAGATATTCATAAAACCAAAAGAAATTCTCGTTGTATTTAAAAGCTGTTAGTGGCACCAAACTTCGTGTCCACTTACTTAGAGGCAAGACAGGAACTGAAACTGAGAGTACCAAGGCAAAAGTAGAAATGCTTAACTCTGTTTTCAAGTGGTTCTTACAAAGGAAAACCCTGGAGTATTGCACCAATTTAATTCTTATACCAATGAAAAGATGAGTGAAACTCATATTAGTGCCAGCAGCTTTGAGAAACAACTGAAATACTTAAAACTGAAGAAAGCCCCAGGGCCCGATGGCATCTCTGCCAGGTTCTATATACAATTTGTGCTTGAGTTAGCCCCTTTGTTAACTACAATATATCGTGGATCCCTAGAACTAAAAACCGAGTCGAGCAGCTGAAAGAAAGCACAGTTCGCAGTGTTTACAAGAAGGATAGCAGAAGAACAGCAGGAATAGCAGAAGAAATCCACAAAACTACCGTCCAATATTCTTGTCATTTCACTTGTTGTAAAATCTTAGAACATATTCTGACTCAAACAAAATGAGGTATCTAGAACCGAACAACCTCATCCATGCCAACCAGCATTGCTTTCGAAAACATAGAGCATGTGAAACCCATCTCTCACTTCTCTTACATCAAATTCTGAAAGTCATGGATCAACGCAATCAGGTAGACGTAGCATTTCTCGGTTTCTGGGAAGCATTTGACTCAGTACCACAACTGTGCTTATTACCACAAGTACGGTATCATAGTGTCTTATGAATATAATCTCAGTGAGGTACAGCTGAAATCGATGAACTCAGACAAATATCTGGATGTAGATGAAATGGAACAATCACATAAGCTCATCAGATAAGCTCAGTTGTTGGCAAAGCAGGTAGCAGACTTCAGTTTATTGGTAAGGTACTAGGGGAAATATCAATCTACAATTGTCATTCGTACAACCAACCCATCCTAGAATATTGCTTAAGTGTGTGGGACCCGTACCAAACGGGACTTAATAGGGGATACCGAACATAAACAGAAAAGGGCAGCAGGAGTGGTCAGAGGTGTGTTTGACCCCTGGAGAGTGTCACAAAGATGTTCAATGGCAGACTCTTGAAGATAGACGGAGACTATCCCGAGAAAGCCTACTTACAATGTTCCAAGGACTGCCTTTAAATGATGACTGTAGGAATATATTACAAACCCCTACACATCGCTCCCAGAGGGGTCGTGAGGACATGATTACACTAGATACAGCACGCACACAGGCATTTAAACATGCATCTTACCGCACTCCCTGCATGAATGGAATGGGAGAAAGCCCTAATAACTAGTACAGTAGGATGTACCTCTGCCATGTGCTTTACAGTGGTTTGCAGAGTATAGGTGTAGGTGTAGTCATTACTGGGGTAGTGAAATATCTTCTCCGTGTGTGAAAGGTCATTTAGTGGGCAGACTTAAATTTGTTATGTGGGCTATTCTTCAAACCACGAAATAGTTCTTGTGTTCGATGAAAGTTTAAGGCAAGGGTGATGACCTTGGGCAACCGCAGGATTTTATTCTGGGGGGGAGAGAGGGGGGGGGGAGGAGGGGGAAAAACTGACGCCTAAGTTGGCCACAATTTATAGTACGTTTAGTATGTTCAAATTATGAACAGACAGACTTCAGAGAGGGAGAGTGCATGTAAGATTTATGTACTTCTTTCTCTCGTGCGAAAAAACTTACGTTTCTATGTTCGTTCACGGAGAATCATTGTATACAAAATTGAATTCTTTTTGTGGATCTGTGAACATTTTGGGTGCGTCGTAAGTGTTAATGCCCAATGCTTGTCTTTTGGGGGGTTATTTTTGGATTTGTAGTACGTTCAGTTTGCACATATTGAACATTTGTCGCCACAGGGTAGAGCCTTTGTGAATTGGGAGTAGATCTATCAACAAAAGTGCTGATTCAAAGTTTTTGAGAAAATTGTGTATATTCTACAGCTCAATTTGTGTTCAAGCGATGATCAATTAGAGCTGTAAAGATTGTGTACAGAACAGCTGCTTTCAGACCGTTCTTTTCTTAGAGTGAAGCCAGAATATTTTTGTGAATGTATTAGTACCCTGCATACTTTGTTTTCTGGTATTGATCAAGATGTTAGTGTTGCCTGAATCACACAAGATAAGATCAATGTTACTGAATGTTCCTCTGTGATGGATATGTCAGATTTTTTGAATATTCTTCAGTTCCATTCTACAACATTTTCAGATGCTTGTTCTACCATTAAACATTTTGAGTATGCCTTTCGTATGAAAGATTACAAGCCATATTTTTTTCCATTGCATTAATTCACAGGGGAAAGGATGAAGCAGAAATCAAGACAAGGCAACAGCGAAGTGTCACAGAACCCGCTGTCAATTCTTATAATAGTCCTCTTTCTGTTGTACCAGAGAAGCATAATTCTATTCGGCTTGTATTGAATTCATGACAAAAGGAGCAACATTTCAAAACACATGTCTCGGAAAGTAAAATATTTAAGAGAAGGAATAAAAGTGTAGCAAAAAGAATTTTATAATTTTTTTTGAATTTTTCACAAAATACCCGGTAGGGCTGTTGATAGGTCTGTTTATTAAAATGTAATTTTTTCCTACTTTCAAGATATGCGGATTTTTGTGATGGACTAAATGCAGTTTGTTGTGTTCCACTGGACAATTCTCTTCTCATTCGTCTTCTCGTTCCATGATTCCTTTCCTCTCTAATAGACATACATTCACTCTCTAGTACACTCTACATCTTAACAAAACAAAGTTTTCACATCTGACTTCTGTATTTCTAATACTCATAACGGAAAAAATGTGCATAACAATGCTGTAATAATGAAAACGAATACTACTTGATCGTTGTTGGTCAATTAAAAGTTTTCACATGTGGTCACGAGTATTACATTCTAGCCACCATTGCTTAATGAAACAAAACAGTATAAATTGACGGGGGCATGTAGTTTGATTCATTCACATTAGAGAACAAAATGCTATTTTTTGCATTGCCTACTTTTAAAGCTCTGCTTGAAGATTCTGAAACGCGTTTTGAAGGGGTCTGACTGAAGAAGTGTGTAGAATGGGTCAGAAAATACATGATTTCATATCAAACTCAATTTTATTCACCAGTGAACACTATTCGTTTCGAGAAAGCTACAGACTTTTGAATTTTGACGTGCTATTGCAACGTTTTCATGGTGTTAACATTTATCCTCAGTAAACTCCTGTGAAAGTTATTGGAAAATAAGGAACATCCATTATTTCACTGTGTACTGCTTTTCTTTCTTTTGGAAATGGTTATCAATTTCATAAGCTTCCTTTTGGTTGGAATGTGTGTTCTGCTGTTGTTATTCAAAGTTTAAATAGTGTTTTATCTGATGATTTGAAAAAGAAAGTTACTTAATGTGAATAACATATCTATAAGAGAAAAGCCCTGACCAGAGCATAACAGAAGAGCAGATAAGTAGCTACATGTTTTCAGAGAACGTATGGATTGTAATTTGGATAAGTCAGAGTTTGGTAAACACAGTATTAAATTTTTGTGACATTACGTATTGGCTGCTGGAAATCGAACAGATTCGGTTGAATTACTGCCGCTTATAGAATTTCCAGTGTCCAGAACTAAATGTCTAGTACTAGCATTTCTCAATCTGGTTTATTAATTTAAACATTATTGCAACACTCAAACTATATGCACTGGCTGGAAAGAGAACGCCGTGGAGCTGGTATGCAGAAGCCGGAGATGAGTTTAAAAATACTAAAGATGCGCTGCTTGCTGCTCCTCTCCTTTCTCATCCTGATTGAGATAAGTAATTTTATTTAGCTCAAAAACTGATCTTGGTATAGGCCAAGAGGTGTTCTAAGATTAGAGGAAGATGGTATTACGTTTTGTACCAGTTTAATTCGCTCACATTAATTTATCAATTTTTTTTACATTTCCTTATGCTAACAAAAGCTATGGCATTCCACACAAAATGTTTAATGCAATTTTGTGTAAGTCTCTATTTTCATATATTTGCGTAATGTGAAAGAAATCTAATGAGATTAGGTTGAGATATGTGACTATTTTGATAAACACTTCGTGAATTCGGACCTGGCCAAGCAATTCGGAAAGGAGCACTACGGTGAAGCCTTGTGTCGCCCATAATGAGAATTTTCTGTGAAAGCAGAGAGGAGAGAATATTATTGAGGACAGAAATATTTATTGCACAAATGAGTCACGAAGGTGTACACTGATCGTCGTGCTTTTCAATGCTTAACGTCTGTTGACACATGTACGACTAGCTCTCTGGGCCTGTATTTGTCTGAATTTCGTTTTGTTGTTATTCACGTACCTGGAAAAGCTGATGCTGTTGTCAACTCTTTTTCAAGGTTTCCTGTATGATTAGTGAGAGGTACAGGCGAAGATTCTCAAGAACACAATGTCAATATATTGTACATGACACAGGTAATTTTCGAGATTTTTGCTACAGTGTCTCTTGCTGACATTGGACGTGAGCAGACTAAGGATCGTGTTATACGAGAAGCGAAACAATATTGAATAGACAAAGAAAATGTAGCCATGCGACCGCGTTATTTATTGAGAAATGGGATTTTATTCACGCGTAGTGATCATCGACATTTTCGTTGGGTAGTCTACATCCTTGAAGAACTGATAAACACTCATTCGGAGCAACTCGACTGAGATAACCTCATTTGGCTTTCACATATGTTTTCGCAGGTTACGTGAAATCTGCTACTTCATTCAAATGGAGAGACAGATTGGAAATGCGCTCTCCTCATAAGCCATATCAAAAGACCAAGCCACCCACAATATCGCATCACACCCCTTTATTTCCAGTTATTTCAGTGAAACTGACTTGAATCTTTAGGTGCGTCACTTATGGACCGCCTGTCGATTTCGTTTCATTTTCGTAGCAACTGAGTTGACATGCAACCTTTATCACGATTCCAACTACAACTGCCATTTATATCACGAATGCATTCTTGCAGCATTTCCTCCATCAGGCTGGACATTTGGACAAGATAATCTCCGGCAGGAAAGAAATCACGAAGAAAATTGTATTACAACCATTTAATCAATTTTCAGAATACCATCAACGGAATTCCGACTGATTCAACCACTTTTCCACTTGTCCTAGTTTTCAATAATCGTCCACAGTCGGTTGTGTCGATGTTGATGGAATGCCACCAGCGTCATCGAGAGGTAGTGCAATTAGCACTTGGCAGTATCAAGAAACGAGCAGAAAGAGACAGGTAGCATGTGAAGTGCAGCAAAAGAATCTGTAGGTTGGGGATGAAGTGTTAAAGAGATCTCATAGCCTTTCAAGAAGGTTATATGGAAATTTTTAAGGTCTATGTGGGACTCCAGATAACGTATCCTGAAGCTATTGAGGCAGAGGCAATGATGAAAGACGTGAGGTCCTCACCTATCTATACATTAGGTGACGTGTTGGTGATGAAGAGTGAGCTTGTATGAGAACGATGAGAGACTTCACAACAGAAGCACCTATCTGCATTTTTGCATACTTTTTCAGGGGTACCAGTATTTTTTATAACTTTTTGTACGGTATTTTTTGGCGATCATATTGAGCTACAATTTATTGTAACCTTAATAGGAATTTGGACCAAGATATGATTATGTTACTATCTTTCTGTAATATCTTTCCGTGCAGGTTGTAGACCTTAGAGTAATTACAATGAGAGAACAGTAACACATTACGTTGTGTTACTGTTCGAGACGTGTTTATCTTTTGTCAAGATGTGATTTTTTTCTCTGTTTAACCACTAATTAAATTTTGTAAATTTCTATTCAGTATCGTAAGAAAGGATGAGAGACTTCAAACTTAAACCTTAATGATTTTTTGTGTCATTGTCTATTCCCTTTTGTAGGTGCGAATATCATATGTTTGGCAAATTCCTTGTTCTTATGTGTATACATGAATACGTGCATATTCTGATGCAACTCCGTCATACATAGTGACAGACAAGATCTCTTAGGATTTAGACTGATCCTGTAGAGGCGAAGAAAGTAGTGGCGCTGTAGTAAAGTAGCCGGCCAGAGTGGCCGTGCGGTTCTAGGCGCTACAGTCTGGAACCGCGAGAGCGCTACGGTCACAGGTTCGAATCCTGCCTCGGGCATGGATGTGTGTGTTGTCCTTAGGTTAGTTGGGCTTAAGTAGTTCTAAGTTCTAGGGGACTGATGACCTCAGAAGTTGAGTCCCATAGTGCTCAGAGCCATTTTTTTTTGTAGTAAAGTAATTAAATGCATATATGTTGAGTAGTGACAGCAAAACTGCCTCATATAAAAGTTGGAGGGAGCGGCGAACGTGTGAAACTTCATAGGAAGGCTGGTTGGATTATCTATCGGCTAGACCTAAGTAATAGGTACACGTGTTTTTCTAGATTGTATATGTCATGCGTTTTATTTAAGTCTCTGTACAGACGTTAAGAGAAATTGTCTATTACTTGCAAAAATATAGGGACATGATTTGTGGGGCATGATTTTTTTATACAGGCACTTCCTAGTGATATTGGTCGTGACTGTATATTTTCTTCTAAAAGTCAGTACGATTATTCGAAAAATCTTGTCGTCTGCGTATTAAGATACATAAAGCTTGGCTTGTAAAGTAACAGGTAAATTTTTTTTTCCTCATGTACAATTTTGTAAAGGAGCTGGCGGCCATCATGAGGTACAAGTGCACAAATGTCTCTTCATAAGAGGATCTAGACAAAGCCAACCATTGCCGAGGGTGAAGTTACACTACTGGCCATTAAAATTGCTACACCAAGAAAAATGCAGGTGATAAACGGGTATTCATTGAACAAATATATTATTCTTTAACTGACATGTGATTACATTTTCACGCAATTTGGGTGCATAGATCCTGAGAAATCAGTACGCAGAACAACCACCTCTGGCCGTAATAACGGCCTTGATACGCCTGGGCATTGAGTCAAACAGAGCTTGGATGGCGTGTACAGGTACAGCTGCCCATGCAGCTTCAACACGATACCTCAGTTCATCAAGAGTAGTGACTGGCGTATTGTGACGAGCCAGTTGCTCGGCCACCATTGACCAGACGTTTTCAATTGGTGAGAGATCCGAAGAATGTGCTGGCCAGTGCAGGAGTGGAACATTTTCTGTATCCAGAAAGGCACGAACAGGACCTCCAACATGCGGTCGTGCTTTATCCTGCTGAAATGTAGGGTTTCGCAGGGATCGAATGAAGGGTAGAGCCACGGGTCGTAACACATGTGAAATGTAACGTCCATTGTTCAAAGTACCGTCAATGCGAACAAGAGGTGACAGAGACGTGTAACCAATTGGCACCCCATACCACCACGCTGGGTGATACGCCAGTATGGTGATGACGAATACACGCTTCTGATGTGCGTTCAGCGCAATGTCACCAAGCACGGATGCGACCATCGTGATGCTGTAAACAGAACCTGGATTCGTTCGCAAAAATGACGTTTTGCCATTCGTGCACCCAGGTTCGTCGTTGAGTACACCATCGCAGGCGCTCCTGTCTGTGATACAGCGTCAAGGGTAACCGCAGCCATGGTCTCCGAGCTGATTGTCCATGCTGCTACAAACGTCGTCGAACTGTTCGTGCAGATGTTTGTTGTCTTGCAAACGTCCCCATCTGTTGAGTCAGGGATCGAGACGTGGCTGCACGATCCGTTACAGCCATGCGAATAAGATGCCTGTCATCTCGACTGCTAGTGATACGAGGCCGTTGGGATCCAGCACGGCGTTCCGTATTACCCTCCTGAACCCACCGATACCATATTCTGCTAACAGTCACTGGATCTCGACCAACGCGAGCAGCAATGTTGCGATACGATAGACCGCAATCGCGATAGGCTACAATCCGACCTTTATCAAAGTCGGAAACGTGATGGTACGCATTTCTCCTCCTTACACGAGGCATCACAACAACGTTTCACCAGGCAACGGCGGTCAACTGCTGTTTGTGTATGAGAAATCGGTTGGAAACTTTCCCCATGTCAGCACGTTGTAGGTGTCGCCATCGGCGCGAACCTTGTGTGAATGCTCTGAAAAGCTAATGATTTGCATATCACAGCATCTTCTTTCTGTCGGTTAAATTTCGCGTCTGTAGCACGTTATCTTCATGGTGTAGCAATTTTAATGGCCAGTAGTGCAAAATTCTGGGAGCTCGGTGTCAGGGACACACTAATTTCGTGACCACAAGAGAGACGATATGGAGACGCTCGTGCCTCTAACAGGAAGAGCATCAAGCGAACGCCTGCGACGTCGGTGTCATTGCACTGGACATCCTGTGCGTGGGTGGATGCATGCATGTCATCAGGTCAGCTGTGGGTGTCATCTTAGCTTTTGGCTTGACTACCACAGACGATCAGCACTTGAAACCATGTGTTGTTACTTTATCACCACTGCTGACTGGCGTCTCCAACAAGTGATAATACGCGCTATAGTTGCTGTGCAGTCAGCAGTGTGCGCACTTGGCTGGGTGACAGTAAAATGTCAGTTCTCTGCACCGCAACTGAGAGGGCGCGGGGAGTGCGATGAAAAAATACGTTTACTAGGGATGTGTCCTCTGACGACAGAGGGGAAAGTATACAGACAATGATGGGCTCTTGTGTAGTTTTCCGTCTGTGAGATATAGCTTTGCTTTTTGTGTGAAATGCATTGCTCCAGTTGAGGCTTCTGATGAGTTTGCACGAGTGACCACATGAGCGAATGTATCCAGTCAGTATTCATCCATCCGCATCTATATCGGGTCTAACTATCCTCTTTCAAATGGAAATGAGAAGAAATTCTCGTTTGCAGATGATATCTTATGATGACAGCCTGTAGATTTTACGCTAGGATGTTTTGTGATATTATCTTTTTTAATATGACCCATGACCGGATGAATTGTGAGTTTGCTTTTCCTTTGCACGACACCTCTCATGTTTACTTTGCATACATGATAGGAAAATTATTGCTGGTGTTTTTTTGTTAACGTTTCTCTTGTCATTTTTCTGTGTGTGAATAACTTTTTATACCGTCTTCTGAATTTCAGTCAGAGAATTCATGTGTCATAAATGTTGTTTCCATTGCTGGTTGGCGAGAGCATCAATAGTGCCCACACGTGTAATTTCTTTTGTAAATGTACTGATGTGTGTAAATTAATATCTACCTCACGAGTGTAGAAGCATTCCCCCATCACCATCACCAGATACCAGCGTTATCTTATGCCAGCTCCTAACTATTCTGATAACTGTAATTGTTTGTTTAATCTATTCTCTGCTATAAGCATCCACAGCAGCAAAACTAGTTTTCTTGCTTTTTGTACTTCTTTGCTTTTGTTTGTAAAGGTAAGTTCAGCGAGCCGAGTCGACGTGCAGTACAAAACTTTGAATGTGACTCAGCTCTGGAATTCAGCTGCGGCCTACAGAAGCAGCCAAACACTTGACAGTGCTTCAGGATTTTTGGCCTTGTAGATAGATCAATGGACATATTATTATCCTAGTTATATGTATTAATATTTTTTAAATAAATTATTCTCTACATAGTTTTGACTTAATACAGATAGCACAGACATTTACCTTGCAAGGGTTATTCCCATAAGGAATGACCTATTAATTATTTCATTAACCTCTACTGTGTCTATCTCAAGATAGAACTAGAATCAAGCATTACACGCTTCCAGGGCTTAACCGTTTAAATTAGTTATTTTATTCAAACCCTACGCTGCCTACTTCAAGGCCAGTTCAATTATAAGATCAAACTGGCAGCAACTGTGACGTGTTCTGGAAACCCCTATAAAAATTAAACTAAACCTATACCACACACGTAAATGTGAAGTGTAAAGAAAGTACAAAACTCAATGTATTTCTGTCGATAAAAACTGTAGCTAATACGACAGATAATCACAAAACCTACAACTTGTTAATATGATAATTTTTGCTAAAAACGTTGATAAAATATGTATTTCAGTATTAAAGAGTAACAATATTGTGGAAAAACATTCTATGTAACCATGGAAATCCTATCTCTTTAATGTTAAAGAGACTTGGTTCAAAGATCTAAACCTACATTTTTTAGTCTCTGCTACTGAACAATTAAGTCGCTTAGCTCAAACTAAGTATTTGATGTACGTATTTTCTGTTACAATATATATGATAAAAAGTGAATTTCTCCTGTTCGTATTCAAAACCTTTCCCTCCCTGTGAAAACATTTGCAAATAATTATTTAAATTGAGTTTTGTGGAAGATTGCCCATCTGGCTTTCTGTTGTTCTAATGGCGCAAAGGCGGCCAATTCGTGGAATTTAATTAAAATGTTAAACATTGGGCTTCACCATCAAGTTAACACAATAAATACTTTTAATATTGATAGTAATCTTGAAGTATTAATATTAACAAAGTTCATTTTATCAGAATTTTTCGGAATTGCGTAGATAAATTTAACTGCATTGGGCAAAGCTTAGGTTTGCTTCACGATATCTTGGAGTTAAATTCATTAGTGTCAAGTACATGCTTAAACAAACTGAAGCCAGTGTGATATACATGAAATTATTTAGCGTGGTTACAAATCCTTACGCTACGTAGGGCTTATATTGCCTCTCTCTTCGTAACAGTTAATTTAGAAGACAATGATAGCAATAGTCTCATGCTACTTCTGATTATCTTTGAGCTAACCGTGAGTTTGGATAACGTAATTAATCCCTTGCAAGCAGAACTGTACCAATTTTTACTAAAATATTTGCCTCCGAAGCAACTTTGATTATCGTCTGCGTCCATGTAAGCAGCATTTTGGAGCGTGCAGTGTATTAAATAGTGTATTACAGTGTATTAAATATCCCTTACCTTCTTCCAAACAATCCCGACCACATCTTGGATTAAAATCAAAACTTTAACACCAAAGAAGAGAGAGAGACGATATACAACACAGATAATTCTCAAGTTCACGAGAGACACATATACGATGGAGTTAATAACTGTTTTTAGTTGTTGCTGAATCATGTGCCTATTCGCAATAGGGAGTATTTATGTCCTATGCAGATAATGCAACTCCGGTTACGGAAAAATCTTGTTAGTTATTTAGGGCCATTCTTTAACTTTTTATCTTTCTATTTTCCTGTTTTTGCTGTTATGCTTAATATCTGACATCGAGAAAAAACAAACAGTTGTAAGTAAGGAAACTTTTGAAAAGAAGATCTAATACTCATATTAATATCTGGAGACAATTCTATATGAATTATTTGTGTAGAATTATATATTAGCAATTAAAAATTCAGGTTCGAATAGCTCAAAGTGTTAAGCAGGTACTTGGCACTTAAGAGGAAAGTGTTATACAAAATGAAAATCAAGTATTCTTAACAGGAATGGGAAAAAATACGTTTGTTCCTACGGCGATCTGTTAATCTGAGCAATTTTCAGAATGAAGTTTTGAACATATCTTTAAAACAGTCTTTGAAATTAGTATAAAATACTTTAGAAGTCTATAGCTGGAAAATGTTTAACTAAGCAGGAAACATATAAGAATGAATTTTGGCGTTACGAATACACATAAATGAACTGTTCTAGCCAAAGACATGTCTTAAATATAGCATGTGTGGCGCTACTGTTTTTTAAAAACCAACAAAAGTGATGGCAATTTCGCACGATAATACTGTTGTCAAGATATTCTGGATTACTGAATGCTGAGCGTTGCAATTTATAGTGCAATGTAATAAAAACAGTAACTCTGTGCTACATGGCGAAAGTAGTACTAGTAACATTAAAAACTTTGACCGACAGCAGATATTTTACAGTCGTCCATGTGGATATTTTTATTTCAGTGAAATGAGGGATACTGGTGACTGGAAAACAGGAATCGGTTCCTTGAGTAATAAAACAAGAAACCAAACAAATCTAAAGTAAAAGTGTGTTTTATTACAAAAATTCGTACAGTAAGTACGTACATTTGATGAGTCATGTACTCTAAGGCATATGGTTGCATGAAAAAAACGTGTATAGACAAAATGATCCTTGCGTGTATGTTGGCACATGTAACACCTGTACTTAACTCTGACTACTGAGAATTAAATACGTAGGTGTCTTAATATCACGAAATATTGCACATGATAGAAAATAAATAACGATAAACATTGTTCTCACAAAGTCGTCAAACATATTTAGATCAATTTCAACAGGGAACTGTAGAAAAATCACAGAAATGCTATCCTTTGGTTGGTCAGTTTCTCCACGTGGGATGTACGTCGCAGTCGAATCGAACAGTGGTAAGTAAACCTTGTGACCTCATTAGCATCCAGACAGTTTACATAGGCTTCCAGGGAAGCCAAAGTGTGGAGCAGGTAACACTGGCTGTGAGACGGCGAAACCACCGCTAGAACTGGAACTGGAGCTTGAACTAGAACTTGAGGAGGAGGAAGAGAAGCCACCAGATGAGGAAGATGAGCTGAATGAAGAACTGCCGAAAAGCTTCTGGAGGGGTGAGCCAGGCTGCCCAAAGTATCCGTGAGGACTTGCAGAAAATCCTGAGCTTGAGGAACTGCTGCTGGAGCTACTTCCACTGCTACTGGAACTAGAAGACTTGCTATGGCTAGAAGACCCAGAACTGCTAAATCTACCACCATCGATATTTGCCAGTTGATTTACTAGTGGCTGGTGACTACCGAGAAACGGGCCAGGCACGACAGAGGGTAGAAAATTGCCGATTAGCGGGTAGTTACCACCAGGTACATTGGTGGCTCCACTGGAACTGCTGGAAGAGGAACTGCTGATACCATTCTGAGCTTGGCTGTTTGAGTATGCTTGACTTGATGATCCTGAACTGGAGGAGAGCCCACCACTGTAGCCATCAGTGCTACTGCTCGCTTGAGACGCAGAGGCAATGTGAGATACTGCTGGAGACAGAATTTTTGCTACAGTAGGAAGAGGAGCACTTCCGCCTTGGCTGCTCGACTGGCTGTAGGATGCTTGACCTCCCAGTCCTAGAGACTGACTGCCGGAGGAGCTTTGTGAGTAGGCTCCGTTTGCTCCAGCAGCCCCACTTGCTGACGATGATGATGCAGAACTGCCACTGCCACTGGCGCTAGTCGCTTCACTGCCACTAGTGCTGACGGGGAAACCAGTAGGATATGTCAGGGCACTGTTTACCTCTCCAGCTAAGGGCAATGTCTGAATCGGAATCTGAAGATCAGCTGGGCTGTAAATGTTGCCAGTGTTGTGGTTAAATGATTCACTCGACGACTGTGACGCCGAGGCAGTGCCCTCAGAAGCGGAGCTACTTGACTGAGAGGAGCTCGCACTGTAAGACTGACCATTGTTGTAAGGCACAGCATTAGTCAGCTGTCCCACAAATTCAGTTCCTTGTATAGGTATCTGCAGTTCTCCACTGCTGAGTCCGTACTCACTGCTTAGACTACTAGATTCACTTGATGCCTGCGATGCTGAAGCTGCGCTGCTTAATTGGCTTGAACTTGAGCTGGAAGAATGAATACCAGTGACAGGCACAACAGTATTTGGATGTCCTACGAATCCAATGTTTTGAAGAGGGAGCTGCACATTGCCAGTCGAGATAGTATGTCCACTGCTTTGGCTGCTAGATTCACTTGACGACTGAGCTGAAGAAGCTGCGTTGCTTGATTGGCTTGAACTGTAAGAAGAGCTGCCATAAATGGGTTGAACATTTTCTGTCTGTCCCACAAAGCCAACGCCTTGTAGAGGTGCCTGTAGGCCACCAACAATATGTGCCTGCCCACTACTGTGACTGCTCGATTCGCTCAATGACTGCGATGATGCAGCTTCACTCTTTGACTGGCTCGAACTTGCACTGTAAGACTGACTGCCTATTGTCGGAATGACTCTATTCACTTGTCCCACATTGTCATAGGGCTGAAGAGGCAAGTGCAGGTCGCCAGTAGTGAGTGTTTGTCCATTACTTTGACTGCTGGTGTGGCTCACCGACTGAGCACTGCCTTCAGAATTACTGTTGTGGCTTGCGCCGTACGAAATACCGTTTGGCAATATGCTGACTAAATGTCCGGTGAATCCAGAAACTGGAACTTGTGCCTGTATGTCACTGGCGAAGTATTCATTGCCAGCACTTTGGCTGCTAGATTGACTCGCCGACTGTGAGGATGATAAACTGCTAGACTGGCTGTTCGTATGCGACGCTGCTGTCGATCCACCAGGCACAACATCATTTGTGAGATCTATTAAGCCGAAGCCTCTGATGGGAACCTGCACATTATCGATGTTATACAGTTCTCCGTTGCTGTAACCACTTGCCTCCCCTGAAGACTGTGATATAGCTGCACTGTTGGACGTGCTACTGGCCTGGCTGTTGCTGAGCGAATGACTATCAGCCTCTGCCCCCGCATTAAGAACTGGTACAGAGAGTTGTAATTGCTGGACAGGCACAAGTGCGTCTCCATAAAAAATTGGTCGAGCAGCTTCCTGTGGTATGGATTCACTCGATGCGTGAGATGAAGAGCTACTCTGGCTTAGGCCGTTAGATGAAGCTCCACTGCTTTGGCTGCTGCTTTGCGAGATAACTCCTCCGCTCGAAAGTGCCTTGCTTGTACCGTGGCTGCTACTCTGAGATGCGGAATTGCCACCAGCTGCGTTTGTGAAACTCTGACTGAAGGAGTAACTGGTTGGTACCCCCGGTGCAGGATGCCCATAAACTGGGCTCGTACTGTGGCTGGCAGAGTGAGATCCACTGTGGCTCGAGGCTTGCGAACTGGATGACTGAGAACTGCTTTGACTTGAGGCCTGTGAACCTCCCTCCACTTGGCTGACGATTCCTCCATGAACGAGTGCAAGACCATTTACTGGGCTTCCAGGGGCAACCAACACAGCACTCGGTTGAGAGATTAGTTGTTTTGCGGATGATCCTGATGATGAACTGCTGCTCTCGCTGCTGCTGTGAGACCCCGTGTTTCCTTGGCTATAAGAGCTACTCGAACTCTGTGAAGAAGATGCGGCGTTAGCGCTGGCCTGTCCACCGTGGTGAATTACTCCGGAATGGTAAGTCGTCTGTGCAGATGGTAGCACAGTCAGCACACTTTGGGGAGAGCCTCCTGATGCCAAGTGTTCAAAGCCGTCCCCGTAGTGAATAATTGTTTGCTGGTAATCGTCATCTCCATCTGGCAGCAATACAGCTCCACTAGTGTACTCTCTGTCTCGGACAAGGATGGGGACTTCTCCGGAGCCTCGTGCAGCGCTTTGGCTGTGGCTCTCTGATTGGCTGGAGCTGGAGGAGCTGCTGGCTGCTGATTGGCTGGCGCTGCTGCTGTGGCTGTTGCTTCCGCTGGCGCTACGGTGAAGGTGGTGGTGACCGCTGATGACTTTTCCGGATGGTCCATCTCTTAGGGACCACACCACGCTGGCGGAGCTGTCGTCGGGGAATACGATGCCAGAGCGCGTGCTTCGTAATCTGGATCCTGCACAAAAACAGAATAAGAAATTAATCTACTTGGTTCTCTAACATCTGCATGTTATCAGAACTGTAACGTGCCACTGCGAAGAAAGTAATGTGTCTATGGCTCACTTAGACTATTTACAGAAGCTGCTGTTGTTTATAGGAAGGTGATGTAAGAATATAGAGCTGCGTTGCTGTTCGTATAGAAGCTAGAAGCCAAATAACTGCCCTGCCATCTTTAGTGGAGACACTGTCTGTCAAGCGAAAGTGGCATCATTGGCGTCAAGTCGCATTAGTTCTCAAGCACGGGAAATTCTTTAGGTCACAGTGGCTGTCATTTTTCCAGCCCAATTTACCGAAACTCTTTACTCTCTGTACCATCACTTACTCCTTTGCCGAGGAACGGCGCTGAGTACAGCGGCCAGTGGTAGAGACTCACCATTTGAAAAACAACAGAACAGAAACGTACAGAACATCTACGACAATGTTTAAGTTCAGCACCAATCGATAACAGCAGAGCAACTAGGCACGTTAGATATTGAAGCATGATCATCCGAAAGTGAATTTTACAGTCTCGTGAAATTGACGATGATGCGTAGGCGGCCTACGAAGAGGCCATTCCCAAAAATTTAGTTCGAATTGATCTCGAGAACAGTCCATCTGCGTGTCATCCTCTATCAGAAAGACTGAAGAATAGGGAAAGTATACCTAGGACTACGATACTTGCAGCGGGGTTAGAGGGTCAGCTCCAGCTTACTTCAAGAGTCTAAGAAGATTTATCATCCGAAGTATATGCACCTCGGTCGCGAGAAGTATTGATACCGATAGTGGTAATGTACCAACTCTCCCGTAAATAAATATCAAAATTATTGATTTAAATCACATACAAGTTCATACAACCACTTTACTTCAAAAGTACTGACGAAGTGTGCAAAGTGGTGACCACGAACCGAACACGCTTACATGTAATGATGAATGACGTCCTGATATGTGCTCTCAACAATCCTTGGTGTTTGTTGTGTGAATTATCTGTTCACAGTCATATCTAAGTGTCTGGACTCTTGTATCGCCTGTTTCATTTCGAATCAATAAATTGGAGAATATATGGTCACGAAATTGAAAGTCAGCGGCTACACTTGTGATAAAGAAAGACTTGCAAGTGTTAGTAAGAGGTAAACAGCATCTACCTTGACATCCTGTAGCGGCACAGGCGAACCGTGGACCGTTTGCATCGTATGCCGAGGTTCGCAGGCAATTTTGCATACTCCAACCTTACGGAGCTTCAAGTCACCCTTGACGAAACCTAAAAGCGCAGCTGTTCTCGATGGAGGATGAATGATCACTTTTACTATACGGGGTGTTCTGAAACTCCCGTTACAAATTTCTAGGACTTGTAGAGGGGAGTGACTAGACAATATTATGAATTTTGAATTGTACCCCTTGCCCTAGGGGCAGGGGGGGGGGGGGGAGGCGCTTACGTCGAATCGGATCATGCCATTTGACGTATGTCCTACCTTCCTGACCTGGTTCAAACCTCATTCACATGTCTGTGGGTGTCAGAGCAACATAGTTGAGTACACGTCTGAGGAATACACCGACTTGATCCTTCTGTAAGGCGGAGCCCATGGTAATGGAAGAGGTGCTCGCCGCCTTTATCCGGATCGTTATCCACAACGTCCGACTGTATCGCATACCCTTCCCCCCCCCCCCCCCCCCAAAATTACACAACGGCTTCAAGAAAGGGGTATCTTCACTATCAGCCGGCGTGACTGTGGTGTTCCAGGAAGAGGCGGCACACACGAACTGGAAGAGTGTCTGTTGTGTTGGCGAAAACGGGTTAAGTTTACTTTCTCTTTCTTTGGTTATGAATGAGTGGACTTGTAAAATAAGTGACTTACTGGGTCAAGCCTAATCAATTACTTGCAAAAGTAGTCGTGTTATCAACATGTTTTCAAATGGTTCCGTAAGTTCACTTTAGATTTTATCCGTAGTGCGTTGCGTATCTGTCGTGAAGAGTACTCGTTTACTTCAAAAACTCTTTTTCAATGTAAATGCTCATCCTGCAGACTGTTCTCGTCAGCAGTGCCGTATGGCATGCGAACTAAAGTTTTAAGAACACTCATCGCAGCCGTTTGCATTTAAAGTACTGATCAGTACGAGTCAACATGGGATAAATTGCTTCTCCCAAGATGTCATCATCTTTGCGACGAACCAAAAGTTTGATAGGATCGTCTTGTCATGGATTCTGTGTGTACAAAGTGCTTTGTAACCGAACATGTCTATTCTGTGGCCGCAAGTACGTTGTCTGAAATGACGGATTCGAGTGCTGTAGCTGCAGTCGGTCAGCCCACTCGGAAGATGGGCGAACATTGATGTATCCATCATTCAGAGCTGAACACGTCCCATCTTTTCTGCGGTACAGCTTTCTGTTTCCATGTGGGAGCCAGAAATTGTTACATGCTTTACTGACTGTGAAAATTGCAACATGTTGAAGGAATGATCAGAAATTAATTGAATACACATATGAGCAGTGTGATTAAAAGTAACCATGAAATCTTCAGACCAAATATTTTATTAGAGGATGAGTATTTGATGAAGCCTAAGAACATATTCACGCAGTAGAATCGAACCAAACAGGCTTTGCATGTATCTTTGAGATATGACATTTCAGGTATCTTTCATCTCAAGTATGAAAGTTCAGTTTTATTGGCTTCTGGAGAAGCCCCATGAACGAGTAGTCAATGGATAAAATCCCATTTATGTTCATTGGAGGGTGCGTCGGCTGAATTGGATGATTAAGAGGAAGGAATATCTCTCTAGTGCAGAAGTCACCTTCGACATTTATATGGACTGGCTGCGTCCTGTTGGAATAATGCTACAAGAGTGCACTGAAGGAAAGGTCCCATTTTGGAATGTTTAACTTCGATGTCAGAAGTACCGGGAACAAGGAGCACCTAGGATCACTGACGGTAGTCATCCGATGGTTCGGCCACCATTACAGATCACGCATTGCACCTAGGGACTTAGCGCTTACCTCTGCGGCTTCTCACAGGCATCGCCATCATTCAGACTGAAGGGAGCATCGTCGCAAAAGGTGCTGTCAACCGGCGCTTTACGTCTTTGTTAACAACTGTTATTGGGCCTCTTTCGTTTGGCATCAGCGTTTCCTCTGCCCAAGAAACGTCTCTGAAACCTCAAAGTGGAGAACTGTAGAACTGTGGCCCTGACTGCAGTCGAGATGAAGCTACGCGTCATATCACGTGGATGAAGTATTTGTCACACATTCTGACGTTGCTCCCGTGTTCTATTGCTTGTTTTACGATTTGTCTTGTTTTCTGAATCCCAGTCTCCATTGGACTTCATTACGCCCAATAATTCTGCAATCTGTTGAAATGACGGACCAAATCTACGAAGACGGACTATTAGGTTCAATGCAGATCAACTGCAGTAAGCCAGAGCACAATTTCACGACGCGAGAAACCATACGCATGCAGCCGTTCACATTTTCTAACTCGTTATTTGCCTGATACACAGCGTTCTGCGCTCTTTTGAAGCCCTTTACATGAGTGTAAATGGATTATAACAAGGCAGTTTACACGCCATCCATAGTCCTCAGACGCGCTATATCTATTTAATTCTTATAATTTTCGTTTCATTTGCATATTCGTCGTGACAGAGTTTTTGCGCTCAGTAATGCAGTGTATATTGGTATGCATCCATTAACATTCGATCAAGATGGTAGATCACTGCTCGAAATCTGATCTTTGTGCCCATGAGCTCTTAGCTACAAAGGTAAGCAGGCACACCTGATGCAGCCTAAGAGTTCTAGTCTACCAAATCCTCTATTTTACTTGCAAGCACCAGTGCAGAACGAAAGATTCATTCTCGGACGCAGGTCCTATCCGTGGGCAATCGAAAACTCCTTCCTGGATCGGTACCTTGTACCTAAGTTGGGCTCCTAGTGCCAGCTCCTCACATAGATTGTCTATATTAAACCATTCAAGTCCGGCTCTCTTCTCCTGTTCAAACTCTTCAACACACAACACTCACGCCTCTGACGTACTCAGCCCTCAGCCCTCTATATCGTACCCCATACCTGCTACCTTCATTAGCAGCTGTCAGCCACAAGATGCATCGACTGACTACCACCACGAGCATCGTCAGCCTCAATGCGTCGCCACCTCAACATCAAAAAATTCTGAGATCAAGGTCAACAGTGTTTTCTAAACAAAAATTCGTCATCGTAAATTGATCTCTTACTCTATTTTATTCACACCGTTTCAATATTTTTCAACTAGAAGATAAATTTCAGTATGAATAGCAGCAATATGGCCGCCATTGGATGCTGACCCCCTCCGCTTGATGAGGGGAAGTGGAACTATCAATGAGGATAAGGACAGTTCTTCAACGAGAGGTCTGCAGGTATTGCCGTGCCTGGCAGAGTAAAAGGTGATCTCGAAGCTCGACCATTGCCTTTCTCCCAGAGGCGTGCGCTGATGGGTGGTGAACAGATCGTTGTGTATGAATGACCACAGGTACTGGGCCGAGTGCCTCCCTGGCAACGCGTTTCGGTCTGTCGGTAATGCGAAAATGGTGTGTGATCTCAGTTATACCCACGTTGTTAACAGTAGGTTCACCGTTTCGACCCAGGTGCTGTGGTTCCTGCATCCTTCGCGGATCCGGAAGACGCCCACGCAGTATCGGGCGCAGGCGGACATCCCCGGTGAACGCGCCGGGCGCCGCTGAGTCAGCGGCGGCCGCTCGTTGCGCAGCCACCGCCAACACTTTCTCCGCTGCTCCCCACGCGTCAGGCGGCGACGTCATGCGTGCCCTCCTTGTACGGCGCCCGATCTGTCATGTTCCACCTCCGCCACTACGCAGGACGTGTCCTCCACGCGCTGTACGTAACAACTGAACCGTTCTGAAGCTTTCCGTTGTCCTTCCCTACTAGGCAGCCGATCGTTTGCAAGCGCGATTGCAAAATTCTAACATCAATTAAGCGTAGAAGACTGGAGCGAGATGCAGAAGACGGCTTCGGGGAGGATCCGTTTGGGTTCCGAGAGATGTGCAGGAAGACGTGAGAGTAATATTGACTCTACGATACATCTTAAAGGTTTGTGAGACATGACGTTGACGGGTGAAGGAGTACAGCGATCTGCATTATTTGCTAAAACTTTTATCGGTATTGATCGCAGTAAAAACTAAAAATACAGTATGCTGATTACCGGTTTCGATTTATTAGCAATCATCTTCGGATCATGTTCATTAAAGAATTAGTACCTAAGTACACTGTTCGGCGTAATACCATCGTCACTAACAAGGGAAACACCCCCTCAGATTTAGTGGTAAGATGCCACAGTGGACAGCCCGTCAGAAATTGAACAGAGACCAGTCACGAAAACAGGAAGAAGGTGTATTAGACAGTGAAGAAAAAAAGGCAAGACAGAAACAGTGAACGGTCCAAGAACAAGAAGTGTCGTTAAGAGCACTCTCTTACAACAGCTACGTCGTGGGTAAGTGAAAATGTACGAGTTCATTTTTGTTTTGGCAGGGATACAAGTGGCGGTGTCCCGCTAGGATGGCTATGATTCTGTCTTATTTCTTTTTGTTAGGTACCCCACAAAAAAAAGATGGATAGACCGTCTGCATGTAAGCAGGAGATCCCGGGTTCGAGTCCCGGTCGGGGTAAAAAAAAAGTGGTTCTGGTGTTGGATTGCCAAGTGGGCGACCCCTGTTCGGAACTCCCCAGTGCTATTTTTTTTTTTTTTAGCGAAATTATGAACTGTGCGTCCGATGATTGAAATGTTTTCTCTTTCTGTAGTCTTGGCACTTGCCATACAACACATTGGTTATAGAATGTGAGTCATGTGGTAAAAATACGTTACGTCGCGAGCAAATGTGATGAATAGTGAGAGCAGGCGAGATACCAAATAGACGTCTCACAGAAATGAAAACAACAAATAAACTGGTGTGAACTATGTTACAAAAAAGCAATTCAAGAGTCAAGACTTCCGAAATGGAACGCAACTTCAAAAACGTTAAAAACATATGTTTTGACAGAGCACAGAGAAACTGTGTGATTGTGAAACTGTTGCGTTCACTTGTCGCAGCTTATGCGACAAACTATTATATTTTCATTATTTCCTTGGGAGTGATCACATTCATACGAACACCTAAATCGGGCAAGGAGGCATATCCCACTCACTTACCAGGCGTACAAATTACGTGCGTCGATAAGAGATTGCTGTAACATGACACACGTACTGTCACTAATGCCGTGGATGACACACGAGACTTATTTTCCGGTGGAGGATTCGGTTAACTTATCGCCTTGCCATCAAACGTTTGCGGTTTCCATTCGAAAGAAACTTCCTTTCGGCTGCTAATAGAGTCGTTGTGTAGCATCAACTGTTATTTTAGGTCCCTACCTTTACCCTTACGACTCGTTGTTGCAAACGGACGCTACAACACGACACAGACACAAATTTATATTAAGTGAACAGCCGAAAAAAGGCTGGCTCGAGGATGATTTGAACACGGCTCGCTCCCGGATAGGCCAAGACCGTAACCACTTAACCACGACGCCATGTCGCTTACAATCTACTGTAGAGGCGACGCCACATCAATCCAGCTTCCAAAGTGACATCGCCTCTAAGTTTTCTCTTCTTCCACAGGATAATCACAGCATTTACGAAAAGACTATGTAACATCAGAATGACCTTATTGTAAAGTTGTTTTTGTAATGCCAAGATGAGGTATAACACTCGAAACATGTCGCTAAATAAATAAGTAATACAATAGTTGACAAAGTTTGTGACTGGTAGCGGTAACTTAATAAAACCTTTACATATTTCTTGAGACAAGTCACGGTCGAAAAATAGTCAAAATGGCTTCAAATTCTTCTGTGGGGAAAATGGATGAAAATATTTTCGGAACTATATGACCCTAGGACAAATGTAACAGAAGACGAGCAAATGGAACGTAAATATAAAATTATAATAACTTTGAATAATTAAAGAGTATTATGCCGTTAAATAGCATAAAGAGCATACGCGTACAGATTATTTAAGGAAACGTGTTAAAGTAGAGCGAACACATACATCCAGTCTTGAAGAAAGCAGTTGACACACATGCATGTTCAAAGGAACATTGCATCGTAATTTGTAACAACACAGGCACTGTAGTGTCGCATTTATCTACCAACACCGGATAAGCGACTGTCAAGTAAAATGTCTCGCCTGTAGGGGAATATACATAATGGATGTAAGAGTACAGGTTGCAGGTATACGGTTGACGATGTATGGAAGTTTGATTCTGGGCATGAGTCGTCGTCCGATAGCCCAATGGTACCTGGCACGGTAGCTCAGCGTGTTCGGTCAGAGGGTTAGCCGCCCTCTGTAATAAAAAAAAGAGCTAATGGAACGATGATAAACTTGAACAAGCGTCGTGGGACGTCTGCCCCGAACAAATAGAACGAACAATCACGAACAAAATGAGATTAAAAAAATTGGTGAGGCGACCGCTCGCGATAAGTGAGAAATCAGGGTTCGAGTCCCGACCCTGCACAAATTTTCGCAGCCGTTATTCCCTTATACAGCTGATGGTTGTCCGTTTTTACAATTACGTATGAATTTAATGAATAAGGACATCACTGCATTTGCATTTCCAAATGACGTAGTAATTTGTGGTAAGACAGAGAAAGAAATGCAACAGCGGCGTGCCACCTGAAATGACCATCCAAAAACACACTGATTCACAACAAAGAGGGCCAAAACGGTTGCAGCCTCAGTGAACAGGCACAGCAAGAAAGGAGAAATAAGGCTGGAAGATACACTGTTGGATCCAGTAGACAAGTCCAATTATCTAGGGATCATAATTTCATGGGCTAACAGGATACAGCATGAGATCAATAACCGAACTGAAAAACCAGTTCAGTTCTACTTTCAAGTTCGGAATCTACACCGGAACGAGCAAGTCCCTCTAAGATCAAAACAGACTCTCTTCCAGTCATACTTTGTCCCCATAATAACATACGGTCTGGAAATGAACAGAACAACCAAACAGGTCGACAGCAAACTCCAAGCCGCAGAAACGAAGTTCTTACGAACTATGGTCCAGAAAACTAGGAAGTATAAGATAACAAGCGAAAAAAATAAGGGAAGAAGCTGGAGTGCACGTATACCTGGAAGAAAAAGTGACAATGATCCGTCTGAGATGGTTTGGTCATGTCAAGCGAATGGACGATGGAAGAACAGCGAAACAATGGCTACACACAACTGTGATCAGTAGAAGACCGGTAGGAAGTCCCAGGAACAAACGGCTGGACCAAGTGAAGGAGGATATAGGAACAAAAGGAATCAGCTGGAATACAGTCCTGAGAGAGGAGTGGTACATGGGCAGGCACGAATAAAGAGCTCGTCAACACACCGGCCAACTGCAGTGGAAGACTAATGATCATTTTCTTACACTGTACACGTCTAGTTCCGGAGGACCCAATTAAGCAGCAAATGTCCTTGGTCATGGAACTTGTCAATAAAAGAAGTTAACATAAAAATTAATAATTTATAAAATTAAATTTACGTGAATCATATGCAGATGACAAACTGTTAAGATATGTTATCATAGTTAAAAATATAGCACAAGAATTTACTTAATTTTTTCCAGGAAGTGCCTGACAGAACAGAAGTAGCGAGACAAGGAGGAAACTCTTCAATTTATACTTGCATGTGCGAGAATTTCTGCTAAGGATTTTCTTTTTTAAAATTTATTGTGGTAGCTTATTGAGCATGGATACTGTATAAGACATAAGGAAGTTCGATCCAAATTCAGAATTCCCAAATTCCTGAACAAGGATCGACAAAAGGTTAGCAAACTTCTAGCTCGAACTACCCATTTCTGAGCAAAATACCCTTAGTAAATTGGAAGCGTCAGAATAGAATATAATGCCGCATGTCATAAGCGAATAAAAGCAAGCAACGTAGACTAATTTTCATGATGGATTGTCAGTTCAGGCACTATTCTAATCGAAAACAAAGCAGAATTCAGTTTCTAATAAGGTCCTGAGCATGGGCTCCCCACGGCAGATTACCATTTATCTGAACGTCTATAAATTTGGATTGTTCAGACTCGCTAACCACATGCCCATTTTGTGTAATCAAAATATCAGTTTCAGTTGAAATGTATGTTAGAAACTGTAAAGACTGAGTCCTGTCGTGATTTAACATCGATTTACATCCTACAAGCTATCAACATATCATCTGCTCTATTTGATACATTGCCTATGTTGCACTCAACATCCTTCACTACCAAGCTAGTGTCGTAAGCAAACAGAAATATTTTAAAAATCACCTGTCTTATTAGAAGGCATATCATTTCCGCATATACAAAGTAAATCATCTAACAAACATCGCTAGTATTTCAGACATGAAAGGCACTGTTGATACACGGTTACAACACAGCTAAATTGTAGACAAGGGCGGGTATATACAGCCAATACACATATTTTGAGACATTGACAAAAGTGCATATTTTATGCAAGAGTTACAGATTTTTAAATGGGACAATGCCTATTGACAGTAAAATCCTAAAAGTAGCGTATATGAGAATGTCAATGGTATTTGTTGTAGGAAGCTACTACAAGTAGTTTATTAGTTATCGTGTTGTAAACGACAGCTGTTTATTCCATCGTATTGCTTAAATGCTAGCCGTCGATGCTATGTTTGTTTATGTTGTGTTGTGTGTACACTACGACTGCACTTATTGTGTAATAGTGGACATAGTAGGACGTGCTTAGAAGGTGGTGTATCAGAACGCGAAAAAAGCGGACATGCCTATGGTTTATGATGAATAAAGCAAGTATGCCGTTCGTTCGTGTATAGTGTACGCCGAAAGATATCCCAATAGAGGTAAACCTCTTCAACCTCTACAAACAATTATAGATGATATGAATCAGCGTATTGCAGTTGCCTGCGCTGCAATTTCCGCTGAGATACTAGAACGTGTGCACCAATCGTAGCATGGCGGACTGCAACCTTGTATTGACACTGGTACGGTCATTTTGAGCACAGGCTATTAGGGTATATTGGTTCTTTACGTGTAAAACCTCACAGAGGTTCACCTTCGTTTTCTTTCGTTTGTCTTAAGCAATGTCCCGTTTAACAACACGACAACTCTAGAGACTTATTAACATCTATGTAGGGCTGCGCATACGCACCCATACAAAATTCACATTCGTTTGTGCTACAACACGGAACAAACAACTATTGATCTTTGAAATAATCAATCTACGATGTAAACTATTTGCGCTATAGCCATGCAACATCATGTGATTGTGGTACTGTCAATAGACATTGTTGCACTGAAAACTTGTACCTTTTCTTAAAATAAATACGCATTTAATATTCATAACACTGTGTGTATGCGATGCATAGGTGAGCCCCTACCTCCCATTCTAATCTATGAAATCCTTATATCAGTGGCGCCTCCCATTACCGAAATATTTGTGGTGCAAGTTCTAGGTGATTCACTGTATAAGAAACAGTAGTGGTCCCAGAACTCACCCCTGAGGCACCCCCACTTAAACGAGACGCCACCTCGTAGCTGTTCTCATTATGATTTGCGAAAAAACATTAATATTTTGGAGAATGCGTGTTTTTTGGTCACCGATGTCGTTCAGGTTTAGAATTCACCCTGACAATCGCGAAATTGCGGTACTTGCAACGGCAGCTCGCAAGTGCGTCTGCAGACGTCCAAGTGTGGTATGTTGCGTACCTGCAGTGGTGACTGCGGCGGCTGCGCCGATGAAGAGAGCGAGGGCGACGGCAACCGCCTCTGCAGCGTGTGTGTGGTGCCGCCGCATGCTGTGCTGCGCTGGTCCTTTGCTGCCGTGTGCTGGAGTTGCGAGTGACTGCAGCCGGCGTGTCGCGGCGTACTTTAAATACGGCGGCCGGCGTGTTGACGCCCCGCCCCGTCACCTCCCTCCACCCACGCGTCTGGCCGACCGCGCCCACCCCGCCGGACGTGCCGGACCCCGGCAGCGCCAGCTGCCCTTTCCCGGATGCTGGAGTCCCGGCTTACCATCTCTGCGGTGACCGCGCTCCTCCATCGAGTTAACCCTGCCCGCCGCTCAGACCGCCTCCCCCCTCCTCCCGGCCAGCACTTCCGCTACCTGACCGTTACTCACCGCACTGGGACTGACGAACCATCGTTACCTGAAGGGAGACAGTCTACACTGACGGAAAACAATCTCGACACCAGGACGAAGTTGTGCGACATAAACGAAAACTAACAGACGTATTTCTTCGCCTGAAAGATGAATAAATTTCGTGCCACTGGCATAAGAGTGGCGTCAGTAGTGCCACACGAGGAAGAAAATTGATGTACTTTAATTGCACGAGGCAACGGCCTTGCCCCAGTGGATACACCGTTTCACGTCATATCACCGAAGTTAAGCGCTCTCGGACGTGGCCGGCACTTGGATGGGGGTGACCATCCGGGCTGCCATGCGCTGTTGCTATTTTTAGGGGTGCACTCAGCCTCGTGATGCCAATTGAGGAGCTACTCGACCTAATAGTAGCGGCTCCGGTCAAGGAAAACCATCATAACGAGCGGGAGAGCGGTGTGCTGACCACACGCCCCTCCTATCCGCATCCTCCGCAGAAGATAACACGGCGGTCGGATGGTCCCGGTGGGCCACTTGTGGCCTGAAGACGGAGTGGTTTTTTTAATTGCACGCTCTAACGGTCGTGACCTTTAGATATCTTTGAGACTCGAGATGATGAGGTGATGTTAGTCAATAACTTTAAGGCGACGAAGACGCCGTGCCGGCCGCTGTGACCAAGTGGTTCTAGGCGCTCCAGTCCGGAACCGCTGCTGCTAGGGTCGCAGGTTCGAATCCTGCCTCGAGCATGGATGCGTGTGATGTCCTTAGGTTAGTTAGGTTTAAGTAGTTCTATGTCTAGGGGACTGATGACCTCAGATGTCAAGTCCCATAGTGCTTAGACCCATTTGAGGACGCCGTTATCAATGCCTCACTTAGTTTGAATGAGGTCGTGTATTAGAGCCACGAGAAGCTGTATGCTGCTTCTGCGATATTTCAGAAAGACTTGGCAGGAATGTAGGTAATGTAGAAGACTGCTGGCAGAGGTGGTCACGAGAATGTACACGGTCGCTAGAAAACCGAGGCCCAGACGGTCATGTGTCACTATCGGGAGGGAAGACCATCGCGTTCGGCCTATGGCTCTGGCGAATGGTACTGCATCTGCAGCAACAATTTGTGCAGCAGTTGGCACCACAGTGACGCAACGAACTGTTACTTCAGAGATAGCTCCGAGCCAGATGCCCTGTAGCGTGCATTCCAATGACCCCAAACCACCACCATTTGCGACTTCAGTGGTGTCGAACGAGAGCTCTCTGGAGGGCAGGATGGAGCCCTGTTGTGTTTTCTGATGAAAGCTGATTGTGCCTCGGTGCTAGTTCAAATGGCTCTGAGCACTATGGGACTTAACATCTGTGGTCATCAGTCCCCTAGAACTTAGAACTACTTAAACCTAACTAACCTAAGGACATCACATACATCCATGCCCTCGGTGCTAGTGATGGCTGCGTGTTGGGTAGAAAAGGGCCAGATGATGGCCTATAACCAACCTGTCTGCCTGGTAGAGACACTGGACCTACACCTGGAGTTATGGTCTGTGGTGTGATTTCGTATGACAGCTGGAGCACTCTCGTGCTTAACCCTCAAACCCTGACTACAAATTTGTACGTCAGTCTGGTGATTAGACGTGCTGCCATTCACAAACAACATTCCAGGGGGTGTTTTCCATCAGGATAACACTCGGCCACATACCGTTGTTGTTCCCCAATCCCGGAGTGTCGACATGTTGCCACGACCTGCTCGATCACAGATCTGTCTCCAATACAGCACATATGGAACAACTCCAGCGTCATCCACAACCAACATTACCCGTCCCTGTACTGACCGACCAAGTGCAAGAGGCGTGGAACTCCATTCTACAAACTGTACAACACAAAGCATGCACATTTGCATGCAACGCCGGTTATTAATGTACGTGCATTTCACATTTGCAATGGCTTAGCTTGCACATTACATTAAAATGTGATCTTGCAATGTTAACAACTTTTATTTCACCTAGACAAATGTATTTCCGAAATTTCATTATTCTACATTAATTATCTTCGGTGTTACGATTTTTTCCGTCAGAGTAATTTAAATCAGTATCTTTATTCTACAATTGTATCCATACTCCGCAACACAAGTATCGGCGTTTTACGGTATATGCTACAGGTATCACTATAATGTAACGAATGGTACTTGGCAAGAACGATTGTTGCTAAGCCTCGATATGAACCCTGATTTCCCAGTTTTTCTCATGGGTTTTGTTATTTGTATTATTTGTTGTTGTGGTCTTCAGTCCGAAAACCAATTCCACGCAGCTCTCCACGCAAGTCTGTCATCTGCAAGTGTCTTCATCTCAGCCTAACTGCTGCAACCAACAGCCGTTTGAACCTGTTTACTGTACTCAGGACTTGGTCCTTACCGCCAACACTTGCTTCCATTACCAAATTGTCAATCCCTTGATGTCTCATAACGTCTCCTATCAACCGACCTCTTCTTTTAGATAAGTTATCCCATAAATTTATTTTCTCCCCATTTCGGTTAAGTACCTGCTGTTTAGTTACCTAATCGACCCATACAAACTACAGCATTCTTCTGTAGCACCAAATTTCAAAAACTCGTATTCTATTCTTGTCTGAACTTTTATCGCCCACGTTTGAATTCTGTGCAAGGTTGCGCTCCAGACGTGTACTTCCAGGAAAGAATTATGAACACTTTCTCTTGTATTCGATGTTAACAGCTCCTTTTCAGGCACGCCATTACCAGTCTACATTTTATATCCTCTCTACTTGAGCCATTGTCAGTTATTTTTCTGCCCAAATAACAGAATCCAACTACTACACTTAGTTTCTCATTTTCCAGTCGAATTCCCTCAGGATACTTATTCAATTTCACTACTTTCCATTACCCTTGTTTTGCTTTTGTTGGTGTCTAATAATCAATTTTCAAGAACGCATCCATTACCTACGACTGATATTTCACGTACTTCGCCGTCTCAGAATGTAGTACAATGTCATCGGCAAACCTGAAAATATTAAGCTGTTCTCCCGGAACTTAAAATGCATATTAAAATTTCTTCTTTTTTTTCAGAGCTTGCCAAGTACACTGACTGAGTATCACGGGGGAAATGCTACAACCCTGTCTCACTCCCTTTCAACTACTGCTTCCCTTTTCTCTTTGGCTCTTATAACTGCAGTCTGATTTCTATACAAGTTATAGACAGTCTTACACTCCCTGTACTTTGTCTCTCTGTTCCACTTAACGTTGTGTATAAAGTTTTCTCTAAATCTTAAAATGCTCTATGCGTAAGTTTGCATTTCTGCAACCTTGAGGTATAAGGTTGTTTCGGTTGTTTCATATACTTCGCATATCAGGTGGAATAGTGTTGCCTTAGTACGGTTTTCCACATGGCGTCAAGTGGTAGGGTCACTTTTGTCACGCGTATTCCTACGTTTCCCCAGAATCCAAATTGATTTTCCCCACGTTCAACTTCTTCCAGCATGACTTGCTAAACTGAGGGGTCGGTCATATTCACACCTGTCAATAGCTTCCTCTTTTTAAATTGGCCTCATTACATTCTTCTTGAACTCTCATGCTATTTCGCTTGTCTCATACCCTTCGTATATCAGGGAGAATAGTTCTGCCTTGATATGTTGTTCCAAGTATCTCAGTAATCAAATGCCGACTATACTAGGTGCCTTGTTTCGACTTCGGTATTTCCATTTTCTGCCAGATTCTTTTCGCAGTATCTTGTCTCCCATCTTATCGTCAATAGCTTCCTCTTCCTTTCTGTCTATTGTCTTTTAGTACATTTACCTTGTTATCCATTTTATATATTCCTTTCAGCCTTCCCTTATTTCCATATGCTGGTGTATCACCTGAGGTTGTGATATTCATACAGAGGCATCTATTTCTCCAAATATTTTTATTTATTTTTCTCACAATCATGAGTTGTTTTGCAAAGTTGCAGTTTTCCTCAGTCCATTACTGCTTAGCCATTTTGCACATCCTGTTAGCCTCAATCTCATTTTTAGACGTATGTATTCCATTCTGCCTTCCTCACATCGTTTTTATAATTCCCACCTGCGACAGTTAGATTCAGTATCTCATGCGTTGTCAAAGGATTTCTACTGGACCTAGTCTATTTTCTGTTTGCCTAGTTGTTCCTCTGCTACCTTCACTATCCTATCTCACAAAGTATCCATTCATTTTCTAGTATGTTCATTTTCCATTGTCTTAGTCAACACCGTAGTTGGCTAATGCTCTCTTTGAAACAATCAACAACCTGTTATTCTTTCAACTTATCCTTACCTCTCCGTAATTTCTTCAGTTTTAGTCTGTAATTATAACAAATAATTTATGGTCGGGAGCCCACATATGCCATCGGAAATGTTTTTTAAATTATAAACTGATTTCTAAATCTCTGTTTACCCTTATATAATCTGTTACCTTCTCTTGTCTGCACGACTTTTCCGAGTGCACAACTGTTTCTGTAATTCGAAAATGATTAAATCAAACAATGGAAACTACAGGTTGGGATATCAACAATGTAAGGAAAAGATAGATTACTACTTACCGTAAAGAGGTAAGTTAAGTTGCAGACAGACACAACTAAAAGGCACTTACACACCAGCTTTCGGCCACAGTCTTCTTCAGAAAAGGAAACATGCACACACTTTCATTCACACAAGCAAGCATACGACCATCGTCTCCGGCAGCTCTCATTCATAATAATGAATAAGAAGATTGGAGCGTGAGTGAATTACTATTATTATCTAATAAGACCTAGTCTCTATTTCCCCTATTTGATTTTGTGTTGATACCCCTGACTCACCTGACCATGAATCGTTTCCTTCCTGCCACCGCAATTTCTCTCAATTTCCACTATATCTAATTTCAACCTATACATTTCTCTTTTTAAATTCTCTAATCTACATACCCGATTACGCTATCTAATATTGCGCACACTGACTCGTAGAACTCCAGTTTTGTTTATCGTGATGACTACAACTTGACCAGTACGATGTTCGTTACTGTCATATTCAGTAAGCAGAGCTTAGTCTCAGGGGTTTTTCACACAATACGTCACACAACGATGATGTATGTGATGAAGGTTGACACGAGCGATAAGAGGTTCAGGTATTTTTTTTTTTTATTACGGTGACTACTGCTATTTTCAGCACTTGCAACCAATTGAAAACGACCAAACGGGCGAAACACCAATTGTAGATATTGAAATAAATGTACAGTCAGTGTCTAGTACAGTACTGAACCCAAAACAAGCCGCAGTTTTTATCCAAATTTTACCATCGAAAAGTTAGGATACGGCTTGTGTTTGCTACGAACAATTTCTGTACAAAAATTAATCTCATTTGAAACAATACAACTTGCGTCTATAGCCGAAACTGGCACTTTATTATGCAAAAATGCGGTGTTTTACTGGCGTTAACATTGTGCAGCTCTACTAGTATGGTTTCGTTAGCTTGTAATATAGTTTCAATCGGACAGTGGCAAGGAAACGTGACTTATGACGATATGAACGACGATTTAGAGCGAAAAGCATCATGAAGTCAAGGAATTCGATGTAGTTACGATGCAAGTATAAAATATACAGTTGTGCGTCATGCCAGTACCAAAACCAAGAGAGGCCAAAAGACTGGACGAATCTAATGAGCGACGTTGGCTTGCTTCAGAAGAAAACTGGGAGGAGGCAGTTTCAAAATGGGTCAAATGGCTCTAAGCACTATGGGACTTAACATCTGAGATCATCAGTCCCCTAGACTTCGAACTACTTAAACCCAACTAACCTAAGCCATGCCCGAGGCAGGATTCGTACCTGCGACCGCAGCAGCAGCAGCTCGGTTCCGGACTGAAGCGCCTAGAACCGCTCGGCCACAGCGGCCGGCGGAGGCAGTTTCAACGAGAAAATCGTTCAAGGGGCCGAAATGTGGCAAGTATCCGGAACCTGAAGCTAAGGTAAGATAAGAGGAAAGATGGGATGCCTATCTCACGAGAAATTATTCAACTGAAGGTCTTGGAAATCGCAAAAGTCTTAAATGTGCCACAACGAGAATTTCGTGCGAGTGTTGGTTCTTGTCGTCGATTGATGTGGAGACATGGCGTTATTCTCCGAAGTACTACACTAGCACAGAGAATTCCAGCACATTGCGAAGAGAAGGTGGTCGACTTCCAGCGTTATGTCACCCATTTGCGGAAGTGTCACTCTTACCCTATTCATCAGATTGGCAATGCTCAAGAAACGCCAGTATTTTTGGATATACCGAGCTGTACGATAGTAGACAGGGAAGTGGCAAAAAGTGTCTCATTAAGAGGGACCGGTAACGAAAAAAAATAGAATAACTGTGATGCTAGTTGTCACAGCCGATGTGGCATTGTTATTCCCTTATGTAATTCTGAAGAGAAAAGCCATACCCAAAGAAAACCTTCCTATGGGCTTAGTGATTCACTGCCAAGAAAAGGGCTGGATGGCAACGCAATTGATGGTGGACTGGTTCTCTGCTGTTTGGAATTGCTTGCTAAGAGAGCCATGCTGGTTTTGGGTGCTGTTAAGGGTCATCTAACCGCTGAAGTAAAAGATAAATTTTCAGCACAAAAGACAGGTTTTGTCGTAATACCTGAAGGAATGACTTCAAACCTACAGGTACTAGATGTGACCATAAACAAATCGTTCAAGGACAAGCTCCGAAATATATATACGGATTGGCTCCTGGAAGAAGATCACGTTCTTACACTGTCTGGTAAGATTAAGAAGCCACCAGCCACCGTTTTGTGCGAATAGGTTCTTCCTCCATGGTCCTTAATATCATCAGAGTCCATCACCAAGGGGCTCCAATAATGCTGCATATCGAATGCCCTGGATGGCATTGAGGATAACGTAATGCCGGAAGAGAATGAAGAAAATGATAGGAGTGAGAGTGATGAAGCGAATACCGGCACTGATAGTGATGAGAGCAAAAAAGAGAGGTATGTTGTCAATTTGTTGCATCAAATGTTAGAACAAATGTTTACGGTACATACCTACACGTAAGTACAAACAATTTTTTGGTAATTTTTCTCATCTCAATTAGTGTGAGGCTTATTCTCGTGCAAAATCTTTCTTTTTTTTTTAATTTCTTACTCGAAGTTTAGGGGTGCGGCTTATACAGGGTGTTGCAATAAGACATTCCTCACACACAAATAAAGAAAAGATGTTATGTGGACATGTGTCCGGAAACGCTTAATTTCCATGTTAGAGCTCATTTTAGTTTCGTCAGTATGTACTGCACTTCCTCGATTCACCGCCAGTTGGCCCAACTGAAGGAAGGTAATGTTGACTTCGGCGCTTGTGTTGACATGCGACTCATTGCTCTACAGTACTAGCATCAAGCACATCAGTACGTAACATGAACAGGTTAGTGTTCATTACGAACGTGGTTTTGCAGTCAGTGCAATGTTTACAAATGCGGAGTTGGCAGATGCCCATTTAATGTATGGATTAGCACGGGGCAACAGCCGTGGCGCGGTACGTTTGTATCGAGACAGATTTCCACAACGAAGGTGTCCCGACAGGCAGACGTTCGAAGCAATTGATCGGCGTCTTAGGGAGCATGGAACATTCCAGCCTATGACTCGCGACTGGGGAAGACCTAGTACGACGAGGAAACCTGCATTGGACTAGGCAATTCCTCGTGCAGTTGACGATAACCCTAATGTCAGCGTCAGAGAAGCTGCTGCTGTACAAGGTAACGTTGACCACATCACTGTGTGGAGAGTGCTACGGGAGAACCAGTTATTTCCGCACCATGTACAGCGTGTGCAGGCACTATCAGCAGCTGATTGGCCTCCACGGGTACACTTCTGCGAATGGTTCATCCAACAATGTGTCAATCCTCATTTCAGTGTAAATGTTCTCTTTACGGATGAGGCTTCATTCCAACGTGATGCAAATTTTCACAATCAGCATGTGTGGGCTGACGAGAATCCGCATGCAATTGTGCAATCACGTCATCAACACAGATTTTCTGTGAACGTTTGGGCAGACATTGTCGGTGATGTCTTGATTGGGCCCCATGTTCTTCCACCTACGCTCAATGGAGCACGTTATCGTGATTTCATACGGGATACTCTACGTGTGCTGCTAGAACATGTGGCTTTACAAGTACGACACAACATGTGGTTCATGCACGATGGAGCTCCTGCACATTTCAGTCGAAGTGTTCGTACGCTTCTCAACAACAGATTCGGTGACCGATGGATTGGTAGAGGCGGACCAATTCCATGGCCTCCACGCTCTCCTGACCTCAACCCTATTGACTTTCATTTATGGGGGCATTTGAAAGCTCTTGTCTACGGAACCCCGGTACCAAATGTAGAGACTCTTCGTGCTCGTATTGTGGACGGCTGTGATACAATACGCCATTCTCCAGGGCTGCATCAGCGCATCAGGGATTCCATGCGACGGAGGGTGGATGCATGTATCCTCGCTAACGGAGGACATTTTGAACATTTCCTGTAACAAAGTGTTTGAAGTCACGCTGGTACGTTCTGTTGCTGTGTGTTTCTATTTCATGATTAATGTGATTTGAAGAGAAGTAATAAACTGAGCTCTAACATGGAAAGTAAGCTTTTCCGGACACATGTCCACATAACATATTTTCTTTCTTTGTGTGTGAGGAATGTTTCCTGAAAGTTTGGCCGTACCTTTTTGTAACACCCTGTATGCAGGGGCCCTCATTTACACGTCAATACGGTAGATGGAGATGATTTGCTGCCCAATGTACTCTGTACATATGTATAATAAGAAGGTAATATCGTACAACTTCGCTGCAATACTCGGATGGTGAAAGGACAGTCGCGAAGGTTCCGGCCGGAGACGAAGCATGCTGTCAGGGAAGTCCGACGAGGAGGACTCTCGAGCAGGCCCGCCAGTCGGCTGGAGTGGTGACACCGCGGCGACGCACCGGCCGCTGCCTGCGCTGCGACACTCGACCTCGCGGCCCGGAGACGCGATGCGCGGGTCTTCGGAAAAGCCGCTGCGTTTCTGAGGACGCGCCGTGACCAGTCGGCGGCGTTCTTCCCAGCTGTGGTGAGGGAGTTCCCTGCCGCGCTCTGCCGTACTGTTTACTCTTCGCACGTACGTGTCAAGTGTGTTCCAATCCAGTGTGGTCTACCGGAAAAAAACACGAGTCATAGCCGCGCTTGTGAAAATCATCGTGAGTATGGATCTTTGACGGGAGCGGGTCTTCCAAACTTCGTGCTCCATAACGAGCGTTTCATGTCGAATATCCACGTATGAACTTTTGCTAGTTGAGGAGGATGATACATGAAAGAATCGCTAATCAAGATGTAAAGCCGAAAGATGTGGTCATCTGACATAATTCCCTTATTTGCCATCAATATCCTTACTAGAGGTTACATTGTAAGTAGTCTGTTTAGGTTTTTATATTGGTAACGCCACGTAGCGCTCTGTATGGAAATCACTGGCTGTGCTGTGTTCAGTCTGTGGCTGGTTGGCATTGTTGAAATATTCTCTATTGTAGTGTTGGACAGTTGGATGTGAACAGCGCATAGCGTTGCGCGGTTGGAGGTGAGCCGCCAACAGTGGTGGATGTGGGGAGAGAGATGGCAGAATTTTGAGAGCGGACGATCTGGACGTGTGTCAATCAGAAAGAGTAAATTTGTATTATTGGATATCATGAACTGATACATATATATGATGACTTTTGAACATTATTAAGGTAAATACATTGTTTGTTCTTTATCAAAATCTTTCATTTGCTAACTATGCCTATCAGTAGTTAGTGCCTTCAGTAGTTAGAATCTTTTACTTAGCTGGCAGTAGTGGCGGTCGCTGTATTGCAGTAGTTCGAGTAACGAAGGTTTTTGTGAGGTAAGTGATTCATGAAAGGTATAGGTTATTGTTAGTCAGGGCCATTCTTTAGTAGGGATTATTGAAAGTCAGATTGCGTTGCGCTAAAAATATTGTATGTCAGTTTAGTAATGATCAGAAGAAGTAAAGAGAGAAATGTCTGAGTACGTTCAGTTTTGCTCAGCTGTTTGAAAATCAAATAACGTAAGAGGTTTATCAGCACAGTAATTCACTAATTTTTCTAAGGGGACGTTTCATAACATATGTACACTAATGATTCCTTGATCGTATTCGAGACCAATAGACTATTCGTTGCGTTGGGTTTCACAGCCTACTTTCTCTCATCAACAACACCGCTCGCTGTTTACCTACATCATAACGATAAACATAATCTTCAAGCACTACATTCAGACTGCGCGGATTGGCCTCGTTGTTTGAGGCGCCATGTCACGGATTGCGCGGCCCCTCCCGCCGGAGGTTCGAGTCCTCCATCGGGCATGGGTGTGTGTGTGTTGTTCTTAGCATAAGTTAGTTCATATTAGTTTAAGTAGTGTGTAAGTCTAGGGACTGATGAGCTCAGATGTTTGGTCCCTTAGGAATTCACACGCATTTGAACATTTGAACACCACATTCACATTTCGCTGCAGTAAGTGGCCACCGTGTGTCTAAGTCTCAGGCGAATAGCTTGCCCGGTTCTCACAGCCTTTTTGTTGCACATTCGAGACAAGTGGTAGCCGAGTAACGAATTGCGCACTGTATTCGGTTGGTTTTTAAACAAATAAGCGGTGTTCCGAACTTCATTGTCATCATAACTATTCTTGGAACATCAAAAAAGAATTGTATACTTCCCCCACTCTCAAGCATGGAAGACAATGGGAGACATCAGAGTGGAACATCAGATGGAAGTCATAAATTTTTATTGTACCGAGTGGTTAAATGGCACCAGGGGAAGAAAATTCAGCGACACAGAGATATGGAGCTACGTGACCAAACTGCCCACAAATTTCGAGCGCCGGAGCTGGATGAGCGTTGCGATATTATTTTGACAAACCGGCTCTTTTGAAGCGCAACTCTCGCCCTAAAAATTGTCTCTGTCAATTTCTACGAGAGTGCCTGAGAAAAATACATCACTAGAAAGCATAGAGACACAGAGGAATTAAAGCTATTAGCTGCTGGTGGACACTAATTTACATCAATGGCGCAATGAAAATTTGGATTGGTATTTGAACGCGGACCACATGCTTGCCAGGCAGATGCAACGACCAGTATGCCATCCGGACGCAGTGGTCACCATAACCGCACGGACTACCTTGAAACTTCTTTATTTAAATGAGAGTGCCTGTACTTAAATTGCAGAATGACTGAGAAGATGAAACTTCTACGTTATTTGATTCTGAATCAGCTGAGTAAACCTGAACGTACTGAGCCTACTTTCTCTTTACTTTTTCTTATCATGTCAACACTGACCCACAATCTAGCGCAACGCAATCTGACTGCTCAAAAATATTACAACCTGACTTCAAATAATTAATTCAGAAGAATGGCCCTGACTAAAAAGAAATCTTAGCAATAGGTTATACATTTCGTTAAGCACTTACCTCACAAAAATCTTCATTACGCGAACTACTGCAATACAGCGAGCGTCAATAGTGCCAGGTAAATAAAATATTCTAACTGCTTAAGCCACTAACTACTAAAAGGCATGTGGTTAGAAAAGGAAAGATTTTGTTGCAAACCAAATAATGTATTTTTTACCTTAATAATGTAACATCCAGTTCAAACACGAATATAAATCGTCATTGACATCTAGTACAAAGATATATAAGCATGAAAAACATTTAGTCTCCAAGGTGAACATGTACAGATCGTTAGCCTACGCTACCACTTCAGACCTCTACCCTCCATCAGTGCTAATTTCTCACATCTAACATCCATCACTGCTGGCTGTTCACCTCCAACTGCCCACCAGTATTTCCATCACTGCTGGCAACCAACTTCAATCTGCTCAACAGTACTGGTGATTAACTTCCAACAACGAGTCCGACCAGCCACAGAGTGTCTTACAAAGGAAGCGCAGTCAGAGATCCAATGTAAAGCGCTACACAGCGCTGCCAACACAGAAGCAGCCCACTTACAACCTTCGCAAACTTCCTGTCAGACCCAGATTCTCAAATTACACCACACACTACTGGTGTAGTGTCCCTGTTCATTAGCCTCATTACTCACCGCATGTCACCGATTTTCGTAAGAGTTCGCGCTTGGTGTGCATCTGCACCGAACGTGTCATTGGCCGTCGTTGCCTTAATTACGTATATGGCGTCTGTTCTTTCAGACTGATGGGGTCATTGGCGATCATCACCTTTACCAATGACGGAGAGTGAATCCTTCAGTGCAGATGCACATCTAGTTTGAACTCTTTCGGGAATCGGCGGGATGCTGCGAGTAATGAGCCTAATGAACAGGGGCGCTACATCAGTAGTGTGTGTTGTAAGTTGAGAATATTGGCCTGACAGAAGCAGATCTAGGTAAATCCGTGCGGTTCTGGTGACCACTGTGTCCAGATGGTGTAATGGTCAGCTTATCTGTCTAGTAATCAGGACACACAGGTTCGAACCCCGGTCTGGCCCCAGTTTTAAACTTGCCCCACCTATATAAATCAGTGCTCACTGGCAGCTAACGTCTTTCATTTCTTTATGTCTTGATTCATAGTGGTTGCAGGATCAAAATGTTGTCTGTTGTTTCGGACATGTCCAAAAGAACAGACACCGCATGTATAACAGTACGAATAGGCCGAATGTATCAACATGCGAAGGCTACGTGGAATAATGCGCCAATATAAAAGGATTAAGGTCGTGGAGGAAAAGATAGCTTTCAGTCTTTACTTATGCGACTGCAGTGATGATTATTATACCAAACACGTACGGTGAAGAGTCGTCAAAAGGCGTGAGAAGCCAATGTCAGAGTGTTCGGCCTCTCAGGACACAAATCGGCAAGTGTTCTAGTACGGACGATCCAGAATGACCGGGCTCCGAGAAATGCTTTTATTATAACGTCACTTTCCATGAGTGCAGGCGCATTCCACCAGGCCAGTGATGCGTCCGTGGGACGACTGGACTAGAAAAAGATTGAAGTCAACGATCACGTACACTGACTACATCGTCGGACGCCCGACGTCTTGTCCACTAGATGCTGTTTCATGCACATCGTTGATTCGATGTTGTGAATCTTCTTGTGTGGAGGGTTCGATGCCGTTTGATACTTGACTTCGCTGGTGGCAAGCATATCAACGTATCGTCTTCCTACGTCCTAACTCCAAGACATCAATGGGTCCTTGCACTTATTCGCTAGCGTGCTGAGTTTCTCACTTCAGTCTGTTCTGCAGTGATGGTCGCATTCGGTTTTGTCACTACGATGATAGCCACAATCTGATAGCTGTAAAACAGCGGACATACGCCTTGTGGGGTTGTTGGAATGGCACTGGATAGCCAAGAACGTGCGATGTGGGCAGCTCCGTATTGAGGACGATCTGAACAGCTACCGCTACATGAAGACAGCCTCAGAGGTACTGGCTTTCATTGAGGCAACCCCAAATGCTGCGTTTCGGAAGGACAATGCAAAGCCAGATGTGGCGAGGAGCGTGCAAGCCCTCTTCCAGGATCGACGGTACCACTGCTTTTCGTGCCTTCACGTTTATTTGAGCATTCCGCCATGGAACGTGCCTCGCATTTGATGGTTCGACAATTGTTTCGTTGAATTCCCCCCAGCGACAACTATTGATGCTTTATGACCACGCATACAACTTCATGGAAGACATTCTCCTGAAGCATATAAAGATACTCCTTGATCCCATATCACGACGTTTAGAGCTCGCGAACACAACACGTTAAGTTTCACACTATGCTAATTCACAGTGTCAGAGATCCTGTACAGTTCCATCAGCCAAACTATATGACGTGTTCTTGAGTATAAAACTAAATTTCCATAACTTGTATATTTTCAGTGTTATGAATTTCACAGAAATTAGTGATTTTGTGAAATATAGAATGTTTGGTGCTGGTGGCCTGAAATTCACTTTCACTGCTTAGTAGTTATAAACGTAATACTGGCCAAAGATAGACACTACTACCTCATCTGCTGCGTGGAGCTACGCCACATAATCGTGGGACAGAGGAAACACGGTATGTATACCAGTGAAACATGTCGTATCTCCTATAGTTTTGACGGAAGCTTAGAATATCCACTAACCATCACCTGTCAATCGTAGTAGAAACCCACTGACAGGCCAGTACTGAGGCAGTAACAAGGCCGGCCGTTGTGGCCGAGCGGTTCTACGCGCTCCAGTCCGGAACCGCGCTGCTGCTACGGTCGCAGATTCGAATCCTGCCTCGGGCATGGATGTGTGTAACGTCCTTAGGTTAGTTAGGTTTAAGTAGTTTTAAGTCTAGGGGACTGAAGACCTCAGATGTTAAGTCCCATAGCGCTCAGAGCCATTTGAGCAGTAACAGAGGGGAACAATGCAGAAATCCTATACTGATGTTGTGAACAATGAACTTCATACGAGATGTTTCGAAAAGACAGATATTTAGCCGATTCGTGCGTTTGACTATGAAAAGCACTTCTGCGGCGTATAGTTAATTTATACTTTGCTATGGATCTGTGGGGAATAAAGGAAAGGCAAAAAGATGAAATTAGGCGCCTTTATGTAGCACACTCCTCTCTAATAACACAAAGGAAGCCGCCGATATTAGTGACCCCAGACGACGACTAATTTCCACCAACAGGCGATCTTACTTCATGAGTCCTCGACAAAGGTATATTATTTATGTCTGGACAATTCCGTACGCACTAATGAGAAGACCAGTTCATCATCTCTCGTCCGCTTGGAAGCCAAATACTGCTTATGAATTATTTTCAACCCACTAACATGAGTTATCAATCTTGGCAGAGTAGACTTATCGTCTGTGCTGTGCCAACTGGGACGTCTGTTGTTGCTCCAAGTCTTCTGGCTCAAACTGTCAGTTACACTACGGTGCTGGCTGTTAAAACCGCGACACCGTGGGGAACAGTAAAGAACGAAATTTTACCTATTGTGCATATACAGTGTACTAGGAATAATACATGATTAAATTAGAAGGTGATTTAGAGGTGTATATGGAGACCAAAGTTTCGCGCACAAAGCTGCCAGCTTCGGCAGCAACAGTGGATCTAAAACGACTGTGCATCGAGTCGATCTGAAATTGGATGTCAGATATATTATAGCATGTTGTTTCAGCTTTATCTTAGAGTTCATTAGTCGTAGTGACTGGCGAGTGGTGGTGTGCCCGTTCTCAGTAATCCATGACCAGTTGTTTTCTCTGGGTGAGAGGTATGGAGAACGTGCTGGCCAGAGCAATTGTGGAACACCCTCTGCAACGGGATAGGTCAGAAAAACATTGGAAACATGGCGTCTTGTGTTACCTTGCGGAAAGTTAACGTGACGGAGTGCTGGAAGATACGGCACAGCTACCTACCTTAACACGCCAGTAATGTGATGGATGTTGTCCAAATTACAGGCCATGCTAAATAGAGGACAACTTGTGTTCTCTGTCGGATCCCGTACCATCAAATACATCGTGATGCTGTACGCAGTACTGGAACTCGTCTGAAAGACGACGTAGCGCCACACCTGTATCCGGTGTTATCGTTTGGCGCGTCGCTAGCGACATCCTCTCTCTCTGCCTCTGCAGTGGACGTCTATCTGAGAGTTCATGGTGCTCCAGACGTCATGACACTGTCCCTGTGAATACTTTCCTTATCATAAACAAGCCCATTTCCAGACTCTAGATACGTGGAGTGGCAAGTGAACTGTGTCTGTCCTCTTGGGGGCTAGTCGGGTGGGGCCACTGAGATCCTGCATGGCGTTCATTATGGCCCTCCTGAACCTCTCGATTCCATATTCGCAAGGTAGTCATCAGATACCGAACTCTCCGGTCAGCAATATGGAGGAATATTAAATCATAGTCCCGATAGGTCACGATTCTGCCACTGTCGAATCCTGACACGGTCTGGTAGATGTTTCCCTCCTCACACGAGGTGCAACGCCATCTCCTCACAAACAATCAATATTCAAACGCGGGTTCTGAATGCGAAAACGTTTGGGTGATCTTTCTTCATACCAGGTGTCCCAAAATGTTGTGACAGGCTTAGAGGGCCGTAGAGGGTTCTTGAGGAACAAATCGAGGATAGGTACCTGTGTCCGGATATGTCATCCAACGACGCTAAAGAGTGTAGAGACTATGGGTGCTGTCGCCTGCCGTTAGGCCAACCCTTTGGCAGCGAATGTGACTTTGTACACTAACAGACTGCAAGCAGAACGTCTCGCAGTGTTGTTTGTTATTTGTCGATCACAACTGATTGCCACGATTGACAGCGGAGTTGCTGTATAGAAGGGCCTTGTCTCCTATGAACGTGAATCTTCGTTGCCTTTGTGGATGACGATTTCAGACACACATGCCCAATTCAAAGAATTGGGCATATTAACCACAACTTCTCAGTATATTTATTCCTTAATGAAGTTTGTTGTAAATAATACATCTCTTTTTCTAAATAACTGCTTAGAACACAGTATCAATACTAGGAATAAGAACAATATACATAAAGATATAAAATCACTTACTCTTGCCCAGAAAGGAGTCCAGTATTCAGCATGCATATTTTCAGTAAGTTACCAGCAACCATTAAGAGTTTAGTTTCAGACAAGGCACAATTTAAACATAATTTAAAAGAATTTTTGGTGGCCAACTCCTTCTATTCCATCCATGAGTTTCTCAACAAGTGCAGTAGACCATTTTAATGAAAATTTATTATACTTCAATTTTTGACAATACTTGGATGTAACAGCCAAGTAACTACCTACTGTGTGAGTGATGGATGTATGGAAAGCACATGTAAGTCTTAAGTCTGTAAATAGTGGAAGTTTAATTTTAAATCTTGTACATAATCTGACTGTTCTTAACTGAGGGTCACTGAAATGAATAATTTACTTTAATTTTTGACAATACTTGGTTGTAATAGCCAAGAAACTAGCAAATGTCTGAATGATTGATTTAATGAAAGCAGATGTAAGTAGTAAACCTGTAAATATTAGAAGTTTAAATTTAATTCATGTACATAATTTTACTGTTTATTGACTGAGGATCATTAAAATGAATGAATCCCAAGTTTTTCTAATTACATTTTTGTAATGTGTTTATCTGACATGTTCCACACGCAGGATTCCCTCTTTTATGGGTTTATGGAATGAATAATTAATCTAATCTAAACAGCTTTCCAACAGCAGTTTATTGTTCTCCTGGTACCATCTAAAATCTCCAGTGTTTTTGGTACACAGGAGGAAAATATACTGCAGATGGAAACTCGTATTCGAAACCGTCATCTGCCAAGGCAACAGGGGATTGCATTCATAGGAGACAAGGTTTGTTTACTCAGCAGCTAGCTCCAGCTTTTCCACTAGCGATCGTGGCAACGATTCACGATCACTGAATAGCAAACAACATTGCGAGACGTTCCGCCACGGTCCGTCAGCGTACAAAGTCACGTTTGTTGTCGAAGGGGTGGTCTAGTAGCAGGCGCTGGCTACTGTAGCTTTGACACTGTGTACCGTCATGGTATACGTTTCCGGACACGAGTTCCTATCCTGGATTTGTTCTTCAAGACACACTCTACAACGCCTTGAAGCTTGTCGCGACATTTCTCGGACACTGTGGATACAGAGTGTTGACGGCATTAATTACAGAATTATGTAATAAACTGCAGATAACCGTTAAAGTTGCAATATTTATTTTCTTTCTTACATGCTTACTAGTTTTGAGCCTAAGTTCATCGTCAAATCATCCACTAAGCTATGCAATAACATAAATTTCGACATCCACAGAACTGTTAATTCTAGTTAAACGCATCTTGTAAAATAGTACAAGGCTGAACTTCATTCGCCTTCAGGTATTGCACTGCTTTACAAGACATGTTTAACTAGAGCGAACAGTCATGTGGATTTCGTAATGTATATTACTGCATAGCGTAGTGGATAATTTGAGAATGACTTTCGGCTCGGAGCTAGTCATCAAGTAAGAAAGAAAATTAATATTGCAACTTTGACGGTTTTCTGCATTTTATTGCATAATTTGGTGAACCACACAGTTGCTGACGTCATACCTTCCAGAATGCTGGAAAAGTATCCTACGTGCTTACTGCAGTTGCGCTGAAATGCTAATCAATCATATGCTTATACAAGTATGTAGAACATTTCTTGTCAATTTCACGTCTGTTGTTAGTTTCCTTGATTGTATCGCAATTTTAATGGCTAGCAGTGTGGTGTTCTGATCGCTTACTTCAGAACTACCAAAGACGAACAGTAAGCAGTTTGTCTCTCAACGTTAAAAAGGACTCCCACTTTCAAGTTCACAAGAAAATGACTTTCAGTGTAATAATTTACAATTAACATACATTGCTACACGTAAGCCCTTTTCGTTGAGTTAAAGTCTCCTTGAAATGATGTCAAAATCTCGCATAGTTCAGGTCAAACCCCTCCGAGGAGGGTTTAGCTCATAGCGAGGGCTCCCAGTTTGGAACAGGACCGAGGTTATTTAAATTCTCTGAATTTGCTGAGTAGCCAAGAGCATCCTCCCGAAAACTTTGCGTAGATCTCTAGAATATGGAATATGCTCGGAAGTCATATGCTTCTCTTCACTTTCTCTTTAATTCAAAAAAAAATTTTATTCTGCAGGTGGCGAACAGAAATACACTGTTATTTTTCAGAGTAGGCTACAAAATTTATCTTTTTTTTACCATCTCCTCTTCAGAGACCAGAACACGCATTGTAGCAAACGTAGTGAGTTCATTGAATACGTTGAGTCCTAGAAAAGAAAAATGACGGCTTCATCACTAATTTAGCCATTTAGACTCCACTATAATGGAACTTAAGTTACGAAAGGTAAATATTATCACGATATATTTTCGAAACATCGGAAATGAGAAAAACTTTAATCACAAAAATTGAGTCTGATTATGCCACTTGTGGATAATCAGTGTGAGTTAGTTTCGATCCTGAATCTTTCGGAAATCTGAATTTTGAACAAATATATTCAGGCGGAAGCACGTGACTGACAAACATAAAATGTTATACCAGCCCTTTAATTTACAGAAAAAGAAAATCTTTTGACTATATAAATAGTGGTTTATCCGGATAATTGGATCAGACAAAATTGGTCGGCATCTCAGGGGTAAGTACATATTTGATTCTCGCAACTGGTTGAAGACACCAGCGATCCTACATGTGTTGTTCTCTTCATTGCCAGTGTTACGCTGTGTATTTATGCCTGTTTCTGGAGGTGTACTCTTTTGCGACACCACGCTAGGCTACAAATTTATAGAATGGGCTGCAATATATTTACATCGAACACAGAAAAGTGAAAACCGGAAAATGAATCGAATAAAAAAAGGGCTAGTAATAACTTGTTCTGAAGCGGAAATCAAACAGGATGTAGCGCACATCTGGCGTTCGCCGGCGCAGGTGGAACGCTTGCTCGTTATTAACTGAACGAGAAGCCCCCAACTTTAAAACTAAATCTGCCTGCCAGCTGTTGTGAAAAAATAAAGCTTCCAGAAGGTTCTAATCCAGTTGTTCCCTATCTTTCTGAGACCATTGCCCCTGAGTGCATTCAGATATTAGCTAGTACCTTCCCCTCTCCCCTTCCTCCCCTCCTCCCCTAGTCTCAACATTAGCGATTAACTAAACTCCAGAAGGAAAAAGAATTTTCTTTGAACATTTCTATTTTCAAAATGACGAAAGCGTGGGTGCCCATACCTTTGAGTAAGGAGTGTCCCTGTCTCGCCCCCCCCCTTTCCCACCTGCTCTTTGGGAAAAGAAAAAAATACAGTGGATTCAGGTGTTTTTCTTTCAAAAAAACGATTTAAAAGTCAGTGTACACTGGTCTTTAACACTGGCTGATCTGAAATTATTTTATGGGCTCTTACAAGTCGCCATTTGGCTTCCAAAATGTTAAAAAGGTCTACCCCCCTCCTTCCAGCCTTCATAAAATATCGCGTGGACGCCCCTGGACGAAAGGAAAATGATATTTAGCTTTTTTGGAGTTTTATTAAACCACGAACTAACAAGTCAATGACACATTTGGTACTGCTTATTTCTAACAGCCTGTTCATAAAATGACGAAGCAATACTCATCGCGAATGATATTTACAATTCCTTCTCAGAAAAGAAAGCTAACTATCCATATTAGGAGTAGATACGAGTTACAAAACAGGCTCCTTCTACACCACTACTCTTACTATTCACGCTTGCGTCACTCACACTCTCCACCTTCGTTTCAAGCCACCCAAGTTAAAATACTTGCACTATACTTACCGTTTGTTATTCGCTTGTGCTAGACTCCTTACTTCTCAAGTAGGAGAAACTGAAAGACTTCACACTGCCAATGCTTTGTGTCTGACCATTGTCACTAATAATAATAATAATAATAATAATAATAATGCTGTGTACGCCATGCAGCGATGAAATAACCGTAACAAAGTTACTGCCGAGATGAACCCTCAGTTACTTCATTTATTGTTGTAAAGTGAACAATGAAGCAATTTCTGGCCTATTGCTGCAGTTTTCATGAGACAATTAAGCATATGTGATGCATGAGTCTCGATTTTACTATCATAGTTACTTGGTCCGAAGTATGTAGCAGGTACTCTGCATGAGGAAGATGATGATCATGCATTCGTTTCACAAGCTGTAACCTCCACCACACTGTCTCACGTGTTGACGCTAGAATCTGAAACCAAATGTTCAAATGGTTCAAATGGCTCTGAGCACTATGGGACTTAACATCTATGGTCATCATTCCCCTAGAACTTAGAACTACTTAAACCTAACTAACCTAAGGACAGCACACAACACCCAGCCATCACGAGACAGAGAAAATCCCTGACCCCGCCGGGAATCGAACCCGGGAACCCGGGCGTGGGAAGCGAGAACGCAACCGCACGACCACGAGATGCGAAACCAAATGTAATTACTGATAACTTATGTAATCAGTATTAGATACAGCCTTACGGAATAGTGATAAAATCAATGATATTTTAAAATTAATTTAGTTTCGTGACCGAAACTTAACTGATCACTTATGTTTTTACCCGTCACAAAATTTAGTTTTACCCCTCGGCGTTACCGCCAGATTAGGAGCAACTTTTCTAATCAGTATGCTCAAGTGTGTTCGAGTGTGTTCGTGAGGAGTTGAAGTATACGTGTACTGACGCCATTTTTAACGTACTGAGCAGACGTCATCTCTCGGTGAAAATTTTAATAGCGTCTTTCTCCTCAGAAACTTTCTAACTTGTCGCCAGCGTGGAAGAGATGAGTGAATACGTCATAACGATGACGGCATGCAACAGATTCATGTGACGACATGACGCAGAAATGTGATGTGATCGGCTGCCGGTGGAAAGCCCTAACGAAAGATGCGATCTGCTTGCGAAGTGAGAGTGGGGCACAGAGAGAACCAGGAAGAGGAAGTATACTACTTCCACAAGAGAAGAACAAAGTCGTCATCTGCTGTGAAAGAAAAAGCGGGATCACGAGCCGAAGAGGACAATACTCTCATCCAAATTTCTGCATTTTTGTGTTTACGAGTATTTTGTTTTACATTCTGCAACAAATTATGTCTGATGAAGATAGTTCAGGGCTTCATACTCGACCTCATTCGGAGGCTTCTTTGTTGTTTTATTTAACTGTACGTGGTACGTGTTTGATGTTTGAGGGATATGACTATTACCTCCAATGACTGTGGAATAAAAGTTGGAATCATATTGGAGACGAGGGGCTTTCGAATCACGGATGTGAATCCGGAGTTAGATTTTCCATTATTTCTAGTGTCACTTACGGTGACCGCCGACAAAATTCTTTCGATAGCGCTACGGCTGATCACCTTATCCATGGTTTCCGAGCTATTGCTCCATCGGTCTCCATTAATAATACTGTCGCTGGAACGATAATTTCTAATCTTCCTTTTCTCTTATCACTTTAGAGAGAAATTCTGAAATTCTGACGGTTTACATCTGTATATACATCCGTACTTTGGAAACTACCATGAAGTGCATGGCAGAGGGGACTTCCCATTGTACAAGACATTAGAATTTCTTCCAATTCCATTCGCGCGTGGAACGCGGGAAGCTGATACCATTGTGCGCGTTGTAATGAATAGTTTTGGCTTCGCCGTCCCTACGGCAGAGAAACATGAGGGGGGGGGGGGTGGTACTATAATCCAAAATTCCTCACTTACTACTAGTTCTTGAAACTATATAAGTTGGCTTTCTAGGAATAGCCGACGGTTCTCTACAAGTGTCGTTTTTGAATATCTCCGTGGCGTTCTCCGACGGGTCAGACAAACTTGTGCCCGTTTGTGCTGCCTTTCTCAGTATATGTTCAATAGCTGCTGTCAGTTCTATTTGGTACGTGTCCCACACTCTTGAACAATATTCTTGGATTGTTGACACAAGTGTTTTGTATGCAGATTCTTTTGTACACTGACTGCAACTCGCTTATTCTAACAATGAACAGAAGTCAGTCACCTGATTATCTTTGACTGTACGTGTGTGTTCAGTGCATTCCATACCGCTACAAGTCTTTACACGCACCTTCTTGTATGAGCTGACTCGTCCCATCCGCCAGTCACTGATGTTTTTGTCTTTGGATACTACGCTTTTGCTCTACCCCATTCCACCCTCTACCACCTGGAGCGTTGATCTCTTGTTATACACTGAATTACTGACATCAGATGTGATACCACTCGACCGCATTTGTCGATATACTGGATTTCATACTACTGCATAAACGTTATGTGATCAAAAGTATCCGGACACCCGGTTGAAAATGACTTGCAAGTTAGTGGCGCACGCCATCGGTAATGCTGGAATACAGTATGGTGTTGGCCCACCCTTAGCCTTGATGACAACTTCCACTCTCGCAGGCATGCGTTCAATCAGGTGCTGGAAGGTTTCTCGAGGAATGGCACCCCATTCATCACGGAGTGCTGCACTGAGGAGCAGTATCGATGTCGGTTGGTGAGGCCTGGCACGAAGTCGGAGTTCCAAAACATCCCAAAGGTGTTCTATAGGGTTCAGGTCAGGACTCTGTGCAGGCCAGTACATTACAAGAATGTTATTGTCGTGTAAACACTCCGTCACAGGCCGTGCATTATGAAGAGGTGCTCGATGGTGTTGAAAGATGCAATCGCCATCCCCGAATTGCTCTTCAAGAGTGGGAAGCAAGAAGGCGCTTAAAGCATCAATGTAGGCTTTTGCTGCGATAGTGCCAGGCAAAACGACAAGAGGTGCAAGCCCCCTCCATGAAAAACACGAACACACTATAACATCACCGTCTCCGAATTTTACTGTTGGCACTACACACGCTGGCAGACGATTTTCCTGCAAACATCCATGCCTTTATACTAATGTCCACTACTATAGTACCTCATTATTGATAACTGCATCATCTGCAGAAGTCAAAGAGTACTACTAATAGGGCCGGCCGGTGTGGCCGTGCGGTTCTAGGCGCTTCAGTCTGGAACCGCGAGACCGCTACGGTCGCAGGTTCGAATTCTGCCTCGGGCATGGGTGTGTGTGTGATGTCCTTAGGTTAGTTACGTTTAAGTAGTTCTAAGTTCTAGGGGACTGATGACCTCAGATGTTAAGTCCCATAGTGCTCAGAGCCATTTGAACTATTTTGAACTACTAATATTGCCTGCAAGGTCGTTAATATACAACATGAATAGCAAGGGTCTAAACCCACGTCTCTGGGTCACACTTGAAATTATTTCTACATTTGTCGATGAATTTCCATCCAAAATAACGAGCTGCATGCTCCCTAGCAAAAAATGCTCGATCCAGTCACAAACATCTCGTTGTTGTTGTGGTCTTCAGTCCAGAGACTGGTTTGATGCAGCTCTCCATGCTACTCTATCCTGTGCAAGGTTGTTCGTCTCCCAGTACCTACTGCAACGTACATCCTTCTGAATCTGTTCAGTGTATTCATCTCTTGGTCTCCCTCTACGATTTTTACCCTCCACGCTGCCCTCCAATGCTAAATTTGTGATCCCTTGATGTCTCAGAACATGTCCTCCCAACCGATCCCTTCTTTTTGTCAAGTTGTGCCACAAACTCCTCTTCTGCCTAATTCTATTCAATACCTCCTCATTAGTTATGTGATCTACCCATCTAATCTTCAGCATTCTTCTGTAGCACCACATTTCGAAAGCTTCTATTCTCTTCTTGTCTAAACTATTTATCGTCCATGTTTCACTTCCATACATGGCTACACTCCATACAAATACTTTCAGAAACGACTTCCTGACACTTAAATCTATACGCGATGTTAACAAATTTCTCTTCTTCAGAAATGCTTTCCTTGCCACTGTCAGCCTACATTTTATATCCTCTCTACTTCGACCATCATCAGTTATTTTTCTTCCCAAATAGCAATACTCATTTACTACTTTAAGCGTCTCATTTCCTAATCTAATTCCCTCAGCATCCCCCGATTTAATTCGACTGCATCTAGATCTAAATTTACATGATTACTCTGCAATTCACATTTAAGTGCTCGGCAGAGGGTTCATCGAACCACAATCATACTATCTCCCTACCATTCCACTCACGAACAGCGCGCGGGAAAAACGAACACCTAAACCTTTCTGTTCGAGCTCTGATATGTCTTATTTTATTTTGATGATCATTCCTACCTATGTAGGTTGGGCTCAACAAAATATTTTCGCATTCTGAAGAGAAAGTTGATGACTGAAATTTCGTAAATAGATCTCGCCGCGACGAAAAAGTCTTTGCTTTAATGACTTCCATCCCAACTCGCGTATCATATCTGCCACAGTCTCTCCCCTATTACGTGAGAATACAAAACGAGCTGCCCATTTTTGCGCCCTTTCGATGTCCTCCGTCAATCCCACCTGGTAAGGATCCCACACCGTGCAGCAATATTCTAACAGAGGACTAACGAGTGTAGTGTAAGCTGTCCCTTTAGTGGACTTGTTGCATCTTCTAAGTGTCCTGCCAATGAAACGCAACCTTTGGCTCGCGTTCCCCACAATATTATCTATGTGGTCTTTCCAACTGAAGTTGTTCGTAATTTTAACACGCAGGTACTTAGTTGAATTGTCAGCCTTGAGAATTGTACTATTTATCGAGTAATCGAATTCCAACGGATTTTTTTTGGAACTCATGTGGATCACCTCACACTTTTCGTTATTTAGCGTCAACTGCCACCTGCCACACCATAGAGCAATCTTTTCTAAATCGCTTTGCAACTGATACTGATCTTCGGATGACCTTACTAGACGGTAAGTTCCAGCATCATCTGCGAACAACCTAAGAGAGCTGCTCAGATTGTCACCCAGGTCATGTATATAGATCAGGAACAGCAGAGGTCCCAGGACGCTTCCCTGGGGAACACCTGATATCACTTCCATTATTCTCCTTTTGCTTTTGTTGATGTTCATCTTATATCCCCCTTTCAAAACCACGTCCATTCCGTTCATAATCGATTTTTCGATAAAATGCGTAGGTGAAGATCTGAGGCCAACGCTCGTCGGAAATGATTTCACGTAAACTTCAGTCCGAAGTGTAACATCAGAGAGATATCTAGCGAGCGCGACGTTGCATAACGTACAGCCCACGCGCTCGAGTCAACACGCATCGACACAACGCAGCCGAAATCCCGGCGCGTTACGCGAGCGCGCGGTGACGCAGCCGGCCGCTGCCCGCAGCTCCCGGATGGGTGGCTGCCACGGCTCGCCAGACCACGAGCCGGTCAAGCGCCCAGCGGCCGACACACAGCGGGCAGCCCGGGCCTCAATGGACCAAGGCCGGCCTTCCACGGCCTTCCAGCGCTGACTCACCCGCTGCCTGCGCCTCCGCCGCCGCTACCGGGCCACTGCGGGACGGAACCAGACGCCGACACGCAGCTGCTGCGCGCTGCTTCGCTATTGCACAAACCTCTCTCTCTCTGACTGAACCCAGACGAAAATAGAAAGTAGAGCGCTGAGTAGCGTCATAACCGGACCTCGACGCCGATCATTACAGACTTATCTTGGTGGTCGAGTTAGCAGTGACTGGACCAAACACGTTCATTCAAGTAGGTGATTCTAGAACATTAAATACTGCACTGTCCGCACCCTGTAGCTGAGTGCTCAGCGATACAGAATGTCAATCTTCAGGGCCCGGGTTCGATTCCCGGCTGGGTCGGAGATTTTCTCCGCTCAGGGACTGGGTATTGTGTTGTTCTACTGATCTTTATTTCATCCCCATCGACGCGCAAGTCGCCGAAGTGGCGTCAAATCGAAAGACTCGCACCCGGCGAACGGTCTGCCCGGCGGGAGGCACTAGTCACACGACATTTACATTTACAATACTGCACTGCAGTTGCTTACCTTTTATTAATGCCAAACTGAGTGATAAGAGCAAGTTTAATAACACTGAGGGGACAAAAGTCATGGCATACCACCTAACATTGTGTGCCCCAGCCCCCCTTTTAACCGGCACAGTGCAGCAATTCGACGTGGCATGGACTCAACAAGTCGTTGGAAGTACCCTACAGAGATACTGAGCCATGCTACCTCTACATAACTGCGGAAGTGTTGCCTGTGCGGGGTGTTGTGCACGAACTGACCTCTCGATTGTTGTCTGTAAATGTTCAGTGGGATTCATGTCCGGCGATCTGAGTGGCCAAATGATTCGCTCCAGCTGTCCAGAATATTCTTCAAATCAGTCGCGAATAATTGTGGTCCAGTGACATGGCCATTGTCATCCATTAAAATTCCAATGTTGTTTGGGAACATTAAGTCCTTAAATGCACTGCCCTCTTATACCTTGTGTAAACGGTACTACCACCATCTGTATAAGTATATACTTCTATCCCCTGGCTTCCGTCAGTTCAGTGCAGTATTATAGCTACAAGAAAAAATCAAATGTAGCCCAGACAAATACTCACGGAAACAGTTAAACAAGGACAAATTATTAAGTTAAAAGTGAATTTTCATAAATTCTATCTCCGACTTTAATGCACTTTCGAGCTCTCTTGATTAGACCATGGGTAACTCTTCTGTGGTCGCCTTGGGGTTCCCCTGAGGGCACCGCTATTCGTAATTCACACGATCATCTCTGGTGTTTACTCTTTTTTTTAGACGTCACCTGTTAACCATTTCCGCAGGTGAAAATCTAGAAGGGTAAGGTCAGGGGCCTTGGTGGTTGCTGGTTTATCTTCCGCAGTGCCTTATTTTTAAGAACGTTTCTCTGTAAATATGTCGTGTCGTATGACAGACTATCAGTTGATTGGGCCTGGTGTGTTACCGCATCGTCTTACAGGATCCATTTATCTAAGACTCTGTTGACAACGAGCTTCCAGAATTACACTGCTGTGCTGTACATGGCGAAAGTTATTTTCGTTGTTAACATAGTTCGATGAAACGTGGACTATACATAGAAAAAAGTGCTACGGTACAGTGCAGAGGGTAAACGAAAGAAATACACAATGAAACGAACAGAAATGACGCTTCTATTCAAACAAAATAACTACACTGATGTCATCGAGGTTTATTATGCTCCTCTGGACATTACAGAAGGCGGAACATGGCTCTTAACATGGCGTGTGATCATCACGTATGCGATGTGCTCCATGTTCGCCAAGCGGTATGGGGCGTTCCATTCCTCTGCCACAGCAGCTGACAAGTGCTGGATGGTCGTTGATGCACGTGCACTTGCTGCAGTACGTCTCTCCAACGCATCACACACGTGCTCGGTGGGATTCAAGTCGTGGTAACGGACAGGCCAGTCAGTTCGCCGAATATCCTCTCGTTCCAAGAGCTCCTCCACACTTGCTGTTCTACGCGGTCCCGTATTATCGTCCATAAAACGCAGCCGGACGCATCCTTGAAAAGACGCACATGGGGTAGGAGCACAGGGTCACAATAACGTTCACCGATGAGTGTACCGTGTTCAAAGATGTGGAGGTCAGTACGCCCGCGCAACTTCATCGCTCAGCCACACCATAACACCTGGACCACCAGAACGACGATGTTCCACAAAGTTCCTGGCTGCATTACGTGTTCCTACCTCTCGCTATGTAAGAGTACGGCCAGAATCGCTACTCACACTCAGTCTGCTCTCATTCTAGAAGAGTACTCGGCTTCACAACTCGTTGATCCAGTCCCTATGTAAACAGCGCCGCCGATGTGTGAGTGTCAGCGGAACGAAACGTACTGGTCGTCGGATAAAGAAGCCACCGCCATGCAGTCGGCATGCCATTGTGGAGCGGCAAATTGCGTGCCTTGAAGTTGTGTTAAATGTGGTTCCAATTGCACCTACGGGTATCAACTGCGTTTTTTAAAAATAGGAACCCCCATTTTTATTATATATTCGTGTAGTACGTAAAGAAATATGAATGTTTTAGTTGGACCACTTTTTTCGCTTTGTGATATATCCCGCTGTAATAGTCACAAACATGTGGCTCACAATTTTAGACGAACAGTTGGTAACAGGTAGGTTTTTTAAATTAAGATACAGAATGTAGGTACGTTTGAACATTTTATTTCGGTTGTTTCAATGTGATACATGTACTTTTGTGAACTTATCACTTCTGAGAACGCATTCCCGCGCCCGGGTTCCGGGGTTCGATTCCCGGCGGGGTCAGGGATTTTCTCTGCCTCGTGATGACTGGGTGTTGTGTGATGTCCTTAGGTTAGTTACGTTTAAGTAGTTCTAAGTTCTAGGGGACTGATGACCATAGCTGTTAAGTCCCATAGTGCTCAGAGCCCTTTTTTTGAGAACGCATGCTGTTACAGCGTGATTACCTGTAAATACCACATTAATGCAATAAATGCTCAAAATGATGTCCGTCAACCTCAGTGCATTTGGCAATACGTGTAACGACATTCCTCTCAACAGCAAGTAGTTCGCCTTCCGTAATGTTCGCACATGCATTGACAATGCGCTGACGCATGGTGTCAGGCGTTGTCGGTGGATCACGATAGCAAATATCCTTCAAATTTCCCCACAGAAAGAAATCCGGGGACATTAGATCCGGTGAATGTGCGGGCCATGGTATGGCACTTCGACGATCAAACCACTTGTCATGAAATATGCTATTCAATACCGCTTCAACCGCACGCGAGCTATGTGCCGGGTATCCATCATGTTGGAAGTACGTCGCCATTCTGTCATGCAGTGAAACACCTTGTAGTAACATCGGTAGGACATTACGTAGGAAATCAGCATACATTGCACCATTTAGATTGCCATCTATAAAATGGGGGCCAATTATCCTTCCTCCCATAATGCCGCACCATACATTAACCCGCCAAGGTCGCTGATGTTCCACTTGTCACAGCCATCGTCGATTATCCGTTGCCCAATAGCGCATATTATGCCGGTTTACTTACCACTGTTGGTGAATGACGCTTCGTCGCTAAATAGAACGCGTGCAAAAGATCTTACATCTTCCAGTAATTTTACTTGTGACCAGTAGCAGAACTCTACACGACGTTCAAAGTCGTCGCCATGCAATTCATGGTGCACAGAAATATGGTACGGGTGCAATCGATGTTGATGTAGCATTCTCAACACCGACGTTTTTGAGATTCCCGATTCTCGCACAATTTGTGTGCTACTGATGTGCTGATTAGCCGCGACAGCAGCTAAAACTCCAACTTGGGAATCATCATTTGTTGCAGGTCGTGGTTGACGTTTCACGTTTGGCTGAACTCTTCCTGTTTCCTTAAATAACGTAACTATCCGGCGAACGGTCCAGACACTTGGATGATGTCGTCCAGGATACCGAGCACATACATAGCACACGCCCGTTGGGCATTTTGATCACAATAGCCATACATCAACAGGTTATCGACCTTTTCCTCAATTGGTAAACGGTCCATTTTAACACGGGTAATGTATCACGAAGCAAATACCGTCTGCAGCTACGTGATATCACGTACTTATACGTCTGTGAGTATCACAGCGCCATCTATCACAAAGCGAAAAAAGTGGCCCAACTAAAACAATCATATTTCCTTACGTACTACACGAATGTATAATCAAAAATGGGGGTTCCTATTAAAAAAAACAAGAAAAAAAACGCAGTTGATATCCGTTTGGTCTTTGGCAGCGCCATCTTGCGGGCCAACGATAGCGCGATCTGGCTTCCCCCTTCAAGCTAGACGTATTTCGTTCTTTGTAGTTTTTGCATTTGACACTTATTTCGTGAGATATTTGGCCCAGGTACGATCACTGGACCACCCTGTGTAGCCCAATGCGCAGTGCGCTACCTTTACGGACACGGAAGTGCCCGTTAACGACAGTTGGTTTAGTACACTTCTCAGACTGAATGTTGTATTTAAACAGTTTTTCATTTTGGTTGGGCAAATGATGGTATGGTACTCATTCTCCGCATCAGAATATAGGATACACCGACAGCTAAAATACGATAACAGACGGTCAAAGTTTAGACGATTCACAGACAGATGACGCTTACGAATTCCCTCCTGTAAAGTAACTGACAATTGGAACGAAGAAAAGAGGTTCCGGCCACAAAGCTGAAATACAATGAAATTTTCTAAACTTTCAAAACAACCCGCTAGTTTGGTGGCAGCTGTACCCCACTCGCCACCTCGTCTGGTTATGGCTGAGAAGAACCAAGGATCTGTAATGGATCTGGTCTAAAACGACTTGCAGCAGAGAAAAAAAAAGAAATGAATAAAATCAATCTTTCAACAACGTATGAGTCTAATTCCACTGACGTTACTCTCTTACAAAAACTCTCTAGGCCTTCATATTATTGTATCGAGCGAAATGAAAAGAAAAAAAATTAAAATTAAATCCAATTATCCCCCGTACCGATCATGTTACAAGATGTTTCCCTTAGCTGTAAACCAATGCCGAAAAAAAAAATTTAAAAAGTAAGCTCTACAGTGGGGCGTATCTCAAACACCACTTACAATATTGGGGATAAAGTGTTAAGAGCACAAAAAATGAAGTAAAGAAAGAACGTTATTTAGTGATTTCCGCCATTGAACCGATGTTACTTTGAAGCAGTACACCGCCAATTTCTGTTTTGATACATCACCTTCCACCGGCTTTTGATGGCCTGTCTCCGCCATTATAATTCTGAAACAGTTGGGTGCAAGTGATCAGTTCAGTTCTTGTAGCAATGAACAGCGAAGCAGGCGAATGTTAAAGTGACGGGAATTTCTGAGAATAGTTGAATGGGCGATTAAAAACACGAGCAGAAAGTGAAAGTAACTATCATCATTAAGATATTACCACATGTAGAAAAATAATGCTACTACATTACGCTTTGTCTCTTAGAAATGGATACAATTATCCAGAAATGTAATTGAAAGTTCAAGTTTGCTTGCACAATAAACAACATTTTTATTGCTATTTGCTTAGATGAGATTTCTAGATTGCTATCAAACCTATCTTTGTAGATGATTCTGCCTGCACTCTGTCTCAATATATCATTTTAGGTCTGTTACCCAGAGATTCGCATTCTGTGTATATAACAATATTACGTATGGTTTTAGTGTATCATAAAATATTTGTATCAATAACCACTCTGATGCTACATAAACGAAACAATGGATTTCTCATCTACAATGCACGGTTTTAGTTCATAATTTGCTGGTGAGTTCCTGTCTCGTTTGGAGCAGGATGATATAAGTCATCATCATTTTCTTTGGCCTTTGTCCTACTTCAATGTGGAGCCAGCCCTGTTACTATGGATTTGGCAATGTTAGTGTCACAGGGGGGCTGGATGCCCTTCCTGTCCGTGACACTTATATTGATTACGAATAGGTTTATGTCATGTAACTGTGTATCTGCAATTTATAAAGTGTGTATTCTGCGTTATTTAAACTCTTAAATCTATGGCAAGAAAATTAGAATTTTGTAATGTACATAAGGAAAAAGCAAAAGAATATGTTGAAATGGTAAATTATTATAATATGAATATGTTTATAAAAAGAAAATGTTCGTTAAGAGCTGGTTCATGCTTAGGGCACTTGTATTTGTAACATGTAAACGCTGTAGGGAAGTGGCATGGTGTGATGTAAAAGGTGGACTTGGTGGTCAAACTAAGCGCCTCCTTTGTATGAACGACACGCAGTATGTGGCTAGCCTTACCACGGTACACTTAGATGGTGCTAGGAGAGGCAATTGGAAGCTGCATTATAAGGGATTTGCCTCGAATGGGATCTGGCTAGTATTTGGAATTCACAACATAATGGAATGGCTCAAATATGTTGAAAATCAGACGCCAAGAAGAGATTTTATAGAGAAGTCGAACATCAAGAGCCGTGAGTACAGTTAGCCGCCATGTCGCCTGCCACCAATCTTCGCCACTGCGTCACAAACTTCATACATTCAGTTAAGTAGTGTATATGGGCATGGACTAGTTAATTTGTGTATTGTTTCAATAATAGTAATATAAAACCTAAATTCGTGTCCGGTACCATATTTTCAATTCTAATCGCGAACGTATTCTGGGTCCTCACCTAAGTGCTACTAAAACCGAGTATCCTGATTTAAATGAGTAATTCTTGCATTCATGTGTTTTGAAGTGATTTTTTGTCTAAAGTAAAAGGATTAGTAAAAGTTAAAGCTAAAACCACAAAAGTGAAGTTGGATGGGCTTTTGCTAAAGTATCCTTAGTTTATTATAAAAGCTCTGTAGGATTACAGTGCAAGATAGTGTAAATATTATGGGAAGAACACCTGCTTCACAGGTAATTAAATTTCCAGTACATATAAATCTTTAATGAACAGATTTACGATAGCATTGTTAAAAGAAAAATTATGCACCATTTTAAAGAAGATGTACTTTTGGTACCCATCATGAAAGTTTCCAGTGTTGTATTTCGTCTTGCAAAGTAATTTATGAACTACTCCGAGTGAAGTGAATGATTAGCTTTTAGAATTTGTCTTTACTGCTGTAATAATCAAAGAGCTTTGACTAGTGAAACCATACTAGTTTATGGGTCCCCATCATATTCTCCACCTATTAGGAAAAAATTGAACTATTACTGTTGCTAAGGAAAACTGCTATATGTAGGGGAGATTAAACAGTGTATTTATGATGTTATTCATCTTTATTTGTGCTTTTCATGTAAGTCAAGAAAGAAGCCCCTCATGTCCAAATTTAGCTCTGCACTTCATGCAGAGTCCGCAGCCCGTGGTCGTGCGGTAGCGTTCTCGCTTCCCACGCCCGGGTTCCCGGGTTCGATTCCCGGCGGGGTCAGGGATTTTCTCTGCCTCGTGATGACTGGGTGTTGTGTACTGTCCTTAGGTTAGTTAGGTTTAAGTAGTTCTAAGTTCTATGGGACTGATGACCATAGATGTTAAGTCCCATAGTGCTAAGAGCCATTTGAAGCCAACTTCATGCAGTGACATTTCAGTATTTGATTAGATAATGCTCTTGAGTGTAGCTGTCATTAGTATGAGCTTGGTGCAAATTTGCTCCCCATAATTTACTATTGTGTATGTGTTATTGGTTCAAAATGGTTCAAATGGCTCTAAGCACTGTGGGACTTAACTTCTGAGGTCATCAGTCCCCTAGACTTAGAACTACTTAAACCTAACTAACCTAAGGACATCACACTTCCATGCCCGAGGTAGGATTCGAACCTGCGACCATATCAGCCTTGCAGCGCCGGACTGAAGCGCCTAGAACCGCTCGAACACAGCGGCCGTCCTGTGTTATTGGTAACTGCCGCTACGCACAGTACAGAGTACACTGTGTCAGTTTGTATTCTGATAGCTATTCAAAGGGAAAGCTCAACAAAAGTAACTTCAACAGTCAATATTCAATTTTCTCAAATATATATTTCCAAATTAATGTACCTAACTGGGCTGGCGACCGTTCATTTTTTTCATTCATTTATGATTTCACCATTTTCATTCACTCCTATGGTTAAAGCCCGTTTCGTTTTTCTGTTGTTTCACCAAATTCGAAATTATAGCCTGATATCCTTGTCCATTAGACATACGTGCAATCAAACTTTTAAATCCTCTCGGAGGGTAACATTAGCGTGTTTCACGGCTCGTTAGTTATATATGTGGCTTTCCCCACGACAGGACTAAGGGTTAGGTTGTTAGGCAAGTGTGATGTATTTCTAGGGGTTATATGTCGCCGCTCCATACCCACTGGGACGGAAGTAGTGTACCTCAGCTGTCTGTGTCTAGTGTAAGCCATGAAATAATGCGAACGTTTAAAAATGTGTGCGAGTCGTATAACTGAGGCGGGACATGGGGACCAGCCCAGTATTCACCGAGGGAGATGTGGAAAACTGCCTAAAAACCACATCCAGGCTGGCCGGCAAACCGGCCCTTGTCGGTAATCCGCTGGGCGGATTCGATCCTGGGCCTGCGCTCCTACCCAAGGCCAAGAAGCAGCGAATTAGCGCTCGCGGCTAACCTGCCGGGTCAAACAGCTGATATAAGTATACAGTATTATGAACGCATTGTGGTTTACCACTGAATTGGCCAGTAATAACGCACTGGTTACACTAGGTATAGATCCTGGTTCGAGTCCCAGTTCAGCTTACAGTCATGATCTACTACGCAAGTTTAACTTCTGATTCACGTTGTGGCACTCGTTTTACATACTCTTTTCAGAAAGCGTTAAGAGAAAGTTTGTCTCCTTCAATGATTCCTCCAGCTCTGTCAAAATGGCTCTTTGGAAAACTGAGATGAGTTGCTGGTAACAGTCATGTAATGGATATAATCATCTTTCACAGCGCGTTACCTGAAATCTAACGGAAAAGGCGCGGAAGCTGAAAGTAAAGTCGCTTGGCTTCGCTAAATATGACAGTTGTGTGTCAGATATTTTGAGTGAGGTGACTGCAATGAGTGAGTGTGTAGTGTGATGTCATGTTTGCTTTGTAGGGTGGTGAGGGAAGGGAGAGGGTGTAACATGGTGGCAGCACATTGCTTATTGCTCTCGAACAGCACCGAGGGGCTACCGGACTTATCATCCCCATCCAACGGATGGATCACCATCAAAAGTGCCACGTCCCCTCATTTCATGAGACACTGTGGAGAAGTTGCGAATGGAGAGCAGAAAATTAGCAAAGTGTGGTGATCGGCAACATCACGTGACCATTCCAGCCAAATATTGGCTAGGAAAAAGTTTTCCACCACCAGGATTCGAATTAGCTACCCTCCAAGTCTAGCGCCAGCTCATAGGTCTGCGTCTGCAAACCCGGCAACGGAAGCGGGCAACTACAAGTGAGTGCTATAATTGTAGTAAAATCGTTTTAAATAAAACTATACAGTTTTTTCCAGCCGAGACTCAGCTTGATTTGTAACTAGTAAATTCAAAAGTTTTTCGTTAATGTTTGTACATTATCACTGAGCTACTTTTGGTAACAGTGGTAGAAGAAGACAACTAAAATGACGGCAGTGTGCATTTCTTTTTCTATGAACGACGAGAACTGTTTACGAATGAAAATACGCCCCACTGAATGATGACCACCCAGGCGGTATTTCCGCTGGAAAACGCTCCCTCGATCTGATTGTCCATGGCAGCAGAAGCGTTGCAACGAATCTGCCGGTGTGAAATTCGCATTTCGAGTTAAACGAACCACGCACAAGTGAGAACAATAGAATGTGGCGTGTAACGGAAAAAAGGAACAGAACATGGGAAATAAATACCATCTCTTTCAAAGTCCTGTACATCCAAGCGTTCAAGGCTGTTCTAAAAATAAATTTTCTTGCTTTGGAAACAATCCTGAAACTCATTTGTATTTTCACTATTACATTGCCTGAAACCATCCTCAGCGAAACTGAATGTTAGTCTCACAAAAAATACTCAACTTCCAAAACAAACATTCAAGCGTTGAAGGGCGTTCTAGAAATATATTTACTTATTTTTTACACAAAAACGCGTCGCACCAAGCAGTTATTATTATTGTTTATTATTATTATTAAAATCAATTAAAAGAACATATATTTTCTTCTGTTGACATACAAAATTCCAAACTTGTCTATCTTTACAATAGTAGTCAAAACTGATGTTTTAAAAAAGTATAAGGACTTTTTCACCACGTCTAAAAGTTTCATTCTCAGCCGTCTTGGTGGTCGTCTTCCTTTTGGAGATTTTTCTGCCACAAACTCGACGAATTTACATTCTTATGATCTGACTATACCACCAATGAACTTAATCCTTCTAGCCATTATCTTTGCTACAATTTAATTCTGTCAAAGAGTTCTGCGGCAAGGTCCTTCGTTGTTCCAGAAAGATTACAAACTATTTTCCTTTCGTTTTTCTTGAGAGTGTTTTGGTATGTTGTTGCCAATGCCCAGATTTGATTGCATAAATTACTTACAGAGGCAGATTTTGGGTTCCTTAGAGATATCTCTGATCCTTAAGATTTTCATAAGTGCATACATAATAAACATACATACCCCAACTGAAGATAAAAGTAGTACGCTGAAAGAAGACTTCTACAGTGCAGTAGCAATTATCGATTGAGGACAAAAAATGTGATCACATTTTTGCTTTATGAAATTCCGAAGAAACACTTACTCTACCACTAAAGACTGGCTAACACAGAGGGTCGGCATACTGTACATTTACCCACTGCCATGAATTAAGAACATTCGAACAGTAAATATAATAACTAAAATAAATGAATTTTCATCATCATTGTGTAATTATCTAACAGAACATGTTTTCTGAACTTTTCGTTTAACTTCACCCCAGCGGTCAACTTCAGCCTTTTTGACAGTATAACGCTCGAAGGTATGCGTGTGACAAATTTATTATAAAAATTGGCTTCTCTATCCTTGGCTAATTCTGGAGAGCAGTAAGTGATAGATGCAATATGTGTCATTTGTAACTTGAGAGCTTAACCCTTTCAGACCTGAATCTTTTCTGGAGGAAGGAAAATTTTTCTTCATATGGTAATATGAAGAAATTTTATGAAGAATTTTTAATGATTTAGGATGCATGTTTTATACAAAAATCTGTACCCATTTCCAAAACATCCTTTGCACACTTCGCTTCGTTTAAGGAACTACAATGACTAATTACGTAATATTCTCTATTTTAATAAACAGTAAAATGATCATTCAATATTTGCCATTCAAAATAACAGTGCAATATTCAGTTATACTGTGTAATGTTGTGAATCAAACACATCCATGTATTCTGGTGGTCACGAGCACTGCTTACTGATATTCTCATAGTGATGCTCAACAGTGGGCAGCACTTGCGCATGGAGAAAAGGTTTAACATTCAAAATTGTGTACTCGTGTCAGTTTAGCATGAGTTAAAAGTAGATCACTGAAACTGAACAATGAAATCTTACGAATAGCACAGGAGACGAACCATAATGAAAATAAAGTTGGTAGATTTCCCAAACTAATTTCTTTTAGAGCACGTCGATATCAATGTGTTCTAATGTACGACAAAAAGCGTATCGTGTCGACAACTTCGAAGTGACATCAACATCGAATGAAGTGGCATCGCCGCTTTTGTTCGAAAGCGAAAACTTCTGTACGATCAAGAAAAGACTGAAACGTGATAACGAATGTCTTTCTTCAAATGTGCGTTTTAAAGATACTGTCATTGATAATGAGTACTGACGCAAGATCTCAGTCATTACTCTAGGGATGTAAAAATTGTGAAAGTATATAATATAATGTGAGGAGTAATGACGAGAAAGTTACTAATGACACGATTGCATCATCGTTCCACTCTACACAGCAACAAACTATGAAGCTGTCCACTATACATTGTCAAATGTTTATTATTTCTTTCATACTAGACGTACAGGGTCAACCCAACCCGACATATATAGGGTGGTCCATTGATCGTGGCCGGGCCAAATATCTCACGAAATAAGCGTCAAACGAAAAAACTACAAAGAACAAAACTTGTCTAGCTTGAAGGGGGAAACCAGATGGCGCTATGGTTGGCCCGCTAGATGGCGCTGCCATAGTTCAAACGGATATCAACTGTTTTTTTTTTTTTAAATAGGAACACCCATTTTTTATTACATATTCGTGCAGTACGTAAAGAAATATGAATGTTTTAGTTGGATCACTTTTTTCGCCTTATGATAGATGGCACTGTAATAGTCACAAACATATGGTTCACAATTTTAAACGAACAGATGGTAACAGGTAGGTTTTTTAAATTAAAATACATAACGTAGGTACGTTTGAACATTTTATTTCGGTTGCTCCAATGTAATACATGTACCTTTGAGAATTTATCATTTCTGAGAACGCATGCTGTTACAGCGTGATTACCTGTAAATACCACATTAATGCAATAAATGCTCAAATGATGTCCGTCTACCTCAATGCATTTGGCAATGCGTGTAACGACATTCCTCTCAACAGCGAGTAGTTCGCCTTCCGTAATGTTGGCACATGCATTGACAGTGCGCTGACGCATGTTGTCAGGCGTTGTCGGTGGATCACGATGGCAAATATCATTCAACTTTCCCCACAGAAAGAAATCCGGGGACGTCAGATCCGGTGAACGTGCAAGCCATGGTATGGAGCTTCGACGACCAATTCACCTGTCATGAAATATACTATTCAATACCGCTTCAACCGCACGCGAGCTATCTGCCGGACATCCATCATGTTGCAAATACATCGCCATTCTGTCATGCAGTGAAACATCTTGCAGTAACATCGGTAGAACATTACGTAGGAAATCAGCATGCATTTCACCATTTAGATTGCCATCGATAAAATGGGGGCCAATTATCCTTCCTCCCATAATGACGCGCCATACATTAACCCGCCAAAGTCGCTGATGTTCCACTTTTCGCCGCTATCGTGGATTTACGTTTCCGCTGTTGGTGAATGCCCCTTCGTCGCTAAATAGAATGGGTGCAAAAAATCTGTCAGCGTCCCGTAATTTCTCTTGTGCCCAGTGGCAGAACTGTACACGACGTTCAGAGTCGTCGCCATCGATTCCTGGTGCACAGAAATATGGTACGGGTGCAATCGATGTTGATGTAGCATTCTCAACACCGATGTATTTGAGATTCCCGATTCTCGCGCAATTTGTGTGCTACTGATGTGCTGATTAGCCGCGACAGCAGCTAAAACTCCAACTTGGGAATCATCGTTTGTTGCAGGTCGTGGTTGACGTTTCACATGTGGCTGAACACTTCCTGTTTCCTTAAATAACGTAACTATGTGGCAAACGGTCCGGACACTTGGATGATGTCGTCTAGGATACCGAGCACATACATATCACACGCCCGTTGGGCATTTTGATCACAATAGCCATACATCAACACGTTATCGACCTGTTCCTCAATTGGTAAACGGTCCATTTTAACACGGGTAATGTGTCACGAAGCAAATATCGTCCGCACTGGCGGAATGTTACATGATACCACGTACTTCTACGTTTGTGACTATTACAGCGCCATCTATCACAAAGCGAAAAAAGTGATCCAACTAAAACATTCATATTTCTTTACGTACTACACGAATATGTAATAAAAATGGGGGTGCCTATTTAAAAAAACGCAGGTGATATCCGTTTGACCTATGGCAGCGCCATCTAGCGGGCCAACCATAGCGCCATCTGGTTTCCCCCTTCAAGCTAGACGTATTTCGTTCTTTACAGTTTTTTCGTTTGATGCTTATTTCGTGAGATATTTCGCCCGGTCACTATCAGTGGACCACACTATATATATATATAGGGTAAGTACGATAGTAGCTGAAAAGTTTGTGGACAAATGTTGCATGGGACAACTGGGGCAATAATATGACGTTGGATTTCTGTTGCTCGGTGGGGTCGCGTCAGAGATATGAAGGTCACCTTTGTTTTTTTAAATGAGATGCTACAGTTTGGTACTTATTTTCTGATAGCGACTATCGAGACGAATCCAATGAAGTGTAACAATAAGATCTCTGAAGACCAACGAAGATGTTCGAAGTGATGACCATTCTTATCAATGGGGTGCTCGGCTCATCAGTGTATGTTTGTACCTTTTTGGTTGTTTTAGATTACAAACAACATTTCCTTATAAAGTTAGCGTGCAGTTTACTAGCGGTGTTTCTGCTTAATGTTCACATATTCTGCAAAGACTGCTTCTTTCCTTTTTTTTAGCGGATGCTGATGTCGAAAGAAACTTCGTTCCACATACACACTTGGCAGTTTTTGCCTGTTTGCACTTTCCTTTAAGCTGTTGCATTAGCATCATTTACACATCACTTCAATTTTGGAAATGGAACTACAGTTGTATGTGTTCGCATTCAGCACAGTATTGCAGTGTATGTTTGTTCATTTATTTTTGAATAGCTTGTAAGCGATGCCAACATGTGAACGTTTTTAAAAATATACAATTCGTATTAAGGGATTCTATTCTTGTGTTAGTGACACCTGGGTGTTTGCTCTTTTCTGTTTCTTGATTAGATACATGCTCCAGAAGCTAAACACAGTACTGTTACATAGACAACTACCAAAAAGAAATTAATACTATACTACAAATAGCCAAAACAACGGATACAAAGAAAAATTAGTAACAAAACTGTACAATAAAATCAGGAAGCTGTCACTGACAAAAATAATCGTATACAAACATATAAAACATAAGAACAGGAACGACACAAAGTGAGAGAGAAACAGAAAACAAAAGATGGTACACAAGTAGATATAGTCGTAAATACATACACAAAGTATCCAGTATCTACAAAAAGCAACGTATAAAAATAGCCCGCCGAACCAACAATTCAATTCAAAAGTACTTTTCAAAAACGATAGGAAAAACGAGTATATATCAGAAATCAGGCATATACCAACTGAAATGCATTACAAGTGATGGAAGATACATGGGTTAAACCAGGAGGACAGTTTACACCAGGTACAAAGAGTGTGGGGGTATAGGACAACTCATTCAACTTTAGCAGAACAGTTCCATCAGAACCAACATCAAATTACCACCACACGGAAATCATAATGATGAGCAGTCCTCGGATCGTGGTCTAGTGGCAAGTGTTGCTGCCTCTGGGTTCGATTCCCGACCGGGTTGGGGATTTTCTATGCTCGTGGACGGGGTGTTTGTGTTGTCACCAACATCATCATCATCCGCGACAGTGGCTAGGTTGGACTGAGTAAAAATAGGGACTTTGTATGGGCGCTGACGACCGCGCTGTTGAGCGCCGCACAAACCAAATCTCATCGTAAGGATAAGCAACAGCAAAGAACACCTCCTCATATTAGAAGAAAACTACCACACTCAGTAAACAACTCACAAATGATCAGGTCAACATGACAAACCACACAGTCTTTAAACTAATTGAGCACTTAATTAGCATTAAATACACTGAGGTGATAAAAGTCATGGGATGCCCTCCATTTGCCCGGTGTGGCGCAGCACCTCGACGTGGCACGGACTCAACAAGTCGTTGCAAGTCCTTTGCAGACACAATGAGCCGTGATGCCTCTATAGCCGTCCACAATAGCGAAAGTGTTGCCAGTGCAGGATGTTGCAGTGACCTCTCGATTGTGTCGCATAAATGCTCGATGGGATTCATGTCGGAAGATCTGGATGGCTAAATATCCGCCCGAATTCTCCAGAATGTTCTTCAAACCAATCGCGAACGATTATGGCCAGCTAACATCACATCGTTCGTTGAGAACATGAAGTCCATGAGTGGCTGCAAATAGTCTCCAAGTAGCCGAAGATAACCATTTCCAGTTAATGATCGGTTCAGTTGGACCAGAGGATCCAGATCGAGTACATTCCATGTAAACTCAGCCCACACCATCATGGAGCCACCACAACTTGCACAGTGTCTTGTTAACAACTTGGGTCCATGGCTTCTTGGGGTGTGCGACACAATCGAACGTTGTCATCAGCTCTTACCAAATGAAATCGGGACTCGTCTGACCAGCCCACGGTTTTCCACTCCTCTAGGATCCAATGGATATGGTCACGAGCCCAGGAGAGGCGCTGCAGGCAGTGTACTGTCAACAAAGCCACTCACGTCAGTCATCTGCTACCATAGCCCAATAACACCACATTTCGTCACTCTGTCCTAACGGATACGTTCGTCGTACGTCCCACACTGAATTCTACCGTTACTTCACGCAGCGTTGCTTGTCTATTAGCATTGACAACTCTACGCAAACGCCACTGCTCTCGGTCGCCAAGTGACAGGGGCCCCATCTTTGGAAAAAAAAGGGGCCCCATCTTTGGGTCGTCAAGTGAAGATCGTCTGCCACTGCATTGTCCATGGCGAGAGGTTCAAATGGTTCAAATGGCTCTGAGCACTATGGGACTTAACAGCTGTGGTCATCAGTCCCCTAGAACTTAGAACTACTTAAACCTAACTAACCTAAGGACATCACACACATCCATGCCCGAGGCAGGATTCGAACCTGCGACCGTAGCAGTCGCGCGGTTCCGGACTGAGCGCCTAGAACCGCTAGACCACCGCGGCCGGCATGGCGAGAGGTAATACCTGATATGTGGTGTTCAGGGTACACTCTTGACACTGCGGATCTCGGAATACTGAATTCCCTAATGATTTCCGAAATGGAGTGTCTCATGCGTCTGCGCTCAACTACCATCCCGTGTTCAAAGTCTGTTAATTCCCATCGTGCGGCCACAATTACGTCGGACACCTTTCCACATGAATCACCTGAGTACAAATTACAGCTCCGCCTATGCGCTGTCCTTTTATAACTTGTGTGCGCAATACTATCACCATCTGTGTATGTGCAGATCGCTATCCCATGACTTTTGTCACCTCAGTTTAGAGTTATACGCACAAGGAAAAAATTACGGTATATTTGATTATAACATCGAGAGCGCCGGAATATACGAATTATATATTAAAAAAATTTCACAGGTTAGTAATTCTCACAATAGATATGAAAAACAAATGACAAACATAAAGACTAATACTGTGCCAAAAGCAGACACATGTACCTACAGTTCTGCTTCAAAAGTGAAGTGAAGTGTAAATAACGCTAATGAAGAGCAAGACAAAGAGGATAATGGCAAAAACTCTCAACTGTATATGCGATACGAAGTTGCTTTCTGAATGAACCTCCGCTGACAAAGAGGAAAGAATCAGAGGTTTGTAGAATATGAGGCAGAAACGCCGCAAGTAAATTGTACGCCACCTTTATAAATAAAAACTATTTTAGGCTAAACAAAACCAAAAATGTACAAATATGTGCATCCATACTTGCAGAATAACGCCAGATGTTTATTAAATAAATGCGAAACGCTTTTGGTGTAAAATTCTCTGTAATCAATTACAGTAAGCTGAGGATGGAGAAACCAATAATAACTGATGAAAACAAACTGGTGTAAGGAAACGGAGGACTTATAAGACTTGCAAAAAATATGCTCGCAGATAAAAAAGAGAGAGAGACGGACAAGAAAGAGAGATTCCTAGTCGAAAGTGAAAACAAGCGAACTATCCAAATCTCTGAAGAGGTAAGAAAAGCAAGATCAGAAAGAATGAAACGATACTAACAGGAAGGAACGGAATATTAAAAAGTGACTGATGTAACGTACTCCAAGTCGGGTAAATCGAAAGAAGAGTAATAATTTTAATTGATGCTGTGGCTACAACAGCTGTGGTGTCACCGCCAGACACCACACTTGCTAGGTGGTAGTCTTTAAATCGTCCGCGGTCCGTTAGTATACGTCGGACCCGCGTGTCGCGACTATCAGTGATTGCAGACCGAGCGCCGCCACACGGCAGGTCTAGAGAGACTCCCTAGCACTCGCCCCAGTTGTACAGCCGACTTTGCTAGCGATGGTTCACTGACAAAATACGCTCTCATTTGCCGAGACGATAGTAAGCATAGCCTTCAGCTACGTCATTTGCTACGACTTAGCAAGGCGCCATTATCAATTGCTATTTATCTTGTGATGCATGTGCCGTCAGACCGATGTTCACCAATTATGGATTAAAGTTAAGTATTCCAGAAGCTACGTACTATTTTTGCTACGGTAAGACCTTGACCTGTTCCAGACCTCACGCCAGCCTGCGTGAGCTTAACGCGTGCCCTTCGGCCTCCCGTCCTAGTGGATTGGCTGTCTTGCCAGTCCACAAAAACAGCACCTGTCTCGCTTTCGAAATAGTGGCACTCAAATTTCTGGTCTGTGGACGGGTACTGGTTCCGTGTAGTTTCATTTCAGGGGAAGTTCAGGGTGATTTCTTTGGACGAAAATGGCCAATTTACGATATCATCTTAGTCCAGACTGGATTTACATCCAGCAAATAATTGAGGACGTAGGTTGCAAGTGCTACTCTGAGGTGAAGAGGTTGGCACAGGAGGGGAATTCGTGGCGGGCCGCATCAAACCAGTCAGAAGACTGATGACTGAAAAAAATAATAAAATAAAATAAAATTAACAAATCCTACCTCTGTACTTCACAACAGTAAGAGTTGAATTCAGGCCAATGGTTAGCGTAAATGTTAATCCGATTCTAAAAAAGTAATTTTATTCACTTTGACACCTATTCTAATAGCCAAGTAATAAAGGAATTATTTCAGGATGCCAAATATTTAACAATTAAAAAAAGTGTTTCATATAAAACTGTTTCATCTACGAAGTCTCATTTGTCCTTCCACTCTATTTGTATTACCAAAAGTGGTTTCCGCATCGTTATATTTTACCAATGCCCATGTGTTTTTCTTTTTTTTCAAATTTAGGAAATACAGATATAAAAATACGAACGCTATTTTTTATTTCCAGTTCTGGCCGAAATATTTCACGTCTTTTCTTTTATTATGTTTCGCTTCTTATGGTCTTTTATCACTCTATTTTACGATATGCTTTACGGTGCAACATGCCACCTGCAACACGTGACATTGTTATAATTCTGAAAGCGTCGCTGAAATTATTTTATTATGTGGTGGGATGATTACATGAACATTGAGAGAACAAAAGGTCGTCTCAGGTTGTTTATTTTATTATTGGTGATCAATCAACTCATTCGAAGAATGAGACTATTCAGAAATTTAACCGGTTTATTTGGCCAATTCTACATCCTTTGAAAGCCTTCTATATTTGGTTTGTTGTCGAATTAAATCTTCTGTGGGTACCACTTATAAACAGTGTTTACCCTAATCGTCATGCTCACAAAAATAATTTTTTGTTCAGCGCTGAATTGTTATACCATCTTAGTTACTGCAATGCTTGATAAGTAATATGAAAATTCAGGGCAGCCCTCGAGAGCTTGGATAGGAAAACCAATTTCGGATAGGAAAATTTCTTCTTCCACTTTACTACTTTTGTGTTCAGTCCAATTTTTAGATATTACAAAGTTCATGCTTACTGCCACAGTCCTGTAGTTTATGGAATCCTGTAAACTGGTCTCACTGTTTTTCATTCTCGAACACCTGCGTAATGACGTAGAGTTGCTGGTGTCGCACAGCTTCTATAGTTCTGCGGTACTTGGTTGCACCACAATTCCACAAATGTGTACGCGAGGTGAGTGATCGGTGAATCAGCAGCGAGCTCACTCGACTGTCAGCTACGTTTTCCCGTTATTTCTGCAATACTGCTCTTTTCTTTAACAGAAAGGAATTGAAAACGAGAGACTGAAATTCTTCTGCGGAAGGCCAATTTACAGGAAATCGTTCTTAGCAGCAGGTCTAGCATACCACGTGTCTACTTGTTGCGCAGAACGCATCGAAGGTCAGTGCGGTACAGGTTGGAATACATGTTTGTTTACAAATGTAGGCTCATTATTTTGTGCAGAGAATGAATAACGTAGGTGCTAGAACACACGAGAATGTACATGAACAACAGATACACACAACGGGCATCTAAATTTCTTCCTCTCCTGTGCCAACCTTTCCGTCTTAGAATAGCAAGTGTAACCTAGTCTTCAATTATTTGCTGGATGTATTCTAATCTTTGTCTTTCTCTACAGTTTTTACCCATTACAGTTCCCTCTAGTACCTTGGAGGTTATTCCCTGATGTCTTAACAGATGTTCTATCATTCTGTCCCTTCTCCTTGTCAGTTTTTTCCACGCATTCCTTTCCTCGCCGATTCTGCGGGGAACCTCTTCATTCCTTACCTTATCAGTCAAATGGTTCAAATGGCTCTGAGCACTATGGGACTCAACATCTGAGGTCATCAGTCCCCTAGAACTTAGAACAATTTAAACCTAACTAACCTAAGGACATCACACACATCCATGCCCGAGGCAGGATTCGAACCTGCGACCGTAGCAGTCTCGCGGTTCCGGACTGAAGCGCCTAGAACCGCACGGCCACCGCGGCCGGCTCTTATCAGTCCACGTGATTCTCAACATTCTCCTGTAGCACCACATCTCAAATTCTTCGATTCTCTTCTGTTACGGTTTTTCCACTGTATCCAAACTTACATTCTCAGAAATCCCTTCTTCAAATTAAGGTCTATTTTTGATACTAGTAGACTTCTCTTAGTCAGAAACGCCCTTTTTTCAGTTCTAGTCCGTTTTTTATGTCGATCACCGGTTGGTTGTTTTGCTGCCTAGGTAGCAGAATTCCTTAACTTCGCCCGCTTCGTAATCCTCAATTGTGATGTTACGTTTCTCGCTGTTCTCGTTTCTACTATTTATCATTACTTTTGCCTTTCTTAGATTTGCTCTCAGTCCACATTCTGTTCTCGTTAGACTGTTCATTCCATTCAGCTGATTTTGTAATTCTCCCTCATTTTCACTGAGGATAGCAAAGTCATCAGCGAATTTTATCATTGATGTTCTTTCACCTTGAATTTTAATTCAATTCTTGAATTATTCTCGTATTACCGTCGCTACTTCTTCGATGTATAGGTTGAGCAGTAGGGCGAAAGACTACGTCCCTGTCTTACACCCTCTTTAATCCGAGCACTTCGTTCTTAGTCTTCCAGTCCCACTGTTCACTCTTGTACATGTTATATATTACGCGTTTTTCTTTGTAGATTATCCGTATTTTTCTCAGAATTTCGAACATCGTCCACTGTTTGACATTGTCGAACGCTTTTTCCAGGTCAACGAATCCTATGAATGTGTCTTCATTTTTCTTTACTCTTGCTTCCATTATCAACCGCAACGTCAGAATTGCCTCTCTGGGGTCATCATCTCATTCATTCTCAATATTTTTCCCACTTTTCTGTATGTTATTCTTGACATCAACTTGGCTGCATGAGCTATTAAGCTGACTGTGCTATAATTCTCGCACTTGTCGGCTCTTTTTATCTTCGAAATTATCTGGATGATTTTTTGAGAAAGTCTGATGGTATATCGCCAGTTTCATAGATTCTACACATCAACGTCAGTAGTTGTTTTGTTGCAGCTACCCCTAATGACTTTAGAAATTCGAATGGAATGTTAACCATCCGCACTACCTTACCTGACCTCAAATCATCAAAAGCTCTTTTAAATTCTAATTCTAATACTGGCTCCTATATCTCTCCCCTGTCGACTCCTCTTTCTTCTTCTATCACGTCATCACATAAGTCTTCCCCCTTGTAGAGGTCTTCATTGTACTCTTTCAACCCATCCGCTAGCTCCTTTGCATTTTAACAGTGAAATTCTTCGAGCAGTATTGTTATCGCCCTTGCTTTTAATTTCACCAAAGGTTGTTGTGACTTTTCTGTATGCTGAGTCCGACAGTAATTTCTTTTACGGTTTCTTCACATTTGGCGTGTAGCCATTTCATCTTAGTTTCACTGCTCCTCCTAGTTATTTCATTCCTAAGAACTTCTATTTCTTTATTCCTGCTTTTCCCTGAAGATTTTTGCACTTCCTTCTTTCGTCGATCAGATGGAAGATGATGAAGTCATTTCGGGTTATCAGCCGACTCAAGGTGACGTCCTGCGGCAACGCTTCAACAAGTTTCCTACTTGTCATTTTCGCCTGAAGATGACAAGTAGGAAACATGTTGAAACGTTGCAGCAGAACGTCGCCTTTACTTGGCCGATAACCCGCGACAACTTCATCATCGAGATTCGTCGAGAAAGTTAAATTCGCATAGAGATAAAAGATTTCTTCGGTTACCCATGAATTCTTCTCAGTTACCTTCCCTTGTACCTACGTCTTTCTTCCGAACTTCTGTGACTGCCCTTTTTAGAGATGTCAGTTCTCCTTCAACTGATCTGCCCGCTGACCTATTCGTCATCGCAGTACCTACAGCCTCAGAGAACTTCAAACATATCTCTTCATTCCTTAATCCTTGCATATTCCACTTCTTTGCCAATTGCTTCTTCCTGACCAGTCTCTTCAACTTCAGCCAACTCTTCATCATTACTATATTGCGATCTGAGCATATACCTTCGCCTTGGTATGCGCTGCAGTCCAGTATCTGATTTCCGAATCTCTGACTGACCATGATGTCATCTAACTGTAATCTACCCGTGCACCCAGGCCTTTTACGAAGTATACCTCCTCCTCTCGTGATTCCTGAACGAGTATTCGCTGTAATGAACTGAAATTTATTGCAGACCACAATTATTCCTTCTCCTCTCTCATTTCTATTACCACGCTCACATTATCCTGGAACTCTCCCTCCAACACCTACCCCTTTAACCGCATTCCAGTCCCCAAGACTATTAGATTTTCATCTCCCTTTATGTACTGAATTATCTCATCAGTATCCTCATACACTTGCTCTATCTCTTCATCTTCTGCTTGCAAGTTTGACATGCGTACCTTGTTGTCGGTATTGGTTTGCTGTCGATTCTGATGAGAACAACCCAACCATTGAACTGTTCGCTGTGTCTCTCACCCCTTCTCCCCCGCCCTATCTTTCCATTCATACACTTCTCTGCTGCTGTTGATCTTACCCTATACTCGTCTGACCAGGAATCCTTATCTTTCCATTCCACTTCACCGACGCCCACTGCATCTAGCCTGAACTTTAGTATTTATCTTTTCAGAATTTATAGCTTCCCTATCATGTTCAAACTTCTGACATTCCCGCCCCGACTCGTAGAACGTTATTCTCTCATTAGTTATTCATTCTTTTTCTCATAGTCACCTCCCCCTTGGCAGCTCCCTTCCGGAAATCCGAATGGAGGACTAGTCCGGAATATTTTGTCAATGGAGAGATCATCATGACAATTTTGCGATTACAGGCCACTTGTCCTGTGGATACACGTTATGTGTCTGTAATTCAGTGGTTTGCATTGCGTTCTGCATCATCAGGCCGTTGATCGTTTCTGATTCTTCCCTCTTTTCGCGGCAGTTCCCCAGCCCAGGGGCAAAAGTGCCCGGAATGTCTGTCCGCCCTATTTCAAAGGCCATTGGCAGAGCGAGGGTGACTGCTTATGCCAGAAGTCTTCGGCCGCCATTGCTGATGGTTTTTATTCAGAATTCAAGCGATGGTGAGTTTCGAACCCGGCACCCAGTACGTTTTGATTACTAATCAAAGACGGTATCCCTAGACGAGGGTGATCATCTAATTACAGGTTACTATGTTGCTGGGGCATCTCCCTAGACGTGATACATGTGCGAGTCGTCAGAGCAACAACAATCGTCGCTGTGAAATCAGGTAACCCAAGTTGCCGAGCAACGGTATTTCAGACTTGTTGGATTGGTGACACCAGGGAAACCCGTAGGCCGCGTAGGTGGTGGTAGCGTCGTTCTTTGACAAAGGCTTACATATTTCCCACTAAATGTGGCTGGGCACCGTCCTACTGAAGTATGACCCACAGAATATCCGCAGAAGTGACAGTACTTCAAGCTGTAAAAGCTTCATAACGTAACGGGAACAGCTTAAACAGCATTATTAACTTCGAACCATCGGCAGCCAAGGATAGAATAATAGCAATTTGCTCCTGTTTGGATGCATTTGGTAATAAAGTCTCCATAGTTAACAATTCCGCATTTACCGCATGCACGTCGGAAAGACACGACTGCCACAAAATGGCTCTGAGCACTATGTGACTTAACATCCGAGGTCATCAATCCCCCAGAACTTAGAACTACTTAAACCTAACTAACCTAAGGACATCACACACATCCATGCCCGAGGCAGGATTTCCAACCTGCGACCGTAGCGGTCGCGCGGTTCCAGACTGAAGCGCCTAGAACCGCTCGGTCACAGGGGCCGGCCGACTGCCACTCTAATCCTTTGCCTACGCTACGTTGAATATACGCTCAAACGGAAACTTTTTGATCGCCCATTATAAATAGCACAGACATATATATCCTGATAATGTATCCAATTTTTTTTTTGACATGTCGACAACAGCGAGCCGAGAAGACCGTAAGCTATGCTGTTGAATACAATATCCGATGAATACAGATATTATAACACGATATCTAATGAATATGAATAGTATTATGTATATTGACTTGTAGTATGATTTTTGCAATAGACAGTGTACGTAGATTGCTAAATTGGAGATATAACAAAAATAAGAGACTGCATTTCTCTTTCTTTGGGTTTCCTAAGGAGCCTGAGAGATATGAAACATCACATTACAGTACTCTTTAGTTAAGATTTCCTTATAACCGAGAAGCACTTAATGAAAATTCACCTTTGTCCTTTTTTGTGTAGAATCTAGTATATGACAGAAGGCATGATCGTCTGCAGAAAGACTTGGTATACCTACACAACTATCGCTGAAGACAGAACTGCAAATCGGCTGTGACAATAGTAATACAACTGCATACACAGAAGAAACTAATTCACAATTGTTGCTACATCAGAGCCAGAAACACCAGGACCACAAATATCAGAGTCTTCAACACAAACGTCTTTTGAAGGCATAGTAAATACATGGTGCTCGGATATTCCCGTTACAAACTTCTAGGGCTTGTACAGGGGGATATTTTGAATAGGAACCTATGTCCAGAAACGTAGTTTCCATGCTACAGCCGTGTGAAAACATGTTTGCAACAGGGTAGTAATGGTGGGGGTTCCTTACGTCGGTTTGACTGATGTCATTTGACGTGTACGTCTGTGACATGGTTCGAGCCTCATTCACTTGTCTGTGAGTGTTAGAGCAACATGGTCGAGTAAACGTTTGAAGAACACATCGATATGATCCTTCCGTATGGCGAAGCTCACGTTAATGGAAGAGCTCCTCGTCATGCACAGCGTCAGACTCTGTCGTATACCCTTTTCGCCACATTTAGGCAACGGGTTCGAAAAAGGAGTATCTTCACCGACAGCAGGCTGCTCAAAGGAGACTCTGCTCACCCGAACCGGAAGAGGTCGTACTGCATCAGGTTAAACAAAACCCCGTCAAAGAGTACACGAGCAATTGTACGTGCAATGGCTGTAGCTCCAGCACAGTATGGTATGTTGTGAATGACCAACAAAACTACATCCGTACCACCTCCATCACTCCATACCACCCCAGACAGTCATGGACACATGAATGAGGCTCGAACCAGGCGAGAGAAGTAGGATAGACATCAATCCGACATAAGCAACCCCTCCACCACCATGACCACCCTTATGCAAAGTTGCAAACCTACCTAGCAAACATATTTTCAAGCGACTGTAGCACAAAAACGATGCGTTGCTGGACATGGATTCCTGTTCAAAATATTATGTACTCACTCACCTCTACAAGTCCTAGAAGTTTGTAACGGTAATTTCCGAATACCCTGTATATTAAATAAAATTACTCATCTGCTGGAAACACGATTGAAGTGCAAGAATGTAAGAATTAGCCAATTATAAACCTGTAAATGCCCAATATATATAAAGAGTGAACCGTAACTCCACCGACAAAATTTCGGAGGTTGTTCAGGTATATTTTCTGAGTATTTGGGTACAACGGACCTGTGGTCCACGGTGGCTCGTTACGGAATGATAAGATAAAGATTAATTCAATTTGTTATCCAGTTACCTTTATTTTTGTAAGAGAATCTTCACAACACCGAAATGCCTGTAACTGTTACCAAAACGTACAACAGAAACGTCAGAGTAATGTTATGTGCAACAGATTCAAAACTACTGTGACACGGTTGCTGTGGCTACGGGAACAGCTCGGCGTAACGTTACCTTTCTGATCTGATATTGCAGTCAACTGGCCCATCCTTCGGTTGCTTATCGGCCTTCATCTGTAAACCTGTCCATATTGCTGTGTGTCGCTATTAATGCACAACGAACACTCCCGGAAGAGCAAACTATGCCAGAAGAAATCATTCATCATTTCAAGCTTGAGAGCGAAGACTAAAGTTGGCATTACTGTTGTGAACAGCAAGTACCATGAGTGAATAGACAAGTTGGTTTACGTAACAAGACACATTACGCATACTGTCGCCTTTTTTACTGTTGTGCAGACGTTTTCATTACAATTCAGATACAAAGATAAATGGTGTAATAAATCAACAAAACGCAATTTCTCTGTAACGAGCCACAGGAGACGACGGGTATGTTATACCAAAATACTCAGAACATACACCTGTACAGCCTCTGAAATCTTGTCGGTGGAGTTCTGGTTCACATGGTACGACCTATGGAACATAAAACGAACTACTTTTACTTCATTATAACGTCATTGAAGTGAGTAAATATCGTGCGTTCGTTCTGTTCACAGGAAAAATCAAAGTAAACAAAAAATCAAGGGGAAGTACGTAATGCGTAACATTCTGGAACAGAGAGAAACGTAGCTACCCAAAAAGGGGAAATACATTGGAACAGTTGAAGATCTACGTATTCCAGATGTTACTGAACGATGACCTTACCGCTGAACATCGTGCTTGTAAAAATACGCACTAACTAATCACGATGTATAAATGTAACCCCTATGGGGTGAAATAGGGTCAGACTGATTTACTCACTTTCTGACTCATCATCGCCCAACCCGAATCATTAAGGACAGAAACTTGAAATTTGCAGAGGGTTTTGATCCTACACTTTAGGCCTCGTTCAAGAAAGGATTTTTCGAAATTTCACTCCGAAAGGTGTGAATAAGGGATGAAAGTTTTTCCGAAAAATGCAATTAAGACAATTTTGAAGTTAGGTCTGCAAATATTGGTATTTAGGTTTTTGCTCAGAAGTAAAGAAATACATTTTTGAGCATTTTTGGAAATTTAAGCATTATGGGGAGGGGGCGGGGGAATAGCGGGTGAAAGTTTTTTTTTAAAAAATAAATTATTATTGAAGAACAACTAAAGTATTTTTAAAACTAATCTATGAAAATTGGTATTTGACTTCTCAGCTAGAAACAAAAGAACACATATTTCATTATATTTGGAAATTAAACTTCTATTGGGGTGAAATAAGGGATGAAATGTTTATGAAAATAATTTATAATGGAAGCATTTTAAAGCTAGTCTATTAAAATACGAATATGTCTTCTCGATTAGAAATAAAAAAATACGTGAAACTTCCTGGCAGATTAAAACTGTGTGCCCGACCGAGACTCGAACTCGGGACCTTTGCCTTTCGCGGGCAAGTGCTCTACCATCTGAGCTACCGAAGCACGACTCACGCCCGGTCTCGCAGCTTTACTTCTGCCAGTATCTCGTCTCCCACCTTCCAAACTTTACAGAAGCTCTCCTGCGAACCTTGCAGAACTAGCACTCCTGAAAGAAAGGACATTGCGGAGACATGGCTTAGCCACAGCCTGGGGGATGTTTCCAGAATGAGATTTTCACTCTGCAGCGGAGTGTGCTCCGATATGAAACTTCCTGACAGATTAAAACTGTGTGCCCGACCGAGACTCGAACTCGGGACCTTTGCCTTTCGCGGGCAAATGCTCTACCATCTGAGCTACCGAAGCACGACTCACGCCCGGTCTCGCAGCTTCACTTCTGCCAGTATCTCGTCTCCTACCTTCCAAACTTTACAGAAGCTCTCCTGCGAACCTTGCAGAACTAGCACTCCTGAAAGAAAGGACATTGCAGAGATATGGCTTAGCCACAGCCTGGGGGATGTTTCCAGAATTTCTAGAAAAATACGTATTTAACGGTTTTTCTAAATGTAATCCATGATTCACTGACTCATCATTACCTTTACCAAAACGTTAATGACAGAAACTTGAAATTTGGGGAGGGTGTTGGTCTTACAACGTAGGCTTCGCTTGAGAACGGATTATTCGAAATTTCACTCCTCAGAGGATGAAATAGGCGACAATAGTCTTTTTGAAAAAAATGTCGCCATTAAGACAATTCTGAAGCTAGAACTACGAAAATTGGCATTTGGTTTCTCAGTCAGAAATAAAAAAATAGTGTTTCAGCATTTTTTGAAATTCAACGACTAAGGGGTAAAATTACAGATGAAAACGTTTTTTAAAAATAAATCATAATAAAAAACTAGTAACTCATTTTAAAACCACATCTATGAAATTTGATATTTTTCTCAGTTAGAAGTAAAAAATAAGTCTTTCAGTATTTTTAGAAATTCAGCCTCCCTAAGGGAGTGAAATAGGAGATAAAAAATTTAATGAAAATATTCATGAAAGCCTTCTGGAAGCAAATATGTGTGAAAATTTGTATTTGGGATCTCTGTTACAAGTAAGAAAAATGAGTGTCTTACTGTTTCTGACAATCCAGCACCCAAAAGGGTGGAAGCGGGGACGAAAATTTTAAAGAAAATATTTCGTTATATTAAAAAAAAAGCTAAATACATGAAAACTGCTATTTCACTTCTCGGTTAGATACAAAGAAATATGTGTTAGGGGATGAAAGTTACCATGGAATTCCACCATAAGAAAACAAGAGGCATGATTAACAAAAATCTTGGACTCCTGGTACCTGAATCGTTTTTTCGTCAAAATTACATTCAGAAAAGACTATGGTTTACAAGGCTTAATTAGCGTGAAAAATTTAGAAGGTGTTCCAATTTGTGAACTAAATCAAGGAAATCTATTAACAGTCAATACGACAAACTGTCTATGTTGGAATTGACCAGAAAAAGAAACGGCTCATTAATACATTAATTTTATGTTTATAATATTAATTTTGATGTAATTACTCACAAACGGGTGCGAAGCAAGGGCGTAATCTAGTAATATATACGTTATCTGTATATTATTACTGATTTGGGAGCATGTATGTTCTTTATCTAACGTAACTCAGCTAAACGAAGTTCATTAACATCTGTAATGTTTTAAATACACGTGAGCTTATAGAAAATCACTATGTGGAGGTGTAACGCGTCAAAACAATTGATGACAGTCCCTGTAAAAATTTACTGGAACTAGTTGTCTTGTGGAGTAATACATAAATGGGTAATGAGAAAAGTAATGAAGTAACGAAACTGAATGTATTATTCCATAACTGTGCCTTCCATGCCTGTGTCGTTGGAGAGTGTTATTCATGTCTTTCACGATCCTGAGGACTTTCGTTGAATTTACACTGTGGTGAACTGCAAAGTGTGGCTGTACTAGCTATGCCTGGCATTTAAGGTACAAAATGACATTTTCCAGCGTACCACGTCATATGGTGTCGGAGCTCGCCTCAGTTCTGGCCAGCATTCCAGAAGGGTCGCCGCTGGAGATAAGCAGATCCGGCATGACTAAGCCCCGCCTGGAGCTGGAGCAGTGAATGGAGCCGCCGCTGCTCCAGCTGGGCAGCAGGCACCTGGAGGCGGAGGTCGCGGCCGGCTGGAGGCTGCAGCGTTGCACAACCCACGTGTCGGACAGGCCGTCTGCAGGCGAGGCGAGAGCAGAGGACAGGGCCGGCCACCGGAAGTGACGACGGCAACGCGGCCACCAGGGCAGCGGAACTGGAGCTGCACATCCACAGTCTGTTTCGATCCTTGGTTCTTTGTGCATTATTGATAGGAACTCCTGAGCACTTTGTCATACAGTGTAACCTACATACATACTCTACTGGCCATTAAAATTGCTACACCACGAAGACTTGCTACAGACGCGAAATTTAACCGACAGGAAGAAGATGCTGTGATATGCAAATGATTAGCTTTTCAGAGAATTCACACAAGGTTGGCGCCGGTGGCGACACCTACAACGTGCTGACATGAGGAAAGTTTCCAACCGATTTATCATACACAAATGGCATCTGACCGGCGTTGCCTGGTGAAACGTTGTTGTGATGTCTCGTGTAAGGAGGAGAAATGCGTACCCTCACGTTTCCGACTTTGATACAGTTCGGATTGTAGCCTATCGCGATTGCGGTTTATCGTATCGCGACATCGCTGCTCACGTTAGTCGAGATCCAGTGACTGTTAGCAGAATATGGAATCGGTGGGTTCAGAACGGTAATACGGAACGCCGTGCTGGATCTCAACGGCCTCTTATCACTAGCATCTTATCCGCACGGCTGTAACGGATCGTGCAGCCGCCTCTCGATCCCTGAGTCAGCAGATGGGGACGTTTGCAAGACAACAACCATCTGCACGAACAGTTCGACGACGTTTACAGCAGCTTGGTCTATGAGTTCGGAGACCGTGGCTGCGGTTACCCTTGACGCTGCATCACAAACAGGAGCGCCTGCGATGGGTACTCTACGACGAACTTCGGTGCACGAATGGCAAAACGTCATTTTTTCGGATGAATCCAGGTTCTGTTTACAGCATCATGATGGTCGCATACGTGTTTGGCGACATCGAGGTGAACGCACATTGGAAGCGTGTATTCGTCATCGCCATATTGGCGTATCACCCGGCGTGATGGTATGGGATGCCATTGGTTCCACGTCTCGGTCACCTCTTGTTCGCACTGACGGCACTTTGAGCAGTGGACGTTACATTTCAGATGTGTTACGACCCGTGGCTCTACCCTTCATTCGATCCCTGCGAAACCCTACATTTCAGCAGGATAATGCATCTCTCACCAATTGAAAACGTCTGGTCAATGGTGGCCGAGCAACTGGCTCGTCACTATACGCCAGTCAATTCTCCTGATGAACTGTGGTATCGTGTTGAAGCTGCATGGGCCGCTGTACCTGTATACGCCATCCAAGCTGTGTTTGACTCAATGCCCAGGCGTATCAAGGCCGTTATTACGGCCAGAGGTGGTTGTTCTGGGTACTGATTTCTCAGGATCTGTGCACCCAAATTTCGTGAAAATGTAATCACATGTCAGTTCTAGTATAATATATTTGTCAATGTATACCCGTTTATCATCTGCATTTCCTCTTGGTGTAGCAATTTTAATGGCCAGTAGTGTATACAACAGACTTCGAGGACCGGTTTCTACAGGACACTGAGACGAACTGTAGGGCAAACTCCAGGCAAGTGGCCGGCGATCATGATGTAAGCCAAAGTAGGATTATGTGTATCCTCAATGACAACCGTTACTATATCACCTACAATCCTATGGAAGTCACTTTAAACATCTGTTGTGACGTGGACGCGATGCAGCTCCGTACTGTGTTCTGGGACGATTTGTTGACGTTGCACGCACACCGTCCATTTTCGGAGACATATTATTAGGATTTTTTTTCCTCCATTAACAGTCAGGAACCCGTCTCTGCACAGAACTGTACTTGCACTTTGGCTGTGTACAGTGTGAAGCTGCCACGTGCGGCAGTCAGAGCCTCTAAACGCTGCGAAATCAAATATGGTCTGGCTCTACTCCTTCAGTATACACTTTCAAGCGGTTTGTAGGCACAAGCGCAAAGCACTGACAGTAGTTGTACGAGGATCAGAACGAATAAGTTGCCGACAGGTCATATCCCAGATGTGTTCGATGGGCGGCATTCAGATGTACGTGCGGTCCAGGGTGGCTGCGGCACCCGTCCTTCTTCGAAAACGGCTTGTACTTACGGAATATTCCATCGGTTCTTGGAGAAACACAAACATATTAATAACTTGAATACACAGTATTAAAGTTCCACAGTATTATTCTGGAACATTAATACTGTGTATTCAAGGCATGTGATAATGATGTTTGGTTCGTGGGGCACCCAACTGCGTGGTTATCAGCGCCCGTACGAATTCCCAACCTTTACTCAGTCCAATCTAGCCACTTTCATGAATGAGTATGAACTGATGAGGACAACACAAACACCCAGTCATCTCAAGGCAGGTGAAAATCCCTGACCTCGCCGGGAATCGAACCCGGGACCCCGTTCTTGGGAAGCGAGAACGTGACCGCGAGACCACGAGCTGCGGACATCTACATCTACATCTACATCCATACTCCGCAAGCCACCGGACAGTGGGTGGCGGAGGGTACCTTGAGTACCTCTATCGGTTCTCCCTTCTATTCCAGTCTCATATTGTTCGTGGAAAGAAGGATTGTTGGTATGCCTCTGTGTGGGCTCTAATCTCTCTGATTTTATCCTCATGGTCTCTTCGCGAGAAGGAGGGAGCAATATACTGCTTGACTCCTCGGTGAAGGTATGTTCTCCAAACTTCAACAAAAGTCCGTACCGAGCTACTGAGCGTCTCTCCTACAGAGTCTTCCACTGGAATTTATCTATCATCTCCGTAACGTTTTCGCGATTACTAAATGATCCTGTAACGAAGCGCGCTGCTCTCCGTTGGATCTTCTCTGTCTCTTCTATCAACCCTATCTGGAACGGATCCCACACTGCTGAGCAGTATTCAAGCAGTGGGCGAACAAGCGTACTGTAACCTACTTCATTTGTTTTCGGATTGCATTTCCTTACAATTCTTCCAATGAATCTCAGTCTGGCATCTGATTTACCGACGATCAACTTTATATGTTCATTCCATTTTGAATCACTCGTAATGCGTACTCCCAGATAATTTATGGAATTAACTGCTTCCAGTTGCTGACCTGCTGTATTGTAGCTAAATGATATTCGATCTTTCTTTCAATGTATTCGCAGCACTTTACACTTGTCTACATTGAGATTCAATTGTCATTCCCTGCACCATGCGTCAATTCACTGCAGATCCTCCTGCATTTCAGTACAGTTTTCCATTGTTACAACCTCTCGATATACCACAGCATCACCCGCAAAAAGCCTCAGTGGACTTCCGATGTCATACACAAGGTCATTTATGTATATTGTGAATAGCAACGGTCCTACGACACTCCCCTGCGGCACACCTGAAATCACTCTTTCTTCGGAAGACTTCTCTCCATTGAGAATGACATGCTGCGTTCTGTTATCTAGGAACTCTTCAATCCATTCACACAATTGGTCTGATAGTCCATATGCTCTACTTTGTTCATTAAACGAATGTGGGGAACTGTATCGAACGCCTTGCGGAAGTCAAGAAACACGGCATCTACCTGGGAACGCGTGTCTACGGTCCTCTGACTCTCGTGGACGAATAGCGCGAGCTGGGTTTCACACGATCGTCTTTTTCGAAACCCATGCTGATTCCTACTGAGTAGATTTCTAGTTTCCAGAAAAGTCATTATACCCGAAGATAATACGTGTTCCAAAATTCTACAACTGATCGACGTTAGAGATATAGGTCTATAGTTCTGCACATCTGTTCGACGTCCCTTCTTGAAAACGGGTATGACCTGTGCCATTTTCCAATCCTTTGGAACGTTACGCTCTTCTAGAGACCTACGGTACAACGCTGCAAGAAGGGGGACAAGTTCCTTCGCGTACTCTGTTTAAAATCGAACTGGTATCCCATCAGGTCCATCGGCCTTTCCTCTTTTGAGCGATTTTGATTGTTTCTCTATCCCTCTGTCGTCTATTACGATATCTACCATTTTGTCATCTGTGGGACAATCTAGAGAAGGAACTACAGTACAGTCTTCCTCTGTGAAACAGCTTTGGAAAAAGACGTTTAGTATTTCGGCCTTTAGTCTGTCATCCTCTGTTTCAGTACCATTTTGGTCACAGAGTGTCTGGACATTTTGTTTTGATCCACCTACCGCTTTGACATAAGACCAAAATTTCTTAGGATTTTCTGCCAAGTCAGTACAGAGAACTTTACTTTCGAATTCATTGAACGCCTCTCGCATAGCTCTCCTCACACTACATTTCTCTTCGCGTAATTTTTGTTTGTCTGCAGGGCTTTGGCTATGTTTATGTTTGTTGTGAAGTTCCCTTTGCTTCCGCAGCAGTTTTCTAACTCGGTTGTTGTACCACGGTGGCTGTTTTCCATTTCTTACGATCTTGCTTGGCACATACTCATCTAACGCATATTGTACGATGGTTTTGAACTTTGTCCACTGATCCTCAACACTATCTGTACTTAAAACAAAACTTTTGTGTTGAGCCGTCAGGTACTCTGAAATCTGCTTTTTGTCATTCCTGCTAAACAGAAAAATCTTCCTACATTTTTTAATATTTCTATTTACAGCTGAAATCATCGATGCAGTTACCGCTTTATTTTCACTGATTCCCTGTACTGCGTTAACTCTTTCAAATAGTTCGGGTCTGTTTGTCACCAGAAGGTCTAATGTGTTATCGCCACGAGTCGGTTCTCTGTTTAACTGCTCAAGGTAGTTGTCAGATAAAGTACTTAAAAAAATTCACTGGATTCTTTGTCCCTGCCATCCGTTATGAACGTTTGAGTCTCCCAGTCTATATCTGGCAAATTAAAATCTCCACCGAGAACTATAACTTGGTGGGGAAATCTACCCGAAATCTTTTCCAAATTATCCTTCAGGTGCTCAGCCACAACAGCTGCTGAGCCGGGGCGCCTATAGAGACATCCAATTACCATGTCTGAGCCTACTTTAAACGTGACCTTCACCCAAACTACTTCACATTTCGGATCTCCGTCAATTTTTTTCGATACTATTGCACATCTTATCGCTATAAACACGCCTCCCCCTTCACTGTCCAGCCTGTCTCTACGGTATACATTCCAATCTGAGTTTAGAATTTCATTACTGTTTACATCTGGTTTCAGCCAACTTTCTGCCCCTAGCACTATGTGGGGATTATGACCGTTTATTAATGATAGCAGTTCTGGGACCTTTCTATAGACGCTCCTGCAGTTTACTATTGGCAGATTAATATTGTTATTCCCTGTTGCATTTTACCTACTCCTACCTTGCCGCGTCTCAGGAGGCGTCTTGTCGGGCCTAGGGAGGGAATTCCCTAACCTAAAAAACCCACATGTGCACTCCACACGTACTCCGCTACCCTTGTAGCCGCTTCCTGCGTGTAGTGGACACCTGACCTATTCAGGGGGACCCTACATTTCTCCACCCGATAGCGGAGGTCGAGAAAGTTGCACCCCAGATCTCCGCAGAATCGTCTGAGCATCTGGTTTAAGCTTTCTACTCGGCTCCAAACCAGAGGACTGCGATCGGTTCTGGGAACGATACTACAAACAGTTAGCTCAGATTCCACCCCGCGAGCGCGGCTTTGCGCCTTCACCAACTTCGCCAACCGCCTGTACGAACTGAGGATCACCTCTGAACCCAGACGGCAGGAGTCATTGGTGCCGACTTGAGCAACAATTTGCAGTCGGGTGCATCCAGTGCTCTCTATCGCCGACGGCAGGCCTCCTCCACATCTCGGATGAGACCCCCCGGCAAGCAGACAGAGTGAACACTGGCCTTCTTCCCCGACCTTTCCGCTATTTCCCTAAGAGGCTCCATCAAAAAATGGTTCAAATGGCTCTGAGCACTTTGGGACTCAACTTCTGAGGTCATTAGTCCCCTAGAACTTAGAACTAGTTAAACCTAACTAACCTAAGGACATCACACACATCCATGCCCGAGGCAGGATTCGAACCTGCGACCGTAGCGGTCTCGCGGTTCCAGACTGCAGCGTCTAGAACCGCATGGCCACTTCGGCCGGCAAGGGGCTCCATCACCCGCCTAACGTTGGAGCTCCCAATCACTAATAAACCCCTCCCCCCGTGTGCCTGCTCGGATCTTGCTGAAGGAACGGCCACATATCCACTCACCGGCAGAGCGGGCGATGCCACACGGCCAGCCTCCACATTGACCCTCCGCCTCGTGCGCCGCGAACGCCGCTGAACCCGCCACTCCCCTTGGGGAGAGGGTGGCCCAACCGCGCCCGGTATCCGCGAAGATGTCTCGACAGCAGGGACAGTGGGTGAAGCACGTAACACCTGGGGTGTACCATGCGACGCACCAGACTCCCCACTGCCGCTGCACTCCGAGGCAGCAGCCTGAATACGGCTGACCACGGCCATCAACACGTTCACCTGTTCGCGAACAGTGGCCAGATCCTTCTGCGTCCGTACACAGCAGTCACACATCCTACCCATCCTAAGAAATCAATTTACTGTAGAGGGTTAATCAACTTTGAACTAGACTGCTAATTCACTAAAGGCGGCTGATAGTTGACTAAACAGTGGTTACTAGACACTTCTTGTAGAAAACAATGAAAATATCACTACTGTAAGTAGGCTGTTTATGTTTTCTTATTGGCAACGTTACGTAGCGCTCAGTATGAAAATCACTGGCTGTGCTGTGTGCAGTCTGTGGCTAGTTTGCATTGTTGTCTGCCATTGTAGTGTTGGGCAGCTGGAAGTGAACAGCGCGTAGCGTTGCGCAGTTGGAGGTGAGCCGCCAGCAGTGGTGGATGTGGGGAGAGAGATTGCGGAGCTTTGAAATTTGTAAGACTGGATGTCATGAATTGCTATATATATTATGACTATTAAGGTAAATACATCATTTGTTCTCTATCAAAATCTTTCATTTGCTAACTATGCCTATCAGTAGTTAGTGCCTTCCGTAGTTTGAATCTTTTATTTAGCTGGCAGTAGTGGCGCTCGCTGTATTGCAGTAGTTCGAGTAACCAAGATTTTTGTGAGGTAAGTGATTTGTGAAACGCATAGGTTAATGTTAGTCAGGGCCATTTTTTTGTAGGGATTTTTGAAAGTCAGATTGCGTTGCGCTAAAAATATTGTGTGTCAGTTTAAGCACAGTCATGTATAATTTTTCGAAAGGGGACGTTTCATATGTCGACCCCTAGCCGAGGATACCTCACTGGAATCTTCTGATTTTTTCTTGTAGTTTGTGTAATTAGTGTAGCTTTTGTTTATTGCTAGCGCGTAATTGTAGAGAGAATCTCCTTTGTAGTTGCAGTCTTTCATTGTTGTATAGTAAAACAGTTGTGGCATGCATGTAAATTTGCACCAAGTATTTCGCAGCTTGCAATTAACTAGATATTATTTTCAGCGCTATGTTAATGTGTTCTCTTATTTTCTGTGTTATCGTGTGAAATATTGTGACAATAGTGGCGTGTGAAAAACGCAACACTAGGCTCCAAAGTAAACAGAGAAATAATAGTGACGACGAGCGTAGCTTACCAGCACCGCTGTGTAATGAATTAACAGACATTCAAAGTAGTAATTTGGTAACTGTGCATAGGGAAATGGAGCGGGCGTCAAATAATGGTGTAGACAGTGAAACAGGTAGTGAACAGGGAAGCATTATCGATCGATCGGTCGGCAACAGCTCGCCTCAGGAATCCGAAATGACAGGACACAATTTCGCAAATACTGTAGATTCAGGTTTTGGGTCATCACCGTTTTCTCAAATGAGTCAAGACACATTTTCCGCTTGTCAAAATGTGAATGTTGCCGGTGCAAATTCACTGCCGAAAAGCACTGAGGAACATGTTTCAGACACCAGTGCATTGTTATTACAATTAATGCAACAAATGGGACAAAAGCTTCAAAAGTTAGACACAATGGAACAAAATCAGAGACAAACACAGCAAAAGCTTCAAAAGTTAGACACAATGGAACTAAATCTTCAAAAGTTAGACACAATGGAACAACACCAGAGACAAACACAGCAACAGTTAGACGCAATGGAACAAAATCTTCACACCACGCTTGAACAAACACGTGAAGATTTAACTACTGAGTTACATAAAATCGAATCGAAATGTCAAAAACTCTGTAACGACGTAAAAACACAAATTTGTGAGCATTTTCAACCTATTTTTTCGCGGCATGAAAATGCATTACAGAATCACGAAGCAGCCATAAAAGAACTGCAAATTATTGTTCATGAAAATCATGAGACCTTGCAAGCTAAAATTGACTCAGTTGCATCTACCGATTCGGTTACGCAACTTGCAAAAACTCAGGAAAACTTAAAGGACACAGTAAAAGACACATGGAGGAAATTAGTTCATTATCAGAGAAAGTAGTTGAACTTTCGGATCAGCTAAATAATTTATCTACGAAGGTAGATGATAATCTGAATGACACAAAACCGGTAGTCTTTAATGACACAGAAGAGTGCGAACAAATTAGGAAATTCAAACAAAATCAGAATCAAATTAATACGCAACACCAAAGAGAAATCCGGGAAGTACAAGATCAGCTGACACAAGTAATACAAAAATTGCATATCTCAGAGGACACTCGCTTTCCAACACGGGAAGAGGGACTTAGAAATACGGAACAACCACAAAATAATAACACAGGACACTTCGGAAATTATGAAAGAAATAGGCAAGGCACACCGAATTTTGAGATGGAACCGCCGAAACGACGTAACAATGACCGACAAGTGACTCGCCGACATGATGATTTTGACTATAAGCTGTTCATTACTACACGTAAATTCAAAACATTTAAGAATTCTGGCAACGACATTCATCCACAAGCATGGCTCCATCAATTCTCTCATTGTTTTCCTCCCAACTGGTCATTAGAGCACAGATTAGAATTTATGTGTGGCTACTTAGAGAATGAACCAGCTGTAAGAATGCGATCGGTCATTCACGATTGTCACAGTGAAGGAGAATTTTACCATGCCTTCCTCTCGGCATATTGGTTTCAAGCTACGCAAGACCGAGTAAAACATAGCATCATGATGATGAAACACTTTGAACAATCTGAATTTTCCAGTCTTGTCAAATATTTTGAAGACATGTTGCACAAGAATCAATACCTGTCAAACCCATACAGCCCTTCAGAACTCATCCGCATTTGCTTAATGAAATTGCCTGAATATTTAAGAAATATTATTTTGGCAGGACGTTGCAAAGACGACATTGAAGCTTTTCAGGGACTCTTACAAGAATTAAAAATTGACTCAGACAGTCGCGGGATGCGAAAACAGGAAAACAATCACTACGGGTCACATCCGTCACAATTCCGTGACGACAGAAACAATAACTGGACACGACAAGTCTATTGTTACAACGCAAATCGTGACCAAAACAGACACCACCCATATGACAACCACTGGCAGAGTAATAATAGTTACAGAGAAAGATCGCATTTCCATAGTAATGAATATGACAGAGATTACCATAGAAACAGACAATATGGGAACAAAAACAATTATTATCAAGGGAGACAGAATAACTTAAGATGCAACAGTTCAGCGCGCAGTTACGATTCCGGGAGAACTTCTCCACCACATGACCGACAAACAAGAAACTATGTAAACTACCAGCAAAACGGCAGACCTGAATTCCGTCAGAACTGGCGGGATTCAAACAGAGCAGGGCACTCTCGACAAGGTGAATTTGTAGAAATTAGGTCTCCAAATCCCAATAACGACGCGCGCCAACAAAGAGACAATAGGCAATGACTCATACCGCTGGCAGCCACAAAACGTGCGTATGAAACTGACGACGCAGCTGCCGTAGCTAGTAATTACGTAAAAATGGAAGACATTAGAGACATCTTACTCCAGGAACACGACATAAAACATAACAACATTGCATATCCTGTGATTCACATTACAGTAAGTGACGTAAAATTTACTGCAGTACTTGACTCTGGGAGTCCCATTTCAGTAATTAGTGAAACAGCCTTTACCAAATGCAACAAATCGAACTAGTGCCCCACATTTCCGTTACGTAAAATTAAATTACAAGGTGCAATCGTTGGAAAAAGTGTAGATGTACGCCAACAAACAAACTTAGAATTCTTTTGTCAAAGCCACAGCTTCCCTATGAACTTTCTCATTGTTCCATAATTGTCGACGGAAATTATATTGGGAGTAGACTTTTTGAATGAATACAAAGCAATCTTAAACTTTCACGATGCTGAAATAAGTTTAGAGAAAGAAGGTAAGTCAATAGCTTTGAAATTTGAAGATTGGCTCTCAAACCATGCCGAGGAAATTAATCGGCTTTACCTTCTGTTAGACAACAGTTCAGAATTTTCTACGGAACTAGACACTAACAATCACTCTGCAAGTACTGACAGGGATGATATCGACGACATATTTGATACTAATGAGTTAATTCAGAATAAAATTCGAACAATTGAGAATTGTAATGACACTGATAGGCAAGACCTTTTTGAGATTTTACAAGCACATTCCACAGTTTTTACTCACAAAACAGGAACAATCAAGGGATTTCAATACCAATTTCGTGTTCGTGAGCATACTAAATTTTGTGTAAGACCATACGTAATTCCGGCACATTATAGGAACCGTGTTAGAACAGAAATACAATCTATGCTTAATGAGGGCATTATTGAGACTGCAGTAAGCTCATACAACAATCCATTACATGTTGTTGAGAAGAAAAATGGATAGATCAGACTTGTCTTAGATTCGAGACAAATCAATACTATCATCATTCCTGAAACAGACAGACCGCAAACGATGGAAGAACTTCTTCAAAATTTTAATGGCGTAAAAGTGTTGTCTTCTATTGATCTCAGATCCAGCTTTTATCAGATCGTACTTCATCCAGAATGTAGAAAATACGCAGCTTTCCTTTGTTTCGGCGTTTGTTATCAGTTTCGGAAACTTCCTTTTGGTTTGAACATTTCTTCGGCAGCATTCATTCGCGGGCTAAATTCCATATTACCTGAGTTCTTAAAACGTCACATCACCTTATATGTGGACGATATTCTAATAGTAGAAGCTTCATGGGAACAACATAAACGCATCCTCAACAGTTTGTTACGTATTCTTGCAGAATCTGGAATTACAGTTAACTTGGAAAAGTCTGAATTTGGTAGGACAAAGGTGAAGTTTTTGGGACATATTATTTCTTCTGAAGGTATTCAGCCCGATCCTGAAAAGTTAGAAGCAGTAAGAGCCATTCCAGTTCCATCCACAAAAAAACAAGTCCGCAGTTTTCTAGGTCTCGTAAATTTTTACCGTCGTTTTCTGAATATGCAAATTCTTGTTACACCAAAACTTTGTTCTCTCACTGGAAAAAATACTATTTGGAACTGGGACGAACAAGCACAGTTGGAATTAAATTCTTTGAAAGAATCGCTACTTAACGCGCCAATACTAGCTCATCCAGATCTGTCACAAGATTTCTGCCTTATCACGGATTCTTCTAAAGTCGGTCTTGGTGCCCATTCATTCCAAGAAGCCATAGAAAATGACACTACCGTTCAGAAAACCATTGCTTTTGCTAGCCGAGTGCTAACAAAATCTGAAAAAATTATTCCGTTACTGAATTAGAAGCTTTAGCTATCGTTTGGGCATTTAACAAATTCCGTTTCTTTCTTTCTGGTAAGCACGTAAAAGTATACAGTGATCATCGTGAATTACAATATCTTATGTCTTCAAAATTAAATTATGACAGGTTAAAACGTTGGGCATTGTTTCTGCAAGAATTCCGCTTCACAATAGTCTACATTCCCGGCAAGGAGAACATTGTTGCGGACACACTGTCACGCGCACCGGCTGGGATTGAGAAAAGTAACACAGAAGGCAACCTCGAGAAAAATTTCAATATTCTTTACATTCAGAAAGTCGCCTTTGAAAACTTCATCACCACATCTTTAAAGGACATTGCTCATGAACAAGATAAAGATCCGATTTGGAAAGACATCAAGAGCAAATGGCATGAAAAGACACCCACAAAGATTCGGCATTATTACCTGGTTAGAAACAACATACTCTTCAAACGCTGCACTGTTGATGACAAGCTATGGGTACTTTGCATTCCAGACGATTTTGTTAATAAGCTCATTTGGTACATTCATTTCAGCTACGCACATTTTGGTCCACGAAAATGTTATCATATTCTTCGAAAGACTTGTTATTTTAACAATATGGAAAAGAGAATTCGAAGAGTCTTGTCTATTTGTAAACTTTGTCAAAAGGCGAAACCATCTACTGTCTCACATCATGCTCTGTTGTTTCCTATTATTCCTTCTAAATTAAAAGAATTTGCTGCTGTTGCTCTCTTGGAACCGCTTGTCAGAACATCTAATGGATTTTCGTACGTTCTAGTCACTGGTGAACTTACTTCAAAATTTGTTTCTTTCACTCCGTTACGTAAAGCCACTGGACGGTCTGTATCCAACGCCTTTGTTAAAAATTTCTTATGTGAAGTTGGACACGTTAGTAAAATCATTTCAGATAATGGACCGCAATTCAGATCTGCTGTTTGGTCACGCATGCTTCGGAATCATAAAATCAAACATGTTTTTATTTCATTGTACTCACCACATTGTAACCCGTCTGAACGGATTATGAAAGAAATCAATAAGCTTTGCAGACTTTATTGTCACAGAAAGCATCAGCATTGGGACAGATATTTACACTTATTTCAAAACGTGCTGAATGAAATGCCTCATGACTCCACTGCTTTACCACCTACACTTGTACTGAAGAATGAAGAACCACCGAACAGAATCAGAGAGCTTGTACCTTTCCCGAATACACGTAAACTTCGACACAAAGACATAATTGATTTGGCTATTATAAATATAAAATCTGCAGCAGACAAAAGGAGAAAACTACACGGTAAAGCAAATGCAAAGAAATTATCTATTGGTCAGAAAGTTCTCATTAAAGCTCATTCATTGTCACATAAGAAGAAACACTTGAGTCACAAATTCTTTCTAGTTTACAATGGACCTTACAGAATCCGACGTATACCACATGATAATTGCGTTGAAGTTGAAACTCTGCGTACTAGGAAGAGTAAAGGTTTACACCACATTTCACATGTAAAACCGTTTTGAAAGATAATCTGCTTTTTAACTTTGTCTTTGCCATAAAACTTTTCACTTCACATTTCTAGTATGCTTTGTCAGACTTAAGAAACTGTTAACATGCAACAATGTTTGAAGTTAAATATCCAGTCTAGAACCTAAGGAACATTTTTAAACAGAAATTACGAATGCATTGTTATAGTGAACAGACGACACAGTGTTGTATTTGTACAGTCTTGCTTGTTAGTTGCACGATTACATAATGACTATCAGGCTTACATACTTAGGACATATACTGGTACTGCTAATGTGATTTTAATGCAACATTTTGGTTTACTTGAAAATACATTCTGGATTTAAAGTACTTTCTGTGAGATACCAGATGACACAGTGGTTGGTTTATGTGACAGCTACAGGATTTTATCACGACGCTACTAATGAGTGACAATTTACATTGTTGCTTTTGTGCTGTATCTGCTTTATATCTGCATAGTTTTTCTGAATTCTTCTGGAAAGTAAAACATATTTAATAGTAACTTTGTGGTATAGCTACAATAAGACAGCCTTTTTTTGTTTTGTAGCACAACAATATGTTACAGTGTAGTACTTTCTTGATCACGGTTCTGTATGCAATAACTAAGATATCTATACGCAAAGCAATTCACTTCGTTTATTACGAGGTAAGTTCATTGACTCCAGCAGAACTTTGCTTACAGAGGACGATAACTACGACACTTCCACAGAATTATCTTACAACAAGACGCACATTTAGCGCTACAGGACACGCATTTGAGTGATTAATTTTGTACTTGAACCATTTATTTTTCAAGATTTTTGAATTACAAAGGTTTTCCGTGATACATTTCATTCCATTACTGTAATCTGTAACACCTGAGGGTATAATTACATTAATCCTCAGTGGGGTACACGTTTACTTTGTGTACCATGTGTTTGGCAAGCACAAGGAGCCCTACCTAATATGGTATTTGCTTATACAACTTTACACATCGGTACCATATTTCTCTAACACACAAATTACACAGCTATCTGATCATTTAACTGAGAGGTAAACATTTTTTTTACTACATCAGTGACAAATGTTTACGCAATTACACAGTTGGGTAACTTCACACTTATGAAATTGTATTTTGTCTGTAGTTTGTGAACTCTTCACATTTTTTCAGAACCATTGTGGTACTAAGAGAGCTTCGAATGATGTATTTGGTATGGGATCATGATTTTAAAGTACGTTTGAGGTAGATGACACTATTGAAATGAGCAGAGAGTTTTTTTAGGTTTTGAAATTGCTGGAGGAAGCTACGACGATTTTGAGAGTTGACTGAGGTGTTATGATGTTATTCTTACGATGACTATGTGTATTATGCTGTTGCGGTATGTTTATGATCAATAAGCTGATACTATATGAGTTATTTGAGTATGCTACTTTTCTGTTATGATGAAATATTGAAGAAGTGTCGACGAATAAGGTAAGGAATAATGAGTAGTGGTTAGGGACTCTGGTTTGTGAAAAAGGTTGTTGGAAACCAAGAACCGTACTTTAAGAGTTATGAAATGTATGTAAATGCGTGAATGTATTACAATGCCAACGAAAATTTTTGGACTCTGTTATATCAATAGGATTTTGTTTCTACAGATTTGTAAAGCAAATTCTTGACGTGTGAAATATTTTTATATGAGACTGTCACTGTAGCGGAAACTGCTGTCGTAAATATTTCCGTAAGAAAGTTAAGTGACCACCTGCACGTAATGCGTCGTGGGCACCCAGCTGTGTCAGACGCCTGGAGAAAAAGCCATTAGTGTGTGCCTTTTCAGAGGCACAGGTAAAAAAAAAAAGGGAGGCCATTATCCTTGCTATTGACATTCCTTTGTAGAAAGCATCGCAAATACGACACGCTCAAACTTGAAAACATATGATTATACTAATTTATGATATTTACTAAAATGCCTAATGAAACGATGAGAAACATTTCATGGCTATTGTCTTGCTAGTTGAGAGAAATGCCATATGGCTTGCTTTATGTATTTATTTACTCATTTTGTTTAATATCTAGTTTCTAGCTGCACTGCAGCATTGGTTAAAATAAAATTTAATAGATGTACTAATATAAATACACTCCTGGAAATGGAAAAAAGAACACATTGACACCGGTGTGTCAGACCCACCATACTTGCTCCGGACACTGCGAGAGGGCTGTACAAGCAATGATCACACGCACGGCACAGCAGACACACCAGGAACCGCGGTGTTGGCCGTCGAATGGCGCTAGCTGCGCAGCATTTGTGCACCGCCGCCGTCAGTGTCAGCCAGTTTGCCGTGGCATACGGAGCTCCATCGCAGTCTTTAACACTGGTAGCATGCCGCGACAACGTGGACGTGAACCGTATGTGCAGTTGACGGACTTTGAGCGAGGGCGTATAGTGGGCATGCGGGAGGCCGGGTGGACGTACCGCCGAATTGCTCAACACGTGAGGTCTCCACAGTACATCGATGTTGTCGCCAGTGGTCGGCGGAAGGTGCACGTGCCCGTCGACCTGGGACCGGACCGCAGCGACGCACGGATGCACGCCAAGACCATAGGATCCTACGCAGTGCCGTAGGGGACCGCACCGCCACTTCCCAGCAAATTAGGGACACTGTTGCTCCTGGGGTATCGGCGAGGACCATTCGCAACTGTCTCCATGAAGCTGGGCTACGGTCCCGCACACCGTTAGGCCGTCTTCCGCTCACGCCCCAACATCGTGCAGCCCGCCTCCTGTGGTGTCGCGACAGGCGTGAATGGAGGGACGAATGGAGACGTGTCGTCTTCAGCGATGAGAGTCGCTTCTGCCTTGGTGCCAATGATGGTCGTATGCGTGTTTGGCGCCGTGCAGGTGAGCGCCACAATCAGGACTGCATACGACCGAGGCACACAGGGCCAACACCCGGCATCATGGTGTGGGGAGCGATCTCCTACACTGGCCGTACACCACTGGTGATCGTCGAGGGGACACTGAATAGTGCACGGTACATCCAAACCGTCATCGAACCCATCGTTCTACCATTCCTAGACCGGCAAGGGAACTTGCTGTTCCAACAGGACAATACACGTCCGCATGTATCCCGTGCCACCCAACGTGCTCTAGAAGGTGTAAGTCAACTACCCTGGCCAGCAAGATCTCCGGATCTGTCCCCCATTGAGCATGTTTGGGACTGGATGAAGCGTCGTCTCACGCGGTCTGCACGTCCAGCACGAACGCTGGTCCAACTGAGGCGCCAGGTGGAAATGGCATGGCAAGCCGTTCCACAGGACTACATCCAGCATCTCTACGATCGTCTCCATGGGAGAATAGCAGCCTGCATTGCTGCGAAAGGTGGATATACACTGTATTAGTGCCGACATTGTGCATGCTCTGTTGCCTGTGTCTATGTGCCTGTGGTTCTGTCAGTGTGATCATGTGATGTATCTGACCCCAGGAATGTGTCAATAAAGTTTCCCCTTCCTGGGACAATGAATTCACAGTGTTCTTATTTCAATTTCCAGGAGTGTATTTTATGCCTACAGATCCAGTAAATAATTTTATGATCTATTCAAAAAAAAAAAAAAAAAAAACGAAGGAGCGTAAAGAGACATTTCCCTTCACAGGAATTGCATATGGAATTTTCTTTCCAACTACTTGGTAATTTTTTTTGGTAGAATAACTTATTGTGGTGCACCACTTTAATTACATAGACATTAAGATGTGAATATACATTTCCCTTGTCTGCATTGTTGTCTTTAATGCAATATTTTTTCTGGTTGAGCTATGTCATGTTTAGATATAAGTTATTTCATTTGCTGCTGCTGTTTGCCAGACATAGTGTTACTGAATTTGACTTTATGTTAGTCTGCTAAGCCAGTTTACTACTGATTTATTTTTCTTGTTTGCTGCTCATTGCCTTCTATTAGTTGTAATATTGTTGCTTACTTTGCCAATTTGTATTTTTTTGTCCTTGCTGTTTGTGTTAATTTGTTATGTGCTGCTGCATTGCCTCGTCCCTTGGTATATATATCTGAGATCAGCAGATTTAAGTTAGCTTAAGAGGGGGTAGACTATATAAGAAACTAACTATGATGAATTGAAATAAATGCATTGAGAAGCTATAAGAAAATGGTTTGGCCAAAAAAGTAGAGCACAGTGGAAAAAAACTATTTTTGAAAGAGGATGTGAACAGAATACAGAAAGCATGCTTGGATAGGATTTTTTTTTTTTGACTGGAGCAAATGTTGAAATAAGAGGGACGATATATGGAATGAAGTTTTGGGTTGGACTGCAGTACCAAATGTTACACTGAAAACGAACCCTGTCCTTTCCATTGTGTTATGCCCCTATGTGTTTGCATACTCTTGTATATTTGTGTTTTTCCTGTCTTTATGTGTTTAGCTAATAAGAGTTATGTTGTAGAATTTTTCTGATAATATGTTATTTTCTTTGTAAAGATATTTAGACATTATTTATTTCGTTCTGTTTTAATGCTCATGTGTGAACTTGATGTTTCGAAAGTTATTCTGATCTTTTATGTATGAACTTATGTCATAATTCCTGTAACACTGATGTATATGTCTATTTCTATTCTTTTGTAAAGCCTGTATTACTACAAATGTTATCTGTATTGTTATGTTCTTTGATGATGTATTTTGTACCTTTGTTATTGTATTCTTATGTTATAAAATTGTAATTGACACCAGTTCATCAAATTAAGTAACTTGTAAGTTACATTTCACTGCACACGTTTCTGTTGGTCATAGTGTATGGACAATATGTGAGAAGTAGGGACTGATAGTGTTTGCACGTGTGTTAATAATTCTGCAAAGGACTGGATAACAGCATTGCTGGTTCTAAGGACATTTCAAAAAAAATTTTTGTGAGTGCACAAGTGGTGGTTCATGGACTTGCTATATTATCCGCAAGACTCTTCAATGGTGATTGTGCACCTGCACAGTCACAACAGATGGCTGCTGGCCATTTCTACAAGGACTACAGTGGGTCTACACCTTTGCTGACTCACCAGTACCATTATTTCTACAAGGACTGCAGTGGGTCTGCACCTCTGGTGGCCCACCAATACCGTAATCTCTACCAGGACTACAGTGGGTCTGTTCTGTGATGACCTACCTACCAATACTCTTCAAAATTTCGACTGACTCTGCTGTGGGTTTGCTCTGTTGTGGACCAACACCTGTCTGCATGTCAAGAGTCAGCACTGTCTTTCCGTTGGAAGGACAACACTACTTCTTCAAGATTGCATGGAAATCCACTACTTCCGTGTGCATTTTCTTTTACTGCTCAGACTTTGAGAAAAACACTGCAATGTTACTGTGATGAATGATCAGGACTGTCTTTATGGACTGTGAGAAAATTTTAGCTTTTGACCAACATTGTATCAATAAGTGGGTGCATTTGATATCTTTGTTATTGTAATTATGAGAAATTTTATCAAATCATTATTGGCCACTGCATGGGGGCTATGTAAGTAGGCTGTTTATGTTTTCTTATTGGTATCGTTACGTAGCGCTCTGTATGAAAATCACTGGCTGTGCTGTGTGCAGTCTGTGGCTAGTTTGCATTGTTGTCTGCCATTGTAGTGTTGGGCAGCTGGATGTGAACAGCACGTAGCGTTGCGCAGTTGGAGGTGAGCCGCCAGCAGTGGTGGATGTGGGGAGAGAGATGGCGGAGCTTTGAAATTTGTAAGACTGGATGTCATGAACTGCTATATATATTATGACTACTAAGGTAAATACATCATTTGTTCTCTATCAAAATCTTTCATTTGCTAACTATGCCTATCAGTAGTTAGTGCCTTCCGTAGTTTGAATCTTTTATTTAGCTGGCAGTAGTGGCGCTCGCTGTATTGCAGTAGTTCGAGTAACCAAGATTTTTGTGAGGTAAGTGATTTGTGAAACGCATAGGTTAATGTTAGTCAGGGCCATTTTTTTGTAGGGATTTTTGAAAGTCAGATTGCGTTGCGCTAAAAATATTGTGTGTCAGTTTAAGCACAGTCATGTATAATTTTTCGAAAGGGAACGTTTCACTACCTGTCTCTGGACTGTATTGAAAACAAACACTAGCACTACTGGCACTACAGCTGACTAAAGGGACTCTCTCTGACTGTATTCAAAACAAACACGAAATATATGGAACACTATTACTAGCACTCGACAATTAAAGCTTCCTAAAAGCAAAAACACACGGGAGAGGAAGTGACAAGTAAAAATAAAATACAGTTAATACATAAATTAACGTAGTTCGCTGCACAGCAGACGTGAAGCAGACGGCAGTTACGACGACACTGACACTATTGGCACTATGGCATGTGGAGCTGCCTCCAGGAGGGGCAGTGCATCGGCCTCTAAGACTTCCCTGCTGTAACGGTTGCTGTTCGCAATGCCCTCGAAACATAGTAAGTATATTATAGTTAGTGTGGCCAAATTGTGACACTTAGTTTTAGTTCGCTGCTCTGTTGAACTACCCAGTCTGCCCGGCTGCGTACACCACGGTGGCATCTGGCGTGTACATCGTCATCACTGCGGAACAAGTTTTAGCAAGACTCGACCTCCATTTAACCACTCAGCAAACCAGTGACGGCGATCATTTACTTGTTGTAGTCTTAGACGCTGGTTGTTTGTGGTCAGTGGAAGCCAATGCAATGGCACCCGTGTCACAAGTCCAGCCCTAAGCCGAAGGACCGTCGACACAGCGAAGTCCACACCCGTTACAGTGCTCCAACGTCATGCCAGTAGTGAGGTCTAAGTTGGTCTGCTGCTTATTGTCATGAGGACACGATGTCGCTCATTCCGCTCCATGATATTGTAAACCTCCCCGCAGAAATAAAAGTCAATGATAATAAAAATGAACCAAATGTTAACTCCCCACAAAATATCGTTAAATTGAAATGAAGGCGAGCGTAAACTCCCCACAAAATTAAAGAATGAAGATTGATTGTAAACCCACAACAATATTAATTAAATAGTGAACCATGAACCAAATGGAACCTCTCAGCAGAAATAATAATATCTGGTAAATTTTATAAGGGCAGCAGCGCTGATCTTCGGCCCTGTATTCTGAATAAAAAAAGCAAAAATTCTTACCTCAATAAAAAACTGCATCTATATCTGCTCTTATTTATCGACACAGCTTCGTGCAATGCTGGCGTATATTTAATTTTGATTCTTGGAGGAAATACATAGGAAATATTCTTTAAATTGAAATGAATGTTTTTCTTTAAAAAAGTTACATTATAAAAAAAATTATTATTGGGGCATTTTTTGAACAAATTAATTACAATTAACATACATTACTAGATGTGCGCAATGCTGCTTCATTACCTTCTACAACAATACTCATCGTCCACCACAATCCTGACCAGAGTCGCAAGAAGAACACGCCGTCGACGCATGCCGACGCCTGCTCAGTACAACCGTCCACTCATTACAACCGTATCCGGCTGACTACTCCTACAGACAGAGTACAACTGAACACTCGTGCGGTCAAGCGCAGACTAGCAACGATAAATAATTCTCTGGTCAGAGATTCTGTCATGCCTCGCCATCGCTGGTAATGAATACATACGTGTTTCAATATGCCTCAGTACTTGCTCGACGCTGTGTACTACTCTCTTCTATCCACTGGTATAGACAAGCCGTCGTGGCAGCGTGCCCTGTTCAGCCGCCCCTTCCCCAGAGAACAATCATTACTCCCCATTCAAGCTCACTCACATCTTCACATTGCAGCCTTTGACTTAAAGAGGCATACTGTTACTTTCTTGCACGTTTCCACTTCGTTTGAGCTTCTGCAACTGCTGAGCGTGGCTCGCACTAGTGTGTCTGACCACAAAAAAGAGGGCGCTGTTGTACCTACGTGCATCACATCTTTTTACATTATTAACCATTTCTTACGGCTCCTCTGTTCTACACATCCTCCTATTTTGGAATGATTCAAACCATTCCTCCTGGATGTTGCAATTTTCGTAATCGATAGTGTATTTAAAACCATAGACATTGTTTTTAATCTTAAACATGCAGTTCAGCAGCATCAGTTAATCAGCAGTTTTTGTCACGAAGAGCCAGAACATGAGATCATGTTTCGGTAAAAACAAGGTACTGCGGGCTGATGCCTTGACCAAACGATAGTTTTCTTTTAGAATTAGAATATAATAACCCGGAGATTCTGGGATGCACTTACAGCTATTGGGATAGCGTTATTAAGGAAGCAGCTCAAGTTAAATTATCATGTAACCCTATAAATATAAATGAATGTTTTTGCTTATATTCTGCATGGAATCCTGCTTTCTCCCGTGTCAAAAAACAGAGAGATAGAATTAGGGTCACCTCATCCGTTGTTCAGTAATTCTCTGTATCGATAACCTCTGACTGTTTACATTATGTGTGTGTGTGTGTGTTATCTTTCGGGAATTACTCTGCAAACTAAGGTTTTAAATTCCCTTCCACAACTCTTATTTGCTGCAGTTTTGCCATGAGAATGACAGAGTGGTCACCTATCGAAATATCGGCGGTTGTCGACGACGTCACCAGGCTGCATTCCCGTGCGATACTTGATGCTTGTATGCGCCGGGAGAAACTGAGGTCACCATAATTAGATTAATTTGACTCCTTTGTATGATATTCAGTTTTTATTCCTAGAATTTAAGTCGTTCTGTAATTAATGTAATTTTTTCTTCTTTATACACATTTATACGAGACAGTTGTACCGATTGTTCTTGATTCTAGGTAACAATCAAGAGATATAACAAAAAATAAATAAACATCGAGATACTCAGGATGTAATGAAAACGTACCGATAAACTTACAAGACCCGTGCAGGGGGTCTTGAGGCAAAAATCAGGAAAACCTCATCCTGTGAAGCTACAGAGGTTACAAGCTACAGTGGGTCAAAACCTTGTGCTGGACCATTACTTCGACAGAAAATTTTGCTTATACGATGACGGACGGCAAGCAGTGTTTTTAAAACTAGCATAGACACGTTCTTTGCCATGTAAGGTCCTGGACGCTGTCACACCTATTGCGAAAAATTCTGTTTATGGTCCGTTAGCGTACTAACTCTCGTGTGCCGTTAAAGAGTGACCAAGAATAGGCGTCGATCTCTATAACTGGGATGTTCTGCAGCGTCGATGGATGAGGTTTCCGCCCAAGGATCGCTACTCTCAATTTGTACATCCAGACGCCCTCTACAGTCCCTCGAAGTTAGTTGGTATCGCTTTCCAACATCCTGTATTGAACAGCCTTGTAGCTGTATACAAGCTAAAGCAAACCTGGTTTACGTGTTAACCCACGCGGTACTGGGTTTGCTTTTGCAGCAACAACACTATCGATCAAACGTCAGTTGCCTTACACAGCACTCCTTAATAAGTCGCGCCCACTTACAATTATTTTGTGTGATGCAAGCAACACTACGAAAGTTATAGCCATAATTGTCTTGCCAAAGCTGTCTCACTCATGGAAAAAGGATCTCAACTAAAAATGAAAAAAAAAAAAAAAATTCAAGTACGGGGATAGAAATTATAAAATTTTGCTTCCTCGGTAGGAACTGTCGACTACAATGAAATGAATACCATTAACTGCGTACAGGCGTTGATATAAGTCAACGGGGACAGTTGAAAATGTGTACCTTGACCGGGACTCGAACCCGGGATCTCCTGCCTATATGGCAGACGCTCTGTCCGTCTTTTCTTTACTTTTCTTTTCTTTTTTTTTGCATTTTGTTCGTTGTTGGTCGTTGTCCTTGGTCGTTGCGGACGTCATATGACATCCGCTGAAGTTCGTTTGTTGATCCTTCCACTCAGTTTTTTTATTACAGAGGCCAACCAGCTCTCTGATCGAACACGCTGAGCTGCCGTGCCGCCGTCCATCTGAGCCACCGAGGACACAGAGGATAGTGCGACTGCAGGGACTTATCTCTGACACGCCTCCCGTGAGACCAACATTCGCAACTTATTGTCTCGCACTATATTCATAGTGCCCCTGCCCATTATAGTCATTACTCGCGGCTTTACTGCCGATTCCCGTAAGAGTTAGGCACTGTTTGTGCATCTGCACAGAAGAAGATGGTCAAATGACCGGTGAGCCTTAACTATACAGGGTGTTACAAAAAGGTACGGCCAAACTTTCAGGAAACATTCCTCACACACAAAGAAAGGAAATATGTTATGTGGACATGTATCCGGAAACGCTTACTTTCCATGTTAGAGCTCATTTTATTACTTCTCTTCAAAACACATTAATCATGGAATGGAAACACACAGCAACAGAAAGTACCAGCGTGACTTCAAACACTTTGTTACAGGATATGTTCAAAATGTCCTCCGTTAGCGAGGATACATACATCCACACTCCGTCGCATGGAATCCCTGATGCGCTGATGCAGCCCTGGAGAATGGCGTATTGTATCACAGCCGCCCACAATACGAGCACGAAGAGTCTCTACATTTGGTAACTGGGTTGCGTAGACAAGAGCTTTCAAATGCTCCCATAAATGAAAGTCAAGAGGGTTGAGGTCAGGAGAGCGTGGAGGCCATGGAATTGGTCCGCCTCTACCAATCCATCAGTCATCGAATCTGTTGTTGGGAAGTGTACGAACACTTCGACTGAAATGTGCAGGAGCTCCATCGTGCATGAACCACATGTTGTGTCGTACTTGTAAAGGCACATGTTCTAGCAGCACAGGTAGAGTATCTCGTATGAAATCATGATAACGTGCTCCATTTAGCGTAGGTGGAAGAACATGGGGACCAATGAAGACATCACCAACAATGCCTGCCCAAACGTTCACAGAAAATCTATGTTGATGACGTAATTGCACAATTGCGTGCGGATTCTCGTCAGCCCACACTTGTTGATTGTGAAAATTTACAATTTGATCACGTTGGAGTACATACTGACGAAACTAAAATGAGCTCTAACGTAGAAATTGAGCGTTTCCGGACACATGTCCACATAACATCTTTTCTTTCTTTGTGTGTGAGTAATGTTTCCTGAAAGTTTGGCCGTACCTTTTTGTAACACCCTGTATATAGGTCTACATATATGAAGATGGTATCTGTTCTTTCGGACATGTTGACTACACTTAGACAAGCGATAAGAATAATTCCGAAAGTTCTACTTACACATGTACACTATCCGATCAAAAGTATCCGCAAACTCCTATATAATGCGGAATCCACAGCAAGATGTTGTGAGTGAATTTGGGGGCTGGAAGCGTTCCATTGTCAGTAGAGACGCGTTAACAGCAGGATGGGTGAGTCAGGAGAGCTCAGTCACTTCGGACGTGGACCACAGTAACAAATCTATGAGGGACATTTCAATCCACCTAAAGCTGCCTAAGCTGACTGTTGGTGATAAGGCGAAGAACGTGACAATACTTGATGTAACACGTGATCCTCATTAATGTCAAGTGGTTCCCACACAGACGTACTGTGGACTATATATGCTCTAATATATAGTTAAATGAGAGATGTTGGCTTGTTCTATGACGGTTGATAGTTGTGAATTGTCACATATTTTATTACAATTTCGCAACCTGAAGATGGTCTGCTAGTGACTGAAATTGATTATGTTATGAATTAATTAATAGAGTTGTGTGCAACAATGACTTTTCAGCCTTGAATTAAATGGTATATATACACACTGAGTATAAAATTTCTCTTAAATATTCTCAGAAATCGACAAAGATGGAAACAAGAATATTTTCAAGTTCATTTTTACATGAGCGCAAATCAGAAAGACTTTGCCCCTACTTTTTATTAGCTAAAGTAAGGTACATTACAGGTAATGAAGAATATACATCCCATTCTACGTACCTTACACTATTTTTCCACATAGTCCCCACACCAGTTCACACATTTGTCACGTCGCAGCACTGAATTTGAGATGTCCCTGGGTTGAATTCGTTTGTCTGACTGTGGAACCACCGTCGGCCTACTGTCTTGGCTTCATCGTTACTTGTGAATCGCTAACCTACCAGGAACTCCTTCAGTGGTCCGAAAATGTGGAAATGGCAAGAAGTTACCAGCATCTCTCCATTTCCTCCAAAAATATAAAAAGCTTCACTGTCTCGACCTGAGAAAGAAACCTGTACAAACACTCATACTTCCAATTATTGGTTACAGCGATGTCACCCTGATGGGCTCGGGGGGCTTGGAACTGGTTATGAATGTATATGTTCGTTATATTTTTGATGTTCGACTGTTTAATCACATTCCATCATCATACGCACACGCGCCCGGCTAGCCGCGCGGTCTAACGCGCTGCTTCCCGAGAGGGAAGGCGTGCCGGTCCCCGCCACGAACCCGCCCGTCGGATTAGTGTCGAGGTCCGGTGTGTCGGCCAGCCTGTGGATGGTTTTTATGGTGGTTTTCCAACTGCCTCGGCGAATGCGGGCTGGTTCCCCTTATTCCGCCTCCGTTACACCGTGTCGGCGATTGCTACGCAAACACCGTTTCCACGTACGCGTACACCATCATTATTCTACCACGCAAACATTTGGCTTTACACTCGTTTGGCCTGTTGTGGGGTTGTGAACCACTGAGGACTACGGCGGGACGAAGCCTCTCCGTCGTTTCTAGGTCACCAGTTTAATACATACATACATCCATCATATGCACAGCTATCTTGGCTGCGTGCAGACAAGCACAGAGATTTCCATGCTCCTGTCTTCTCTACGATCTTATACCTTATATCTCTCCTCGACATTAGCACTCATGTCTGAACAAAAGGCAGAAAGACTCGTTCCCATCAGAGCAAAATCCTTTTTGTCCCACTCCACCGGTCAGCCCGATCTCGAAATCCTTCTCAGCAGCAGGAATCAGAGTCTGGAATAAGCTCCCAAATTATGTTAAAGAACTGAATAGCATCTCCACTTTCAGAAGACAGTTAATGACATACCTAGTAAAGGAACAATAAGATTTACCATTGTCTCTGTACGCACTCGTCACTCTTCCACATCCATTTTGTAACCTTCCTCCTTTCCTAGTATTCCTAAACGATGCAGTGTCCTTAAATTTCTTTTCCCCAAAACTCACTATATCAGAAAACATCTATTTGGTACACCTATAAATTCTACTTATACTGCCACTATCATTATTGTTATGATTTTCATTATTTTCATTAGTAATATTATCACTATTAGTGTCAGCAGCTGCACTAGCGTAAATACTGCCATTGTTACCATTATAAGTTCATACTCAATACAATTTACTCACACTAACATTTCAGACTCTCACATTATTATAACACTTAGTTGTCGTAGTAAAATTGTTATTTCTTAGGTAGCTATGATGTAGAAAAGGTACTCTGTATGTGAAACCCTGGCACGATGTAAGTGACACCCTGACGGCTCAAACAAGGTCATGCTAAATAAATAAATAAATGAAAAATTAAACATAGATCGAAAAGAGAAGAAATCGAAATAATAAAGGCGAGCAAATACTACTATCGATTGTTAATATTTTCCCAAGAAACAGGATCGTGTCATCTGTAGAGGCTAGGCATAGTAGCCGATTGCAATAGGCACATGATTTAAACATAATGAAATAGGATGAATTAGGCCAACAAAAATGTTCAGTCGTGTTTCCACTTTCCTTGACAACATTGTGTGGTCTCTGGGTTAAGCCTTCAACTTAACACCACCAAGAAAACAGTTGAGCTCTCTGTTATATGGTAGTATCGTCGAGTGCATTGAGATACGACAAATGCACATCGGAGCCACAGAAGCCTTAAGTGGCTCCCTTTGCAAGATTGCTGTGGAAAGACGAGTTTTTTGGCAACTGGGTCTAGGTGTGGAAAGGCACCATGACTGATGATCGTACGGATGATTACATCTTCATAGGTGGTGGATGGTATATTTTTAACACCCAGGGGTCCACAGAAGAGGTACTACAACTAAACGTATGTGTGTTCACGAATGTTCTTGATCAAGACCTGGATAGTAATATCCACCTGTATCGAGCCGCTTTGATAAATGAAATTTGTGCAGGTGAATATTCACATTACACACACTGGTCAGAGAAGTCTCTAGATATGAACTCCACAGACGATTGTGGCATACAGTGGAGCGACGAAGAGCAGCCCTTCAGCCTTCGTCAAGGACATTTACATATCCCGGGCGAGTCCTTTCTTAGGAATAGGATCAGCTGTCGGTAGAAATGATATCTTGAGGACCAAATAGTGAGCATAACACGTCGCTGACAAGCATGTATGGGCAGTTATGGTATCTGTACCCCGCACTGAGATGGCATTTTCCTACTTTTTATGATCTATACGCCGCGATAACATGTTTTACACGCTAACGTTCTGTGCCCGACTCGGACACTAAACGTGATCTTTGTCTTTCGTGGGCATTGATCTACCAGTTGTGTTATCGGTGCTTGCCTCACTGTGCCAGTCGAAGTTACAAGCTGAGTCTTTTTTACGCTCTCTTTATTTTCAAAGTTCCACAATTGCTAAGTGTAGCTTATAATTCTCTAGAAAAGAGAAAAATAACTACCTAGTAACACCCATGCTTAAGTCAACTTCCCCGCTGTATTCTTTTCCCTAGAGGTTACAGACATGCATAATAGCAGGAGAGCATCTTTGGGGCTTGGAATGCATGGGAAAAAGGGAAAAAGGTTAAAAATTTGAGGTAGTCCATCGAGTGCACAAGTACACTGCAACTGCTAGGCCATTACACGTGAATGCTACGCATAATATTCCTTCATTTATAACAACTTATTTTTTGATTAGCTATTCTCACTGGCTGGTTGAAATTGGAAAAAGTTTCTTTTGCTTTTGCTTTAGTACCAAGTAAAATTATGTAATTATGAATCGTGTTGCGCGCTTATCGGCCCAGAAATATTATATTATTTATTCTTCCGTCCTCCGTTGATGGGGTTCTGGGAACGTAAAAGAACTTTCTTGATTAACATACAGAAAACAGAACACACATCTTTAAATTACTTTTTGCTCATTTATTCTCCTTGAGCATAATGATAAAGTTCCGAATGCGCACTTCCTTACATTTTGTTAGTAGTAGTAGTAGTAGTAGTAGCAGTAGCAAACTAACTGAATTTCTTTAATGGTTTAATAATTTCACATGTCTTGAAAATGGAAGTTTGTTTGGTTCCCAATAGCTACTGTTTCTAAAAGTTTTTGACCTGTAACTGGATTTTGATAGAAATTATTCTTAATTTGATTACACTTACTGATTACTGGTGTGTAGTGGATTAATAATATAATACATAAACTATTAAACACAATACTGACAAGATTTTCCCGATTGCAGTACTATTAAAATTGATAAAATACTCGCATTTGTTCCCATATACACACACGTCGGTGATATAGCTAGGAGCAGTTTTTCACATATGGAAAAACCTTACTTTTCCAGAGTAATTTCTTTAATTTCAGAAAAAGAAGCTGCAGAACACATAAAGGGACTGCTATCATTTCGAAATGTTGAACGAAAATACACACATCAAAAAAAGGTTGTGCATCACCTCGGTTCCGAGAGTTTCGGAACCTGTACAGAAAATTGGAATAGAGACCAACATAAACATCATTTCCGCCCCTTTTATTGTTCATGAAAACCACACATTTCATGTTGTACCACTTTACAGCGAGACTTTCAGAGGTGGTGGTCCAGGTTGCTGTACATACCGGTACCTCTAATACCTAGTAGAATGCCCTCTTGTTTTGATGCATGCCTGTATTCGTCGTGGCATACTGTCCACATGTTCATCAAGGCTCAGTTGGTCCAGATTGTCCCACTCCTCAACGGCGATTCGGCGTAGATTCCTCAGAGTGTTGTGTGATGCCCTTAGGTTAGTTAGGTTTAAGTAGTTCTACGTTCTAGGGGACTGATGACCATAGATGTTAAGTCCCATAGTGCTCAGAGACATTTTTGAACCTCAGAGTGTATGGTGGGTCACGTCGTCCATCAACAGCCCTTTTCAATCTATACCAGGCATGTTCGATAAGGTTCATCTCTGGAGAACATGCTGGCTACTCTAGTCGAACGATGTCGTTATCCTGAAGGAAGTCATTCACAAGGTGTGCACGATGGGGGCGCGAATGCCTCGCCAATATGCTGCCGATATGGGTGCACTATCGGTCGGAGGATGGCATTTACGTATCGTACAGCCGTTGCGGCGCCTTCCATGACCACCAGCGGCGTACGTCGGCCCCACATAATGCTACCCCAAAACAGCAGGGAACCTCCACCTTGCTGCGCTCGCTGGACAGTGTGTCTAAGGCGTTCAGCCTGACCGGGTTGCCTCCAAACACGTCTCCGACGATAGTCTGGTTGAAAGCATATGCGACACTCATCGGTGAAGAGAACGTGATGCCAATCCTGAGCGGTCCATTCAGCATGTTGTTGAGTCCATGTGTATCTCGCTGCATGGTGTCGTGGTAGCAAAGACAGACCTCCCCATGGACGTCGGAAATGAAATTGCGCACTATGCAGCCTGTGGCGTACAGTTTGAGTCGTAACACGACGGCCTGTGGCTGCACGAAAAGCATTATCCAACAAGCTGGCGTTGCTGTCAGGGTTCCTCCGAGCCAAAATCCGTAGGTAGCGGTCATCCACTGCAGTAGTAGCCCTTGCGTGGCCTGACCCAGGCATGTCATCGACAGCTCCTCTCTGTGTATCCTCGATGTCCGAACAACATCGCTTTGGTCCATTCCGAGACGCCTGGACACTTCTCTTGTTGAGAGCTCTTCCTGGCACAAAGTAACAATGCGGACGCGATCGAAAAGCCGGATTGACCGTCTAGGCATGGTTGAATTACAGACAACACGAACCGTGTACCTGTTTCCTGGTGGAATGACTGGAACTGATCGGCTGTCGGACCCCCTCCGTCTAATAGGCGCTGCTCATGCTTGGTTGTTTACATCTTTGGGCGGGTTTAGTGACACCTCCGAACCGTCAAAGGGACTGTATGTGTGAATGATACAATAGCCACAGCCAACGTCTATCTTGAGGAGTTCTGGGAACCGGGGTGCTGTAGAACATTTTTGATGTTTGCACACTAAAGTTATACTACAGGGATGGCTAGAGCCGGAATTCTGAAAACTGTCAAAAGATACAACACTCCCCCCTATATTAGTGATCAGTATCCTCCTCATTTTCCAGGTTAATTATGACATAAATAATCCAATAAGTATGTATCGATAGGAATTTTGCTACGTCGGAGGCAGAAGAGAAAAATGGACATGGGGGTATTGCCCTACAAACGCATTACTGTTTGAGTCCTTGTCTGTCATATAATTTTAATTTGAGTCATATCTTCATTCACGGTATCGTCTGTTTTCTTGTAACGAAAGATATTTTTCTGTGTTTTTTATTTTTTTTTAAATTTAAAAATCTACAGTTTCAGTACTTGTCTGATTATAATTACATGACACCACTGCATGCAAAATTCATTGCATTTGAGCATTACCGCATTTCTCTCATACTTGTAAGGGAAATATTTTCAATTTTTTTGAATATACACTCCTGGAAATTGAAATAAGAACACCGTGAATTCATTGTCCCAGGAAGGGGAAACTTTATTGACACATTCCTGAGGTCAGATACATCACATGATCACACTGACAGAACCACAGGCACATAGACACAGGCAACAGAGCATGCACAATGTCGGCACTAGTACAGTGTATATCCACCTTTCGCAGCAATGCAGGCTGCTATTCTCCCATGGAGACGATCGTAGAGATGCTGGATGTAGTCCTGTGGAGCGGCTTGCCATGCCATTTCCACCTGGCGCCTCAGTTGGACCAGCGTTCGTGCTGGACGTGCAGACCGCGTGAGACGACGCTTCATCCAGTCCCAAACATGCTTAATGGGGGACAGATCCGGAGATCTTGCTGGCCAGGGTAGTTGACTTACACCTTCTAGAGCACGTTGGGTGGCACGGGATACATGCGGACGTGCATTGTCCTGTTGGAACAGCAAGTTCCCTTGCCGGTCTAGGAATGGTAGAACGATGGGTTCGATGACGGTTTGGATGTACCGTGCACTATTCAGTGTCCCCTCGACGATCACCAGTGGTGTACGGCCAGTGTAGGAGATCGCTCCCCACACCGTGATGCCATGTTGGCCCTGTGTGCCTCGGTCGTATGCAGTCCTGATTGTGGCGCTCACCTGCACGGCGCCAAACACGCATACGACCATCATTGGCACCAAGGCAGAAGCGACTCTCATCGCTGAAGACGACACGTCTCCATTCGTCCCTCCATTCACGCCTGTCGCGACACCACTGGAGGCGGGCTGCACGATGTTGGGGCGTGAGCGGAAGACGGCCTAACGGTGTGCGGGACCGTAGCCCAGCTTCATGGAGACGGTTGCGAATGGTCCTCGCCGATACCCCAGGAGCAACAGTGTCCCTAATTTGCTGGGAAGTGGCGGTGCGGTCCCCTACGGCACTGCGTAGGATCCTACGGTCTTGGCGTGCATCCGTGCGTCACTGCGGTCCGGTCCCAGGTCGACGGGCACGTGCACCTTCCGCCGACCACTGGCGACAACATCGATGTACTGTGGAGACCTCACGCCCCACGTGTTGAGCAATTCGGCGGTACGTCCACCCGGCCTCCCGCATGCCCACTATACGCCCTCGCTCAAAGTCCGTCAACTGCACATACGGTTCACGTCCACGCTGTCGCGGCATGCTACCAGTGTTAAAGACTGCGATGGAGCTCCGTATGCCACGGCAAACTGGCTGACACTGACGGCGGCGGTGCACAAATGCTGCGCAGCTAGCGCCATTCGACGGCCAACACCGCGGTTCTTGGTGTGTCCGCTGTGCCGTGCGTGTGATCATTGCTTGTACAGCCCTCTCGCAGTGTCCGGAGCAAGTATGGTGGGTCTGACACACCGGTGTCAATGTGTTCTTTTTTCCATTTCCAGGAGTGTATTTAAGCTTTTAACATTACTGTACGTAGTTGCACTGCCACTTAAAATTTGTTAAATCAAAGATTCATGTTGTGGTGTTTTCTCAACTCCAGCAACATTAAAATTATGCTGTGTCCTTGGATGTCCTGGGATACAAAACTATTTCATCCTGGGTAAGAACATTAAATAAGTGCACCTCTATCAAATCTAGATCCCGTCTCCGGAAAATGAAATGGCAATGTCAGCATCTAACGATTTGATAATTCATGTTCCGTAGATTCACGAACAGTGGCACGATACATCGATGTCTGTGAAAAAAATAGGAGGATTTGAACACAAGGCACATATGAACACAAGGCACTTAATTGCAGAACTGAAAGTGGTGGCTGTCAGCCTCCCCCGGTATATGGCTATTCTTAAGAGCTACTTCTGCTGCCACTCTAATCCGCTGTCAACACATAACCACTTAGATCCCGAGGGAATGTTGAAGTATACCATAATACCAATAATCCAGATCAGTGGCCGTCAAATTGCGGCCCGCAGGCAGAGTGCAGCCCGATCAAGTATTCATGCGGCCTGCGCTTCTCAGCCGTGTTATGTAATAATATGCATGTAGTAACTAACAGCTGAATCCCAGAACATCAACTAACGTTAAGAGCGTCTTAAGAGTGTAGTTTTCCTGCTCAGTAACAAACGAAGGTAGTTAAAGACACAGTAAACTTTTACGATATGTTTAACTTTATTTGACGTAGCTGAATTGGGACATAAATTGAGTAAAATTCGTCGCTTACCTCATGGGCAGAGGAGTAAGTAGCGCGGACACTTCAGGGCTGAAGGATGTGAGAGAGAAAATGTTTTTTATTGCTCGTCTTCCAGTATTGACTGCTCACAGGCGTGCACGTTTCGTACCAATCATGTGCTATGGTATGAATATTGACACAGGAGTTACATGGATTCGTCAATGCATAATATTGAGACGGTCATCTTCAAATGAAAATGTAAGTAACAGTTGAGCTCGTGTATTGTATTCTGTGGGCTGCAAATCATCACAGCTGACGTTTGTCCACAATAGCGCCCTACAATGCTGACTGCCGTGGTGCAGTTACCGTGGTAACGGCAAAGAATTACGAAGCCGTCTCTAGAGGACAAGCTGGAGCGGGAATTGTCCGAAAGGCCGCATTTTGTGACTGAGCACGGGCAAGTGGAATGTGCTGTACTGGTCGCCTCCTTTGATCAGTGATGTAAAATTTGTGGTTGCCGTGACTTAACTTCTTGGCGAGTATTTTGAATTGCATTTCTTTATAGCACTTTTTGCTGTCACAGTCTCGTTGGTTTAGAGAAAAATTAATTTTTTTAAACTCTGCTGTATTTTGAAAAGCAATATTGTCTTTTCGGTATCTGCGAGAATTTTAACATTTTGTCATTTAACACTCCTTTCAATTGAGAAATATGGAAGGCATCGTGGTCACAGTACTGCACCAAATTTGGAAGATGTGTTTCATGAGGATGAGAAGGTTAGGATGCTATCACTTCTACAAGGCAACCTGATTTCAGGGAATATGTCAACTGATTACGTAATTTGCGGGAAACGTATTGAAGATTCATTTTATAGCTGAACTTAAGTATCCCAATCAGAATAGCTAAAATTTATTTTCCGATACTAGCTTCGATTTATTTACGGTAAATATCTTTTGTAATTCATACTTTGTTTCGTTGTCTCCAATACCACTGTAGAGCTCCTTTTTAGATACTCGATTCGATTTATTTTCAGGAAATGCTTGTTTTATTAATAAGTACTTGATCATAATATTTGTAAGTCGAAGTCAGTATTTTTACCGATACACTTAATTATCGTAATCAAAACTGTCTGTGTCATTTTTCTTTTTTTGTGCGGTGCAGTCTGAAGAGTTTCAGGATAATGAAAGCCTACACAATGACTACCAATCTGGCAAGCGATAAACTGTGTCAAACAATTTTCGCAGACTGATCTACACTCGCTGCAGAACTATAGACTCGTAGCAGTACAGTGGAAGAAACTCCTCACTCTGAGGGATGACGGAGAAAAACCAGGTGCGAATACACTCCTGGAAATGGAAAAAAGAACACATTGACACCGGTGTGTCAGACCCACCATACTTGCTCCGGACACTGCGAGAGGGCTGTACAAGTAATGATCACACGCACGGCACAGCGGACACACCAGGAACCGCGGTGCTGGCCGTCGAATGGCGCTAGCTGCGCAGCATTTGTGCACCGCCGCCGTCAGTGTCAGCCAGTTTGCCGTGGCATACGGAGCTCCATCGCAGTCTTTAACACTGGTAGCATGCCGCGACAGCGTGGACGTGAACCGTATGTGCAGTTGACGGACTTTGAGCGAGGGCGTATAGTGGGCATGCGGGAGGCCGGGTGGACGTACCGCCGAATTGCTCAACACGTGGGGCGTGAGGTCTCCACAGTACATCGATGTTGTCGCCAGTGGTCGGCGGAAGGTGCACGTGCCCGTCGACCTGGGACCGGACCGCAGCGACGCACGGATGCACGCCAAGACCGTAGGATCCTACGCAGTGCCGTAGGGGACCGCACCGCCACTTCCCAGCAAATTAGGGACACTGTTGCTCCTGGGGTATCTGCGAGGACCATTCGCAACCGTCTCCATGAAGCTGGGCTACGGTCCCGCACACCGTTAGGCCGTCTTCCGCTCACGCCCCAACATCGTGCAGCCCGCCTCCAGTGGTGTCGCGACAGGCGTGGATGGAGGGACGAATGGAGACGTGTCGTCTTCAGCGATGAGAGTCGCTTCTGCCTTGGTGCCAATGATGGTCGTATGCGTGTTTGGCGCCGTGCAGGTGAGCGCCACAATCAGGACTGCATACGACCAAGGCACACAGGGCCAACACCCGGCATCATGGTGTGGGGAGCGATCTCCTACACTGGCCGTACACCACTGGTGATCGTCGAGGGGACAATGAATAGTGCACGGTACATCCAAACCGTCATCGAACCCATCGTTCTACCATTTCTAGACCGGCAAGGGAACTTGCTGTTCCAACAGGACAATGCACGTCCGCATGTATCCCGTGCCACCCAACGTGCTCTAGAAGGTGTAAGTCAACTACCCTGGCCAGCAAGATCTCCGGATCTGTCCCCCATTGAGCATGTTTGGGACTGGATGAAGCGTCGTCTCACGCGGTCTGCACGTCCAGCACGAACGCTGGTCCAACTGAGGCGCCAGGTGGAAATGGCATGGCAAGCCGTTCCACAGGACTACATCCAGCATCTCTACGATCGTCTCCATGGGAGAATAGCAGCCTGCATTGCTGCGAAAGGTGGATATACACTGTACTAGTGCCGACATTGTGCATGCTCTGTTGCCTGTGTCTATGTGCCTGTGGTTCTGTCAGTGTGATCATGTGATGTATCTGACCCCAGGAATGTGTCAATAAAGTTTCCCCTTCCTGGGACAATGAATTCACGGTGTTCTTATTTCAATTTCCAGGAGTGTATAAGCTAAAGAAGAGCACTTTGTAAACGGGCCTTCCTAAAGACATAACGTTTGCCGACGGTAGGCAGGATGTAGTAGCTGTTATGCTATAATAAGTTAGATATTTTACGTACATCTTTAGCACCATATCTTCGATCGGTGCCTGATAACGTAAAAATATTTGTTGCCTTCCCTCCAACAAGTCTTACGTCATAGCAATGATACTTGTAGAGTACTTGCATACCTGAAGAAAATCAATGTCGATTGTACCAGCGAAGGTATAGGACCTCTTTCCCATATCAATTGCCGGCCGGCGTGGCCGAGCGGTTCTAGGCGCTACAGTCTGGAACCGCGCGACCGCTACGGTCGCAGGTTCGAATCCTGCCTCGGGCATGGGTGTGTGTGATGTCCTTAGGTTAGTTAGGTTTATGTAGTTCTAAGTTCTAGGGGACTGATGACCTCAGAAGTTAAGTCCCATAATGCTCAGAGCCATTTGAACCCATATCCATATTTGAGTATAACTCTGACTAAGACTGGTTTATTTGTGGATTTACGAATCCTGCCAACTTCATGATCATCAGGCTGTTTCTTACACGTAATTTGCGTTCTTCATCCCTTACCAGTACATTAATTTAGACACAAAGGCCGCAAAAGGTTTCATATTTTGAGTCGTATCCTACATTTAAAAATAACAACAGATACATTAATAGCTATAATAAAAAAAACAACTATTTGTATTTGTAAAGCGGACAGTAATGGAGGTAATATTAAATACTGTGAGCGCTGCTAGCGATTGATTTGAGGGAAGTGACAGAAGAGAGATGGAGAAAGAGACAAACTTGAGGAAACAGAGGAAGAAAAGTGGCTGAAGAGCGAAGAAGAAAAAGCGCATTTTCTTAATTTTTTCGCTAGGATACCGGCCACTGTGTTAGTGTTTAAGGGATATACCACTATGAACTTCAGTGTTTTGGTAAGTGCAACATGATATGGAATTTTTCGAAAACAGCGCTTTACAGAGGCGGACAGCAGAAATCGTGGAGAAGTCAAAGCAGTTATTATGCATTTGCTTTATTTATTTACTAACTGTTACCCGTAGCTGCGCTAGTTTAGTTACGATGAGTGATGCTTAGTAAGCTACTGTAGTGCAGTAACGCCAGCTGCCCTGACATGTCTACTTGTTCGGATAAGCATAGCTCGTGACATGCTACACACAGTAGCCATACATTAATCAACGTGTACATTAAGCAACAAATTTAATAATTTTTATTGTGGTTTATTTTCACTGGCTTAAAAAAGGTGTTCCATTGCCTACTGTACCCTTTCATAGACTTTTTTTAAGTTTCTGAAGTATCCTATGTTATTCCTCAGGCTTTAAGCTATCTCCAACAAAATTTCACCGAAATCAGCTAAGCAGCTTAGTAATGAAAACGTAAGGTACAGAGTTACTTTCAAGCTTATTACATTATAGTAGTCAAGTGTAGATTAAAGACGTTGAGGGTTGTGTAAAAGATGTATTCATTACCTTGACTCGTAATGTGTAGGGCATGTCAACCAATAAAAGCATTTTCACAAATATGATGAAGTTCAAAAGTCAAAGAGAGAGAAAATAGCTTTTTCAAAGACTAAATATTGTACCCTAATTCACGTTTTATTCGTCAAATCAATAAATGTCTTGTACTACAGACTTTCTAAAGTTGCATATGACGTTCCTCTGCGTTCAAGCTTTCTTCATACCAAATTTCATCGAAATGGGTCCAGCGGTTTTGTCGTAAATTTAGTATGGAATGTTGAATAGCTGGGACATTACGTAAGGTACATCTTATTTTTCGATTGTGCTGAGATGAAAGGTACACAGATGTAGCAGTCCCGTAATCCCTTTGGCAACGACCATCACAGATGGGCGCATGGGACACTGGCTACGTCGAACAGGTGGACGCTAAAGACTTAACCCACACAAACACTCATTGTTAACCTCTAAGTCACCTAGAGTTTTTTCTGTTCGTGTTACGTTGGGATATGAGACGAGCGAGTGACCTCCCAAGTTTCTATTTCACTTTCTATGTAAATATGTTTTTTGGATTTTTGAGGTCGTGAAGGCAGATTGAAGTCTTTCTGGCGTTCCAGTACTGTTTTCCGCCTAGGTAAGGCACTAACACATAACTGCCATCCAATCCACCACGATTTTTTGATGCTGCACTGGGGTGTCGCCAAAAGAAGATATTCGTTGAACGACTAGTTTTAGATTGGTATTAAAATTACCTGGGACTTTTTTGTATTTATTTACGGGCTCAGACTCGGAGGCTATCTGCACACTGAACGCATACTGCTAATAACGCGGGTCGATTTCGCTGTTGGTGTCCTCAGGTTTTGCGGTTAAGTAAAGCTCTAAGCATCGTTGTGAGCTTCAGAAGAAACTTTTCCAGGGAAGGGCAAGATTATAGAATTGCCTTTTTTATGTAAATGAGATGGTTAGTTTCGACAAATCTCATGCCTTAAGAACTGAATTTTGTTGGCGATGCTAGGAGCTTATTATATCCCAGAAAATTGATGGTTATCCACTCACTATAAAAATGAAAACTCTGTACTCCATATCCTCTTGTCCCTTCTCCTCCCTTGCGAATGCCTATGGACGTCGTTATTTTTGGCTCATCGGTATACATGTAACACACGGTTCAAATAGAAACATCTGAAAGACAAATGCACATTTTACATGATGGTGGAACTAACGATTAGAGATGACGCAAGAGCACAAATGTAACAAAACGAGATAACGAATCTCGACCAGAAACTGGCCACTCACAAATAATAAATACCCGAAGATTGAGAGGTAATAACAAGCCAAAAAAAAAAAAAAAAAAAAACGAGCGGAGATTTCACCGTCCTACAACCACTTCCCATAAATGCTCATGACAGCAGGACGTGAACAGCCGAAATGCTCGTTCCTAGGCGCAGGGCCATAAGTGTCTCTCCGTCAAAGTCGCCTGTGTCAGTGGATTTCTCCATCTTCGAATTTGTTTTGGCGCGAAAAGAGTAGGCGTGTACTGTTAGAGAGTAACGGTAGCTGGAGCGAGATGTGACCCCAGAAAAGTTGATTTGCGTGTTCAAAACAGTTGCTGTTGGTGTGTGTACGCCAGTGTGCCATGTAATAGTGCAGACGGTGTGCGTAATGTAAAAGTTAAGCCGAATATAATCAGTTAGCTAATCATAGAAGACGTATTCCAAAACTTCGCTTTCAGTAGACTGTTGACTGGCGGGTAGTCACTTGCATGCTTAAGATACGTCCTGTTACGAATGAAAAACCAGTATGTCTGTCAAGACAGATATTACGCCTTCCCCAGTGCTTTCGAATACTGCTATAGTGGGACTGTCATTAGCTATACCTTCAGACAATATGCAGTAACATCTATAACCACATCTGCATGTACACTCATATTCTGCAAATTACTGTCAAGGGCATGGTAGAGAACGTTTCCCGTTGTACCACATGTTAGGGTTTCTTAGCTTTACATTCGAGTACAGAGTGTGGGAAGATGGGGTTTCTTAGCGTTACATTCGAGTACAGAGTGTGGGAAGATTGATTGTACACGTTGTGATTAGTCTCGAAATCTCTACTGTCAGGTATACATAGAAGGTTGTAACATATTCCTAGATTCTTCACTCAATGCTGCTTGTTGAATACAGTTGTCGTCGCCACCAAGCATCTGTCAGTTCAAATTTTATAGCACCTCTATAGTTTTTTCCCACCAGAAAACTAAATCTGTGAGCACCAGCGTTGCCATAATGTAAAATGTATCATCGCTAAAACGGTACCTCATTCGTCATTGTTTCGCTGGTACAGGGTGTAATGGGCGTGGGTGACAATGTTTCTAGCGGTGACTGAGGACAGTGTTCTCTACAACATTACATCAGTAGTCACATCATTTGCAGACTAATAATTACAGCTATTACAATCGTATGTTTTTAGGTCGGGTAGTACATCCAAGCTCATACGGCAAGAGTGAACTGTTAACGGTTATTTTCCCTAGGCAGTAGGTCAGATGTTGCAGTGCGGATGGGTGGACACAAAGCAGTTATTCTACAGGGTGTCTGGAAAGTCTTTCCCTGATTGCATAAATTGATAACTCAGGCTAGAAGTAAGATACAAATATGAAACTGGTGTCTAATTGTTTACAAACTATCAAAGTTTTTTTCACGCATTAGTAAACTTCCACATGATCAATCTTGGTAACACGTAGCACATCTAGGCGATATTTAATTTCCGTCCACACATTAGCCAACATCACTGGACGGATCGATTCAACGACTGTGGTTATCCGTTGCCGCAGGGTTTCAAGGTCTGGTACACGTGTTCGGTAGACCTCGTCCTTGACATAACCCCATAAAAAGAAGTCTAATGGAGTTATGTCAGGAGAGCGTGGAGCCAAACCGTTGGCCCATCACGACCAATCTATCGCCCAGGAAAGGTCATATCGAATAGGCACGGACGTCCAAACCCCAATGAGGCGGTGCACCGTCTTGCTGAAACAAGACATCGGGGTGATACTGAAGCAGCTGAGGAACCGCATACAGTTGCAACATGTCCAGATACACTGCAGATTTGATGGTGGCTTGAGCGAAGAAGAATGGCCCGATAATTCGATCGTGCAATAGCGCCCACCAAACATTCACCTTTGGACTGCCTCTGGTGCACTCCATTACCTCGCCAGGGGGTTGTGAACCCCAAATGCGCACATTATGGTGATTCACTACTCCACTGACAAAAAAGGTCGCTTCGTCGGAAAAGATAATTCGTCTGAGATAACCATCATCGTCCTCAATACGTGACAGCATTTCGACCACAAAGTCATATCGACGTGTACTGTCATTGGGCAATAAGCCTGAACGATTTGCACTTTGTATGCACGAAACAATAAACGTTTGTGTAAAATGACATGGAGAGAGCTTTTTGGCATCTGTAATTCACGTGAGATCTTGCGCACCGACTTCTTCTGACTTCGCAGAAAAGACTGCCCTACAGCTTCCACCCTGTTTGCTGAGGTTCTTGGTCGACCAGACCTCGGAAGGTCAGCAACCGATCCTGTGTTCTTGAACTTCTCATACGAGGCTTTACTGCTCTTGACATCAGGTGGATTCCTTCCAAATGTTGTCTGCAAGCGTCTCTGCACTGTGGTTGGTGATCGTGTCTCATGGTACCACAGGACACACTGTGCCTCTTCCTGATTGGTTAACATGGCTTCTTGGACACTGCACCTCATCCACTACTTACGTATTGCGAACCTAAAACAGAAAAAAAACTTTGATAGTTGTAAACAATTCGACACAAGTTTCATATTTGTATCTGACTTCTAACCTGAGTTATCAATTTATGTAATCAGGGAAAGTCTTTTCGGCACCCTGTATACTGAAAGGCGTAGCCCACTTAGGGGTGCACTTACGACTGTGCAGAAAACATCATGTCGTAAAATTTGTGACGTGTTGAAGGGAAGACTGCTCGATTGACAGAAAAAAATAAGCGGCATACAGATGTGTGTACATAGGAAGGAACTAGATATAGAAATATCTGAACTTATACCCATTACGCCCTGTATACTTCCGTTATCTCGTCACGTGCCCACAATGGCACCAGGCGCCATTCAGTCTCACGGTGGGCATTGGTCAAAATGTTTTAGCTTATATTTATTGTTGTAGCAAAACTTACTCTGAAGGCTGTGCTTAAAATAACGTGTCATCTATTAACAGCGACCATTGTCGGCCCACGATGAAGACATATGCAATTGTCTCGTACGCACTTACTCAGGTAGCCAGTCCGGTCTAACGCCAGTAAACGTCGTCGCGTGAGTGATTTGTGTCTCGCTGTAAAGCCATTTAAGTGGCAAGACAAACTGCGTCAGTAAGTCGTTCATTATTTTTACTCAGTTCTTACGTTTACTTATCTTCGTGGCTGTCGACTGGCTATGTGACTTATGTAGCACCTGAGAAGTGTACAGTTACAACCACATCTCCCCTTTACAGTGTTTGTCTGATGTCTTATTTCCATATCGTTGCTGAACATGTCTGACTGACGTTTTGCACTATAAATATCTTCTCCAGATTTGAATGCTGCCGAATTGTTTCAGCAAGGCATGTTATCACCGGCACCACTAAAACTTTGTATATCATAATTTTATTTGCTCTGAAGAGCAGGCTAAATTTAAGAATTTTTCTGGGGCCATTTCTGGCGAACAACGTTCGTTTTTCGATTTTAGAGCTGACATTGTTCTTGCAGTTTACTTCTGATCCAAGATAAGTGAAAATACGCATGACAAACTTATATGAACTATTTCCCATGAAAGGGAGTTTCGTTAGGATAATCTTTCTTAGTTAAAGACATATTCTTAGTTTACACACTTCGTTTGTTTTCCATAGCAGCTTTATATTCTTAGTGTACACATTTCGTATGTTTTCCGTAGTAGCTTCATATGCTTAGTTTATACATATCGTTTGTTTTCCATAGCAGCTTTCACTAAGGCGGTCAATTTACTGTGAGTCTTTAACTCGGTGTGGACAGCTTCGTTCGGTCAATATTGTCATAGACTGATCAGTACTCTATAAAGAACTGATGTGTATCAAGACAAATTCTTTCATTGTTCTAGTATTTGTCGCATGATGGAGAGACGACAAACAGCAGATCCTTCTTGATCATCGACATCTTTTTCGGCATAGAATGCAGGCCTACCAACGAGGATCTTGGAGAATATTGTACGTGCCGTAGGTAATAGAAAAATTCCTCTAACTTTTAATTTTGAGTATATACGATCTGAAAGGTCAGGAAAACCAATCGCTTTCCGTGGTTCCTATACATTCTGCAAAACATTTCAGACAGAAGCTTGGAGGATACCTTCGAAAAACCCAAAGGTTGATCAATTCCCCGTGTAACGCAATTCAGCTAATTTTCTTTTCCCCGTAAAATCAGTGGGTGTAGGACGATAAAAGCTTAGAAAATTTGTTACGTGTTTGTCACCAAGAAAACATTAACGCAATCAGAAGGAATACTTTAGGCTCTAGCTCAATCTCAAATTGTAATGTAGGTGATTTTTCCTACTGGCTGTGTCATCATTAGTTAATATACTAAGCAAGGCAGATAAGGCCCGGATTCGGATTTCGCGAGCGCCGGGGTTCGCTTCCCCTTCAATCATCCATATATACGTTTTTCACCGTTTCCCTGAAGCGCTTAAGGCAAATGGTGAGAAGATTCATTTGTAAAAGGAACGGTTGATTTTCTTTGTAATCCTACCTCTACTCTAACTTATATTATCTCTAGCGGTGTCATTGTGGGGCCGGCCGAGGTGGCCGAGCGGTTCTAGGCACTTCAGTCCGGAACCGCGCGACTGCTACGGTCGCAGGTTCGAATCCTACCTCGGGCATGGGTGTGTGTGATGTCCTTAGGTTAGTTAGGTTTAAGTAGTTCTAAGTTCTAGGGTACTGATGACCTAAGATGTTAAGTCTGATAGTGCTTGTCATTGTGAATGAGACTTTAAACTTTAGTCTTTCTTTTCTTCCTGCTAGTACACTGAAATATTGTGGTTCAATATTATAAGTATCACTGGAATTGTGAAAACGATCATATTCCTAATTACAATTATTTACTTTACTCCAAACCGCTCAAGTTGTCTCAGTTTCTCGTTTAGCTTGGCGCCCTGTGAGACCTTTGGAGAAAACAGAACCACTTGCATGAATATCAAGAGCTCAGATGGAAATCCAGTTCTAAGCTAAGAAGGGAAAGCGGAAAGGTGGAAGGAGTATATAGAGGGTCTATACAGGGGCGATGTTCTTGAGGACAATATTATGGAAAGGGAAGAAGATGTAGATGAAGCTGAAATGGGAGATACGATACTGCGTGAAGAGTTTGACAGAGCACTGAAAGACCTGAGTCGAAACAAGGCCCCGGGAGTAGACAACATTCCATTAGAACTACTGACAGCCTTGGGAGAGCCAGTCCTGACAAAACTCTACCATCTGGTGAGCAAGATGTATGAGACAGGCGAAATTCCTACAGACTTCAAGAAGAATATAATAATTGCAATCCCAAAGAAACCAGGTGTTGACAGATGCGAAAATTGCCGGACAATCAGTTTAATGAGTCACAGCTCCAAAATACTAACGCGAATTTTTTACAGGCGAATGGAAAAACTGGTAGAAGCCGACCTCGAGGAAGATCGGTTTGGATTCCGTAGAAATGTTGGAACACGTGAGGCAATACTGACCACACGACTTATCTTAGAAGAAAGATTAAGGAAAGGCAAACCTAAGTTTCTAGCATTTGTAGACTTAGAGAAAGCTTTTGACAATATTGACTGGAATACTCTGTTTAAAATTCTGAAGGTGGCAGGGGTAATATACAGGGAACGAAAGGCTATTTACAGTTTGTACAGAAAGCAGATGGCAGTTATAAGAGTCGAGGGACATGAAAGGGAAGCAGTGATTGGGAAGGGAGTGAGACAGGGTTGTAGCCTATCCCCGATGCTATTCAATCTGTCTATTGAGCAAGCAGTAAAGGAAACAAAAGAAAAGTTCGGAGTAGGTATTTAAATACATGGAGAAGAAATAAAAACTTTGAGGTTCGCCGGTGACATTGTAATTCTGTCAGAGACAGCAAAGGACTTGGAAGAGCAGTTGAACGGAATGGACAGTGTCTTGAAAGGAGGGTATAAGATGAACATCAACAAAAGCAAAACGAGGATAATGGAATGTAGTCGAATTAAGTCGGGTGATGCTGGGGGAATTAGATTAGGAAATGAGACACTTAAAGTAGTAAAGGAGTTTTGCTATTTGGGGAGCAAAATAACTGACGATGGTCGAAGTAGAGAGGATATAAAACGTAGACTGGTAATGGCAAGGAAAGCGTTTCTGAAGAAGAGAAATTTGTTAACATCGAGTATACGAGTAGATTTCAGTGTCAGGAAGTCGTTTCTGAAAGTATTTGCATGGAGTGTAGCCATGTATGGAAGTGAAACATGGACGATAAATAGCTTGGACAATAAGAAAATAGAAGCTTTCGAAATGTGGTGCTACAGAACAATGCTGAAAATGAGATGGGTAGATCACATAACTAATGAGGAGGTATTGAATAGAATTGGGGAGAAGAGGAGTTTGTGGCACAACGTGACCAGAAGAAGGAATCCGTTGGTAGGACATGTTTTGAGGTATCAAGGGATCACCAATTTAGTACTGGAGGGCAGCGTGGAGGGTAAAAATCGTAGAGGGAGACCAAGAGATGAATACACAAAGCAGATTCAGTAGGCACTGGGAGATGAAGAAGCTTGCACAGGGTAGAGTAGCATGGAGAGCTTCATCAAACCAGTCTCAGGACTGAAGACCACAACAACAGCAACAACCCTCCAACAACAACAACAACCCTGTGACTGACCTTGCGCACCATCTCTAATGACCTCAAAGTTTACTTTGGCAAATTTCTTTCGTTTTGTTGCTTTACAGACCAGCTTCATAGCAAGAAGGATTGTCAAATGCGAAAGCTCTTAGGTACCAGAAAGTGTGTCATAACGTTGAGACTCTGTCAGAGAAATGTTGTCGCAAGACAGTTTGTGCTGAGAAACTATCTATTTCATCCACAGATTACTCAGCAGTTAAGAGAGTTACTGTAAATCTACAAGACACATTCATCAATAACTTGTTCAGTCCTGTTTTTCAAAGGTTGTGGTCAGTTTGATAGCTCGCCTCCTGGAGAAGCAATAAAGCATGTTCCGAGTATCTAGATCCAAATTAGGTACTTCTGTAAAATCGAAAGGACCAAGGATGTTTATGGAGCAGTGTCAAAGAACTTCATTAGCAGTGTAAACAAGGATTGGGCGTGTGGTGAGTCCCTAACTAAGTGGAACAAAGTAGTGCGAGATGTTGAATTCCAAAACTAATATTTTTTGGACTGATTCATTAGTGATGGCATGCACTTTCAGTGACTCACTGTTTCCCAACGCATTCATCGAAAAATAGCAACAGCGCTGGCTGTGCTTGTCTACAGGAAACAGCGGCACAGCGAACAACGAGGAGCGGAAGCCTTCACTTCTTCAGTGAAGGTCGGAATGCCTTTGAATGCTCTGCTCGCCTTTGATCGTTTGCGAAAGTGGCTGTTTACGTCGCTCAGCTTTACTCATCAATGAGCTCAGAAATTTTTTTATTCTTCATGGAAACTGTCGAGAACTTGAAGTTTGTAGAAAGCTATTTCTTTCTCTTTCTTTTCCAGTAGCTCAGTAGTTGCTTCAAGTGAGATTTCCGTAGCGGAATATGTATTACGATTTACGCATAAAGTGGCACGCTTACAATAAGTCAGTTCGTTGTAAAAATATTTATGTTACTCATAAATCAGTTATATGTACAGTATTTAACAATCATTTTCTGAGCATTGCTGATGAATTAAATAAAAATTTAGTTTCTACAGGGAATAATGTAATTCTCTTGACAGATGCCTTTTCGAGATCGATGTCTGAAATACTCCTCTGTGATACAGACAAGGGGGTAGATTGAGTCAGTAATTAAATCCGTGAAGACTAAGGACTCTGACTGATATGATGAAGTGCCTAGCAGAATATTAAAGTACTGTTCTGCACATGTTAGGCCTGTATTTAGCCATATTTGTAATTTTTCCTTTAGTAATGGTCAGTTTCCTGAACGATTAAAGTACTCAGTAGTGAAGCCGCTTTATAAAAAGGGAGAAAGAGGTAATGTAGACAATTTTAAACCTGAATGAGATTGTCACTCTGCAGCGGAGTGTGCGCTGATATGAAACTTCATATCAGATTAAAACTGTGTGCCGGGCCGAGACTCGAACTCGGGCCCTTTGCCTTTCGCGGGCAAGTGCTCTACCAACTGAGCTACCCACGCACGACTCACGCCCCGTCCTCACAGCTTTACTTCTGCCAGTACCTCGTCTCCTACCTTCCAAACTTAACAGAAGCTCTTCTGCGAACCTTGCAGAACTAGCACTCCTGAAAGAAAGGATATTGCGGAGCCACAGCCTGGGGGATGTTTCCAGTTTTAATCTGCCAGGAAGTTTCAATTTTAAACCTATTTCTATGACATCAGTGTTTGCTAAAGTTATTGAAATGTCTGTGTATGTAAAAATAATTGATCATTTTATATCACATAATTTGCTATCAAATGTACAGTTCGGCTTTAGAAGTTGTTAAACAACTGAAAATTCTATATTCTCTATTCTCTGTGAGCTACTGGATGGGTTAAACAAAAGGTTCCGAACGCTATGCATATTTTTTGATTTAACTTAGGTGTTCGATTGTGTTGATCACAAAATATTGCTCCAGAAGTTGGATCATTACAGAACACGGGGAGTACCTCAGAATTGGTTCACCTCTTACTTTAGCAACAGACAGTATTCACTGTTTTGAGAATGGGCTGTGATGTGGGGTCTGAGTGGCGTACTGTCAAGTGGGGGGGGGGGGGGGGGGGGGGCCCAGGGACCAGTGTTGGGGCCACTCCTGTTCCTTATTTATATAAATGATATGCCCTCTAGTATTGCGGGTAACTCTAAAATATTTCTGTTTGCTGATGACACTAGCTTGGTAGTAAAGGATGTTGTGTGCAACATTGTCTCGGTTTCAAACAGTGCAGTTAATGACATACGTTCTTGGCTTGTAGAAAATAAACTAACGCTAAATCACAGTAAGACCCAGTAAGACCCAGTTTCTAACACACAATTCAACAAAACGTGGTATTTTAATTTCACAGAATGGGCATATCATTAGTGAAACTGAACAGTTCAAATTTCTGGGTGTTCAAATAGATAGTAAATTGTCGTGGAAAGCTCCAGTTCAGGAACTTGTTCAAAGACTTAATGCTGCCATTTTTACTATTCGAACAGTATCTGAAGTGAGTGATCGTTCGACACGAAAATTAGTCTACTTTCCTTATTTTCATTCGCTTATGTCGTATGGTATTATATTTTGGGGTAACTCTTCCCATTCCAAAAGTATATTTTTTGCTCAGAAACGGGCGGTTCGGGCAATAAGTGGTGTAAGTTCACGAACCTCTTGTCGAACCCTGTTCACGAGTCTGGGTATTTTGACATTGGCCTCTCAATATATATATTCCTTGGTGTCGTTTCTTGTTAACAATATTAGCTTTTTCCCAAGAATAAGCAGCTTTCACTCAGTTAATACTCGGCAGAAATCAAAGATACATTTGGATCGGAATTCTTTAACTCTTGTGCAGAAAGGTGTGCAGTACACTGCTGCGTTCATTTTCAATAAGCTACGACTCGAATTCAAAAATCTTAGCAGTAATCCACGCGCTTTCAAATCGAAACTGAAGAGTTTCCTCAAGGGTCATTCCTTCTGTTTTGTCGAGGAGTTCCTTGAAAAATTAAGCTGATTCTTGTTGTATTGTTGATTGTGTTTACTGAAACTTATGGCTTGACTTTTTTCGGGTTCATAAACATTTTATTTTATCTGTTATTACTTTTATGTTGCGATTTTATGTACTGACACGTTCTATGACCTTGGAGATTTGCTCCAATTTGGTTCTACGGAACTTGATGTATGAATAAATAAATAAAAAATCGAGGCTATTACATTGTTCTTGTGTGTCCACATCTGTTCGACTATTGGAAACTGAAGTGAGAAATGATACAAAATCTTTCACCTACTCTCCCCCATACTATTGATACACTGACGAAAATGAGAAGTGTACATCATAAACACCTTGACCAAACGCTGTCAAACTGATATTCTAGTTTTTCCATGGCTGTGGGATATGTTGAGTAAAGTGCCATCCTTATGTGAGCTTACGTCCGGTACAGAAAGAAGCCACTGCTGCAGATGAAGAATGGCGTGAGGGCACGATACCGTATTGTCGGCGCCAAACGGTACTGGAACTTAACAGTTCGAGATCATAATACAGAGAGCGCAGAGGACTTGCACGTGCAGCTTATCACCATCTTTAGATCTTTCAGAAAGGTCGAATCATTGGCGTGATGGTCGTGGTAACATCTTATCGTCGGATCCACCGGCAGTTCGCAGTAGTGCAGTGACTACAAGACGTGACTAGATGGACTCAGGGCTACAAACCAGCAACAGGCGTAGAAGAAGGACGGCACTGCGAGAAAGTCATAGGATTGTTCGACTCGCTCTGACGAATAGACTATTAGAACAACTGAAATCTGGGCTAGTGTTCACCACGCACCTTTGAGGGCCGATTACTGGAAGCTGGATTGAGATCTAGAGCTGCTATGGCTCTTTCATCACTGACACCAAACCATATTAAACAAAGACCTGCATGGTGCAGAGCCGGGGTCAACCGGGATATGTAGTGGCATTTCCTCGGTTTCAGCGACTGTTCTCGCTTCTGTTTGTGGCTGCTAGATCGACGCCAAAATGTCCGTAGACGACCTGGTGAAAAGTCACAGGAGGCAGTGATTCTCGAGATAACTTCGTCTCCAACTCGTAGAATAGCGATGGCGAAGAAATTAAATATGGCAACGGGACGGATTTTGGTAACTGAAGGGTGACTGACTGGTCATCAGGATGTGACAAAAATGGTAAACTGGGCTTCGCACTAGATTTAGAACAACTGACCATGTTCTAACTGCACGTGAAACAATTAATAGGACAATTAAATATCGTCAAACTCTTTGCATAGACTTTATCGATTTTGAAAAGGCGTTCGATTCGATCAGTCACCCGGATACTTTAGCGGCTCTAAGAGAACAAATGAAGGAAGGAAGATTAGGTTTAACGTCCCGCCGATATCGAGGTCATTAGAGACGGAGCAGAAGCTCGAATACTGTCAAGGAGGAAGAAATAAACCGGCCGTGACAGGAACCATCCCAGCATTTTCCTGGAGCGGTTTAGAAAAATCGCGGAAAACCTAAATCGGGACAGCCGGACGTGGGTTCGAACCGTCGTCCTCCCGAATGCGACTCCAGTGTGTTAACCAGTTCACCACCTCGCTAGGTCTAAGAGAATAAGAAGTAGAGGGGGCGGGGGCTATATTAAAATTTTATACAACATATGCAAAATCTCCACAGCGTCTATGAATGTTGGTGAAGAAACCAATGAATTTATCATTGAAAAGGTTGTATAACAAAGCGACTAACTCCAAAACTTATTTTCAGTATCCATAGAAAAAGCGATGTGAATTGGGAAATAAAAGGTATCCAAATTCTGGGATAGGGATTAAACTGTCTGAGGTTTAAAAACACTGTTTTTTATTTGCAAATAGTATAGGAGAATTTCAAATTTTAGGTAACGAACTGAAGAGGGACTAAAAATGAACTATGATGAAACCACGATCATGTTGAATGGCTGGATACCAGATGGACATATGTTTGTTGGTAAATTGAGCCGGTAGGATTGCGAAGAATACCCTGGAGGTTTCAGGTCTAAGATGTCGATTGAGCTGAAGAAAACAGTTTTTGAGCGATTTATACTACCAATAATAACGTGTGGTTGTGAGATATGGATATTAAATGAGTTCGTTGTTAGAAAGCTCATAATAGCACAAAGAGGGATGGAAATATCGGTGCTGAGCTGCACAAATAAAGACAGAAGGAAAGAAAGCAGTAGGCATCAATAACAAAGGCCCGTGATGTAATGGAAAGAGTAAATACCTCTAAATGTCAATGGGCTGGTCATGTTGAAACGTCACCTTTGGAAAATTTATGAATTGCGGTGCTGATAAACCTCTTACGTTATTTGATTTTCAAACAGCTGAGCAGAACTGAACGTACTCTGACATTTCTCTCCTTACTTATTCTGATCAACACTAAACTGACACACAATACTTTTAGCGCAACGCAGTCTGACTTTCAAGAATCCCTACAAAAGAATGGCCCTGACTAACAATAACCTATACCTTTCATGAATCATTTACCTCACAAAAATCTTCGTTACTCGAACTACTGCAATACAGCATGCGCCAATACTGCCAGCTAAATAAAATATTCTAACTACTGAAGGAACTAACTACTGATAGGCATAGTTAGCAAAAGAAAGATTCTGATAGAGAACAAACAATGTATTTACCTTAGTAATATTCAAAAGTCATCATATATACATCAGTTCATGATATACAGTATTACAAATTTACTGTTTCTGATGGACACACGTCCAGATCGTCCGCTCTCAAAATTCTGCCATCTCTCTCCCCACATCCACCACTGCTGGCGGCTCACCTCCAACTGCGCAACGCTACGCGCTGTTCACATCCAACTGTCCAACATTACAATAGCAAATATTCCAACAATGCAAACCAATCACAGACTGCACACAGCAGTCAGTGATTTTCATACAGAGCGCTAAGTGGCGTTACCAACATAAAAAACCTAAACAGCCTACTTACAATGTCACTAGAGGAAAGCAAGATGGATGGTCAAAACAGACATTAGATTTGAGACCAATTTACCGAATACCAAGACCACCGGACAGACGGAACAGCGACTTACGAAAGGCAGCTAGATTCATCTGGCAATGGGAAACTGAAGTTCGGAAGGATTGGAAAAAACCTGCTAGGATCCTGTGTTCAGTGCTATCTAAAATGGGTCACATCACCAAGTGACTGACGTGCCTGATGACGATGTGTGATGAACATATCCAAGTTGTTGTTGTTGCTGTGGTCTTCAATCCAGAGACTGATTTAATACAGCTCTCCATGCTACTCTATCCTTTGCAAGCTTCTTCATCTCCCAGTACCTATTGCAATCTACATCCTTCTGAATCTGTTTAGTGTATTCAGCTCTTGGTCTCCCATTACGATTTTTACCCTGGACGCTGCCCTCCAATACCAAATTGGTGATCCCTTGATGCCTCAGAATATGCCCTACCAACCTATCCCTTCTTCTAGTCAAGTTGTGCCACAAATTTCTCTTCTCCCCAATCCTATTCAATACATCCTCATTGCTTATGTGATCTACCCATCTAATCTTCAGCTTTCTTCTGTAGCACCACATTTCGAAAGCTTCTATTCTCTTCTTGTCTAAACTATCTATCGTCTACGTTTCACTTCCATACATGGCTACATACCCAAAAAGTATGATAAATATTGGACAGGTACTTCTTGGAATAAAACTTCCCGTTTCCGTCAGAGTAATTCATGTCGGGTGTTCTGACCCTTAAGTACGCTGCGAAACAACATAGCCTGCTGTGGCGCTCTAACGATGAAATATTGATGTTTTGTTCTGAACGTTGTGTCGCTTCATTGGCCGCGATCCTTGCAGAAGCAACGACATGTTTCCTCCTGCTATTAACAAAGTTACCAAAAGCTTGCCAGATGAAAGTCTAATTTTAAGAAGAAACAAATATCAAGCGTGCACATATCACCTGTACCGCTCAGTGCTGGGAAAACCCCAAGCCACTGGGACGTTTACTTTCTTCCTGTGCGTCAAACTTGCGCCGATGTTTGTTCAGTGTGCTCCCTGCCCTAGGCCGTCGTGTCAGCCGGCCTTGGCATGCCACGCCCTCGCCAGTTTCCGGCACGCTGAGCTATTGTCGGGAGGAGTCCTCTGCGGTGACCGCCTTAACGGAGCGTGGTCGCCTCAAGGTTGCGCCGCACAACCGCCCGACCGCAATGGTACCGTTGCCGATACCCGCTTAATTGGAACTATTCCCGACGACGATCGTTCGAATAATTGGCGGGGGAACGGGAGCATCTAAACCGCAGAGCAAAGGAAAATAACAAAAATAAAAGAGGACTGGCAGTATCCAAGACCGATCTTAGGCGCTGTGGCAAGGTTATGGCTTTGCACAAGGACTGTGCAGTGAACAAGATGTCCACCTTTTTCCCTTCCAGGAATCTGATTTTCACAGAAAAAAGACTTATCGTAGGCAAATAGATTTTTCATTTGATTATTGTTTGTATCTTCAGAAAGCGACTGTTACTGCATGGTCTTAGATCGTTCTGTACAACATGGGATAGCGCTTTACAGTTCATACAATCTAGGGAAGGCGCTCCTAACAGTAACCTGCATAAAACGTTTTTATTGCCCCAGACAAGTTTCTCCGGCCGTTACTTTCGTTCAACAGGCAACAAGGTCATAGTAGATTAGCGTTGGGTGAGTTCTGATATAGGGACGGCATAGTCAAAAAGCTTTAACTATTGCAATTTCGAGAAGTAAAAGCTGCGGCTGTTGTGTGATAGAAATTGTTCAAAATGTTCAAATGTATGTGAAATCTCATGGGACTTAACTGCTAAGGTCATCAGTCCCTAAACTTACACACTACTTAACCTAAATTATCCTCAGGACAAACATACACACCCATGCCCGAGGGAGGACTCGAACCTCCGCCGGGACCAGCCGCACAGTCCATGACTGCGGCGCCCCTGACCGGTCGGCTAATCCCGCGCGGCTAGAAATTGTTGATGATGTACAGCAACAACCAACTACAAATTGGCTCCAGGTTATTTTATTGAAAAAGTACCATTATCGGTCTCGAAATGATTAAATTCATCGTCAGATAGATTGCATGCTTTCGCCAAAACAAAAGGTTTGCTGGTGAGTTGCCCTAGGACAAACAAAAATTCACAGTTACAAAAGTGTACTGGTGATCGTTTCACTACAGACTTGTGCTGGAATGCAACTTACGAGAAATGTCTGCCTGACCCATCTGATTTTACAGTTATTCTCCAACGAATCATATTCGTGTTGTTCGTGTTTTCATACACACACACTCACAGACGTTGGTTTTCATCCTATATACTTCTGTTGGGTCGCAAAACAAATTACCAATGCTCACCAGCTTGTTAGGACTCATTTATACTCAAGAGCCAAAGAAACTGCCTCACCTGCCTAATATCGTGTAGGGCACCCGCGATCACGCAGTAGTGCCGCAACACGACGTGGCATGGACTCGACTAACGTCTGAAATAGTGATGGATGGAATTGAAACCATGAATCCTGCAGGGCTGCCCATAAATCCGCGAGAGTACGAGAGGTGAAGCTCCTTCTGAGCAGCACGTGCAAGGCATCCTAGATATGCTCAATAATATTCATATCTGGGGAGTGTGGTGACTAGCGGAAGTGTTTAAACCCAGAAGAGTGTTCCTGGAGCCACTCTGTAGAAATTCTGGACATGTGGGGTGTCGCATTGTCCTACTGAAATTGCCCACGTCCGTCGGAATGCACAATGGGCATGAATGGCTGCAGGTGATCAGACGGGATGCTTACGTACGTGTCACCTGCCAGGGGTCCCATATCACTGCAACTGCACACTCCCTACACCATTACAGAGCCTCCACCAGCTTGAACAGTCTCCTGCTTACATGCAGGGTCCATGGACTCATGAGGTTGTTTTCATACCTGTACACATCCGTCCGCTCAATACAATTTGAAACGAGACTCGTCCGACCAGGCAGCAGGCAACGTGTTGGCATTCATCAACTGTCCAATGTCGGTGTTGACTACGCAGGCGAGGCATAAAGCTTTGTGTCGTGCAAGGATACATGGTGGACCTTTGGCTCCGAAAGACCATATCGATGATGTTTCATTGAATCATTCGTACGCTGACACTTGTTGATGGCCCAGCACTGAAATCTGCAGGAACTTGCCGAATGGTTGCACTTCTGTCACGTTGAACGATTCTCTTCAGTGTCGTAGGTCCCGTTGCTTGCAGGATCTTTTTCCGGCCCCAGCGATGTCGGAGATGTTTTACCGAATTCCTGATATTCACGGTACACTCTTGTAATGGTCGTACGGGAAAATCCCCACTTCATCGCTACCTCGCAGATCATGTGTCCCACCGCTCGTGCGCCGACTATAACACCACGTTCAAAGTCACTTAAATCTTGATAACCTTCCATTGTAGCAGCAGTAATCGATCTAACAACTGCGCCAGACACTTGTTTTATATAGGCGTTGTCGATTGCAGCGCCGTATTCTGCCTGTTTATATGTCTGTGTATTCTAATACGCATGACTATACCAGTTTCTTTTGCGCTTCAGAGTATAACATATGAAAACAAATACGGACTGGTTACAAAGTACGCGAGTGTCGAGGACGCTGCAATGCAATGAGGCTTTACAAAAATATGGCATTTCGGGAAAAGGAAACATATTTTGCTGTTGTATTAAACTGAAAAATATAGAGCTTAAAATACTCAGAAAGATATAGGATTTAGTGAATTACAGCATTATAAAGTTATTTTACTAAACGGTAGAGAAGTGAGTGAGAATAAGAAGATATGTAAACATCTCACGTGTTATTTGAATGGTGTTGATGACATTACATCTGAATTATTATTAATTAATTAATTTTTAGTGCCATAAAACTTATAAATTATAGTAGCTAGATCTGATATTATAAGATATGTTGTTCGATTTGCATTTACAGGTGTTGGGCAAAAATGTAGAAACACCGCGGGAAATGTGTGCTTGAACATAAATGCAGTTGCTAGTCAAGCCTGCAGGATGCCTTACTGTATTTGGCCACGAACTGCACCTGTGCAATGTCCTTAGTAATGCACACGTGTCAGTCGTGGTCAGAACAAATTTCTGTGTGGTTGTGAGTGCTTCTATCGGAGCTCAGGGTATTTGAACATCGGCAAGTTGGTACTGCTCGTATGGTGGGTGCGTCCGTAACCAAGGTAACCGAAATGTTCAGAGTTTCAAGAGACACCGCACCAAAGATTTGTACCGCATACCGGGAAAGCGGAAAACATCACCCGCTAAGTCATAATGCGGACGAAAGTGTGTGTCGAATGATTGTGACGGACGGTCTATAAAAAGCACTGAGATGACGACAGCTGAAAAATCACTGTAGAACTGAATGTCGCACTCGCGAACCCAGTCAGCACCGAACCAACGTGAATGGAGCCCCAGAAACAGGGAATTGCATTTCGAGTTGAACTTCAGAACCACTCATCAGAAATGCAAATGCCCGTAACATGAAAACAGGGTGCGGAAGCTACAAAACATGGACTGTGGAGCAATGGATGAAAGTAATTTGGTCGGATGAGTTTTGTTGCACACTGTTTCCAACTTCTGGCCGACTTTAAGTCCCCTGACTGAAACGTGGCTGGAGTTCGGCGTTTTTCGTTGCGACGGAATCTTCTTACGAAATTCCAGTCAACAACTATCTCCACCGAATGTGAAAATATTTTGTTGACACCGACCTACATAGGGAGGAACGATCACCACGATAAAATAAGGGAAATCAGAGTTCGTACGGAAAGATATAGATGTTCATTCTTTCCGCGCGCTATACGAGATTGGAATAATAGAGAATTGTGAAGGTGGTTCGATGAACCCTCTGCCAGGCACTTAAATGTGATTTGCAGCGTATCCATGTAGATGTAGATGTAGATGTAGATGATTTGGGCAGCCCTATCGTTGTCTTCCATGGACCCCGCTGTTACTCTGCAACGTCGCATTACTGCCAAGGATTATATGACAATTTTGGCTGATCGGTCCATTCCATGTTACAAGACGACAAGACCCCTGTTCACACAGTTGACACTGAGCAAGGTGGCGCAGTGGTTAGCCACTGGACTCGCATTCCGGAGGACGTCGGTTCAAACCCGCGTCCGGCCACCCTACTTTAGGTATTCCGTGATTTCACTAAATCACTTCAGACACATGCCCGGATGGTTCCTTTCAAAGGGCACGGCCTATTTCCTTCCCGCCCATGGCGTACTCCGATCTTGTGATCCATCTCTTAATGACCTCGATGTCGATGGGGCGTTAAACCCGGTATTCCTTCCATCTTTCTTTCACACAGCTCACTTCGTCCAGAACTGGTTTTGTGAGCACGAGAATGAATTGGTGCATCTCCCCTAGCCCCTAGTCAGCTGATCTTAATATTAATGAGCGTTTGTGGTCTACTTTGGAGAGAAAGGTGCGTCCTGCCCACCCACCTCCATCAAAGTTACCTGAACTTGCCACTCCTTTGCAGGAAGAATAGTATAAGATTCCATTGAAACCCATACATGACCTGTAATTAGCCTCTCCGAGACGACTGGAAACTGTTTTGAATGCCAACGGGTTTCCTCCACCTTTTAGGCATGTTACAGTGCTGTGCTGTCGGTGTTCCCAGATTTTTGTACATCCGCTCTAAGTGGAGAATATTTATACTCAACTGTGGAAAAATACTTCCCGAAAATTTTTCAGAAAAGTGCTAGTAATAAACTCAGTTTTCTCATTAAGGATATGGTCCGATATGGTCAGGGGAACTGTTTTTGTGTATTTCTGTTTGTTCTAAGAGGTTCGTAGTGACTCCTTATTTTCCTAGGTGTTGTTCTCAGTGTTTGTCACTGGACAGTTTTCTTCAGCAATGTGGGTTTCAAAACTAAGCATGTTTAAGTTGCCAAGTTTTATGGTGTCAAGGTGCTCTTTGTATCCCATCTCAAAATCTCTGCCCGTCTGGCCAGTATAGGAGTTTGGGAATGAATCACACTTGAGCTTAACTATTGCTGATCTACTGTAGGGAGCCTTGGAAGGATTTACGTCATGGATTACCTTTTTTTGTAGTTTACTGTCAGTAAGGAAGCTGATTTTGATATTCATCTTTTTAAGTAAGTTTGCTATTTCGTATGATAGTGGGCCTACGTGTGGGATAATAGTATAACTAGGATTGGCATCTGTGGGAAACAGATTATGAGTTGAAATTCTGCGGTCTTGTGGTTTACGCTTTAGTTTGTCTATTACTACAAGATCATAATCATTACTCTGAGCAACTGTTTTAAGGACACTGATTTCATTTTTTGAATCCGTTGGACTCGCATATGATGTAATGTGGCCCTGAAGTGGATCAGTGTGTGATGGTTGCGACCATGAAAATTGACGACGGTGTCAGTTGTCATCCACATGTTAACCTTTCATCTAGACCCATTTTTCAATCTATGGATGTCTTGGCAGCGACCTTTATTGTAAAAGTCGGCATTTTGACACACCAGGAAACTTTCCACATCAAAATTCACCTCGATTTTTTCGAGGTGCTAATTAAGATTTTACGACTACCCTCGCAAATCGATCGTTCACAGCATGATGGAAGAACTATCTTGCCGTTAAGGCGTTAAGTTGTAGTCTGTATGAGACGCTAAACTGGTTGTTTTTGGGGTTGTGTTCCTCAATAGGTAGAACGGGAGCCCTTGTAGGATCAGTTTGTTGTTTGCCTGTCTACCTGTCTGTCTGCCCGACTGTTCAAAAACCTTTTTCTCAGAAAGGGTAGATGTAAAAAGTTAACATCCCTTAGCGATGCAAAAAAGTGAAGCTTCTAAGGCAATGCCGTCAAAATCTACGGCCAATTATGTCACATATTTTGACATTCGCAAACTCATTAAAAGTGAAGGGTACTTTCCGTTGAGGTAGAATCATGAAATTTCGCAAGAAGCAAGGTTGCACACAACAACCAAAAATAATCCGAAAATTGTTAATTTGTAATTATAACACACGAAAATTTTTTTGTCCTTTGTCATCCACCTGTCTGCCTGTCTGTGCGTCTGTTATGCCCCGTTTTCCTCAGGAACAGGTGGACGTAATAAGTTGAAATTTATGTCACTTCAAAAATAATAAATATAAGCTTCTAAGTCAATGCAATCATAAGATAAGAGCATTTATCTCACATATTTTGGTACTCGCAAACTCATTCATCAAAACCTGCAGGATACTTCCCGTTGCCCCAGAATCATGAAATTTGGCAAGAAGCAACAAACAAAGGAAACAATCCTAAATTGTGAATCTGCAATTATATCACACGAAAAAAATATTTCTTTTGCCTTTGTTATCCGACTTCAGACTTGAAATTAAAACATTCTCGAAAGTCTTGAAATCTCTTGCCAGTATCATTGTCTATAACAGGTAATTAACCTATCTATTTCCCTTTTTAAATTTTCTAACCTACGTGCCCGATTAAGGGATCTGACCTCCACGCTCCGATCCGTAGAACGCTAGTTTTCTTTCTCCTGATAACGACATCCTCTTCAGTAGTCCCCTCCCGGAGATCCGAATGGGGGACTATTTTACCTCCGGAATATTTTACCAAAGAGGACGCCATCATAATTTAATCATACAGTAAAGCTGCATGCCCTCGGGAAAAATTACGACTGTAGTATCCCCTTGCTTTTAGCCGTTCGCAGTACCAGAACAGCAAGGCCATTTTGGTTAGTGTTACCGGGCCAGATCAGTCAATCATCCAGGCTGTAGCACCTACGGTACGGCTATCCGTATCGTTGAGGCACGCAAGCCTCCCCACGAACGGCAAGGTTCATGGTGCATTGGGGAGGAGATGGGTCATAGTATAGTGAAAAAGCACACTTACGCACAAATAATCTATATTAGAATTTTGAGGAATGAGCTACTCGCAAAGGCTACCAGCAACTTTATGAAGATTTAATACACAATATAGGTTTGAAGCCTTACTGCACGTTTTTCAATTACCATTGCTGAAGCTCAGCCATGTTCGAAATATTGGAGAGATAGGCCATGTATTGTTAGCGTAGGACACTCCGAAAGTTAATATGACATATGCTTAATGCTTGCATCACTTAGCGAGTGTTGTATACGATTCCTCCTCGTGGGTTCTCAGAATGTGTATGGCTGGTAAGCTTTTTTTGCACTTAATGTTGGATAGTATTGCAAAATAAATGATACGGTTTTCAGAGGTTCCAACAGTAAGTTATTCAAAACGAGACAATAATTTTGGAGACTGGTACACGTCAATAAAACAAACACAGAAAGAACTTTCTTGAACGTATTCGCTACCACTTTTAAAATCTGCCTGTAACTTTCCGGTCTCTCTAAGCCTTGTCTGAATAAATCCGAACGTCGTATTACAGGTAGTATCTTTGTTTGGAAACCTGCGTGTATACAATCACACAGCAGCTCTGGCGCGTCTATCAACAGCACGCAAGCAGCGTATCGGTAATTTCGATACTTGTGCACTAATCAAACAAAAAGTTCCTCGTCCAGGTGCAAAAGGCTGCTGTCGTGTCATCCTCAGCCATGCGGCGTCATGCGAACAGTGTATGGAGGGGAACGCTGTCACCACACCACTCTCCCGACAGTTTTGCCGACTTTCCAGACCTTGGAGCCGCTACATGTCAATCAAGTAGCTCCTCATTCAGCATAAGGAAGCTGAGTACACCCCGTACCAGTCCACTCGCCAAGAAAAAATCCTTGGCGGTACCCTGAATCGAACCTGGGTCCTGCACATGGCAACCATCTACGCTGACCACTCCCCTACTGACCACTCCCCTACAAATGCGGTCAGTTATGTACCGTTGCTAGTAGTAATATTGCTAACGACATTATTGCAGAGGTACACACACAGCCACTGAATTATGACCAGAACAAAGAACTAGGGAATCATGCATCACTTGTGCTGGAAGGATATCAGGTTTTAACTGCTCTTCTCTTCTTCTTCTTATTCTCTTTCCTGGTCTTATTTTGTACCTTTGCGGGGTCGGCATGTTAGCCTGCATTCGTCGGATGCGCTTCTTGTCGTCATGCATTTGCCCTTCCCCCTTCCCCTGCCCTTGGACTGAATTTGTGCACTTCATCTGTCTGCGTGTAGTCTGTTTTCCTGTGAAAGCGTGGGAACGCTTTCTAAGTTTTTGTTTGCGAATCGTGTAGCTGAGATGGGACGAGGGTACCGGCCCGGCTTGCACCTGGTCGGATGTGGGAAACCACCTGAAAAGCAAACCAAGGCTGGCCAGGTTATCGGTCATCGTTGTTAATCCGTTGCACAGATCCGATCCGGGACCAGCACGCAGCCCCGAACACCGAAAGTGGCGTGCTAAAGCACGCGGGCGTCAGGGTGGGTCTGGAAGGTTATTAGGTATGCTCCGTATATTCAGTACAAACTGATAGCTAATGGGTTTGAATAACTAATTGTGAGACGAAGCGCAGTCTGAACAAACTCTGACGTCCCCATTTTCAAATGTCGATATCTCACAAGGGTCACACTGTGCATTTCCACTGTGGAGTACAATTGTTCCTAACAGTAGACCCAAGCATGATTCTCTTAGAACATGTCAGTCAGAGAGTGTTATTCTCCCCCAGTGCTATGAAATTATACGAAATTGAAATGAATGATGTGCAGTTTCGCTTCATAGGAAGTCAGAGTTAAAGTACAGAGTATTACGATTCATTCATTTCACTTGAAGTTCCGATTAGTAGCAGCCTGTGAGCCCATTTCGGAAACCCCAGCTTGGCTATACGGCCGGGGACGCTTACATTCCCTGGGCTGAAGTCGAAAGCATGAGGCCGGCCGGGCCGTCTCAGCAACTTCGGGCACCAGGGCAATGTGCGCCAGGAAAGATTAGCTTAACCGTTCTGGTGCGAAGCAAAGGCCGCTTCCCCAGTTCACTGTAAGGAAATGCTCAAGCCGGAAGACTGTCAGACGTATGCGCCTGACGCCTTTCGAGAGAGCAGGCTTCCCCAAAAAATAGGATCTTTTCACTTTTAACCACATGAAAAGGAAACCAGAATCTGGGGACTTCTTCCACTTCAAATGCAAGATTCCCATTCGTTAATAGCAACAAAATGTCGAGTATAGGGAGATGGAGAGAGCCCGAGGGAGACGGAAAAACGTGGTAATCGAGTGGACTGGTAGTAAAGAGGAAAGTAATTGTTAGAACCTGAAACAAACCGCACCACTTGTTGTATCCACGGACCCAACCAACCAACCAACCAACCAACTCGCGCACTCGCGCTCTGACCGTGACATCGCTGGCCACAGTTCCTGTCTCAGGGCGTTACCGCCGACGGAAGAGGTCGCGCCATGGCTGAGCTCGGGTCCGCAGCGCCCTCTGCCTTTTGCATATAAGGAGGAGCGCTGGCCCCGAGACGGACAGTCTATTGTCGATTGTCTATTGCTAGCCTTTCGTGGAGTTTATAGCGGAGCCATTGCAGTGTGATATTTGCTATTGTATTCGACACGGATTACTCTTGGATATTACTTGGACTTGTATTGCTGGTGCACGTTTCGTCAGAAATAAAGATAAGTTATCTCTTCATTCTAGCTGGCGCAATTCTTGTCATTAATTATATTATTTTTCGGCCAACAGACATAGCTACATCCCGGTCACTACCCATGCTTTATACAATTTGTGGTGGCTGCCCCAAAAGTACCGCCGAGGACCTTGGGTTTGGGAGCAGTCACAAACCACTGACTGGAGACAGTGAAGTGGAAGTCCAGAGGATATCTCTGCCCCATGAAAAACTAGTCAAGATGGTTCAAATGGCCCAGAGCACTATGGGACTTAACATCTGAGGTCATCAGTCCCCTACTTAAACCTAACTTACCTAAGGACATCACACACATCCATGCCCGAGACAGGATTCGAACCTGCGACCGTAGCGGTCGCGCGGTTTCAGACTGAAGCACCTAGAGCCGCTCGGCCACACCAGCCGGCAAAAAAAAAAAAAAGCCTAGTCGTTAACCACAATAAACCAAAGTATAGGAAGATAGGAAGGAGAAGTTTGTAGAAAGTAACAACAATTCTTATTCGCTAAAGTACATCCCATCTAAACTCAGAGACGGGTCACCCCCATGAACCGAAATGAAGAGGTAAGTACTACACTTTTGGGAATGACTCTTGTTACTGCCGTCGAATATGACTGTTGTCGCTAACCACATTCGAGAAGCACCGCTCCGCCACACCTGCCGTGACCCAGCCAGTCCTCGCGAGATTCTAAGTTCTCACCAGGCGGCGTAATACTTCACGTCTTGCAGCCATCTTACACTTCGGCATGTCAATCGATAACATGGTGAGAGCGAATCAGTAGGAATGAGTCAGTAGATAATTTTACTGTACGAAAGATGCTCCGGTGTAGAATCCAGATTCAGGTTTGCATTTATAAATGACCTGATTCCAGTTAGTTTCATTGACGCATTTTCATCTCTGAGTTGCACATTAGATTCCCACTGTTTTCACAGTCAGTCACCGGTCCCGATGTAACTTTATAGTCAGATTGTGTTTTTGAGTGTTTGATTTCCTTTGAAGTCAGATTGCACTTCGAGAGTCTTTAACTTTTCAATGTTAGATCGCATATCAGGTACCATTACTTCTAATTAAAACTCGGATTGCGTATCAGTTGCCGCCGACCCTTATTCCAAGCGCATATGAATACTTCGATACTAAGATTTTATGCAGTTAAGTTCTTGAATGCATTACTGAATATTTTATGATATGTATTAATTTAAAACCATCCTCCCCATTCACTTATCTACAAACCCCTTACACCACACAGAGGTTTTCTCGTGGAAATTGAGCAGTTTGCCATGGTGCATAATGGACTGTATGGAAACGATGTTGACAAAGTTCTACATTCGGAAGGTATCTTGCGAAAAAATAGTGATGGTAGGAACATATGTCCGAAAAGCATTTTTCAACTATGCTACAAAGCGATGAAGGTACAGAGTCCAACATCTACGGCTAATCCAACTCTTCGGCAGCGAAAAATTGTTTGTACGCTTTACAATATCGTTCTGACAGGCGTGCAAGCATTCGACGTCGTCAAACTTCGTGAAATCTCTTAGGCCCATAGCGAGGAGCTACGCCTGCAGCTGGTCGTAGGCTGTGTTCCGAAAATGAACAGCACAGAGACAGAAGTGATGACCCTTTCTGCAGGATCTGACCATCATTTTGCAGGACAATGCTCAAGCACGTACAGTGCATGCTGTTACTGATTTGTTTGACTGATGGGGCTGCTAAGTGCTATACCACCTACTGCACTCCCCTGACTTAAGCCCTCGTGAGTTCAATTCGATTTCTAAACTGAAGGAAACACTTATCGGCATTCGCTTCAGAACTGCTACAAATTCGTCGGGCAGTAGACCGCTCCGCTCGAACTGTCAACACAACTGGCACTGCTAAGAGTATCCTACGACTCCCACATCGCTGGCAACGGGTTATACACAATACTGGTGACTACTCTGAAAGTCAGTAAAACATTGAGACACGTATCTGTATCTATTTTGTACGAGCTGTATATAAATAGTTGCCACTATTTAAGTTGCAACCCTCGTATATAGAGCTTATGTCGGACCTCTAGGCTCATTTCATTTTTGTTACTTTGCAACTTTACACTTAGATATTTATTCGACGTGACTGTCTCAAGCAGTACATCACTAATACCATGTTCGAACATTACAGGATTGTTTTTCCAAGCCACCTTCATTAACTTACATTTGCTAGTGTTTAGAGCAAGCTGCCATTTATCACATCAGAAAGGCATTCTACTCGAGCCATCCTGTACCCTCCTACAGCCACTCGACAAAGACACTTTCCTGTGCACTACGGTGTCATCAGCAGAGAGTGTTTAGACTGCAGCTCACCTTATCTGTCAGACCATTTACGTACAGGGTTATTTATGAGTACCTCTCGAGTTTAAGGAGATGTTCGCACAAAAACAGCAAGATTTACAGAAAACAGACAGGTATTTGTGTATTAGTGGACAGAACGTCTCACCGAGTTTTTAACTCACATTATAGGTGTTCAAAATGACACTGGTTATGATGTGGCAATCGCCAGTACGTGGGTGCAGTACACTGAGATCGCTGCTGGAGCTGTCTGGGAAGGCGCAGAGACACCAGTCTGCTTCGGAAATCCATTCATGGGGTTGCCTATCTGCAGGTGCGAACCAATTCGATGCGGGAATACGGAGCATACGATCTGTCTGCCTGTTGTGACGCACCTGCACCATAGTCGGCGCGCCCTGGAAGTACACAACAGCATGTACCAGGTGGCTGTAATTGAAGTGCAGTCTAATGTGACCTGTAATTATCATATGACAGCGAAACGTGGTAGATATTCTGATTCTCTAATGCGGAACCGATTTACGTTGCAAAAATGTTAGTTCCGATCTTGGCCACCAGAGGCAAATGTGGGGCTGTGAATGCAAGAAAGACGTATAGAAATCTTTTCATATACAATGGATTAGGAACAGGACGTGGGCAGGAAAGATCACCCAAGTGAGAAATGCATAATGTTGTTTTTTTTATTAGTTGCCACTAACAGAATTTAACATGACCACTGGAGATGACGACGAGATGCTCCGTCGGGAAAACGACGTGATCAACAGTTGCTTGCAGCAATTCCGGTGGACTCCCAGGAACGTCTTCATGTATACTGGTCTTCAGATGAGGTAAAGACTGAACATCTCCCTGGTAAACACGTTCTTTTAGATATTTCCAGTCTCAAAAGTCACGTGGATTGAAATCAGGCGATCTAGTAGGCCATGCATTTGCAAAACCTTTCGAGATAAGAGGTACGTGGAAGGCTGCATTAACCAGGACTTTCACTGGGCGAGCGACATGACATATCGTTCCATCTTGCATGAAAACACTGCTTTCCTCATAGTTGCCCTCTTCCAAAGCAAGAATCCCATGCTGTAAAAGCATGTCTTGATAACGCGCAGACGTCTCGGTACACCTGACATGCCCTCTTGGTCTATTCTCTTCAAAGAAGAACGGACCGAGAATACTGGTGATTGTGAATCCACTCCAAACAGTCATATACAGTGAGTGTAATGTTTAACAGTACCCCAAATTCGGTATTTCTTTGTATTCATTGCACCCTGTGGTGTAAAATGTGCCCCATGACGCCATAAAATATAACCTGGTCATACGTCATCAACTTAGATCCGCGCCAGAAGCCGAAGAACAAAGTCAGAACGTTGCTGCGGATCATGACGTTTCAGATGCCGCATCGTCTGGATCGTGTACGGGTAACAGCCTAAAATTTACCGGAAAAACTTACTACACTATTGACTATGGGATGGAAAATTCTTGTTTCACTGCACGAGCACTACCACTACCCGCGACACGAGCTGCACCGTCTGTTACAGCAACCCCGTCACCGAATTCCACCAGGATGCGACGCCTTCCTCTTCCAGGTGCCACACCAAGCTCACCCTTGCTTTCGGATATCATTATCATCTTCTTTAAACCATTTAATGATGTCAGGTCTCTCCTCAGACCTTTCATTCGGTGATACTCTCTCAACGCTGCGCTGTATTTGTTGCTGTTCGCATAAAACAGTTTCACTAACAGGGCACGGTCTCTCTTCTCGATAGCCATACTGTTCATCCACGTTGTGGCATGTCAAAAGACAGCGCGGATGTCATACAGCTAAACTCATGCAACCAGTGTACACCACCAGATTGCACCTGGTGGCCAAAACTGAAACTAATGTGTTTTTCATCGTAAATCGGTTTCACACTAACGCATTCGGATACCTATTATATTTCGCTGCCAAACGACGATTACTGCCCACAATGGATCTCCGTGAGCAGCTGCACTTTAATTATAACCACACGGCACAACAAATCGAAGCTTGGAGAGATGTTCCATTCACTGATGTAGGAATCCCTAGAAGTAGTTACTAAAACCCTGTATACAGAGAATAAGAGCGATTCTATCACACTTCTCTGAAAGATGATTGTTGCTCGTACACGGTGATGCATTCATCATCTAATGGCTTCTGGCAGCACAGTGTCTGTCACGCTTTTCGATGAGGTCTTGCAAACGGAAAATTTGTATCCGTGACCTCGTACATCGAAATTATGATGACGTAACTACAGCAAGACTTGCGGTAACCTCGAATGCTGAAATATCGCGTTTCATCCTCAGTAATGATGTCTCACCCGTGAGACTCCGTAGAATCCTATGTAGGTACGAAACCGAAATATTTCAACACAGAATGAGCAGTGTGAAATGGGTATTTAAGCTGTAGTTGTCAGCATACTTTTTGTATGGATCTATCAGCATAAAGAAATTTGTACCTGATATGCGGATCTTATTGTAAATGGATAGCTCCTGAAATCTGAAATTCTTCTTTGGAAGACTGACACACAACATTTAGCTGACAGACTGATAACAAGGTTTAGCGTCCTGTAAACATCGTGGTCACAAGAAACTGACTACTAGACCCGTTGTGAGAAGTGACAGAAGAGAAATCCGACATACATGTTTTTATTTAGAAAAAAAAAAAAAAAAGATGACAAATATGTGCAGGAAAAACAGCTCTCTAAAATATAGGGCTCTGTTATCTAATTCAATCTGAAGTTGTAATGTTTTCTTCCGAAAGAGGAATGACAGTAGCGAACTGAAATAATAAGACAATGGCATCTCTCAGTGTGTGGAACGAACTGCTTGAATCTAGTAATGCTGATAAATTGTAAACAATATATTTGCAGATGAAGTGAATTACTTATTGGCAATAACTGCAAATGGTATTAACGATATACTCTGAATGACGATGACGTAATTAATGGGAACGAAACTGTCATACAAGTCAACACAAGACTTCGATCTGTTATAACTAATGTATCTCCGCCATACATTTCATAGTGGTTTGCAAAGTATAGATGTACCTGTAGAAATTGCAGAAGCGTTAGAAGCGACGTGCAAATGTTTCAATAAAATCCGTTTGGGTACCAGGAATAAAGTGGTAATGGAGACTCTGACATAAGAAGAGATTTTCAACGTTGAAAACATGTACATGGTATTCCGGCACTCAAGGAATCGGCTGATTAATTACACGATATTGTGTTTTGGTGCTAGATACAGGACAACTGTTTTATCTCCATATACCATTGTCTGCAAAAGTAGTGCCTCTCTATTTGAGACTCAGATGAACACTACAAAAATTCTTTTCTTCCCAGCGCTCCCTCATAAGTAGCTTTCACTGTTACGTTGACAATATACAGTTTTTAGATTTCGCACTGCATAGTTTCAGGAGTCTACAGCTTCCTGCTCTGATATTAACGTGTCAATAAGACTCTTAGTTAAGGACTTATCAATAGAGTTTGTCAATAGCATTACTAAATAAAGAAAAAAATAAATTCGAGTGATCTTTGAAAGAAAAATTGATATAAACAGAACAAATATGTCGCATTTATTGCTCTAGAGAAGACGTTTGATAGAGCGGATGAAAGGTAATGTTTGGAAAACGGAATAAAATCATAATGGATTGAAGAGAAAAAACTGGAGTACAAAAATGGATATTAATGCCACTAAGAAATGGACCAATGCAATTTAGAACCATGAAAAGCAACTTCAAAGCAATCAAATCTAATGGTAAACAAAAAAATAGTATTCGGTTTGTTGTTGAGTCAGCAGTCTTAGTTGATTCTGAAAAGGACGTGAACTAGACGTAAAATTTTTTTTTTGACGATTTTGATAACCACAAACTGAAAATAAACACAAATAAGACTAAGATAATGGTGACACGTAAGTCGAACAGACAGGCAAGGTCAAACGTTAAGATACGAAATAAAATACTAATGCAAATAAATAAATTTTGGTACTTGAGAAGTACAACAGATGAAAACAGAAGTACGAGTATAACCGATATCAAAAGAATAATTGCAGTGACTAAACAAGCCATCAGAAACAAGCGTGATTTATAACAAATAATCCCCTTAATATAGAAACAAGATACGAGGACAGTTCAATAAGTAATGCAACACATTTTTTTTCTCTGCCAATTTTGGTTGAAAAAACCGGAAATTTCTTGTGGAATATTTTCAAACATTCCCGCTTCGTCTCGTATAGTTTCATTGACTTCCGACAGGTGGCAGTGCTGCACGGAGCTGTTAAAATGGCGTATGTAACGGATGTGCGTTGCAAACAACGTGCAGTGATCGAGTTTCTTTTGGCGGAAAACCAGGGCATCTCAGATATTCATAGGCGCTTGCAGAATGTCTACGGTGATCTGGCAGTGGACAAAAGGACGGTGAGTCGTTGGGCAAAGCGTGTGTCATCATCGCCGCAAGGTCAAGCAAGACTGTCTGATCTCCCGCGTGCGGGCCGGCCGTGCACAGCTGTGACTCCTGCAATGGCGGAGCGTGCGAACACACTCGTTCGAGATGATCGACGGATCACCATCAAACAACTCAGTGCTCAGCTTGACATCTCTGTTGGTAGTGCTGTCACAATTGTTCACCAGTTGGGATATTCAAAGGTTTGTTCCCGCTGGGTCCCTCGTTGTCTAACCGAACACCAGAAAGAGCAATGGAGAACCATCTGTGCGGAATTGCTTGCTCATCATGTGGCTGAGGGTGACAATTTCTTGTCAAAGATTGTTACAGGCGATGAAACATGGGTTCATCACTTCGAACCTGAAACAAAACGGCAATCAATGGAGTGGCGCCACACCCACTCCCCTACCAAGAAAAAGTTTAAAGCCATACCCTCAGCCGGTAAAGTCATGGTTACAGTCTTCTGGGACGCTGAAGGGGCTATTCTGTTCGATGTCCTTCCCCATGGTCAAACGATCAACTCTGAAGTGTATTGTGCTACTCTTCAGAAATTGAAGAAACGACTTCAGCATGTTTGTAGGCACAAAAATCTGAACGAACTTCTCCTTCTTCATGACAACGCAAGACCTCACACAAGTCTTCGCACCCGAGAGGAGCTCACAAAACTTCAGTGGACTGTTCTTCCTCATGCACCCTACAGCCCCGATCTCGTACCGTCGGATTTCCATATGTTTGGCCCAATGAAGGACGCAATCCGTGGGAGGCACTACGCGGATGATGAAGAAGTTATTGATGCAGTACGACGTTGGCTCCGACATCGACCAGTGGAATGGTACCGTGCAGGCATACAGGCCCTCATTTCAAGGTGGCGTAAGGCCGTAGCATTGAATGGAGATTACGTTGAAAAATAGTGTTGTGTAGCTAAAAGATTGAGGAATAACCTGGTGTATTTCAATGCTGAATAAAACAACCCCTGATTCATACAAAAAATGTGTTGCATTACTTATTGAACTGCCCTCGTATAAATCTATCAAGACATTTATTTGGAGCTTTTTAAGCTATAGTTCTGAAAGGTGGGCTCAGACAAGAAAAGAAAAAATTAGAAGACATAGAGATGCGGATATGTAATAGAGCCACACAAACTTCCTGGACTGAAAGAAAATATCATAGCTTGATTTGAAGTTTCTTCTTAAGAGCACTGTCGATAAGAACACACTGGTAACAATAGGTATAAACAATGGTTATCAGACAATGTTCTTAAGCAAAAATTAAAACACCAATCTAAAAGATGAATATATCCATTAACAGCGTCCCAAACAATTACCAGAAAAAATATATTACCATTTGTTGGTAGATTGTCCATGATGATTGTAAATTCTTTGCTGTTCACGTTTGCCACCTAATGGATGACAAGGCCTTCGAGAACGTAAATTTTCTTTGGATATATGAAAAGATTTCCTTCTTCTAATAGACCAGAAGTTACCAGGTTGACATGTAGCAGTGCTGGAAGTCCCTTACAAGTTCACAGCAACATAAATTAATCATATATTGGGCAGTGCGTAGTAGAATCACTCCTGGAAAAGAACAGCCTTAGTGCATGTCCACGTATGCTAGATGTAAAGATCTTCCAGAAAACGTATCGGTTTGTACAACTGTAGTTGCACAACTGTATTTGTTTCCAGATTTCAGTCTCGTTGAATTATTTAACGATGTAATGTTCACCATCGACAGTATTATTTATTATGATTTCCATGGTCGCAGTTTCGACGCAAGGTTTGTCCTCTCAGTCCCTTTAGTGAAACATGTAGATTTTTCAAGGAGGTCAGGAATGACACTGACTGTATTTATTGTGACCACAACGTAATTAGAGTTCTCAAAGAAAATTAACTTTTAAAATAATATTTAAGTTTGCAGTTCTTCAGGATTTGGTCGTTTAGTGCAATATCGTGGATATAAATATTATTTACGTGTTTCCCAATATATCAAAGGAGCACAGTTGTAACTGGACGACACAGAATACAGTTCCTCCAGTGACCGATCAACAACAACTCACCAGGATGAGAGGATTGATAGCAAATAAAATATATTTTAGAACGTTAAGATCTACAGTTTGGTGAGTAACGCCTTGCATGAGATCGTCCGCATCACAAAATTCTGCAGAACAGCGGTGGAAACAGTGAAATTCTCATGTCGATCGACGAGACGCCTTGGTTAATACACTGCACACGGATTCGGGAGGAGTAGGGTTGAAATCCCCTCCCGACCATCCTGATTAAAGTTAGCTATAATTCCCCTGAATCAGTTGAGGCGACTGCCAGAATATTTTCCGCCATAAGTCCGTTTCCATCGTTCTGATAACAAATTTGTAGTCTTGTCTATTACCACGCCTCGTCGACTGATGGAACACCATCATCTTCATTCCTTCCAACCTCCATATCCAATGTGTCATCAGAACATCTGTATTGTGGACTCTAGGAGTGAGAATTCGGCTTGCTGCGTGTCCGAAATGCAGTACGTTATCCGATAACTGTACTGAATCGTAATTTACATCAATGCTAAAAAGGAAATCAGGGTCACAAATTTCAAAAAAATAACATACTGATACGACTCTTGTTGTTAGTAGTAATCCCCCCCCCCCCCTTCAAAAAAAAAAAAAAAAAAAAAAGGTTCAAATGGCTCTGAGCACTATGGGACTTAACATCTGAGGTCATCAGTCCCCTAGAACTTGGAACTACTTAAACCTAACTAACCGAAGGACATCACACACATCCATGCCCGAGGTAAGATTCGAACCTGCGACAGTAGCAGTTGTGCGGTTCCAGACTGAAGCGCCTAGAACCGCTCGGCCACAGCGGCCGGCAGTAATCCCCATAAAATAATACACTTACAAAAGAACCCAATGGACACAATTGTTAATGCAGATATGCTCTCATCGAACTTGCGATATCTGTCCTATTTATAGATTATTTGGATTCTTTGGTGAGATGATCTACATGAATTTGGTTTTGGTAGCTAATCTTCTCGATATTTAATTTACTTCTTTAAAATTTTTGTACTTTGTCGGCTGGACAGTGCGCAGCGTCAACTTTTACTCTGATTCTTTAATTCGTTCTAAAATTAATGATAAATGTAGTAAACGATTTTATTTAGCGAGAGGTTGCCATCAATGGACCGGTTCCATGAACTGACCATCGCTATATTTTTGTCTGGACGGCAGCTGCTGTCGTCTAACTATAGGGAACCGACTTAGAAGTTGAAAAACATGCCACTGGTCGACGTTAGCAAGCTTGTGTCGCGTCAGACGGTCGCCAGTTAGAGTACCTGCTTTATGTAAACAATGTCCTAACTACATAAAAGGCCCTTTAAGGGCCGACACAATTTGTAAAAGACTTTCTGTACGCGAACTAACAGCTTTTCATGCGTTTGTTCTCGTTACGTCTTATCATGAAACAACAATGGATGTGTCGGGACCCTGGCGGATTCGCCCCCAGGATCCTAGAGTGGGGGCCTGGCGCGCTACCACCGAGCGTGCGCGCCGCCTAGGATACATCGCGGTCTCTGGCAGCTAAAGCATTCGCGGTCATGCGTTGTCCAGAGCATCCGACAACAGGGCAATCCCGCGGCCAATCGGAGCACGTGGCGCCAATTTTATGTCGTTTAAAAATGGTGCGTTGTCGACCTACACAACACTAGTAATTTTCATTACTACTGGCATCAGTTATCCAGGGTTAACATTTCGTGACACAATTTTCTCCACCCTGTATGAATATACATATTTATAAAATTTATGATATTCATTTGTTAATGAAATTTATGTCACAATTTTTGATTTGTCCCACATTTAAATCTACATGACTACTCTGCAGTTCACACTCAAGTGCTTGGTACATTCTCGAATAGCACCCGGAAAACCGAACTCTTAAACTTTCCTCACACGCTCCTATTTCACTTGTTTTATTACGATACTCATTTTTCACTACAAAGGTGGGAGTCAACAAAATATTGTAGCTGTGATTGAAATTTCGTGGGAAGGTCTCGCCGCAACGAAAGACGCCTTTGTTTTAATGATTGCCACTTCATTTCGCGTATCATTCTCTGCCCTAGTTCGCGATAACCGAGAACGAGCGGCCCTTCTTTGAACATTTTCGATATCCTCCGTCAATTCTGTTCGGTAAAGATCTTTGAGAATCACATCACTACTGCATGAACAAGGGCTGCGTGCACCCCGCTTGCCAACAGCGCTCGGCCGATCCCGACAGTCCCTCATCCAAGTGCTAGCCCAGCCCGACAGTGCTTAACTGACGGCAACAGGTGTTACCACTGCGGCAAGGCTGTTGGATATCTCACTGTTGGTTCTGTAGAATTATGAATTAGTGTACCTCTATATCACGTTGCTTTGAACACTGCTTATGTCGCATGTCGATAATGTCTCAGGTCTTTTTGGCTTTGAGACATCGCTACACTGACCGTTTCACGCCTCTTTACATATTAGGACTATGAAATGCAGGGGAGTGGACCTGGATATTCCTGGATGATTGCCGGCCGCTGTGGCCCAGCGGTTCTAGGCGCTTCAGTCCGGAACCGCACAATCGCTACGGTCGCAGGTTCGAATCTTGCCTCGGGCATGGTTGTATGTGATGTCCTTAGGTTAGATAGGTTTAAGTAGTTCTAAGTTCTTGGGGACTGATGACTTCAGAAGTTAAGTCCCATAGTGCTCAGAGCCATTTGAACCATTTTTGAACTTGGACGATTAAGTGAATTGTTTGCAGAAAGCTTTTATAGTTTACGGTTTCATTAGCTGTGGCAACATTATTGACTACGGTGAACTGTTAAGAAAGGTAGGAAAATATTATTGCTTAACAAAAGTAAAAGCACTCCGTCTTCAGGCCACAAGTGGTCCATCGGGACCATCCGACCGCCATGTCATCCTCAGATAAGGATGCGGATAGGAGGGGCGTGTGGTCAGCACACCGCTCTCCCGGTCGTTATGATGGTTTTCTTTGACCGGAGCCGCTACTATTCGGTCGAGTAGCTCCTCAATTGGCATCACGAGGCTGAGTGCACCCCGAAAAATGGCAACAGCACATGGCGGCCTGGATGGTGACCCATCCAAGTGCCGGCCACGCCCGACAGCGCTTAACTTCGGTGATCTCACGGGAACCGGTGTATCCACTGCGGCAAGGCCGTTGCCCCCTGAACATAAGTAGCAGGATACAAATTGTTGAGTATCAGGGTAGTCAACATCACATATTCAGAGCTGAGGGAGAAATCGTAGAGCACAAATGTTTCAAATTGAAAAGCATCGTTCGATACGTCTTAGGCAAGTACTTTTCGAACGAGGCTTTAAGGGGTGGAAAGAAACTCCGTGGTTTAATGGGCGTGATTAAACGAAGATGGTTTACCACAAATTTAAGGCACGTCGGAACCTAGATTTTGCCATCCGGTTTGGCTGCAAACAGCAAGAAATTTTGGTCATATGTAAAATCAGTACGTGGTTAGAAATCATCTATTCAGTCACTCAGTGACGATATTGACACCAAAATGGAAGATGACAGAGAAAAGGCGAAATGCTGAATTCGGGTTTGCGAGACTGTTTCACTGCGGAAGATCGTAATACGGTCTCTTCTTTCAATCATCGTACGTACGTCGAAATGGCAGGCATTGAAATAAATGACCGCGGAAAGAAAGCAACTATAATTGCTTAATAGTCAAAAGGCTTATAAAATGAGACACCTGTATGGTTCTACAGAGATTATGCGAAAGAACTTGTTCCCCTTCTAGCAGCAGTCTATCGTACACTATGTGATCAAAAGTATCCAGAGGCTCCCAAAAATATACTTTTTCACATTAGGTGCATTGTGCTGCCACCTACTGCCAGATACTCCATATCAGCGACCTCAGTAGTCATTACACATCGTGAGAGAGCAGAATGGGGTGCTCCGCAGAACTCACGGACTTCAAACGTGGTCAGATGATTGGGTGTCATTTGTGTCATAGGTCTGGACGCGAGATTTCCACACTCCTAAACATCCCTAGGTCCACTGTTTCCGATGTGATAGTGAAGTGGAAACGTGAAGGAGCACGCACAGCACAAAAGCGTACAGGCCGACCTCGTATGTTGACTGACAGAGACCGCCGGCAGTTGAAGAGGATCGGAATGTGTAATAGGCAGACATCTATCCAGACGATGACATAGAATTCCAAACTGCAACAGGATCCACTGCAAGTACTATGACAGTTAAGCGGTAGATTAGGAAACTTGGATTTCATGGTCGAGCGGCTGCTCATCACGCAGGTAAATGCCAAATGACGCCTCGCTTGGTGTAAGGAGGGTTAACATTGGACGATTGAACAGTGGAAAAACGTTCTGTGGAGTGACGAATCACGGTACAAAATGTAGCGAACAGATGGCAGGGTGTGGGTATGGCGAATGACCGGTGAACGTCATCTGCCAGCGTGTGTAGTGTCAACAGTAAAATTCGGACGCGGTGGCGTTATGGCGTGGTCGTATTTTTTATGGTGGGGGCTTGCACTCCTTGTAGTTTTGCGTGGTACTAACACAACACAGGCCTACATTGATGTTTTAAGCACCTCCTTGCTTCCCACTGTTGAAGAGCATATCGGGGATGGCGACTGCATCTTTCACCACGATCGACCTGTGGCAGAGTGGTTACACGACAAAAACATCCCTGTAATGGACTGGCCTGCAGAGACTCCTGCCCTGAATTCTATGAAACACCTTAGGGATATTTTGGAACGCCGACTTCGTGCCAGGCCTCACCGACCGACATCGATACCTCTCCTTATTACAGCACTCCGTGAAGAACGGGCTGCCAATTCACAAGAAATCTTCCAGCACCTGGTTTAACGTATGCCTGCGAGAGTGGAAGCTGTCATCAAGGCTAAGGGTGGGCCAACACACTACTGAATTCCAGCATTACCGATGGAGGGTGCCATGAACTTGTTAGTCATTTTCAGCCAGGTGTCCCGACACTTTTGATCACATAGTGTAGATCACTGGAACAACGAAGGGTACCTAGCGACCCAAAAAAAAAGCGCAAGTCACTCCAGTTTTCAAGAAGGATCGTAGGACAGGTGAAAATAATCATAGGTCTATAGCACTAACGCCAGTCTGTTGCAGAATCACGAAACATGTTTTATGCTTACGTATTATGGCGTTCCTACACGTGAACCATGGATCATGCTGTTGATGGGGTGGCTTGAGTGCATCAGCGGTACGGATAACCATAACGTAGGTGCGACTACATCAGAGGGGTATCTGTTGAGAGGTCATACAAATGTATGGTTCCTGAAGAGAATCAGCAGCATTTTCAGTAGCTGCAGGGTGACAGTCTGGATGGCTGACTCATCTCGTCTTGTAACGTTAAATTAAACGGCCTTGCTGTGCCGGTACTGCGAACGGCTGAAAGCAAGGAGAAACCACAGCCGTAATTTCCCCGAGGGCATGCAGCTCTACTTGACGGTTGAATGATGATGGCATCCTTTTAGCTAAAATATTCCGGAGGTAAATTTGCTCCCACTCGAATCTCCAGGTGGGGGCTACTCAGGAGGATGTCGGTATCAGGACCAGCAAAACTGGCACTCTACGGATTGGGGCGTGAAATTTTAGATGCCATAAACCGGCAGATGGTTAAAAAATTTAAAAAGTGAAACGGATACGTTAAAGTCAGATGTAGTGGGAATTAGTGAAGCCGTTGGAGGGAGGAACAGGATTACTGGTGAAGTGAATATTGGGCTATAAATACAAAATCAAATACGGGTAATGGAAGAGTAGGTTTAATAATGAATAAGAAAATGGAAATGCGGGTAGGCTACTGTGAAGAGTATAGTGAACACATTATTGTAGCCAATATATACACAAAGCCCATACGCACCACAGTACTACAAGTTTACGAGTAAATGCTAACTAGCTCTTCAGATGATGAAAAAACTGAAGAAATGTATGATGTGATAAAGAAAATTATTCAGATAGTTGAGAGGGAGAAAAAATTAATGGTGTTGGAGAACTGGAATTCTATAGTAGGAATAGGAAGAGAAGGAAAAATTGTATGTGAATATGGACCGGGTGAAGGAGGAAGCTGCCCAGTAGAATTTTGCACAGTGCGTAATTTAATAATCGCTGACACTTGGTTTAAGAATCATGAAAGATGGCTGTATACGTGGAAAAGACTCAGAGAAACCGGTAAGTTTCAGATTTATTACATAATGGTAAAACAAATATTTCGGAAGGAGATTTTAAATTGTCAGACATCTCCAGGGCCAGCATTGGACTCTGATCACAATTTGTTGGCTATTAACTGTAGGTTAAAACTAAAGAAATTGCGAAAAGATAAAGAATTAAGGAGACAGCATCTGAATAAGTTGAAAGAACCAGGGGTTGCCGAGAGTTCCCCAGGGAGCATTGGGCATTGACTGACTTGAACAGGTGAAAGGATTACAGTAGAAGAGGAATGGGTAGCTTTGAGAGATAAAATGGTGAAAGCAGATGACGATCAAATAGGTAAAAAGACAAGACCTAGTAGAAATCCTTGGATAATACTAGAGATATTGAACTTATTTATGAAAGGAGAAAATTTAAAAATGCAGTAAATGAATCAGAGGAAACGGAATACGAACGTCTAAAAAATGAGATTGACAGGAAGTGCAAAATGACGAAGCAGGAATAGTTAGAGGACAAATATAAACATTTAGAAGCATGTTTCCCTAGGGGAAAGATAAATAACGCACACTGAAAAATTAAAGAGGCCTTCAGGGAAAAGAGAAGCAACCCTATGAATATCAAGAGGTTATATGGAAAATCAGTCCTAAGCAAAGAAGGGAAAGCTGAGATATGGAAGGAGAATATAAAAGGTCTATACAAGAGAGATGAACTTGAAGGCAATATTATAGAAAGCGAAGTGGACGTAGATGAAGATGAGAAGGGAGATATGACACTGGAAGAAGAATTTGACAAAGCTCTGAGAGATCTAACTCGAAACAAGGCCGGGGAGTAACGACATTCCGTCAGATCTACTGATAGCATAGGAAGACCCAGACACTACAAAACTCTTCCATCTGGTGTGCAAGATGTATGAGACAGGTAAAATACCCTCAGACTTCAGGAAGAATGTTGTAGTTCCAATTCCAAAGAAAGCAGGTGCTGACAGGTGTGAATATTACCGAACTATCAGCTTAATAAATCATGGTTGCATAATACTAGCATGAATTCCTTGGAGAAAAGTGGAAAAGATGGTAGATGCCGACTTCGGGGAAGATCAGTTTGGATGGCGCAGAAATGTGGGCATACGCGAGGTAATACCGACCCTACGACTTATCTTAAAAGGTAGGTTAAGGAAAGGCTAACCTACATTTACAGCATTTGTATACTTAGAGAAACTTTTGACATTGTTGACTGGAATACTCTCTTCGAAATTCCGAAGGTAGCAGGGGTAGAATACAGGGAGCGAAAGGCCATTTAAAACTTGTACAGAATCCATACGGCAGTTGTAAGAGTCCAGGGCCATGAAAAGGAAGCAGTGATTGGAAGGGAGTGAGACAGGGTTGTAGCTTATCCCAAATGTTATTCAATGCGTATTGTGAGCAAGCAGTATAGAAAGACAAAGAAAAATTTAGAGAAGGACTTGAAGCTCAGGGAGAAGGAATAAATACTCTGACATTTGCCGGTCACACAGTAATTCTGTCAGAGGTATCAAAGGACTTGGAAGAGCAGCTGAACGGAACGGACAGTGTATTGTAAAGAGGATATAAGATGAACACCAACAAAAGCAAACTGAGGATAATGGAATGTAGTTTAATTAAATAAGATGATGCTGAGGGAATTAGAACAGGAAATGAGATACAGTAATAGACGAGTTTTCCTCAAAGTAGAGAGGATATAAAATGTAGAAAAGCAATAGTAAGAAAAGCATTTCTAGAGAAGAGAAATTTGTTAATATCAAGTACTTCTGAAAGTATTTGTATGGTGTGTAGCCATGTATGGAAGTGAAAGATGGATGATAAGCAGTTTAGACGACAAGAGAATCGAAATTTTCGTAATGTGGTACTACAGAAGGATGCTGAAGATTATATCGGTAGTTCACATGAGGAAGTACTGAACAGAATTGGAGAGAAAAGGAATTGACGGCACCACTTACCTAGAAGAAGAGATCGGTTGATGGGACACATTCAGAGTCATCAAGGGATCATTAGTTTAGTACTGGAGGGAGGTATGGGGCGTAAAAATCGACGACCAAGAGATGAATACAGCAAGCAGATTCAAAAGGCTGTTCAAATGGTTTAAATGGCTCTGAGCACTATGGGACTTAACATCTCAGGTCATCAGTCCCCTACACTTAGAACTACTTAAATCTAACTAACCTAAGGACGTGACACACACCCTTGCCCGAGGCAGGATTCGAACCTGCGACCGTAGCAGTCGCGCGGTTCCGGACTGAAGTGTCTAGAACCGCTCGGCCACTGCGGCCGGCCAAAAGGATGTAAGTTGCAGTAGTAATTCGGAAATGAAAAGGCTTGCACACTATAGAACAGCGTGTATCAAACCAGTCTTCGGACTGAAGATCACAACAAAAACATTATGACATTTGCGGAGAATAAAAGTCTTCTCAGTAAAAGGCAACATGATCCCGCAAACAGAGAGCTGACGAAGCTGAGCTCGTTTTGTTCCTCCACGAGATCTTTAGTGCTGTTGACAACGGTTCTCAGGTAGGTGCCGTGTTCCCTGACTTCAGGAATGAATTTGATACCGTCCCGTACTGTCGTTTGGTATCGGACCTGATTTACGTCTGGTTTAAAGAGTTCTTTGCAATTAGAACTCAATACGTCGCTCTGGACGGAAAAGAATCGACGGATGTAAAGGTGAGTACCTCAGGAAATTGTGATACGACAGTTATTGTTTACAGTACATCTGGAGCATTTAGTAGATAATGTCGGAAACACTCTAAGACTGTTCGCAGATGGTGGGCTGCCGGCAAGAAGACTACAGCGATTTGTAGAATGACCTGCAAAGGATTGATGAATGGTGCAGCCTCTGACAGTTGATCCTGAAAGGAGAAGAAATCCACTACTGCATAACTACACTATTGATGACAAATTGCTGGAAACAGTAACTGCCGTAAAATATCTAGGAGTAACCATGGGGAATGATGACATAAAACAAATAGTAGGAAATGCAGATGCCAGATAGGTTCATAGGGACAAACTAAAGGAAATGTAATTCACCCACAAAAGAAGTGACTTACAAAACACATGCTCGATCGATTCTTGAGTATTGCTCATCGGTTTGGGACCCTTACCAGGATGATTTAATAGAAGAAATATACAAAATCCAAGGGAGAGCGGCGCGCTACGTCACGGTATCGTTAAGTCGGCGTGAGAACGTTTCTGAGATGCTCAACTACACTATTGGCCATTAAAATTGCTACACCAAGAAGAAATGCAGATGATAAACGGGTATTCGTTGGACAAATATATTATACTAGAACTCACATGTGATAACATTTTCAAGCAATTTGGGTGCATAGATCCTTAGAAATCAGTACCCAGAACAACCACGCGTGTACAGGTACAGCTGCCCATGCAGCTTCAACACGATACCACAGTTCATCAAGAGTAATGACTGGCGTATTGGGACGAGCCAGCTGCTCGGCCACCATTGACCAGACGTTTTCAGTTGGTGAGAGATCTGGAGAATGTGCTGGCCAGGGAGCAGTCGAACATTTTCTGTATCCAGAAAGGCCCGTACAGGACCTGCAACATGCGGTCGTGCATTATCCTGCTGAAATGTAGGGTTTCGCAGGGATCGAATGAAGGATAGAGCCACGGGTCGAAACACATCTGAAATGTAACGTCCACTGTTCAAGGTGCCATCAATACGAACAAGAGGTGACCGAGACGTTTAACCAGTGGCACCCCATACCATCACGCCGGGTGATACGCCAGTATGGCGATGACGAATACACGCTTCCAATGTGCGTTCGCCGCTATGTCGCCAAACACGGATGCGACCATCACGATGCTGTAAACAGAACCCGGATTCATCTGAAAAAATGACGTTTTGCCATTCGTGCACCCAGGTTCGTAGTTGAGTACACCATCGCAGGCGCTCCTGTCTTTGATGCAGCGTCAAGGGTAACCGCAGCCACGGTCTCCGCGCTGATAGTCCATCCTGCTGCAAACGTCGTCGAACTGTTCGTGCAGATGGTTGTTGTCTTGCAAACGTCCCCATCTGTTGACTCAGGGATCGATACGTGGCTGCACGATCCGCTACAGCCATGCGGATAAGATGCCTGTCATCTTGACTGCCAGTGATACGAGGCCGTTGGGATCCAGCACGGCGTTCCGTTTTACCCTCCTGAACCCACCGATTCCATATCCTGCTAACAGTCATTGGATCTCGACCAACGCGAGCAGCAATTTCGCGGTACGACAAACCGCAATCGCGATAGGCTACAATCCGACCTTTATCAAAGTCGGAAACGTGATGGTACGCATTTCTCCTCCTTACACGAGGCATCACAACAACGTTTCAGCAGTCAACGCCGGTCAACTGCTGTTTGTGTGTGAGAAATCGGTTGAAAACATTCCTCATGTCAGCACGTTGTAGGTGTCGACACCGGCGCCAACCTTGTGTGAATGCTCTGAAAAGCTAATCATTTGCATATCACAGTATCTTCTTCCTGTCGGTTAAATTTCCCGTCTGTAGCACGTCATCTTCGTGGTGTAGCAATTTTAATGGCCAGTAGTGTAACTCCAGCGACAGACGCTACAAGAGAGGCATCGTGTGTCACGGAGAGGCTAACTATTGAGAGTCCGAGGGAGTATGTTCCAGGACGAGAAAATTTGAGAGGTTAGTGGCAATGTAGAGGTTCATCAACATGCATTTATCTCGCGCGGCAGTCGAAGATGAAACAGTTAAGGGGGAATAGGTTAGTGGTACCAGAAGTACCCATCGCCAAGCGACATCAGGTAGCTTGCCGAGAATAGGCATAGATGAAGGTTAAGGCAGAAGCTAAAAGTGAATATATCTGGACAAAAAGTAGAAATTACTGAAGCCAACACGATGTTGAAAGACGTATCTTGAGTGCATCACGTACAGTGATTATACGCTTTACTGTCGCTTTGTTCTTCATACAATAGTCTCTTTGTTTTGAGCAGCGCTTAACAATGCTACATCCACATGAGATCGGTACGGTGTTTCTGCTTGTCGACCATCACAATACCTGAAGGACACTTTTTCACGCTTCCAGTATTTTATTCCTAATACTAACAAGAAATTACGCTGTTAAATTTCAAGGGTACGAAGCTGTTTATCATACTAGTTTCCTCATGACGACTATTCTTGTACTATCTTTAAGATAACACATTTAAATCTGTGCTCAAGTTTCAAGGTGGGCTCTTTCAGATTTCTGTCCATTGTAGATGTTAGGTCTGCATTTCGGAATGTTTAAGCGGGAATTTCCGTTTCTGCTTGTATGGGGCCGAACATGGCCCAGTTGCATTAGAACAACCGCCGACAAAAAGCCACATCGTTCCTGTTTGACTGTAGGTAGAGAATAAAATTTTAGAAGGACTAAATATGAAATACCAGTGAGAGTGCTCCCTTCTGAAGCGTATTAGTTCAAGAGAGCCTGCATAACCATACTAATGGTTGTGTTATAAACTTCTTTCGTTTTTATGAAGAGGACGTACGCGTTCTTAACTCGATCTCATCGATTTTGGCTGGTGGGAATAAACCCAGTTTTGGTTGCTGCTGATGATTCTTGCAAGGAGAGAATCAACCTTCTCATGCAATGCGCTGCAAAAGTTGTTCATATATAGTAACAAGTCGTTGTTTCAGTTCAGGGGTCAACTGCTCTGCTCACATCTTGGAGAGACTGTATGTAACCTGAGAACATCAGGCACAATGTGGTGTTCTGGACTGTGACTTCACCAGAGGCAGCAGAGCAGATGGGGCACCATAGTGCAATGCGTTTGATCCGGACGATGAACATCAAACAAAGAGGCACACCTTTTACGACCTTCAAAATCCTTTCATAGAGTTACTCATGTGCTAAATTATCCATTCATTATACTACGAATTCCAGTAGGATTCAGAGCTTCACTACACACAAACCAACTACGGAACGTTTTTCGTCCTTTGTCCTTGGGTAAACTAACAATGAATCAGTTGTGTTTCAACTGTTCCTGTACCAATGTTTGTGTATCTGCGTGAGACGGCTGCATACGGCACACCGTTTAAAATGTGGTGTGTAACTTACTGGTTACTGAAGACATTTCTCGCTTTTTATCACACATAAGGTTTTCGTACACTGAGTTTCAGGTATCAAACTGATATTAGTACGCATTCGAATGAAAAAGAGAACACTTGTTTGCTGTTCAACGATCAATCCAAAAGATAATTAGTGTAACATGCCTCTTTCAGCAACATTTATACAATGGTTCATCCACTACGCGGATGTTGGTCGTTTATAGACGACATTGAAACGGTGTGCACGCAGTATTAAGCTATTAATATAGTAAATAATTATTTCTCTCGATGTTGGCTTCGTTGTCTCTTCTCAGGAGTATGACATTGTCCGCAGGTTTTGCTTGTACGAAGGAATGGTACTAGTTCCACGATTGTTAAGTTCGAGGATTCAGTAACCCCCACATGAAAGCAGTTTCTTGATTATATCTACTGATTTCTCAAATGTAAGAAGAAACGTTATTGTTGTCTGCAGTATATACGGCGTGAACCTGAGCTCTATCGACAAAATGTGGGAGGTTGCTCACAAAATATATAATCTACAAAGTTCTAACTGTTTGTTACGTCTGCACAAAACATGTCTTCTTCTCACAAAAGGCTCCACAAGCTCTTCCCGCCAATTGCAAACAACAGGAACACAGATACATCTGAGGCAAAGAAGTTTAAATGATTTCCATTGCTGCCAAAGACAATGTTTCACTTAACTGAAACGTATTTAAAATGTTTGTAAATATAAAGTTTCATATTTGCTTTAAATAATTCGAATTTATCTTGATCATATGAAATACAAACAGCAATCTATGGAATATGGAATTTTGGTAAACATAATTTAGGTAAGCTTCTTCACTTCCAATTGAGAATGTCGATACTCATCGGTAACAGAGAATTCATAATGTGTAATTATACTTGCTAAAACCACACTAGTCTCCAGCGAGATAGTCCATATAGAACATATTATTCAAATGATAATACGATCCACGAGGTGACTTGACCCATTTAACACAGACAAAGAGCTAGCAGAAGTAAAAACCATTTTAATTCCTCCTTTATTACTTTATCCTAGGTTTGGAGGCCACTAATATGGTTAGCAGCAGATCTCGAGTCTTCAAGAAGCTTTTATTTCTTCATTTCTCTGTAGGACTTGCAGCCTACATCTTTTACAATTCGATCAATGTATTTCAGTAGAAATCTTCCCCTTACTCTTTTGCCACTGCCATAACCTTTTATTATTGTTCCAGTTGATGACCGATAATATGAACTCTTTGTTTTACAATTGTGTCATTTATGGTCATATCAGTCCATTTGATTTTCAGGATACTCCTCCACTTCTCAGAAGAATTCAATTGTTTTCTTTCCTTCGTCTCCGCAGTCCAGGTCTCCCGGCGATACAGTGGCACATTCCACATAATAGCTTCTTCTTTTCACTGATGTTCAGGTCCACATACATCGAGGCCAAAGCCTCCCAGTCAGCCGTATGTGTTAAAGCGCCACTTCCAGGACGGGAAGGTATGCTCGCTGGCACCGTATCGAATCCGCCCGGTGGATGATGATGAGGGCTAGTGTGTTGCTTTTAGGCGGTTTCCCACATCCCTCTATGTGAATACCGGTCTGGCACCCAAGCCCCACCTCAGTTACACGATTCGTAAACATTTAGAAAACTTTCCCTCACTTTCACGTGAGTAACACTACTCGCAGACAGCTGGGGTACACGTATTCCGTTCTTGGAGGTAATGGGTTGGAGTCGCGAAGGGATCCAACCATCCCTTGAACTAACCGTGTCAAATTCGTTGCTAACTATGCCGACACCCCTGCCCGATGTGGCACAAAGATACAGGTAAAAGAAGAAAATTCAGAAACCTAGGCCAAAATACAAGGATTAGACAACAAAGGCACTATAGAGAACACCACTGCTGTAATGCTGTAATCAAGGATGATTAATTTTAGAACTTGTTTTCCTGTTATGGTACTATCTCGCAAACTATTGTGAAACGGATGACGTGTACTTACGGACAGCGATGCTGAAGGAGATTACAGAGATTCCGCGCTCAAGATTATGCATGCACGGCGTCCACAAAGGCAGCCGTGACATTTTACTGGACAGTCTACAGGAACAGCGGAGAAACCCGCTTCGAATAACTTCCTGTTACGATTCTCCCCTCATGTCACTGAAGCGACTTCTCGTGACGCATGCACATGCTGAACTTACGGACGATTTACGGTGGGAGTATGCACAAACAGGCAAATCACATCGTGCTGGTGTTGTTACACAGTAGTTTGCCTTCATTATTACCACGCTGCCTTCACTTAGCCAGATCTACAGGCAAATACATTAACGTTGTTGTTGTCTGCAGTACATACAGCGTAAACCTGAGCTCTATCGACAAAATGTGAAAGGTTGTTCAGAGATATATTCTGTGTATTTTAGTATAAGAGAGCCGTGGTCCGCAGTGGGTCGTTACAGAGTAAATGCTTTTCGTTTGTTTTGTTAAACCCATTGATCTTTGTTTCTGCATTGCACTGAAAATACCTACACAACAGTGAATATGTCCGTGGTATACGCTGCAGGTCTTGTTTGGAATCAAAACTGTAACATTCAGTCGCAGTACTGCTAGCTTTACTTGTCACCTTCAATCTTGCGTTCAGTGCTACTCGGTCCCGTTTCGGGTTTGATTTTCCGGCTCCATTACTCGTACGTTGACAGTGATCCACAGCAGTGTTGACAAACTTATTGATGAAGAAATGTCCGATATGCACCTTGTATATGGGCTCACTGAATGCAATGCCAGAATTGGACAGTTAAGATTTTCTTAATTTATTTATTGGCCTTTGACGTTAACCATTTAGCCAGAGAACTGAGTAATTACAGATTTAGTATACAGTATCATATATACACCATAGACTTTACAAGTTACATTAATACCAGTTAAACTTCGTGGTACAGTTTGTACACTCACACACTCAACAAATATCACAGCTTCTCACGCTGGATCTTTTGTGTATGACTTATAACTGGCTATACGCTTCTTGCAGAAACGGCGCAATACTGACAGAGTTTGTTGTAGACAGAAGCCGAAACAGGTCCGTCACAGATGTACGTTGGGGATTTACTAAGCTCAGAAACTTGCGGCGTTGTGTCATAACGTGAACACCGTAATATCACACGGTGGAAGTCCACAATCTCAGTTGGGTAGGCTTCACATGACGGAGATGGGTGAACTTTGTTCCTGTGAAGAAGTGAAGGATAACGCTGTGACCCTGCAAGATGCACGTTATACAGGGTGGAAAAATAAAAGTGGCCCGGAGAACAGAGTTCCAGGTACATAGAAACACACCGGAGGAAAGGAAATACAGTACTAACAAGACTATAGTAGATATTGAAAGTGACAACCATTCATCTCTTGGCACTTTCCGGCCCTGGTCAGCAAGTTACTGAAGGCGTATCGAAGCTGGACTGCTGGAATTGCTGCAGCCTCATCCGAAATGTCCCGGTGTAGTTTTTGAAGGCTATAATGGCTGTTGCGATACGCTTTAGACTTGAGAGCTCCCCACGCAAAGTAATCGCACACTGACAAATCAGCTGACTGTGGTGGCCAACTAGGGCCGCGACGACTCACCTCTGCTAACAACTCTATCAGCGCGAAGACTGTGTAATTGTGCTTCAACGTTCGGCCGGCTGTATCGGTAGTTGCTCCATCCTGTTGGGGTGTGGTTATATGCATACATTCATGCTGAATCATAGCCACTCACCCCGAACTACTTTTATTTGCCCTACCCTGTGGTAGTAGTATGACATATAGACAGGGAGCAACCCCAGTTATTTAATGTGACTGTAATTATGGATATGGACAATAAAATAAAGTCGATTTTTGTCAATCTATTTATCTTTCTAGATAATAAAAAGTCAGATTTTGGTCACCTATTTTTTTATTTTTACAACTTATTTTTGTAAGTGATAGAACCTATTTTATGTACCTAATTTAAGATTTTTAGAACCTAAAAGTCCGAAGCCTAGTTATATGACCATACAATCCACCTCAGCGTCTCTTGAAAGCTTTAATTTACACTACTGGCTATTAAAATTGCTACACCAAGAAGAAATACAGCTGATAAACGGGTATTCATTGGACAAATATATTATACTAGAACTGACATGTCATTACATTTTCACGCAATTTGGGTGCATAGATCCTGAGAATTCAGTACACAGAACAACCACCTCTGGCCGTAATAACGGCCTTGATACGCCTGGGCATTGAGTCAAACATAGCTTGGATGGCGTGTACAGGTACAGCTGCCCATGCAGCTTCAACACAATACCACAGTTCATCAAGAACAGTGACTGGCGTATTGTGACGAGCCAGTTGCTCGGCCACCATTGACCAGACGTTTTCAATTGGTGAGGGATCTGGAGTATGTGCTGGCCAGGGCAACTGTCGAACATTTTCTGTATCCAGAAAGGCCTGTACAGGACCTGAAACATGCGGTCGTGCATTATCCTGCTGAAATGTAGGGTTTCGCAGGGATCGAACGAAGGGTAGAGCCACGGGTCGTAACACATCTGAAATGTAACGTCCACTGTTCAAAGTGCCGTCAATGCGAACAAGAGGTGACCGAGACGTTTAACCAGTGGCACCCCATACCATCACGCCGGGTGATACGCTTCCAATGTGCGTTCGCCGCTATGTCGCCAAACACGGATGCGACCATCACGATGCTGTAAACAGAACCCGGATTCATCCGAAACAATGACGTTTTGCCATTCGTGCACCCAGATTCGTCGTTGAGTACACCATCGCAGGCGCTCCTGTCTGTGATGCAGCGTCAAGGGTAACCGCAGCCACGGTCTCCGCGCTGATAGTCCATCCTGCTGCAAACGCCGTCGAACTGTTCGTGCAGATGGTTGTTGTCTTGCAAATGTCCCCATCTGTTGACTCAGGGATCGATACGTGGCTGCACGCTCCGCTACAGCCATGCGGATAAGATGCCTGTCATCTTGACTGCCAGTGATACGAGGCCGTTGGGATCCAGCACGGCGTTCCGTTTTACCCTCCTGAACCCACCGATTCCATATCCTGCTAACAGTCATTGGATCTCGACCAACGCGAGCAGCAATTTCGCGGTACGACAAACCGCAATCGCGATAGGCTACAATGCGACCTTTATCAAAGTCGGAAACGTGATGTTACGCATTTCTCCTCCTTACACGAGGCATCACAACAACGTTTCAGCAGGCAACGCCGGTCAACTGCTGTTCGTGTGTGAGAAATCGGTTGAAAACATTCCTCATGTCAGCACGTTGTAGGTGTCGTCACCGGCGCCAACCTTGTGTGAATGCTCTGAAAAGGTAATCATTTGCGTATCACATTGTCTTCTTCCTGTCGGTTAAATTTCGCGTCCGTAGCACGTCATCTTCGTGGTGTAGCAATTTTAATGGCCAGTAGTGTATATTAAGCGGTCCTTAACTATAACAAATTGTATCAAGATCACTGCGCTCCTTATGGATCCTCACAGTGCCTTTGCCTTGAGACGGCATACGTTCATAATACCCACGTTATAATAATTCTTTAACCAACAGTATTACATTTCCCGTCGTTTTACTGCAAAAAATCATATAATTAACGGCGGGTTTTCAAGAGATCCTCAATTTCCTGATGTGAGAAACGGTATATATACACGTAGGGTTTAAGTGAAAGCCGATGTGGCATCTCGCGACTCTCTACTGAAGAGAGATGGTGGGCATATGATATAGGCGGTGTTCTTCCATCTCACTGGTTAACGATCAACCGCAAGTTCAGAATATCTCACATGCTAGATATTACTATGCACGTGCGCAAATACTCCCCAACGTGCGTTTTCCACGCTACGACGTCATAAACTCGACACGCTCGACGCTCCAGTGCACTGTCCGCTTGCCCACGGCTTTAGCCTGTGCGCTGTACCGGAGCAACCCGGAGGTGTAGTGGACTTTGGCTGCAGCCAGTGGTGCCAGCGACCTCACCATTTATAGCCGCAGTTGCCCAGGTGCAGAGTGGCGGAACAGCTGACTGTGACTCATTTCGACACTGCCACACTACGCCCGCGTATCAGGCTGGCAGATCTAATGACGTGGGCTCCTTTACGGTGTGGAGTTGCCAGTCGTATCGAGTTCTAAAATCTCTTGCAATCCCACGCGCCGTGAGGCCCGCGGCTGAAAACTGACGTTTTGTTGCGTGTTGGCTTGCGTGCTGGCGGCGCAGGATTGCTAAATGTGGTTTTCCAGAACTGCCAGTGCAACCGAACTGCTGTTTAAGATCATCGTATTGTCACATCCGCTCTGCATACAGTATTTATTACACGAAGTAGACGAAGTAGATCGCTTTTCTTATAAACGTAAGTAACACTTCGATTTCCATCCCTCGTTTAGACGTCGAGAGAACAACAGACGTCCTTTAGAACAGATTTAGAAAAGTTGTTAAACAGTCCCCGTACGCATGTCACTCGATGCGCTGGACAAACTCAAAGTCTGAGCTTACAAGTCTGCAGGACAAATAAGCACCATTTTCTACGTGTACGCTAAGGAGTAATACTACCTGGGTGTTTACTTCACTGAAGTAATTCGGCCACCTGTCTGGCATTGTCTGGGGACACAAACGATCATCAAAAAAAATGGTTCAAATGGCTCTGAGCACTATGGGACTTAACATTTGAGGTCAGCAGTCCCCTAGAACTTAGAACTAATTAAACCTGACCAACCTAAGGACATCACACACATCCATGCCCAAGGCAGGATTCGAACCTGCGACCGTAGCGCCTAGAAACGCTCGGCCACTCCGGCCGGCAAACGATCATCACTCATCATAAATTTACGAGGAAGCAATGTGTTCATAATTGAGGACTATTAAATTCCCTGTTACATAATTGTTTGAGTAATGTAGCTACGCCAGAAAGAGTGCTAGATCATAGGGTTGCCTTGACTGGCCGCAGCATCTACCGGGTGATTATAGTTAAACTGTAGTTACTCACGGAGGTCCAGTGAGGACTGCAATTATCGTATGGCAGCGAAACTTGGTAGATACGTAAATGTGTTAACGCGGAATCGATTTACGCTGGAAAGAAATTAGTTCCAATTTTGGACACCAGATGTATATCTGGCGCTGTACACTGTTTGTATGACGATATGACATCCACGCCGTCATTTCACAAGCCACAACGTGAGTCGACACTATGGCTATCAAGAAGAGAGACGGTGCGCTGTTAGTGAAATTTTCTTTATGTGGACCACAGCAATTTCAATGCTTCATTGAGGAGAGGCCCGACATCTTTAAATCGTTTAAAGATGATGATAATGAAAGTTGAAAACACGGGTGAGCTTGGTGTGGCAGCTAGAAGAGGAAGGCGTCTATCACGATGGAAGTTATTGACGAGGTTGCTGTTGCTGCAACTGAGCACGCACCACGTGCCCCTTGCAGTGTCACGAGAATTGTCCATACCGTGGTCAACAGGACGGAAAGCTTTGCGCTTTATTTTACGCCGGTACCCGTACAATATGCAGACGGTGCAACAACTGAAGCCTCATGATCCGCAGTAAGGTTCTGAATGTGCTCGTCGGTTACTGGCACGGATATAAGTTGACGGCATGTGGCTAGGCAATGTTCTATGGAGTGACGAGGCACATTTTACACTACATGTTGCTTTTAATATACAGACTGCCGAATTTGGGGTGGGGGTATTGTTAAATTACGTGTTGTGCACGAAGAGCCACTGCGCCCGCTGTATGCGACTGTATGGTGTGAGTTCACAAACACCTTTACTATTGGTCCATTATTCTTTCAAGACAATACATTCAGAGAGCCTGTCAGGTGTAGAGTGATGTCTGCACATTATCGTTACCTCCTTGTACAACATATGATACCGGCTCTGGATGAGTGTAACTGTGTAGAAACCACTGTTTTCATGCAAGAGGGTTAATAATAGAATCAACATTATGACTTTCTCACTTGTTTGACCTTTTCTACCCAAATTCCGTTCCTGATCCATTACATATGATACGAGGGCCGTTTCTTTTTCAATCTCCGATCGCTTAGTACAGAAACTACGCGAGCGGCAGAAAGTGGACGTGCGCTGTAGGCCAATGCGTATCTCTCGCACTACACACTCCGCTTTTGCCGACCTCAAGGCATCAGTCTGTGCTCCACTACAGCCACGTAAACATGGCTGCCGTCATTCTTGGTTCTGCTAAGTGTGAATTACAAAGTGTAATTCGGTTTCTGCAAGCAGAAGGGAACAAAAATGACTCTGAGTACTATGGGACTTAACATCTGAGGTCATCAGTCCCCTAGAACTTTGATCTACTTAAACCTAACTAACCTAAGGACATCACACACATCCATGCCCGAGGCAGGATTCGAACTTGCGACCGTAGCGATCGCGCGGTTCCAGACTGAAGCGCCTAGAACCGCGCGGCCACACCGGCCGGCTGCAGAAGGGAACAGTGCAGCAGAAATTCATCGGAGAATGAGCCGAGTGTATGGTGATAACTCCATGACTGATGGTGTTGTGCGTGAATGGCGCCGAAAGTTTAAAGATGGCCGAAATGACGTGCGTGATAAAGGGGGCCAAGGACGTAAGCCCGTTGTTACAGCCGACCTCGTTGACGAGTTGACGGAATGGTTAGAGAAAATCGTAGGTTCACCATAACTGCTTTGTCTACGGAAATTCCAGAAGTTTCAAGATCTGTCGTACACTCTATCGTTACTCAACATTTAGACTACAAAAAACTTTGTGCTCGTTGCGTTCCAAAAATGTTGACGGACGCCCACAAAAGTCGCCGGATGGTGTCAGCTTTGAATTTCCTTGACCGTTATCGCAATGAAGGAGAGAATTTTTTGAAATCAACTGTTAATGGAGATGAAACTTGGATCCATTACGACACACCGGAAACCAAACGCCAATCACAACAATGGATGCATCCAAATTCACCAAACAAACCAAAAATATTCAAACAAACATTCAATAACAGAAAGTTTCTGGCTGCCATGTTTGGGGACCAAAGAGGTGTGTTGCTTGCAGAGTTTATGCAGTCTGGAACCGTTATCAATGCAGCTGCTTATTGTGAAACTTTAAGATGTTGGCAGAGAGCAATTCAAAACAAATGAAGAGGAATGCTGACTTCAGGAATTTTGTTGATCAATAACAACGCTTGTCTACACACTGCTGGCACAACCCAACGGCTCCTTGAACAATTTCAGTGGGACATTTTTCGATCATCCGCCGTACAGTCCTGACCTGGCACGCAGCCACTTTCACCTTTTCCCCTGAAGACGTGGCTACGAGGGCGGCACTTTCAAACCAATGAAGATCTTCAAAACAACGTTAATGCTAATTTGCAATCATTGGCAGCAACAGTTTTTGAAGAGGGTATTGCAAGGCTTGTCCTCAGGTATGATAAATGTCTCAATCTTTTCGGTGATTATGTTGAAAAGTAACCAGAAGTGTACAAAACTTTTGGTAGTAAAATAATTGTTTTCTACGAACTTGTCTTTTATTTATACTCTATCACAGGCTAAAAAGATACGACCCTCGTAATATTTCTGTAAGTCTTTCTTGCATTCACAGCGCAGATTTTCGCCTGGTGGGCAAAATTGGAGCTAATTCTTTTCGGTTCCCCATTGACGCATTCGCATATCTTCCAAGTTTCGGTGTCATACGATAATACACACTGGACCTCTGTGAGCAGCTGCACCTTAGTTATAACCACCTGGTATTATTCTATATTCAAAAGGAAAAATCTGAGCTTATGGGAGCGATTTCCACAAGAACACAGTATGGGATCAAGAATGCTAACTACGAAGAAATGTAACGATTGTTTCGTTCATGGGTAAATTCGGCTCTTAGCTTGCGATATATGCTTAAACAAAGGTCAGAAGCTGACAGGTACCATGCAGAAGGAATGAAAGAAAGGCCTGTGAAAAGAATCTGAAGCCCAGCACATTAAACAACGGATTTAATAAATTCTATAGGTAACAAAAATTGGAACGATTGAAACAATTCATGGATATTGAACTAGAATAGCACTCCTCTGGAAGATGAACTAAACCAGTCCGAAAAAAATACACGATGGACAACAGCTTGTTCACAAGAATGTAAATTACGGTAGTGTAACAGACATTTAGCAGCAATCATCTTCTCTGTTAATGGAAGTATTGCTTAGGGATGCATAACGATAACACAAACCATCGGTTTGCAGTGAAATAGTTTTCCTCTTTTTTTAAAATTTAAGTTGGGGAGGCTGTTGTACCAGGAGATAGTGTACCGAGGAACACGCGATGTTTCCTGGTCGGTGTTTCAGTCTAGTGGTTTGATCTTAGAATCCCACGAAGGAAAGTGCACTAGCAACTGCCATCAGCATTTTCAGACATTTTCTACTGTTTTAGTTGGTACAAAACATGAAGTCGTGTTTTGTGCACCTTTTGTAAATATTACGTGTTCTACATGTTTTGAGCTGTATAATATATTTCAGCTATTTGAAGGTTATTGTTAATTCTTCAGTGTAGCCTTAAAACCAAACATAGTCACAGTAGTTTTCATTTGGACTTGTGCCTATTTAAAGAAGTATTTGGAATCTGAGAATTTAATGGTGAGTAAAATTCTGATTATATTTGAAAGTAGGTACCCAACTTATACATGATTAAGACATACTTCATTGGTCGTTCAGCATCTTGTACCTTGAAACGGAAGGAGGTCTTTTACCATGGAATACACGATATTTGCAAATTAACTGACTTTCTTCAACATCTTAACAACTTTACTTTTCTTGAATATGGAAACTGGTGTTGGTTACCAATAATTTTTATATCAAAATGTTTTTAAATTGTAATTAATTTTTGGAGACTTTCTTCTTAAAATGACTTCACTGTTGTACCTAGGAACAGCTTTTCGCATTTGGAAAACTTTATTTGCCCAGAGTAATTTTCGTAATTTCAGATAAAGACTGTAGCATACATAAAGATATTACTATCGTTTGAAAATAGAATAATAAAATATATTAAACTTCTACTACATGGCTGGACAGATGGGAAAGTCTGAAAAGTCTTCCTAGGTAAAACAGCCTGCCCGCTATCTAAAAAACTACCTGTTTGTACACCCCAAGGAAGAAAATGAATCAACACGAAGGAGTTACGCAAATATTGGTTACAAATTTATATTCTTATGGATATCAACGGAAAATGCAAAACTGTAAACTTTGGCGGCCGATTGATGAATGTGTGAAGCTGCAACGCAACTTCACCTCGCAGCTGGCAAGGATAGTTAACAGGGGACACGTCGACGCCAAGGCATGAAGACTTCGCGAATTTCATTCCGCGTACTCAGTTAGGCAATGACTATGCCTCGCAGAAGGTGCGTGAACAATATACGCCAATATCAGCCCTTGAGAGAAGACGTGCGGTTGGGCTCAGAGAAACCGGTTGGAGTGCGAGAGTGTCTACTACTTGTCTTCGTGTTTGCCAGACAGTACCAAGGCCAGCAAGGTCACCGGATCTCTCCCCAACTGAGAAGGTTTGGAGCATTAAGAGTAGGGCTTCCAAGCCAACTCGGGATTTTGGGGATCTATCGTGTCAGTTGGACAGAATCTGGAATGATATGCCTCACGACGGCATCAAGTAACTCCGGCAATCAATGACATGCTGAATAACTGCTTGCATAAGCGTCAGAGGTGCACCAACGCCTTACTGACTCACTGAATTTGTGAGTATCTTTCTGTTAAATAAATGGTTCAGTTTTTCTGAAATGCCGGCTGCTGTGGCCGTGCGGTTCTAGGCTCATCAGTCTGGAACCGCGCGACCGCTACGGGTAGGGGACTGATAACCTCAGATGTTAACTCCCATAGTGCTCAGAACCATTTGAACCATTTTTTTCTGAAATTATAATCGTTTGTTCGTCTGTACATGTACATCACATCTACCGGAATCCGTCCCATTCGGATAATTCCTTCGTGGTGCGCCATTTTTTGTCTTAGAGTGTATGTCAGCTACGTAGTTCACAGCTGAACTTAAACTTTTCGTCTATCGCTGTGGTTATGTTGTAGCGGTATGTCATGATAAGAATATATTTGTTGTAATTAATTTAATTGTGGGACCTTGTTGCACAAAAGCGTCATTCTTTTGGCTGTCAGAGAGTGCAGGAGTGAATTAAGCGTTGAAGAGGCTGTTGCTGCCGGATTGCTCTTTCCCTGATCCTCCTAAAAAAGGGTTGTGCTCTAAAGCTACTAGACGGGCTTCACGGATAGTGCTGCCTCGTGATGGGCAGTTAGTTTCCAGCACCTGCTAGAAATAAACTTCCAAAATGTGTTAGCAGAAAGTAGCACTTTCCAGACGAGTGCTACCAGTAGAAGCAGTAAAAGACCAACAAGAATACATTGCGTTCTGATCCTGTGGCTGATTGGCTGAAAGAAGAGTATGTTTTCTTTTTTTTTTCGGAACCTTCAGGGGTGTGTAAGGCAAGTTGTGAGCTCACAGAGGCGGAGGTGGTGATTAAAAGAGTTTAACATCCGCTAAGCAATAGTCAGTAATTCTTAATTACCAACACAGCTGTTTGTCCGATATGTAAAGCCTACAAGAATGTGAAGCTACATTCATATGTGCATGTATGGGATATGATAAGTCATTTTACTGCTTTCTAGACAAGTGTTGGGGTTTAAAGAGTGCCCTAGCGCGCGGTAGACAGAGCCTTCGTATCAGACTGCGGAACCATTCGCTAGCTGTAGACAGTTTTTAATGCAATAGACGGGCGTGGCGAGGTCTGACTGAAGCCAATGGATTGCCTTTGTTTTTGTGGAATCTTGAAGTACGGTGTGTTTCTGTACCTTTTAAAGTTATTGACGTTGAACTGTCATCGTCTATCGCCTTTCTTGGAAATTATCGGCGAGAATTACTAGCAACCAATCGGATATAATGGGCTGACTGCATGTGGTATACGATTTACAATCCACTGCACGGATCTCGAATCCTTCTGAATTCAGCCAGATTTCTCCAATTAGAAATCAATCGATCACAACAATTTCCGGACCACTGGAAACACGTGGGAGCGGTCGCGATCGTGAAACCAGGAGAAGATACAGTGTTTCCGCAGCTTTACTGTCCAAGTACTCTACTGCCTACCCTCAGTGAACTATACAACCACCTCCTACTAGTACCTCTACTAAATCATATGAGAAAAGATCAAATTCTAGCAACATTCCGGTTCGGATTACAGCAGCATCGTTCTGCCTTCCCCCCTCCCTCCCTCACCCACCCTCACAGCAGTTGACCGGCGTTGCCTGGTAAAACGTTGTTGTGATGCCTCGTGTAAGGAGGAGAAATGAGTACCATCACGTTTCCTACTTTGATAAAGGTCGGATTGTAGCCTATCGCGATTGCGGTTTATCGTATCGCGACATTGCTGCTCGCGTTGGTCGAGATCCAATGACTGTTAGCAGAATATGGAATCGGTGGGTTCAGGAGGGTAATACGCTTGTCCTGTTTCAGAGGCAGCCTCTCAGCCTGCAAGATCTGAGCAGTCATAGAGCATGGGTTTATTGGTAGTTGGGAGCTCCAACGTTAGGCTCGTTATGGGGCCCTTCAACAACATGGCTGTTAAGGAGAGGAAGAAAGCCAGTGTGCACCCCGTGTTTACACCGGGTGGAGTTTTTCCAGACTAGGAATAGGTCCTTCTTTATGCCATGAACAGCACAGGGCGCAACCAATTGCAGGTGGTGGCTCACGTACATAGGAATGATGTGTGTCGCTTTTGACTGGAAGAGATTTTCTCTGGTTTCAGGAGGCTGTCTGAAGTGAGCAAGGCTGCCGGGCTTGCTTGCGAGATGAAAGCAGACCTCACCATTTGCAGCATAATCGACAGGACCGATTGCGGACCTCTGGCACAGAGCCGAGTGGAGGGTCTGAATCAGAGGCTCAGACGGTGCTGCGAGGCGGCTACACGGGTAGCGGGGGCTGTGTGGCGTGAACTTGACCGTTTTTTAGGTTGGAGGGCCTCCGGCAGACACGAAAAGGGCTTCAGTCTCAAAGGGTGCAGGCTGAACACAGAAAGAACTCAGATCTAGAAACCATCGGTATAACAGTTGTAAATTGTTGTAGCCGTGCTGTGAATATTCCAGAGCTCCAAGCGCTAACAAGAAAGCACTGATGCTCAAATCGTTATTGGCGCTGAAAACTGGCTAAAGCCGCAGATAAGTTCGGCCGAAATTTTTGCGAAAGACCTAACGATGTGCGGAAAGGATCGCCTAAATACAGTTGACGATGGAGTGTTTGTTACTTTGAGAAGTAGTTTATCTTGCTGCGAAATTGAAGTAGGTTCCTGTAAGTTCATATGCTTAGAGGTCATTCTTGGGAACGGAATGAAATTATAATGGAATCCGTTTATCCACCCCACAACTCAGATGATACGTACAATTGCTGAAAGGTTGAAAACAACTTAAGTCTAATTTCAAACACATAGTCGAATCATACGATTGTAGTTGGTGGTGCCTTCTATTTATGCTCTATATGTTGGCGATCTACATGTTTAAATCCATAACACGCTAAAACATCATCCGAAATTGTACCAAATGCATTCTCTGAAATTTATCTCGAGAAATTAGTTCATGAGTCCACTCGAATAGTAAACGGTTGTGAAAGCACACTTGGCCTCTTAGTAACAAATGATCCTGAGCTAATAACGAGCATCAAAACGGATACAGAGATTAGTGAACATAGGATTGTCGTAGCGATACTGGATACCGTAACTCTCAAATCCACCAAAAATAGTAAAATATACCTATTCAAAAATGCTGATGATAATTCGATTGATGCCTTTCTCTCAGACAATATCCACTCCTTCCAAGTTCACAATATAAGTGTAGACCAGATGCGGCTTGTATTCAAAGTAATGGTATCGGCTGCAATTGAGAGATTTATACCAAATAAATTAACAAACGAAGGAGTTGATCTCCCTTGGTACACAAAACTACTCGGAACACTTGCAGAAACAACGAAAAAACCTGCCAAATTTAAACGAACGAAAAGTCCACAAGATCGGAGCTCTTTAACAGAAGCTCGAAATTTAGCACGGACTCCAATGCGAGATTCTCATTATAGTTTCCACGACGAAACTTTGTCTCGAAACCTGATACAAAATCCAAAGATATTCTGGTCGAATGTAAAGTATGTTAGCGGCAAGACACAATCAATGCCTTCTTTGCGCGATAGCAAAGGAAATACTATCGATGACAGAGCTACTAAGGCAGAGTTACTAAAGACAGCCTTCCGAAAATCTTTCACTAAAGAAGACTTAGTAAATATTCCTGAACTCGAATAAAGAACAGCTGCCAACATGAGTAACTTTGTGCAGATCTCCTCGGAGTAGTGAAGCAATTTAAATCACTTAATAAAGGCAAATCTTCCGGTCCAGATTGTAAACCAATTATGTTCCTTTCAGATCATGTTGTTGCAATAGCTCCACATTTAACAGTAATTTACAACTGTTCGCTCAACGAAAGATGCGTCCCAAAAGACTGGAAAGTTACACAGGTCACACCAACATTCAAGAGAGATAATATGAGTAAACAATTAAGTTACAGGTCCTTATCATTAATGTCGATATACAGCAGGATTTTTGAACATATATTGTGTTCGAACATTATGAATTACCGCGAAGAGAACGGGCTATTGGCACATAGACAACACGGATTTAGAAAACATCACTCTTGTGAAACACGAAGTGTGAGTGCTATCGACAAGGGATTTCAAACTGACTCCGTATTTTTAGATTTCCAGAAGTCTTTTTCACACCGTACCTTGCAAGCGGCTTATAATCAAATTGAGTGCTTATGGAATATTGTCTCTGTTATGCGACTGGATTCATGATTTCCTGTCAGAGAGGTCACAGTCCGTAGTAATCGACGAAAAGTCATCGAGTAAAACAGAAGTGATTTCTGGCGTTCCCCAAGGCGGTGTTATAGGCCCTCTGCTGTTCTTGATCTGTATAAAGATTTAGGAGACAATCTGAGCAGCCGTCTCTGGTTGTTGCAGATGATGCTGTCGTTTATCGTCTAGCAAAGTCATAAAAAGATCAAAACCAATTGCAAAACGATTTAGATAAGATATTGATCCCAAACAATGAATAATGGAGGTCATCCACATGAGTGTGAATAGGAATCTGTTAATCTTCGGTTACGCGATTAAATCTAAAGGCCGTAATTTGAACTAAATACCTAGGAATTACAATTATGAACTTCGGTTGGAAAGAACATAGAGATAATGTTGAGGGGAAGGCAAAGCCGACTTTGTTTTATTGGCAGGACACTTTGAAGATGCAACAGATTTACTAAAAAGACTCTCTATACTACATTTGTCCGTCGTGCGCAATTTGCTATCCTTACCAGATAGGATTAAAGGAGCACATTGCGAAAGTTAAAAGAAGGGCAGCAAGTTTTGTAGCACCGAGAAATGTGGGAGGGAGTGTCACGAGGATATGATACAGGATTTGGGGTGGAGATAATTAAAACAAAGGCGTTTTTCGTTGCAGCGGGATATTCTCACGAAATTTCAATCACCAACTTTCTCCTCCGAATGCGAAAATATTTTGTTGGCGCCGACCTACATAGGGAGAAACGATCGTGTTAATAAGATAAGGGAAACCAAAGCTAGCGCTAAGAGATATGGATGTTGGTTTTTCTCGCGCGATGTTCGTGAATGGTGTGGTGCCACCGCCAGACACCACACTTGCTAGGTGGTAGCCTTTAAATCGGCCGCGGTCCGGTAGTATACGTCGGACCCGCGTGTCGCCACTGTCAGTGATTGCAGACCGAGCGCCGCCACACGGCAGGTCTAGAGAGACGTCCTAGCACTCGCCCAGTTGTACAGCCGACGTTGCTAGGAAAGGTTCACTGACAAATACGCTCTCATTTGCCGAGACGATAGTTAGCATAGCCTTCAGCTACGTCATTTGCTGCGACCTAGCAAGGCGCCATTACCAGTTTATATTGAGATTGTGATTATGTATCATCAAGAGCGAGGTACACCAATTATGGATTAAAATTAAGTATTACATGAACTACGTACTTTATTTGCTACTATTAATTCCCTTAACTGTTCCAGACCTCACGCCAGTCTGCGTGAGTTAACGCGTGCCTTTCGGCTACCTCCGAGTGGCTTGGCTGTCTTGCCAAGTCACTACAAATGGAATAATAGTGAATTAGTGTGAAGGTGGTTCGATGAACCCTCTGCTAGGCACTTAAGTGTGATTTGCAGAGAACAATCTAGGTGTGGATGTAGATGTGGAGAACGGATATGACACAAACGTTATGAACAAACTTTAATCACAGAATTAAAACAAAATTGAAGGGGAGACCTAGCACACACACACACAAAAAAAATAGACCATTACCAACATACAGAAACACAGAACACAAATACACAAGACGCAAATATATAGAACAAATACACAAAAACAGGAATGGCCCACAAACACATCAGCAAGAAAATGATACACACTTATTTACAACAGCTCACAGAGTAGGAAACATATTCGCAAAACAAGTACTAAAAATAGCCTACAGAACAGATAATACAGAGAAAACTAAGTGCAGCCGTCACCAACAGAGACAAACAGAACACACATGGAATTTATCAGCTGACATATTAGGACTGCATTTCAATTTACATTGGGCGGACAAGCTGAAATTTCAATATAGGGTACACAGAACGCAGAAGAGCACGAAAATTTAACAGCTGCTATTCATCATTTGCGGAGCACCTTGTGCATATGGATATGGACTACAGATAAACAGACGTCAGCAGCGGCTTAGAAGTTATGATATGCAGCAACAGCCCCCCCCCCCCCCCCCCTTCCAAGAAAAGCTAATAGCCGAGGAAACTACCCAATACAGAAAGCCATAGGACAAGAAATAATAAACGAATACCATGTACAGCTCTTTACAACGGAACTGTTCTCTGCCCTCAAAGAATAGCTTGTTGAGCCAAATCGGTGAACACAAGCACACACACACACACACACACACACACACACACACACACTCACGGAGTCAGATACACCTCTCAAAGTCTAAGATCAAAACAGAATTCAAAGCTCCCCTCCAGAACAGATTAATACATTAAAGTCTTCGCCATGTTGTTTTCGTATCTTATAAACAATGACAAAGCGCAAGTTTAAACGTGCAGTTTTCAAAGTGATGGTAATGGGGAAACTAGAACAAGTAAGTGGAATCAATTTGCAGACACACATACAAATGCACTCACTCACATTCTTCCACATAGAATAAAATAATGTTAATCATAACACTCCCAGTCTTAAGTTTTTGACGCAAATAACTTTCTACATTAAGCTATGTATAGTTTCAGATGTTGTTGTTGTTGTCTTCAGTCCTGAGACTGGTTTGATGCAGCTCTTCATGCTACTCGATCCTGTGCAAGCTTCTTCATCTCCCAGTACTTACTGCAACCTACATACTTCGGAATCTGCTTAGTGTATTCATCTCTTGGTGTCCCTCTACGATTTTTACCCTCCACGCTCCCCTCCAATGCTAAATTGGTGATCCCTTGATGCCTCAGAACATGTCCTACCAACCGGTCCCTTCTTCTTGTCAAGTTGTGCCACAAACTCTTCTTCTCCCCAATTCTATTCAATACCTCCTCATTAGTTATGTGATCTACCCATCTAATCTTCAGCATTCTTCTGTAGCACCACATTTCGAAAGCTTCTATTCTCTTCCTGTCCAAACTATTTATCGTCCATGTTTCACTTCCATACATGGCTACACTCCATACAAATACTTTCAGAAACGACTTCCTGACACTTAAATCTATACTCGATGTTAACAAATTTCTCTTCTTCAGAAACGCTTTCCTTGCCATTGCCAGTCTACATTTTATACCCTCTCTACTTCGACCATCATCAGTTATTTTGCTCCCCAAATAGCAAAACTCCTTTACTACTTTAAGTGTCTCATTTCCTAATCTAATTCCCTCAGCATCACCCGATTTAATTCGACTACATTCCATTATCCTCATTTTGCTTTTGTTGATGTTCATCTTATATCCTCCTTTCAAGTTTCAGATGAGAATTTGTGAAAGAAAAACAACTGCAACGCAAAATACAGAAAACCACAAAAGTCACAGCATGTAATATCAAGATACATATAAAAATATTTTTTGTCTGTATTCAAATTAGTGGATATTTTCTTAAAAACTGATATTTCTGTATCTACAGATAGTAAGGATCAATTTTCCTGTTATTTAATAAAAAGGAAATAAAAAAACACTGATGATGATGTAACTTCACCGAAATATGTCTTGGAAAAAGGAAGAAAATAAATGTTTGCTCAAGGTGCAAACTATCCAAACACAAATTTATTTGTAAATAAATGCAGACGGAACAGTGAGCTTCAATCTCAAGATGAATTTAGAACAATACGGTCAGACCAGCAATTGGTGCAAAATGCCCAAAGCGCTACTCTGGAGTATCTGGAGAGAAATAAACCTCTACAAAACGGAAAGATTAAAAAGAGAATACAATATCCAAACAATATGCAACCAAATATCGCGAGACAATAATCTTCTCAATGCAGAACCTCTCGAGGAAGAGGAAGAAAGTAGTGGCAGACAGCTAAAGGACACCAGTCATTGGTACTCAGCATCTAACAAGTTTAAATCTGTCTTGGAGATCAAAGCGATGTTCGAGACAAGTATTAAATTATTTTGTATATATATCCAGTACTCGTTTCTTAGTTGATCTTCGGAGCAATATGTCGTGTAATTTGTTCCTCGTTCCAAGAGTGTGAGCCTTCGCTTGACGCCACAGCAGCTCCGAGGAAGGGATGAAAGAACGTTTCAGCATATACGATAGCTCTCCATGACCGGATCCTACACCCTATGGCCATCCTCAGAACTTCTCGTTGGTGTTTTTACAAATCAGTTGATTACGATAAAAGGTGAAAACTATTCCTAAACGTATATCTCGTACACAATCAAGGCTGTTAAATAAATCACAGTAAATATCTAAATCGACAGCTGGAAACATCTCTTCAAAAGATATTACTAAGATTACTACCGATAACTTCTGAGGTATGATATGTGTTCACTTCAAATTTGATGAAGTTATTATCGATAATTTTTGTGGTATGATCTGTTCTGTGTCATTGATCTCTCACATAATAATACATTGCACAAGACATCTAACACAATAAGATCCCACAAAATGTCACGGTCGTTGAAACGTAGAAGTATGGAAACCAACGCATCAGTTAACAGTCTTAAATACCGTTAATATTAGCGAAGCATTCTGGGCGAAATGTATCTTGTAGCCCTTGACGTAAAACCGGATTCCTCTCAAGAGCTGGAGGTTATCTTACAAATGGATCATCAGAGCATACTGTAAGCAGGAGTTTGCAGACTCAACGTACCCTTGTCTTTCACTTTTCCTAACCGTTGTTTCGCATGAGACGAATGTCGGACTGGATTCTTCAGAAAGGCCACAGACGGTTACACTGCCTTTGCTCAACTTAGCTGGAAGCCCGGGTTAAAAAATAAACTCATTGTGGGTTGGCTGTTACAACCTAACAGTCCTACGATAGCACCGAAAAATACCAGCATTATGATGTAAATATACATGAGGAAATGGGTTTACTGTGGCCTCAGCACTGTGACACGTTTATTTCCATATTTTCCGTAGTTTGCGAGCGAGCGTGAGTTTCTTTTAGTTTCGAGATTCTCGCTTTATCGCATCAACTTCATGTCTTGACAAATGAATTTGCTCTGCTCCTCACCGATCCCGATGTCGACGGGAACTTAAATTCTGAAGTTATTTCTTTCTTCTTTTACTTCTGGGAACATGAATGACTGATACTATGGAATATGTTGTGTTTCGTTTAAAGGATTTGAATGAATTTTAAATAAGTCTTATTTCAGTTCCTAACACCCAAGTTTACGCCGCATGTGTACATTGGATGAAACTGGTCGCGGATTAGTGGGCACATTATCTGAAGCACTTTAAGAATCGCTAAAATACAAGTCCTCTACATTCTGTTTAGTCAAGCTAACTTTACAGTCTTTTTATTTTTCCAACAATAAGCTTCTGGCCTGAAATTCTACCTATTGCAGTGCTTACTGCTGAAAAACTTAACATTTTCAATCGCTTGCTTTTTTTTCTTCGCCGTTTGTCCGCAATCGCAATCTGTCATTCGGCTCTTATTGTGTTTTAAATTGGGTGTGTTTCCCGTCCCCAAGATGTCCGTGTAAATTCGTTTTGTAACTGTTTGTTAACAGTAAGAGATTGTACTGCCAGACCAGCATTTCCCTAGACGAGAGTGAGTAGCCACCTAAAAACTACTCTCAGACGGAACGAGACGGAGTGGTGTAACAGACCATCCGTTGTTTCCGAATGTGGCTTACCTTCTGTTTGACAAATTATTGCACATTGCACTCGCTAGTGATAGAAAGTTAGAGCTGCTTGTATAACGTTTATACGAGGGTTGGAACTTTAATAGTGACAACTATTTATTTACAGCTCGTACAAAATAGATACTTGTTTCAAAGTTTTACTGACCTTCAGCGCAGTCACCACCATTGTCTATAACCCGTTGCCAGCGATTTGGAAGTCGTAGGTTACTCTTAGCAGTGCCAGTTGTGTTGACAGTTCGACCGGCGCGGTCTATTGCCCGACCAATTTGTAGCAGTCCTGAAGCGAATGCCATGAAGTGTCTCCTTCAGTTTAGAAATCGTGTTGAACTCACAATGGCTTAAGTCAGGAGAGTGCAGTGGGTGGTACAGCACTTAGCAGCCCCATCAGTCAAACAAATCAGTAACAGCTTACACTGTACGTGCTTGAGCATTATCCTGTAAAATGATGGTCAAGTCCTGCAGACAGTGTCGTCACTTCTGTCTCTAAGCTGGTCGTAGGTTGTGTTCCAAACATGAAGAGCATAGAGACAGAAGCGGCGACACTTTCTCCAGGACTCGACCATCATTTTGCAGGACAATGCTCAAGCACGTGCAGTGCAAGCTGTTACTGATTTGTTTGACTGATGGGGCTGCTAAGTGCTGTACCACCTACTGCACTCCCCTGACTAAAGCCATCGCGAGTTGAACACGATTTCTAAACTGAAGGAAACACTTCACGGCATTCGCTTCAGGACTGCTACAAATTCGTCGGGCAATAGACCGCGCCGGTCGAACTGTCAACACAACTGGCACTGCTAAGAGTAACCTACGACTTCCATATCACTAGCAACGGGTTATACACAGTGGTGGTGACTGCTCTGAAGGTCAGTAAAACTTTGAAACACGGATCTATTTTGTACGAGCTGTAGATAAATAGTTGCCACTATTAAAGTTCCAACCCTCGTACAAGCAGCTCTAACTTTCTATACTAGCTATAGCTAACTGCTACAGATAGACATGATGTCAATGATATTGAGTGTTACCAATAACATTTTATCATTACTCGGTGTTCATATTCTGAGTTAAGGGAATCCATTGTCTGTGGACTGTACTCCAGAAAGAATGTATATGCATGGGACTGATTCGATCGCCGGCCGGAGTGGCCGTGCGGTTATAGGCGCTACAGTCTGGAACCGCGTGACCGCTACGGTCGCAGGTTCGAATCCTGCCTCGGGCATGGATATGTGTGTTGTCCTTAGGTTAGTTAGGTTTAAGTAGTTCTAAGTTCTAGGAGACTTATGACCTCAGCAGTTGAGTCCCATAGTGCTCAGAGCGATTTGAACCATTTTGAACTGATTCCATCATTTCTCCTTTATTGAGAGAACGTTGCTGTGATATATGACCCTCGTGAAGTCAAGGAACTATTGCGTTATACGTGCAGTCTAAACAATATTCTGATATAAACTGTCTATCGGATGAATTCGGTCTATAACATAAAAAGAAGTGTAACTTATTATTTCGCAAATACCGAAGAACGCTACAGCCATCGAAAGATGTTTTCTTGTACATGGCGCAAAGTGACGTGATTTTACGAGCGTAGCCGCAACATAACGGTACCGCAGATGTGAACTAGAATGTACCGAACGTTGTGACATTGTGGCATCACTAGCAGGCGCTGAAGGACGGCGCATACGTCTTTCAGTACTGCACGCTCCTTCCTGGAACTTCCTCTGCGGTTAACTTACCGATCCGGTATCGAAGATGGCAGACAAACATGCGCCGCTCGTGTGGAATCCAAGGCAAAGCTACTACAATATCTGCCAATAGGAGCAAACGAAACCACGTTTCAACTGTAACAGCTTGCAATAAAAGAAAAAATCCTACTGTGCAAATGCGAAGAGAGAATGAACAAAGGTAGGAACAGGGAAAATAAATTACATACTGTTCGCCGTTGGAAGGGAGAAGTAAAACGTGTGGTATTGATATCTACGATGCCACGGCGTAGGTGCAAGTTCATAGGTTGGCACTACGACACCGACACCGACGACAGCGCCCTCTAGCCAGCGCTGTGCAGCTCTACGAGCGACGCTCCAGATTCAGCCCATTTGATTCCGAGTAGACGACCAAGCAACATTGTTTCTATTTCATAGTGGGCGAGCGACTACAGATTTTGTCTGTGTAACTTTTGTTAGTGTTGATTGATGTACAGCTTCGCACCTACGTGCTCATCTTCAGTGCAAAGTTACGCATGTCGTTGTCTAATATTCTCTGTTAAATGTTCTGTTAAGTTAAACGCAGTACCGAAGCATTTCACCTTTTCCTGCTCCTACTCTCTTCCTACATTCGACCTACCCTTCAGTTTACAGGAGCAGACCCACGCGCCGCCTTCCAGGCGGGATACAAAATAACGTTATTGCTGAGCAGAGACCACATTGGCTACAAAATGTTTGGTGTCCATAATTAAAGGCGTCCTTAATTAAAGATCCAATACCAAAACGCAGTAGGAAGAGAACCACTGAAAATAATGTCAATTTTGAACAGCGTTTTATTGAGGCACGGGAAAACGTTATGGAACCAAAAAAAATTATCAAATATTTTACCAATAGATGGCGCTGTAAGCGTCAGAATATGCACACTATCAGCCGTGCGGCACACGGATATTCCTCAGTTTGCGTTCGAGACGCCCAACTTGACTGTTTCCACAAAGGATCGCGTTGCTGGTTAAGTTCTCTTAAAAGAACGGTGTCTGCGCGCCAGAAGCCCTGCAGAAGTTGCGGACGGTCAAGGGAATGAAAAAAAGGCATTGGTCCGATGTCTGCTAAGGGCCTGGAGAAAATGATTACGAAATCCGAAAAGACAGAGTCTTTTGGTGTGCAATACAGAAAAGAGAGGAAAGCAGTTAATCCGACGACTGTCGAAGATGTGGCTACAGTACTGCAGGAGGGATCGAGCGTTGGTGTGCAAAGATACAGTGCACGGGGAACTGCCCAAACGTTGGACATGCTTGCGAATGCAGTGCATAAAACCCTACGAAACATAACTGTCCAGGAGTTGCTTCCTGTTGACTTGCAGGCAAAGCAAACATTCACTCTGAAATTTCTCGCTCGCATGGAAGTGGGCAATCTACATATACATGGATAATCTGCAAATCTCGTATAGCGCTCGGAAAGAACGAACACCTATATCTTTCCGTACGAGCTCTGATTTCCCTTATTTTGTCGTGGTGATAGTTTCTCCATATATGGGTCGGTGTTAACAAAATATTTTCGCATTCTGAGGAGAAAATTGGTGATTGGAATTTCGTGAGAAGATTCCGTCGCAACGAAAAAAGGCCTTTCTTTTAATGATGTCCAGCCCAAATCCTGTATCATTTCTGTGACACTCTCTCCCATATTTCGCGATAATTCAAAACGTGCTGCCTTTCTTTGAACTTTTTCGATGTACTCCGTCAGTCCTATCTGGTAAGGATCCCACACCGTGCAGCAGTATTCTAAAAGAGGACGGACAAGCGTAGTGTAGGCAGTCTCCTTAGTAGATCTGTTACATTTTCTAAGTGTCCTGCCAATAAAACCCACACTTTGGTTAGCCTTCCCCACAACATTTTCTATGTGTTCCTTCCAATTTAAGTTGTTCGTAATTGTAATACCTAGGTATTTAGTTGAATTTACGGCTTTTAGATTAGACTGATTTATCGTGTAAGCGAAGTTAAACGAATTCCTTTTAGCACTCATGTGGATGACCTCACACTTTTCGTTATTCAGGGTCAACTGCCACTTTCCGCACCATTCAGATATCTTTTCTAAATCGTTTTGCAATTTGTTTTGATCTTTTGATGACATTATTAGTCGATACACGACAGTGTCATCTGCAAACAACCTAAAACGGCTGCTCAGATTGTCTCCCAAGTCGTTTATATAGATTAGGAACAGCAAAGGGCCTGTAACACTACCCTGGGGAACGCCAGAAATCATTTCTGGTTTACTCGACGACTTTCCGTCAGTTATTACGAACTGTGACCTCTCTGACAGGAAATCACAAATCCAGTCACATAACTGAGACGATATTCCATAAGCACGCAATTTTACTACAAGCCGCTTGTGTGGTACAGTGTCAAAAGCCTTCCGAAAATCCAGTAATACGGAATCGATCTGAAATCCCTTGTCATTAGCACTCAACACTTCATGTGATTAAAGAGATAGTTGTGTTTCACAGGAACAATGTTTTCTAAACCCATGTTCACAGTGTATCAGTAAACAGTTTTCTTCGAGATAATTCATAATGTTTGAACACAATGAATGTTCCAAAATCCTGCTGCATATCGACGTTAACGATATGGGCCTGTTATTTAGTGAATACTCCTACTACCTTTCTTGAATATTGGTGTAGCCTGTGCAACTTTCCAGTCTTTGGGTACGGATCTTTCGTCGAACGAACGGTTGTTTATGACTGTTAAATATAGAGCTAATGCTTCAGCATACTCCGAAAGGAACCTAACTGGTTTACAGTCTGGACCAGAAGACTTGCTTTTATTAAGTGATTTAAGTTGCTTCACTACTCCGAGGATATTTACTTCTACGTTACTCATGTTGGCAATGAATGGCCATGGAACATTCTGTGGACTGACGAAGCAAATTTCCGTCTGCAAGGACATGTCACTATGCAGAATTACACAATACGGGCAACGGGAAATCCTCACGCAAATCAACTTGGACCACTTTATTCTTCATCGTTTATCGTAGGGTCGTATTTTTTCGAGAAGGGGAGTCGTGTGAGTCTTGTTAATTGTATTGTCACTGGTAAAAGCTATGCGAGTGTTTTGCGCGCCGTCATTCCAGCCCTTCAGCAGCTTGGATATGTGGATATGGATCATTTTACACAAGATGGTGCTCCAACGCACATTTACAGCCAGTGAAACGACCGCTGCAGAGGCATTTCGGAAATGCTACAATTATCAGCCGTCATTTCCTTAGAGCCTGGTCCTCTAGATCGCCTGATCTTAATCCGTGTGACTTCTGGCTGTGGGGTAATTTTTGGCCTCCAGATGATTAAAACCCGATTTTTCTTATCCGATATTGTATGACCTTGCTGAGGTGGATGGGCTTACCTAACAGTGCTACAACTGTAGACTGCCGAACTTATGAAGTTATGCACATTGAACAGTTCGGATGATGTAATGCGAAGCTCAAACTATAGCCGTCGTACTGCGATTCATCTGTCATTTGTAGCCGACCTCATTTCCGTTAAGACGCTTAAAGCAACATTCATTGCTAAAAATTTCGTTAAATTTTTTGTTTGCTCTGTGATGTTTCCTCCTGCGTCAATACTATACTGTTGAAATTTGACATCATTCTGATCAATGATAATTAATCGAAATCCTCAGCTGCCAACAGGTGTTGTTTACATACCTCAATGGGGACAGCTGAAAACGTGTGCCCCGACCGGAACTCGACCCGGTATTATGAATTTCAAAGACATGTTTTTCAAAAATGGTTCAAATGGCTCTGAGCGCTATGGGACTCAACTTCTTAGGTCACTAGTCCCCTAGAACTTAGAACTAGTTAAACCTAACTAACCTAAGGACATCACACACATCCATGCCCGAGGCAGGATTCGAACCTGCGATCGTAGCGGTCTCACGGTTCCAGACTGCAGCGCCTAGAACCGCACGGCCACTTCGGCCGGCCATGCTTTTCATTCAGAGTTTTTAGTCTAAGATCAAGGAAATAGATAACCTCGTCTGTCTGATGCTCAACAGTGAATCTGATATTGGGGTGCATGTTATTCACAGAACTGATTAATTATTTCAATAGCTTCGTGGTCAGGTATATTTATGTGCAGGTTTGAAGACAACTTCTCACTCACAAAAATCGAAAGAATTTATTAGTGATGTAAGTGAGCTAAATAATAAAAACTGCACCAGTTATTAGTGTTTTTATGCTTAGCACATCACCTTTCGAGAATTTTTCTTATTTTTAATTGAATGTGTGCATTTGTTTACATGAATATGCTTGGTTATGTTTGCAAGCGTGATTCTTTGCCTCTCTCACGTCTCCAATCGGAAAATCGAACAAAATGAATCTTTGAGTGTTTTTAAATGTCAGTATTAGAAATGGTATATTTGTTTGCCTTCTTACAGATATTATGCCTCCTCCATCATATAGAATATCGCACACACTTACATTGTTTGTTTACAAAACATACTACAAAGATATTGCACTCAAATATTCATTTTGTCTGTTTTTCCAATTGCAATCTAACTGCAAAAATACGCAAAAGTGGTAGGAAGTCATGCATGCAAACATCACCAAACATATTCGTAGAAACAAATGCGCAAATGCACTTGAAAATGAGAATAAATTCTCGAAGCGCGTCGTGGTAAGCATCAAATTGTAGGTAGCTGGTACAGTTTTCATAATTTAAATCATGAATAAAACAGTTACAGACTTTCCTTAAAACATCTAATATGATGAACGAAATTAAATGGTGTATGTGATGTGCAAATATCAGACAGTACTAAATTTGCATACAGTGCTAAATCTGTATACGAATATACCATTAAAATAACTAAGCGCAGTTTAATAAAAACAAGCAGCTTTGCAAGGCAGAGATATACAAACTTATAGATTTCAGAATTAATTCTAGAAAATAACAACTTCTCATTCAACAAGAAAATCTATATGCAGCCGAACGGCCTAGCAATGGGAAGCAGTCTTGTTGCCTTTTAGCCGATATTATATTAACCATTTGGAAAATAAATTTTTCAGGGTAAAATAGCCACTTAAAAGATAAACTGATTTATTACAAAAGGTATGTTGATGACACAATCATCTAGTTTAATGATAGTAGATGAAATAGAATCATTTGCAAATGCCATGAAGAACATGCACCCTGATATCAAATTCACTGCTGAGCAGTAATTATAAATAATTCTTCATGCCACCATACACGTCACAAAACGGCTAAGTTCACATCCATGTTGAACTGTATAAATAAAATTTCTCTCGGTTCATCTGCCAAGGAGAAAGAAATGAAATGGTTCAAATGGGTCTGAGCATTATGGGATTTAACTTCTGAGGTCATCAGTCCCCTAGAACTTAGAACTACTTAAACCTAACTAACCTAAGGACATCACACACATCCATGTCCGAGGTAGGATTCGAACCTGCGACCGTAGCGGTCTTGCGGTTCCAGACTGTAGCGCCTAGAACCGCTCGGCCACTCGGGCCGGCAAGAAAGAAATCAACTTAATGAAAACAGTAGCTAAAAACAATGGCTATAAGCAACAAATAATTGACCATATGTACCAAAGAAATTGAAGGTAGTAAATCACCTGCAGTAAATTTGCAATCAGCAGCAGATAAGGTACTATTTGCGTGTATTCCCTTCCTAGGCACAATCTCAAAAAGTTTCCACACCAATAACACTGTGAAACATAACATTATCCACAACACCAAAACCACTAGCCTAGGCCTAGAAAAATCAAGAATTTACAAGATTATTTGCTATGACTGCCCCAGCTTTTGTCTCGGACAGACCGGTAGAAGCTTCAGTGAAAGATATCATGAACAATGGAAACACTGACAATGAAGAAAAAAAGAATGAGTGCAAACATTTTTCTGTTATTAATATGTCTCATTTTGCACATTTCACAGATCACCCTTGTTCTGTTTACGTCCTTGCTCAATATTTAATTAATGATATCTTTGTTTCTTTGTTTAGCTATAATCTTTTCATTGTAAAAAAGAACCTCAACTGTATAGAACATGTGTGATGCTCAACAGTCATTTTAAGAAAATTATGAAGGTGCCACAGTATTATTTAACAATGTATGTGCTGTGTGGAATTCAAGAACATATACGCCAAACTAGAAAGCCACATGGACCACAACAAAATAAATCGTCACCTGCTGGAATTTATGTAAGTGAACACAACTATTTTGCGTCATATATAAAGAAATACAAACATTTTAGTGTATTTCTATTAATGAAACAACATATAAAGTGCCACTAAATAATAAAATAGTCTTGTGCAGTGTGAAGCAGACCACATGCTGTTGGTCAAAACATTTGTGTAGTGAAAAATATTAGTCATTTGAAGAGGAGCACGGTAGCATGAACCGGTTACAGGACTAAAATAAAACATTTAAAAGTATCTGTGGCTGTCATTCGCCAATTATATTAACGATCGCGGATTTCACAAGGTCCAACACTGATAAAATAAGCTTCGAGGGTGTCCAACAGTTGCATGCTGACATATCCCAAAGTGCAAATACGCTTCTCGGGTTTGCCGCCTGTTCGTATTGTGTAACTCGCAAAATATTTCATCGATGCAAATGCTCGACATTATCAGGTGGTAGTAGCTGCTGCTGTCACTGATGCAAGGTGCGACTGATCTGTAAACCAACTCCGTGCTCATAGGTATTTAATATATGTGTCTGGTTGACATTACATCATCACCATACAGTTCCAGGGTTACGAAGCAAAATATCTGTTTTGATCTGCTATGGCATCAGCATGTCCTATCTGACTGGTCGAAAAAAGACGGCGTTCTCTGGTCCGGTTAGTCAAAAAATACGATGGTAGCGTTCCCTGCTCAGATTGGTCAAAAAATATGGCTGTGGTGGGACTACACCATTGGTCAGATCAGAGACCATCAGAGATGTTAGCTTCCCTCTGTAAGTGGACTTTTAATAGACAACACTGCAGGACTGCACTTCGGTCCTGATGACACAGCCGGCAGCCCCACTTGGAGTGATGAAGCATCAGAAGTGTATCAGTTCTTCTGATGGGAAGACAAACGGTATATATAAAGATGCGTGTGTGTGTGTGTGTGTGTGTGTGCGCGCGTGCGCGCCTGCGTGCGTGCGTGTGTGTGTGTGTGTGTGTGTGTGTGTGTGTGTGTTGTGTGCGTATTTTTTGTCGAATTTTTCAGTGATATTGTGGGTAATGGATATGGACCAGGTTGAGCCCAGTCCTCCTTTTCCTACGGCTGTGTGCACTCCCAGGACATGGTCGTTCTGCAAGCTGATGCCTGAGGAGTAGACAATCTGCTGACTCCACAACATGATTAGTGCTAATGCTATCTTTCCTCTATTTTATGTGCAGTACTTATATGACACCATTTGTTTTATTTTATAGAAATACCTTGTGTAGATTATGTTGAGGAGCCCGTGACACCATTTATGCCACAGCTTTCACAGTGCTGTAATATGAGTGAGCAGATATGTATCTAGTGTTATATTTGTGGTCTTGTTCCACAATTATTATTAGTACTACATCTTATGCATTGCTTAAGAGTTCTTCTTTTTCTTCCTGATTTTCTTTCTAGATGCTATTTGATATACAAAATGAACAATTCCAGGTCATGACCCTATTTTCGTCCACTGGCTTACAGGGATGGGCGCCCATAATAAATGACCAGACCCATACATAGTATTAGTTTATTCTTATGGTACAATAATAATAATTCACATTTTATTTCCTTGTATTGCTTATAGGGTATTCATCTCGTTTCTGGGTGCTATAGATAACGATGTAGCCATGCGGTAACGGGTAAAAGACACAGCAGCATCGATGAGGTAGAGTGAGCTACCTTAGCACATGAACCTATTTTCCTCCATGCGTTCGCAGGGATTTGTCCACCCAAAAATAGCTGAGCCAATATGTGAGTAATGCTTCGTCTGCTTCTGCAACAACTTTTCACATTTCCATGCAATGCTTATGAGATGTTTCTTTGTTACCAGGTGTAATCGATAACTATAACATGGTGATGATCTTGAGATCTGCTATGAGGTCGCACTCTAATAGGTTATGGCGATATGAGGACTATATTCGATGCAGATGAATGTACGATAAGTACCAGAAATTATTATTAACAAACTAGTATTGTTGATGATATTGTTACACATACAAGATGCTTGCTATTGTCGTTTTCCTTGTAGCATATTTGTGGGACCCGCCCTGTGACGAGCTTGAGGCAGCAGTAGCAATAGCAACACCACCTGCAACCCATCAACGATGTACCTGGCGCTGTCAACATGTCCAGGCCTGTATGGATCCATTACTCATTTGTGGAGACATCATCCATCAAGTCCCATCCAAAAACCTGTGTATGGTACCGTCACCCCCTCCTCCCCCCCCCCCCCCCCAGGACTGTCATGGAGTTAGTCCATGTCTATGACCCATTGTATGGGATCGTCATGGAGGCACTCCGTGTCCACGACCCCATCTACAGAACCATCTCCTCACCCATGGCTGTATATAGTCCGATCGACGGACGATGGCAATTGGCGCAGGTCGAGACAAGCCCGGGGACTGCATTGTTGCCAGTTCCAAGCGACAGCTGCAGTACGTGTACACACAACCATTGCACTTCATGAAAGTCTGTGTTCCACAAATTATGTCTCTCGCTTGCTTGTGTAGAATTTATCGCTCACCATCAGCATCATCCATAACAACTCGCAACAAATGGAATAAAAACTCACCAAATAACTCGCTATGATCGCGTATAATACAGGTACTGCATACAACATCCACAGCAAAGTGGTCAGAACACTACCAAAAGTTCGTTGGCTGCCAGACAGCACGTGGTGTACAGAACAAGCCTATACCCGATTGCCATCGTTCGTGACTGCAACTATAGCTGTACATCTAGATCTATATCAAATCCACAGGTCAACTGACGGTGAGTGGTGGAGGGTGCTTCTGGTACCATTAACTGATCCGCCCTTCCCTGTTGCATCCGCGAATGGCGCGTGGATTAATGACTGATGGTAGGCCTCCGTATTAGTTGTAATTTCTTGAATTTTCAAGTTGTGGTCATTGTGCAAGACGTATCTTGGACAAAGTAATATGTTGTCTGATTCTTCCTGGAACTTAGTTTCTCGAAATTTCAATAGTAAGCCTCTCCATGACGCACAACGCCGCTCTTGTAGCGTCTGCCGCTGTAGTTTGTTGAGCATATCTATAACGCTCATGTGCAGACTAAACGATCCTGGGCCAAATGCGCTGCTCTTCATTGGATCTTCTCTATCTCTTCCATCATTAGCAAGTTGATCTCGTATGTCCACACAGATATCTCTTCTCCTGGCTCTGCCGTTTCCTTAATGTGTGTGTATCTGCTCTGGAAATGGTGCTCCCTAAAGTCCTAAAAGATCCGTAGTAACCCGCCATTACGTGTGACACAGTGTTAATCTGCGAATTAACATACATCCCCAAATAGAAGAAGGTGGTATGGAGGACTAAGCCTTCATCTGTGTGTATTTGAGGGAGGAATAGACTCATATCGCAGGGTGACTCAATTGCTGAATGGTTCTATAACTTCATGTCGAGTGCCATTCTAGGATTGTTTCTCCGAAATGCGAGAAAGAGGAAGTTGTAAGGCACTGCGCCGTATATGCTAATTGAATGTCCACACCTGGGTTTTTGACCCGTTAAATGGGGAGTCTTAAGTATATCAAACTACATTTATCTTCTGCAAACAGCTTTCAGGTGCATGGGCGAGGGTACTTCTCATTGTATCACTCATTAGAGCTTCTTCACCTTGAACTTGCGACTGGGGTGCAGGACGAATGATTGCAAAAATGCGTCTATAAGCACTATAAGTCCGATCTTGTCTTCGTGGACCCTAATGTAGCAATGCACTTGAGATTGTAGGATATTCCTAGACTGTTCTCTTAATGCTGATTCTTGAAATTTGTAAGTGGCTTCCGTGGGATAGTTAGCATCCATCTTCAGACATCTAGTTCTGACCGTTCAGCATCTCTCTGACACACTGCCACAGGTCAAACAAACCTGTGACCATTCATGCTGCCCTTCTTTGTGTATGTTTAATACCCACTGTTAATTTTTTTTTGTCCGCCATCATGGGTGAGTGGTCAGCATGACTGGCTGCCATGCTGGGTTACCAAAACTGAATAAGGCACATGAAACAAACGTTCGTAACTCGGGAACGAGTTGTTGGGAAACACTGGTTGTGCGCAGTGAGTGCTACGGCTGAAAAGTGACGTTACAAACGCTCGACGTATGAGTCTGCAGCTCAGGATTGCTAAATTATGGCTTCCCAGAACTGCCAGTGCAACCAAACTGCCGTGTACAGTACTTGCGTTGTCATATCCGCGCTACATATTTGTCATACAAGGTCGGCTGCGTTTCTCGTAAACCTTAGTAACAGATCGATTTCCATCCCTTGTATAGAAGACTAAAGCATTACAGATGTCTTTTGAGACAGTTCCAATAGAAGTTGTTAAACAGTCCTGGCAAGAATGTCACTCAGCACGATGCACAAACTCATAGTTTTGGCTTACCAGTCGTCAGGATAAATAATCATAATTTTCTACATATACGCAACGAATAATACAACCTAGAAATTTGGTTTACGAAAAGAATTCATCCAGCTGATTAATATTGTATCGGAACAGACATACTCATCATAAATTCACGAGCGAACGAAAGATTCATAACTGAGGACTCGAAATTTTCTGCTGTGTTGTTGTTTACATAATACGGCTGTGCCAGGGAGAGTGGTAGATTGCATGGCAAGAAATGAAACGACGTTGGCGGCTCACATAAATCATTATGCTATATTCGAAGGTAAATAAAAAGAAAAAAATGTGAGTTCGCAAGAACGATGTGCTCAAGAACGAATACAGGGCCAGAATACTAATTGGATAAAAATATAACTACTTTTTCGTTGTTCGACAAATTCATCTCTTAGCTAACGATGTAGACTGAAAAGTTCAATAACAGATAGATACCATGCAAAGGCAATGAAAGCTTCGATCCATATAACGAGAAGACTTCCAACAGTAGTACGTCGTATCTGGTCATACTAACAGCTTAGATTAGTACAGGGTGTCCCAGGAGGAATGTTGACAATTCAGGGATATCACTGGATCGATCGCTCGAAGCAAAAACGTCTATTAAACACTGACTCTGAAAGGTATACCTTAAGAGCAAATGTTTCGGTATATGATATCCCCTCGAATATGAGAAAATTATTAATGATAACTGCTGTGGCATAATCTTGTTAATTTTTCATGTAATAATACACGGCACAGTACAGCTGCTGCAGTAAACATCTACAATGTGCCAAGGACGTCTGAACGTAGAACTTTAGAGATCAACACAATTATTAGTAATACAAACCATATCGAGGGTAGACATTCCCCACGTGCAGAGTATCATAGGAAGCCTCTAGAATACCAAAACAAATTGGCGGAATCCACTGATAAGTTGGGACGGGTGGCGCGTGTTTTTTATTTATTTATTTATTTATTGGCTCTTTTAGAGGACTTCTGTGATACTCTGGCGCGGGAAATTCAACGTATGCTAGGGCTCCAGGCATATACCTACAAACAAGTAATCACAAAACTTAATTACAAAACTTTATTTTTTGAGATAATAATTAAAAATTTACACGTACCTCTGGTACTCTTAGCGGAACATCCAGTGACAGCGCACTGTTGTCTGGGCAGTACCACATATACTGTGGGTCTCGACATAAATCTGGATATCTGTCAAAAAAAAGTTCAAATGTGTGTGAAATCTTATGGGACTTAACTGCTAAGGTCATCAGTCCCCAAGATCTCACACTACTTAACCTAAATTATCCTAAGGACAAAGACACATACCCGTGGCCGAGGGAGGACTCGAACCTCCGCCGGGACTAGCCGCACAGTCCATGACTGCAGCGCCTCAGACCGCTCGGCTGGTCACGGATATCTGTCAAAAGGTAGACGTGCTCTTATAATTGAGTCAGCAGAGCACAACTCACGTATTGAATTCACAGACTCAGTGTACCATTTTTTTCACTTTTCCTCACCGTGGTTTCCTTAAATGATTTGATATAAATATCGGGATTTATTCATTCCCTCTGTCCAATCGAGCTGCGTCTGTCTTAAAGAAGCTCAATATAGGCGACACCTTACACATTTCCTGCCCATAGGTGACCACGCAGAACGACTAACCTTACTTACGATAATTTATGCTCCCGTAAGAACGGCTTTACTACACTGTCTGCGCTGTAACACATTTAATTTCAGGAATTTGTTTCTTAGCTTGTGTGAAAACGTTTCTTTCTTCCTGTTTTGGCGTTCTCATTTTATCATAGACTGATGACTTCTAATTATCTCCTCTTGGTAAAGGGGCTGTGGGTGAACTTCGAAGAGAGCCAAATAAAACTCTACTGGAGTGTAAGTTTCACATTGCTGACTGGTTATAACTTTTTAATGTTTCTGAGCTTTTTTGTATATAATTTCAAGAAAGTTACGGCGGATATGTTAGCTGAGCAAATGCTATGTCGGAATTGACATCTATTTCGATGGGAATCAACGTCTGTTACTCCTTCCCTCTTTATTTTTGCGAAGATGGATGATGACTGTTACGGAAAATGATTTTTTTAGCTAAAAGATTTGTAGGTCTTTGTGGTTGTGCAGTGAAACTGGTCACTGATACGTGGGCGCTTTACATGAAACGCATAAGAAATCCTCAACGAAAAACTCCCGTACATTTCATTTAGTCAAGCTAACCTTACACTTTCTCCTGTTTCCAGCAGTAGCCTGCTCCCAGAAATTCTACCTACTATGGTCGCTACTGATGGAGCATAACTTTCCGGTCACTTCTTTGTCTCTTTCTTCAGTGTTTGCTCTGCGGTTGATAGGATACACCAATGGCTGCAATCGCCATCTGTGATTCGGCAGTTATTTTGTTTTAAACCTGTCATTCGAAGTACTTTCCGTCTTTTCGTTCAGTATATACTCTTTTATTAAAGTTTGTTTATAGTGTATCTGAGCTTAGAGATGGGGTTTGGTATCAGCATTTGCTCACACGAGTAGGAGAAGCCACCCAAAGAATAGCTCTGAGACTCGATAGTATATCAGACCGTCGATTGTTTCGTGGCATGCGGATGCGCGCCGAATTGGGCCACCTCTATGTCTCGTAATCCGCTGCGCTGCACGTTCGTTATGCGAGCAGGTATAAGTATTTCATTATTTGTCTTACATAACTGCTCTGCCCATTGTGACTATGCTACTGTGTACTATCAATAACCGTTTACGATTATTCATTGGTCATACGTTGATTAATGGCGAACCTGTTCGCAAAGAACATACTTAAATGAGGTTGCTACAATGCCCTTTTATTTATTGAGGAAAAGTTGCTGTGGCTGTAGGACCTCTGTGAAGCCAAGGAATTATTATCTGATCCACGCAATCTAAGCAATACTCCGAGCAGTCTCTCACAATAATATGCTTATGAACATATGAAACTAATCACCGTACAGACTTGTGGTTCACAGGACTGTTTTAGTACCACCTGCATCAGTTCACCAAAATGTGTCGGTTGCTCAAGCACTGCATCGAATTATCTCCTCTTGTAAGGAAACTTGTGATTTAACTATTAACACAAACTCAACTATAGATTGTTTCCACAGGACATTTATTAAGCCTCTTTCAATTCGTCAAAATCCTTCAAGTGCGCTGCATAGAATTATCTCCAAATGTCGCCTAAAACTGTCGTAATTTAACTATTAACACAGATACAAGTTACAGGATGGTTGTGATGGTTGTGGAGCCACTAGATGTGAATTGATGAAACATAACACTTTTCCCATAGCTGTAATCCACAGTAGGTAGGCCTACAATAGTATGGATAATTTAGCACCACAAAATAACTACACTCATGCTCATAAACTAAGGATAATTGTAGAACGTGGTGCCGCACAGCGTGGCACTACACAAAACTGTCGCTAATAGCATAGGCACATAGGGAACATAACGACACAGATCTGTAAGTCCACGGTATTAGTGATAAGTTGAGAAAACCGTCCAGAAACACATGTGCTACAAAACGCCACTGTTTCCTGCGCATGTACCCCGACATCAACATGGAATACGATCACCATGCACACGTACACAGGCCGCACAACGGGTTGGCATACTCTGGATCAGGTGGTTGAGCAGCTGCTGGGGTGTAGCCTCCCATTCTTGCATCAGTGCCTGTCGTAGCTCCTGAAAGTGTCCTAAGGGTTTGAAAACGTGCAGCGATACGTCGACCGAGGGTGTCCCAGACGTGCCGGATGGATTTCAGGTCTGGAGAACAGGCAGGCCACTCCATTCGCCTGATATCTTCTGTTTCAAGGTACTCCTCCACGACTGCAGCTCGGTGGGGCCGTGCGTTATCATCCATCAGGACGCCTGAAAAGGCGGACATACTGGTGCAAAATGACGTACCGATACACCTGACCTGTTACAGTTCCTCTGTCAAAGACTTGCAGGGGTCTACGTGCACCAATCATAATCCCACCCCACACTATCAAATCACGACGTCCATACAGGTCCCTTTAAAGGACCTTAAGGGGTTGGTATCTGGTTCCTGGTTCACACCAGATGAAAAACCGGCAAGAATCACTATTCAGACTATACCTGGACTCGTCCGTGAACATAACCTGGGATCACTCTTCCAATGACCATATACTGTGTTCTTGACACCTGGCTTTACGGACTCTCCTGTGACCAGGGGTCAGTGGAATGCACCTTGCTGGTCTCCGGGCGAATAAACCATGTCTGTTCAGTCGTCTGTAAACTGTGTGACTCGATACAACTGCTGCAGTGTCTGCGGTAAGGTCCCGAGCAAGGCTACCTGCAGTACTCCGTGGCCGTCTGGGGGCACTGATGGTGAGATATCGGTCTTCTTGTGGTGTTGTACTCTGTGGACGTCCCGTACTGTAGCGCCTGGACACGTTCCCTGTCTGCTGGAAAAATTTTGACGTCACACTTTGTGAGGAGGAAGGTTATGATGAATAACAGTGAATATTAAAAATAAGATAAATGTCGAAGAGAGGTAAGAGGTAGAACTGCGATAAAAGGAAGAATATAATTTAAAGAATTCAAAAAGCGAGAAATAAGAAGTATGTGGAAGTTGCATACTGATTTAAGTGGTTCAAATGTTTAAAAAATAACAAGAACGTGTAAATTATGACAAACAGTACACGTCATATAAGAGACATCAATTAAACGGCAGTCATTTCCATGCGTGAATTTCCAGAATGGCACTAAATTGAGTGAAATAGTTTTGCAAAGGTAATGATGAGTGAGAGCGCCGACTGAAGCACTGATAGATGGAATAATGTTTTCTGATAAAGATTGACTATAGCTAGCAGTGTCGTTCATCAGAATTATTGAATGTAAGGCGCACCCATCCTATCATTACGTAATTTCACTGAAATTAAGCTGTGTAAAATATCGAAACAAGGTCATAACGTAAAATCCGTAAGCGGTTTGAAATTATCTATTCAGTCACTTAGTGACCATAATGGCATTGAAATGGAGAATGACTGGGAGGCTGCCGAAACACTGAATTCGGTGTTCCGAAAATATTTCACTGCGGAATGATCGTGCGAACTTCGAATTGGCAGGCATTGAGATAAGTGATCACGAAGAAAAAGAACAACTTTAATCGCTTTGTAGGATAAGATGATATACATGTAAGATTCTACAAGGATCGTGCGGAATTTTGTGGAAGAATTTGTTCCTCTTCTATCAGCAATTTGTCGTAGGTGGCTGGAGCAACGAGAGTACCTAGCGACTGGAAACAAGTCCTGCCGTTCCCGTTTTCAAGAAGGGTTGTAGGACAGATGTACACAATTGTGGGCCTATATCACTGATGTCAGTCTGTTGTAGAATTGTGGAACATGTTTTATGCTCATATATTATCATGTTTATGGAGAACGAAAATTTCATCTGTAAAAATCAACATAGACTCCGCAAAGAGAGATCTCACGAAACTCAGTTCGTACAGCTCCTCATGAGGCCCAGAGGTCACGATGATGCCGTGTTCCTTGATTTCAGGAAGGCATTTGACACCGTCCCGCACTGCCGTTTAGTGAAAAAATAGAAACTCAGCTGTATCGGACCAAATTTACGACTGGATTCAACATTTCCTTACAGGTGGAACTCAACACGTCGCTCTTCACGGAACAAAATTGACAGATGTGAAGGTAATTTCCGTAGTAGCTTAAAGAAGTGTGATAGGACCCTCACTGTCTACAAAATAGATTAATGACCTAGTAGAAAGCATTGGAATCTCTTTAAGGCTATTCCCAGATAATACTGTTGTCTGTAAGAAAGTAGCAACGCCAGAAGACAGTAACGACTTACATAATGATCTACAGAGGACTGATGAATGGTGCAGGGACTGGCAGTAGACAGTGAAAGTAATTAATAGTAACGTACCGCGCATGCACAGGAAAAGAAATCTACTACTGTACAACTTCATTACTAATGAAAAATTGCTGGAAATAGTAACCGTCATAAAATATCTAGGTGTATCTATCCGGAGCGACCTTAAGTGGAATAGCCACATTAAAGAAATAGTAAGGAAAACAGACGGCAGACAGATTTATTGCGTAAGTCTTAAGGAACTGTTATTCATCCATTCAAGAAGTTGCTTGTGAGGCGTAGTATGTATGTATGTATGTATTGAACCGGGGATCTAGAAGTGATGGAGAGGCTTCGTCCCGCTGTAGCCCTCAGTGGTTCACAGCCCCACAACAGGCCACAACAGTCCACCCACCCCACCGCCGCCCCACACCGAACCCAGGGTTATTGTGCGGATTTGCCCCCCAGTGTACCCCCTGGGTGTTCGCGTACATGGAAGCTGTGTAAGGCATTTGTTCGACCGATTCTTGGGTACTGATCGTCCATGTGAAACTCTTTAGCTAGACTGATAGAGAGAGAGAGAGAGAGAGAGAGAGAGAGAGAGAGAGAGAGAGAGCAGATCCAACGAAGAGCGGTTAGTTCCGTCACGGGATCATTTAATTCACGCGACAGCTTTACGGCGGTGTTCAATAAAATCCAGTGGCAGACGCTACAATGGAGGCGTTTTGCATGATGGAGAAGTTTGTTATTGAAATTTCTAGAGAGTAATATCCGGAAAAAGCCGGACAACAAATTATTCCTTCCACATACATCTCGCGAAATGACCACACCGTCAGCTTTGTGGGGAGCATTGATGTAGATGTAAATGTACAGGGTGATCTATCTGAAGTTTCGGATGAGATTATCTCGAAAACGATACGTCGGGTAAAAATAATGGGTAAGACAAGTTAGTAAGCTCAAAGGGGGACATCAAATGATAGTGCACGTGATCCCCAGTCCCTGCCGTCTTGGGTGGGGCGGGGGGCAACTTTTAGATCTTAAATGGAAACCCCCATTTTTCATTGCAGATTGGGATTTTCCATAAAAAAGTAATCAAGTTTTGTCTGAAACATTTTTTAAACAATTGACGGATGGCGCTGAAATCGAGAAAAATTAAAATTGGGGATGATCTCCAATTTATTTAGAATGATCCGAGAAGGGCGCATCAAATCGATACAAAATGTACACCAATTCTTTCATTACGCCAGATTGAGCTATTTTTTTGCAAAATGTATCCTACCCGCCACAGTTTTTGATGGAGGGAGGCGGAATGGTATTAAAGTCTTGTTAGGGAACTCTTCACAATTCTATTACTCACCCGACTGCGGCGCTACCGTGACCAAACTGCGAACTATAGCTCAGTATAAAGGTCGATGCAATGCGATCAGACGTCACTTCACTTTCAGATTGTGAACCGTAAACATCAACTGACGAAAGTAAATTATTCTTTAGCGAAACATGGCTCACTATCCTCCTACAGAGATTGTTGATATGATGGTAATTTTAGGTGAATGACATAACAATTACGCTGCAGCTGCGCAGTTGTAAGTGGATCGCTTCCCAAACAGACGACATTTAAGCGAAAACATTATTCGAAATTGCACTCAACGAGCTCGAAATGGGTACATGCACTGTCCACCTTGTCATAGCGAATACAATGAAAATGACGCTCGTACCTTTACCGTTCTCGCCTGTGTTCAACTGGATCCCGAAATTAGGAGTTGTGCGATTCAGAGACAAACTGGCATACAGAAATCAACTGTTTTGAGGATTTTGAAGGCACATAAATATCATGCTATCATATCACACTGATACAGACATTAACGCCGAAAGATAAGCAAATACGCGTGCATTTCTGCAATGGGCCTTGGAAATGATAAGAGTTGACAATAATTTTTTTAGATACGTTACGTTCACCGATTAAGCCACATTCAAAAACAATGGCGAATTAAATCGTCACGATTGTCATTATTGGTCCCCTGTCAATCCACACTGACACAGACCCGTCGACAATCAACACAGTAGGACTGTATTTTTTTGATCGAAATGTTACTTAGAAATCTTATTTACAACTTCTCCCCAATGATTTTTTTGGAGCTAATGGAAGATGTTGATTTAGAAACTAGGCAACGACTGCGGTTCCAACACGATGGTGCAGCTCCGCATTATACTAAAAATGTGCGGAACGTTTTAAATTTACGGCACCCTGGTCGGTGGATAGGGCGCGGCGGACCAATTCAGTGGCCTCTACGTTCACCAGACCTAACATCTCCTGATTTTTTCTTGTGGGGCTATTTAAAAAAAATATTGTTTATGGCATAACGAAAGAATTGGTGCACATTTTTTATCGATTTGATGAGTCTTTATCGGATAATTCTAAATAAATCACATTTCTTCCCCACTTTTACTTTTTCTCGATTTCAGCGCCATCCGTCAATGGTTTAAAAATGATTCGGACAATACTTGATTACTTTTTTGTGGAGAATCCGAATCTGCAATAAAAAATGGGTGTTTCCATTTAAGATTTAAACGTTGCCCTGCACTCCATCCAGTCAGATGATATCCAATTGCTTTTACTTTAATTTTCGACCGCTAATAACTGTGTCTTATAGCGATACGGAGTGGAAGTTTACAAAACAGGTAAAGATGAGCTATCTATTTAACTTTAGATCACTGCACTACAGGTATTCTCAGACAATTCCATCGACCATTGTGGTCTCGAATTAGCAGCAACATTGCACTTCTCCCTTGCAGCGATGAACGGTGTCTGTTTACTATCTCTTACCTAACGTTGTTTACTCGTAGTTTTTCACATTTGCGTGGCATAATTTTTTTTGCTTGATTTTATAAGCATCTTTGATACCTCCCATCCCTAGCGAGTGGACAGCTCAGAACAATTTTCGTCGGGTCTGATTGCGGAGGGGAATGTAGTACGTAGTTGAATAACGGAAGAAGTGCGTAGATTTCCGCAAGTATTGCGCAGATTTCCGTTTCAGTTTGATTAATAATCGCTCTAGCTGCTAAAAAGTTCTTTATTTTACTCTATGAGCTGTTTAGGATTTTACACTCCTGGAAATGGAAAAAAGAACACATTGATACCGGTGTGTCAGACCCGCCATACTTGCTCCGGACACTGCGAGAGGGCTGCACAAGCAATGATCACACGCACGGCACAGCGGACACACCAGGAACCGCGGTGTTGGCCTTAGAATGGCGCTAGCTGCGCAGCATTTGTGCACCGCCGCCGTCAGTGTCAGCCAGTTTGCCGTGGCATACGGAGCTCCATCGCAGTCTTTAACACTGGTAGCATGCCGTGACAGCGTGGACGTGAACCGTATGTGCAGTTGACGGACTTTGAGCGAGGGCGTATAGTGGGCATGCGGGAGGCCGGGTGGACGTACCGCCGATTTGCTCAACACGTGGGGCGTGAGGTCTCCACAGTACATCGATGTTGTCGCCAGTGGTCGGCGGAAGGTGCACGTGCCCGTCGACCTGGGACCGGACCGCAGCGACGCACGGATGCACGACAAGACCGTAGGATCCTACGCAGTGCTGTAGGGGACCGCACCGCCACTTCCCAGCAAATTAGGGACACTGTTGCTCCTGGGGTATCGGCGAGGACCATTCGCAACCGTCTCCATGAAGCTGGGCTACGGTCCCACACACCGTTAGGCCGTCTTCCGCTCACGCCCCAGCATCGTGCAGCCCGCCTCCAGTGGTGTCGCGACAGGCGTGAATGGAGGGACGAATGGAGACGTGTCGTCTTCAGCGATGAGAGTCGCTTCTGCCTTGGTGCCAATGATGGTCGTATGCGTGTTTGGCGCCGTGCAGGTGAGCGCCACAATCAGAACTGCATACGACCGGGGCACACAGGGCCAACACCCGGCATCATGGTGTGGGGAGCGATCTCCTACACTGGCCGTACACCACTGGTGATCGTCGAGGGGACACTGAATAGTGCACGGTACATCCAAACCGTCATCGAACCCATCGTTCTACCATTCCTAGACCGGCAAGAGAAGTTGCTGTTCCAACAGGTCAATGCACGTCCGCATGTATCCCGTGCCACCCAACGTGCTCTAGAAGGTGTAAGTCAACTACCCTGGCCAGCAAGATCTCCGGATCTGTCCCCCATTGAGCATGTTTGGGACAGGATGAAGCGTCGTCTCACGCGGTCTGCACGTCCAGCACGAACGCTGGTCCAACTGAGGCGCCAGGTGGAAATGGCATGGCAGGCCCCGTTCCACAGGACTACATCCAGCATCTCTACGATCGTCTCCATGGGAGAATAGCAGCCTGCATTGCTGCGAAAGGTGGATATACACTGTACTAGTGCCGACATTGTGCATGCTCTGTTGCCTGTGTCTATGTGCCTGTGGTTCTGTCAGTGTGATCATGTGATGTATCTGACCCCAGGAATGTGTCAATAAAGTTTCCCCTTCCTGGGACAATGAATTCACGGTGTTCTTATTTCAATTTCCAGGAGTGTATATTGATGCCCTTTTCTAGTGGAACCTGAACGCATTTACAATATATGTTTCAGATTTCACTAGAAAATGGAGTCGTGGAGTAAAATAATGAAATACTTAGCATAGCATCGATTATTCAACAATTCAGTATAGAGATGCAGTGCAGCAGCGCTCTTTCGAGAGCGTTTAGTGCAGTACGTGTATGGCAGTCAGCTGATCGTTCCGTTAATACAGATTAATCTGTGACTGCCGGATATGATCTGAAAAGATGGTAACTGCCTGAAACCTGTCATTTTGAAATAAAAGTAGCGGTCGACGGAAATCAAGCCTAAAGATAATCCAACAATCAGGACTGAACTCAACAGCCAACTAAGATAGAATCTCCGGATTACAAAAAGCATATAAGCTCGCTTGGAATCACTATAATAAGAAATCTGTTTCTGTCAATGCGAAAGTAAGGCATTACAACACAGTAGTCCTGCCAGAAGCACTTTATGCTGCAGAAACTGCAGTGATTTATGGTCATACTAAGATCAGAGAGATTGAAAAGCAGGAAAGAAAAATTCTGAGGAAAATATATGGGCCAGTGTTTCGGGAAGGAATTTGGATGAAGAGGCCAACTATAGAGATTTATAAAGACATATAAACAATAACATACACCATTAGAAAGAGAAGGATGAAATTTTGTGGACATATCAGCAGGATGAATAAAAGCAGGCTCATAAGACAAATCTTTGAGATAGGTAAACAAGAGCAAAAACAAGACAGAGTGGATCACTGAAGCAGAAGAAGACATTAAAGAACTAGGGATCACACAAGACAACATAAACAATAGGGAACAGTTTAGATACATCATACAGAAACACACCCTTAAACAAGAACATACGGAGAACAGAACGGGAAAAAGATGGTCGGAAGAACGCAAGAGAGGAGACAGTGAACGTATGAAGAGAATTAGGGAAGAACGAAGAAAGAAGATGAAATCATGACTACTCAAGTTCAATCGCCCTCTCAAAAGGGAATAATCGAGAATAATAATAATATAGCAAGCTGTCGAAGTTCAGTTTATGGCTTCCGGTGCGCCTATTGGCAAGTGTTCTTATAGTTTCTACGAACAGGACGAGGCTTGCTTGTCGACTTCCTTCAATACCAGACCGATAACTCAACCGCAGCAGCAGTTCTCGGAAGGAGTGCGCCGCACGGAGAGACGCACGCCTCGTCCTTCAGAGGCTGGCAGCGCGCTGGCCCCGTGACACTGCATCCAGTACAGCCTAGTTCACGTCTGCCACACCGTTACCTTCCAGCTAAGCTTGTGAAGTCACTTCAGCTCGCACAATATATGAATATATTGCGAATGCTGTTGCATTCTTCAATCATCGACAGCGTGAAACCTAGTCTGCATTTTTTCGCATGACATCCTGAAAGTTATTGAACAAGGCAGTCTGGTACATGCAGTATTTGTTGATTTCCGAAGCGGATTTGGCTCAGTGCTATACATACGCTTGTTATCGGAAATCTATCATATGGGGAGGTGGAAAGCAGCATGTTATCTTCAATGAACAGTGCCGGCCGAGGTGGCCGTGCGGTTCTAGGCGCTGCAGTCTGTAACCGCGAGACCGCTACGGTCGCAGGTTCGAATCCTGCCTCGGGCACGGATGTGTGTGATGTCTTTAGGTTGGTTAGGTTTAACTAGTTCTAAGTTCTAGGGGACTAATGACGTCAGAAGTTGAGCCCCATAGTGCTCAGAGCCATTTTTTTTTCAATGAACAGTCTTCGACAGGTGTAGAAGTATCTTCGGCCGTGCCCCCCAGGAAAGTCTGTTGGGACTCTCGCTATTCACATTATATTTTAATGACCCTGATGACGGTGTTAATGGTAATCTCAGACTTTTATGGATGATGCGGTTATCTATAATTAAGTACTGACCAAAAAGGCTATACAAATATTTTCACATCTTGATAAGATTCCAGAGTGGCGAAGAGCCTGGCAAGTTCCTTCAAATGTTCAGAAATCTAAAATTTTACTCTTCAAAAAATGGTTCAAATGGCTCTAAGCACTATGGGACTTAACATCTGAGGTCATCAGTCCACTAGACTTAGAACTACTTAAACATAACTAACCTAAGGACATCACACACATCCATGCCCGAGGCAGGATTCGAACCTGCGACCCTAGCGGCAGCGCGGTTCCGGACTGAAGTGCCTAGAACCGGCACCGACCGGCAAAATTTTACACTTCATAAATGGAAAAAGTAGTATCCCATGACTACAGTATCAATGAGTTATAGTTGGTCAATTCATACAGATACGTAGGTCTAACAATTTCAATGTACATGAAATGGAAGGCTCAGATAGCATGAGTCGTAGTTGAAGCAGGTGACAGACTGCGGTTCATTGACGGAATACTAGTGGAATGCAATGACCTGACAGAATAGATTGCCTGCAAAAGATTCTTGCGATCCATCTTAGAATATTGCTTAAGTATGTGAGATCCATGCCAAAAAGGGCTAACAGGCGTATTGAACGTATACAGCGAAGAGTTGCACGAATGGTCACAGGTTTGTTTCACTCATAGCAGAACATCACGGGGTATACAGGAAGAACTGGCAGACACTAGGAAAATAGACACAAAATAATCCTCAACAGCTTAATTAGTTAGTTTCAGAAACCAACTTTAAGTGATGAATATACGAACCCACTACGTCTTTTTATGTGTTGTTCCCGCAGGCACGAGAAAACAATTTTAGACGAATTGCATTAGACAGAGAGGCGTTTAAGAACACATTATTTCCGCGCTCCGTCCATGAATGGAACGGAAAGAAGACGCAATAACGAATATAATGCGAAGTATCCTCTGGCATCCACTTCACTCTGGTTTTCAGAGTGTGGGTACACATGCAGATTTGCGAATTAATAGATGTTACTAGTGTCCGCCGTTAGCGTATCACACGTCTTTCCATGTTATAACACAAACGTTTTTATTTTCTTTATCATACAATGTAGAAGTTGTGACTGTGTTGACTCTTAGAGTGCTTTACTATCATGTAAAATGGCGAAGAATATTCGCTTTATCCGTTTTGTCTGCATAGGCTGACGGGTGGAATAACACGTGTAGTTGGCCGCTGTGATCGAGCGGTTCTAGGCGCTTCAGTCCGGAACCGCGCTTCTGCTACGGTCACAGGTTCGATACCTGCCTCGGGCATGGATGTGTGTGATGTCCTTAGGTTAGTTAGGTTTAAGTAGTTCAAAGTCTAGTAGACTGATGACTTCAGACGTTCAGTCCCATAATGCTTAGAGCCATTTTTAACACGTGCACAATCTTTTGAAGGTTGTGGTTAAAATGCAGAGATGGAAGAATCATCTACAGCTTCTACAAAGTCAGACAGGGCTGATAAAAGTGGATGGTCAAGAGAGCCAAGTCCTTGTTAAGAAGGGCTATTCAACGTGTGCATCAAAGAAACAGTGAAGTAGGTGAAAGAAAATTCCGGAAGATTGATTAAAATGCATTCCAAACGAGACTGTTGTGGAAGCAATGAATGAATTATTCTTTCTATGGAGCAAGATTGCACAGAATAAACGAAAGAGGGAAGATATCAGTAGCAGCTATGTACTCGTATAAGTTTTCATTAATGAAACAGCTCAATCGGAATCAGATAATGATATGAACAAGAGAGGAAATTGCTGAAAGTACAGGTATAAACCACAGTATTGTATCGAGGTGAACAATAGACCATCGGAAACGTGGGGAAGAAGAAATTGGAAGCGTTTGAAATATGGTGGTATCGTAGAATGTTAAAAATGTTCGAAATGAAGAATTAGTAAAAAGATATTGTGTGCGAAGAGACTATGGAAGAAGAAGAAGAAGAAAAGAAGAAGAAGAAGAAGAGACAGGTTTCAGGGTCGTCTGTTACGACATCCATGAATAGTTAACTGGAGGGATAACTGCAAGAAAAAGAAATGGTAGCAGCAAACAAAGATTAGATCATGTATAAGTGAACCTTATTTAAGAGATGTCGTTTCTTTTAACGGTCCTGTAGTGCTAATCATGTGGACTGCAGTCAGGCTGGACAAAACCATTTCTCTTTGTTTCGTACAAAACGTCGCGACGTATAAGACAAAAACTATTCCCATTTACAAGAGAGATTTCGAGTTGTTAGACGTCCATGATTCTCTGACAGATTACAGCTTCAGTGTTGCGACAGTCTGATTCTGTTTATTGTGATTACAGGATGGTGTGACAGGTATTGTCACCTTAATTTCAGTATGGTGTCTGAGGACGGTGAGCCGAGCTGTTGGTCCGCAGAACCAGTATCTCTACTGTTGTGGAATGAGATACGCAGCGGTCTGAACAACATGTTTTATTCAGCCAGAACCGAAACAGCCAATGAAAACGGCGTATCGATAGTGTGGGTTGTCCGAGGCTACTCGAGCTCGCTTCACAAGGTAAAGACCTCACTCAAGGCCAACCGACTCTGCTTATATTTGGCACCTCGGTTGTGTACAACCCAAAATGAAAGCCTCCCTGTTTTTTGAGAAAACCACCCTAATGTACATGACGCGTAATCGACTCAAAATTGATAGGATCCATGGATAGTAGAAAACTGAGCATACCAAGGCATCTGGTTGGGGCCGAGAGAACCTGTATTCGATTCCCAGATGCATTCTGCAGTTATTTTTCGCCTGTATTTTTTTAGAATCGAAGTTGATAATAGGAGGGTTAATAACATAGACAGAAGGGATAGCAAGAAGGTAGGTAAATATATTTTGAAACGACTTGTAGTAGTAAAGGACTGAAATTTTAATCCTGGTCGCCTTACAACGGCTCTTTCACTCATTCTGTTGCATGTCCTCTCTCCCTAGAACAGCTACGTGGATGGTACTTGTCTCATAAACATTCGGGGCAAATACACTCGCGGCACCAAGAACATCTAATAAATTCAGTCGTCGTGCAGAAATGTTGTTCCTTGCGAAGATTTGGCAGAAAACAGACTTCGTTTATTTTTAAAAATATTTTTTATCGGGAATTAATTTTAATGCGTGCCGTACATACAGTAACATCGACTGAAAAGTCGGCGCTGAAAGTTAATCACGAGCATTAGGTTATGAATCGTTGATGCATCTGCGCGGTCGTGCAGTTCCCGCTGGGTTTCCAGAAGCACTCTGCAGTTCTGAAACCTTCAGCTAACTTCCGTAGCACGCCTCGCTGCAAGCAAGCATTGCGTCGTCGGCAGCCAGCGGTCCCTCGTAACGAATTCTCACTAACATTACACGGAATTGTTTTCATACAGCGAAGCTTGAAATCTTGTTTCCTTACTAATACAAGTCGTTTGAGAAATGTATTTGCCTACCTTATTAATTGTTATTGATTGTCTCATTAACCCTCCTATTCCTACGAATTTCGAGGATGGGGGGAAAGAGGGAGGAGGAGTGGATTAGTATTTAACGTCGCGTGGACCAATAGGTCATTAGAGGCGGAGTGGAAGCTCGGAATAGGGAAGGACGGAGAAGGAAATCGGCCGTGCTCTTTCGAAAGTGCCATCCTGGCATTTGCCTTAAGCGATTTAGGAAAATCACGAAAACATAATTTGAATGGCCGGACGTGGAATTAAACCGTCGTCCTCCCGTATGAAACCCCAGTGCGTTAATCACTACGCTCGGTACCAATCTAGATTTGCAAAAAATAGAAATAAAAAACAGCGTAACACATCTGAGAACTGAACCAGATTCCCTGCTCCCCAGGCAGATAACTTGGTGTCTACGCCAGCAGCGCTTTCGTTTAACTGCGTTTACCTTCTGGGTACATAATAGACAGTAGTCACAATTTCTTTCCTCGATTTCTAGGCAAAGTCACATTTGCGGACACTACGTATGCAGATGTAAAATGCTCTGCTTTCAATTATCTATCGATGCCGTCAATTTTGAGTCGATTAAATGTCATGTACATTAGGGTGATTTTCTCAAAAACGGGGAGAGAACCTTTCATATTTCGCTATACACAACCGACCTGTCAAATGTGAGCCGAACTGGTTTGGTCTCATCTGACGCCTTCTCCTTGCCAGCGAAACATACAGGCAGTAGAGCCACTGCGTCAGCGGGTCGGTGTTTGCGCGGCGTCCCATACGCAGCAGAGCGCGTGTGCGGCGGTCAGCCCCCAGCTAGTCACGACCGTGACACACCCAAGAGCATACAGCTAACAAGGACCTGTTGGAGACGTTCAAGAGTTGGCCAGTGGCAGCTTGAAGGAGGCCTCAGCTAGATGGCGCCAGTTCACCCGAGCGTCATCGGGTTTAGGTGCGCCCCGTAGACCAGTGGCTAAGGAGGCAGCAGCTAGTTGCAGACGAAGGCGGGGGACCCACTCTGGGCCGACATCTGGTGTGCAGGTATTCTCGCGGTCTGCGGAAGCTGAAGACAAATATTGCTAGTCTGAACCGGCTATTATTGTTATTTGACACTCCCTTGCTCATGTCCTGTAGTGACAAGGCGCCACTTCAGAGCACATGCAGACCCTGAGTCATTGCGACACGAGGTAACCCAGCTCTCCTAGCTCAGTTCCATCGTACAGATCATAATGAACACTGTCTTCCGTCCTTGCTCCGTGCAACACTGTGAAGCGCTTAGCGGTTGGTTCAAATGGCTCTGAGCACTATGGGACTTAACATCTGAGGTCGTCAGTCCCCTAGACTTAGAACCAACTAAACTAACCTATGGACATCACAAGCATCCATGCCCGAGGTAGGAATCGAACCTGCGACCGTAGAAGCAGCGCGGTTCCGGACTGAAGCGCCTAGAACCGCTCGGCCACAACGTTAGCGGTTGAATCCAGCACAATATGGCATACTGCATCACATCAAATCTGCTTACTGGCTGTATGTCAGTGACAACAATAACGTTTACCATCATGATTCGAAAATCCAGGTCCAGTTCCACAGCTCTGGCGTATGTAAGTGAAGTCTGTTATGGAGGTGGAATCTTGAAGTCGTACGTACTGAACCTGCCAATATCACCCGTCTACTTTTTCCAGTGACGCCCAATGACGGACATAAAACATTCATGAAAATTTTATGTACATAAATTGCCCACCATAACAAGGAATGCAGTTACTCTTTTGGCATCATATTCGTTGGCTTCGCCAGCTCACAACCAAATCATCACCCTTCAACTTAAACTATAACTCATGCTATGGCACAGGTAAGTGTACCATCACAACTAAGATTTCGTATTCACATTCATTGGCTTCGCCAACTCACATCCAGACTGCCCTCTTCCAGCCTAACCTAGAACTTGGGCTACATTCCATGTCAACCAGTCAGCACAACCTATTTTCCAAATAAAAAAAAAAAAAAAAAAAAAAACGTAGAAGCGAAATAAATATTGTCAAAGTTCTGTACTATCTCTAAATGGCTCTGAGCACTATAGGACTTAACATCTGTGGTCATCAGTCGCCTAGAACTACTTAAACCTAATGACATCACACAACACCCAGTCACCACGAGGCAGAGAAAATGCCTGACCTCGCCGGGAATCGAACCCGGGAACTCGAGCCCGGGAAGAGAGAACGCTACCGCAAGACCACGAGCTGCGGACTGTACTATTTCTGTTTCCGCACATATCGCGTAATATGCCGCATCATACGTCGTGCGTCATAGCCGACGATTCGTTTTGGGAGATTCAGTCATTCAGTCCACTCATTTCTACTACACTGGGAAAAATTTTATTACACGTAGAAAACTACGATAATGCCACCAGTATCATAAAAGAGCTTTGTTGTTGTTGTCTTTATCAGGAAGCTTGATTTCACGCGGTTCTGCACGCTAATCTCTGCTTTACAATCTTCCTCACATGTTCATAACTGCAGCAGCTTACATGTACTGCTTCCTGGCGGCGATGGTGAAAATGAAGCAAAAGTCAATATTGTGCAACAGAGCTGCAGTGCGCCTCAGTTACAGAAGTAGAAAATGTTTCGCAAGCTGGTGCACCTTGTCAGTTTATGTAAGAGAAACAAGCGACGCGGATGCGCGCCACGCCCACCGGCCGGTGTGCCAGAGGGCGTCTGCTCGTGTGGCCCCCTGCACTCTCACTTCTGGCCGCAGTCCAGGCGCGCGGAAACCGCAAGTTGTTGCGCGCGCAGAGAGAGTGCCGAGCACCGGAGGGCGAAAGCGGCCGTGGCCGCGCCAAGGCCAAGGCCGGCGGCTGACCCCACGCGCCGAAACAATGGCCGCGGCTTCCCACAGAGGCGCGTGCTCCACGTTTCGTTAAGGCAACCACTCATAGCACAATAAAATGTCACTTTTATTTATTTATTTTATTTATTTATTTATTTAATCTGATCAGATTAGGGCCATCAGGCCCTCTCTTACATCGGACCAGTGTTCCACACAAGCAATATTTCACACATCAGAGTTACATCATGACAATAGTTTAAATAAAATTAGATTACTGTAGTGACAATTTGAATAAAGAGTAATGACTAACACCTAATAAAGTAAATGCTGGCAGTACTTTTACAACAGGTGCCATACATACAAATTATGATAAAAGCAATAATAATAATAATAATAACAGTAAAAAAGAAAATCAAATAATAATGATAAACATGAGAAAAATTGGCAACAGTAATGAAGATTTGTGCAGATGTACATTAATATCTTGGTGTCTAAAGTAGATGTTTACTAGTATAGCGAGTTTTGGGAAGGGAGATTTAAGGAGGGGGAAAGAGGGAAGTAATGAGGTGAAGTGCATTCATGTACAGAGGAAGGCATTACTGTTCCTTAAGTAGATACGTCATTAACTGTTTTTTGAAGCCGGACATGTTTTTAAGTTTTCTAACATAAGGAGGGAGGTTACTCCAGAGTCGGGTTCCCGCTACTGTAAAGGACTTGGAGAAAGTGACTGAGCGATGCAGTGGAACGGACAGGATTTTATTATGATGGGAACATGTGTTTCTGTCATGTTGTTCCCACATAAGCGTTAAGGACGAGGAGAGATATGAGGGACAGTGTACATTTATAAGGCAGTAGATGAGACAGAGTGTATGGAAATCTCTGCGTTTGTCTGCACGCAGCCAGGACTATTTTGCATATGCTGGTGAAATGTGATCAAAAAGTCGAACGTCACAGATATATCGGAAGCAGGCATTCATGACCAGTTCCAGACGACGTGAATTCTCCTGAGAGAGGTCTGGTAGGATAATATCGCTGTAGTCAATGATTGGGAGTATAAGCGTTTGTACTAATTTCTTTTTCAGATCGAAAGGGAAGAGTTTTTTATATTTTTGTAGGACATGTAGGGATGCTGATGCTTTTTTTCACACTGCAGTTACGTGCTCTGTCCAATTTAGATTTTCATCTATTATTACTCCCAAAGTCTTTGCTGAGGGAGAGAAGTTAATATTTATTCCATTTAGGATAAGAGATGGTACGGATTCCCGAGGTTCTGGGCTAATGAGCTTAGAGTGACCAACAAGTATCGCTTGGATTTTAGATGGGTTTAGTTTTAGTCCTATGTCCTGTGCTCATGTTGATAGTGCATCGAGGTCAGTATTGAAATTTTCAGTAGCTTTCTTAAGATTGCTTGGTTTTGCTCTTAGATACAATTGAAGGTCATCAGCATACATATGATATTGGCAATAGGTCATAACCGATGACACATCATTGACATACAGAGAGAAGAGTATAGGACCTAATACTGAGCCCTGGGGAACACCTGACACTACCTGCCGCCATTGTGATTTTATATTCCCGGACAGGAAGCGTTGCTGACGAGACGTCATGTATGAGTGAAACCACTGCACTTGGTGAGAAATTTAGACCGCTAAGTTTGGCTAGTAAGACGTCGAAGTCAACAGTAAAAAAAGCTTTGCTGAAATCTAAGAAGCAAATGATAGTCACATCTTGTCTGTCCATGGCAAGTTTCAGGTCATCTGTCACCTTTATCAGTGCGGATGTTGTGCTTCGATGTTTACGGAAACCTGATTGGTATTCGTCTAGTAGGTTGTTAGTAGTTAGGTAGTTGGTGAGCTGGTCATGGACTATATATTCTAAGGTCTTTGATAGTGCAGGAAGAAGGCAGATGGGGCGGTAGTCAGAGGGTGCTGTGGCGATGTCCTTTTTAGGCACTGGCTTAATTTGTCCCAGTTTCCAGGCCTCAGGGAAAACACTTGTGATTAATGAATCGTTGAAAATGTCTGTTATAGAGGGCAGTAGTTGATCAATAATAAGTTTTACCATCTGAATAGTGATGCCATCATGTCCAGTAGATGCTGATCTAATCCGCATTATGGCTTTCTTGACAGTATTGCAAGTGACTTGCTGTAGATAGAATTTTTCTTTGCTACAGTCGTTCATCCCCATGAAGTAATCAATGGTTCTGTTTTTTTTCTGTTCAATTGTGATTGTAGGTAATGTGAAGAATCGGTTTAGTTCTTCAGCTGGGACTTTGGGATTTTCTGCAACTTTTATTTTGCCTAAACCGAGACTACGGAGATTTTTCCACAGGATAGCTATTGTCAGCTAATGTACGGGCATGCCTGAGCTTAGCGTTTCTCACCGCTTGACTGACTATATTTCGTTTCTGCTTGTATACAGTAGATATAAAATTACGTTTTTGGCGAATTCGTTGATAACCCGGTCATAAAACTCAGACCTCACTTGCTGCTGGAGATTCTTTTCATTAACAATAGTGACCAGTTAAGATGTTATTGAGAGTATGACCTACATACACTCCTGGAAATTGAAATAAGAACACCGTGAATTCATTGTCCCAGGAAGGGGAAACTTTATTGACACATTCCTGGGGTCAGATACATCACATGATCACACTGACAGAACCACAGGCACATAGACACAGGCAACAGAGCATGCACAATGTCGGCACTAGTACAGTGTATATCCACCTTTCGCAGCAATGCAGGCTGCTATTCTCCCATGGAGACGATCGTAGAGATGCTGGATGTAGTCCTGTGGAACGGCTTGCCATGCCATTTCCACCTGGCGCCTCAGTTGGACCAGCGTTCGTGCTGGACGTGCAGACCGCGTGAGACGACGCTTCATCCTGTCCCAAACATGCTCAATGGGGGACAGATCCGGAGATCTTGCTGGCCAGGGTAGTTGACTTACACCTTCTAGAGCACGTTGGGTGGCACGGGATACATGCGGACGTGCATTGTCCTGTTGGAACAGCAAGTTCCCTTGCCGGTCTAGGAATGGTAGAACGATGGGTTCGATGACGGTTTGGATGTACCGTGCACTATTCAGTGTCCCCTCGACGATCACCAGTGGTGTACGGCCAGTGTAGGAGATCGCTCCCCACACCATGATGCCGGGTGTTGGCCCTGTGTGGCTCGGTCGTATGCAGTCCTGATTGTGGCGCTCACCTGCACGGCGCCAAACACGCATACGACCATCATTGGCACCAAGGCAGAAGCGACTCTCATCGCTGAAGACGACACGTCTCCATTCGTCCCTCGATTCACGCCTGTCGCGACACCACTGGAGGCGGGCTGCACGATGTTGGGGCGTGAGCGGAAGACGGCCTAACGGTGTGTGGGACCGTAGCCCAGCTTCATGGAGACGGTTGCGAATGGTCCTCGCCGATACCCCAGGAGCAACAGTGTCCCTAATTTGCTGGGAAGTGGCGGTGCGGTCCCCTACGGCACTGCGTAGGATCCTACGGTCTTGGCGTGCATCCGTGCGTCGCTGCGGTCCGGTCCCAGGTCGACGGGCACGTACACCTTCCGTCGACCACTGGCGACAACATCGATGTACTGTGGAGACCTCACGCCCCACGTGTTGAGCAAATCGGCGGTACGTCCACCCGGCCTCCCGCATGCCCACTATACGCCCTCGCTCAAAGTCCGTCAACTGCACATACGGTTCACGTCCACACTGTCGCGGCATGCTACCAGTGTTAAAGACTGCGATGGAGCTCCGTATGCCACGGCAAACTGGCTGACACTGACGGCGGCGGTGCACAAATGCTGCGCAGCTAGCGCCATTCGACGGCCAACACCGCGGTTCCTGGTGTGTCCGCTGTGCCGTGCGTGTGATCATTGCTTGTACAGCCCTCTCGCAGTGTCCGGAGCAAGTGTGGTGGGTCTGACACACCGGTGTCAATGTGTTCTTTTTTCCATTTCCAGGAGTGTATATAGTTTTTCCCCTCTCTTTTATGGCTGAAAAGTGTCTACAGGTAAGCCACTGGACACACGAATAGTCAAAACAAGTTCAACGACTTTTACAATTGCCTGACGGAGCGGCCGAGAGGTTCTAGGCGCTACTGTCTGGAACCGCGCGACCGCTACGGTAGCAGGTTCGAATTCTGCCTCGGGCATGGATGTGTGTGATGTCCATAGTTTAGTTAAGTTTAAGTAGTTCTAAGGTCTAGGGGACGGATGACCTCAGAAGTTAAGTCCCATAGTGCTCAGAGCCATTTGAACCATTTTGAACTTTTACAATTGCTCAGTATGTAGTCTGGAGCCAATTTCACAATAAACATCAACAAATCACCAACACTTTTTCGACGCATTTCTCCAGAAATACACGCAACCACTAACTTAAACAGAAAAAAATGATACAGGGCAGTATTTTAGTGATTGTAATGCAGGTTCAGGCTAACATTGTTTACAGTCATGGAAATTATGTACATTTAAAAGTTCCTAAAGTAACAGAGAGCCCAAGTTACTGAATTTATCTCTAACTTCCACATTACTTACTCAACTATATGACAAATATGCTCCCCAAAAGAACGGAGAAGTAAGAAAGAAACCAGTATCTTGTGTAATTAAAGAACTAAAATAGAGACGCTGCATATCGGTCACGCAAACTATACCCCACGCCTGAAAATCGTATTGTATACAAGCAGAAGCGGAACAGAGTCACTCAAGTTGCGAGAAATGCAAAACTGAGGTATTCCCATACATTAACCCAAAACAGAAATAGACCAGCTGTACTGTGGAAAAACCTGCGTGGTCTTGGTATACGCAAAGTAAAAGCTGCAGTTGATCCCATTGTCACAGCCGAAAAATTGAACCGGAACTCCACATTATCCACAGCCACACTTGAACTACAAACGAAACGGAGATTCGTTGATTACTTCATGGGGGTGAACGACTGCAGCCACGAAAAATTCGATCTAAGGCATGTAACTTGGAATACGGTGAAAAAAGCCATCATGTGTATCAGATCAGCATCCACTAGACGTGATGGCATCACAGTCCAGATGAGGAAGTTTATTATTGACCCACTACAGCACACGATGACAGATATCTTTAACCACTCCTTAACAATAAGTGTTTTCCATGGCTTCTGGAAACAGGGGCTAGTTACGCTGCCATAACACGCTCTGATTTCCAACGTATTTGCATTCTTCCTCAGTTGCCAAAAGCCTTAGAATGTATAGTCCACCACCAGCTAACAAATTTACATAACTACCTACTAGACGTATACCAAGCAATTTTCCGTAAATATCTCAGCGCAGCATCTGGCTCCATAAAGGTAACAGATGACTTCAAGCTTGCTGTGGATACACAAAGAGGCAATGATCATGTGCTTCTCAGACTTCAGCGAAGCCTTTGACGCTTTCGACTATGCCATTTTACTCGCCAAACATAGCAGCTTAAATTTCTATCCGACTGCAGTGCAATGGTTCCGCTTATACCTGACGTCTCGCCAGCAGTGTGTCATGTCTGACGCCATAAAGTCACAAAGGAGGCAGGTAATACATGACATCCGCCAAGGTTCGTATTATATCCCATACTTCTTCCATTGTACGTAAACAGTGTAACAACATTTTCGCCCAGCTGCAAATCATACATCCACGCCGATGACCTCCAGTTGTATCTAACTGCAATAGCAACAAACCTGAAGTCACCTATCGAGAATTTCAATACCGACCAGGGGGGTGCAGGATATAGGGGCAAAGCTCAACCCATCCAAATCATCCAAAAAGTGGTACTGATTGGTCATTCTAGGTTTCCAACCATCTTTAAATCTAAATGGGATAAGTATCAACTTCTCCACTCCAGAAAAGAGTCTAGGTGTAATAACTAATGAAAATCTAAATTCTAAATTGGACTGAGCACGTAACACCATTGTGTAAGAAGGCACCAGAATCTTTTCATGCCCTACAAAAATATATCAAGTTGTTCTCTCTTGACCTGAAAAAGAAACTTGTACAAACATTTATGCTTCCAATCGTTCATTACAGCGATGATATCCTGCAAAACCTTTCTCAGGAAAGCCGAAACTGGTTACGAAAGCCTGTGTTCGTTATATTTGTGATGTTCAATTCTTTGATCATATTTCACCATTGATGCACAACTATCCTGGCAGCATCATATAGCTGCAGAAATTTCCATACCCTCTGTCTTTTCTACTGTCTTATCAACCAACACTGTCCCTCATATCTCTTCTCGACCTTAACGCTCTTATCTGAACAACATGGCAGAAACATTCGGTCCCATCAGAGTAAAATCCTTTCCGTCCCACTGCAGCGTTCAGTCACTTTCACAAAGTCCTTGTCAGCAGTAGGAAGCCGAATCTGGAATAACTTCCCACATTATATTAGAGAACTAAACAAAACACGCAGCTTCAGAAGACAGTTAATGACAAATCTACTAGGTGGGGCAGTCTCTTAAATTTTCTTCCCCAAGAACTCACTATATCAGAAAACATCTGTCTTTAACCTATAAATTCTTTTTGTATTTGCCACTGTCATTATTACTATTATTATCACTATTAACAGCAGCAACTGCAGCAGTACTTCCAGTATTAACTTTATTGTTGTCTCGGTGTCTGGCTCGACCGGGAACTTCTATGGGGCCACCACATCGAATACGTTGTCAACAGAGCGCACGCGAGGCTCAAACAACTCTACCCAAGGCACAACAGTGAAATTAAACTGAATAGGATGGTGTCGAGGTCCATATACATGATACTGATTAGACCTCTGATGGCGTAAGCAGTCCGTCTGGTGATACGCAGCTCCTACACGCCTGCGCCGTCTACAGATCATACAGAACAAAGTGCTTCGCATCATTAGTAACGCTCCTCGCTACGCATGTACCGTGGATCTTCACAATGAATACCGCTTAGAAACCCTCAAGGAAGTATCCAAAAAACACACTACACGGCTGTACAGGAACTCGAGACACTCGGCCAATCCTTTCCTACTCACTCTGGGAAACTATAATCGCAACCATAGGTGATAGCATAAGCGGCTAAAAAACTACTAGCTAGGGCATAACCACCTACGGCAAGCTAACGTACACCAAGCTGCTATTAAAGCCGACCAGTAGACCAGAGCAGGGAAACCGACAAGCTCTCACACTGACGCACAAACAAATCGCCAACATTACCCTACACTCTGTATCTGATATATGACCTATTGGACACAAACCGATGACGAACCTGTCACAGGTATGCTGACGCTGACCGAGAAATCAACACCGGCACCCAGCGGCAGCCGCCGAATACCACCACCGCACAACGTCAAAGGTAACGACCTGCATGATACCCACTACTAACGTAGCCTACCCTTGCATGACCTGTCGCAGACAGCAAGAAAACCGCTACTGCTCTTACAACCCGACCCAATTATTGCAGAGGTTTTTTACCCTTGGCTCTGGCCTTGGCACTTTTTTCCCCTCTGCCCTTCAAACCGTTACCCTTCGTTCAACTTTCGACCCAATCTATCTCCACATGAGCGCGTATTAATGGTTAACCCTAACCAGACGTACGAAAACATCGCAGTACCCACATCCTGCGAGACCTCACTCTATTGAAAACTAACCCTTTTGCAGAGATGGCAGTAGACCTTTTGTGTCGGCCATCATGCCGATGTGGGCATTGAGGGGCTCCATCTCTTATTTCATAGTATTTGTCACACTAAAATTGTTATTTCTTAGGAAACTTTGAAGTAAAAGAGGTATATTATTTGTGAATCCTTGCCACGATGTAAGAGAGGGCCTGATGGTCCTAATCAGATCAGGTTAAATAAAGAAATAAATACAAGGTTTACAGTAGAGTCTTCCACAGTTTGTTTCCAAATTTACCACTGTATTATTACTAGGAAGCTTAGTTACTGGTTCATCCATGTATTGACGATGAATAACTATTCCCCATGTACTTTCAAATTCGTCACTCTATTTTTCAAAATTTCTTCCGATTCATAAATTTTGTCACACATTAGCCAATATCACAACCTCTGGTTTGCAATGTATCAATAAAGCATCAGTGAGAAGGGAAATACCTGCAAAAGTATGAACAACGCAATTTAACATCTTGCGTCGTGATTTCAAATCCACAAATACCAGGACACGCCTTTTCACTCAAAGGGATGCAGGAATCCATCAAGACAGTTTTTATGTCGTCGAGGTTTTGCAGGGATCAACAGTGCCACCGTCTTCTACAGCCCTGTGTAGACACACGGCACAAGGGTCACCATGCCGCTCCTTGCAAGAACGTCCGCTACATTGAACAGCACAACAAGAACTGCAGTCAAGATAAACCAACGAGGACCACTCACTGGCCCAACTTGGGGTCTACATCCTTCTACCATTATCCTGACGTATAAATTCATCAGCCGCCCTGTCCTAACCCACGCTAACGTTGCCTGGATCTCAGCTTCTCTTAAATTTTGTAAGTCCCTTGAAATCCTGGAAAGAAATGCACTCCGCCTCGCCTCCCGCATCCGCCTACCTTCCCCAGCTCGCATCCTGTACCAGTCATCCGCTTCCCATACCTTCTTCTCTTCCTAGGGCACTTCCGGATCCGATACATACATCGCAAAAACTAGTCCTTCCACCCAATTTCCCAGCCACTAATCATCCATCGAGTTACCCTTTTGCGCCACTACATTCATGTTCCACCTTCCATGCACTTCAATGACTTATCCATCGTCTCTCGCCGCAATTTTAACCAACTCATAATCCCCAACGACGAAATTCGTCCCGAGATATACCGCTCTTTCCAACCCTAATCCTTTCTCCTTCATCCACCTTTCTGTCTTCTAGCCGTTACCTCTGGCTCTACAGGGCCCCATAATCATCGTCATCCTCGCAGCTCCATCATGGAAATTTTCTCATCTGTCACCTACTATCACCATTACACATGGCATCATTCATGTTCAAGAGTGATGGTATTTTAACTGTGATATAAAATCGTCAAACGACTTTCAAAACCACTAGTATTTTCATCTACGTGTATGTTACAAATCCTCATTTATTGTCACTTGTATTCGTGTAAAAATCGTCACTATCGTCCACCTATGTATTTTTTTAGAAAATAGTCTGTTATTGTCAACTTCTATATGGTTTAATGATTTTTAAAAACCGTTTTTGTAACCTTTGGCTGCAGAGCGGTTTTTATCCACTGCCAACCCACCTCCTCGTGGGGAATTGAAACAACACTAAAGGACAAATAACTAAATAAATGGGCCGGCCGCTGTGACAGAACGGTTCTAGACGCTTCAGTCCGGAACCGCGAGACTGCTACGGTCGCAGGTTCGAATCCTGCCTTGGGCATGGATGTGTGTGATGTCGTTAGGTTAGTTAGGTTTAAGTAGTTCTAAGTTCTAGGGGACTGACGATCTCAGTTGTTAAGTCCCATAGTGCTCAGAGCCGTATGAACTAAATAAATAAAACCAATAGGGAACTGCAAGTATCCCGCGCCATCTACTGACGACCGCTGCGTTTCAGTATCTTCCCTCTGGAAATTACGTTATGTCATTTATTTCTGGAAATGTTTCTGTAATTTACACTTGTCCGTCACTTCACGTCCTCTGTGATTTCCATGTTTATTTTTATTGATTATTTTTCTAGCCACAATATAAATTGGAGTATGTGAAACAGACTAATGTATGTGTCCTCAAAGTTTGTTTCGTCTTCTTACTTTATAAAACACTAATTTTGAAGTCGTCACCACGCTGACCTGTGGAAAACCTCCCGCATCCTGATGTTCTCCAAACACAACAAGCCTCCTCCATCTGATACCTCCTCCTATCGTCCTATTTGTCTCACATCGGTGTTCAGCAAGCTCTTGGAATCCATCCTTTCCCGGCGCATCCATCACCACCTTCGCCAAAACCACCTCCTCCCTGACACCCAATGTGGCTTTCGACCTTCCTTCTCTGCCGATGACCAACTCCTCCGCCTGACTCATCTCCTCTCCCTCCAGCTTAACTCCCGTCGCTCCGCCATTTTTGTCTCCCTTGACCTTGAAAAGGCCTACGGCCGTGTCTGGCATCCCGGTCTCCTGTTTAAACTCCAAACCTACACCTTTCCTGTCAACTACATCTGTCTGATGGCCTCCTTCCTATCCCGCCACCCCTCCTATGTTACAATCCATAATGCCAATTCCCACACCTTCTACCCCTCTGCAGGTGTGCCCTAGGGCTCTGTCCTCTCCCCTCTCCTCTACCTCCTGTACACGGCCGATATGCCCCAACCCCCCCCCCCTCTCCAGTACATCCCTTGCACAATATGCCGATGACACCGCATTCCTCGCCCTCACTATTACCCTCCAAAGGTCCCAACGCCTTCTCCAGAATCACCTTGACCTTTTTGCTGCTTGGTGTAACCAGTGGGTCCTGAAAATGAATCCTTCCAAGACCTAGGCAATCATCATAGTTCGTACCACTCGCTCCTTCCGGCTCCTGAATTTACCGTCTGCGCCCGTCCTGACCGCCTCACCCCCACCCTCACCTACCTTGGCCTCACCATTGACCGTCACCTCACCTGGATCCCTCATCTCCACTCCATCCAATCCAAAGCCCACAACCACCTCTGACTCCTCAAACTCCTCTCTGGCCGGACATGGGGGTTGCACCCCTCTACCATCCTCCACACCTACAAATCCTTAATCCGTCCCATCCTCTGTTATGCCAGTCCCGCCTGGATATCTGCCCCCCCTCCCCCAAATTCTATAAGTCCCTCTAGATCCTTGAGCGTCTTGCACTCCTCCTTGCCTTCCATATACGCCACCCATCCCCCACGCGGAGCCTCTATGACCTCATTCCCTTCCCCCATCTGCTCCTATTCCTCGAACATCTCTGCATCCTCTACACCTCCCGCCGCCTTGACCCCCCACACCCCCTGATTGCTCCTCTCCTCTCCCCTCCCCGCCCCCTGCCACGTCTTTAGTGTTGTGTCCCCCCTACCCTCCATCTCTACACCCTTCATCTCCTTTCCCAAGGTGGCTTCCATCAACCCCCCTCCTGGATGATGCCCTCTCTCCCTCCATTTATCCCTCCTATCAACTCTGATCCTCACTCCCCCTCCTTTCCTCTGTCCTTTCCCCGGGCTCCCTCTCCCCCCTTCCATCTTCCTTTTTCCCACCTCCCCTCTCTCTGCCCCCTTCACTCCCCCAAGTCCTTTTGCATTTCCCTCCTCTGCCTTTTCCAATTCCCTCTCGTGTCTGCCCTGCCCCTCTCCCTCCTTATGAGTCCTCTCCCTCCTTTGGTTCCCCCCCTTTTCGTTTTTTCCTCTCCTCCCTCCTTGTCCCCCCCCCCATCTGCCCTTGGCTAGGGAGTGTCATCTTTGTGCTAACATTTTCTTGCAATTTTTTACAGTGAGTGTTTTACAGTCAGTGTTCCGTGTTGTGTGTCTTTTGGGAAGTGTTGCGAACGGCCATCATACTGTCGCTGGGTGTGATTTTTTATCTCTTGCGAACAAAAACCAGACTGTCGCCATGTTTTTTAATTGTGTGTCTACTATGTTACTTGTCTGATTCCTGTGTATTTTATTAACATTGCCAACCCCTTTGCTTTCTGATTTAACTTTCCGCAATTTTCCGCCATTTTACACTTTAAGTCACCGTTTTATCGCCTGTTTTTCTTGTTTCTTTTCTTCTTCAGTTTTTAAAAAAGTCTGTAGGCTGTAGAGCAGCGTACTAAGCTGCTGCCAGCCCACCCCCTTCGGGGGGAATTGAAATTCAATAAAGGAAAAAAAAAGAACTAAGTCGTCACCATGCTGCCCCACCAGTCTCCTGACTCTTACTGTACCCACTAACGCCCCTACTCTTTTTATCCTGCCCCCTCCCTTGCTGCACCTTGTTCTCCCCTCCTTTTCCATCCTCTCCGGCCACTCCCTCGGCTGGTCCCACCTGGCAGTTATTCTTCATCGTGTGTGCTTCAAATGGGTTTAAAGTGTGTTGTTCTGGAGTGTTTTTAATACTGTGGCCGACTTTTAACCTGTGCGTGTGCCTTAAGTATCTTCTATGTGTTTTCAGATTCGCCAACTGTATTTTTTAACTTTATGTCGACTTTTTTAATTGTCCCCCCATGAACGTATCCATGTCAGTGTATTTTTACCTCCATTATCTCCTCTTACTCTGTTTTATGTCCCCCTTTTTTATTGCCTTATGTGTAACATTTTATTCTTGTATTAGTTATCATGTCACTCGGCTGAAGAGCGGCAGATTGTGCTGCTGACAGCCTTCCCCTGCCCATATGGGGCAGGGGAATGAAATCACAATAAAGAAAAAAAAAGTCGTCACCACACATTCCATTTTAGCGTGAGTTCTGCACAACTAATAGGTGCTTACGTGCTTAAACAAGATTTTTGCTTAATTCCTTACAAGTGAGAATACTATTTAATTCTGTCTGTAAATGAATCTTCTTTTAAATGCTTTACCCACGCATCAACGACCTCTAGGATTGCATCTGCGACTTATGAGTATCGGTTGAAGCATGTGTGGCAAATTTGACTGTGTTATTTTTACGCGTTTATGATTTGTTGCAGTGCAGCAAAATGAAGGATGCATCGTGTTTATATTATATCTGTTTTGTTTTTAACGTCTTAATGTAGTACACGCCAGTGCTTTTTTATTTTACTTCCGTTGTACATTCTGAAGATGGCTACTGGTTATCAGAAACCAGTAATCTTGTTCAAAAAACTTTGCGATGAAGATAGATAATTTGTAACAATTCCAAAGCATATGATTGCTCTGTAAAAAACAATTTTATGTCAAATTTTATTCAATTTAAACAATCATTTCTCATCTAGGACTCTGGTTCTTTTTTTGACTTGGAAAAAAATAGCAAAACCATTCGAGGTGAGGAAAAAATTCTGCATCCTCTCATCTTCGAAGCGGCTTATGATAGCAGTGAATTGAGACGATGAGCGAAACGGTGAACGAACATTGCAGTAGGAAACGTGTTTATCCCTTCTGACTGCAATCCGTTCAGATGATCAGCTTACTGCAGCTTCATCGTAACTCTGAGTATGTTCATGACATTTAGGAACCTTTCATGGACTTGACAGCTGTGAAATAGCGAAGTGCTGCAAGAAATTATACACATCAGTGGCGGCGTCCAGAGTAACTGACAGAATCTGATTCACTTTTCCCTTTTCATTTTGTGACTGAAACAGAAGCAGTCAAGTCAGTCAGTATTAGATTTGACACTCCTGTAAACACGGTAGAATGTAATAAATAAAGTTCCAGCTTTTCGTCCTGTTTAGGAGATGCATGACCTCAACATAATTGCATGAAATGTATTCATTGTTGCGAATAAGATCAATCACGTGAACGACGACAGTGAAAATTTGTGCGGGATCGGGACTTGAACCCAGATTTCCCGTTTTAGTCGAGCGGTCACCTTAATCGCTTTTTTGTTTTTGTTTTTTTGTGTGACAGCATTGCACTTTATTAGCACACAATATAAAACAGATTACAATCAAATTAAGGCTACTCTTCTGGTAGTACAATATAAGAACGTCGACCACTCGAAAACATCAGTAAATTACACGGTGTCTGGTCTCACCTTTCAGCAGCGGAATCTCGGATATGTCTTCGCGGAACACACTCATGATCAATTGGCCATTCCAAGATTCAAATCAATCTCCACCAGAATCAGATTCTGTTTAAGTAAATAGCAAAGATCTGACTATATTGGAAATGGACAGTAACTGATCGTGTCGTTCCTGTAAGAAAGTCTAAAAGTCAAGCACCTCTTCGAGACAATACCGAAAATGATAGTACACAGAAAGCCCTGTGATCCAATTAATGACATGCGTCTTTAATTGGGGAAAGTATGTCGTAAACGAGCGAAGTAGCAGACCGTGCTGGATCTTTTGGGATGACACTCGAAGATAGAAGGCAAGCATCTTCCGAATTAGAAGCCACACATCTGCGTTAGAGCCACATTCCAGACGGTATTCTTCCGTGCCAATCGCACGACACCTCATGCACATTGGGGAGTCAGCTAGAGCAACGTTGTGCGGTGTTTGCCTTGTCAGAAGCTTTTCGTTGACGATGAGGTGCCAGGTGACACAGCTCTCCACCGTAAAATATTATTGGTAGATCGCTCGCCACTCCACTGGCCACGCTACTCCTGGGTGACGTATTTCAACCACATTCCTAGGATGATTCGTCAAGAGCCATACAGGGCAGATTCATGTGCACATAGCTATAATCGAGAAAGAATGTTTTGCTGTGCGGAAGCTCAGGCGCGATGTGGGTGAGTGCTGTAGCGGGCAGGTGGTACGGAGGCGCCAGTTTATCAGTGACGAGACGGTGAAACTATGTCAACGATGGATCCACATCTTGATCATGGTGTTGATGTAAAGAGCCATTTCGCGTGCTCGAACCCGAAACATCCCAGTTCTCCGCTGTGAGAGGGAGGTTGAGGGCATCATATTGAAGTTTGAAAAGAAGTCCATTACTAAGACAGTAGCCAAAGGCCACCTGGATCCGATGTGCCATCACGGGTGTCATCAGTAAGATGTGCACCAAATGAGGTATCCGGGACGCCATGTGTGTGATAATAAAGGCGATCCTTTGGATCATGTCTAAAGCTCGTAGGAGGTGGCCTCAAAGGCCCATGTGGAGAGCGTGTAAAAGATGTTTATAGTTCATCGCCATCGTATCACAGACATCTCTCGTAAATTCGATGACCAGACACCGAATTGTGTCCATCGTCCGTAGTGGGGCCACACTCCTCTCTAGGAGCCCTCTGCCGGTTTTCAAAGCACAACACTTACCACGTTCATGCTGCTGCCTGCCGCATTCCCATATCCCATCCGGGTTTCCTCCTCAGAACAGGCGAAAAAGTGTAGATCATTTATATAAGCGCGACAGTGGAATGTGTGTCCTGTCAGTGTGATCCATGAAAGATGTTGTTTCAGCCCATATAGGAGCGGCTCTGTCGCTATTGCCTGAGAATTCTCGGACAATGATTCGGGGACAGTATCACCCGCCCACGTCGTCGGGTCAGTGGGAAGGTCTTCAGAGTCCTCCCCAAAGAGACGTGGTGACTGCCGGACACTTCACAAGACACGGGGCATCGTACGTCGCGTTGGCCAGCAATCAGCAGTTGCACGTTCGACAAGAGCGAATCGACGGCCGACCCGGTGGAAGTACGAGTACACGCTTCAGAATCAGGCGTGAAGGAGTCCATCGGAATTACATCGTGGTGGTGAAAGAACGCTTCGTCTTGCGACTATGTCGTGGATGCACTGGCGAACGTCACCTTACGCCTCTTATGCCTCTTTGGGGACCGCTGCTTCCGGGAATGCACATCTGTGTCAGATAATGGGATTGAATCCCGACGTCCAGGCACGAAAGCGGCCATGGGCACAACCATCGCATCAACTTTCAGACTGTCGTGGGTCTTCTCTTGTCTTCCTTTTAGAGTCGGTGGCACATGAGGGGGGACAGTGTTAGGGGTCAGCTGACCCTCATTGTTCCGTCTTGATATCACCGGTTCCGAAAGATACTGTGCGTGGTCGGGCCCATGTATTTGCCTAGGATCCGTCCGGAGCGCCGCTACATACGTGGGAGGTAATGTTTACTTGATTCATGTGCCATACCAAACGCATATCGGACGGTTACAGTGAACCAACTGTTAGGTCGATGAAGTGTCAGTGCTGGAAATCAGAATACCGTAGTAATGAATCCGTCCCGGGCAGCAAACGTACTGTTCATCAGCGCCATTTTTCACTTACTTTTCTGTAGGATGAATTTTGTGCGCATTTACGTCCGTTACCACAAAGTTTGAAGTAAGTTTCCGATTTTCAGTTCCTATCCTTTGAATAACCACGACTTTCTCCGTTATACGGGGGATTTATTTGTTTTATGTTATGCCTCGTAGAAGAAGACTAATGGATTGGGCTGAAATACTAAGACCTAAAGATGTACAATTTCTGTGTAGACAAAGTAATAGGAATAATCTGGATGTTGATAATAACAATTATATTGCTGTAATGAAAGGTAAATTTAAATGATCACATCACTTATGCAAAGAACAACACCCACACCCACGCCCGAGGGAGGCCTCGAACCTCCGCCGGGAGTGGCCTCGCAGCCCTTGCAGGATGCCTCAAACCGCTCGGCCATTCTGCGTGGCAGCGGAATCGTCCGTTGCACTATTAATGCTACCAACACAGTGTTTAATGCTTTGCATGTAGTTGCAAATACTTCTAGGCATTCCGAATCATGTTTCAATAAATTTAACTATATACATGCCCTTTTCGATGTTATCCGCAGATGAGGAGCTATGAGCTGAAATAATGGAAGAGTTTGAAGTGGAAGAGGAGGAGAAGATGGAGGTGGAGTTGGCAGATGGTAATTGCTTTATAATGTTTATAAACGGTGGGGTTTTTCCAAATAATTTAAGGGTGTATCTGTGGTCTGATGAATTTACAGTGCAGATTCTGTAATGCGTATAATTTCGCATCTGAGATTACTTTACATGATAAAACGGCATGGGCATTGCACTGGCATAGGGGAAAGTTAATGTATCGTGGTTAGGTCCATTGAATAACTTGACTGAATTTTTAAAATGTGAGGCTCGGTGTTTCATCCTCGAAATTTCTTTGAACTTTTCGTCACATTCTGACATAAATCGAATCAATAGAGAGCTGAAAGCAGCTGGGTAATATTTTGTGCTGTGTATAGTGATAATGCCATTTGGACAGAGAGCGGTAAGAAAATGGTTTTTCTCGTTTTCAGCATTGCTAACTCGTCGGGTTTTGATGCAGATCGTTTAACGCCTTAATCTACATTCATCTGCGTCATGGTACTCGAGAACGAGCGCATGTAATGAACTGAACTGCGGTCACTCCACTATGATAGGACATTCCCTGAGCAGCTTGCAACGTAGTCAAGAGCATAGGGACTGGCACCACTTCAGAGACAGAGTGGAGTGCTGATTAGTATAGCTGGAAGTATGCAGTGCATCATCAGTTGTCAATCGAGCTGGTGGAAGAAAGGAGAGATTTTATACTGCGGGCAGTCAATTACATGTGTGATGATCAATGTGTATGTGCGTGGTTGTATGTATGTGTGTGTGTGTGTGTGTGTGTGTGTGTGTGTGTGTGTGAGAGAGAGAGAGAGAGAGAGAGAGAGAGAGAGAGAGAGAGAGAAAGCCTTGATTGGGAACTAAAATGCCCTAAGACGTGCTAAACCACTGTTTACTATCTTAGACTGGAACGACTACACACAGATTTACAGTATCGATCTGACTATTCATTCATTTTCTGTCTGCGACTCAAACTCCAAGGTTTATAAACATTATAAAGCAATTACCATCGGCCAACTCCACCTCCATCTTCTCCTCCTCTTCCACCTCAAACTCTTCCATTATTTCAGCTCATAGCTCCTCATCTGCGGATAACATCGAAAAGGGCATGTATATAGTTAAATTTATTGAAACATGATTCGGAATGCCTAGAAGTATTTGCAACTACATGCAAAGCATTAAACACTGTGTTGGTAGCATTAATAGTGCAACGGACGATTCCGCTGCCGCGCGGAGTGGCCGAGCGGTTTGAGGCATCCTGTCATGGGCTGCGAAGCCACTCCCGGCGGAGGTTCGAGGCCTCCCTCGGGCGTGGGTGTGTGTGTTGTTCTTAGTATAAGTTATTTTAAGTAGTGTGTAAGTCTAGGGAACGATGACTTATGCAGTTTGGTCCCTTAGGAATTCACACACATTTGAACATTTGAACGTTTCGCTGTTAAACGCAGAGTAGAGAGAGCTGATAGGTGGAAGGAGTACACTAAAGACCTCTATGAGGGGCAAAATTAGTCTGATGCATTCAAGTGGCTGAGAAGAATAATATACAGAAGAATGGAAAAGAAAGTTCAGAATGTGATATATGACGATCAGTATAGCTATAGGAAAGGTACAGATGTTGCGGTTGATAATGCAAGCAAGACTAAAGAAATATCAAGACACGTTCATAGGATTTGTCTGCTTGGAAAAAGCGTTCGACAGTGTAAAATGCTGCAAGATGTCCGAGGGAATAATATGAGTAGATGACCAAGAACGAATTGCTTGAATTAAAAAGGGTGTAAGACAGGGATGTAGCCTTTCACCCCTACTGTGCAATATGTACGTCGAAGAAGCAGTGATGGAAATAAAAGAAAGGTTCACGGGTGGAATTAAAATTCGGGGTAAAAGTATGTCGATGATACGATTCGCTGATGATATTGCTATCCTGAGTGAAAGTGGAGAAGAATTACATGATCTACTGAATGGAATCAGCAGTATAACGAGAATAGAATATGGATTGAGAGTAAATCGAAGAAAGACGAAAGTAATGAGAAGTAGCAGAAATGAGAACAGCGAGAAACTTAACAGCACGATTGACGGTCACAAATAGATGAAGTTAAGGAATTCTACTACCTAGGCAGCAAAATATAAAATGATGGACAGAGCAAGGTGGACATCACAAGCAGACTAGCACTCTCAAAAAGGGCGTTCCTAATCAAGAGATGTGTACTAGTATCAAACACAGACCTTAATTTGAGGAAGAAACTTCTGAGAATGTACGTTTGGAACACACCGCTGTATGTTAGTGAAACATAGACACTGGGAAACCCTGGATAGAAGAGAATTGAACCATTTGAGATGGGGTGCTACAGACGAATACTGAAGATTAGGTGGAGCGATAAGGTAAGGGTAAGGAAAGAGGATGTTCTGCGCAGAATCGGAGAAGAAAGGACACCGGAAATGAGAAGGGGTAGGATCGTAGGATATCTGTTAAGCCATCAGTGAAAGACTTCCGTAGTACTAGAGGGACCTGTAGAGATCAAAAACTGTAGAGGAAGACGGAGATTCGGATTCATGCAGCACATAATTGAGAACATAGGTCGCAAAATAAATAAATAAATAAATAAATAAAAAATGCGCTCACCATCAAGTACGTCTCCCTCCATTTCTTCATCCTCTGATGGCTGAAGGAACTACCCTGGCAACAACAAGTTACACCGCTGCACGTTATTTATTTGCAATTATGTATCAGCTGACTGAAGATGCTGCAACTAGGTTACTTACCTCCACTGAACTCTACAGAGTCTGCTGCAGAGATTGTGTCAGTAACCTCGTCGGTTACACCCGTCCACACAAAAGTGTGGCTGGCGGTCTTTATTGATACCACTGCCCGGTCAGGACATATAAAGGTGCAGGAGATCTTTTCGACTACAGTCAATCCTGCAAAAGATAAAACAAATGGTTCAAATGGATCTGAGCACTATGGGACTTAACTTCTGAAGTCATCAGTCCCCTAGAACTTAGAACTACTTAAACCTAACTAACCTAAGGACATCACACACATCCATGCCCAAGGCAGGATTCGAACCTGCGACCGTAGCGGTCGCGCTGTTCCAGACTGTAGCGCATAGAACCGCTCGGCCGCTCCAGCCGGCCGCAAAAGATAAAATCAGAATAAACAAATTAAAGGCAACAAAAAATTTGGTCATCGTGGATGTCGCCACGGAAGAAGATAGAAACAAAATTCTACATAATTAAAAACCAAACAAAGCAGTAAAGTGAGAGCCGCCTAAAAAGCGGAACCCTTTGGTGATTTTATATGAAGTACCAGTTACATTACGAGAAAACCGTATATACGAAACAATATGCCAACAAAATTTGGACGACATGAACACACAAACGTTTAAAAACGAGTTGAAGTTGCGCTTCAGAATTGGGGCTTAGGAACGGGATGTTGCACATCATGTTGCTGACGTTCCTGGGGAAAATGAGGCGCAGAATTACCACTATGGGCAAAACCTATATGGACTTCCATGCAATAAGTGCGAGGAATTACCTGGTAGTTCCGAAATGCCACAATTGTGGCGCTCTAGATCGCATACACAAGCATTGCGAACAAAAGCCGGCTTGCTCCAGGTGTGGGGCCGAAGATTATTTCAGAAAAAATTGCGGCAGAATTATGGTATGCATCCCCTGTACGCGAAGAGGCAAGAAAACCTGCAATACCACCGGAGGGAACTACCCTACCTTCAGGATTTTAGAGCAGAGGCTTATCGCCAGAAATGATTATGGCTGAGGCTACACCTGGGCACAGGAAGCCTAAGAGGAAGTCCCCGAGAAAAAGGAGGAGGGATGCAATGAGGGCCAGTAGATTTAGAGAATTTTTACAAAAGCTCACTGAATCTCAAACTCAGAAAGTGGCGATGAAGGACGTATCCATTCAAGATGCTCCCTCTCCTCTAAGCCGGGGACAAAGGTCGTCAGAAAATCATGAACGACCAAGAGGAGATCCTGTGGTAGGGAGTCGACTGGTGATGAGGCAGAATGAAATGGGTTCAAGAGAGCGAGTGCAGGTTAATTTTGTGAGCAGGACAAGTGCGTCAATAGACCAACCTTCCCAGAGAGATTTGGGGATGGACTCTATTAGGATATACCAAAACCTGGAACATGCCATGCAACTAGCACGCCTGGAGGAGCCGGCTGTCCTCACTACAGCTTTGAAGTATGCTGTGTGTGTCGACCACGAGTATGGTAGAGACGTCACCTTCTCGGTAATGGAGGCTGGACAGGATACAGCTCAAGACAATGAATCTCCCCACTGACTTTGGGATGCTGCGAGACTTAGTTTAAAAGGTATTTGAAAGGAGAAAGGCGAAAAGTTCAACCTGGATGAGCTATATAACCATAACAAATGGAAGGATAGCACATGATTGGAGAAAAAATTGGCCAGAATCTCATATTCGTACGTACTTCCCATGACCGCTAAGTTAAATATAGGACAGATAAACGGGCACAGCAGTAAATTAGTAATGCAGGAACTTCGAAGAGTGGTGGAGGAGAGGAGTGTGGACGTGCTCTGTTGCAGGAGCCGTACTCCCAAGCTGGGCAGATCCTTTTTACAGCAGCAAATTGGCAAGCGATTCGCAGTGACTGGGAGCCAAGAGCTGCAGTTGTAGGCGCAAATAGGGCGCTGAGACTTACAGTTCTCTCACAGCTTTCCAATGACCACTGTAACGTCTTGGAACTACAGTCGCCCGTTGGAGTGTTGTATCTCATCAACATGTATTTCCAGTACGGCAGAGAAACTGATGACTTCTTAGATAAACTAGTTGAGGTAGTCACCGCGTTTCGGGGCGTAGAGTTGTTGTGTCAGTGCATATAAATGCCAATCCCCTCCCGTAGTTCAGTAACACTCGGGACGAAAGAAGAGAAAAAGCAGAGGAGACAATCATGGCGCTGCAACTAATGGTCGCCAACAAACAAGGGAACTCCCCACCTACACTGGTGGAGGGGGCGAGGGTACAACTATTGACGTTACATTAGTAACGTCAAACTTTGTAAACAGTGTAACTGACTGGATTGTGTGGGATAAAGTTACGACCAGCGACCATAGCTTAATAACTTTCTCATTGAGTGATAGGGGGTGCCACTGGGACATGGGGTGGGAGATACAACTTAACTACAACAGGAATGATTGGGACCGCTTAGCGAGCGAGTGCGACGTACCGATATTGCCGGAGCGAGACGAAAATGTAGAGGAGTACGTCGAGGAACTGGTGAAAGCAGTTACCAGGGCGGTGAAGGCAGCCGTACCAACCAGAAGGAGAGCTGTTGCGGATTCTCTATCACCATGGTCAGCCGAACTGGGGCAGATGGGCCAGTCTGTAAGGCGGGCGAGGAGGTACTACCGCCGGCCAGTGTGGCCGTGCGGTTAAAGGCGCTTCAGTCTGCAACCGCGTGGCCGCTACGGTCGCAGGTTCGAATCCTGCCTCGGGCATGGATGTGTGTGATGTCCTTAGGTTAGTTAGGTTTAAGTAGTTCTAAGTTCTAGGGGACTGATGACCTCAGATGTTAAGTCCCATAGTGCTCAGAGCCATTTGAACCATTTTGAGGTACTACCAGCGGAGTGTCACGGAGTGTCATCTGGGAGGTGAAGCAACGCTGGGTGCATGTTTATCGAGAAGCGAAAGAACAATTGCACAAGGAGCTATGGGCATCAGGTTAAGGAGCTAGGAGAGGTATGTACAAAGGGGCGTCCCATACAAGTTGGTACGGGAGCAAATAAGATCGCTGATGGGGTTATTCACCGTCAGAGATGGGGGCCGGATGACGGAAACTTGACGGCAGACCGCTGAGGTCCTCCTCTGGACCCTGTTGCCTGACGACAGAGAAGAGGATGACTCAAATGAGCAAAGACAAATCAGGATGGAGAACCAACACACCATGGTCTATCCCTTCTCTGAAGAGGAAGTCTCTGCCAAAATTAAAACCCTTAAGATGGGTAAAGCTCCTGGCCTGGACGGCATTACAGCGGAAGAGGTTCAATTCCTCGCCTTCCAATTGGGGGCGCTTCTCACTAAATTGCACAATGAGTGTTTAACGCTCAGGAAATTCCTCTCCATCTGTAAAAAAGCGGATCTTTTGATAATCAGGAAAGGTCCAGATAATGACCCGAAAGAAGCTAAATCATATGGGCCCATCAGCTTGCTGGACCTGCTGGGGAAACTTTTTAAGAGGCTTTTGGCAGACAGACTGACAGCACACCGCGAGCTGTGCGGGATGAATGACATACAGTTCGGCTTTCGGTCGGGACAGTCGCCGTCTGACGCAGTCGCCCTGGCGGTGGAGGTCTGTGACTCAGCTCCGCACAAGTACATAGTCAGCACCATAGTGGACATCAGTGGCGTCTTTGACAACTTGTGGTGGCCTTCGCTCTTCTCCTGCTTGCGGGAGAAAGAGTGTCCAGGGCCGCTATATGACTGTCTTAGGAGATATTGTGAAGAAAGAGAGGTCTGGCTATAGAACCCTAGCGGGAAAATGGGAAAATCAATAAAAGAATAACACAGGGGTGTCCACAGGGCTCTGTCCTGGGGTCACTCTTTTGGGATGTCAATGTTGAACCTCTTCTGGACAGCTTGAAGAGCAGTGATGATGTACTAGAGGTCATAGCCTAGGGAGACGATCTCCTCCTGCTCGTTGGTGCTCGTAGCCAAAATTGGAAAGGGCCGTGACCATCTTGACCCCATGGTGCCACAGAGCGAAAATGACAATGGCACCCAGCAAGTCTACTTACTTATTATTAGAAGGACAAATTATTGAGAATAGATGGCCCACCAGCACTTCAGCGCTGCGAGGCCCGATACTTGGGCATAGTCCTTGATGAAAGGTGGAATTGCGTAACACATATTGATACTGTAACACCGAGGTCGCTTCAAACACACAACAATTTCATTGGAATCTGCCACAAACGTGTCTACCTGCCACCGGACCTAATAAAGCTATACCACAACAGTATCTTAACTTCCGTTGTAGGATGTGGGTCTGGAGTCTGGGCACACAGGCTCACGAGGGTCAAGCATGCCATGGCCATTAGAAGGGTGCAGCGAAATATGCTCCTGCGCTAGGTAGCGGCATATAGAACAACTCCTGGGGAGCATTGTTAGTATTAATGGGGCTCTGCCCCTGATATAAAAATCAGAGAGCAGGCAGCCTGGTATTGGATAAAGAAAGAAAAAAGGGAAAAAATAGTTCAAATAATGAGAGTTTACGTAGAGGATAAAGCCGGAATCAAACGAAGGGGGGGGGGGGAGGGGGAAGAATTATGGTATGAGCAGTGGGATGGTGATGAAACAGGCCGGGGAACATAAGAGTTGCTGCCAAATATCAAGGAGTGTCTGGAGCTCACGTACTTTAAACCAACTAGGGGACTGCTGCACTCCCTTACTGGACATGGACCGTACCTGTCATACCTATGCCGGTCAAGGAAGCGGGCTACACCATCGTGTAACTGTGGTGCCATACAGCGCACCCCAGATCATGTGGTGTACGAGTGCGCCCTTTTGGATGACGTTGCATCACAACTATGGCAACAACTACCCAACCGCTACACGCACCATGTGCTCAGATAAGAGGACGCATTTCACATTCTAAACGAACTATGAAATGAAATATCAAGCCAAGTCCTGCGAGAATTTCAAAGGAACAACCGAAACTAGTGTACCGTCCTGTTCTGCCAGTGCCTGAACTTGGCCAGCCACCTCACTGCTGGGATCCGCCACATCTCGGATTAGAGGGAGGACGTACAAACCAGCGATCTTGACAAAGCACTGAACATGACAGTAGAAATAGGAGTTAGGTTAGATGTAGGTTAAGACTGGATAATTTGCTAGGATAGAACTGCAGCGAATCCAACATCTTGGGCCAGCCCAGTGCCAAGGGCATGTCCACTGCGATTAGTTCAATGGGCACGACCGACAATGTATATCATGCTGGCACACCTGTAACGCTGCAGGTAGTGTAGATTAGTTTAAGCACAGTACAATTTAGTATACAAATACAAATAGAGGTCAATAAACTAGCCTCATAGATAAGCTAGTAAATCAAAGAAACATATAGCGTTAAAAATAGAAGCAAAACCTAGAGATTCCCATAGTGGAATAGTAATAGAAGTATAAACACAACCTGTAGTAACAGTCTATGTAGCTGCAGTAATTGTAAACTTAGGAAACACTACTGGGGTTAGGTAGTGGGTTAATTATGCACAATTGTTGTTTGAATAAAGAATTTAAAAAAAAAATGTGGATGGGTCTCACCTCTTCATCGAACTGGGCTGGAATAAGATGGAAGAATCACAATCACAGTCTTTCTGACTGCACATGTATGTGGATGAATAAAGATATGGAATTGACAATAATTGAGGAGAAAGAGGTGTATACAGCAAATCGTTGAACTCATGTTAAGTTGAATGATAGCGCAGATCACAGACGGACCCGTGGTGGCTCTTGACGAGAGATAGAGCCACGGGTGGCCGGTTGGTGTGGTAGCTCTAATACAACCCTATTGGACGAGCTGCTCTAGATTTACCCAACTAGCTGCTGGTAGGGATGTCTCATCTGCTGGAATATGTCCGAAATGAGAATGTCATGTAGCTCTACAACAGACCTTATTCCTCAAACCTGAAGTGATAATGCTAATACACAACACATAGTTGAATTTGACGAAATGAAAAGCGTACGATTGGGATACCTACATGTAAAATTAGAATGTGCAGTTAGTGGTTACTGCAATCACACCTACTTATCTTGGCGTTAGAGCTACTTGTAATTGAATATTGCTTCATAACCAATTAATTAGCTCCATCAGAATGGCTGTAATTTACAAAAGCATTGAGAATAGTCTTGATAAACAGCGGAAATTGCATAGTCCACCAGCGATGTAGTCTGTTTACTTATACACAGTACTGGCCATTAAAATTGCTACACCAAGAAGAAATGCAGATGATAAACGGGTATTCATTGGACAAATATATTATACTAGAACTGACATGTCATTACATTTTCACGCAATTTGGGCGCATAGATCCTGAGAAATCAGTACCCAGAACAACCACCTCTGGCCATAATAACGGCCTTGATACGCCTGGGCATTGAGTCAAACAGAGCTTGGATGGCCTGTACAGGTACAGCTGCCCATACAGCTTCGACACGATACCACAGTTCATCAAGAGTAGTGACTGGCTTATTGGGACGAGCCAGTTGCTCGGCCACCATTGACCAGACGTTTTCAATTGGTAAGATATCTGGAGAATGTGCTGGCCAGGGCAGCAGTCGAACATTTTCTGTACCCAGAAAGGGGTGTACAGGACCTGCAACATGCGGTCGTGCATTACCCTGCTAAAATGTAGGGTTTCGCAGGGATCGAATGAAGGGTAGAGCCACGGGTCGTAACACATCTGAAATGTAACGTCCACTGCTCAAAGTGCCGTCAATGCGAACAAGAGGTGACCGAGACGTGTAACCTATGGCACCCCACACTATCACGCCGGGTTATACGCCAGTATGGCGATGACGAATACGCGCTTCCAATGTGCGTTCACCGCGATGTCGCCAAACACGGATGCGACCATCATAATGCTGTAAACAGAACCTGGATTCATTCGAAATGACGTTTTGCCATTCGTGCACCCAGATTAGTCGTCGAGTACACCATTGCAGGCGCTCCTGTCTGTGATGCAGCGTCAATGGTAACCGCAGTCATGGTCTCTGAGCTGATAGTCCATGTTGCTGCAAACGTCGTCGAACTGTTCGTGTAGATGGTTGTTGTCTAGTAAACGTCCCCATCTGTTGACTCAGGGATCGAGACGTGGCTGCACGATCCGTTACAGCCATGCGGATAAGATGCCTGTCATCTCGACTGCTAGTGATACGAGGCCGTTGGGATCCAGCACGGCGTTCCATATTACACCTCTGAACCCACCGATTCCATATTCTGCTAACAGTGATTGGATCTCGATCAAGGCGAACAGCAATGTCGCGATACGATAAAGCGCAATCGCGATAGGCTACAATCCGACCTTTATCAAAATCGGAAACGTGATGGTACGCATTTCTCCTCCTTACACGAGGCATCACAACAACGTTTCACCAGGCAACGCTGGTCAACTGCTGTTTGTGTATGAGGAAGCTGTTGGAAACTTTCGTCATGTCAGCACGTTGTACGTGTCGCCAGCGGTGCCAACCTTTTGTGAATGCTCTGAAAATCTAATCATTTGCATATTACAGCATCTTCTTCCTGTCGGTTAAATTTCGCGTCTGTAGCAGGTCATCTTCGTGCTGTAGCAATTTTAATGGCCAGTAGTGTACTTCTACAAGTTGGAATCTCAGTGCACTGTTTCTGCAGTGAAGTTCCTTTAGTGCTGAAAATATGCATGTAAGCAGACGTGTTTGAGTCGCTTGCAAAAGTATGTATGTAAGTGGAATGCGTGTGTGTGTGTGATAGGGGGTGATGGTTCGCGGCTGCAGCCCATTCTTAAGAGCGCCCACACAGACATGCCCACATGATTCAGTCAAGAGTAGATATCAGGAGAAGCGTCATTTCTGCATGTGGGCTGCGAGATAAGAAAGAAAGAGCTCACAGCTGTGCTAGTCCACCGACAACGAGTCCAATGCCTAGCTCGAAGAAAACATTGTCTGGTGTCAGGTCATGGTGGAGAGGCCCACCCGCAGTTCCCCACAGCTTACCAGAACAACAAGCCAACGTTTTGCTGCTCGCCCACAGAGCCACATAGAGGATGCGAAGCAGGCATTCACGTTGGTTGTCAACAAAGACAGGGAAATGCTTTCGCTACTTCTTGCTTCTACTGCCTGCCTGCTATGACAATAGCAGTATCCCCCCTCCCCCCTCTCTGTGTAATACTCTGTTTTAGGGATGTTAACAGAATTTTTTACGGTGACTGCAAGTTCTCTTCACCAGCTGATCGACCTTGTAATCAGAGAGAGAATTTAACTGCATATTTTCCCTCCCAAAAGTACCTGAAAGTATAACAAATTCAGATCCTGTTTCGGAAGGCTCTTTTCAGTTTGAAGACATTGGGTGCCTCTCATGCTCAGGAGATGACGCCATCCTTAGCCTGAATACATTCGCTCCTCCTATTTCACTAGGAGTTCAGCTCCATGTTGCCTTTATGAATTAAGTCATCCAGTATAGTAAATTTGCATATTCGTTCCAGTCGAAGTTAGTAAACAGCACTTTAGGACTTTTCAATAAATTTTAAATATAAATCAACATACAAAAACACATCGATCATTAACCATATCGTTTGATGAACACTCCTTAGCTACCGAATTCGTCTTATCTGAATGCTAGTTATGATGCTCTGGTTGGGAGCTAGTTTCTATGGAATGGTAGTTGCAGCGCTTGACTGGGGATACAGTGCACGTTTCATTCAGTGTCCATACCATGTAGTGCCGGGCAATTGTGTTTTACAACACTAGGTCGAGAGAGTCTTGGTGTAACAATAGACATAGGCTACCACACTACTGTGGAAGATGAGAGTAGCTGTATAGGTCACTGTCTTCAGACAGCTGCTTGGGAATGCTCTACAATGCCGTAAACTGTCCCAGTTCCCAGATACTGCAATGCCTTCCGCACTTTTGTCAATGAGAAACATCACCTCTGTGTTTTATTTCTAACATCCTGTTGTGGGAGCAGCGTTGTTTACACCATGCGATGTTCAACTTTCTTTGAGAGCCAATGAATCGAAATGTGTTGATGTCGGTTTAGCATGTGACACAGACATTGAAGTCATGGTGGGAAAACAAAAAGTGTATGGTGGTGTACAAAGCTGTAGTCATACACTGCTTAAATATGTTGCAGCTGGAAAAACAATGTTTTAAACTGTTTATGAAAAAACAATACAGGAAGCCTCTCTTGTGACTGACAGTCTGTTGGGTATTGTCTTCGCCCAGTACAGTCGACAAAACTTTACACAGGTCTGTGCAAGCGCCTTCAACCTCTGGGCACCTGCTGCAATGGGGCGATAGCTATATACGTAATATGCTCGATGCCAACACACAGATGGTATTTTTTTTTCGATGTATCAGAAGAGAGAGACGTGGTAAAATCTTATAGGAGGTTCTGTTACAAGGAGTGATATAACTGGTTAAAGCTTGCATGCATAGAGTTCTCTCAAAACTATACCGATTTTGCTCATAAAACTAACAGGAATAGGCTGTACCTATTATCAACGAATCATGTGTGTTTTTATTATAACCGTCACAATTGCGTGTTTAAAAATAGGCGTTACCGCAAGTTCTGTGTTATTTCGTACCTTATAACCTCTAATTATAGACACCACCTGAATTGTAGCATGTTGTGGAACCTAGAAATAATTGCGTTTTTATTCCCCAACATATGAGTAAACTGCCTAAAACAGACTGTGAAGATCAAATTGCTTACAAAACTACAATGCAAGAATTTGCTGCTTTGTGAATGACCGTCTGTTTGATGATAGAAACTTTAAAGGCAGGTCGATAGACAGCAGTTATGGAGAAGATAGTTCAGATGTAAGCACACAGGCGGTATTTGTTTTTGAGGTATCAGAAGAGAGAAACACGATAAAATCTTATAGGAGGTTCTATTACGACACAGGCTCTCATGATTTTTTTCGTAATCGCCAGTGTTACACACCATGGCAATGGTAAAATGGGACTTGCCGTAATGCACAAAACAGCAACGTCCTATTGAATTATAGCTTTTTGTTGTGAAACATAAAATGATTGTATTTTTTTTGAAATGTGAGCAATTACGTGAAAAGCTGTATACTGTAATGTTATATCATGTGCCCGAAATGTTTCTAATACACATGTGCATGACAGTTTATTTAGACACTGATTTGAATGGGAGGGATGCCTTCAAGTCATGTAATTTGCCCATCAAGTTGAAAGAAATTGCTTAACATAGATGTTTGTTTCTTCAGATTTTAAATTCCCGCTGTTTCTTTACTTCAGTGATGGTTTTGAAACAATGAAGACATTTTGTGGTGATCGTTAATTTTCGTAGCAAAATAGTCGTAGCTTTTTTTCCCAATATTACGCTGGCTGGACATGTACTCGTACATGGGATTGGTAGCCCGACTTCCGTAGTTTGGTCACATATAATCGGCGGTGGTACTGTATTTTTTTTTTTTTACTTCGTTGGATGTCGCAAAATAATGAGATGCGAATTGCGAATTGTATCCTGCAGTTGAACATAAAAAACATATCGATTCTGCTCATAAAACTAAAAGAAATCGTATTGCGCCCTATTTTCGTGGAAAGACGACATTTACGCCATCGCAATTGCGTTTTCGTTTTTAATACATGTCCGATTATAAGAGATGCATTGACGTTAAATGCAATTGTTACAGCCGACCGGTGTGGCCGTGTGGTTCTAGGCGCTTCAGTCTGGAACCGCGTGACCGCTACGGTCGCAGGTTCGAATCCTGCCTCGGGCATGGATGTGTGTGATGTCCTTAGGTTAGTTAGGTTTAAATCTAAGTTCTAGGGGACTGATGACCTCAGATGTTAAGTCCCATAGTGCTCAGAGCCATTTTTTACAATTGTTACAGTGAAATGTCTTCCTTGCAGAATGGCAGCCCTACTGGAGGCGTTGGGGGTATGCCTACTCCGTGTGCTCGCTGACGCAGCTGTGTCCCGACTAGGGGACGGTGTGGGGGTAGTGCTGTGCGGCTACATTTTATACAAACAAACAAGGTCCACTTGTGGTGGCCATCATTTATCTCACGTTGTTTAGTTGGTTTTACAGCCTTTTGTGATGGTGAAGGGCCGATACCTGAACTGTCGCTTGAAGGCGGGCCATGTGCATTCAGCGACCACATGCTCGTCTGCCGGCGAGAAGGCGACATGCCGCAGAGAAACCATTCGGCGCATTGTAGCAGCTGCCTGTTCTCCAAGCAGAGGATATTTGAAAAACTGATCTGGAGAGTTCTCTAGAATTTCGTTGTTGTTCTAGAGGGTACATTTAACAGTTTGCATGAAGTGTCCTGTTCTTGTCTTTTGTCTATGTGTGACTGATTTCCGCAGACTGGAGGCAGTATATCAATGCCGCCAGAAGGATCTGAGGACCATCAGCGACAAGAACAAATAGGTGTCTATCCCTATCTAGGGTGAGGAGAGGGACGACGAGGGGTGGTATGGATGCAGGGTGAGGCCGCCTCTAAGATGGTTACCTCCTGAGCGCCCGTGAAGGAGGACTCAGCTGCATCTGCTGCCCCTGTCTTCTGATGCAATATTTTGGACCGACGATTTTCCCCAGTATATACGTTGTTTTATGACACATTGATTACGAATGCTGGCTTCTTCACAACAATTTCGATGTGTAATTAGAAGTGTGAAGTATATGCCATCAGAATGAGATTTTCACTCTGCAGCGGAGTGTGTACTGATATGAGACTTCCTGGCAGATTAAAACTGTGTGTCCGACCGAGACTCGAACTCGGGACCTTTGCCTTTCGCGGGCAAGTGCTCTACCATCTGAGCTACCGAAGCACGACTCACGCCCGGTACTCACAGCTCCTGCGCAGGAGAGTTTCTGTAAAGTTTGGAAGGTAGGAGACGAGATACTGGCAGAAGTAAAGCTGTGAGTACCGGGCGTGAGTCATGCTTCGGTGGCTCAGATGGTAGAGCACTTGCCCGCGAAAGGCAAAGGTCCCGAGTTCGAGTCTCGGTCGGACACACAGTTTTAATCTGCCAGGAAGTTATATTCCATCAGTTGTGGTAGCATCTATTGCCTTCGATTACGTGGGCTGCGGTGTGGTTGTCGAGCAATGCAGAGGGAGGCGTCTGCAGAAACTCTGTTATTCTTAATTCTAATTCCTAAGTATTTGGTTGAGTTTGCACCTTTTAGATTTATGTGCTTTATCGTGTAAAAGAAATCTGATGGAATCTTTTTAGTGCTCTTTTGGATGAGTTCACACTTTTCATGATTTGAAGTTTATTACGACTTTTTGCACTGTACAGACGTCTTGTCTGAATCATTTTACAATTCATTTTGATCATGCGATTACGATACGTGACGGTAATTGAGAGCATCCTCTGCGGATATTCTAAGAGTACTCCCCATATTGCCTCCTAAATCGTTTATGCAAATCAGGAACAACAGAGGGCTTATAATGCTTCCTTGGGAGATGCCAGATATTACACTACTGGCCTTTAAAATTACTACACCACTAATATGACGTGCTACAGACGCGAAATTTAACCGACAGGAAGAAGATGCTGTGATATGCAAATGTTTAGCTTTTCAGAGCATTCACACAAGGTTGGCGCCGGTGGCGACACGTACAACGTGCTCACGTGACCAAATTTTCCAACAGCTTCCTCATACACAAACAGCAGTTGACCGGCGTTGCCTGGTGAAACGTTGTTGTGATGCCTCGTGTAAGGAGGAGAAATGCGTACCATCACGTTTCCGATTTTGATAAAGGTCGGATTGTAGCCTATCGCGATTGCGCTTTATCGTATAGCGACATTGCTGCTCGCGTTGGTCGAGATCCAGTGACTGATAGAAGAATATGGAATCGGTGGGTTAGGTGGGTAATACGGAACGCCGTGCTGGATCCCAACGGCCTCGTATCACTAGCAGTCGAGATGACAGGCATCTTACCCGCATGGCTGTAACGGATCGTGCAGCCACATATCGATCCCCGAGTCAACAGATGGGGACGTTTGCAAGACAACAACCATCTACACGAACAGTTCGACGACGTTAGCAGCAGCATGGACTTTCTGCTCGGAGACCATAGCTGCGGTTACCCTTGACGCTGTATCACAGACAGGAGCGCCTGCGATGGTGTACTCAACGACGAACCTGGGTGCACGAATGGCAAAACGTCATTTTTTCTGATGAATCCAGGATCTGTTTACAGCATTATGATGGTCGCATCCGTGTTTGGCGACATCGCGGTGAACGCACATTGGAAGCGCGTATTCGTCATCGCCATACTGGCGTATCACCCGGCGTGATGGTATGTGGTGCCATAGGTTACACGTCTCGGTCACCTCTTGTTCGAATTGACGGCACTTTGAACAGTGGACGTTACATTTCAGATGTGTTACGACCCGTGGCTCTACCCTTCATTCGATCCCTGCGAAACCCTACATTTCAGCAGGATAATGCACGACCGCATGTTGCAGGTCCTGTACGGGTCTTTCTGGATACAGAAAATGTTCGACTGCTGCCCTGGCCAGCACATTCTCCAGATATCTCACCAATTGAAAACGTCTGGTCAATGGTGGCCGAGCAACTGGCTCGTCACAATACGCCAATCACTACTCTTGATGAACTGTGGTATCGTGTTGAAGCTGCATGGGCAGCTGTACCTGTACACGCCATCCAGGCTCTGTCTGACTCAATGCCCAGGCGTATCAAGGCCGTTATTACGGCCAGAGGTGGTTGTTTTGGGTAAAGATTTCTCAGGATCTATGCACCCAAATTGCGTGAAAATGTAATGACATGTCAGTTCTAGTATAATATATTTGTCCAATGAATATCCGTTTATCATCTGCATTTCTTCTTGGTGTAGCAGTTTTAATGGCCAGTAGTGTATTTCTGTTGTCTCATTGACTTTCCAACAGTTATTATGAACTGTGACCTTACTGACAGGTAATTACGCATCCAGTCACAAACCTGAGACGTCGCTCCATAGGCACCCAATTATATCGAAGTCGCTTACGAAAAACAGTGTCAAAAGCCACCTGGAAATTTAAAAATATGGAATCAATTTGACGTACCCTGTCGATAGCACTCGTTACTTCGTGAGAATAAAGAGCTAGTTGTATTTTACAAGAACGATATTTTTGGAATCTGTATTGGCAGTTTGCCAATAAATCGTTTGGTTCGATGTGATTCATAGCGTTTGAGCACAAAATGTGTTCCAAAATCCTACTGCAAATCGACTTTAGTGATATGGGTCTGTAATCCAGAGGATTACTCGTAAGTCATTTCATGAGTATTGGTGTGACTTGTTCAACGTTCCTAGCTCTGAGTACGGACCATTCTACGAGCGAGCGGTTGTATATGATTGCTAAGAATGGAGCTACTGAATCGGCAGACTGTGAAAGGAGCATGACTGATATACAATCTGGACCGGAAGCCTCGCTTTTCTTAAGTGTTGTAAGCTGCTTCGCTACACAAGGATACCTACTTCTCTGTTACTCATGTTGGCAGTTGTTCTTAATTCGAATTCTGGAATAATTACTTCGTCTTCTTCTGTAAAGAACTTCGGAAATCCCTATTTGGTAATTCAAGTTTAGTGGCGTGGTTCTTAATAACATCAGCCTTGTTATCGTGCAGTGAAGTTATTGACTGCGGCTTGCCACTGGCGTAATTTACGAGTACATACGAATAGAATATCTTTGGGTTTTCTGTCAGATTTCGTGACAAAGTTTCGTTGTGGAAACTATTAAAAGCATCTCGCTTTGAAGTTCACATTAAATTTCGAGCCTCTGTAAAATTTCGCCAATCTTGGGGACTTTGCGTTCTTTATAGTTGCTTCTGAAATAGTGTTCTGACCTGTTTTGTATACCATGGGGGATCAGTACCATCTCTTAGTAATTTATTTTGTATATATCTCTCAGTTGCCGTTGACACTATTTCTTTGAACCTAAACATCTGGTCTATACTTACATGGATTGGAAGGAGTGGAGACTTCCTCTCAGGAAGATATCAAACGAATTTATATCTACTTTTTTTAAGTAGATGTATTCTACATTTACTTTGGTAGGTTTGGATGTTACGGTATGCAGTCCAGACACAACAGCCTTGTGGTCACTAATCCCTGTATCTATCATGATGCTGCTTATTTGGTCGGGATTATTTGTTGCTAAGGGATCAAGTATGTTTCACAACCGTTTAGACGTCGATTGGGTTCGTGAACTAGCTGCCCAAAATAATTTTCTGAGTAGGCATTCAGTACGATTTCGGACGACGTTTTATGCCTACTACCGACTTTAAACATATTTTGCCGCGCAGAGTAGCCGCGTGGTCTCAGGCGCCTCGTCACGGTCCGTGCGGCTCCCTCTGTCGGAGGTTCGAGTCCTCCCTCGCGCATGGGTGTGTGTATTGTCCGCAGTGTAAGTTAGTTAGATTAAGTAGTGTGTAGGCTTAGGGATCGATGAACTCAGCAATTTGGTTCCGTAAGACATTACCAAAGATTTCCAAACATATTTTTGCCAACATAAATATGGTACATAACCATAACTGTGTGAGTGGGTTTCTATTTGAACGGACACTCAAGTTTTCTTCGAACTGTTCAGTAACTGTAGCATCTGAGTTGAGGTGTCGGTATAAGGAACCAGTTATTAATCTTTTCCGATTCTCAAGTATAACCTCTACCCATACTAACTCACCAGAGCTATTTACTTCATTTTCACTACAAGGTAAACTACTTCTCACAGCAATAAACACTCCTCGCCAACTGCACATCATCTATCCTTTCTGAACATGCTTAGGTTCTTTGTAAAAACTTCGGCTGAGCTTATTTCTGGCTTTAGCCAGCTTTCGGTACCTGTAACGATTTGAGATTCAGTGCTTTCTGTTAGGACTTGTTATCTCTGGTTCTTTTCCACCAAAGCTATGACAGTTTACAACTACTGCATTGATTGTTCCTATGTCGACTCTCTTCATGTGTTCGTCTTGCACCATTTGAAACTGAAGCCCCTTCTGCAATTTGTCGATAACCTCTAACCTAAAAACCCTCTCAGTCTCCTCCACACAGCCCCAGGTACCAATGTAGCCGCTTCCTGCGTCTTATGGTCTCCTGACCCATTCAGTGATACTCGGAAACTCACCACCCTATGGTGCAAATCGGGGAATCTGCAACCTACATGGTCATAGAACCGTCTGAGCCTCTGGCTCTCCACCCGACTCTGTACCATAGGACCATAGTCCGTTCTGTCGACTATACTACATGTGGCTACATGTGGTGAGCTCCGTCTTGGTCTTGCGAGCAAGACTGGCAGTCTTGACTACTTCAGTTAGGTGCCCAAAACAAGAGAGAATCTCTTCTGATCCAAAGCAGCACACATCGTTAGTAACAACAAGAGCCATTGTCTGCATCCTGTACTCTGCATGGCATCCGGAAGCAACTGTTCTACATGTGGAATGACTCTCCCCCCCCCCCCCCCCCCCCATATGCACTAGGGTTGTAGCTCCCAACTAGCTCTTTAAATACCCAGTCCTTGTAGGCCGAGAGGATTCTTCTGGAACAATAACAGCGACTTCATCTGTCGCAGGGACTTCGTCAGCCACAGTTAGGGCCCGAAACCTTTTTGTCAGGCCAACCGGTGGCCCCTCCCAACTGCCTTGGAAAGACTTTCGCTGCTGGGCACACCTATGAACGAATTCCCATTCGACCACAGGTGAAACATCAAATCAGTGCGAACAGTACGAGAGGCGGCCACAGTAGTGGACCGATCGGGGAATACAGGGTCGTAATGGACGTCCCTAGGATCGCCCCCTCCACAGTCATACCCTATGGCAATAGCCTCAAGCTTCGTGACCGAAGCCAACTCCACTTGGAACTGTCAGCGTATGGCCACCAACTCGACTCGCATCTGAGTACAGCAATCACATTTTCTGTCTATACTAAAGACGGCCTGGTAAATACAAAGACACGCACGGAATATAGGAGTTGAAGCTAAAGAACACTGACGATTTTTAAAATAAATCGCTTCTTATGAGAAGCTTTATACCTCATGCCGCTCGCAAATTTAATTCGCAAGCGGCATACTCGCCTGTAACTGCAGCAGGAACTCAGGTCCTCTCTCACTGACGGTCTAACCCACACTGATCTGATCCAACCAAAACAAAGAAAACCTGTGCGATAAGAGGGTCGACACCAGCGTCAGTACAAAAAAAATGGTTCAAATGGCTCCGAGCAGTATGGGACTTAACATCTCAGGTCACCAGTCCCCTAGAACTGAGAACTACTTAAACCTCAATAACCTAAGGACATCACACACATCCATGCCCGAGGCAGGATTCGAACCTGCGACAGTAGCGGTCGCGTGGTTCCAGACTGAAGCGCCTAGAACCGCTCGATCACCAGCAGCCGGCCGTCAGTACAAGCGGGAGTACTTTACGCTACACTGGTATTTAAACGAAAGGCTGTGTCTACTATGCACCCAAACACGCAAGAAATTAAAAAAAACCGTTCAACTGATTTTCCAAGTCATGTGCCGCCTCTGACAGAATTACAACGCCTTCAGCAATCCTCAAAGTTAAACTGACGAAAAAAAAAATTGTAGCACCAAGAAGGAGTTGTACGAGATTAACGAAAGTTGGTAGGCGTGTTTCTACATCCGACAGATAATTTCTATTCATATTTCGCGCCAGTCACATGACAAGCGCTATTAGCCCCACTATGAAAATGCAAAGAAGGTTTTCTTTAAATACACACTGTAACGGTCGTGAGCGTTAGTTACCTTTGAGATTGAACGTGGAGAGTTGATGTTAGTCAAGAATGCCTTTAAGGCGATAAAATCGCCATTATCAGCACCTCACTGAGGTTGAGTAATAGGACTACGAGAAGCTGGATGCTCCTGCGATACTGCAGAAAGACTTGGCAGGAATGTAGCCACAGTACGTGACTGCTGGGAGCCGTGGTGACGGGAATGTATTGTCACGAGAAGACCTGGCTTCGGACGGTCATGTGGCACTACCGAGAGGGAAGATAATGGTGTTCGGTGTACGGCTCTGGCGCATCATATTGCACTTGCAGCAGCTGCAGTTTCAGCAGCAGTGGGCCCCACATTAACACAACGAACTGTTACAAATCGGTTACTTCAAGGACAGCTCCGAGTCATTCCGCTGACCTCAAAGAACCGCCATTTGCAACTTCAGTGGTGTCAACGCAAGGGTTCATTGGAGGGCAGGTGGAGGTCTGCTGCGTCTCCTAATGAGAGCTGGTTCTCACTCCGTGCCAGTGTTGGCCGTATGGTGGTTGGGAGGAGGTCAGCTGATTGCCTGCAACCAACCTTTCTGCGTGTTAGACGCACTGGACCTACAAACGGAGTTTCGATCTGGGATACGATTTCGTATGCAGCAGGGGCACTCGCGTGGTTGTTCCATACATCCTGACCACAAATTTATAAGTTGTTCTTGCAATTCGACCTATTGTGCTGCCATTCGTGAACAGCATTCCAAGAGGTGTTGTCCAGCAGGTTAACGCTCGCCCACATACCGCTGTCGCAACCCAGCACGCTCCACAGAGTGTAGACATGTTGGCTTAACCAGCTTGATCACGAGATAGATCTGTCTGAAATCGAGCATATATGGGACATCATTGGACGACAACTTCAGCGTCAACCAATCAGCATTAACCGTCCCTGTATTTATCCACCAAGTGCAACAGGCATGAAACTCTAACCTACAAACTGACATGCGACACCTGTACAACACTATGCATACACGTTTGCTTGTTTACATTCAATATTGTGACAGTTACGCCGGTTATTAATGAACCAGCGTTTCACATTCACAATGGCTTATCTCGCGCGTAGATTAATCTGTGATCTTGAAATATTAATCACTTAAATATGTTAATAGAAAAACGTTTTCCCGAAGTTTCAATTACTCTACATGAATTACTTTTTGTTGTTACGATCTTTTCCTGCCACTGTGTTATTTCATCTCCCTGAATTTTAACTCTCTTTCTAGACCTCTCTTTGTTTATTTTATTGTATGTTCAGTGCTCAGATTCGATAACACCGGGTAGAACACAGGGATAAGCTACAATCCATTCTCATTTCCTTCTCAATTAACGCTCCGCTTTCATGTCTTTCGACTCTTACAACCGCAGTCTGATTTTTGTACCAGTTGTAGACAACCTTTCGCTCCCTGTAATTTATCTCAGCTATATTCAACAATCCTGTCACCGTTATCAAAAGCCCTATCTAAACTAAAAGTATTATAAATGTAGATTTGCTTTTCTGCATATTATCTTCTAAGTCGAAGCGACAGTAAAACTTCGTGTGTTCTTACATTCAACCATAACCCAAACTTAACTTCCCCAAGGTTGGCTTCTACCAGACTTTTCGTTGTTTTGTATATAATTCATGTTCACTATGACTTATTTCAACTTATATTCATACTATCAATTCTTGCCTACTTTGGAACTGAGATTATTACATTCTTCTTTCTCGTCTCATATATGGTTCGTGTCAAGTGCAATAGTTTTGTCTTGCCTGGTTCTCTCAATATATTACAGTGCGAATGTCCTCTACTTCTAGTCACATTTTTCGATTTAGATCTTTCAGTCTTCTGTCAATTTCTTCTCACAGTTCACATCCCTCATCTCATCTATTTCTTCTTCCCTTTCCACTATATTGTTTTCAACTTTCTTCCCTTTGTGTAGCCTTTCCATGTATTCCTTCCGTCTTTTAGCCTTCACTTCTTTGCTTAGTACTGCCTTACAATGTGATCTGTTGTATTTACACAGGTACATGTTTTCTTCAAACGTTTCTTTAATTTTCTTACTTGTGCTCTGTATTTTTCCCATAGTCATGCATACTTCTGCAGCTTTGCACTGCAACTCCTGCCATTCGTGCTTGCCACTTTACACTCCATTTCACTCTCTTTTCCTTAGGTCGTTCCCTCTTGCCTGCTTCATATGGTCTGTCTTCATATGTTCTCATTTCATAAATTAAAATCAATATCATGCGTCACTCAAGGATTTCTTCTGGGCTTTATTCTTTGGCATATCTGATTCTATGCAACCTTCAGTGTTTTGCCTCTCAAATGTGCCTAATTGTCTTTTTTGTATTCTTTTTTCTGTTTCAGTCAGTTGTAAGTAATGCTCCTTTTGAGACTCTCAAGAACCACTGATTCTTTCAATATACCCAGGTCTCATACCTTGATTTCCTAACGTTCTGCAGTTTCTTCGGTCTTAATTTGCAGTTCATAAAGAATAAACTATTATTAGAGTACACATCTGCCCCTGGAATGTTTTAGGGTTTAGAAACTGGATTTGAAATATTTGTGTTGCCGCTACATAATCTATTTCGAACCTTTCGATGTCTCCAGATTTCTTCCAAGTATGCAGCCACCTTCCATTATTCTTTAAGCAAGTGGTCGTAATGACTAAATTGCGTTCTTCGTGAAATTCTACCAGACGGATTCCTCTTTCATCCCTTTCCTCCAGTCTATGTTGTTCCATTTTCCCCTCTCTTCGTTTTCCTAATATTGAATTCCAATCACTCATCACATTGTAACTGAACGTCACTGTCCTGGCGTACACGTTTCGAGAGGTTATATTTACTTTGATTTCTGTTAATCAACATTTTCGTTTCGCTTAACGAACTGAATGATTTATGATATTTCATTATCAACGTCTTGTGTCAAATGCATTGTTTAAGTTCAAAATAAAGGCAGATGCAGGTGTCTCTGTAGAATAGTGTTGGTTCTCTTGGTACCTATCTCTAAAATGTTCTGCTGTAATTAAGCATGAGATAGACTACTTAATACTAGTTACAGAAAGAAATAATTTTAAGAGTTTCTATGCATTTGTTTTGTCGAATATGGTATTTCTTGCGATTTTGTAGCATATCAAACAACATTTCAACCGACAGTCCAGTGCAAGGAATATGAAAGAAAAAAAAAAGGTTCAAATGGCTCTATGCACTATGGGTCTTAACATCGGAGGTTATCAGTCCCCTAGACTGCTTAAACCTAACTAACCTAAGGGCAGGACACACATCCTTGCTCGAGGCAGGATTCGAACCTGCGACCGTAGCAGCAGCGCGGTTCCGGACTGAAGCGCCTAAAACCGCTCGGCCACAGCGGTCGGACGAGGAATATCGTAGATATGTCTCCTGCCCTAATAAATTTGTTTAGTTCTGTTATTCACCTCTCTTGGCTTGTCCCCTTCCTCTTTTCTGCCTTTATTCGACTTTTTCTTGTTAAGTTCTTGAATGATGACAGCCAGTTGAGGTCACTGGACTAATGAAATCTGGAATGAGAGCTTTCATGAGGATGAAAGTGCTGGCGCACTTCATTAGGCGTGTGATGGTGTATGGTGTCATGGCTACCTCAGTGACAAGAGCAGAGTACGGCCCACTCGTCGCGCCAAAGAGGGTGCCCGGCGGTTTCGCCTTTTGTGGGGAGACGAGGAGAGTGTGTGGGACATGGACAGCGTTGGGGCCGGCGACTCGAAAATCGTTGTGCTGCACGGGGCGCCGCCGTTCACCTACTAGACGACGACGGACGGCTGCATTGTCTATGTCGGTTTGGGGAATTTTAATGTCTGCATCCACGGGGGGTGACAGTACAGCGCGCACATAGACCACTACTGTCCGACGGCTAGAGGAAGTTTCAGTCCTATGCTTTTCCGCGCATAGACCGAGAAAACGCCATCTGATTGGTGGACTGGTATGTCAAGTGCTGAAGCAAAAGAGCACCATTGAATTTGGTGGGCGACCAGTGATAGGAGGGAAATTTATTATAATGGTTTGGAGGCTAAAGGAGCAGCAGAATCTAAGAGTACGATTGGCAGTTGTTTCTGTGTCCTCCCACGATTGGAGATTTTCCTGCGCGGTGCATGTGGCGTTGAAGGGGATTTCGCTTCTGGACGGCCATAGAGATCGGTGGTATTTTGCTTCTGGACCGCCAGAGCGAGCGTTAGAGTTCTTCATTTCCGGTCATCCAGAGTAAAGATGATTGCAAAAGTCAGAAGTGTTACCGCCACGGTAGTCCGGGCTGGGCCTGTCTGTTACCACTTGGTGACAACAGTTGGTATTGTTTGTCGTTTCGCGCTCACGCTATTTCAGTCGTGTCTTTATCCATCGGGTCTTTATCCAGTGAGAACAGCTGCATCATCCCTGTGCTTCGAGCTGTCGGCGCGCGACCAGTTTTGCAGGTGGTACTGCATTCACAGCACGGGCGCAATAGTCTAATTAATTTGACCTTTCCCAGTTTACGATGTCGCCTTGTCGCCATACACAGAGGGGTTTGCATGCGTGATCTGTATCAAGGGCTCTCATTCCCGATCGGTATTTTTCGTAATAGTCAGAGATACCGTGATAAGGCATAATCTCACTCACAAAGTTTCTAGTGTCATAGCTGATCCAATTCCTGTATATGAATTCAGGCAGCATCTCATTACCCAAGTTACATTGTTCTTATTTACACATATCAAAAAAAGTTTTGCATTATCTCGGTTCGGAGAGTTCTGGAATCTGTACAGAAAACTGGAATAGAGATCAACATAAACATCATTTCCGCCCTTTTTATTGCTCATGAAAACCACACATTACATGTTGTACCACCACACTGCGAGACCTTCAGAGGTGGTGGTCCAGAGTGCTGTACACACCAGTACCTCTAACACCCATAGCACGTCGTCTTGCATTGAAGTGTGCCTGTATTCGTCATGGCATACTATCCACAAGTTCACCAAGGCACTGTTGGTCCAGATTGTCCCACTCCTCAACGGCGATTCGGCGTAGATCCCTCAGAGTGGATGGTGGGTCACGTCTTCTATAAAAATAAGCCCTTTTCCATCTATCCCAGGCATGCCTGGTAGGGTCCATGTTTGGGCAACATACTGGCCACTCTAGTCGAGCGATGTCGTTATCCTGAAGGAAGTCATTCAAAAAATGTGCACGAGGGGATCGCGAATTTCCGTCCATGAAGACGAATGCCTCGCCAATATGCTGGTGATATGGTTGCACTATCGGTCGGAGGATGGCATTCACGTATCGTACAGCCGTTTCGGCGCCTTCCATGACCACCAGCGGCGGACGTCGGCCCCACATAATGCCAACCCAAAAACAGTAGGGAACCTCCACCTTGCTGCACTCGCTGAACAGTGTGTCTAAGGCGTTCAGCCTGACCGGGTTGGCTCTAAACACGTATCCAACGATTGTCTCGTTGAACGCATGTGCAACACTCATCGGTGAAGAGAACGTGAGGCCAATCCTGAGCGTCCTGTGGCCGCACGAAAAGCATTATTCAACATGGTGGCATTGCTGTCAGGGTTCCTCCGAGCCATAATCCGTAGGTAGCTGTCACCCACTGCAGTAGTAGCCCTTGGGCGGCCTGAGCGAGGCTTGTCATCGACAGTTCCAGTCTCTCTGTTATCTCCTCCATGTCCGGACAACATCGCTTTGGTTCACTCCGAGACGCCTGGACACTGCCCTTGTTGAGAGCCCTTCCTGAAACAAAGTAACAATTCGGACGCGATCGAACCGCGGTATTGACCGTCTAGGCATGGTTGAACTACAGACAACACGAGCCGTGTAGCTCCTTCCTGGTGGAATGACTGGAACTGATCGGCTGTCGGATCCCCTCCGTCTAATAGGCGCTGCTCATGCATGGTTGTTTACATCTTTGTGCGGGCTAAGTGACATATCTGAACAGTCAAAGGGACTGTGTCTGTGATACAATAACCACAGTCAACGTCTATCTTCAGGAGTTCTGGGATCCAGGGTGACGCAAAACTTTTTTTGATGTATGTATATTCCATTCAATATTTGCGTCCTGTAACACTTTAAGAATTCTCGCAATAAATCACTTTCTGGTACCAAAATCTTTGTATTATTTAGTAGCTGCATTTCAGGTCCCTTCGCCAGCTCCGAGTCATCAGTTATTAAATTATCATAAATAGGATTATGTTGAAGATGCAACTATTAAACTAACCACAAACAGGACCATATCTTAATTTTCTCCATAAATTTTATGTTGCGTGATAGGAACTCTGATAGTTAAAGGGGGGTGAGTGTATTATCCGAACTAATACGGGATTTGTGTGACATGACCACCCCTGAACCGCGGTACCCCACAAAACATTTAAGCGGAGCAAAAGTAAAGACTCCTTATAAATTACACAATGGGTTTTCGTTCGAATTTACATAGCCAAAAAAAGGATGGGAAGTGGACAAATGAAGTATCAAATTGACTAACATGAAATCTAGTTTTCGAGAAAAAATATCAAGATGATTAAGAATTAATTATTGAACTGATTTAAAATTAAGTATTTCACGAACAGCTGCTGCTATCTATGAAAATAAAGTGTCAAAAAGTTCATTTCTTCAAGGCCTAGCCATTATGCGCATAAAAAGTTACGTTAGTGTGATATTTAACAGTATAAAAGGCTTCCTTCGAATCAAGTACTGTACTTAAGGAAATTCGATAACGGAAGGCGCTAGAAAGGCAAATGAGACGTGAAAAAGTTCATCTCTTCAAGGTGTAGCTATTTTGAACACACAAAGTGGCATTGGTGTGATATTTGGTTCTTAAATTGGTGTCCTAATCAGGTACTAAATTAAGGACATTCTAGTACAGCACGCACTAAGAAGACAAATGAGTTGCCGAAAACTTTATCTTTTCAAGGCCTGGCTATTTTGCGCATAAAAGGGCACGTTGGTGACCTTCGAATGAAGTACTGAATACAGGGCAGAAAGCGATAGGAAATGTGATGAAATGTCAATAAGACCATGCTTTTTGAACAAAATTTGGAAATAAAAAAGAAAAATTAAGAAAAGTCGGTCAAATGTTTTGTGAAATGATTTGCCTAATGGTAAGAAATAAAATGGACTACAAAAACATTAGACGTGCCTTTGAATGGTGCTCGAAATGATAGACAGCAAATGAGGTGCGTCAAATGTTTCTCTAATCTGTTTTATTTCTTACTTTTAGGCAAATCGTTCCACAAAACATTTGACCGAATTTTTTTTTTCAAGTTGTTATTAGTCCGCTGTGTTTTAAGCATCTTCGAGTTAGTTTTGTGCAGTTCCTAACATTAGAACAACGAAAACCTTGTAACTGAACGTCACTCTCCTGGCGTACACGTTTCTAGAGGTTATATTTACTTTGATTTCTGTTAATCAACTGACTGATTTTTTTTCCAAGATTATCAGTTCGACCAATAAAAAGTTTCATCTAATAACATTAAGGAGTTTACCTGTTAACGAAATTTATCTCCTTAATTATTATTCATTCCTTGTAAAACCTACCAAGTTTGTAATGTTATCTAATGCATCTTCGGAGGGAGAAGCTTTCTTTGTGTGGTATGTATGAAGTACTTATTTTTAGAGCTGCAAGGTTACAGACTCTTCTCGTGAATTAACATATAATATAGGCATCTGCACGACGGCAACGTTAAACGTGACAGCGTCATCCTTATTTGCCTAATCGCAGTCACTGTTGTAACGAGACTTTTTGTCTCTGGAATCCAATACAGGCTGGCTCATAAAAGTGCTGTCCTAAGGAAGTATTGAACCGACAGGTCGTTTATAAACTTTCGAGAGGATGCTTATCTGATAAATAAAAGAAACATTTGCTATATTAAGAGATAAAAAGGAAACAAATGATTCCTTTTTCGTCAAATCTGGAACATGTTGGACTACTTCACAAAGGAAATGTAATAATGGAGGACAGTGATAAAAATTAGCCTATTCATCGTATTCGCGAAAGTAAGAATGTCATGTAAAGATGTACGCATGTTATGTGCATTTATAAATAAATTCCGCTTTCCGCCACAAAGATAATTTTGTTTAAGTGATGCATGATGGCTTTTCGAATCCTGTATACCGATCGTGAAGTACTATGGTTATTACACGATCAGCATGTGTGCATTTTCTAAAATTTTTGTGTGTGGTGTCAAAAAAACTGATTTTCGAGAATGTGAAAACTACGATAAAATGGATTATTTTTTAGTTGAGATACATTCCTTAGCAAAGTAGCAGCGCGCAGCAGCTCTAGAAACTTGATGCCATAATTTTGTGCCGTGCAACGTAATTCCAAATCACAACAGGACACAATTTGAACATTAAATGTTAGCCGAATAACATAATATGAACATTATATGCTAGTCGAATAACGATCAAATATTGTCTTAAAAGATGTTATCTTAAAGCTGTTGTGCAGGTATGAACCGTACAGATGACAGTGAACTGTTACGAGCGGAAAGGCATACAGCTAGAGAGACCTCGCTGAGGTGAGCTCTTTCTCAGTGCTGTAGCACCAGATAAGTGAGAGAGAATGGCAAATCGCTTACGCCAGATCGAAAAACTGGAGGAAATCATAATATTTGCCAGCTACCGGATACGCTGACATGGTTAGTAGTGGCAAAAGATGAATCATATTCATCATAATCCGCTGGTCATCTTGAGTATGTCGAATAACTGACGTCAAAACGGTCTTACTTGAAATGAGGAAACTATAACGTGATTTCTTTGATGGCGCTCATGCCATTCACTGCACAAATGTTTCGGACTGCCTCCGTCCGTCTATTAAATCCAAAGAAAACAAAACGCCTCAAATGTTTGGTCACCTTCCGTTTTACGCCGTACTTCGTAACGCTGAGACAGTGCTTCTTACAACATTCACATATGCAACATTCACAACGAATACGTACGTACTTTAGTGTCCGTCATTTGCTCCCTTGGTCCCACTCAAGCTCAGAGCGCAGTAGAAAGTATATCATTGACAGAGGAACTGTAACAGGTCAGGTGTATTGGGACGTAATTTTGCACCAGTATGTCCGCCTCTTGAGGGGTGCAGTGGGTCCCACCTTCCTCCTGATGGATGATAATGCACGGCCCCACCGAGCTGCCATCATGGAGGAGTACCTTGAAACAGGAGATATCAGGCGAATGGAATGGCCTGCCTGTTCTCCAGACCTAAACCCCATCGAGCACGTCTGGGATGCTTTCGGTCGACGTATCGCTGCACGTTTTCAAACCCCTAGGACACTTCAGGAGCTCCGACAGGCACTGGTGCAAGAATGGGAGGCTATACCCCAGCAGCTGCTCAACCACGTGATCCAGAGTATGCCAACCCGTTGTGCGGCCTGTGTACATGTGTATGGTGATCACATCCGACACTGATGTCGGGGTACATGCACAGGAAACAGTGGCGTTCTGTAGCACATGTGTTTCAGGACGGTTTTCTCAACTTATCACCAATACCGTGGACTTACAGATCTGTGTAGTGTGTGTACCCTATGTGCCTATGCTATTAGCGCCAGTTTTGTGTAGTGCCACGTTGTGTGGCACCACATTCTGCAATTATCCTTAATTTATGAGCATGAGTGAAGCTTTCGCATGATGCGTCACTACCAAATAAAATAGCCCGATGAAATTTGGACCTTATATGAAAAGAACTTCTACAGTATGATATAGAATGTAGCTCAAATAAATAGCCAATAAAACAAACAGAAATCGCCTTTCATTAAAGAAGTCACCTCGATTTAAGTTCCCTATACATTACAAAAGTCTGGACACGGTTCTTAATAGAGCGTGTGATACCACGGACGACAGTATATGCTCCACAACTTGCCAATATGCTGGCCACAACGCTGGTAAGAAGTTCTTGTGGTAGGGCGTTCCACTCCTCCACCAGCGCGGTTGATGACGGTTGGACGGTCACTGGAGCACGTGTGACTGCTGCAATACGTCTCTCAACGCATCGCTCACGCATTCGATGAGACTTAAGTCGGGAGAATTGGCAGGTTAATGAGTTCGCGGAATATCCTCTCGTTCCAAGAGAAGATTTGAAGGTCACTCCGCATATGCAACATTACGTCCGCCGACACTATAACACCTGCATCACCAAAACGATCACGTTCAACAACGTTCCTGGGTGTGTTACAGATTCCCACATCCCACCATATGAAGGTACGGCTAGAATCACTATGCAGATTGAATCTGCTCTCATCCGAAAAGATCACACGATGCCACTCCTCTTTGGATCCGGTCCTCCGCTCCTGGTACCATTGCAAACGGTGCTGCCGATGAGCGGGTTTTAAGGGAACACAATGTACAAAGAGCTCACCTCCTGGATTCACCATGCCACCGTGGAGCGACAGATTGCATGGGTTCCAGTAGTGTTAAAAGTGGCTGCAATCGCACTCGCTGTTTGATGTGGATCCATCCTTTCTTGTTGCATAAAGTAACGGTATCCTGGTGCTGTTATTGATCATGGCGACCACCTCCTCTCCTTTGGGTGGCAATGCCTGTGGTTCGGAGCTCTCCCCATCCACGTGAAACAAAGGCGTCAACAATTTCAAACGCCTGGGCTGCGCTCGTCACACTTCATCCTTCTCCCAGTTTCCTGATGACTCTTCCCCCGCGTCAAGTCATCCCCATGTTGTTTCCGAGCCACAGTGGAATATAAATACTCGCTGATCGACACACACTGTCTTTTCGCGTTTCGTCAACTGCTTCGAGTTGCGGAGCCTGCCCCATTTGACGTTACAGTCACGCTGATCTTACGCCATGTCATGTCCAGCTTTCTGCGAATGACTGAGGGACTTCTAGCAACATATTGCTCTACTTCCATTAATTTTCACCAAGATGTTAATTGTTGCAGTATTGTAACCAGTTAGGCCGGCTCTTACAGAACAGTCCAGCTTAGGCTGAACTACAAAATATGCGGCGCACAATTTGCGATCTACAGTACACATTCGCTTTCTGTCATACAAATAATTCCGAAGCTTACATCCTTCCGCCGAACGCGGATATAAGCTGGCATACGGCTCAGGAGTTAGTATCTAGAGTTAATACCTCAGGTCTCGTATACAGTCGCCGCCAAGAAGAGCCCTACTAGACATACTCGTATAAAAGTGATTTTAGTCACGGTTCACAGGTCTAGGGCTATATAAAGGTTTAAAAACTGATTAGTGCCCGTTAACATTGATGAACACTGAAGTGCCAAAGGAACTGGTATAGGCATGTGTATGCAAATACAGAGATATATAAGCAGGCAGAATACGGCACTGCGGTCGACAACGCCTATATAAAACAACACGTGTTTGGCGCAGTTGTTTGATCAGTTACTGCTGCTACAATGTCAGGTTACCAAGATTTAAGTGAGTTTGAGCGTGGTGTTATAGTCAGCGCACGAGCGATGGGACACAGCATCTCCGAGGTAGCGATGAAGTGGGGACTTTTCCGTACCGTGAATTCCAGGACTCCGGTAAAACATTAAATCTCCGACATCGCTGCGACCGGAAAAAGATCCCGCAAGAACGAGACCAACGACGATCGAAAGGAATCGTTCAGCGTGACAGGAGTGCAACCCTTCCGCAAATTGCTGCACATTTCAATGCTGGGTCATCAACTAGTGTCAGCGTGAGAACCATTCAATGAAACATCATCGATATGGGCTTTCGGAGCCTTTGATGACTGCACGACACAAAGCTTTACGCCTCGGCTGGGCCCGTCAACACCGACATTGGACTGTTGACGACTGGAAAGATGTTGCCTGTTCGGACGAATCTCGTTTCAAATTGTGTCGAGCGGATGGACGTTTGGGGCTGTTGAGACCACCTCATGAATCCATGGACTCTTCATGTCAGCAGGGGCCGGTTGAAGCTGATGGAGGCTCTGTAACGGTGTGGGGCGCGTCCAGTTGGAGTGATGTGGGACCCTTGATACGTCTAGATACGAATCTGATAGGTGACACATACGTAAGCATCCTGCCTGATCCCCTGCGTCTATTCATATCCATTTGCATTCCGACTGGCCTGGGCAATTCCAGCAGGACAATGCGACACGCCACACGTCCAGAATTGCTAAAGAGTGGCTGCAGGAACACTTCCACTGGCCAAGAAACTCCCCAGACATGAACATTACTGAACGTACTGGGATGCCTTGCAACGTGCTGTTCAGAACAGATCTCCACCCCATCGTACTCTTACCGCTTTATGGACAGCTCTGCACGATTTATGGTATGAATTCCCTCCACTACTACTTTAGCCATTAGTCGAGTCCATACCATGTCATGCTGCGGACTTCTGCGTGTTTGCGGGGACCCTACACGAGATCAGGCAGCTGTACTATTTTCTTTGGCTTTTCAGTGTATATTGCTACACACCGTTTTGTTTCTCCAGTTAAGAACTGTATAACTTCTTTCGATAAATGATTGTAAACTGTTGATAATTTGTGTTGCCCTCTGGTTTAGCCACTGCTGTTGCCTAACACGTTTTTGCCTCATTACAAAACTGTTCAGCTTCTGGGTGCATCTACATAACGACAACTGCTCGGTGACAGGGGGTTCGCCTCCGGTCACATTTATATGTTTGGCGTGCATTTAGCGCAAACAGCAGCTTATATTTTGAACTTTTCATGTACGCTACCAGTGTCTTCCGATGAGAGAACATGTGCGATTTTCAGTTAATAGTACCATAAACTTGTCGGAATTGGGAGTAGCTTACGTAAGTCCCGAACGTAAATTATTTTTCTCAAATGTTTTTTTATTCCAGTCTTTGATGAACACAGTACAAAGTCCTTCGACGATGACCGGTTTCAGTAAGTAATGACCATCTTCAGATCTCAGTACTGATTTTCTGCTTCAGTTTACAGAGCTTTTTGACTCTGTCGCAAGCCAGACATGGCTGCTGGTGAAACTAGTGCCATGTCTGGCCTACGAGAGTCAAAAGGCTCTGTAAACTGAAGCAGAAAATCAGTACTGAGATCTGAAGATGGTCATTACTGACTGAAACCGGTCATCGCGGAAGGACTTTATATTGTGATCAAAGACTGGAATGCAAACGCGCTACCGCTTCGGTCGCAGGTTCGAATCCTGCCTCGAGCATGGATGTGTGTGATGTCCTTAGGTTAGTTAGGTTTAAGTAGTTCTAAGTTCTGGGGGACTGATGACCTCGGAAGTTAAGTCCCATAGTGCTCAGAGCCATTTAGCCAAAGACTGGAATTAAAAAAAAAAAAAAAAAAAAAGAAAAAAAAAACATTTTACAGTACCTGGATCAGTGTTTGTATTCGCGACTATATCGCAGCTGGTGGAATTATTTTTCTTTTCTAATTTACGTTTCTTTTACTTGTCTTGCGGTTGGAGCAAAGGAGCTCTATATTAATCCAATAGTAGTGGATCAGGTTTTCACATTTCAGAAATGATGATTTTCAATCCGAAAGTTAATTTTACTTTTTATTTTTGGGGGGTAGTAGTAGTAGTTGAGGGGTTTTTGGGGGCACGACAGCAAGGTCTTCAGCGCCCGCTCAGTAACATAGTGAGACGGGTGTCAAGAAAATACTCAGAACAATAAGATACAACAGAACGTAAAACACAGGTAATAAGCTTAGGAAAATATATGCCTACCCATACCGAAGCGAGGGATGAAGCATGTCGTCAGCAGTAAAACATGAACAACACAGGAAGAAAGTGGTAGAGGTAGCTAAAACAATATAGCAGATGGAAGTGGCTGGCTGACCGCAAAGAAAAAAGGGAGGAGCCAGCCACTCTGCAATACACGAAAACCTCCAGCCTAAAAGTTTAGGCCAGAGTCCAGACACATCAGAAAACTTAAAAACCCTAGACACACGCGCCTCATCATTAGGTAAAACACAAGGCAGGTCCCCATCAACTTGTGCTTCTGCCCTTGCATCACGGTATAAAATGCAGTCTGTTAAAATGTGCCGCACAGAGATGTGCACACCACAAGCATCACAAAACGGAGTTTTTTTTTATTTTTTAATTTTTTTTGGGAAACATTAATAATGGAAGACTTGATACTGTTACAAAGGATATTTAATTAATGACACATTGGTGTGTGGTGCTTATGATAGTTGGCTTCTCAACAAATAAATACGTTATCCCAGTCTTTGGATATGGTTCAAATGGCTCTGAGCACTTTGGGACATAACTGCTGCGGTCATCAGTCCCCTAGAACTTAGAACTACTTAAACCTAACTAACCTAAGGACATCACACACATCCATGCCCGTAACAGGATTCTAACCTGCGACCGTACGGTCGCGTGGTTCCAGACTGTAGCGCCTAGAACCGCTCGGCCACTCCGGCCGGCCTTTGGATATCGCATGCGCTTTTGAAAACAATTCATTTACTGAACATCTGCAAAGCCCCGCACTGTTTTCAGCATGGCAGCTCTGTGGTCAAGGATGACTACTCGTTCGCAGGCGCAGACTGATGTTATCGGTATGAAGAGAAGAAAAAGCTGGCGGTGGAAGCGGTGTGGCAGCGCCCTCGCGCGACCTCTGGACGCCTTCCGCGGGCTGCGGCGAATGTCAAGGCCGGGAGCCGGGCCGGATCTACTTACTGACGTTCCGTGGCGGCAGCCGACGCTCGTGTCCAGAACGTGTCCTGGAGCACATTCAGCACCGTGCGTGCATTTTGGGATAGAGGGGTTGAAAAAAACAGCACTATCTTTAATGACCTCATGCACTCAGCCTCGTGATGCCAACTCAGGAGCTACTCGACCGAATAGTAGCGGCTCCGGTCAAAGACAACCATCATAACGCCCGGGAGAGTGGCGTGCTGACAACACGCCCCTCCTACCCGCATCTTCAGCTGAGGATGACACGGCTATCGGATGGTCCCGATGAGGCGCTTGTGGCCTGAAGACGGAGTGCTTTTAATGACCTCATGGATTACTGGAAGTCCGGAATAAAGGAGATTAGATGCGTTCGAGATGTGCTCCTATAGAAACTAGCTCTTAATGTAGAAAAATGCAAGTTAATGCAGATGAGTAGGAAAAACAAACGCGTAATGTTCAAAAATAGTTTTATCAGAGTGCTCTGTGACAGAGTCACATCAATTAAATATCTAGGCGTAACGTTGCAAAGCGAAATGAAATGGAACGAGAGAATCGTAGGGAAGGAGAATGGCGGTCTCCGGATTATTGGAAGAATTATAGGAAAGTGTGGTTCATCTATAAAGGAGACCGCATATGGGACTCTAGTACGACCCATTCTTGAGTACTGCTCGAGCATTTGGGATCAGATTAACCCTCCGTTGCTCGCGCGGTTGACACTCGTCATCCACATGACTTTCCCGCTCCATTTTGTCTGACACGGCTGGATTGAGTTCGCGCCATTTTCAGTAACTTTATGTTAACTCTCCGGCTGTTAGCTCCAATCATTGTTGGCTTTCAGTTACGAAAGATACATTGTTTATGAAACATTATTATAGTCAGGAGGACACTTGTCATCCGCACGAGCTCTGCTGCCACAATCTGAAACAAAGTAATTCTGTATTACTTCATTGCTTTCCTAGATTCAATCGATCATTCATGTGCGTAAATTTAGACGTACTGAAACTGACTGCAGTTGCCTTCCATGTTACCTAGTATTCTCTTTATTTTTAAATTGTGGAAGAAATGTCAAAGGCAAATAACCTCGAGCAGAGTTTAGTAGAGATCCTAATGTATGGTGGGAATGGTTCAATGAGCTGAGTGATGAAGATGCTCACAGTGATAGCGCTGACTCACAGAGACTGAGGATTCTGTTCATGAATGCACTCATGATTCAGGAACAGAACAAGAAGTGTCAGAAAATGACGAATGTGAATCACAGGAAGAAATAACTTAAGAGGATGCATTTTTTAGGGAAAAATGGAATAAGTAAATGGAGGAAAACTAAATATTCTACCAGCGTTAGAAGCAGATCTCGTAATTTTATTACGCATTTGCCTGGGCCAAAACATCAAGCTCATACAAAAAAGACAGAAATAGAAATTCTGAATTTGTTCTTGGATGAAAACATAATAAGCATATCGCAACATGCACTAATATATGCATCAGTGAAGTTCGTGGTCACTTCTCTAGGGAAAGGGACGCTAAAGAAACAGATGCGATAGAGATCAGAGCTTTCATTGGTTTGCTATATCTATGTGGATCTTTGAGATGTTCTAGGAAGAGTATATCGAAATTGTGGGATAACTCAAAGGGAAACGGACTTGTATCATGTTATTTATGCATAAGTGAAAACCGATTCAGGTTTCTGTTGAGATGTCTGAGGTTTGATAATATTCGTGATAGAAGTGTTCGCAGAGAGAGTGAAAAGTTGGCTGCTATCAGAGAGGTACTTGAACTATTCATGAACACCTAGTGAATATCTTACTGTTGACGAACAGCTTTTGGCATTTAGAGGAAACTGCTCGTTCAGGCAATATATTCCTAGCAAATCAGCAAATTTTTGGTTAAAAATCTTTGCTTTTGTTGATGTAAAACAGCTTACACTTTGAGTTTAGAACCATACGTCGGTAATCAACAGAGGGACCATGTAATGCCAGTAATTCAGCTGAAGATATTATTCTTAGAATCGTCAAACTGTTTCAAACGTTACAATATATTACACTGTGTAAAAATATTAAATGTATTATATTTAGATTTAATAAAAAATCGTAAAACCAGTCATAAAAACCGTTCAAAGTGTACAAATAGACCGCTTTCATTGTGGATGACACCACTCATCCGCGCGAGTGACGATGTCACGAATAATCGCGCGAGTAACGGAGGGTTAAAGGAATACTTGAAAGCAATTCGGGACAGGCTTCTAGATTTGTTACTGGTAGCTCGAATAACACGCACGTATTACACAGATGCTTCGGGAACTCAAATGGTAATCCTTGCAGGAAGGTGACGTTCTTTTCAAGGAGCACTAATGAGAAAATTTAGAGAATCAGCACCTGAAGCTGACTTCACGACGATTCTAATACCGTCAAGGTACATTTTTTGACGCAGTTCGCTTCAATGACAATGTGTCACTATCACTCATCATACACTTCCGTCCACGTTGTGATTTGGCGAATGATGATAATTTTCCGCTTTCCCTGTGTACGGTACGTCTCCTCGATACTGTGCCTCTTGAAACACCAAACAGTTGGACTAACATGCGCACTGTAACACCCAACATGCGACACCAAAATTCATTTAGCTCCTACATAAAGCTCTCACAACTGCACACAATATTGTTCTGACCACGACTGACACTTTCAATGTACTGATGACAATACACAGGTGTCGTCCTTGGTATTCCCCCATTTAATTGTTCTCATTTGAAGTATACACCCGTTCGCTTTAACCTTTCCGTTGCCAACATGTGATTTTATCCGTTGCACACTTGCTCATGTATGCCATATCTTTTAATGGAGCTTTATGGGTCATGGCCTATCGGTGCACGCTGGAAGCTCCAAGGTACTGTTACATACATATATTTCGCGACAATAGAAAATTATGGCGAAATGCAGTAAGACCTGGGAGGATCGTCGCTTGAAGCAGAGCTCGGCAGTTGACCTTCAACGTACACCAATGTAATGCGTTGCGAATAAAGAGGCACAGAAACTCACTATTGTATTCGTACGGAGCGATTTAAAACGGAACGATCTCATAAAACTATCATTAGGCAAGGCAGATGGCAGACTGAGATTCATTTGGAAGATTCCTTGGAAGCTGTGGTCCACTAACGAAGGAGGTACCTTACAAAAGTCTCCTTACAGAGATACTGGAGTATTGCTCTTCGTCGTGGACTCTTTTATCAGATACGACTGAAAGAGGAAACAGAATAGACCCAAAGAAGAGCAACTCGTTTCATCACAGGATCGTATAGTAACCGCCAAAGCGTCACTGAGATGCTCTTCCTACTCCAGTGGCAGACATTACAAGAGAGGCAGTGTGCATCACTGTGTGGAATGTCGTCGAAATTCCGAGAGCGTACTTTTCTTGAACAATGAACAAATATATTGCTTCCTTCTATCTCGCGAAAAGACCGCTAAGATAAAATTAGAGAGATCCGAGCCCACTCGTAGCCTTTCCGGCAATCGTTCTTTCCGAGCCTCATTCACTGCTGTAAAAGGAAAGAATAGAGTAGACAGTGGCGGACAAAGTACCCTTCGCCACATTCACATAGTAAGTCGGCTTGTGGAGTACAGATGTAGACGTAAATTCTCATCCGAGTTATTCCTTGACTGCTGTTCCTCACCATCACGTACATTACCATCGTACTTTTACCATTTCATTTTTCCAAATACAATGGAGTGTTCCCGCACTTCGTTTCACTACGCAAGATTTAGGTCAACGTTCTTCCAACTACACCAGATATTTTTTTTCCAAATACAAACAGCAAATTACCGTGACAAATTATGTAATGAAAAAAGAAAAAAACGTCAAAAATGGACGTGCATTATATTCATTACTATAAAAGGATAATATGATGTCTAACATCTCGAAAAGTTTTTGACCAATTTACTTCAAATTTTTTATGTGATATTTTAATAAACACTCAGACGGACATCGTCTGTATATTTTTTGATACATATAATATATAGATATATGTATCTACATACTATTGGGGGTATAGGTGCAAATATATTGGTGACTGAGGACAGTACACTGACCATTACATGAGCATTTACTCATTTGAGGTCTAACAATTACAGCTATTATGAGTTCTATGTTTCTCTGTTGGTTAGTACCTCCAAGTACATGTCACAAGAGAAAGCCATTAATGCTTATTTTCCCCTGGATGGCAGGTCAGACGTTGACATGTGAACACCAGGGCGCAAAACGGTTGGTCTATACTGACAGGCGTACTCTACCTAGTGGTGCAGACGCGACCATGCGGGAAACTCCAGGCAGCAAATTATCTGACATGTTTGCAATAAGACTGTTAGATGAAGAGAAAAAAACAACTAACACAATGAAGTGGGTACATATTAAAGTGTCACAGTATCAGCACTTATACCCCTGGCGCCCTGTATAATACATACAGGGAAAACATTATCAGCAAAAATCTAGAAAAGTTCTTGTCATAATTTATTTCAAACTTTTACATTATATTCTAATAAATTTTGAGACAGATATAGGCTACATGTGATTAAATATACAGGGTGAGTCACCTAACGTTACCGCTGGATATGTTTCGTAAACCACATCAAATACTGACGAACCGATTCCACAGACCGAACGTGAGGAGAAGGGCTAGTGTAATTGTTTATTGCAAACCATACAAAAATGCACGGAAGTATGTTTTTTAACACAATCCTACGTTTTTTAAATGGAACCACGTTAGTTTTGTTAGCACATCTGAACACATAAACAAATACGTAATCAGTGCCGTTTGTTGCATTCTAAAATGTTAATTACATCCGAAGATATTGTAACCTAAAGTTGACGCTTGAGTACCACTCCTCCGCTGTTCGATCGTGTGTATCGGAGAGCACTGCAACATACATCGCGTTTCTACAGAATGATCTGCCAACGTTGCTCGAAAATGTCCCACTGGAAACGCGTCGACGTATATGGTATCAGCATGATGGTGCACCTGCACATTCCGCAATTAACACTAGGCTGATCCTTGACAGGAAGTTCGAGAGGCGTTTCATAGGACGTGGAGGACGAATAAATTGGCCAGCCCGTTCTCTTGATCTTACACCTCTGGACTTCTTTCTGTGGGGTACGTTAAAGGAGAATGTGTACCGTGATGTTTCTACGACCCCAGAGGATATAAAACAACGTATTGTGGCAGCCTGCGGCGACATTACACCAGATGTACTGCGGTGTGTACGACATTCATTAAGCCAGAGATTGCAATTGTGTGCAGCAAATGATGGCCACCACATTGAACATCTATTGGCCTGACATGTCGGGGCACACTCTATTCCACTCCGTAATTGAAAACGGAAACCACGTGTGTACGTGTACCTCACCCCTCATGGTAATGAACATGTGCGTCAGTGAAAAAGACCAATAAAAAGGTGTTAGCATGTGGACGTAATGTGCTGTTCCAGTCTCTTCTGTACCTAAGGTCCATCACCGTTCCCTTTGGATCCCTACGTAATTCGGTGCTCTCCGATACACACGATCGAACAGCGGAGGAGTGGTACTCAAGCGTGAACTTTAGGTTACAATATCTCCGGATGTAATTAACATTTTACAATACAACAAACGGCACTGATTACGTATTTGTTTATATGTTCAGATGTGCTAACAAAACTAACGTGGTTCCATTTTAAAAAAAGTAGGTTTGTGTTAAAAAACGTACTTCCGTGCATTTTTGTATGGTTTGCATTAAACAATTACACTAGCCTCTCTCCTCACGTTCGGTCTGTGGAATCGGTTCGTCAGTATTTGATGTGGTTTACGAAATATATCCAGCGGTAACGTTAGGTGACTCACCATGTATATGGTATATAAATATAAATATACACTGAAGAGCCAAAACGTTATGAACACCTGTTTAATAGCTTGTTTGTCTGTCTTTGGAACGAAATAAACCACTGATTCTGCGTATCAGAGATCCGACAATTTGTTGGTAGGTTTATTGTGGCATCAGATGTCTATGCGCAGATCATATAATTCGCGCAAATAACGGGCCGCTGATTTGCGTACGCGGTGTTGGTGCCTGATAGCGATCCAGATGGGTTCGATAGTATTTACAACAAGCGAATTTGGTCACCGTGGTAGCAACGTGAGTTCACTATAATGCTCCTCAAACACGGTTATGGCTCCGAGACACTAACAATTATACTGCTGAAACATGACATTCCCGTCGGGGAAGACATCAATTATGAAGAGATGCAAGTGGTTCACAGCTGTTAGCGTGTCTTCGTTTACTGCCACAGGTCCCATGCAAGTGAAGGAGGATACCACCTCCCGTAGCATAATACTGGTCCCACCGGCCTGCGTCAGTGGCGCGCTGCACATTTCGAGCCACCGTTCACCGCGATGATGGCGTTTGTGGAGATTACCAGCGACCTAGTGTGGCAAAAATGTCATTCTCCCGAAGAGCCGACACTTTTCTACTGATCGACGGTCGTATCCCGATGGTATCGTGCACACTGCAATCGTAGTTAGCGATGTCGTTGGGTCAGCATGTGAACACGTAGGGGTGGTCTGCTGGGGAGTTCCATGTTCAACAAAGTACGATGAACGGTGTGCTCCGAAACACTTGTGCATGCACCAGCATTATACTCTTTCGGCAGAGATGCCGCAGATCTCCATCTATCCCACTTTACAAGGCAGACAAGCCTCCGAACCCCACGTTCTGTAAGGAGTGTGGACGACCAACAATTTAGCGCCTAATGGTACTTTCTCTACTCTTCTGCCACTTTCCGTAGGAGCTGACGACAGAAACACCTGAACATTCGACCAGCTCCGTCGTTTTCGAGATACGCGGTCACGGGATCTGCGTAACAATAATCTGCCGTTTGTCAAAGTCGCTTATGTCAATGGATTTCCTGCTTTGCGGCACGTACCTTCGCTAGGGTGATCCCCGCTCCGTGTCTGCTCCGCTTACATACTTTTGTTACCGCGTCGTGTGCCCGCAACACCACCAGGCGGCCGTGTGTGTACGCGTGTGTGTGTGTGTGAGTGAGAGAGAGAGAGAGAGAGAGAGAGAGAGAGAGAGAGAGTGCTTGTGTTCATATACAGGGTGTTACAAAAAGGTACGGCCAAACTTTCAGGAAACATTCCTCACACACAGAGAAAGAAAATATGTTATGTGGACATGTGTCCGGAAACGCTTACTTTCCATGTTAGAGCTCATTTTATTACTTCTCTACAAATCACATTAATCTTGGAATTGAAACACACAGCAACAGAACGTACCAGCGTGACTTCAAACACTTTGTTACAGGAAATGTTCAAAATGTCCTCCGTTAGCGAGGATGCATGCATCCACCCTCCGTCGCATGGAATCCCTGATGCGCTGATGCAGCCCTGGAGAATGGCGTATTGTATCACAGCCGTCCACAATGCGAGCACGAAGAGTCTCTCTACATTTGGTACCTGGGTTGCGTAGACAACAGCTTTCAAATGCCCCCATAAATGAAAGTCAAGAGAGTTGAGGTCAGGAGAGCGTGGAGGCCACGGAATTGGTCCGCCTGCACCAATCCATCGGTCACCGAATCTGTTGTTGAGAAGCGTACGAACACTTCGACTGAAATGTGCGGGAGCTCCATCGTGCATGAACCACATGTTGTGTCGTACTTGTAAAGGCACATGTTCTAGCAGCACAGTTAGAGCATCCGGTATGAAATCATGATAACGTGCTCCATTGAGCGTAGGTGGAAGAACGAAACTAAAATGAGCTCTAGCATGGAAATTAAGCGTTTCCGGACACATGTCCACATAACATCTTTTCTTTATTTGTGTGTGAGGAATGTGTCCTGAAAGTTTGGCCTTACCTTTTTGTAACACCCTGTATATGAAGGGGAAATATTCTTACCGATTTGCTTCAAAGTCCTACTTGTTACTCTTGGGAATATTTGGACAGACATACGCTACATTTTTTTCTAATTTATTTCAAATATCTCGAATAGTTCTCGAGCGATCTACATCGAACTTTTGCACCACACCGTAATGATATTTGTAATCATATATAATTTTTTTTCAGGGTACTCTAAATGTACAGTTTTTCTGTTAGAACAGACTGCGGAAAACAAAGTGATGTGCTGTGCTGTGGTGTGAAAATGCGCAGTTTCGTTTTCTTTGTCACAGTCAGTTTTGATTACCATAACAGGGCATTTAGAGAAAATGTTGCTCCCATATATGAATTCCTTCTCCTTGTATATAATTTTAACCTAAAATCGTATACACAACAGTGTGTTGTTTTGTTTTCTTCGTCGCAATCGGTTGTAACAGAAAACAGGAAACCTGTGTTTATGACCTATCGGGGGTATGAATAGAACACAACGTCCGAGTCTGCATCGACCAAAATTACGTAATTCTACCCATTCGCGCTTTACAAGTAGGAGAAGTACTGTCGTGGAAGCTACTAACCTCACAAATCAACCAGCTGGAGAGACGTTTCTGACACCTCACATACCAAAGACCCTAACCAATTTATCCACTCATTTTAAGCGACTTCATTTCCCAATGAAGGTTTTGTTTGCGATAACAGTAAACAGGGCTAAGGCCAGAGAGAGGGGAAAAGACGCGATGGATGGAGAGTGAAGGGAGGAAATGGGTGCAGACAAAGCGAAGGAGGAGATGGACAGAGAGAGGGGGGGGGGGGGAAGAGGTGGTGAGAGAGAGGTGGCGGTGGGGGGCGGGGGAGCGGGAGATGGACAGATAGACCGGGACATCCAATTCGAACACACATTTAGCGATTACGAGGAGTTGCCGGCTGGTCTGGTAGTTAATTTACAAAACGAGGAAGGAGAAGAAAACAATAACTAATGAACTGTGATAATTGTGTCCTTCCTAGCACCATTTTGTCTGTAGAACGTCTTGCTTTTGTAACATGTCATTTTGTTTGAGAGTTGGTTCACGGCCCCCACAATGATTAATATAAGCTATGTGAGGCATTTACTGCAGTTCGCCAGCTTGGTCGGTATGTCATGCTGACATAGTGGTGTTCTACAAGGTAGTATTCATATAGAACGAGGCTGAGGGAGTGTTGAGTGAGTGACGTGCAGTTCTTGATAACTACATAACTACATTGCGTGCTATTGTCCGGGATAAAGTTCGGTATTCTTTTATATCTGTGTAGTGTATCTGTCTGCAGAGATCGATTTCAAACACAGCGAACCTCATGGTTCTTTTCGGAAGGAGCCCATGTGGCACCATTCGCTCTCCTTTCCTTTATTTCCATACTCGATCATAACAACAAAAATATAAACACAACATTACTCTTCCCAAGTACTAACCGCTGTCACCTGGTCACGTACTGGTGGATACGAGTGTAACATCCATCCTCTGGTGCGGTTCAAGAGACCTTTTCCCTGGACAGACTTGAAGGAATTCTGTGAAGCGATTGTGTGTTTGCGATTGTACGGGGTACTCTTCTTGTAATATTGTCATTCATATCACTTTTTAGCAGTCCAGAGCTTACGATCTTGTTACTCGATTTTGGGGCAGAAGACAGGACAGAGTTGTTTGTGGCAGGCGAGCTACAGATGCGTCAGTGCTGCCACTCCGGTCGTCCTTGGCTGGTTACGGCCGTGCGTGGTCCGCTGCGGTGATGGAGCAAGCAGTTTACGCCAGTGGATTCGTCGAAGCCGTAGGTGGTGCCTGTTTTGCGTGCCTTTCCGCTCCCCCTTTCCTTCGTTGTGAAACAGCCCTGCTCGATGACACATGTTTCGCTGTCATCTAATATTTGAAAAGCCCCTCAAATCAACTTCTAAATCAACATACATACTCTAAAAGCTGCAAACAGTGACTGACTAGGGTATGAGATGACTGAGTCACTCTACTGCTTTCGTATGTCATTTGCGTACGAATGCGGAAAGAATCACTGGTGATACACCCCGTGCATGGCCCGATTTCATTACGAGAATACATAAATAAAGTTGGTTACTGTAGTAAGTTCATGACATTGTAATGGCAGTCAGAATAACTTTTATTGACTGCTGCACTACACTTTAAAGTGACACAGATACATGCCATTCTTTTTGTACATAGTCACCATGGTGGAACGTTCTATCTGCCATTCAGTTCCTCGACGACAGAAATCCTCTCCATGGTCACGGAGCCATATGAGGGTCCTCATCGTCGAAAAACTTGTGATGGCTGTGAATCAGTTCCTCGTGTCGATGGTCGACGACGATGGCCTTCCTTCCCGATCATCTTCACTCATGTCTATTGGGACTTGGTCAAACTGTTGGCATAACTTCAGTAGTGCTGCACGCAACATTGCATTTCAGCCGTATGCCTTCAGAATTTCATGGGGAATCTGTGTACATTAAAAGCATTTTGCCCATAAGTCGTACTGTTCAGAGTAAATTTTTTCAGTACTTTTCCATTTTCGACGTCATTTCACGCTCAAACGGTGTTGCGCCTTTTATTTGTACCGTAGCAGAACTGTATCTGCAGCAAATCCATAACATTTACTCACTTCTGACAATATGCCACTAGGTTCGGACGGAATGTGTAACTTATTTTTTGAAGTCGGTCTGTTTAGCATCTGCTGTAGTCTGTCCAAACACGGGCTATGCCAGATACATTGCCCTAATGTACGAATGAAATCTCCGCAACTCTTCCGTCAGTTTCTGAGGAGCTCGTGACTGTGGTCAAAGATGGTCTCAGTGGAAATTTCCTGTATTGCTCCGAGACTTTATAGACGTCACAAATTCAGCACCCCTGCTTACAAATGGCAAAATGTGATCGAATATTTCATGTTGTATTTTTTATATTTTCTTAATAGTAGTAATTCTCTCGTAAGAATATAAATACAGAATAACATTTATCGCGCAGTGAGAAAACATGATTTTAAGAAATAAAAAATAAAAACAGGACGCACCACGAAGGAATTGTCCGAATGCGACAGAAATCGGTGTTCGTGATGTACATGTACAGCCGAACAAAATATTGCAATTTCAGAAAAAATTGACTATTTATTCAACAGAAAGAGCTCTATAAACTGAGCAAGTCAACAACGCGATGATCCAAAATGGTTCAAATGGCTCTGAGCGCTATGGGACTTAACTTCTGAGGTCATCAGTCCCCTAGAACTTAAAACTACTTAACCCTTCTAATACCGAGTATTTTTTGTTACACTGAGTACCATTGGGGTCTTTAGTGACCCCAGCGGAATTTATTTCTTATTAAGGATAATTTTAATAATGGTAGAATAAAATCACATTTCTTATTTTTTCCACAATCTAAAACATGATGTCAGTGCCATTACATTAAATTAAAATGCATATTTTTTAAAATTATTTATTTCCGTAAAATTTACAAACGATTCTCATGAAACTACAAACATTTTTGATTAAATTCCAAATTGACATTTATGACGCATTACACTTACAGAAATAAATTGCAGAGTGGTTTTTACACACAGAACATCCACATTAGGTGAATTTTCTATCCTTAGACGTTTTACAAAACCGACACCTTCATCTTTTTTTGTCTGTACTGTTGATGGAAGTACTGGGGAAATAATGTTGTCTGGCTTTCTTCCCACGAGCTGCTTTCCGAATTCTATGAGAAACGCCTGTCTCTTGTAGTTGATCTTTTCTCCCCAGTCTGGGGTAAGATGTAGCCATATGATAAATGCATACAGTTCACTGATATCAATCATGTTGTAAAATAACACTATTGGCCACTTTCTGCTCATCCTCTTTGTAGTGTACATTCTAACCAGCTTGTCCATGGTATCTACTCCTGATTTTGTTTCATTATAACCCAGAATCATTACTGGCTTGCATTTTTCACGATCTTCCACTTCCTTCCTTGAATGCGTTGTACTGAGCAAAGTTACAACTTTTCCCTTTCTCGGACAATATGAAACAATTGAAGCATGCTCTTGGAATCCAAAAATAGTTGAATATTTGGTCTGAGTGAAAGCTTGTGGTAGTTCTCCTTTATTTTTTCTATTTGGTTCTAAGAGTGTAAGATTGATTTTCGGAAGTTCTCTCGCCAAACTAAGGCTAGTGAAAAAATTGTCAGTTGTTACATTTCTGCCACTGTTTTCTAAGCCTTTCATCCTATCTAAAGCAACTCTCTTGCCTTGACCAACTTCACGAGATTCATTTTCTTGTCGACCAGTGTAAATTTGGAGATTGAGAACGAAAGACGTGCACTATCACATACAGCCCATAATTTCAACCCATATTTTTCTGGTTTTGAAGGAATATATTGCCGAAATGGACATATACCACGAAATGCCACAAGTTGTTCATCAATTGTTACGTTGCTGTGAGGAACATATGCTTCTTGAAATGTGTGTACCCACATTACAAATATTTCTCTAATGGGAGCCAGCTTGTCAGGAGCACAGTTGTGACGTCTCACATCTGCGTCATCAAATCGGATGCACCTTGAAATTTGCGTAAAGCGATTTCTAGCCATTGCTACTAAAAATGGGTCTACCATCCTCTCTGTTCCACAGATGTGTAACTGCGTCATTGTGGGCTTTGTAAGCACCCGCTAGGATCAAGACACTGATAAAGCACTTCAATTCAATGGCATCTACTGGTTTCCATTTACTACTGTAAACACGACTACCATCTTTGTTAGTACACTTTAGAATTACATCAACAATGTTTCTCCTAAGAAACAACTGAAAAGCTGATTCTATGGAGTCTACATTTTTCACTGCGAATTTTTTTGGACCTGGCTTTACTCGCATTGTGTTCAGTCTCTCTTCGCTTCCATGAGCTCCTCTCAACTCGTGTTTGTGCCACAATTCTTTGTTTTTAGATGTACACAAAATAAAAAAAAATTAAAAAACACAAAGAGTATACCTTGGCGCTAGACCCTAACGCACATTTACAAAAATACAATGTGTACTTACATATAACAGTCAGAAATATGTGTAACTTTCTGTTCAGGCTGGACATCTGCGCTGTCCAAATCTTCTTCTAAACTTCTGTCTGATCCAGGAATATTCTCTCTAAGACGTCAATTTCTCCATTGCTGCATGAGGCTTCAGAAACTATATCGCTGATATCACTATTTGATTCTACAGATAGAGGATTATCCTGCAGTAATATGTCAGACACTTCGTCTACGGAAAGGTGTCGAGACATTTTCCACTAGATGCAACACACACAATAGCAGTCTCCACTTGTATGGAACAAATAATTGTCGGCTTATAAAGTATTGGCAACAATCACACGTTACAACAATATTTACAAGAATAAAACAAAGGAAATACAGCAACAGTTACGGATTCAATGCAGCATTATTGGGTAATAATACCGCAAGAGAGAAATGGGGTCGCATTTAACCCCAATGGTATTCAGTGGTTCTCTTTTGATTTTAGGCAAAACTAAATATTTTCAGAAAGTTATATTAATATATTACGAACCCATTACTTAATTCAGGAAAAGTCTGAATTTTTCATAATTTTAGGAGTAGGAAAAAGGTATATTTTACATAAAATTACGGCCTGGGGTCATTATAGACCCCACGGTATTAGGAGGGTTAAACCTAACTAACCTAAGGACATCACACACACCCATGCCCGATGCAGGATTCGAACCTCCGGCCGTAGCGGTCGCGCGGTTCCAGACTGTAGCGCCTAGAACCGCTCGGCCACCCCGGCCGGCCGCGATGATCCACCTTTGGTCCTATGCAAGTAGTCATTCTGCTTGGCATTACCTATAGAGATGCTGATTTCCTCCTGAGGGATATTGTGCCAAACTCTGTGCAGTTGACGTGATAGATCGTCAAAATCCCGAGTTGGTGGACGACTCTGCCCATAATATTCCAAACATTCTCAACTGGGGAGAGATCCGGCGTCGTTGCTGGCCAACGTAGGTTTGGCAGCACGAAGACAAACAGCAGAAACTCTTGCAGCGTCGGAGCGGGTATTATCTAGTTGAAATGCAAACCCAGGACGGATTGCCATGAAGGACAACAAAATGGGGTGGAGAATACCGTCGAAGTACCGCTGTGCTGTGAGGGTGCTGCGGATGACAACGAAATTGGTCCTGCCATGAAATAATATGACATCCCAGACCATCACTACTGGTTGACGGGCCGTATGTCGGACGGCAGTTAGGCTGGCACCTCACCGCTGACGGGGACGTCTTTACACGCGTCTTCACTGCTCTTCGGGGCTCAGTTCGCAGCGGGACTCATCACTGAAGACAACTGCACTCCAGTCAGTGAGATTCCAGATTTGCAGATTTGTTTGTCAGTAGATATTCATCACATATATCGAATTCCATCCCAGTCGGATAATTCCTTCGTGGTGCGTCGCTATTTTTTTTTTTTTTTTGTCCTTCCGTGTGTTTTCATTTCAAAGACGTCGTGTTGTCGTGTTTGACTGCACTTTTTTTATTCGGGACTACAATTTTGGCATCAGGCCATTCTCAAGACTGCATCGGCGTGAGTAGAAAGTAATCAGCCTCTGTGCGAAACTCAGCATTCAACATCTGTTGAAATGGCAGGAATCGGAACTATGAATAAATAAAACGTTATAGTGAAAGGTGACAATATGTTGTTAATAAAAAACAGCATCGCTGTTACCCAAAACAAGTTGTTTTGTTTTTGTGTACAGAAACTGAAACAAACCGATGGGACCTCTCCTCCAGTAATTAAGTCCGATAATACGTACAGCGCAGATTCGCATTTTCCAGACATACGATTGAGATTTTTTTTCCAAAGAAGTGACGAATAAAATTAATCACATCTTGCTAAAAGATCGCCATATTGCTATCCGTAAATCGATAGTCCGGCACCTGCAACGGAAATCGACCTTTCATAATGTCAGCCACTCGTACTGACGAAACGCCAGGAAAACTGTTGAACAAAAATCGGCCGAAGATGCCGAGAAAAAAACCCAGTAAGTAATGTTAGTGGACTAATGAGTAAACAAGATGGAACACTAAACTCCTATGTACACTTCCCGCCAAACCCTTCCATCATTTTTCATTAGCCTGCTTTCGCCTTAAACACTCCACAAGAAATAGAATATGAAGAGTTTGATCTTTTTTCAGGGTATATCGCTCCAAGTTAGGAACTAACTAGCCATTTTACTGAAACATTAGAGTACAGATCGCGCACTTGAATGCAACTCTAGACAATGGTGTCTATCGAAAGCGATTTATCATCCTTGACTTGTATAATTTACTCTCAAACGTAATCGATTTCCAATAACCAATCAGCGGACATATTTAACATTTCGCTTGTACCACATGAAGACGAAGGTGAAGAATTTCACTCTTCATAAAATTTGTTTAGGTATGAAGAACATGACTAAAACAAAATATGTTGTAACTTATATTCAGAAAAGTCATAGTGATATTCAAATTGTAAACCATTGCTGCTCATAACTGTTAGAAGATGTTTTGATAGCTGAACAGTGTTTACAACTGGTGATTCGTGTTCCTGATCCTTCTAATATTCTTATAGCAAGAGATTTGAAACCAGCAAAATTCTATACATTATCGGTTCCGTAATTCTGTTCTGTTGAGGTAGCTTTGGGAGGCTGATTTGTCCACAAAACGTTCAGAACTAGAAGAAGAAACCTATGGCAGTGTGGAGCATGATTAGGTGCGAAGGAATACATTCGCTAAGGAAAATGATATTCAACTTCCTGCTGACACTAGCGGCGAGACTGTTAAATTGTAATCATTGGCATGATATTCAATGAATTATTCCTAACAGCAATTGAAAAAAGCGACAAAAATTGGCTGCCGAAAGCGCATCCATTAGATTTGTTTCGACACGCACTGTATGCTACACAATTAAACATCAGTTTTGCAAAATCAGCTGTTAAACAGATTACAAGAATCATTAGGTCACTGAACAGCAGTAACTCTTTTATTTCTAATACTAAATTTTGATAATTCAGAAAAAACTAATTATGAGGTAGTAACAACCATTTATGGAATCTAATGTAAACAAATGAAGTGTAATTATAGACCTCTCTCCTTCGCGTGTTCTCATACTTTTTGAGAAGATAGCTTACAAAAGAATACAGCACCACCTTGCTGAGAGTAAGGTTTTAACAAAAACTCCTTTGGATTTATATGGAGAAGGCTATATGGATGATCTTAAAATTAATTTTTCGTGAAACTAAACAAAAAAAATCACCTCGCAAGCAGCTTCTGCGATCTTGCAGAGGCCTTAGATTCTGCGGATCTTTGTATGCTAAAATGATTTGTGCTGAAAACATTCCTCTTGCATGGGTGGTATCCTGCAACGTTCAATGTTTGGTCCGTTCCTGTGCTTAGCACAGGTAAACGATTCATCAGGAGCACAGGAGGAATCTTCATAAACTGTATTGTTTGACGATAAAATATTCATGAAGCACCAAAACATACCCATAAAAGACATAGCCAGTACAATAAAGAAACGGGCTTATTACTGCTTCATCACGAACAATTTAATCCCTAGTATTACAAAGACTCAAATTTTGCAATACTAAAGGACTAAAAATGGCTTACAGATACAGGAAGTAGAGCTCATTGAACATATACCGGACGAGGTTCCATATTTGAAGTTCCTAGGCATCTAAACGAATAGTAAACTCAGGTGGGAAAAGAACCTAGGGAAGTTAACCAAGAAGCTCAGTTCCACATTCTTTTCGTTTAAAAATCTTCGACATTATGTTGACCTGCTCAACGGATTACTAACATACATTTGTACTTCCACTCGGTGCCGTAATCCTCTACGAAAATGCAGCTACGGTCAAACATATTTATTCTACAGAAGCACGCAGTTGGAATCTTGTGAAAAAATTATAACTGAACAAACTGTAGAGGCCTCTTCAGGGACGTGAGTTCAAAATGGTTCAAATGGCTCTGAGCACTATGGGACTTAACATCTAAGGTCTTCAGTCCCCTAGACTTAGAACTACTTAAACCTAACTAACCTAAGGACATCACACACATCCATGCCCGAGGCAGGATTCGAACCTGCGACCGTAGCAGCAGCGCGGTTCCGGACTAGAGCGCCTAGAACCGCTTGGCCACGGGACGTGAGTATTCCTACACTTACCTACCAATCCATATACTCACCAGTGGTATTTGTTCTTAATACCAAGAATGAATTTAAGGTGTGCTAAGAAATCCACAAAAACAACCCTACACAATATTTCATTCAGTAGAGATAATGACTGTTGCAGGAGACACTGAAGTATTAGTTCAAGCTGCAAATATTCGCCCCTCCCCCCCCCCCCCCCCCCGCACACCTCTCCTCTCAAAAAATCGTAGAAATCTATTGCCGAAGCTTAGTAACGATGTCCCAAAGTTTTAAGTTCGTGAACAAAGTATTGTACCTCATATACACTAAACAGCCAAAGAAATTGGTACACCTGCCTAATATCGTGTAGTGCCCCCACGAGCGCTCTGAAGTGCCGAAACACGAAGTGACATGGACTCGACTAATGTCTGAAGTAGTGCTGGAGGGAATTGACACCATGAATTCTAAAGGCTGTCCATACATCCGTAAGATTACGAGGGGGTGAAGATCTCTTCTGAACAGCACGTTGCAAGACATCCCATATATGCTCAATAATGTTTATGTCTGGGAGTCTGGTGGCCAGCGGAAGTGATTAAACTCAGAAGAGTGTGCCTGGAACGCCTCTGCAGCAATTCTGGACGTGTGGGGTAACGCATTGCCCTGATGGAATTGCCCAAGTCCGAAATGCACAACGGACATGAATGGATGCAGGTGATCAGACAGGATGCTTACGTACGTGGCACCTGTCAGAGTCGTATCTAGACGTATCAGGGGTCCCATATCACGCCAGTTGCACATGCCCCACAGCATTACAGAGCCTCCACCAGCCTGAACAGTGCCCTAGTGACGTGCAGGGACCATGGATTCACGAGGTTGTCTCCATACACGTACACGTCCATCCACTAGATACAATTTTAAACGAGACTCGTCCGACCAAAGCCCATATCGATGATGTTTCGTTGAATGTTTCGCAAGCTGACACCTGTTGACGCCCTAGTATTGAAATTCTGCAACAATTTGCGGAAGGGTTGCCTTCTGTCACGTTGGACTATTCAGTCGTCGTTGGTCCCGTACTTGCAGGGGCTTTTTCCGGCCACAGCGATGTCGGAGATTTGACGTTTTACCGGATTTCTGATATTCACGGTGCACTCGCGAAATGGTCGTACTTGAAAATCTCCAGTTCATCGCTACCTCGGAGATGCTGTGTCCCATCGCTAGTGCACGGACTATAACACCACTTTTTTTAACTTACTTAAATCTTGATATCCTACCATTGTAGCAGCAGTAACCGATCTAACAACTACGCCAGACACTTGTTGCCTTATGTAGGCGTTGCCGAACCCAGCGACGTATTCTGCCTGTTTACATATCTCTGTATTTGAATGTGCGTGCCTATACTACTTTCTTTGGCGATTCAGTGTATTACTTGGTACAGAAAGTTGGTTTAAGCTCGAAACTGACAACAGTAAGATTTTTGGAATGAATCTGAAGGTACAGACTAATAAGAATTGGAGGTTGTATGTTCGTTGCAGTAGAAAAGAAACGGTTATCCACGGAGTTAAAAATTGAAACTGTATGCAAGAGTATTCGCGCAAAAATCAGTATCATTACTGAACATATACTTGCAACTCGGTCCTTCCATTGACCAGCAGGTTCACGTTCAAATGAACCCGAAACTTGAGAGAACACTTCAGCTCGTTAGTCTATATTTTTCGTAATTATACTGTCATCTTTGGTGGAGACTTGAATTATCAAAGAATCAACTGGAACAACTACAGTTTTGTAACTGAAGAGCGTGACAAGACGCTCTGCACAATTATAATAAACGCTATGTGTGATAACTGCTTAGAAGAGATAATTGCATAGCCCACTCATGACGGAGGGGGACTAGATGTAATACGAATAAACGATGTCTACATTGAAACTGAACCTAGTTGTGGGTCCCTGAAGAAACCGCGACTACTCCATAACAGATGTAAAACAAAGCCGGCCGGAGTGGCCGTGCGGTTCTAGGCGCTACAGTCTGGAACCGAGCGACCGCTACGGTCGCAGGTTCGAATCCTGCCTCGGGCATGGATGTGTGTGCTGTGCTTAGGTTAGTTAGGTTTAATTAGTTCTAAGTTCTAGGCGACTGATGACCTCAGAAGTTAAGTAGCATAGTGCTCAGAGCCATTTGAACCATTTTGTAAAACAAAGCACAGGGCTATAGACAGCAAAATGGTGACTCTTAAAACGGTGACACATTCAACGATTATCATAACAGAATCTTACTGGAAGGCCTAAAAATACCAGAGAAATTCCGCTCACCAGTGAATACTATAAGTGGCACCAAAGTTAGTGTCCAGACACTAGTGGGCGTCACAGGAGCTGAAACTGGAGCTAGCGCTGCAAAGACAGGAATTCTGAACATTATTTTCAATGTTTCTTCACATAGGAGGATTCAGGAATGTTGGCCAAGTTTAATTCTCTGTCACTGTAATAACGGCCGACATAGACAAGTGTGAGTTTCACTGAGAAACATTTGAAATCGGTGAAACTAAACGAAGGCCGGAGGACTCAATGAATTATTATCAGATTCTATACAGAAATTGTGGATGAATTATCTTATATTTTAACCATATTAAGGCTAAATCCCTCTAAAAGCACACTTTTCCCAGTAGTTTCAAGAAATTTTAGGTCAGCCCGTAACTATAGGAAGCACAGCAGAAGTGATCCTCAAAGTTACCGTCCAATATCATTGACATTCATCCGATGTAGATGTTTATGACGTGTTCTGACTCAAACCTATTATAGGATTTCGAACAGAATGAGATTTTCTTTGACAACCACTATGGATTGGAAAAATTTTGATTGTGTGACATCCATCTTGTACTTTTGTCACATGAAATCCTGAAAGCCAGGGATCAAGAGTATCAGTTAGGTGCAGTATTTGATGAATTCCAAAAAGCATTTGGCTTAGCATCAAATCTATTCTTAGTAACAAAATTACCATCATATGAGGTATCAAACGAACTTTGTGACTAGGATGAAGATTTCTTGGTAGGGAGGGACAGCAAGTTATCTTGGTTGGAGAATCATCGACAGATATTACAATAACTTGAGGCGTCCCTCAAGGAAGCATGTTGGGACCCATGCTACTCATGCTGTATGTCCATGACCTTACAGATAACATTAACAGTAACTTTATACTTCTTGCAGATAATGCAGTCATATTTATAATGACATAGTGCCTGAAAAAATTTCACAAGTATTCAGTCAGATCTTGATAATACCTCAATGTCCTGCAAACATTGGCAACTCGCTTTAAATGTTCAGAAACGTAGAACTGCGCACTTCACAAAAAGGAAAAAAATAGTAATTTCTTGTTATTAAAATAACAGTGACTTACAAACGGAGCCAACCAAATCACACAAGTACCCGGGAATAATAATTTGCAGGAATGTACAATGGAATTATGACATAGCAGATGACATGTCCGACTCATCAAAATAGTCCTGAGAAAATGCAATCAGGCTACAAAAGAGGTTGCTTACAAAACACTCGTGCGGCCCAGCCCGGAAATTGCTCAAGTATGTGGGAACTGTACCATACAGGACTAACAGGCGATATTGAACATATACCAGGATTGGCAACTCGAATGGCCATAGGCTTGTTTTCCTCACGTGGGAACATCACGGAAATGGAGAAACACCTGAACTGGTAGATGGTGAACGATATACGACAAGCACAACACGAAAGTCTGCTTGCAGACTTGTTTTGTAAATAAAACTGCCTTTCCCTGCTGCTAGTTACTTTATTTATCCCATACGCCGGGGGGACGTGATGTGGTTTCTTTTACATCCTGCCCGATGCGTATATATCAGGGAGGATTTCGTGGTCGGCTAATGAAAGGCGATTGCAGTTTTGCTGGGAGAGGTCGTGGAGGGTATGGGGATGTAGTGTTGGAGGAAAGTGGTGGTAGAGATGCGGCACAGTAGCAAAACAGGGAAGAAAAAAATGGCTCTGAGCACTATGGGACTTAACTTCTGAGGTCATTAGTCACTTAGAACTTAGAACTACTTAAACCTAACTAACCTAAGAACATCACACACATCCATACCCGAGGCAGGATTCGAACCTGCGACCGTAGCGGTCGCGCGGTTCCAGACTGTAGCGCCTAGAACCGCTCGGCCACTGCGGCCGGCGAATCAGGAAAGAGGGAGGCAACTAGGAGGTGGGTAGTGACGAGTTAATGGGTAACATGGAATATTCGGAGGTGTTGAATATGGAAGGCAATTTCTCAATATGGAAGAGAATTTCTCAATATGGAAGAGAATTTTTTGAGTTGGTATAGGATGCCGGTGGATCCGAAAGACTAGGCGGAGTGCAAGGCGTTCAGGCATCTGTAGAACGTGATAAAAAGGGGGAGGAGTCCAAGTCCATACCATATTTCCGTAGCATGTAGGTACACATCACATAGGAAATGATAACTCCCCAGATACTCAAAAATTAAATAAGAGCATTTCTGATAATCTATTGTTACAATTTATCACAATATTGAACGCCCCTGGTAGCTGGGTGATCAGCGCCACGGAATGTCATACCTAATGGCCCTGGTTCGATTCGCGGCTGGGTCGGAGATTTTCTCCGCTCAAGGACTGGGTGTTGTGTTGTACTTATCATCATCATTTCATCCCCATCGACACGCAAGTTGCCGAAGTGGCGTCAAATAGAAAGACTTGCACCAGGCGAACGGTCTACCCGAAGGGAGGCCCTAGTCTCACGGCATTTCCATTTCCATCACAATATTTTGACTCATGATTCTAAATTCCCATTAACTCTAATGTTGATATTAAGCACATATAAGGGGCAGTGAAATGAAAATGAGACAGACTTTATAACGAGCCTGGTGCAGAAGTTGGTAATGCAGGTAGGTGTGCGTATAGAAGTTCCCCCTATCGGGAATTAGGAAGGAACAGCGCGAATTTTCACCGCTGTGACATTTGTCTCTTAGACGTGCTCGGCATGAGATCAGCGAGTTGTGTATGCATCCGACTTCACTATGGAGGTCGGGAAAGACGAACGGCGAGGTACTTCGGGGTTTCTGACTGCGGTGGGAGTGTCGGGGGTGAAACTCAGCCCCGAATGTCTGCTGTGTATGGCAAAGACAGTATGTCACGGTGCGTGTGTTTGCATGGAGTAACGATTTCAAGACGGTCGGGTCTCACTGAAAAACAGCAGACGGTTAGGACAGTCTCATTGTGTCATTAAGCCTTCTGTCATTGCTCCCGTGTATGCTGCTGTCAGGAATGACCTATGGTGAATGGTGGAAGACATTCGGCTAATGCTGGGCAACGGTCACGCTACCTCTCACGCCATCACGACAGAGCATCGGAGGTTCCGAGAAATGTGTGCGCAGTGGGTTCGCCACTGCCAGACGGAGGAGCAGGCTTTGAACAGAATGGCGGCGTCAGTGCAGCATCTGGTGTCTTATCACGATGAATAATATGTCACGTATTGTTGCGGAAGATGCAATATTATGTCACCATTCTGAGCAGGAGAGCAAGCGTCCGAGCCAACAATGGAAACACATGGATTCACCCCCATCGCAAAAAAAAAAAGCCGCGCGCATCAGCTTCGCGAAAATCATGAAGACCATTTTCCTTGACTGCAAGGGCCCGCTGCTCATTGACTTTCTAGAACACGGCGGCCACAACTAACGCAAAGTGGTTCGTGGACACTTTCCACAATTTGAAACCTGCTCTCAAGTCCAAACGCTCAGGAATGTTGACGGATGGCGTCATTCTGTTGCGGGATAAGGACTGTTCACAAATTGCCAAGGTTGTTTCGACTACTCTGACCTGGACCGGCAATTACCATGGGCCCTAATTTATGCTGACGACGTGATGCTGGCATCAGAAAACAAGCTTGATTTGCAGAGCTAAACTCAAGAATGGAGTGACCGGTTGGCACAACACGGTTTGCGTTTTAATTTGAAGAAAACAGAGTACATGACGTCAGACGGACATGAAATGGGAACCATCACGATTAATGGTGAAGATCTGATTCGTGTGAGTAAGTTTAAGTACCTTCGTTCCACGATCACTGTTGACGGCCGACTCACCGGAGAGATGAACACCAGAACTCAGGCAGCCTGAATGAAGTGGCAACCGCAGGTTGAAAGATAATTTAAAATCAAAAATCTGTCTCACTGTCATCCGACCAGTCACCTTGTATGGTTGTGAGTGCCGGCCGACTACAGTTGAGACAGAACGCCCCCTAAGGGTAATGGAAACGAAGGTGCTAAGGTGGCCACGGGCCTCACCATGTTAGATGACGTTTCCAATGACAGTATTAGGAAACAGTTTGGTGTTGCACCGATCCAAGACAAGACGCGTGAGAGTCGTCTTCGATGGTTTGGGCATGTCTTATGGGTCGGTGATGACTCTATTGCCAAGGCGGGTTGCACACTTGAAGTCGTCGGCAGAAGACCCAAAGGACGACCTAAGGAACGTTGGGCTGATACGATTCATAAAGACCTTAAATGCTTGAACATCCACCCAGATGCAGCCCGTGATAGAGCGAAATGGAGACAACGGACCCATGTAGCGAACACCGCAGGCACTCGGGACAACCGCTGAAGGAAAAGAAGTTTCGACTGCGCTGCAGTAGTTTTTATGGGAAGTCCTTACAAAAAAATGGTTCAAATGGCTCTGAGCACTATGGGACATAACATCTATGGTCATCAGTCCCCTAGAACTTAGAACTACTTAAACCTAACTAACCTAAGGACATCACACAACACCCAGCCATCACGAGGCAGAGAAAATCCCTGACCCCGCCGGGAATCGAACCCGGGGAAGTCCTTACACATCCTCCTCACAGTCCCAATCCCTCCCATGCGATTTCCGTATTTCTGGAGCCGTGAAGAAAAGTACTCGTGGCCGTCGATGTGCTTCGGGGCAAGAGGTGCACAACTGGGTACAATCATGATTCTGTAGGCAACCGCAAACATTTTTTCATGGAGGCACTGACCGTCTTGTCTCATAGTGGGATGAATTTATTAACAGTTATGGCGATTACCTTTGAAATAATAAACAATTTTCTTACTTTTCTGCCGTCTGTGTCGTTTTTAGTTGACTTGCCCTTATGTTTACTTTGCCAATATATAGACAACTGATAGTGTTCTCTCTGAAGTTACGTAAATACTTAATATCAACCATTAGATAAAAACATCAGCTGAATAGTGTAACAGAGAGGGCAGCGGCTTTTGCTCAAAGTAACTGCTTTTTTCTGATATAAATATACTTTTATAAAGTATTCTAGAAGTAATCAGCATAATTGTCAATGTGGCTAGATTAGCACTAGTCGTAGATTGTTGTTTGTCAATGTGCTTTATAGAAGCAGCCTGCGTTGCCTGTTTCCGCTTGATAATGTCCGACTTGAGTCATTTCACATCCCTGAAAGCTCTCCTCCCTGAAGGGATTCATTAAACATGATGAATGAATGAATAAGACTATTCAACATTCTTCTTGTATCTATATTCTCAGTAGTACCTTTTTTTAAGAATAATAAGGCTTCAAACCGCAGGCGTACTATGGGGTGTTGGTAGGTAATGCCTTATAGACCACACACAGATCGCTTTTGTACAGAAAGGAAAGTGCCTAAAGTGAAAATCACTTTTTTACGTTCATACAGACTTCTTGATTTTTGACTTTCGTAAAGGTTTTATCCCAGTTTTTATCTTGGGAAAAGCTCATTCACAACATTAAACCATAAGTTTGCTGCTTTATTTATTTGCACAATAATTAAAAACTGTAATTAGTAACGAAATGATTTTGTAACGTTGTAATAATTACGTGACAGTTTAGCTCTTATTTTAGCTGCAGGCATAACATAAGAAGAAATTAGATACTGGATCTATACTTCTCAAGAGTCTGTTCTCGTCTTCCTTATTTCATAGATTATTTTGTTTATTCCTTCCTTACGCCCTGGAAGAATATGTGTTTTCTAAAATTTCTAGGTGATGGTAAATTGTATATTACTACTGATAACGAGAGTGCCCAAAATTTTGAAACACATGCACAGCAAACATTTTTCATGAAAAATGGTAACTTCGCGCTAATTCTTTGGCTACATTCTAGGGATCTGAAAAGAGAAAAGAAGTGTTTCTGCATTTTCTGTGTTCTACTATCAACTGTTGCGCTATTTATGCTAGAAGATGTCAAGGATTTTATTAAGCACTACTTATACAACTGCTTGACGTAATAGTTGCACAAACGGTATTGCAATTAAAATATTTACATACCAGTTAAGGCCTACACATCGCTTGAATGAATAAATACGTAGGTTGTAAATTAAATAGTGGCAACACTGCTGTGGAGACACTGTGCAATGGAATCTACCATCGTCGCTGATAGCAGATGTTGTTGACATACCTAAATTATCTCCGAGCAAATGGACTCGCCCTTCCCACTTCACCAGCGTGCGCACAATCGAGGGAAACAGTCACTTGTGAGCGAGCGCTCTAACATAACGGTGTCACTATGTTTTCGAAAAAGGAACAACGGAGTTGGATCAAGATTGAATGTGCCAGAGGTCGTACAGCACGACAGTGTCACCGAGCTCTTCAAGAGGCGTGCGGGGAATCGGCATTGCCGTACAGAAGACTGGCACGTTGGGTAAAAGCCTTCAACGAAGGTCGACAAACTGTGGCCGACATGCATCAGGCAGGTCGTCCTAGCGTCTCTGAAGTAGTAGTGCATGCTGTTGCCGCGTTAGTGGACAGTGATCGATGCCATATGATTCGTGAGCTCGCCCACGAAACCGGATTAGCGCATACGACTGTGCATTGCATCCTGAAGGAACGCTTGGGCACGCGAAAAATTGCATTACGATGGGTTCCGCATGACAGACAGTAATGGATGCGTTACGACGCTGCTCAGACGCACATGGAGCGCTATGAGAGCGAAGGAGAGGCTTTCTTATGCCGTATCGTAGCACTGGATGAGACATGGGCCACATCGAACGAGCCAAAACTGAAACTCCTATCCAACGAATGGCGTCATTATGGGTCGCCGCGAAAGTCGAAAGTGCGTCACAGCCACAATATGGTGAAAGGTATGGTGATTCTCGTGTACGACTGTGATGGTGTTATCCTAACGCATTACGTTCTCCACGGCAGACTGTCAATGCACAGTAGTATTGCTGTTCGTTTTTGGAGCATCACCGGCGACCAGCTTTGCGAAAGAAGCGGCGAGACTTTCTGCACAACCCACCCCTCATTCTGCACGACAATGCGCGGGCGCATACAGCGCAAGCTGTGGCTGCTCTCTTCGGCCGACGGGACTGGGAAGTACTGTACTACCCACCATACTCACCGGGATTAAGTCCTTGTGACTTTGATTTGATTCAGAAGATGAAGAACCACTTCGTAGCATTCGCTTCAGAACTGTTCCAGAGATTAGACAGGCAGTAAACCGCTCTCTTAGCACCTTCAACAGAACAGGCTCTGTTAAGGGTATACTACGCCCTCCACATCATTGGCAACGGGTTCTACACAACGCTGGTGACTACTTTGAAGGACAGTAACAGGTGGAAACATGCAACTCTTTTGTATTGGTTGTGAATAAATAGTTGTCATTATTTAAGTTCCATCCCTCGTATATGAAATGTAAAATTTATGTTTTGGAAATATTTTAAGTATTAGTAAATCGATATCATTTGTACCAAAAATCGAAAGAAGAAATGAAATACACTCAAATAGTATGAAAAATTTATTTCGCGTAATATGAAGAGATAATGACACATCAGTACTGTTGTCTTTAATATCACATGGTATCACATAAAATCGATGAATATGTCTTTTTGACACATGGACGGAAAACCACAATTCCTGGTGATGTGACTGATGAAACGGGTCGAGAAACCAGTCCCAGCTGAAAGGCGGGCCCAGTCACGGCGGTTGCTCAGCGGCCGTACGCCTTGGGCCCTTTGGAGTGACCGCCGCTGCCGCTGAAGCCTGCAAAACGCAGAACATCCTTGTCAGGAAGAGAACTGCATATAAAAGAGACAGTGTATAATTTCACAAATGTTCTCAAATGTACACAGGCTCGACAAAAAATGACTGCACCTCACTGAACGTGGAATGAACCGAAATCGGCTGTCCGTGTCGTAATATAGAAGTTAGAATTAGAAATGGCAATCGTATATCGCTCAAAACTGTGAGCATGAGCCGTATTTTTCAGACATTTCGTATCACCTGAAATTTATGTGCTCACCGTATGAATTTTATTATGCAGGGTGAAAAGTATTTAAACCGACAAACTCTGGGAGGTTATAGGGGACATCTAAACAAATATTTTTCCCTAATGTCATTTTTTCTTATTAGGATTATTTAAACCGGTGGAGGCCGTATTACGATCTTCAGTTGTTAGAGGCTGTATTACACTCTTCACCAGCCGGTGTGGCCGTGTGGTTCTAGGCGCTTCAGTCTGGAATCACGAGACTGCTACGGTCGCAGGTTCGAATCCTGCCTCGGGCATGGATGTGTGTGATATCCTTAGGTAAGTTAGGTTTAAGTAGTTCTAAGTTCTAGGGGACTGATGACCACAGATGTTAAGTCCCATAGTGCTCAGAGCCATTTGAACCATTTTTTTGACGCTCTTCAGTTGTAGGCAACTGCTGTCTCTGTTTACTAATGGAGCGATACACCTGGAGTGAGTACATTGATATGGTTGGTGCGTACTACGCAGCGCACCACAACGGACGAGCTGCACAGCGGGTTTATCAACTACCCGCTCCATACAAGACAACGCATGTGGTTCCAACATGACGGGGCGCCGGCACTTTTCAATCGTCGTGTGGGTCGATTCCTGGACCGACGATTCCCAGAAACGTGGATTGGCAGAGGTGGTCCTGTACCATGGCCTGCTCGATCCCCAGATATGTCCCCCCTGTACTTTTTTGTCTGGGGAGAGATGCGCAACCGTCTTTACGCAACTCCTGTTGCATCAGAAGAGGATCTGGTTGCCCGGATAGTAGCAGCAGCAGGAACAATTCATGATCCTCCTGGGTTTTTTTCCCGCTTCAGACAGAACATGATCCGACGGTGTAACCTTTGTTTACTTGTCAATGGAGGCATTTTTGAAAATCTACTGTAACTGAAATTGGGTTGTGTTAATGTGTTGTCTCTTGGTCATAAAAAAATGGAAAAGCGTTTGTTGGTTTAATTAATTTGCCGCCAGAGGAATCTTCCTCTACCGGTTTAACTACTCCTCATACGAAAAAATGACATTAGGGGAAAATATTTGTTTTGATGTTCCCTACAACCTCCCAGAGTTTGTCGGTTTAAATACTTTTCACCCTGTATACCGTCCTAACCAATATACATAAAAATGTAAATGTTTCTTTGCTTAATATTTAAATCTGTAAAAGTTCTTTACCGATTACTTTCAAATTATGAGACAACATTAATTCAAATACGTACGTGTTTTTGTATACCTACTAAAGCGCTACATATAATGTATTAATATGCATGTAAATCTATATAAAATTGTAAATGCTCGTTTGTTCAATATCTTACATCCCCGAAAGTTCTTCACCGATTCCTTTGAAATTTTGACAAGACGTTGCACACGCGTGTTTTTAAATACCTATTTTTAATATATATAAAAAATATTTACTGTATACGTTATTACCAAAAATCTCAAAAAATTACTGACCAATTTACTTTAGATTTTACACAATACTCTAATGAATATCCGGACAGACATAGGCTATATACTTTCAGTACTTCCACTATATAAATACTTATATAAAATATGCGATGCTATAACTTTCTTAGCAAAAAAGGAAAGTGGTATACACGTCTTATTGGCTTATGATCAGAATACTACTACAAAATCTGAATTGGCAATAACAATGAACAAGGTTGAATGTCATAAAGAGGGAGGGAAGAAGAGATGGACAGAGAGATGGGAGGAAACGGACGTAGAAAGCGGGAGGGAGGAGTTGGATAGAGGAAGGCGGCTGGTAGAGGTGGAGAGAGAGGGAAGGGAAAAGATGAGCATAGAAAGGCGGAGGAGGTGATGGACAGAGAGGGAGAGAGAGAGAGAGAGAGAGAGAGAGAGAGAGAGAGAGAGAGAGGGAGAGAGAGAGAGAGAGAGAGAGAGAGAATTTTTCAATGACCTTCCGTCCCCCCTTCCCCCTCCCCCTCCCCATCTGCTCTTCCTGCTGTAGTTTCTTCTCTATCTCTAATGACCACCTTGCCGATGAGACGTTAAACTTCCTTTTCCTTCGAATACTCGAGACCCGGTGTTGTCCCTCCAACTGGTCGATACTGGTAACATCCACTCTGATTCTGAAACTGAATTCGTGTTCTGTCTATAGTGAACATGCTGCCAACCGGAAATCAGGCGGGGAAGCAAGTATTGTGTTGACACGAACAGTTATAGCGTGTGCTAAATCAGCTGAGTAAGAGACGACATATTTTAACTTTTTAGCGAAGTACACTTCGGTCGTTTGAGACATGTTTAAACTGTAGATCGGACTGTGTATCGACCCCCGGTCTGGCATAAACATTCATAGCAGCATGTTCTTCGTTAATGATTAAAAGCATTACACCCAAGTTTAAGTCTATCATCACTGCTACATCTATTATCAAAGGGTGGTACTACAGAATCGTTGCAGAAACTTTGGAGTAGGAAGACATGTAGACAAAATAGTGACAAGCTGCAGTTGTGAGACTGTTGTTGGGGCACCCCCAGAGAGCTTCGTTGGCAGCGGAGCTCCAGAGGAAGCCAGCTATCCAGATTCAAGCACGTACAATGTTGATTCAGGGCGATGTGTTTTCTTATTGCCATTAAGATACTTAAGATGAACAACAATTAATTGTACTGATTAACTTCTAATCGTTGGGGTTCACAGTTGTATAGAAGTTTTTTAAAGACATCATAATCGTTACTGAACGAAATGAGGCAGTTCACTTGTAAACAATGTACAAGAACAGTGGTTTACTGGGATTTGTGCCAAAGATGTCAACATTTCTAAGAGACTCATATTCAACGATGATATGTGTACATATGGGATATCGCAGGATTTTTGAAGTTTGACGTGTGCCGAAGCACAGTCTTTTGCTCTGTGACACTTGGTATGGCCTTAAGGGTGAAATTACAGCAATGAAGAAAAATAATTCCTACAGTCAATGTCGATTACAATATCTCTTTAAAAAATCTGCTATTGATTAAATACAGAGCGATTTTCTCCACCGTGAGCAAACTGTAGGGATTAATCTATGAGAGGATAAGGGACAAAAAAGGTCTAACGAAACTATGTCTGGAAATGCATGTTTCTTAACAGAGACTGCGGTCTAATACGCGCTGTACCATGCAGCCACAGTTACAGTATGTGCTGAAAATGGTTTTCATGTGCCTCAATCCATGCGTGTAAGCGGCGGAGCAAGTTCTGTCTCACACGTTCACATCGACCAGGCTGCATTCAAACAGTGTCATAGACAGCATGAATACGCTGATTCAGTGTCTCCACATCTGGAACGGGCTTTCCATACACGATACTTCTGAGATGGCCCCATAATCCATAACCATAAAGGGTTGAGATCCGATGAAAAAGCAGGCTGTGCAACCGGACCCCCTCGTCCGATCTTTCGGCCATGGAAGACACGATTGATATGCGTCCGGACGTTAATGGCAGAATGGGCTGGAGCACCGTCATGTAGCAGCCACGTAACACTTCGAAGCATCAATAGCAAGGAAGCAGAGTCACCTGCAAGAAACGCCTATAGTTCGGGTCTGTTAGGCGATCTGGAAGGAAGACTGGTCCCAAAATACGGCCACCAATTATCCAGGCCCAACATTCCGGCTGCACCGAAGCCGATGATTCGAAACCACCATATCATGGGGTTTCTGCATACTATCTCACAAATGACCGTTTGTTTCAGGCATGCACTCCAGTATACCGTACTAAAAGTACGCACTTTTATCTACTTAAATCCCTGCTATGATGTGCCTGGTCCATTCAAGATATACTGCATTTAAAACAAACACGATTTCATTTTAAAATTATAAAGGTTGTGGACCCTTAACACGAAGTTAATAAACTGTCCGTTAAACAAAAAATAGTGATATTAACCGCTATTAAAAGCAATTCGTACGATATGAGGATTAAATGAGTCGTCGAATTTTTGTCTCGAGCAGTATTGCATCTAATCGATTAAGACTGGAGAGAACATCTAAATAAATTTATACGGCGATTGCACTGCACGAATCAGATATATCACGTATTACAACCACGGGTGTATGAAAGCAGACAGCGTCGCCATCTGTGCGCCACTTACTGGAACTGCTGCTGCTAGAGCTGGAGAAGCTGCCGCTGCCGCTGCCACCTGTTGACAGAAGTGGAGACGACGTTAGTTTCAGGGTCACAACAAAGCTGCAGGAAACTATTGACTATCACACTCGAACGGAGGCCGCAATTGTTAAGTTAGTTCTGATTCGGCGTGGAAGTCTTTGATTTTTTGTTGCGGATGGACAGTATCTATTCAAGGTTACCTTTTGGCTGCTTCTCTGACAGACCTGCTGCAGAGGTTAACAGTAAAATACACGGCGACCCGCTAGTAAATAAGTATGCCGAAGCTTACACTTTCATTCATAGTTTCCGTTGTACATACCTGAACTTGCACTCACGTAAATGTTAATGAAACCTATAATTATTACGAAGCAATGAGATTCAAGAACAGCTGTATAGATTAATTAATTAATAATGCAACCGTGAGTATACGAAAATAAGACACATGTAACGGATAATTTTGGAAGGATGACTGAAATGTGTCAATAACGTCATGATTTTCGTATGTAGCTTTACTTGCAACGTATCCCTCTGTTTTTCCTGCATGCCAATCCCACCCCACTCAGTGTTCTAGTATCATCAACATCCTATTCTATTCTCGTGCATCTTGCTGCTAGTGATGGAATTGTGCTTTTGAAAGCTCGAAACTGTTTCTACTTGTGTATATAAGTCAGTGATAGATATGTCATTTCAGTAAGAGATACATTTCACTTCTTAGTATACGTATCTTGAAGTTTCGTATTTGACCAATGTTTCGAGATTTTCTGTTAAACATGGTAAAGCGGGATCATAGTATTTTAGGAAGGAGAAGGACGGGTGAAATAACCAAGAGGCTAGAGATTAAGAGTGAAGCACGATCTTCACGCTCTTTTAAAGCATTCCGAAAAAAAGAAAGTATGTATGTAGTGAACATTTATTTTTAAGGAAACGAGTAAATGCAGAACGGAATCGAAGAGTTTTTTTAAGAATAGACGTTCCTCCAATTGGAAATATGTGAGCTTCATAAATGTTTGAATAATAATTGATTACGTCACGATCACTTAAAATATGTCATATTCACATTACTGGTTCGGCACCAAGTTGCCATTTTCATTTGTGATTAATCCACTAAAAAGCGTTGTCAGGATATATACCAATTACAGTCAGGCACTTTGAACATCATGGAAGTCTGAATACGTCAATAAACGCACACCATATCGTCACGTGGTAAAAGAGGCTGTCCTTTTTAGGTTTCATTGATAATGACACTGAACATAGTTTTATAAGTTAAAATGTTGGTCAGATGAAGGCAGTAGCCGAAAGAACGTCATACATAAAGACGTATAATAAGCGATCTAGACGGTTTGATTCACAAGACTTTAGAGACTGATACACATTAACACAGTGCAGAAACAGTAACTCTATACATATGTCGTAACCCTAATTTTTCAAATCATCTATAGCTTAGTCAGAAGCCGATCTGGAGAGCTTTTGTTATTATTCTGAACATGCCGCTTGTATAGGACATGACATAAAATACTTTGTACTTTTACTTGATCCTACCTTTCTTGGTTCATGAGTGCAAATATGTGGCTGTAGAATAGTTTTACGGTATGACCAAAACAGTAGTTACTTAAGCTTTACCAGTAGCTGTGCTGATGTTCTGTGACAACTTGAATCCGACCAGTAGTCGAAACCTGCAGTCTGCGATTAGACAAAGAGCGCTGCCCTCGAACTCGGTTGGTGTGACGATAAAAAAAAAAAATTCGTAGGTAAATACATGTGCAGTGAGGCAGTGGTTAATATTCGCATCTGCTTAAAGAGAAGCCTACAAGATGTATGTTTGTCAACTCCATGTATAATTCTAATTTGCCCGCATCTCGTGGTCGTGCGGTAGCGTTCTCGCTTCCCACGCCCGGGTTCCCGGGTTCGATTCCCGGCGGGGTCAGGGATTTTCTATGCCTCGTGATGGCTGGGTGTTGTGTGCTGTCCTTAGGTTAGTTAGGTTTAAGTAGTTCTAAGTTCTAGGGGACTGATGACCACAGCAGTTGAGTCCCATAGTGCTCAGAGCCATTTGAACCAATTCTAATTACTTTCCTTTATGCAGTAAATACTTTTTGTCTATGTGAAGAATTATCCCAGAATATTTTCGCGTAAGACATCAGCGTATCAAAATATGTGAAGGAAAATGTATTAGCTTACTGACTTCCTCATCCCTAGTTGACAGTAATTGTTCTGGCAACATTTGCCGAGCGTTAAAATTTTAGAGAAGGGCCACTACATGGTTTTTTCAGTTTAAGTTTTCATCAACATGGACGCTTAAGAACTTAGTATCTTCATTCCTGTTTATTATTTCTTGTCGGTTCACTAGGTTAATAGGAGACGATAAATTTTTGACTGTACAAAACTGTAACATAAAATAAAAATTTAAAAGAAACGCAGTTCACTGCGACAAAATAGCATAAACCTCTCCGGGATTTTTGCTCAGTTATCTCGTATGTGGCATTTTTGTATGTCGAAAATCAGGTAATAGCTATTCTTTTAGTGTACGTTACTTAAAATTTTTTCAAAAAAATAGTGATTGACTGTGAAAACTTACCGAATCCGGGAGTACCAAAGTTTCCTGAAACTGAAGAACAGAATACATTAGTGTTTTACTCATCTTTTATAAATACACATTACAGTTAGTACTTTAAATTTAATAATGAAGTGAACTATAAATTGCAGTGAAACATGAAACTGCAATTCAAAAATCATATCAAAACTACACATTAGTCAAGAAGCAAAGGAGAGTTATTTTTTTGAATTGCTAGTAACAAAAGAAGAATTAGTAAATGGTTTAGGGAGCCAACGGCAAGACGAAACTATGACTTTTACGAAAAGTGAGTATGACATGTAGCTAGGCGAATGGATGCTAGATGGAGCAAGGAAGTTCTTTGCTAGATTCCAAGAGACGAAAACAGTGCAGAAGACGGTCCAATGCAAGGTGGATGGATGCCATCGTAAAACGTGAAAGATTAGAATAAATGCATATTTCTGAAGGCTGAGCTGACTGGAGACCTAGAGCAAATGCCTGGATGGTTCCTTTGAAAACCTAAGTGCTAAGGGTAGAAATTAGGGACGGAAGTCTTATACCGTAGGGGTCGCTTAAAAAGGATTAGTTCACATTCCACTCCTCAGGGGGTGAAATAGTGGATGAAAAACTATTTGAAAATATGTCGCTATTAAGGCAATTTTGCAGCTAGAACTATGAAAATTGGTGTTTGATTTCTCAGCCAGAAATAAAAGAAATACGTGTTTCAGCAACTTTGGAGATTCAACCACCAAGGAGGAAAAATAATGGGTGAAAGTTTATTTGGAAATAAATCATTATTGAAGAACTAATAAAGCATTTTGAAAGTTATATCAACGAAAAGGAGTGAAATAAGAGACAAATGTTTTATGAAATTATTTCGAAAACTGCTTTGGATACATGATAGCTGATTGTTATTCTGGCTATCTATGTTCAAAAATATGAAAATACCTCTTGTCTTTCCAGAGATTTACATTATTAATATTATATTATAATAAAGTGTCGCTAAATTAAAAAGGTTGTGGTAGCTAGTCTCGTGATGTTTCTACCGAGGTTTCTTAACACACAGCAATCATCACAGTCGTAATTGTCATTATTGTCATCATAATTATACATGCAGATCTTTATGCGCAATTTACTGGTGGTATTTACTGGAAAACACGAGACATTGTTTTCATCTTCAAGAAAGGCTATAAAAGACTTTGTAAAAACTACAGAGGAATAACCCTCATGAGTCATACAGCCAAGATTTCTGAAAGAATTTTACTAAATCGAATAAGTGAAAAGATAGAATAGGAGCTGAGTGAAGAACAGCATGGGTTTAAGAATGGAAGGAGCACGATCGACCTGATATTTTCTATCCGTCAACTGATGGGAAACAGTTGGGAGTATAACAAAAGGGTGATAATGGTTTTTATAGACATAGAAAAGGCATATGACTCAGTTGACAGGGAAAGTGAGAAGAAATGAAGAAGATAGATACAGAAGATGGATACATTAATGTTATAAAGACAATGTACAGAGGCCACAACTGTAGAATTAGAACACCATTGGCGAACTCTGAATACTTCGAAATAAGACAAGGACTTAAGCAAGGAAGTATTCTATCTCCTGCGCTTGTTAATGTTGTGATGGAGGGAATTAATAGGGGAGTTAAAGATATAGTAAAAGAAAAAGACAAAAAGATGATTTTTGCAGATGATATGGTAATATGGGGTGATAAAGAGGTAGATGTACAGTTACAGCTTGATGCGTGGAAGGAAATAATGAAAAGGTATGGATTAAAAATAAATAAAGATAAGAGTGAAGTAATGGTATTTGGAAGAGAGAAAGGAATCAAAGGAAATATTACCTTGAATGGAGAACCCCTCAAAGTGGTAGAAAGTTTCACTTATTTAGCGAGTGAAATATCTAGGGATGGAAGAATAACTAACGAAATTAATAGGAGGTTATAGAAGGGAGGCAATTTCTACCAAACAATAAAACATCTGATTTGGAATAATGAAGTTTCAGAAAGAGCAAAACTCCATATGTATAAGAATTATTACATCCTTATTGTCACCTATGGTGGAGAAACATGGACAATGACAGAAAGGGACTGGAGCAGACTGCAAGCAGGGGAAATGAAATTTCTCAGAGCAGTTAAGGGAAAAACAAGAATGGACAGAGTAAGGAATGTAGAGATTAGAAAGGACCTCAAACAAGAAAGTATGAGAGAAGAAATTGAAAGAAAGAGATTAAGATGGTATGGGCATGTTAAGAGGATGCACGGGCAGAGACTCCCCAAAATTATGGAAGAACTAAAGATGGATGGCAAAAGACCTAGAGGGCGCCCAAGAACACGGTGGAAAATGGGAGTGAGAATATCTGTTGAAAGGAGAGGTGTGACCTGGCAGCAAGTGGAGGAAGAAAAGTGTATGCCGTTGTTACTTGTGTATAGGTAATACGGCTAGTTTTCTGTATTTTTAGTTCAAAATGGTTCAAATGGCTCTGAGAACTATGGGACTTAACATCTAAGGTCATCAGTCCCCTATAACTTAGAACTACTTAAACCTAACTAACCTAAGGACATCACACAACACCCAGTCATCACGAGGCAGAGAAAATTCCTGACCCCGCCGGGAATCGAACCCGGGAATCCGGGTGCGGGAAGCGAGAACGCTACCGCATGACCACGAGCTGCGGACTGTATTTTTAGAAAACGCAAAGCATCACCTTTGAAAAAGACAGAATTACTGATAGTTATTTCAATAAGTTCTCGACTGATTAATCGGTAAGAGCTATAGCAACTACGAAGGGACTTCAAAATGTAAATCTCTCAGTATTTTGGCAGGTCAAATATCTTTTATTGAATACTGCACTATACTTCAAAGTGACAAAGGAGCATCACACTATTATTCAGCCGAGTCACCAAGTCCACGTAAACAACGATCGGAAGTTCTACCAATCGATCAGTGCCTCTGACACAGAAATCTTCACCTTGGTCACACAGTTATTGGAGAATCACTGTGTGAACTTCCTCATCATGCAAAATGTATTTCTCCGCAGATGTTTTTTTCAGATGGAAATCGCATGGTGCAGTATCTGGACTGTGCGCCGGATCAGCATCATACACGCCTGTGCGACCTTGGTCTTCTACTCGTAATTCTGCGTATGCCATACTTCGAACTGAGCTACAGAGTCCTTACAATTCGAACGATTATTGAAAATGTTACAGACCACAACGTATTAAGGAATATGACTTGGAAGTAAATCTAATTGCTTTTTCCCAATATCATAATGCTCAAAATCATACGTGAGTACGGAATCAACAGCTTCGTTATGGAGAGTAAAAAGTATATATATCTTTAAGAGATTTGGTATCTGGGTAAGAGAGAAGTAATTCTGTTTTCCGATGGAAGCGGATGAAAAACAAATGATGGTGTTCTCAGTTTTCTAGCTGAATAGCTTCTTTCAAATATCACCAGGGTTTGACAAGTACCAGTAGCCTGTATTTCGTAGAAGATCGTGAATGTGATACTAGATGAACGCGAAAAATTGCCAACACACTGAATGTATCCGTGTAACGCCTAAGCATCGAGAACGGTGAACATAAATCTCATTCCTGCAGCTCATGAATGCCTGCCGTAATGTTTTCTATTAACTGGTAAAATAATTTGCCTTTACACATATAACATTTTTAAAGTCCAAATGCAACTGATATAAATACCGACAAACTATAGCTTATTCTGTAAATGCAGGAACTTAGAAAAGTAAGACGAAGGTAACACCCTGAAGGAATTCGTGGATTAAAAAATACGACTTACTGTGACACTCCTATTATGGAATGTGACCTTTGAATGGTACATACATCAGCGAAGAGAGCTTTCATGAGGATGACATAATTAATGCAGAGTAACTATACCATCCTTTTTATCCAAGGAAAGAGGTATTCAATAAACAGCCTCATTGCTGTGACAAGTCCTTCACGGAAAAAGCCTCCGACCTTTATTACAGGTGGTGAAACTAATTGGTAACACTGAACTAGCTGTATGGACCGAGCTACTGAGCATTATGTCCAACGTGGAATCTCTCCCATTACTACTGGTTCCCACGAGAAAAAGCGTACAAATTTCAGCTTCGCTATGGCAAGATGAATAAAATTACGATTCTAGTGCAGTACAATGAAAATCATTAGATGCCTCTGTTCACAAATGAATATTTGTGATTGCTGTAACAAGATGACATGACTGAGTCCTCTAGCGAAAATAATTTACAAGTCTGTTCTCTATCTCAGGTGTCATTCATACAGCGGAACCATGATCGGAAATTAGCAGATACTGTGACGAGAAAAAACGTCTATAGGTTTTCTGGAAGGAGAGCGTTGACATTGAGGGCCCGTTGTGTCTAGCATGCATGTCTCCGTACAGCGATTTTATTCAGGTTCATCTCTGAGAACAACATCTTAACACATTTTTTCGCCACCAGCGTATTACATTTTTTCTGTTGTAAGGTAAAGTCTGTATACAGGGTGTTTCAGATGTGATGATCAATATTCAGGGATATGATAGGAACGACCATTCGAAACAAGAAAGTCAAGCAAATATGGGCTCTAAAACGCATACTTGAAGAGCTACGAGGAATTCTTGATCTTCGATACTATGAAACAAATCTCTTTTGCTGCAAGCTCTTTGCTTTCCATATTTTCGGAAGTGGTAGTATGGACCAAAACAATAAAAAGTCCAGTAAACATGTGCTCTAAAACGCGTACCTCAAGAATAACGGGCACTTGTTCATCTTCGCTACTTCGAAACACAACTCTTCTAATGAACAAGCACTCATAACTTTTAAGTTATGCATTTTAAAGCACATATTTACTGGACTGCCGGCCGAAGTGGCCGAGCGGTTCTAGGTGCTACAGTATGGAACCGCGCGACCGCTACGGTCGCAGGTTCGAATCCTGCCTCGGGCATGGATGTGTGTGATGTCCTTAGGTTAGTTAGGTTTAAGTAGTTCTAAGTTCTAGGGGACTGATGACCAGAGAAGTAAAGTCCCATAGCTCTCAGAGCCATTTTTTTACTGGACTTTTTTTCGTTTTTTGGTCCATACTACCGCTTCTCAAAATATGGAAATGAAAGAACTTGCAGTAGAAGAGATTTGTTTCACAGTGTCGAAGATCAAGAATTCCTCACAGCTCATGCGTTTCAGAGCCCATATTCACACTTCTCTTTTGTTTCGAATGATCATTCCTGTCATATCCATGAATATTGACCACCCCTTCTGAAACACCCTGAAGTTGAAAAAAGAGCACCAACTGGAACAGATTAAACATTCACTTAAATCAGTAATTTGATTCTTGAACAGGTGAAGATGCGGATTTCCAGTTCAGGTAGAAACAAAGCGCAGGAACTGTTCTGAAGTTCATGCAAAAAGAGTTACTCAATGTACTGTCACCTTTTAAACCAAAGTAGTCAGTAACGCTCTAGTGAGCATCCTTTCACTAAATTCCAAAACTAGCCATAGTGTTTCGTATATATGCAGAACTATTTGCCTTCTACTCATTTCGTATGCTTTTAAGCGATTTAGGATACAAAAATGCTTAAGAGTAAATAATTTTTTTCGAGCATGTTAATTTCAATAATATAATTTTGAAATATGTGGAATGCTAACTACAATTTCAATAAGGAGACATATTATTGAAATTAACATGCTCGAAAAAATTATAGGGTGTCCCAGCTATCTTGTCCACCCAAAATATCTCTGGAACAATAACAGCTATTGGAAAAGGACTTTCACCGGTATCAATGTAGGGCTGGGGCCCATGAATGTACATATTTGGAAACATTCTAAAACGAAAGCATATGTGTTTTTTAACACAAACTTACGTTTTTTTAAATGGACCTCCTATATTTTTTCTTCAGCAATCCATAGCATGACAAAGCGCATACACAATGGCGTTGATTGCACCGCAATATTCCCATTACATCCCGAGATATTAAGACGCGAAGTTGACGCTTGAAACACTCTACATGCGCTGCTAGCGCACGTCCTGAGGCTCAGACGTGAACCCCATGCTGCCCGTAATCGCGATGTGATTGACATGCGTAATCACACTTCCATACTTATCAATAGGTCCGAAACGAATAATACGGACTGCTGCCATCCTGCTCCGATTACGGGCAGCATGGGGTTCACGCCTGAGCCTCAGGACGTGCGCTAGCAGCGCATGTCGGGTGTTTCAAGCGTCAACTTCGCGTCTCAATATCTCGGGATGTAATGGGAATATTACGATGCAATCAACGCCATTGTGTATGTGCTTTGTCATGCTATGGATTGCTGAAGAAAAAATATAGGAGGTGCATTTAAAAAAACGTAAGTTTGTGTTAAAAAACACATATGCTTTCGTTTTAGAATGTTTCCAAATATGTACATTCATGGGCCCCAGCCCTACATTGATACCGGTGAAAGTCCTTTTCCAATAGCTGTTATTGTTCCAGAGATATTTTGGGTGGACAAGATAGCTGGGACACCCTGTATATATATATATATATATATATATATATATATATATATATATATATATATATATATTTCAAATAGGTGGGAAATTAACGTTGAGTGATGTGTGAAATTGGTGGCAGCAGAAATCCACACAGGCAACACCTGAATGAGTATAGAGGGAAATGTAGATGAAGCAGATTAGTTGCGCTAAAAGAACAGCAGTTGTTTTCTTTCTGGGATGCATTTGACTGTAGAAAAGTAACCAAATAATTTGTTTCTTAAAGCTTTGAGGAGAATGATACATATACTCCAGTAATACTATAAAAAGCCTTGATGAAGGATTCATTACTCCAGCGGAATCCTTCAAAGGGGGACATTAATTACAACACCTTTGATAGCATGTTGTGAGAGAGACATAAGAGATATTTGTTGATATTTTTAGATTCAGAGAGAGACGAGAGAAATACAGTATACGATGATGATGAGGTACAATATATACAGGGTGGTCCATTGATAGTGACAGGGCCAAATATCTCACGAAGTAAGCATCGAATGAAAAAACTACAAAGTACGAAACATGTTGAAGGGGGAAACCAGATGGCGCTATGGTTGGCCCGCTAGATGGCGCTGCCATAAGTCATACGGATACCAACTGCGTTTTTTAAAAATAGGAACCCCCATTTTTATTGCATATTCGTGTAGTACGTAAAGAAATATGAATGTTTTAGTTGACCACTTTTTTCGCTTTGTGATAGATGGCGCTGTAATAATCACAAACGTATAAGTACGTGGTATCACGTAACATTCCGTCAGTGCGGACGGTATTTCCTTCGTGAAACATTACCCGTGTTAAAATGGACCGTTTACCAATTTCAGAAAAGGTTGATATCGTGTTGATGTATGGCTATTGTGATCAAAATTCCCAACGAGCGTGTGCTATGTATGCTGCTCGGTATCCTGGACGACATCATCCAAGTGTCCGGACCGTTCGCCGGATTGTTACGTTATAAGGAAGCAGGAAGTGTTGAGCCACATGTGAAACGTCAACCACGACCTGCAACAAATGATGGTGCCCAAGTAGGTGTTTTAGCTGCTGTCACGGCTAATCCGCACATCAGTAGCAGAAAATTAGCGCGAGAATCGGAATCTCAAAAACGTCGGTGTTGAGAATGCCACGTCAACATCGATTGCACCCGTACCATATTTCTATGCACCAGAAATTGCATGGCGACGACTTTGAACGTCGTGTACAGTTCTGCCACTGGGCACAAGAGAAATTACGGGACGATGACAGATTTTTTGCACGCGTTCTATTTAGCGATGAAGCGTCACTCACCAACAGCGGTAACGTAAACCGGCATAATATGCGCTATTGGGCAACGGAAAATCCACGATGGCTGCGACAAGCGGAACATCAGCGACCTTGGCGTGTTAATGTCTGGTGGGGCATTATGGGAGGAAGGATAATTGCCCCCCATTTTATCGATGACAATCTAAATGATGCAATGTATGCTGATTTCCTACGTAATGTTCCACCCATGTTACTACAAGATGTTTCACTGCATGACAGAATGGCGATGTTCTTCCAACATGATGGATGTCCGGCACATAGCCCGCATGCGGTTGAAGCGGTATTGAATAGCAAATTTCATGACAGGTGGATTGGTCGTCGAAGCACCATACCATGGCCCGCACGTTCATCGGATCTGATGTCCCCGGATTTCTTTCTGTGGGGAAAGTTGAACGATATTTGAAATCGTGATCCACTAACAATGCCTGACAACATGCGTCAGCGCATTGTCAATGCATGTGCGAACATTACGGAAGGCGAACTACTCCTGTTGAGAAGAATGTCGTTACACGTATTGCCAAATGCATTGAGGTTGACGGACATCATTTTGAGCATTTATTGGATAATGTGGTATTTACAGGTAATCACGCTGTAACAATATGCCTTCTCAAAAATGATAAGTTCGCAAATGTACATGTATCACATTGGAACAACCGAAATAAAATTTTCAAACGTACCTACGTTCTGTATTTTAATTTAAAAAACCTACCTGTTACCAACTGTTTGGCTAAAATTGTAAGCCATATGTTTGTGTCTATTATAGCGCCATCTATCACTTAGCGAAAAAAGTGGTCCAACTAAAACATTAATATTTCTTTATGTACTACATGATATGTAATAAAAAATGGGGGTTCATATTTAAAAAAAAAAAAAAAAACGCAGTTCATTTCCGTTTGACCTATGGAAGCACCATCTAGTGGGCCAACCATAGCGCTATCTGGTTTCCCCCTTCAAGCTAGACAAGTTTCGTTCTTTGTAGTTTTTTCGTTTGACACTTATTTTGTGAGATATTTGGCCCAGTCATGATCCACCCTGTATATATCCTTAAATAATTACATAAAGTGAATCATATCTCTCATATACGCTCATTACAGAATATAAATAATAAATGAAACATTAATTACAGTGTAAGATAATACTTTAGTTCTTACTGGTGTTACTGGAAGAGTCAGAACCAGAGCCTCCAGTGCCGAAACTGCCACTGCTGCTGCTTGAGCTACTCTTGCTGCTGGAGCCTGAGCCACCTCCAAAGAAACCTCCAAAACCTCCAGGTGGTCCACCAAAGCTACCAGGTCCACCACCAGAAAGTTTGCCTCCAAATCCACCTCCACTGACTCCTTCACCACCGAATCCTCCAAAGCCTCCAGCTCCACCGGCACCTCCAGCACTACCTCCAAAACCTCCAGCACCACCTCCAAAACCTCCTGCTCCACCAGAACCTCCTCCTAAACCACCAGTACCTCCAAATCCTCCTGGTACTTTGCTGCCGAATCCCCCAGGGCCTCCAATACCAACACCTCCAATGCCTCCAGTACCTGCAAGGCCTCCTGCTCCTCCACTAGAACCTGGGCCTCCAGGACCAAAGCCTCCAGCTCCAGCACCACCAAAACCTCCAGGAACTGCAGCTCCTCCAAGTCCACCAGCTCCACCTCCTATGCTCCCACTGCTGGCATCACTTTTACTACTGGATCCACTACCAGCACCTCCTCCAAAACCTCCAATGGCAGGACCTCCACTTCCTATACCTCCAAATCCACCAGCACCACCTTTTCCACCACCAAACCCTCCAGCTCCACCACCCAAACCTCCTGAACCTCCAAACCCTCCTACTCCTCCACCTACACCTCCTGCTCCACCTCCTGCTCCACCTCCATAACTTCCTGCTCCTCCAAACCCACCTGCACCCCCTTTTCCACCTCCAGCTCCACTTCCCAACCCCCCTGAGCCTCCAAACCCTCCAGCTCCACCACCCAAACCCCCTGAACCTCCAAATCCTCCTGCTCCTCCACCTACACCTCCTGCTCCACCTCCATAACTTCCTGCTCCTCCAAATCCACCAGAACCCCCTTTTCCAGCTCCAAAGCCTCCAGAACTACCACCCAAACCTCCGGCACCACCAAAAGATCCTGAACCACCACTTGCACCACCTGACCCACCTCCAAAACCTCCTGCACCTCCAAATCCACCAGCACCCCCTTTTCCAGCTCCAAAGCCTCCAGAACTACCACCCAAACCTCCAGCACCACCAAAAGATCCTGCACCACCACTTGCACCACCTGACCCACCTCCAAAACCTCCTGCACCTCCAAATCCTCCACTGCCACCTTTACCACCTCCAAAACCTCCAGTTCCACTGCCAAGACCTGCAGCTCCTCCAAATCCTCCTGCACTACTGCCTGAGCTACTTGAACTTCCTCCAATTCCTCCTTTTCCACCAGAGCCAAATCCTCCAGCTCCACTTCCTATTCCCCCAACTCCTCCATGACCTCCCACACCGCTTCCTGCACCACCAAGCCCTCCTGCTCCTCCAAATCCACCAGCACCCCCTTTACCACCTCCAAAGCCTCCAGTTCCTCCACTGAACCCTCCTGTACCTCCAGAGCCCCCAAAACCACCTGCTCCACTCCCTGAACCAGCTCCCCCAAATCCACTAGCCCCTCCTTTACCACCTCCAAAACCTGTCCCTCCACCAAGCCCTCCTGCACCTCCAAATCCTCCTGACGCCCCACCAAGCCCTCCTGTACCTCCAAAGCCTCCTGATCCTCCACCAAGCCCTCCAGCACCCCCAAATCCGCCTGCTTCACTCCCTGCACTCGCTCCTGCCCCTCCAAAACCACCTGATCCTCCTTTGCCACCTCCAAAACCGCCAGACACACCTCCAAGGCCTCCAGACCCTCCAACACCACCAAAGCCACTGGATCCACCACCTCCATAGCTACCTGCACCTCCCTTACCACCCCCAAAGCCACCACTTCCACCACCAAGTCCTCCAGTGCCACCAGAACCTCCAAATCCACCTGCTCCACTTCCTGATCCAGCACTACCACCTCCAAATCCTCCAACACCTCCTTTACCACCGCCAAAACCTCCTGCACCTCCACCACTTCCAAAACCTCCTGCTCCTCCACTGCCTCCAAAACCTCCGGATCCTGCACCCCCAAAACCACCAGCTCCACCAAAACCACCAGAACCACCTCCAAGTCCTCCTTTACCTCCTCCAAATCCTCCAGATCCACCAAAACCACCAGATCCTCCTAGGCCCCCAACACCACCACCAATTCCTCCAGAACCTCCAATGCCACTTCCAAGACCTCCAGCTCCACCACCAATTCCTCCACTCGCAGCATCACTCTTACTGCTAGAACTGCTACTACTTCCAGCTCCTCCTCCTATGCCACCTCCAATCCCTCCAGAACCACCTCCTAGTCCACCAGCTCCACCAAAACCACCTGGTCCCTTACCACCAAAACCTCCAGCTCCTCCACCAATACCTCCACTACCTCCTCCAAACCCCCCAGAACCGCCCCCTAATCCACCAGCTCCACCAAAGCCACCTGGTCCCTTACCGCCAAAACCTCCTGCTCCTCCACCAATACCTCCACTACCTCCTCCAAACCCTCCAGAACCACCTCCTAATCCACCAGCTCCACCAAAGCCACCTGGTGCCTTACCACCAAAACCTCCTGCTCCTGCTCCTCCTCCTCCTGCTCCTCCTCCTCCTCCCGCTCCTCCTAGGCCTGCTGAACCACTACCAAAACCTCCTGATCCACCCAGACCACCTGTGCCTTTTCCACCAGCTCCAAATCCTCCAGAGCCCCCCAGGCCACCTGCACCTCCACCACCAAAGCCACCTGAACCTCCCAAACCTCCTCCAAATCCACCCAAGCCTCCTGGACCTCCATGTCCTCCAGAACCACCCCCAAATCCTCCCAAACCTCCAGCTCCTGCACCAGCCTGTGAGGAACTACTGCTTTGGGACCCTGTACCTCCGCCACTACCACCAAAGCCTCCAGGACCCTTGCCGTCAAAGATAAATCCTCCGTCAGGGCCGCCACCAAAGCCTCCTAGCCCTCCTGATATTGAACCACTACTCGAGGATGACTGTGCACTTGAGCTACCTGTAAAAGTCAAACAAAGCTCCATTATTCTTCAAGTAAACTCCAGCAGGAAGAGTGTTGAGGCAATGGATAATGCTGAAAAATATTGAGGTGTGTTGAACGATACTGAAACATTTTTTTGTATGTTTGACTTCCTTTTAAACTTTTCTAGAGCTTTATGGGTTACTAAATGCGAATACTTTCTCTGTGAAAGGATACTGTGAACAAATATTTAAGTTTTCTTTTGGAGCGCTGTATTACTTCGGAGTTATTACGATAAACAAGCTTTGAATATTTTTTTGTGTATTTTATTGTAGTACACATCTTAAACATATTCCCTTGAATAGAAAAACTGTATGTATGCTCTTATTAAGCTTTTGACATAGGGACTGCTGTGATAGAACGTTTCTTAATATCTGAAGCAAAATTTATCACACTTGTATTTGGGAATGCATATATGACACAAGAGCTGAATCTGTTGGTACATATCAGATTCGTTTGCACTATTAGCATCAGTAACATACAAATGGGAAGAATGTACACTGTGCTGGTAGTCTTGATTCTACAATTAGCATTTTATCCTGTTATTTTTTCGAATAGTTGTGCTTCGTAGTATTGCAGTCCTCATTCGAAAAAAATACAGGATGTTAGCAAAATGTGTCATATTCCTACAAGAGATAATATTAGTTAAAACTAGACAAAAAGTTCCTATAATGTCAATCTATCCTCTCATTTCCATACGTCTAAGTAGACACTATGGGAAATGCTGCATGTGGTTATCACACATCCTGACACATCCTCCAGTCCTCCTTCACAGTGAATTATGCGCTTTTTCAGATACGCCTTGTTCATTGGAAATCTTCACATGTACCGCACATTGTCGTTGGGTTGGGCACACCAATGCTGTTAAATGTTCCCATTGCCAGAAATTCACACATTCAGGTCCAGTGAATGTGGATCTCATGCAGGTGGACCTCCTCGATCAACCCATAGCCCAAGAAGCGTTGTAACGAAGTAGTGGCGCACGATCCATAGAAAAGAGTGCGCCATAGTGCATGAACCAACGTCGTCGCCTTTCTGAAAGGGTGAAGTTCACCAACAGCGCAAAAATCGGTGACACACAACACCTGTTACACTGAGGTGTCAGGAGTAATGGGATTGTGTCGGACGTCCTTTTGGCCAGCATAGTGCAGTAACTCCACGTGGTATGGACTCAAGAAGTCGTTGGAAGTCCTCTTCAGAAATACTGACCCATGCTGCCTCTATACCCGTCCATACCTGCGAAAGTATTGCCAGTGCAGGATGTTGTGCACGAACTGACCTCTCGCTTATGTCTCATAAATGTTCGATGGGATTCATGATGGGCGATTTGGGTTGCCAAGTCATTCGCTCGAATTGTCCAGAATGTTCTTCAAACCAATCGCGAACAATTGTGGCCTGGCGATATGTCATTGTTGTTTGGGAACATGAAGTCCATGAATGGCTGCAAATGCTCTCCAAGTACCCAAACATAATCATTTCCAGTCAATGATTGGTTCAGTAGGACCAGAAGATCCACTTCATTTCACGTAAAGATAGCCCACACCATAATGGTCCTACAACCAGCTGGCGCAGTGCCTTGTTGACAACTTGGGCCCATGGCTCCATGGGATCTGCGCCTCACTCTAACCCTACCATCAGCTCTTATCAACTGAAACCGGGACTCATCTGACCAGACCACGGTTTTCCAGTTGTCTAGGGTCCAACCAATATGGTCACGAGCCCAGGAGAGGCGCTGCAGGCGATGTCGTGTTGTTAGCAAAGGCACTCGCGTGGGTCGTCTGCTGCGACAGCACATTAACACCACACCAAACTTGGTACCAATGTCCTAACGGATCGTTTCGTCGTACGTCTCACACTGATTGCTGGTGTTACTTCACGCAGTTTTGCTTGTCTGTTACACTAACAACTCTACGCAAACACTGCTGCTGTCGGTCGTTAAGTGAAGGCCGCCGGTCACTGCGTTGTGCGTGGTGAGAGGTAGTGCCTGGAATTTCGTATTCTTGGCACAATGTTGACACTGTTTATCTAGGAATTCCCTAACGTCTGTTTATTTCCATCGTGCGGCCATAATCACTTCAGAAACCTTTTCACATGAATCACCTGAGTACAAATGACAGCTACGACAATGCACTGCCCTTTTACACTGCCCTTTTATACCTCGTATATGCGATACAACCGCCACCTGTATGTGTGCATATCGCTATCCGACGACGTTTTCAGTGTAATCTGTCTGGTACAGCGTATAAAGCCATCAGTAGGTCACCGACAATTCATATGATGCATTGATACTGAAGCGATTCTGCTGTCTCGCCACCTTATATATTTGAAGATTTATGCCTCCCTAAACATGCGTATTTTGGTAATTTACTATGCCATCTCCTGCAAATAAAATGCAGGCTGTTAACAGCGGATCTTCAGCCCATATCTCAACAGGTATTGGTTTGCAGACATATCGTTATAGTAACTTTTCTTCTAGTTTTGACCAATACTACCTCCTGTAGTAACAGGTGACACTTTTTTTTCTAGCAGCTTGCATTTTAAAAAAGTTATGGGTAATAGGAATGCAGAAACATCATTAACCAGTTGGGTGTCGACAATCTGATTGAATTCCAAGAAGAATTAATGAAATGTTAGAGCTGTCGACATTGTGGGTCATCCCCAGTACATTCCTTTTAGATGTTGACATATAAAATCATTTTTAAGTGTCTACACCCAATAGTAGGAAATTTACCTCCGCCTTAGTATGGGCTTGTAACCTAATTCTGCCGTAGTACCTAACAAGATGTTAGATGTTAGAGCTACAGTTAATTAAACGTATAAATCTCCATTTAAAAAGATTACCGAAACATAAGCACCCTTTAGTGTAATAAATACGGACCCAGATACTATATAATGTGCACAGGGGGAATGCGCAAAGTTGTAGTATACGATAATGCTACTTTTTCTGAATACGAATCCATTACTGAGACAAGGTCTGAGACATAATCCTGGTACTCTTAACGACATTTCAATTGTGTTTAGTTTAGGTATCATATTAATGTTGTGTTCTTTACTTGGATTCGAATCCGTCCCTGTGGAATTTTTGAAGGGTGGAGTTCTCCTCGGTTGGATCAAATGGTTCACAGAGAATCCCTTGCACACTCTGCTGGATTAGCACTCCTGGAAGAAGGGATGCAGCGGGGAAAAGGCTCGTTCAGAGACTAGAGCGTTGCTTCCAGAATGAATCTTTCACTCTTCAACGAAGTGTGCTCTTCTTTGAAACTTCCTGGCAGATTAAAACTGTGTACTGGACTGGGACTCTCTGTGATGTTTGGCTGGTAAGAGAGAGGTATTGGCAAATACTGAGAGGCTGCGGTGGAATAGTGAGCGGATAGCTCAGTCGGTGAGAGCATTGTCCATGAAGGACAAAGTTCGTTGTTCGAGCCCCGGTTGAGCATATTATTTAGTCTGGCAAGAAATTTCAGAATAGTCTGCTGGTAACTCCTGTCGAAGTTTCACTGTGTGAAACTGAACATTAATTTCTCGTTTCTGTTCAAGCAACAGACATTTTAAATTACGGATTACATTGCAACAACCTCTGTTTCGGGCAGTAACACTGTTGTAGTGTTCACAACAGTGTGTTGCCATGGAAATGAGTTTACAGTGCACTCAAGATTTTTCAGCAGTCAGTACTTCATTTTCAATCGTTAGGGGCCTAAGGACGTTGAGCTGGGAGGACTTTTTCTCGGTTAGTGCCAGCCCTTCCGATCAAACATTATCACATCATTGCAGTAGCAACTGCGGTCTGCGGAAGAAACGTGTGTTATTATTGCATAAGTCTACATGTTTTAATTAAGCGAAACAATTATACCTTAGTTACGTGGGTGTTCCACGTCCGCTTTCACAGACTCTCAGTGTAAAGCACCGAGTACGGGCCTCGTGTACTCTCTTGTCTTCTCCTCAGCCTGCTTATCTTCGCTTAACGCTTTAGTCGTTACGCTGGGAGGGGCTTCTTTCACTCTCTCAGCAACCACCCCTACTCTCTACCCCTTCCTCACCAAAAAATCCTACTACAAAGTCATAAGGAAAATGCAAACAGCATTCACCGTGAATAAATACAAGAGGACTGTGTATTATAAAGAAAAAGCTACGGTATGTTGTAATACTAGTTGTGTTCAGTAGCAATGCTGGCAAGGCTCCATATGTATGAGCAAATGCAAAATGTAGCCATGCTAACAATTCCTTACAGATTCCGCGACTGCACTTTGACACCAGTCGTGGGAGAGCACCGCCTACGCTATCCTAAGCGCTGTATTCCAAGGCGAAGGAGCGTTTGTCAGATTTAGCGTGACATATCTTGGAACTGATACACGTCCAAGTTCACGCACGTCATCTGACCGAGGACTATTACAAAACGTGCGTGAAGTTGTGAACACGATTGATGAATGTCGTCGCAGCCGTACTAATTACTCACGCCCTCTGTGTTGCACGGATACGTGTATGGGAAACACAGCGTAATGAAAGACTATCATTTCATCTTCAGCGTGAGAAAAAGCTACGCAAATAAGACATTGGAACTATATACTATTTTTCTATTGGGCTTAACGCTCATTTCGTTTGATGATACTAATATGTGTGAGTGATGAAACTCCGTTCATCCGCAACGTAATCCGCCTTACACGTGAGACGCGTTCCTTGTCTCCAAGAAACCAAAACCCATGTGGAACTACCGATACGAAATCTCAGTTTCGTTCCTCTGTGAGTAAGTGGTATGGTCTGAAAGATGACGGGCTGTTTGGCGTGCAAACGAATGTTAGATATCGTTATCTCAGATGACCGATTGAACTGACTCGCATACTTGCCACTGAACATAAAGTGGAAAAACTAAGATTAATAAATGCCACTTATATACTTGCTATTTTTGCATGGCAAGTTAACAGGGCTAAGGCAACATATTGCTATGACTTCTCGGCTATCTACGTAGCTGCAGAACGCCGGAAGTATTCTATATTACCGACGCAAGTGTACAACTTCTGAGCAAGTCTATTGGTGATGGAGTTCCTGTTCTGTAATCACTCATAGCTTCAGACATCGACCTATTACTTCTTGTTATGCATTTGGTAAAGCGTATGGCAAAATTTTTATGTGCGATGAAGTACGTGTTTTGGGTGCCTTTAGCACCACTCAGTAGATAATCCTCCTCTACGTCCAGCAGGTAATCCTCCTCAAACAGTCAATTAATACTTTAAGGCGAAACACTTGAATTTTTAGAAATCTTGCGGTAAAATATTTTTAGACTTCTTTCAACAAGAAGTCTCTATTTATGTTTGACTCATGAATGACAAGAAGAAACGAATATTTGATCTGTAGCGTATGCTTACAAACAGCTAGAGCTGGACATCCGTTCGGGATAAATAATCAATTGATATTAAATTTGTTGTGCATTATGCCCAGCAACTCCGTTTCCCAGAGCATTGCATGTTACTCCTGAAAAATCCTGTACTTCCAAGTGAGTCAAGGGAGCATACACTTTGTGTGATGTTAGAAGAACCTACGTCACACACTCTCTATGCCGTAATTTAATTTACATTACTGCACTCTTACCTACAACGCCATACTATTACACCTCTTGACTCTGTGCAGTTTGAGTATGGGTATCCTATGAAGGGTCACTGAAATTTGAAATTATCATTGCGAGAAATGCATGTAGAATATTACTGGGTCATTTGCGTGTTATGCTCGTCAGACATGTTTGGCCTGACAAATTGTGTCAAACCGATGTCAAAATTCAGACAGTCCATTCCACTGTTCCGTGAACTCATTTAACATAATGTTTACGATAATTCATTATAAGCATCGGAGTTATTAACATCGCTGTATGACCTGACGGCTCCTGAGGTACACAAAATAAATTACTGAACCTACAATAATTAGTTTTAAGCAATTGAAATACGTTTAAGAACAATAATATTAAAATCTCTAATAAATTGTAACAAACGAAAAATGGATTTTTACAGGGGTGAAAGGTAGCGCAAACAAATTAGGAAAAAACAAAAATACTTGATTAAGATACATTAAAATTTTAGTTACGTGATTCATTGCAAGGATATGAAGGAATATTTCAATAGCAGACAGTGATAGTTCGAGAGAGGAGCATTGTGGAGTTTTTTTGTTTTTGTTTTTGTTATGTGAGGAATACAGATGAGGAATGTACTTACTCGAGCTGCCGGAGGAACTCTTCCCCTTCGGCCGTAGTCCATAGCCGATATCTGAAAAGAAAACGAAACTACTGATTACGATGTCTTTTACACAATGTTTTTGTGAGTGTATCGCTGTATGTGTCCCTGTGAGTGTTTGGAAGTTTAATTCACTGTGAAAGAACAGTATTTGTAATTCTGACGAGACATTTACGTTTTCAGTTTTGTTTGGATTTTCTTTTTCTTCCTTTTTTGGCATCCATCATTTACTTTAACACAACTGACAGAATTCCATTTGTTATTTTAGTAATCATTTAAGTTGTTCTTTGAACCGAAAAACTGTGTATCATTGTTTCAAATACTTTAGTACAGGTATATAACGAAAAAAAAGGAAACACATATATTAAGAGGCCCCGGGAGTAGACAACATTCCATTAGAACTACTGATAGCCTTGGGAGAGCTAGCCCTGACAAAACTCTACCATCTGGTGAGCAAGATGTATGAGACAGGCGAAATTCCCTCAGATTTCAAGAAGAATATTTGTGAAAATTACCGATCTATCAGTTTAATAAGTCACGGCTGCAAAATACTAACATGAATTCTTTACAGACGAATGGAAAAACTCGGGGAAGATCAGTTTTGAATTCGTAAAAATGTTGGAACACGTGAGGCAATGCTGACTCTACGACTTATCTTAGAAGATAGATTAAGGAAAGGCAAATCTACGTTTCTAGCATTTGTAGACTTAGAGAAAGCGTTTGACAATGTTGACTGGAATACTCTCTTTCAAATTCTGAAGGCGGCAGGAGCGAAATACAAGGAGCGAAAGGACATTTACAATTTGTGCAGAAACCAGATGGCAATTATAAAAGTCGGGGGGCATGAAAGGGAAGCAGTGGTTGGAAAGGGAGTGAGGCAGCGTTGTAGCCTGTCCCCGATGTTATTCAATCTGTATATTGAGCAAGCAGTAAAGGAAACAAAAGAAAAATTCGGAGTAGTAATTAAAATCCATGGAGAAGAAATAAAAACATTGAGGTTAGCCGATGACATTGTAATTCTGTCAGAAACAGCAAAGGATCTGGAAGAGCAGTTGAACGGAATTGTCAGTGTCTTGAAAGGATGATATAAGATGAACATCAACAAAAGCAAAACGAGGATAATGGAATGTAGTCGAATTAAACCGGGTGATGTTGAGGGAATTAGATTAGGAAATGAGAAACTTAAAGTAATAAAGAAGTTTTGCTATTTGGGTGGCAAAATAACTGATGATGGTCGAAGTAGAGAGGATATAAAATGTAGACTGGCAATGGCAAGAAAAGCGTTTCTAAAGAAGAGAAATTTGTTAACATCGAGCGTAGATTTGTGTCAGAAAATCGTTTCTGAAAGTATTTGTATGGAGTGTAGCCATTTATGGAAGTGAAACATGGACGATAAATAGTTTAGAGAAGAAGAGAAGACAAGAAGACTCTCGAAATGTGGTGCTACAGAAGAATGCTGAAGGTTAGATGGGTAGATCACATAACTAACGTGGAGGTATTGAACAGACTAGGGGAGAGGAGAAATTTATGGCACAACTTGACTAGAAGAAGGGATCGGTTGGTAGGACATGTTATGAGGTATCAAGGGATCACCAATTTAGTATTGGAGGGCAGCGTGGAGGGTAAAAATCGTAGAGGGACACCAAGGGATGAATGCACTAAGCAGATTCAGAAGGATGTAGGTTGCAGTAGGTATTGGGAGATGAAGAAGCTTGCACAGGATCAAGCAAAAAAAAAATGGCTCTGAGCACTATGGGACTCAACTGCTGTGGTCATCAGTCCCCTAGAACTTAGAACTACTTAAACCTAACTAACCTAAGGACATCACACACATCCATGCCCGAGGCAGGATTCGAACCTGCGACCGTAGCAGTCGCACGGTTCCGGACTGCGCGCCTAGAACCGCGAAACCACCGCGGCCGGCCAGGATCAAGCAGCTTGGAGAGCTGCATCAAACCAGTGTCTGGACTGAAGACCACAACAACAACATTTCGTAGTTAGTTCTATGGTGTGCAATGCTGCTCATCGGTTTCATTTCCAGAGACGTCTGTGAAATGCCGAGAGTGTATTGTTTCAGTCAAAACAATTTCTCTCAAGGATAATGATCCAATTATAGGCCATCTTCCAGATGAAATGACACGTAATAGCTATACGCTGAAATTATTTGGATAAATTATTGTATTGACTTTAAGAAAGAAACCTATAACTGCATGGAACCTTTGACATTAACTTTTTTTTTTAAATCTGTTTCTGCATTCTGTAAAATGGGTGGAAGATTAAAGCAGTTTTCGAATCTCCCAACCTTTTAGCATATTGATCAAATTGGGTATGATTTTAGCTAGTTTCATGACTATTTCAGCGAGTGATGGCGTAATTTCATGTTTTTGCTCAGTCACGGTACCCTGTAACACAGAACACGAAACCCACACTAATTGGCATGACAAACTAGGTCAGATACCAGTAACTGCTACCCTGACTTATTACAACGAGAAAAGCGACACTGAGACAAAAGAGGGAACAACTGGAAAAATAATTGATAGCCATTATTTTTCATCAAATAAGAATTCTGATTTACGCTAGTTCCAAGTGGAACGGGCAAAATTGTACCTGATTTTAAGATTTTAATGTAACAGTTTTCGCCACTTCCCACTGTAGAATCTGAAGATGACCAACGTATGACCGAAATCGACTACCGTTGTTATTACGTTATGTTACTGAATTATTGTGTCTAAAATAAAGAAGAGTATAAAAAGTCAGACACAATTCTCCGAAGACAGAATGTTTGAGAGATGTACGGGGTGCGTCGATTACTTGAAATTATCCTGCGGAGATCATATGCGAGGGGTAGACATAAAGTTTTAATTGTCACCTTGAAAACATCAAGTGGCTACCACAAAAGCTCGTGATGATATTAGTCCTCTACATATTCGTCCTTCATCGCAAAACATTTTGCCTAACGCTGGATGGAGTAGTCTGCATTTTGTATGTTCATCCTTGCAACATCAACCCGTTGTCATTCCGCAACACCTGCCACGCACTGGTTTCTTCATCCGAGGGAAGAGGAAGGAGTCACTGTATGCCATGTCAGGAGAATACCGGGATGAGGCACAAGTTATTCGTTCAAAGGAGCAGCATGTTTGACTGCGTCCTGCAGAATAGGAATGTGTGAAATCTTATGGGACTGAACTGCTAAGGTCATCAGTCCCTAAGCTTACACACTACTTAACCCAAATTATCCTAAGGACAAACACACACACCCATGCCCGAGGGAGGACTCGAACCTCCGCCGGGACCAGCCGCACAGTCCATGACTGCAGCGCCCAAGACCGCTCGGCTAATCCCGCGCGGCTCGTGCAGAATAGTATACGGTGTTGTAGCGGAGAAAAACCACGTCCTTGGGCAACTTTCCGCGACGCTACGTCTTGACAGCCTCCTGTAAACTCGTCGGGAGTTTACGGTAGTATGCTCCTGTGATGGTTTGCCTCACAACCTGTTAGCACGACACCACGGCAGTTCCAGAATATACACAGTGTCACGTTGCCGTATGGTGGTTGGGTCCTGGCCTTTATCCCACTGCTTGGTTTGCTCCTTTGTCTCGGGACCTTGCCCCAGCACTCTTCCACTTTGATCAGACGGCTAAAATTGGCCTCACACAGCTGTAACAATTCATCTGCTGCCTCCGTCTCGCGGGTTTTTTGAATGTGCGTGAGCAGTCACGGATCCCTGCGGGCAAGAGCTTTTGTAACGTGCAAAATGTTGAAACTGATTTGTGACCGAGTTTCACTTTTTCCCAAGTTGAGGAGATCAGCGATTTGTTGTAAATTTCTTATGTATCTCAGTGATGGAAAACCTATGACGTGAAGGTCCATAAGAGTTCTTCTTTAGTTGCATAGTCTGTAATTCAGTGAACTGGTCGCAGGTGAAGGAACTGCAATGCAGAGAAAACGAGAATTTAACATTGCTTCATTTATTAATCGGTTTTTACGCTTTTCGGTATTAGCCATCATCAGCATCTGTGTGTAAAAAAAATGGAATATACGTAACACAAATGTATGCAGACACTTAGGGATAGTATTTAGCAAACAGAAGGTACGTCAAACAGTTACAGATAAGACAATGTATCAAAATGGAACCATACTTTACATTAATACTAGAAACATCTATAATTTTGCAAAAGAACACCTACACTGGTTCGGATAAAAGCCATAGGATTACATAGTTACATGGCTGACTTCCAACGAACTTGAGCAAACACGGAATTCAGATTGTGAGTACAGAGCTGTACAATGGCGTGGTCACTAGCTGGTGCCACACAACATTCAAGCTGACAACCGGTGCCTTCAAGAAGAAGAAGAAGAAGAAGAAGAGCAACACAATTAACTATTTATAACTATAAAATAAGTCGTACAGTACGGTTCCATTTTGCTCCATGTGTCTTTTCTGTAACTGTTTTCTATACCTGCTGTTTGCTATATGCTAGCCCTCAAGTGCCTCCATACGTTTGTGTTACATATGCTCTGATTACGGCTAACGCCGAAACGCGTAAAAATGGAGTAGTAAATGAAAGAATACTGGATTCTAGTTTTCTCTGCATCACAGTTCCTTCGTCTACAACTAGTTCAGCAAATTGCAGACTAAGCAAGTTACTCTCCATGGTCACCCCTCTCCTGGTTTACGTTTATGGCACATCTTTGTTGCTTCTTTATTTAGGCTGATAACTAGTTTCGACTAACAAGACGGCTAGATTATTAACTGAAACTAGTAATCAATCCAAGTAAAGAAGATTTGTTTTTGCCATCTTGACTTCAAAGGTATTCAGTCCCTAATATAAATAAAAAAATTCATTTTTCCGCTATTACGTCGGTTGTGATATACGGATCATAGAACACCAGAGTCTTCACTTCTTTTGTGATTCCTGGTTCTTCGCAGAAAAATATTCTGCTTCTTCGCTTATCGTCATTTAGTCTTCTTTGATCACACTAAAAGCATCTTCTGTCATATGATGGTGCGTTGTTGCTGCACGCTTCCACCAGTTCAACGCGTATTGTTGCAGCGTAGTTCCCTTGCAAAAGCAGAAATCGAATAACGACACGATACTGTTTCGTGCTGCGTGGATTTCAGCGAGTACCAGGACTGCAGACTCGTTTCAGCGAACAAAAATATAGTTACCGGATTTTATTTATTGGGGTGATAATTAAAAATTTATGACTACACCTCGTACGTGTGTGCCAGTCAGCGGGTGCCCCCACTCATTAAAACGAACAGAAGTGAGTGCAACAGCGTATCAGCGTATTTGTCAGGGGCGGAGCAATGCCGAGGCAGAGGCGATATAAGGCGGAGGCACAGATGGGCTCAAAATCTGGCAGGAAACAGAGCCAAGGAAGGAAATCACTTTCAGAATTAATAGGAAGAGGTATGTGAGCTCTTCTGCACTTCGTCCTATTCTCTGCCTGCGAAAGGAAGCTGTTTCCTCGGCCCGCAAACTGTTGTGTGTCACTTCTACGGCTTCACTTCGTTCAAGTAGCATAAAAAAGAAACTGCCAATCAGACACCTATCGACAGCTTGGTTATATGGCAACAGTACGCTTGTTTCACATAGCTGCCGCCTACACAAGTCACTCATTTTCAACAATGGAGTTCGTGCTGCTACATCGCTTTTCCTGATCCCAAACTCAGACAATCAGCTATGTAAGTGAAAATAATTCATTACGCGACACATAGAAGAAAAGTAGGTAAACTGTTTATTATTTCAAAAGTAATCGGCATAACTGGTAATAAATTCATCCCGCTGTGAGACAAGACGGTCAATGCCTTCATCCAAAAAGTTTGCGATTGCCTACGGGACTATGATTGTATCCAGGTGTGCAGATTTTAGCTCAAATGGTTCAAATGGCTCTAAGCACTATGGGACTTAACATCTAAGGTCATCAGTCGCCTAGACTTAGAACTACTTAAACCTAACTATACTAATCCTAAGGACATCACTCACATCCATGCCCGAGGCAGGATTCGAACCTGCGACCGTAGCAGCAGCGCGGTTCCGGACTGAAGGGCCTAGAACCGCTCGGCCACACCGGCCGGCTAGCGATGTCAGATGGGGTAACAACACGATGAGCCTCTCCTGGTTGAATGTTGTCTTTCAGTGATGCCCCACCTTCTCGAAATCGTTTATTTCACGCAAACACAAGTTCACGTGACATATGTGTTCGTCATACACTGCAAATATTCGGGCATCTATTTCACTTCCTGACACTCCTTCCGCAGTGAAAAACCGCACCACACCTCGATTTTCTTCTTCCCCGCGCTGCATAATGAAGTCGGAAGCACACACGATTCGCTGACCTCACGTCGAGCACGTCTAAAGGGACAAATGACACAGCGGCGAATGTTCACGCTGTTCCTTCCTGATTCCCAACAGAGGGCCCTTCTATGCACACCTACTTGCGTCATCAACGTCGCGCCATGGCCGTTATACAAGGTGTAACGGGTTCAAATATTCAAATGTGTGTGAAATCTTATGGGACGTAACTGCCAAGGTTATCAATCCCTAAGCGTACACACTACTTAACGTAAATTATCCTAAGGACAAACACACACACCCATGCCCAAGGGAGGACTCGAACCTCCGCCGGGAGCAGCCGCACAGTCCGTGACTGCAGCGCCTTAAGACCGCTCGGCTAATCCCGCGCGGCGGTGTAACGGGTATAAGTGCTGGTAATTTTATATGTGTTGCCTTAATACGTTCCCATCAGCGTGTGGGTTCTTTTTTCTCTGTGCCGAACAGTATTCCCATAAACACGCCACAAACTTTACGACCTGAGGCTTACTGCACAGCCGTAAATGCACCACTATGTGAACTACGTCTGTCAGTATACGCTAATCGTTTTGTGTTAAAGTGTCCACACTGCAACACCTGGCATAGTATCCAGGGGAAAATAAACATTAATGGCATACTCTTGTCACATATACTTCGACATTCCAACCTAAGACATATAATTATTAGTCTGCAGATGACGTAAATCTGATGTTGTTCAGTACACCGTTCTCATTCACCAACAGAAATATCTGCTCTCATGCCCGTTACATCCTGTATAGTCTGTCTCGTTTTCATATGACAGCCCTTATATTACAGAAGCTATTAGTCGCTGTGCCTTAATGAAATTTGTCATTAAAAATATATCACTTTTTCAAACCAACAGCTCAATTAATGGAATCAATACTAGAAATAAGAATAATCTTCACAAGGATTTAAAGACACTTAGTCTTGTACAAAAAGGTGTGCAGTATTCGGGAACACACATTTTCAATAACTACCAGCAGCCATAAAAAGCTTAACAACCAATGAAATTCAGTTTAAGAGAAGCCTAAAGGATTTATTGGTGGCCAATTCCTTCTACACCATTGATGAATTTCTCAGTAAAACCAACTGATTTGTATATATGTAAGTACAATATAACTTCTGCACAATTTCAGTGCAGTAATGTGTTCGTTGTAAATATGTGTGTGTGTGTGTGTGTGTGTGTGTGTGTGTGTGTGTGTGTGTGTGTAAGTACAATCTAACTTCTGCACCATTACAGTGCAGTAATGTGTTCATTGTAAATAAGTATTATAGTAGTTGTATTACAAGTTTATTACCTTATAAATAAATAAAAAAACATTTTTATTTTAAATTCAGTGCATTAGTATTTGTAAAATGACTCTTTCATATAGTGTTCGTTAAAAAATGACGATCATTCCACTTGGGACCTGTGGAATGGTACATTAGCTTATTTGTTTTAGTTGTAAATATTTATCATGTGTTGTTGTTTTTTCTGACATGTTCTACATCCTGGCGGACCTCCTCACTACGGATCAATTGGAATGAAAGTAAATCTAATCTAGCTAAGTTGAAAGAAGTGCAAGGAGGCTGTCAAATTTACCTATTTTGGCAATAGATCTGAACACATCAACTAAAGCTGATTTCAGTGGCATAATCAATGAGTTGCTTTGCTCAAACCAAGAAAACACAAATTAAATTCTATAATGAAAACATAATTCCTAGCCGGCCGCTGTGGCCGTGCGGTTCTTGGCGCTTCAGTCTGGAACCGCGTAACCGCTCCAGTCGCAGGTTCGAATCCTGCCTCGGGCATGGATGTGTGTGATGTCCTTAGGTTAGTTAGGTTTAAGTAGTTCTAAGTTCTAGGGGACTGATGACCACAGATGTTAAGTCCCATAGTGCTCAGAGCCATTTGAACCATAATTCCTAGGAAGATCTAAAATGAAATGTTATTACTTGTTGGGGAAGTAATGAAACCAGTTATTTATTCATTATAGTAAAACCAGAGGAAAGTAACTGTAAAAAGAAATATATAAATTTTGTTTTCCTTTCGGTTTCCTTAGAAAGCTTAGACAATTTGTAAATCATTCACTAGAGTGATACATTTAACTTGTAGTACGCAATATTTTTAATCAGTATGGTTCATTGTAGTAATATTTTTCAGTAATGTTTCATTTTCATTAAACACATTTAGAATATTGTAATCTTTACAAAGTGTGTGTAGAAAAAAAAATTGTCTGGAAGTTCTTACTAACAGGGGTGGGGGGGGGGGGGGGTGGGAGGGTGGAAGCTCCAGCATGGCAGTTGTGCCAGGGGCGCAGAATCACTTCGGTACGGCCCTGCTATCTGAAACTAAGGATAGGATTTGGTTGTACGTAACACGTGATGTTTCCTTCAGCTAGACGTCACACGACTGTGTAACAGAAAAAAACGAAAGAAACAAAACGGAAACTACATTTCGTTTTGCGCTCGCCAAGGTCACGTCGTAGTGCCAATCTAGTCGGCGCATCTCTGACTGCCTTTTCTTACGGCTGCAGCGAACACAACTCGGCGCGCCTTCGCGTCTGTTATTTCCGATTCGCTGCGGGCGAAAGCGAACGCCGTTGGCTGTCGAGATGACTTCCGCGCGATGACTTGTGCTAAGACCGTGCACCGCGTCGCACCGCCCCGCTGCACGTGCCAGCTGTGTTAAGCGACCCTGGGGGCTGTTTGGCCAATACGGCGACAGGATGCAGCGACTGTTGCCCCCATCGTCTGCTCCCAAGGCAATGACGACGGCGAGATGGCGCGAGCGGAAGAGGAAAAAAAGCACTGAAAAAGTCAGGATAGCCAATTGTATTTGTTTTCATTACTACGCCGCTTACCACAACCGCCCATTCCGTAACAGGGTTTTCTGCGAAACCTTTGATGGGGATTTGTAAGGAATACCTCACGGCTTCTTCGCGAAGTAAACAAAGCAATATAAATTAATAGGTCTGCAAATACATACTGCATGCCGTAGCCATCTCAATGTGAGTTATTCAGCTGGGAATGGTGAGACCAGAAAAATGAGAGATACGTGGTGACATACAGTTCCTGGCCACCGTACTGCGCATTAAATTCTTGTGTACAAAACCTAAACCGCCTTTGGAGTGTAAAAGAAAGTTTTGACACTGATACATCAACTGAAGGGAAGATGGTTATACAGAGGGGTCCAAAACAATGTATCCACTGTTTAAAAGTCCATAACTTGCAAACTAATTGCAGGAGTTGTCTCATTTTTGGTGAAAGTGTAGCTTAAAGTTCAACTTAAAGATATCACTGTAGGTGTTTGAAATGGTCACCATTAACATCCACACATAAACGATGCCGCCGAACTGCAGCACGAACTACTGACTGCAACGTGTTCAGTTGGATATTTGCACATGAATGTACGATGGATTCTCGAATTTCATCCAATGTGCGTGGCTTTTGTCGATAAACGACGTCCTTTAGTGTTCCCCACAGGTAAAAGTCCAGAGGCGTTAGGTCTGGGGAACGTAGTGGATACTCCACAGCACCTCTACGGCCTATCCATCTTCCTGGTAGATCTTCGTCGAGACACGCCCTAACACGGTTTTGTTAGTGGGCTGGGGCACCATCTTGTTGAAAGTAAACTCTTCCGTCTCCATACAATTCTCGGATGGCAGGTAAAATGGATGTCTGAAGCTTCTGAAGGTACATCTTACCGGTAACTGTGCCGTCAAAGAAGAATGGCCCAATCAAGCCCCGGTAAGACAACCCACACCACACATTTACTCCCGGCAAATTCACGGTTTTCTCTACATGCACGTTCGGATTATCGGCGGCCCAGTAGATGCAATTGTGGCGATCTACTGTATCATTGAGTTTGAACTGTGCCTCATCAGACCACGCAATCATCTCTGCAAACTCTTCATCGTTGCGCACCATGTTAGTAAACCACTCGCAGTACTCCATTCTACGATCTGGGCCGTCCTCGTTCATTGCGTGTAGCAATAGTGGGATGTAGCACTTCCATTTTGCTGTCTTCAAAATTCACCGAACACTTGAGCGACTCACTCCAGTTTCACGGGCACACTGTCTCACAGACTTCTGTGGTGAGCGAGTGAATTGTTGTAAGACACGACGGGAGTTAGCTGGACTTGTTACTGTTACAGGTCGTCCAGATCATTGTTTGCGTACATCTTTAACACAGCCTTCGGCTTCAAATTTGTTTCGAATGCGACCAATCGTTAAAACGTGGCGGTGGCTCTGTTTGATATTCATTTCGCCATTGCTGTTGAACCTCATTAATGTTTTCGTACTTAAAATACCACTTCAAAACTGACTTCCTTTCATGGAATGTAGGCCTTGCGCCAGCCATGTGTACTCGAATAACTAGGTGAAACTAAGAACAAAACACTAACTATCTGGCGACTGTCATCTGACAAAACAAAACAACACAATACAACGCTTGTGTGGCGATTGACGGAACTACAAACTATTACACTGCCAAAGATGAGACAACTCCGTCAATTAGTTTGCCAGTTATGGACTTTTAATCAGTGGATACATTTTTTTGGACCCCTCTGTATGCTAAACTGGACGCTTCAACCAGTCCTCACAAGTCCATTATCATACACTGCACTGCAAAATGTGTGTTATCATCACAATGCCGCGCGGGATTAGCCGAGCGGTCTGGGGCGCTGCAGTCAGGGACTGTGCGGCTGGTCCCGGCGGAGGTTCGAGTCCTCCCTCGAGCATGGGTGCGTGTGTTTGTCGTTAGGATAATGTAGGTTAAGTAGTGTGTAAGCTTAGGGACTGATTACCTTAGCAGTTCAGTCTCATAAGATTTCACACACATTTGAACATTTTTTTATCATCACAATAGTTTGCTCCTGAGAGATAGAGAGCGCAGAAAATAACTATGGCGCGCTAGGGGTGTGGTGGGGGTTCTGTTGCAAAAGTCCACCCCGTAACAGAAGAGGTGCAATTCGATAACTGAAGCCTATTCAAAAATATCTTGAATAAACTAAATAAGTTATAAACTACACTGGGTGAAGAGCCTCTCATCTAGAAAATAGAGGGAAGAAATTTCTTTGGGTTATCTTAATAAAGTAACACGGAGTGCGAATCACGACTCCAATTACGGAGCATTTCAGGCGTGGAAAATCAGCTTACTGGATAAGACCTGACTGAAGGGCGAGAGCAAGGTTTGACAAGTCAAAGGAGTCCAAAGTCAATAGTTTCTCACCAGAGTACCTAAAAACAATTAATCGCACAAACAAAGGATCAAGAAAAGCAAAGCAACGTATATGAGTATATCGCTCGTTGCGTTTGCCAGAAGTAGAGACACACAAATGTTGTGATGCGATTACCTGTGCATTTCTGGTGCGTGCATTTCGATGAGAAGTAATTAAAAATAACAGCGTTCAATTAGTTTAATGAAATAGAAATCCTCGAATGTGTATCCAATCCAGCTATCACGATTAACAGATTCGGACTCAGTGTTAATTTTCTCGTTTTTCTTCAGAAATGAAATACTGGAATGCGTGAACACTTTCATTCGGATCTCAAGAGGAGGATATTCCAGAGAGAATACAGTTCTTGGTCGGTTATATCATGCCAGTCAGATGTGACACCTTAGGCACGGGTCGTCTGATGAACGTTGGGTGTTGTGTGATGTCCTTAGGTTAGTTAGGTTTAAGTAGTTCTAAGTTCTAGGGGACTGATGACCTCAGAAGTTAAGTCCCATAGTGCTCAGAGCCATTTGAACCATTTGAACCATGCACGAATTAGGAAACGTCACTTATAAATCCACTGTAAATTTTCCAAGTGAGGGATATACACTGGAATTCGTACAAATGCAGCGTTTCTTAGTCAGCTAAGCCTATGATATCTACAGTGATAAAAGCTTCTCATAACTTTACCTGTCAGATAGAATAAGAAACTCATTAGAAGATACTGGAAACTACATACTTATAGGGCTACGCTAAACGCCCACAGGAAGGCACGTAGGTGCAGTTTGAAAACATTATGCAGGGCGTCTCTCCTAAGAGCCCTCAGGCACATTTTCTCTGTTGTTTCGGCAAATATTTGCAATTCCGTTTTTGTAACGTGAAGCTGGAGTCAACCTGAAAGAATACTGCTCGTCGCGTGTTTGAAGCGACGTCCAGTGTCCAAGGAAACTGTTTGTTTGTTTCCCGTTACTAATAAAATAGTCTTCAATGTGGAATTTGGCGTGCCCCAAATGAGTCTACTGCGATATTCGTTTTACTTGTATTAAAATACTGACAATAAGACAGCAAGACTAACCAGTGCTCCACCAACGACGGGACTGCCGTGGCCCGTGATGGCTGCTTGCAGCGCTACTGAGTCGCTGCCGCACTGCTGTTTAATCTTCACGTCTTGTTGACCTTGTTAATACATAGTGATAAATCAAGTATCGCACCACTCTATCGAATGGGCACACAAAATTCCGCTTTAAAATCATTATGTTTGTAACGGGAAACAAACTGTCGCTTTCCGGCGATAGAGGGGGTCGCATGAAAAATGTGATGAGCACTATTTGTTTCGGTAGACGCCACTTACACACTGCAAAAACTATATTTTAAATATCTGCCTATAAACCAGAGAAAATGCGCCTGACATCTCTTAGGGGAGACGTCTTGTATATCAGTTCAAATGGCTCTGAGCACTATGGGACTTAACTTCTGAGGTCATCAGTCCCCTAGAACTTAGAACTACTTAAACCTAACTAACCTAAGGACATCACACACATCCATGCCCGAGGCAGGATTCGAACCTGCGACCGTAGCAGTCGCGCGGTTCCAGACTGTAGCGCCTAGAACCGCTCGGCTACTTCGGCCGGCGCGTATATCAGTGATATGCTAGTTTCAGTGAATGCTGAAATGCTTCATATATTAATGTAATATTCTCACAGATTATTATTATTATTATGATCATTAGAGCCGGCCGTTGTGGCCTAGCAGTTCTAGGCGCTTCAGTCTGGAACCGCGCGACCGCTACGGTCACGGGTTCGAAACCTGCCTCGAGCATGGATGTGTGTGACATCCGTAGGTTAATTAGGTTTAAGTTGTTCGAAGTACTAGGGGACTGATGATCTCAGATGTTAATTTCCATAGTGCTCAGAGCCATTTTTTGATTATTAGACTACCGGCAAATATATTGGGCGACCAAAAGGTTCAGTTATTTGATAACTCAGCGATGTATTACTTTTGTATGGGAAAGCTAAAAACGGTGTCTGTGATGTCGAGAAGCGTTAACTAGCTGACAAAAGTGGTAGAATGTTTCACAATCCCTTTGTGTTGCCTCCATTCCAATAACTAACAATGATGAATCATTATGCATTTCTCATCTGTTGATCAAAATCTTTTACGATAACAAGATACAACATAATTATGAAGGATGATAATAAATTGGTGTCCTTAAATGTGCAGATGTTTTCATACAGTTAGTCCGAGTTTGGTCTCCAGTAGTTTCTTTAAGCCTTCCTGATTTTCAGCGAGTATGATGGTCTTCTTCGTCCTAATCTCTATGTATCGCCGCATTTAGGCCTGAGTCCCAGTTGCGACTGCAGTACGAGCGTTGCAGGGGGGGGGGGGGGGGGGAGGGGGGGAGGTGTTGGGAGGGCGGAGGGGAGGGGCGACCTCATTCTCACACGCCGACAATGCGACCGATGCCACCGATATGGAGAATCGTCTCAGTTGTGTGACTGGATTCGTGATTTCCTCTCAGAGAGGTCACAGTTCGTTGTGATAGACGGTAAATCATCGAGTAGAACAGAAGTGATATCTGGCGTTCCGCAAGGTAGTGTCATAGACCCTTTGCTGTTACTGATTTATATAAATGATCTAGGTGATAATCTCAGCAGCCCCCTTAGATTGTTTGCAGATGACGCTGTAATTTACCGTCTAGTAAAATCATCAGACGATCCATTCCAATTACAAAATGATCTAGAGAGAATTTCTGTATGGTGAGAAAAGTGGCAAGTGGCACTGAACAAAGAAAAGTGCAAGGTCATCCACATGGGTACTAAAAGAAATCCGATGAATTTTGGCAATACAATAAATTGCACAAATTGAAGGGCTGTCAATTCGACTAAATACCTAGGAATTACAATTACGACCAACTTAAATTGGAAAGACCACATAGATAATATTGTGAGGAAGGCGAAACAAAGACTGCGCTTTGTTGGCAGAACACTTAGAAGATGTGAGAAACCCACAAAAGAGACAAGCTACATTACACTTGTCCGTCCTTTGCTGGAATATTGCTGCGCGGTGTGGGATCCTTACCAGGTAAGACTGACGGAGGAAACCGAAAAAGTGCAAAGAAGGGCAGCTCGTTTCGTGTTATCGCGCAATAGGGGTGAGAGTGTCACTGATATGATACGCGAGTTGGGGTGGCAGTCACGGAAACAAAGGCGGTTTTCTTTCGGCGAGATCTATTTGCGAAATTTCTATCACCAACTTTATCTTCCGAATGCGAAAATATTTTGTTGACACCCACTTACGTAGGGAGAAATGATCATCATAATAAAATAAGAGAAATCAGAGCTCGAACGGAAAGATTTACGTGTTCCTTTTTCCCACGCTCCATTCTAGAGTGGAATGGTAGAGAAGTAGTATGGAAATGGTTCGATGAACCCTCTGCAAGGCACTTAAGTGTGAATTACAGGGTAACCATGTAGATTTAGATGTAGAAAGTTACATGGAATAGTAATACATGTTTCGAAAAAAGTCTTCGCGTTCTTTATTTCTTCGTCCTTATACACAGTGTAGCATAATTAATTACGAAAGCTGGCACGTGTGAAAATATATGATTACTGAATCAAAAACGTTCCGGTAAACACAGGTCCACAAACGAGCCGTTTGCGAGATAAATGGTGGTGTGTGGTTGCGATCCGCCACTGACCTCGGTACGAAGTGTTGTCCTAAGCAGTACTAATCTTTATGCAAGCAGTTATTCTACTTGGTGTTGACTTCATGTCCTCCTGAGGGATATCATGCAGAACTCTGTCCAATTAGCCCGTTAGATCGTCTTAATCTCGAGAAAGTTGGTGTGTCTTTCTCATAATGCTCCAAACGTTCCCAACTTGGTACAGATCGGCACCTTGCTGGTCAAGGTAGGGTTCGACGAACATGAAGACAAACAGTAGAAACTTTCGCCGTGTGCGGCCGGACATTATCTTGCTGAAATTTATGCCAGGAATGCCTTGCCATGGAAGGCAACAACTTATTTTGTGTTCTGTCAGGTCTTGTCATAGGGGAAGCCTCGTCAGAGAGGTCCACCGCATGAGCGTCTAGCGAAGTGATTCCAGTGGTGGTTTCCCGTTGCCTTCCACTGATGATGATGAAATGAGAATGAGGACAACACAACACCCAGTCCCTGAACGCAGAAAATCTCCGACTCAGCCGGGAATCGAACCCGGGCCCCTAGGCGTGACAGGCCGCCGCCCTGACCACTCAGCTATCGGGGCGGACAAAGGCAACAAAACGCTGTGTAGAATATCATCGACGTACGCTGTGTTGTAAGTGTACCGCAGACGACAACCAAAGGGATCTTGTTACGAAAACAAATGACAACCCAGACCATCACTCCTGGTCGTCGAGCCGTATAGCGTCTTCGCTGATCGTCGGAGCTCATCACTGAAAACAATTATACTGCAGTCAATGAGATTCTACGCTGAAGACATGTCTGCAGCCGGCACAGATAGTGGTGGCATAAGAACAAGAATGTCGCCCGCCATACGACTCGATAACCAGAAGGGATGGTCTGGGGTGCCATTTCGTTTCATAGCATGGCCCCTTCGCTTGTCATCGGCTGCAACCTTACAGCACAGCGATACATCGACGATATTCGATGCCCCGTTTTGTTGCTCTTCGTGGCAATCTATCCTAGGCTTACATATCAGCAAGATAATGTCCGCCCGCAGACGGCTAAAGTTTCTACTGCTTCTCTTTGTGGTTGCCAAACCTTACCTTTGCCAGTAAGCTCGCTAGATCTCTAGATTTCTCCCCAATTGAGAACGTTTGGAGTATCAATGGCGGGGCCCTCCAATCATCTCACGATTCTGAAGATCTAACGCGCCTGCCAGACAAAATTTGGCGTGATATCTCTCAAGAAGCACCCTACAACTCTATCAATCAATGGCACGCAGAATGACTGCTTGCACAACGGCGAGACATAGACCGACGCTTTATTGATTTGCTGAGTCTGTGAAGCTCTTACACTTGAATAAATCATCCATTTTTTCTGAAATTGCGCTAATTTGTCTGTCTGTACAGGTACATTACATGTACCGATTCCCGTTGCATTCAGTAAATTACTTCGTGGTGCGTCGTTTATTTTACTTTTTATATCCGATTCGACGTTCGTCTAATTGGAGTCAAATTTAACCCATGCTCCATAGTGTCGGAATGTGGCAGTCATGGTGAAGAATCTGTACATCTTACTGCTGATGGCTACTAACAAGCCAATATGGTCCAAGTTCGAAAACGCCCTTTTATTTGGCTTCCAAAGTTACTGACACAAATTCTCCGTTTTTTTTTTCCGCGTGGAGTACTCTCAAACGTAAAGTGCGCAGTTCATGAGTTCACAAGTTGCGTGTCTATGGAATATCGTCGCAGTTGTGCGATTGGATTCGTGATTTCCCGTCAGAAATATCACAGTTTGTAGTAGCTGGTGGAGAGTCAAAAACAGAAGTGATGCCTGTCTTTCCCCAAGCAAGTTTTATAGGCCTTCTGCTGGTTCTAATCTGTGTAAGTGACAATCTGAGCAGGTATCTTAGACTGGTTGCAGATGATGCTGTCATTTACCGTCTAGTAAAGTCATCGGAAGATCAAGACCAGTTGCAAAATGATTTAGACAAGGGATCTGTACGGTATGAAAAGTGGCAGTTGACTCCAAGTAATGAAAAGTGTGAGGTCATCCGCATGAGTACTGAAACGAATCAGTTAAATTTTGGTTACAGGATAAATCACACAAATATAAAGACTGTCAGTTCAGCTAGATGCCTAGGAATAACGATTAGGAACAATTCAAATCTGAACGATCACAGCCGACCACTGTGGCCGAGCGGTTCTAGGTGCTTCAGTCCGGAACCACGCTGCTGCTACGGTCGCAGGTTCGAATCCTGCCTCGGGCATGGACGTGTGTGATGACTTGGGTTAGTTAGGTTTAAGTAGTTCTAAGTCCTAGGGGACTGATGACCTCAGACGTTAAATCCCATAGTGCTCAGAGCCATTTGAACCATTTTTGAACCAACACGCTGTTGAAGGGTCTATACATCAGAAACTAGTACAACGTATGCAAAGCTTTTCAGATGCACCCAGAGCTAAAAATCCAAGGGGTTTAAGTCTGACGATTTAACAGGCCATGCTACATGGCCTCCGCTTCCTATCCAACGTGCTGGGAAGATGCTGTTGAGATGTAGGCGAACTGTAATGCTGAAGTGGTGTGGTGCTCCGTCACGCGGAAACCATACAACCTGTCGTATTGCCAAAGACACGTTCTCAAGCAGCCCACGCAGAATATTCCGCAGGAAGCTGTACGTTCCTCTGTCGAGGCGTTGTGGAATAATAACCGGTCCAAGTGTGTGGTCGCCAAGAATCACTGCCCACACATTGATGCTGAACCATTGCTGATGAGCACGCATCGAACATTTTCCGAGGATTGTCTGTAGCCCACAGACGACGATTATCCAGACTGGTGATGCCAGTTTTGGTAAATATTGCTTCATCGGTAAAGAGGACTGATGACAGAAACCCCATAATTTTGACGGTCTGGTGCAAAATCCATCCACAAAATTCTTCCCGTAGAGGGGAATCCGTTGCTGATAATCCTTGCACTCGTTGCAGGTGATGGGGATAGCGGAGGCTGTCACGCAGGATACGCATAATCATATTTTGTCTTACGCCGTGTTGGCGGGACTTGCACTAGGCTTCGTCTCAATACCCTGTAGAACCAGGTCCTCCAAATATGGTGTTTGCACAGTCCGATTTTTCCCTGCACATTCGTCTGTGTGAAAGGACGCACGATCGTACAAACGCCCAGAAAGGGCTTGAAATGTTGTGTTGCGTGGTTGGTGTCTGTAAGTGTACTTGTTTTGGCATAGCCGTGCTGCCTCTCGACTGTTTCCATCTGCTTGGCCCTATACAAACATAATCTCGACTTGTACCCGACATAAATATCAGGCCATTCTGCTTACAGTACGCTGCGTCACACAGCCTGCAACACACGAGGAACACACAGCACATGGTCAGATGATTTTTCAATCGTCAGCGCCATGTATCGCGGCAACGATGCATTTTCGAACACATGTTTATAGGGCCTTTTTTCCTTCATTTCCATTCCATTCCATTCCATCCCTGGAGTTTGTCGGTTCTATTAATGTGCACCCTGTATATTTGTACCAACCAGGACATTCCCTGCTGAAGTCAGTGGTGGCTCGTGACCACACATTCCTAAATGCCTCGGAAACGGCTCGTTTGCGAAACGATGATTACTGGAATGTTTTTGTATCTTTTAACATATATTTTCATTTGTGACCTTTTTTCTGCTTTTTGCATCTCTTTTGTAAGGCATGGGGAAATTTCTCGTTCCTATGGCAGAAAAAACGTGCGTGCGAATCTGGAATTTATCAGAGCGAATCCGAGCAGCATGAAATCCAGCCGTCAGTTGCGAAAGCAGTCATTTGTTACAGAAAGATACTTTTGGTTCAAATAGCTCTAAGCACTATGGGACTTAACATTTGAGGTCATCAGCCCCCTAGACTTAGAACTACTTAAACCTAACTAACCAAAGGACATCACACACATCCATGCCCGAGGCAGTATTCGAACCTACGACCGTAGCAGCAGCGCGGTTCCAGGCTGAAGCGCCTAGAACCGCTCAGTCACAACGGCCGGCGATGCCTTTGGTCGTGGCTGCAGATTAAGGGAAACCGACACACAGAAAACACTTACATAGTAAGCAAATTAAAAGAATGAACAAGTTGAAAACCATACTCAAAACAAGCGAATGCGAAATATTGTACTACGAACAGTATAAGAAGACTGATTTCATGATATTCAGTTAGCCTCTAGGTGCATTGATCTGCCTTTGCTTCTAATAAATTGGCATGGCCGGTGAAACAATTTATTAGTGAGCGAATATCTTCGACTTTATCTCATTATAGAACATATTACTTAACCAAATGCACGGTAGAGATTCAAGGACGTAGCGCTTCATTAGCTGAGACTGTGGCTGATTAGTACCAGCTTGCGTCACCTGAGGCCGCGAAATGTCACGTGCAGCAGGTCGCCCAGCTGGCGGCTGTGTTTTCCCTGCTGAGTTCTTATCGAACGCTTCTCTGTCAACAGCATAAAGTCGTAACTAAAAACTTAAGTACTTGGTCATGAATTTAAAATTTAAAATGAATTAAAAATTGGAAGATTAAAAGAAAACGAAAAGTTTGTGCACCGGTGACGCTCTACTTATACTGACCAAATAGAGTACAAATTGAATGTTGAGGAACATCAAGTTACATAACGCGTACCGTAGAGGCTGGCGTCAAGAACATTAATTTTTCAACCACACACTAACAGTGGCAGTTGGAAAATGACAGCTCTACATATCTAGCAGACTGAGAAGTCCATAACACTTTCATCGTCTTAACAGTTTACAAAAGAAAGCCATATCCTTGAAAGTGCGCACACAGTTAGATAGCGCAGTTTGCGTGAATCAGGGGTCCGTGAAATTGGAAACGTAGATCAAGAGAAACACTCCGCCATCCATTTCCGAAAGGGACATGGCACTGGATCAGTATTAAATTATAAAAAGAAAGTAAGACCTTGTGGATTTCATCACATATGGGTAATTAGTTCGAATAATTTGTAATGGGGTCCATCCAACGTCTTATCTCAGAACAGTGACATTTCATAAGAAAATGATATGTCATTTTGAGCGCCACAGGGAAGCATGGTAGGGTCCCTCATTTTTCGGGTCTGTATAAATCATGTATCATACCCAGTAAGTAACTTAACCAGAATGATCGTCAAAGACGTGTAAAACACCTAAGCGGTTATTAAAAAAAGTATGTAGTTTTTCTGTGGAAATTCGAAATCACTGCAGACGAATGTGTTGTGACTGCTCCATCAGCGTGAATTTTTCTTCTGCCAATGTTTTACACTGATCCAGCTGAACGAAATTAACTTATACACTGACGGTAAAAAATCACAATACCAAGAAGGAGTTGTGCGACGTGAACGAAAGTTACTTGGCGTGTTACTACATCTAAAAGACCACGTCTTTTCAAATCTTACGCTAGTCACACAAGACTGATGCTAGTAGCATCATTATGACAAAGAAAATCAGGTTTGCCTAAAATATGCACTGCAACGGTCGTGAGCGTTATTTATCTTTGAGGCTGGACGTGGTGAGCTGATGTTAGTCTTGAATGCATTTAAAGCGACAAAGAAGCCACTATCAGCACCTCACAAGTTCGAACGATGTCGTGTAATAGGACTACGAGAAACTGAATGTTTCTTCTGCGAAAATGCAGAAAGACTTGGCAGGGTTGTATCCACTGTAAACGACTGCTGGCAGTGATGGTGAGGGAAATGTACGGTAGCAAGAAGACCGGTCTCCGGTCGGCCAAGTGCTACTACCGAGAGAGAAGACCTTCGTGTTTGGTGTATGACTCTGGTGCATCGCATTGGATCTCGCCGGCCAGTGTGGCCGTGCGGTTCTCGGCGCTTCAGTCTGGAACCGCGTGACCGCTACGGTCGCAGGCTCGAATCCTGCCTCGGGCATGGATGTGTGTGATGTCCTTAGGTTAGTTAGGTTTAAGTAGTTCTAAGTTCTAGGGGACTGATGACCTCAGCTGTTAAGTCCCATAGTGCTCAGAGCCATTTGAACCATTTCAACCATTGGATCTCAAGCAACAATCTGAAGAGCTCTTAGCACCACAATGAGAGAACGAACTGTTACAAATCGATTACCTAAGGACAGCTCCGAGCCAGATGCCCTGTAGCGTACATTCCATTGACTCCAGACCACCACCGCCTTTAGCGACTTCAGTGGTGTCAAGCGAGAGTTCATTGGAAGGCAAGTGGAGGTCGTGTCATCTAATGAAAGCTGATTCTTCCTCGGTGCGAATGATGGCCGTATATTGGTTAGAAGGAGGAAGCTGAGGGCCTGCAACCAACCTACCTGGTTGCTAGACACAGTTGACATGCAGCTGGACTTGTGGTCTAGAGTGCACTTTCGTATGACAGCAGGATTACTCTGGTGATTGTCCCGCGCACCCTGACTGCAAATTTGCACCTCACTCTGGTGATTCAGCCTGTTGTGGTGACTTTCAGGAACAGCATTCCCGCCGGCCGTTGAGGCCGATTGGTTCTAGGCGCTTCAGTCCGGAACCGCGCTGCTGCTACGGTCGCAGGTTCGAATCTTGCCTCGGGCATGGATGTGTGTGATGTCCTTAGGTTAGTTAGGTTTAAGTAGTTCTAAGTCTAGGGGACTGATGACCTCAGATGTCATGTCCCATAGTGCTGAGAGCCATTTGATTTGAACAGCATTCCAACAGGATAACGCTCGCCCACATTCCTCTGATGTAACCCAACACGCTCTGCAGCGTTGCCTTGGCCTGCTCGATCACCAGTTCTGTCTCCAGTCTAGCACATATGGGACATCATCGGACGTCAACCCCAGTGTCATCTACAACCCGCATTACCCGTCCCTGGGTATTGACCGGTCAAGTGATTCCCACAAACTGACATGCTGACACCTGGCGCCTGTACAGCACAATGCATTCAACGTTTGCATGCTTGCATTCAACATTCTGGCGGTTACACCGGTGTACGGGTGTGGTGTACGGGAAGGTGTCGTCGTTGAGTGACTGTAGGAGGAGGATACAAGATGTCTTGGACAGGATTTTTGATTCGTGTAAAGAATGACAGCTAACTCTAAATATAGATAAATGTAAATTAATGCAGATGAATAAGAAAAAGAATCCCGTAATGTTTGAATACTCCATTAGTAGTGTAGCGCTTGACACAGTCACGTCGATTAAATATTTGGGCGTAACATTGTAGAGCGATATGAAGTGGGACAAGCATGTAATGGCAGTTGTGGGGAAGGCGGATAGTCGTCTTCGGTTCATTGGTAGAATGTTGGGAAGATGTGGTTCATCTGTAAAGGAAACCGCTTATAAAACACTAATACGATCTATTCTTGAGTACTGCTCGAGCGTTTAGGATCCCTATCAGGTCGGATTGAGGGAGGACATAAAAGCAATTCAGAGGCGGGCTGCTAGAATTGTTACTGGTAGGTTTGATCATCACGCGAGTGTTACGGAAATGCTTCAGGAACTCGTGTGGGAGTCTCTAGAGGAGAGAAGGCGTTTTTTTCGTGAATCGCTACTAAGGAAATTTAGAAAACCAGCATTTGAGGCTGACTGCAGTACAATTTTACTACCGCCAACTTACATTTCGCGGAAAGACCACAAAGACAAGAGAGATTAGGGCTCGTACAGAGGCATATAGGCAGTCATTTTTCCCTCGTCCTGTTTGGAAGTGGAACAGGGAGAGAAGATGCTAGTTGTGGTACGAGGTACCCTCCGCCACGCACCGTATTGTGGATTTGCGGAGTATGTATGCAGATGTAGATGTAGATGTATTAATGTATCAGCATTTCACATTTGCAATGGGTTATTTCGCGCTTGCATTAACCTGTGATAGCGTGATGTTCTTAAATTTGTTACCTAGACAAATGTATCCCGAAATTTCATTATTCTGCACTAATTACTTTTTGGTGTTCCGATTTGTTTCGTCATTGTATAAGGAAATATGAATGAGGAGGAAAGTCAAATAAATAAATAAATAAAATAAAATGCCATAACATTTTGAAAGGTCATTTTCTGGTCAGGTTTCTACTACTGTCGCTCCAACACTATTCATATTAAAGGGCAAGTTATTCACACAACCTGTATACTGTTTTACACATACGTCACTACTAAGATGGTAAAAATAGGAAAGAAACGTAAGTGCGGCCTAATGGTTAACTGGTAGAGAGAAAGTTCAAGTTTCGATACATGCTGACCTTGCCAGATCTTTGTGGCGTGGGGAAGGTCTGGGACGGGTGTACTCAGGTGCGTGATGCCAAAAGAGGATCGTGACTGAATTAATAAGTTAAGAGATGGCACGCAAGCCGCCGAAGTGCTCGCACCGGGATGAGGACCACGCAACATTGCTTATTTTAACTAAATAACAGCGCACCTGCAAATAAACGTGCTGACAGTTTCTTACAGATTACTGTGACCTTTCGAGACTTTATGCAGAACTTCTGGATAGATACATTTCCCTCTTGACCATGACTTCTCCCATTGAAATGCCGTTTCACCTGAACATGCGGAAGATAGAGGAGTGACGCAATACAGAGCTTCTAATGCGTTCTGTTGTGTGGAATTCAGTTAGGTTAATTTCAGATAATGTTGTACTCTTACTTTACAAGTTAACAGACAAGCGACTGATGGCTGTGTTGGAACTACAGATTTGTCGACAGTGACTGTGCACTTAGTAGAGTACAATTTTAACCCATCTGCTTCTTCCAGACCGTCAATTGTCACTACGACATTCGTAAACAGGTGCTATATTTACCTGGCACACTTCTGTTAAGTGCTGCTTGGGCGTCTTACCGTTGCGGATATGTTACGTCAGTGGGACTGTGATTGCAGTTTTGCCTACGTCCAGGAGGCGTTAGCGACTATTTCCTGGATCTTTAGATCGAGAAGTAAACAAATATTCCTCCTAGCACTTCAGATATTTATTGTTCGTCTCAGAAATGTCATTTACTTCTTTTCTTCCATCTCTTTGTTTATCTGGGTTCCCTAAAAGGTGTTCGGACGTCCTCCCCTCCTTTTACAACTTCGTTCGTAAGTATCTTACAGTAAAATAATGAAGTCCACATTACTTGATCTCACGTGTAACTAATGGAGAAAAGTAAAAACTGGTTCCTTTGTCTTTAACAGTCATTTATTTTCATCTTTGTTGTCTGTGCAAGAAATATTCGAGTCTCTGTCAAAGAAGATGGGGCCAGTGGGCCATACATCTATGAACGGTTGGTTACTCTCGAGTTTACGCAACAAGGTTTCTGGAAATATAAACTGAGGTGTCCACACTTCTCCTCCGCTAACAACAACTAAATGTACAAACATTGTATCTGATTATTGCAACCTGATCAAGGCTACAAGCTGGTCTCCCTGAAAACCGATGGAAGTACCGCGGAAACGTCGTTTTTCTTATATCCGTTTTCAGTGTTACAAAACAACGAGGTCTAATACACAAAAAGATTTGATTCGAGTTTGCTAATACGTTAGTTCACTAATCAGACTCACCTAAATCGCCAGAAAGTCTTCAGTCGGTTTATTTTCTGCACAACAGTTTCGAGAGTTGCAGTTAACAAATTGTAATAAGAGAAAAGTCAGTAGTGAAAATACAATACAGATCTTGTTAAAAATACATAGCTGCTTGATCATGAGTTGACTTTAGCTTATGTTCGTCAATGTATTGAAATACTGGGTTAGTACAGAAGTTCGTAGCGTTTTTTCGTAAGTTTAATAAACACAACAGATACACATAACAACAGAGCCTTTAGTCGTCGGTAACGCGTTCTGCCTCACTATTTACAACAATCTTCCAACGATGGGGTAATTTTTCGATTCCGTGACAAGAAAAGACGTGGTTTTGAGCCGAAGAACTCGTTGAGCCGTGTTCTGAGCGCATTTTCACCCGGAAAGGAAATTCCTTGAAGGTTGTTGATAGCGAGCGGGAAAGGTGAAAATCTGAGGGCGCAAGATCGGGTGAATAAGGTGGGTGCGGAATGACTTCCCAGCCCATCTACTGTATTGTCTTTTTTGTCAGTAAAGTAGAAAGAAGGCGGGGGTTATCGTGGAGTAGCATTATTTCACGCAGTCGTTGTTTTTCATTGCGTCTACAAGACGTACCAATTGTTAACAAAAATGTCACAAGTGATGGTTACACCTCGCGGAAGCAATTCGCAATACACCGCACCGCCGCTGTTACGCCAGACGCATAACACTATCATTCCTGAATGCGCCCAGATCTTTCTACTGGGATTTGCTACTTTTTTGGGCTCAACTATTCCTTTCTTTTTCTTATGTCAGCATAAAGACACCATTTCTCGCCACCAGTAACGATACAGGGTACGGCGGGGTCAGGGATTTTTCTCTGCCTCGTGATGACTGGGTGTTGTGTGATGTCCTTAGGTTAGTTAGGTTTAAGTAGTTCTAAGTTCTAGGGGACTGATGACCATAGATGTTAAGTCCCATAGTGCTCAGAGCCATTTTTTGATACAGGGTAGGAATGGCTGGTGTTGTTCACGAGTCAATTGATGAGGAGTAAGCAGAGATGCACACATCGCCACCAGCTGATTTTTGTGAGTTCTGCTTAGAGCATGTGGTACCCATACACTCAATTTTTGAACCTTCCCCATTGCATGAAAATGTCACACGATGGTAGAATGATCACAGTTCATCAAATTTGCCGGTACTCGAGTACACCGACATGGATCATTGTGGATTAATGCGTTTAAACGATCTTCATCAAACCCCGAAGGTCCTCCTGAACATGAAGAATCATTACTGTAAAAACGATTCTCATTAAGACGAGAAAACCATTTTCTTGCCTTGCTCTATCTAATGGCATTATCCCCGTACATGGCACAAATATTTCTGGCTGCCTCCACTGCTGTCATCCCCCTAGCGAACTCTAACAGAAGAATATGTCAGAAATATTCCGATTTCTCCACTTGGCAGTACAGTTTGTAGCGTCCGCAGCTCCTCTGACTGTCTCCAAATAACAAAGGACAGTATGAAAACTCAAACAGCAACAGTGAACTGCAGGTAAAAAATGACAGTCGATAAATAAACCCATAGCAACCGGAATACCAACATACCAAACAAAAACGCTACGAACTTATGCATCATCCATACTCTACATATCGAATGAGGTTACACAGTAGTTATACCACTCGCCTAGCATTGTGTAGGAGGATTTAAGTCCGATCATTCTGACGTAGCTGCTCCTAAATCATTTCAGGAAAACCCTGGCATCATTATTTCAATGCCATCGCGTATTCGGAGCCTGTTCAGTCGGCGACAATGTCAATATTGAAGCTACAATACAATCTAACATTGTTCCTTCCTTCTACAGGTACGTATTTTGTATTTAAGGCTGAAAAACAAATAAACTGCGTTTTTTCTGCTAATATTTGTATACTTCGAATCTGTTTTTCAACTTATTAGACCAACGTCAGGAATCAACTGGCTACTGTTCACAAGGGACACTAGCGCATAGAAGACCAAACATTAGAAACATAGGTACTGTCAACACTCATTCAGTGTTTGGTCATGACATTAGGTGAGAAACGTCAACTCGACTGCTCGTTATGGTATACACAAAACACATTAAATTACAGATTTCGAGATGAACAGTACCAGACGCAGTATTTAACTAAGACATGTAATTTTAAAGCACCAAAGAAGCATGAATATAACAGTATAGGTTGTGAGGAGTTGCAATGTAAGATATATGACAATTCTATTGTGGTGCACGTTTGTGGAGAAGAATTGGGATTGAGGTCTGGCATTGAGTGGCTGGTTGATTGGATAACATAAAGCTTAAGAGTGTGGATGGACTCAGATGCTGTTACAACCAGGTAAGGGTTAAGCTCCACACGGCCAAATAAGTTGAGAAATAGGTTTAAATATATATATATATATATATATATATTAGCAGAAAAACGAAGCTTTTATGTTCTTCAACGTTAATATGAAAGTGTTCTACTGAGAAATGATAGAAGATATCATAAATATGACTTGTTTTTCGGTGAGCATGTAAACTGCTCACCGACAGACTACCATATCCCAATGCATATCCCTTCTCAACGCTTGAAACAGGAGCACTTGATAATCGCAATTATTCCCGCTGATTATGGTAACTGTTAGCTTATTTTATATCTTCTTGGGATTTGAAACATTAGTTGGATGGAACAGAACTGTAGAAACTCCTGTTTCTTTTAAGGATTTGATTCAATAGAGAACCGATGAAAATAATCCATACTTCTCTCCTAGCAGTGTGAGTATTCTGTTCAGAAGCAGGGACAGATGCCTATGCACTATGATCTTTAACCCTACCGGTACCAACTCAATTTCCATAACGCACGTCGCCATGGGAGAGGGTGGTTCTTTACGCCACCGTAAAAAATTTAAAATATGCAGATTCCGTTAATTGTTGTACACTTTTACTCACAATATACTTAAAGAGGTGTTGATGTGTAAGTTCAAATGGTTCAAATGGCTCTGAGCACTATGGGACTTAACAGCTGAGGTCATCAGTCCCCTAGAACTTAGAACTACTTAAACCTAACTAACCTAAGGACATCACACTCATCCATGCCCGAGGCAGGATTCGAACCTGCGACCGTAGCGGTCACGCGGTTCCAGACTGAAACGCCTAGAACCACTTGGCCACTTCGGCCGGCGATGTGTAAGTAAGGTCTTCAGTCTGAAAATATTGAGTATGATACTGGGGAAAGCATCTACTACCAAGAATTTGATTAAAAATTTAAAACATTTATGACATCTGCTAGAAGAATTAATTATGAACAATAAATATTTTTTTTCAAAATTTTAAAATGTAAAGTAACTGACTAGATTACAATTTTTTCAAAAGGGAGGTATAAAGTACCTCCCCCCTCTCTCTGGCTATGCGAAGATAATATAAACTTTGCCAGTAGAATCACGATAGCTACCGTACTGGAAGGATAGTGGGTACGCGACAACCAAACGTTAGAAAGGAACTGGAGCAGCACTAAATCTGGTATATATTATGTATGGTGACTTTTGTTGGAGACGGAACCACTACTTTCCAGGAACTGATACAGATAAGTCAGGTACCGACGGTGTGAAACCGAATGTGAGTGAACAGAGCGAGACACAAAATGTTGTCAGTAGCAGAGCACAGGTTGATGGCGTGGTTCTTTATTCGTCGAAAACCTTCGATACAATTCTCCAAGATCACCTAGCAAATAAAATCGTAACTGGTATGAGATCTGATTAAAGATCTCCGAAAAAAGATAATTTAGTACACAGTTCTTAATCAGGCTCACTCGCAGAAATGAAAATATGCAAAAAACCAAAAAAATCATTTTGTAGCTCTATGATGCTGTACGCAGATTACGTAGTTGTGTTCGAGGAAGCGGCGCCGTTAGAACATTGACATGAATTCCAGAGGGAATCATTAGCACTTGGTGACTGGCAGCCATCCCCAACATAAATAAAATCAGTAAAAGTAAGTAGACGAAAATCCACGCCATCCATTAAGCATATAACTGGCGATCAGTGGAAAGAATCACATCTGCAAAAGATATCGACGAGCCAGAACGTTATGGCCACCTACTTAATAAGGTGTTGCTCCACTTTTGGGAACTCAGTACAGCAGCGACAGTGGTACAGAGTCTACATGTTTCCAAAGGTATATGGAACCACACGTCTGCGCACAGTCACGCAATTCCCGTAAATTACGGTCCCACGGTTTGTGGGTGTGAAACTGGCACCCGAAAGCGTCCCACATGTGTCCCATGGAGTTCAGATCAAGCTACTTAGGTGGACAAGACATCAACATGAGTTCACTAGCATTCCCCTCAAACCACTGTAGCACGATTCTGGCCTTGTGCCATGGACAGCTATCCGGCTGGAAAACGCCGTTGCGAAATACATCAAGCAGGAAGGGATGCAGGTGCTCCACAATAATGTTCACATAATCCACAGTCGTCATGGTGCCTTCGGTTACTACTACGGGTTCCACGGAAACGCAGGTGAACGAACGCTCCTCCATAGTATAACACTGCTCCCATCGGCCTGCGTCCTTTGCACAGAGCTCGTTTCGAGCCGCGGATGGTGCATCCGCGTACGCCCATCTACCTGGCGTAATACGAAACGTGATTCTTCCGACCAGGCCACAAGTTCCCACTGATCCACAGTCCTGCGTCGCTGATCCTGTGCCAGTTGCAATCGTCACTGACAATGTCGTCGTGTTAACATGGGATCACGTAGGGGTCGTCTGCTGTGAAGCCCTTCATTCAACAAGGTGCGCTGAGTGGTGTGTTCCGAAACACTTGCAGCTGCACCAGCATTGTACCTTGTCGTCGGATCTGCCACAGTTCCATCCTACCTTACAGAGTAGGATACGCTCAAATTGTAAATTTGTGGTAAGTTCTACGGGACCAAACTACTGAGGTCATCTGTTACTGAACTTTCACACTACTTAATCTAACTTACGCTAAGGACAACACTCACACACATGGCCGAGGGAGGACTTGAACCTTCGACGAGGAGAGCTGCGCGGACCGTGACAAAGCGTATCAGACCACGCGGCTGCCTCGCGCGGCGGGCAGCCTCCGAACTCCACGTTCTGTGATAAGGCGTGGACATCGTCCGTAGATGCTCTAGCGCGGGAAAAGTTGACCGGCTGTGTTGTTTCTGAAATGGTCGATCCCAGGCGCCAACCCATAAGAATCTGTCCTTTGTCAAAGCCGTTTATGTCAGCGGATTTCCCAATTTAAGCCCTTGTCGTGGCTAGAATAATGCACCACTCGTCTCTGGTCCCGTTATAAACTTTCATTACCGTGTCACGTGCTCGCAACGCCACCAATCGAGATTCCTCCTCGCGATGGGCAGTGGTTATTATGTATTGGCTCATCAGAGCATGTAGCAGTATCTGATAATGTTGATTTATTGTGTAAGAAGCAGAAAAACCTGTATTAGAGTGAAATGATCAGAAAAATAGTAAGGAACCAATATTTATCAACAATGAAGGTTGCTGCACACTACTCATTCTACCATCGCATTCATCGGTGTTCAACCCTTACTGGTGTTGATTAACGGAATTGGTGGATTCGAAGGAGAGTTGTACATCTCTTTACGTAGCTCTTCAGTTGTCACGAGATAGTGGGAGGAATACGGTATGAACATTAGTTGGAGACATTACAAGAAAGATGTCGTTTGTCCTGTAAAATCTTACGGTCAAATTTCCGAGCACCGAAGGTCCAATGCAAACCAAGAAACGTCCCCATTCCACCAGCAAATGTCTTGCGTAATGACCACGATGGTAAAACTGTGAGTCTCCCTCGATGTAAAAATTTGTTTGTTCTCCCCAAAATGTATCTTTTTCATTCTAGAACATGTAAAATACAGATTGTTTGCTAGTGGAGCATGTTAATTTTTAATACTATTCTGAGCAGTTTTTTATGTTCAGTGCAATAACTCTTGCTTTTCCTGTTTCTCACACGTCATTACTTTGATAAATTTTTGTGCGTTTCTCGTACAGCGTGTCATTTGCAACTTGAGAGCCTCATTTTAACGAAATTTATTTTTAGTCTTTCATAACGTCTGAAGGGTGAACTCGCACTCCACCAACAAAGTATCAAATATTGTTCCTCGATATTTTCTGACCCTCTTAGTATAAGAGCCTCGTGGTCTCCGGTGGCTCGTTATAAAGTAATTTCATGTCGTGTTATTTCTTACCCCATTTATCTTGGTACCTGTATTGTACTGAGAATATTTGCAGAGCACTGCAAATGTTGACGACATGCCCTGTGTGGTTTGTTTCGAAACAAACATGTTCCATTTATTCACGATACCTGCTGTTGACAACGATTAGGTCTACTTCACGTTTCGACCTCAAGCTTGCAGCCGGCTGCGGTGGTCTAGCGGTTCTAGGCGCTCAGTCCGGAACCGAGCGACTGCTACGGTCGCAGGTTCGAATCCTGCCTCGGGCATGGATGTGTGTGATGTCCTTAGGTTAGTTAGGTTTAAGCAGTTCTAAGTTCTAGGGGACTGATGACCACAGATGTTGAGTCCCATAGTGCTGGGACCATTTTGAACCATTTTGTACCTCAAGCTTGCACCCAGTACTGTTCGATTCTGTCAAGGTATCGTGTTGCTGTACGTTAACAGTGTTACACAGCCGTATGGATCAGAATGGATAAGTTTACTGTTGTTGACTTATAGGCACCTCGTGAATGAGTTCACTATGCACTGACGGAGGAGATTGAAAAAACTGTAATAAAAGTGTACGTGTTTCGCCTGAGGGTCATCGGATTACTCACATCTGTGTCTTGTACATTTTACTAATTGCATATTACAGGATTTTTCGCTACTGTGATGCTATTTAAACTGGGGTAATTCGTGTAACAAACCGAGACTACGCTTTCCTTACATCAAAATACTCAGAAAACCCCCCGAACATCCTCAGAAATTTGTCGCTAAAGTTCGAGTTCTCCATGGATATTCTGAAACCGTAATCATGGTTGCAATGCGAAGAATCGTCCGTGATTTCGCAGTTTCAGAATACAGATATTATGGAAGGTCAAAAATAAAATCAGTAGTAATAGATGCCCTTGTTGCTGTGTGAGAAATGCACAATAGGCTATGAAAGTAGCGACATGTGAGGAAAAAAGGTAAAAGATACTGCAATGAACATAAGCGAAAACTTAAATGAAAAATAATGGAAATTAACGTTTTTCAACTATGTAAAATCCCAACTTCCGACGAACTACAGTAAAAATACCTGTAGATGATGGGGAAGTTCAACGAATACAAGTTTATGGAGAATAACAGAAAGTTATTGTTTCAAGACGGACCCACAAACCCCATACTGTTTTTCTGCAGATACAAATCAATTAGGAGAAGAGATCAAGTGCATAGGGAAAATTAAAGGAACACAGGCTTTCACGTAAGGGTGTTTAGTGTTTCTTCCGCGTTTCGTATGAAAATGTAATAGAAATGCGGCCACAGGGGCAGGACGATTACAATATACCATGTACCACACAGTACACGTTGTAGCACAGTTCATTGAAGAGTACAATTGCAAATGCGAATATGTGTCTCGAAACGTCCATGCACATCAGAACTAATTTCTCAAATGTGTGAGTAGCAGATCTCGTAGGTTTTAATCTCCACATTCCTAATTTAAGTTTTTGCTCGACATTCCATATCATCGGGTAGATGACGATCTGTTTGACTTCACGAAAGACGCACTTCTGATGCTGCGCTTGATGGACACAAGACATCAGAAAAATCAAGACATCTTCACAGGGTATCTCGAGCAGTAAAAAGCGTCCAGCAACGTTAAATGTAGCAAGATGTCTGAAATTCTTGTAAAAATAGGTGTAAGCTACAGAGAAAGACGGTTAATATACAGTATATTAAAGAATCAATAGGGAACAATAAGAATGGAAAAGCAAATACTCTGATTACAAAGGAGTGAGGCGAGGGTGAGGTCTCTCTCTCCAACTGAACGTAGAAGAAGCAACGATGAAAATAAAGTAAGTTTGAAGAGCGGGATTAAAATCAATAGTGTACACATGTCACAGGTAACATTCGCTAAAGATATGGATATGAAGAGTGAAAGTGAGGAAGAATTACAGGGCCCGTTAAACGGAATGAACAGTCTAGAGGGCACAGAATATGGACTGAGAGTAAAGCAACTTGTCTCTAAAACTGGCGACCACATAGTAGACGGAATTGTGCTATCCTTGAAGCAAAATGATGCATAATGGACGAAGCAGGGATGCTACTAGACACAGATTAGGACAAGTGAAAAGAGCTCTCCCTACTAAAAGAAATCCACATCAAACACCGGCCTTAATTTTAGGAAGAATTTTACGAGTATGAACGTCTGGAGCAGGATGTGAACCATGGACGATAAGGAAAAACGGAAAAGAAGAGAGTAAAGCATTTGAGGTGTAGTGTTGTAGAGGAATGCTGAAAATTAAGTGGACTGATAAATCCAGAAATTAAGAGTTTCTACACAAAATCGGCGAGAAAAGGAATATGTGGAAAGCACTGATAAGGAGACGGGAGAGAATGTCAGGATACGGGGTAAGACATCTGGGAATAACTTCCACGGCGCAAGATGGAGTTGTAGAGGGAACAAACCGTAGTGGAACATACACACACACACACACACACACACACACACACACACACACTCATAAAGCCTCACACACAACCGAGAATGTTGCATGTACAGGGTGGCGCACGAAATGTGTTACCAATTGTTTCTTCCACAATGTACGACGCATATTAGATATCCTTCTGGGATCTCTACAGCAGTACCAGCAGAGCTTGGAAAAACAAATGAGTTACGAAATGACGTGTAATTCACGATACTGCCGCTGGGAGACTTGTAAGCAGCAATGGCTGACAATGGAAGACTGACGACACAGCAACGTTCGGCAATTGTGTTACTTTTTGATGAAACGAAAAGCCTTGTTGTGACTCAGAGGCGTTTTCGACAACAGTTTAATACACGATGGGTCCCTTGCAAGAAGACCATCCACAGGTTGTACGATAGAGTACAGGAAGGAACAGTATTGGAAGCGAAGCTACCTCAGCCTAAGCCTGTTTGTTCGCCGGAGAATACTGAAGCGGTACGAGTTGCTGTACAGAGAAGTCCCGGGAAATCGTGTAGAAAGGCAGCAGTGCAACTGGGAATATCCAGACGCTCCGTTCAAAGCATTCTTAAAAGTGACCTCCATATGTACCCATACAAAATGACCTGTGCACAGAAGCTCACTGAAGAACACAACCAGCAGAGACTACTGTTTGCTCAGTTGGCGGAGGATACGGAAGAAACTCTCAACAACATTTGCTTATCAGACGAGGCGCATTTTCATTTAGACGGTATGGTTAACAAACAAAATGTACGCTTTTGGGCCACTGAAAACCCACAAGTGGTTCCGAGGATTACAGCGTGGGCAACGATTTCCTGTCACGGACTTATTGGACCCTTTTTCTTTGACGAAACTGTGAACAGCGAGCGTTATTTGAGCATGCTTCGCAACAGCTTCATTCCACAGCTCCTTGCGACTGCCTTCCCTTCAACACGCAGTGGTTCATGCAAGATGGAGCAAGGCCACATACTGCAAACACTGTGTTGGAGTTTTTACACGGGCATTTCGACATGCGGATCATTTCACTCAGGTTTCCAGGTCGCTTGAATGACGGACGAAATTGGCCCCCCAATAGTCCAGACCTCAATCCATGTCACTTATTTCTTTGGGGGTACCTGAAGGAAAAATTTTTCCCGAAACGTCCACGTGATTTAATGGAGCTCAGAAGACTTATTCTTCAAGCTTGCAGTGAAATTACGGAAGACATGTGCCGTAGGGTAATCACTAACTTCAGTGTTCGTCTGAAGGAAGTTAGGAAGCGAGATGGTGGACATATTGAGAATGTGCCGAGTTAGAACAAATCTCCATGGACGGTTCTTCAATGTAGTATATGTTCCTTTCAGATTGTATTGACAATAAAGTTTATACTCAAAAACAATATGGTAACACATTTAGTGCGCCACACTGTATGTTCTATTCGGTAATAAAGAGGTTGACATAGGAGACGTAATCGTGACGGGCGCTATCAGACCACAAGAAAGCACTATCCACAAAAATCACAGTACATAGCCACTGCCCCAACAAGCTTTTCCTGACCCTGATGGAAAAAAAGGTTCGGAGTGTGATATCGCAAAAAATCGCCTTCATACAATACTTCCAAAATAACATAAGACGCTGTGCATTTGAACCAAATTTCACTCCTAAAAACGGACAGTCTACAATGGTACAGACACATTGAAGTGATATGACATACGACGTAGTAGGTCCTATACAGAAAAAAAAGACTTAATACCGGAGACAAGGATGTTCTGTAGCAAGAAACGTGTAGTTGCGTCCAGCAGGGAGGTAAGGCAGTTTTGTACTGACCTGGTGTGGCGGTTGCCGTGGCAACCAACAGGTACGCTACAAGCAGATGAGCGGTGCGGCGGTGAGCGGCCATGGTGAGCTCGCTCGCATCCAGTGCGATGCGACGGGCAGGCTCGCGCTTTTATATCGGGGTCTGCGGCGGGGGCGGAGAAGAGGCGCCGCGTTACCAGCTGTAGGGGACTGGTGGGAGAGGGGGGAGGGGGGGGGGAGGGAAGATCGGCGAGCGCGGAATTCCGGGACGCAGGCGCCGCGCTGCGCGAGCTGCGGCCAGAGGACACCCCGGCGCAGCTGCAGCTGGCCCGGGGTTTTACCGATGCGCTCTTTGTTCCCTGTGGATGTGATGTTCCAGGAATTAGATCACAATCTTATATCCGCATTTACGTTTAATAACAAGTACAGTACACGCAAGCTAGTGACATTTGTCTCATTGCGGCGTCAGAAATACCTTACCTCTATTAAACTTTAACATCGTGGAGATGGCTTCAAACAAACGTCAGTTTGGCTCGGATGCTACTAACAATCAGCATTTCAATGCAACAGCTCAAAGTTGGTACGATCCACACCGCTAATTAGGTTGGAAGCGTAACTTCGCAGCGTTTTTGTTTTGCATGTCGGTATTCCAATTGCTATGGCTTTACTTATCGACTGTCACTTTTTACCTGTAGTTCATTGTAGCCATTTGAGTTTCCATACTGTCTTTTGTCTTTTGGAGACAGTGAGAGGAGCTGTGGACTCTACAAAAGGGTCTGCCAAGTGGAGAAAAAAAATGGCTCTGAGCGCTATGCGACTTAACGTCTGAGGTCATCAGTCGCCTAGAACTTAGAACTAATTAAACCTAACTAACCTAAGTGTCAGGAAGTCGTTTCTGAAAGTATTTGTATGGAGTGTAGCCATGTATGGAAGTAAAACATGGACGATAAATACACTCCTGGAAATGGAAAAAAGAACACATTGACACCGGTGTGTCAGACCCACCATACTTGCTGCGGACACTGCGAGAGGGCTGTACAAGCAATGATCACATGCACGGCACAGCGGACACACCAGGAACCGAGGTGTTGGCCGTCGAATGGCGCTAGCAGCGCAGCATTTGTGCACCGCCGCCGTCAGTGTCAGCCAGTTTGCCGTGGCATACGGAGCTCCATCGCAGTCTTTAACACTGGTAGCATGCCGCTACAGCGTGGACGTGAACCGTATGTGCAGTTGACGGACTTTGAGCGAGGGCGTATAGTGGGCATGCGGGAGGCCGGGTGGACGTACCGCCGAATTGCTCAACACGTGGGGCGTGAGGTCTCCACAGTACATCGATGTTGTCGCCGGTGGTCGGCGGAAGGTGCACGTGCCCGTCGACCTGGGACCGGACCGCAGCGACGCACGGATGCACGCCAAGACCGTAGGATCCTACGCAGTGCCGTAGGGGACCGCACCGCCACTTCCCAGCAAATTAGGGACACTGTTGCTCCTGGGGTATCGGCGAGGACCATTCGCAACCGTCTCCATGAAGCTGGGCTACGGTCCCGCACACCGTTAGGCCGTCTTCCGCTCACGCCCCAACATCGTGCAGCCCGCCTCCAGTGGTGTCGCGACAGGCGTGAATGGAGGGACGAATGGAGACGTGTCGTCTTCAGCGATGAGAGTCGCTTCTGCCTTGGTGCCAATGATGGTCGTATGCGTGTTTGGCGCCGTGCAGGTGAGCGCCACAATCAGGACTGCATACGACCGAGGCACACAGGGCCAACACCCGGCATTATGGTGTGGGGAGCGATCTCCTACACTGGCCGTACACCACTGGTGATCGTCGAGGGGACACTGAATAGTGCACGGTACATCCAAACCGTCATCGAACCCATCGTTCTACCATTCCTAGACCGGCAAGGGAACTTGCTGTTCCAACAGGACAATGCACGTCCGCATGTATCCCGTGCCACCCAACGTGCTCTAGAAGGTGTAAGTCAACTACCCTGGCCAGCAAGATCTCCGGATCTGTCCCCCTTTGAGCATGTTTGGGACTGGATGAAGCGTCGTCTCACGCGGTCTGCACGTCCAGCACGAACGCTGGTCCAACTGAGGCGCCAGGTGGAAATGGCATGGCAAGCCGTTCCACAGGACTACATCCAGCATCTCTACGATCGTCTCCATGGGAGAATAGCAGCCTGCATTGCTGCGAAAGGTGGATATACACTGTACTAGTGCCGACATTGTGCATGCTCTGTTGCCTGTGTATGTGCCTGTGGTTCTGTCAGTGTGATCATGTGATGTATCTGACCCCAGGAATGTGTCAATAAAGTTTCCCCTTCCTGGGACAATGAATTCACGGTGTTCTTATTTCAATTTCCAGGAGTGTAGTTTGGACAAGAAGAGAATAGAAGCTTTTGAAATGTGGTGCTACAGGAGAATGCTGAAGATTAAATGGGTAGATCACATAACTAATGAGGAGGTACTGAACAGAACTGGGGAGAAGAGGAGTTTGTGGCACAACTTGACAAGAAGAAGGAACTGGTTGGTAGGACATGTTCTGAGGCATAAAGGGATCACAAATTTAGCATTGGAGGGCAGCGTGGAGGGTAAAAATCGTAGAGGGAGACCAAGAGATGAATACACCAGTAGGTACTGGGAGATGAAGAAGCTTGCACAGGATAGAGTAGCATGGAGAGCTGCATCAAGCCAGTCTCAGGACTGAAGACAACAACAACAACAACAACCTAATGACATCACACACATACATGCCCGAGGCAGGATTCGAATCTGCGACCGTAGCGGTCGCTCGGCTCCAGACTGTAGCGCCTAGAACCGCACGGCGACTACGGCCGGCCGCCAAGTGGAGAAATCGGAACATTTTCGACATATTCGCCTGTTTGAGTTCAATATAGGTGTGACAGCAGCGGAAGTAGCCAGAAACATCTGCGTCGTGTATGGGGATAACGCCACTGGACAGAGCACGCAAGATAATGTTTTTCTCGTTTTCAGGAGCATCGTTTTGACGTTAGTGACTCTCGACGTTCAGGAAGACCTTCGGGTTTTGATGAAGACCGTTTAAACCCGTTAATTGACAACGATCCACGTCAGTGTACTCGAGAAATGTCAAATGTTGCGAACTGTGATCAATACACCATCGTGTGACATTTGCATGCAGTGGGAAACGTTCAAAATCGGTGTTCAAAGTCGGTGTATGGGTACCGCATGCTCTATGCCAAAATCACAAAAAAATCAGCAGACTTCCATATGTGATGCTAGCTCGTGAACAACAGAGATCTTTCCTATCTTGTATCGTGACTAGTAACGAGTAATGGTGTCTTTATCCTAACATAATGAAAAGAAACGAATGCTTGAGCCCAAACGAAGCAGCAAATGCAAAGACGTGCACGCATTCACAAGAGATGATGTCACGCATCTTGTGTACTACGAATTGCTTTCCCGAGGTGTAACCATCACTGCTAGTATTTATTATCGACAGCTGTAACGTCTTGTAGACGCAATCCGAGACAACGTCCAGGGAGACTGCGTGAAGTGATGCTATTCTTCGATAATGTCCGCCCGCATTCTGCTAGATTGACAAAAACCACTATACACACACCTTATTCATCTGATCTAGCGCCTTCAGCTTTTAATTTTTTCCGCTCTCTATCGAACAAACTTCAAAAGAACTACCTTATCCGTATGAAAATGCGCACCGAAGGTGTCTCGACGAGTTCTTCTCCTCGGAACCACATGATTCTACAGTCGCGTGATCGAAAAGTTACCCAAGCGTTGGCAGACAAGCCGTAAATAGTGATGAAGAACATATTATTGACGATAAAATTCTCTGTTATGTCTATCCGTTGTGCTAATTTAACTGATGGAAAAACGCTATCAATTTATCCACGAACCCAATAGCAGTCCCTCCATACTTCAGCACTGCATGGCTATACACTTGTCTTGGTCACTAATACAGTTCTTTGTTTATTATATCACTCACTATGTGTTTCCGGATCATCCCATCGCCAGATCTGTCAAAATGAATACAAAATACCCTGCCACCTCGTATTCCATTGCATTGTTGACCGATCTGATGATAAGTTTATTCCGAAACGCATAATGAGATGATGAATAAAAATATATACATTTATGGCGAAGACAAATGTTTTATCAGTAAGTGTCGTTTTCATTCTTCATTATGAGGTACAGTTACGCAGCGGGTTTCTCGTTCATAAATCACATTGAAATGTTACTTGTTTGTAAGAAGAACAAGCAGAAACGTCTACCAGCAAGCGTCACAAGTCGACAACCTACGCACCGCGACCCATCGATATTACAGTTTATCGTTGTTGCTCGCGTGGTCTAGATCCCACAACTGTGATCAGAATATGGAAGAGTAGGTACCCTGTGAAGTGCACATGCCTTGTGTGTTGTCTATAATCCATTCTTGTGGTCTGTATGAAAGGGGGTACGCCCAGAAACATTAAAGTTCCTGATTTGCATCCAAACTATCTTCCTCTGCTTGAAAACACCAATTCTTAAGGTTTTATGACTGTGCGGCTGGTCCCGGCGGAGGTTAGAGTCCTCCCTCGGGTATAGGTGTGTGCGTTTGTCCTTAGGATAGTTTAGGTTAAGTAGTGTGTAAGCCTAGGGACTGATGACCTTAACAGTTAAGTCCCATAAGATTTCACACACATTTGAACATTTGAAGGTTTTCTCGTTGAAAATCACTCTGTCATTTCACTGAGATACATTACAGGGGTTGGACAAAAATCGAGAAAAATACATGCCTGAAGATAAATTCATATGCTAGCCAAGTCTGCGGGTTGCGCTGTCGTATTTGACCACGTGTGGTAGCTGTGCAGGGTCCTCATTGCACTGCGGGTGTCAGTCATGGCCAGAACAGTGTTTCGTGTAGTTGTGAGTTCATCATGTCGGACATAAGTGAATTCGAACGTAGGCAGATAGCTGACGCTCGTACGGTGATCGCTTTCGTAACAGAGGGAGCTGAAATGTTTGGTGTTTCAAGAGGCACCGTGTTCAAGATCTATATCGAATACAGGGAAAGCGGATAAATATTATCCACTAAATCATAACGCGGACGAAAATGTGTGTTGAGTGGTCATTTCAGACGATCATTGAAGAGGTTTATGACAAAATATGAGAGGATGACAGCTGCAAAAGTCAGTGCAGAACTGAATGTCACACTCGCAAATCCTGTCAGTACCAAAACAACACGAAGAGAAATCCACTGCAAGGGGAGCTGGAATTCCAAAACCACTCATCAGTGATGCAAATCCTCATAACGGGAAAACGTGCTGCGAAAGGTATAAGAACTTGAACTGTGGAACAATGGAAGAAACTCATTTGGTCGGATGGGTCTTGTTGCAACTCCATGGGCCACAAGTCTATTCTGCAAGATGTCATTACTGCAAAGGATTCAGTGTCCATTTTGGTCGATCAGGTGCATCCCACGGTGGAATGTTTGTACCCCAAATGGTGTTGCCGTGATCTAAGACGACAGGGTTTCTACTCATACTGCTCACATCGTCCAGTACTGAGTTTCTGAGCATAAGGATGAATTATCGCATCTGTCCTGGCCGTCGCAGTCACCAGATCTCAACTCTACTGAGAATTTGCGGTCTACTTTCGAGAGAAGAGTACGTGGTAGCTATCCACCTGGATCATCTTTACGTTTATTTCCCACTATTCTGCTGGAAGAATGATGTAATACTCACTGGAAAACCATACGGGACTTGTATTTATCCATTCCGAGAAGACAGGAAGCTATTTTAAATGCCAGCATGTTTCCTACAGTGCAATAGGCATAGTAATGTGCTATGTTTTTGGTGTTTCCGTATTTTTCTCCAATTCCTGTACCAACCAACGCATCTGGTTTGTAGACTTTGCTAGTTTAGTGAAATCTCGTCGCCCCAGGTCCGGCTATTATCAGACTACACCGTCGGGAAGCGTAAATGAACATTTAGTCTCTAATGAAAGTTGTTCTCCATGACGCGATCTATCACCTCCATAGAAGGCAGCCGCCAGTGCTTTCCGCCAAGTCTCTACGCTGGCCTAAAGCTCGTTGTCTGTGCCAAAATGTTGTCTTCATAGCCAGCGGTTCGTTTGAGCAGAGGTGAAACTCAGTAGAAGACAATTACGGGCTGTATTGTGGGTAACCAAACATTTCCAATTGAAACGATGCAGGAACATCTTCATTGCCCTGCAGAATGAGGCTGAGAATTGTCTTGAAGAAGAAACCGCACGACAGTTATGTAATGTTGCTTGCATAGCTTCAGGGGAAAATTCTCACCAGGCCCTCGTACTTGGCGGGAGACACTACTTTCTATAACATCTTTACGCGCTCACTAAGAGCTCGGGAATGAAAAGAGCGACATAATTCTACCTAGAGTCATACTAGAGACACTGCCCAACACATCTTTGCAAAGCTTTATCGGATTTTCATAGTCGTTTCCATTTAGCGACCGATCGTAACTTACTTTCTGGACAGCACTCGTATGAGTCGAGTGTCGGCTTTGCATACGACATCACAATGGATGTTTCCGTGGGTGGAGGCTCCGAGCAAAACCATGGCTACAAGTCACCAACTTTCTCTTCCGAATGCGAAAATATTTTGTTGAGCCAAACCTACATAGGTAGGAATGATCATCAAAATAAAATAAGAGAAACCAGAGCTCGAACAGAAAGGTTTAGGTGTTCGTTTTTCCCGCGCGCTGTTCGGAAGTGGAATGGTAGAGAGATAGTATGATTGTGGTCCGATGAACCCTCTGCCAAGCACTTAAATGTGAATTGCAGAGTAGTCATGTAGATGTAGATGTAGATGTAGATTCCTTTCGCCACATCTCACGAGCCCAGCACCTCACTTGATAGTTTGGGATGACGTTGCATACGGAACTCTTATCACCTCCGGTTCGCATAGCCGATAATTTAGACGGCAGTCATTACATACATGACGTGATAAGGTGTGGGTTATCTCCGAGGTTTCTGTGCCATCTTCCGCAGCTCGTGGTCTGTTGGTCGCGTTTTCGCTTCCCGAGCACGGGGTCCCAGGTTCGATTCCCGGCGGAGTTAGGGATTTTCACCTGCGTCGAGGTGACTTGGTGTTAGTATTGTCCTTATCATTTCATCCTCATTCATGAAAGTGGCGAGATTGGGCTGAGCAAAGGTTAGGAATTTGTACGGGCGCTGATAACCGTGCAGTTGAGCGCCCCACAAACCAAACATCAGCGTCATCGTCATCTGTGCCATCCTGACCTACCTCGATACTGACGGTGTTCGTCTGTTGCTCTGAGCAACATGTTCTCCCGATCTCCCGCCCACTCAAAACATTGAATCGTACCACTCGCCAGCCACTAAGATGGACGACTTTCTGAAATGTGTCGAAGCAGCATAGAATTGAGGTACCTGTATCTGTTATGCAAGCTCACTTCGACTCGAGGGCAAGTCGGGACAGAGCCATCGTTTCTGCCAGAGGTTGTAGCTTTGTCTCCCAAGTTTCCCACTCTATATTGCCAGAAATCATCTACAAATTATAATAATTCATTCTTTCTATTACAGTATTCACTGTATATTGTTGTTTGGTATCCTTTTTGGTGTTGCACTTTTAATGGCCAGCAGTTTATTTACAAGCTTGTCCTCGGTGCAATCTTAATGTGGTATGTCAAAATGTAGCTTTATTCTTTCAAATAAGCTTACCAGATGTCATTTACTCCCTTTTGAGTATCCAGATATTTTGTTCGCACTAAGGGCGTAGATATAGCGGCAGCAGTATTTTTTAAAGTAGTAATTTGTTTAGGTGCCGTTTTCCATCTTTTCCTGTTTTGTGCTAATCTTCTTCTACGTAGCTACAGCACCCAAAATCCTCTCGTAAATTGTCATAGAAATTCTGTCCTTGAACATATTGGCAGATTAAAATGTTGTGTCGGACCGGACCTCGAAACCAGGACATCTGACTTTAGAAGACAATTGCTTTATATGCGGAATTTATTAGTAGATGTCACGAAAAGAAGATACACTAGTACTGGAGGAGGAGGAAAGTTACGTGTTGTCAGTAGAATAGCAAAAACAGCAGTATGGGTCGGAGAGCTCAGCGGCTTCAAATGTGGACTAGACATTCGATGTGAAATACGTAACAAATCCGTCAGAGACACTTCAGTCCTTCTAAAGCTGCCAAAGCCGACTGCTGGTTATCGAATTTGAAGTAGAAACGCGAAGGAACAACCACAGCTAAACTAAGACCAGGCGGATCTCATTTAATGACAGACAAAGACGGTCGATCATGGAGGACCGTGTCTGTACAAAACCACACGAAATCAGCGGAAGGCATCACTCCTGAGTTCCAAAGTGCTACCAACAGTATAGCTATGTGTAAGGAATTAAAAAGAATGGGATACAGTGGTGGAGTAGTGAAAGGTGGCTACACTGAGCCACGGCGCCAGAGATTGCGCCAAAGAGTATTATTCAGCCGCCTCCACAGTGCCTGTCGAGGTCTCGTGGTAGTCTGTGCTGAGATGTTGTAGTGAGGAGTGCTTGTTGAGATGTGCTAGTGAAGAGTGCTGGTCGAGAACTCGTAGCAGAGAGTGCTTGCTGAGATGTGATATTAGAGAGTTCTGGTTGAGATGTCGTAGTAGCGAGTCGGTGTGGAGATATTGTAATGATTAGAGTGCTTTTCATCAATATAAATTAAGGTAACAAACTACTTTTCTTTTTTTTCTCATTATTTCAATGTCCTGAATAATGCGTCATTACAGGTTCAGTCAACAAAGCATCTGGCTTGTGTTCTTGTATTAGAGTGTAATTCCGCTTTCCTTACGCAATTATAGTATTTCTAATTTTTTTTTATCATGTCAGTATAAATGGTATTTAAAATTTCTTGTCTTGTTGAAGAAGAACCGTGCCAGATGTGTACGTTGAGTCACACTCCCACACACAGAACAATTACACTTGTGCTTTAGTTTCGTAGGTTTTATAGTTGCTGGGGACTTAATTAATTAATTGTGTTAACAGAAAATTTTCATTTTATTCTTTGTTGTTGTTCTATGCAGTCAGATAGCGTAATAATACTAGTCAGGGCCAACCGTTTACGAGACAGCGTAATCGGACAAACAGCTACCAAAAATATTTGCATTTTATTTAATTAAGCCCCCATGCAGTAGCTCCGCATAAGCCACAGATTTCCGTAGTCATCGCTAAGCGACGATTGCGATGGTGTAAAGAGTAACCCCATTGGGCAGATGACGAATCCAGTGGAAGAGTTTGGCTTTGGTGGATGTTTGGGGAACGTTACCTTCCATCATCTGTAGTGTGTGTGTGAATTCCTAAGGGACCAAACTGCCAAGATCATCGGTCACTAGACTTACACACTACTTAAACTAACTTATGCTAAGAACAACACATGCTTCCATGCCCGAGGGAGGACTGGAACCTCCGGCGGTAGGGACTGCGCAGTCCGTGACAAGGCTCCTCAACCCGCGCGGCCACTCCGCGCGGCCATCTGTAATGCCAACAGTGAACTACGTAGGAGGTAGCATTACGGTATAGAGATCTTTTTGTGGTTAGGATGTGGTCTTCTTATTACGCTTAAGAAATTGCTAAATGCGGAAGTATGTGAACACATTTCACAGCTTTGTGTACTGCGTGCAGTAGAGGTGCAATTGGGGGACGTTGATTGATTGATATCAAAATGACAACGCACCCCACCATAAAGTAACATCTGGGAGGCACTCTACTGACCTGTCCATAGTCTGCCTGAACCCAGTGGGATACCTTCGGGATGAGTCAGAACGTCAACTCCGCTCCGAGCCTCAGCGTCCAACAGCATGACCTTCTCTGGTTTCAGCTCTTCACTAAGAATGGGCTGCCATTCTCCTACAGACATTCAGACAGCTCTTTGAAAGCGTCCCCAGCAGAGTTGAAGCCGTCATGGACGTGAAGAGAGGATACACTCCGTATGTCCGCTAATAAGTGTCCGGATACTTTTGATTAGATAGTATATACTGACTATTCTTTTCACCTGGCCTTAAAAGCATTCCTTAGATTCGGTTGGTAATGTATCAGGTGGACTTATCACTTGCCTAACGTTATCAATATACCTGAGCTGTACTTGTGTGTGTCACTGTCAGGACATGCAGATCGTTTCACGGATCAGTTTTAAAGTCTGTCTACCAAAACATAGCATTCAATTACGGACGGATCGAGAGCCCGTGTACTTGTATGCAGATGGTGGTATATGTCTAGGAAAAGTCTAACGCAATGGTATGTCTGCACCTGAAGATGGCTAATTTAATGAAGAAATTTCAATCACTGTAAAGGTATTGGGGTAACAGTATGTTCTAAGTCACCCCAATATAGTTTTGGTCCATTTGGATGTCTACGTGCAGGTCTTGAACGTCTTAGCTTTCAGAACGGGATTTATTAAGAAGAGACATGTTTCGATGGCCAAAAAGAAAACCGTGTGATGTTTCTTCGATGGCAGATTCCCAAAAACCAAATTTACGTCTTTACCTATTTTTTTTACATATATTGATTTACTTAACACGGTACGATTGAGGCCATTAGTTATTCTATTACTTTAGGTTACAATCATTACGATAAACGTGTTATGAGATAGAACGCAACAATTAGAAGTTACTATAGTGCAGACAAAAGACACAAGTTTTTCGCAGAGGGCTCCTAAAGCCATTAACGAACAAAGGAAAAACTGTTTCTCGACAAAACTGTAAGTAATGGTACAAATTTAATTGTGCTTTTTGCTGGCGACTGAAAAACCCTACTGTTTCTCGTATGACCAAGTTTGAGCAAATAACAAACACCATTCTGTCTCCCTGAAAGATACCGCAGTAATTAGAAAAACAGACTTAGCCATTCCGTAAGTAGTTATTTCTGTTTCTTTCTGCGTTGTAGTGGTATAATTCATTGTCGGTTATGTGGGCATACACAGAAACAGATTGCAGCACCTTTTCAGACTGCAAATTTCTGAAAACAGCCCACTGGAAAACAGATACGTAATGCAACCCATCATCGTGAAGGTATAAAAACTGCATTGTGTAACAGAATATGTTTTTTTCTTATTTAAAGTACCTACATTATATACTTTTCAGAAAAACCGGCACTGTTTCCGCACTGGGTTGGGAGACCATGCCACAGAACTACTTAAACAGCAAAGCACATCGTTATTTGCAAAGTTGGTATTGACAGACATAGGTATGTAACACAAAAATGAAAAAGTTGGGATACTTCGCTTACTTCCATGCCCTAATGTCTAATGGATCACGTTTTGGGGTAGCTCATCAAATCAAGCTAAAGTTTTCTGAATACAAGAGCGTGCAGCACGAATTATATATGGTGTGAATGCAAAAAAGTTATGCAGAGCAATATTCGAGGAACGCGAGGAATGCTTTTCTACTTACCAGGATATTTATTCTTTAATAAAATGCGTAATAATTAATATATATCCTTTTCAAACCAACAGGTTACTTCATGGAATTAATACTAGAAATAAAAATAGTTTGTATAATGATTTAAAGTAACCTTAGGTGAGAAACAAAAATTTTCAGTAATATGATAGCCGCCACAAAAAGATTAGCTACTCAAAAACTACATTTTAAGGGGAGTCTAAAGGATTTGTTCGGGGCTTAGCTGCTACTCCACTGAAAAAAAAAAAGTGTGTGAAATCTTATGGGACTTAACTACTAAGGTCATCAGTCCCTAAGCTTACACACTACTTCACCAAAATTATCCTAAGGATAAACACACACACCCATGCCCGAGGGAGGATTCGAGCCTCCTTCGGGACAAGCCGCACAGTCCATGACTGCAGCGCCCTTAGACCGCTCGGCTAATCCCGCGCGGCTACTCCACTGAAGAATTTGTAAGTAGAATCAGTTGACTCATATTTTAAGAATGATATAAACAACGAGAACGTTAAGCAAACCGTGTCTTCTTTAATGCATTAATGAGATATGCGTAAAAAGGAACACTGGAGCAAAAATTATCCATCCCTCAGGAGATATCACGTTGATACCGAGTAACAACGCGTCAACCTTTGATAATGGGCTCAGTTCGACGAGTAAGAGAGTCCGTAAGTTTCTTCACGTATGTCACACTCACCTGAAGCCACTAATTGTTGATTACATCCAACAGATCTATAAAACTGCGAGAATCTTGAATGATACATTTCACCAAATTGTCGAAATGATGTCAGAAACTTTCCATGGGATTCATATTGGGTGTGGTAGTGGCCCAGTCGAGGCGCTATACAATGCCTTATCGTTCGTCAAATCATAAACACATGTGTGCAGCCCTGTGAACGCGGTTGCTGTCATTTTGGAAGAAGTAGACGAAAGGACGACACATTTTGGAAGAAGTAGAGAAAGGGCGACACTTGGTCACAGATAATGCTGGAATAAAGATCTCGTTTCGCATCAACGGTAACCTGAACGATTGAACAAAGATAATGGTATGAAAAACACTCCCAAAATATCACAGAACAACCTCCAGCCTGAACTACGCCCTCCACGCTCTGTGAGTTAAACGCCTCATTGGCACTCGACGCCTTGGATCATTAGAAAAGAGGTTAGGTCGCTCTTACGTGGGGTCATACTACACGTCTGCACTGAGCTGTTGTCCAGTTTCTGTGTTGTTTGGCTCACTGCAGATATCCATCATTAAGTGCCACTGTCAGCAATTGGCTTTTGCAAGGTATGCGACTTCAAAAGTCTACTGCATGCTGTTCCCATCATATTCTTTGCTCGGGAACTGCATTCACTGGCAGCAGTAATTCCTGTCCAGTCTGAAAGCGACTGTCAATGACAAGGCGTGACACTTCTTTCTGGTCGCTGTGGGTTAGGCATTTTATGCGGCCAGTTTTTACGCCATGTTAGTCGTGTTATATGGTTATGAGTAGTGCACCATACCTTGTAGACAAATTAGACAGTCCTCATTAATTTTCCAACAAATCAGGCAGTTTCAGTTACAGTGTTGTCATGTGTAGTACGTCCAAAAACGTTAGCTCCTTTCTGCCATTCGGTCACGACTCCAGGTCAATCCATCTTACTGTGCTGATCCTATACAACCGTATGATACACAAACACCCACCCACCCACCCTCCCTCCCACCCACACAACTTCAGTACCGTGGCTTAAGTCGGCGGTAGTGGGTCTTATAACCGCTTGTTACGAGTCCTGGATCAACTGCAGCGCTCCTAACCGACCACTATGCTTTTTAAAAGGTGTGAATAATACTATGTCTGTTGAGGTTGTACTTTGTAAACAACTTTCTGTTTGATGAGGCGTGGCTACAATAGCCTAAGAAGTACCTTATATTGTTCTCTGTATCTAAATTGTCATGCTTGTCACAAGTTTGTATTAGCTTATAAATGGAAATATGTTTCAAATTTGGAACCTCACATCAATAAGGACCATTTCATTTCGGGTCTCTGCAAGCAACGTTAGCGTATCTCGTCTTTTTTGAATATATATTATATATTTTTGTTTGTAACACATGTTCTACGTCTTTGAGAATCTCGTCATACCATGGATCAAACTACACTCCTGGAAATGGAAAAAAGAACACATTGACACCGGTGTGTCAGACCCACCATACTTGCTCCGGACACTGCGAGAGGGCTGTACAAGCAATGATCACACGCACGGCACAGCGGACACACCAGGAACCGGGGTGTTGGCCGTCGAATGGCGCTAACTGCGCAGCATTTGTGCACCGCCGCTGTCAGTGTCAGCCAGTTTGCCGTGGCATACGGAGCTCCATCGCAGTCTTTAACACTGGTAGCATGCCGCGACAGCGTGGACGTGAACCGTATGTGCAGTTGACGGACTTTGAGCGAGGGCGTATAGTGGGCATGCGGGAGGCCGGGTGGACGTACCGCCGAATTGCTCAACACGTGGGGCGTGAGGTCTCCACAGTACATCGATGTTGTCGCCAGTGGTCGGCGGAAGATGCACGTGCCCGTCGACCTGGGACCGGACCGCAGCGACGCACGGATGCACGCCAAAACCGTAGGATCCTACGCAGTGCCGTAGGGGACCGCACCGCCACTTCCCAGCAAATTAGGGACACTGTTGCTCCTGGGGTATCGGCGAGGACCATTCGCAACCGTCTCCATGAAGCTGGGCTACGGTCCCGCACACCGTTAGGCCGTCTTCCGCTCACGCCCCAACATCGTGCAGCCCGCCTCCAGTGGTGTCGCGACAGGCGTGAATGGAGGGACGAATGGATACGTGTCGTCTTCATCGATGAGAGTCGCTTCTGCCTTGGTGCCAATGATGGTCGTATGCGTGTTTGGCGCCGTGCAGGTGCGCGCCACAATCAGGACTGCATACGACCGAGGCACACGGGGCCAACACCCGGCATCATGGTGTGGGGAGCGATCTCCTACACTGGCCGTACACCACTGGTGACCGTCGAGGGGACACCGAATAGTGCACGGTACATCCAAACCGTCATCGAACCCATCGTTCTACCATTCCTAGACCGGCAAGGGAACTTGTTGTTCCAACAGGACAATGCACGTCCGCATGGATCCCGTGCCACCCAACGTGCTCTAGAAGGTGTAAGTCAACTATCCTGGCCAGCAAGATCTCCGGATCTGTCCCCTATTGAGCATGTTTGGGACTGGATGAAGCGTCGTCTCACGCGGTCTGCACGTCCAGCACGAACGCTGGTCCAACTGAGGTGCCAGGTGGAAATGGCATGGCAAGCCGTTCCACAGGACTACATCCAGCATCTCTACGAACGTCTCCATGGGAGAATAGCAGCCTGCATTGCTGCGAAAGGTGGATATACACTGTACTAGTGCCGACATTGTGCATGCTCTGTTGCCTGTGTCTATGTGCCTGTGGTTCTGTCAGTGTGATCATGTGATGTATCTGACCCCAGGAAAGTGTCAATAATGTTTCCCCTTCCTGGGACAATGAATTCACGGTGTTCTTATTTCAATTTCCAGGAGTGTATTAACAAAGAGGGAAAATCATTTTGCCTCATTCTCTATCTCACTCGGCATATTTTCTTTCTCGGTTTCCTTTACCTGTTTGCAAAGAGAGATCTCACCACGCGAAAAATGGAGAACAGCGCTGTCCAATTTGGACGTGATCACTCTGATTGCAATTGATGACCGACACGGCTGTCGTAGTAAGCCACCAGCGAATTCGTTTGGCTACTCACGAAACGTGAGAAAGCACTACATTCATGGGCTTACCCACATCTCACGGACGGCCGTCCACACGCGGGACGAGGCACCTAATGTTGACGTGGATGCAGACGGGAAACCCGACCTCTCGATACACAGCTCCATCATCACATGGCACGTGCTAGTTCACGTGATTTGCTACTGCAGTGCTCTCCGGCAGCGGTTGTCAGCTGCATGTGCCTTCCAAACACACAATTTGTTTATAAAAATGGACACGCTTAAAATCCCTGCATTGCCTCTATTAAAACGCAAATTTCTTCCCTTGTCCATGTCCTAATCATGTTGTTCTATCTGTAACTTAGTCTACATACACTGAAACGCCAAAGAAACTGGTACAGACTTGCGTATTCAAATACAGGGATACGTAAAGAGGAAGAATATGGCGCTGCGGTCGGCAACGTCTGTATAACACAACAGGTGTCTGGCGCAGTTGTTAGATCGGTTACTGCTGCTACAATGTCAGATTATCAAGATTTAAGTGAGTTTCAACGTGGCGTTATAGTCGGTGCACGAACGATGGGACACAGTATCTCGGAGGTAGCAATGAAGTGGGGATTTTCCCGAAAGACCATTTCATGAGTGTTCCGTGAATATCTTGAATGTGGTAAAAAAAACATCAAATCTCCGACATCGCTGAGGCCGAAAAAGATCCAGCAACACCAACATTGGACTGTTGATGACTGGAAACATGTTGCCTGGTCGGACGAGTCTCATTTCAAATTGTATCGAGCGGATGGAAGTGTACCTGTATGGAGACAACCTCATGAATCCATGGTCCCTGCATGTCAGCAGGGGACTGTTCAAGCTGGTGGAGGGTCTGTAATGGTGTTGGGCGTGTGCAGTTGCAGTGATATGGGATCCCTGGTATGTCTAGATACGTCTAGCCACACCTACGGAAGCATTCTGTCTGATCACATGCATCCGTTCATGTTCATTGTGCATTCCGTCGGACTTGGGCAATTCCAGCAGGACAATACGGCACCCCAAACGACCAGAATTGGTACAGAGCGGCTCCACGAACACTCTTCTGAGTTTACCACACTTCGGCTGGCCACCAAACTCCCCAGACATGAACATTATTGAGCATACCTGGGATGTCTTGCAACGCGCTGTTCAGAAGAGATCTTCACCTCCTAGTAATCTTACGGATTTATGGACAGACCTGCAGGATTCACGGTGTCAGTTCCCTCCAAAACTACTTCAGATAGTAGTCGAGACCATGCCATGTCGTGTTGCGGCACTTCTGCATGCTCAGGGGGGGGGGGGGGGGGCGAGGGTTACAGGATATTGGTTCTTCAGTGTAAATGCAAACCAGTATCAATGAACATCTTAAAAGGCAAAAATGAAAGTTTCATAGTCACTCAGTAAGTGCATTAGTTTGTAAAACTACACAGAATCGGCCAAACTCGCTCCTGATAGACAGAACACTTATATTCACATAACATCGAATTCTACAGAAAATACTTCTTTTACAAAACATGAAGGTGAAAAACGAAAATTAGATCAGAGTAATATGCGAAACCGATTGGTGCTGTGTCGTAACTAGCCTCCTCTACAAACTACGCCCGCTTAAACAACAAACGACTTTGTATTTTTTCTTACGATGTTTTGAAGGCTTTACTCGCCCATATATGAGTATTAACTGACATTTAATTGTAACAAGTCCTACCAAGAAAGACTTGTTTTTGATGAATCTTCAGTGTGTCATTTCCTTGAAACGATGTACTTTCATTACCCGCAAATTATAACACGAAAATAACTAAATACGGAAATTCTTTAACCACCAACATGACATTTCCTGTCATTTTATTATAACAAGTCGTACATACAACGACACGTTTTCAAGGGACCTTCAGTGTGCTGGTAGTTAGAAACAGCATACATAGGGTATAAGCATACAGCATACATAGGGTATAAGCTATAATATAAAACCCAACAATTATGGGCTCCACTTGAAAACGAGAAATTCAATATGGCGTCTCCGAAGTTCTGCATATGAAGAAGAGAGCGTTCTTGCTTCTTATTTGTTCTATTTTCCGGGGAACTTTGTCGAAATATCGCGTAAACTATTTTGTGTTACGCGTGACGAAATGTCTTCTCAGCCTGAAAGAGAAAGTGACGTCACAAAACTCGCACAACTCCACATGAACTCGACCGGTGTGAGGCCAGCTTAAAACGCGTTGGTACGGTATGCCGCTGGGAACCTGCCTTGCAAGCCAGCGGAGCCACTAACTTCGCGCATTCCTTCGAGTCGACTGGCACAGTGTGTAGGCGCAGATCATCATTCGCCAGAAGCCACACTAAAGTAGTGCGAAAGGGCTCGACACCTATCGAACGCGACCGTCAGCAATCTTCCACGACAGTCTGCCGCTAATACGTGTCCACTATCATGACTGCAGCCTCACGTACGAGATGGTAGCCAGAAGTTTCCGAAATATGTTAACTGACATTGTTACGTCATGTATAGATCCTATTCTGAACGATCAGCTCCAAATTAGTCGGCTTTGGGAGAGAATACAAGAATCGCAAAGTGTCTGTTTCTTTAGAACTGTACCCAAGAAACCTTTCTTTGCTGGGGTGTTCAGCACCCTAAGTGACTTCGTTTGAATCTCCTCCACTAAATCAATTCTTTGCCCTTTCAACTTCGTCACACGAAACTGTCTAGTAAGTACAGTTGATGGGAGACAACTATCTTGTTTTTAGTCAAAAATTCCTGAACAATGAAGGCCTAATGCGGCTGTGCATTGTCGACGTGGATTACCCAGTAGTTCATACGCCAACTCTGTTGGCTTTTCTCTTCATGCCCTTCTTTAAACGTCCAGGAAAATTGCTCAACAACTGTTTATTGACCGTCTGGCTAGTAGGGACGAACTCTTTATAAACAATGCTGTCAGGTTCAACAAGGAATTACTGTTGCTCTTGACTTGTCAAACTTTTTTAGGTAAAAGTGAAGAACTCTTTCACTGCGATGATTGTGCCTGGTTTCAGTCATAGGCACAAACCCAACATGCATAAACAGTGAGAACCTTTGAAAGAAGAACTTGATTGCCTTGAAGCAGCTGAATAAAATACTTGCAAACTTACACACAATGTTGTACCCGCCAGAGGGTTAGCACCCACAGCATAATCACGATTATTAGTACTAGAGATGGACTACAAGATCACCGTATATTAAAACATGTTAATTTCATACCCTATGTGGCCGTCGATTTCTCCTAACTTACAAATGAACTGTAGCTGGTGATCCCACTATTCCCATTTTGTTCCTAGATTTTTTTTTTTGGTTTTCCAATTCTGCATTTACAACCACATCTATGCGATGCGAATCACTACAGTGCATGTTAAAGGGTGCTTTGTGTTGTTCTATTATGTTTACGTTCTTCCCGTCCAATTGAGGAAATTGCTAAAAATGACTGCTTATAGGTCTTTCTAGTAGCCGTTGTCTACCTGATTTTACGAGGAGAGTCACAAAGATTTAATTATCATCTCGAAAAAATAAAGTAATAAATTTTTTGTTGGTTTGCAGGTACCCTGTACAGCCCTGGTGCACATTGAAATTCTCGCTCTAGAGTATCGTACGAGCGCACGACACTAGAGGAGCCAAAACAATATGGCGCACCTGACGATGGCGACATGTCTGATTGCCGAAATATTCTGCCCGTTGGACACTAAGGACCGGAGTACACCCGTGGACAGTTCTAGCAGGAAATACGCCTTGATAAACTGAAGAATCACGAAACTGAAGTAGTTTGCGGTGATTAGTTTTGTGCATTTGGAAGGGAACAACACTGCGACAGTCCACGCTGACTTGGTGAAAGTGTGCGGTAACGACGCACCAGTATCACACATTGGTTAGGTGGCGCAGATGTTTGCAGTGTGGTCATCAACTCTGTATGACGAAGGAAACGAAGTCGCAAGAGAGTTGGAGGTTCTGGTGCTCAGAGACCGGCGTATCACTATCGACGCCATAGCGGAAAATGTGAAATTCAGTTATGGATCAATTTTCAACTTCCTGCACGACATTTTGAAAATGACAAGCGTTGCTGCCCATTGGAGTCCGGGACTGCTCACGGTCATTAAAAAACGAGTCACACTGAGGCAGCAGCAGAAATGTGTGAGGCCAATCCATTTGTCTTTTTAATCATCATGGACGAATGTTGGCTGTATCACTGAGATCCACAGACTAAGGAGAAAGTCAGGCAGTGGAAACTTGTGGATTCACCACCACCGAAAGAGTACAAATATAAACCATCATTGGGCATGCTGATGCGTGATTTTTGTCACTGCCATCGTGTGGTGCTGATAGATAATGCTCGATTATGCTGCGAAGCAGCATATTACTGAAATCTCTTGACAAGATACGGGAGGCATTTCCTGAATGAGGAGGTGTTTAGAAGTGGAAAATTTCCGGAATAGCTGAAAACGCAGAAAAATGTGTATCATTGAAGGGTGAATATATAGAAGAAAACTAACACCAAGTTTCACTGTCACAGGTTGGTTTATTTCGAGTTATTGAATCATATGAAAGAAAACGTCATAGTTTCTGAACGGCTTGCGTTAGTACGTTCAAACTTCACGGTTGACCGCGGGGAATGATGGGAATTATGATATGAATATGATTTGGTTTAGCGACGAACCCCCCTTTCAATTGCATGGATTCGTCAATAAGCACAATTGGCGCATTTGGTGGCTGAGAATCCGCATTTCACGATCGAGGAGTCTTTTTATGTGTGTGAAATCTTATGGGACTCAACTGCTAAGCTCATCAGTCCCTAAGCTTACACACTACTTAACCTAAATTATCCTAAGGACAAACACACACACCCATGCCCGACGGAGGACTCGAACCTCCGCCGGGATCAGCCGCACAGTCCACGACTGCAGCATCCCAGATCGCTCGGCTAATCCCGCGCGGCGATCGAGGAGTCTCTTCACCCTCAACGGGTGACTGTGTGGTGTGCAGCGTCCAGTCACGGAATAATCGGTGCGATATTCCTTGATGGCACAGTGACCACCGAACGGTAGGTAAAGCTTTTGGAAGATGATTTCATCCCCATTATCCAAAGGGAACCCGATTTCGACAAGACGTGGTTCATGCAAGAAGGAGCTCATCCCCATCGAAGCAGGAGAGTGTCTGATGTCCTGGAGGAGCACTTTGAGGACCGCATTATGACTCTGGGCATGGACCTCGACTGGCCGCCATATTCTTTGGATCTGAACACATGCAACTCCTTTTTGTGGGGCTATAAAGACGAGGTGTATAGGAATAGCCCAAAAGCCATTGCTGAGCTGAAAACAGTCATTCAGGGGGGCATCGACAACATCAGTGTTCCGACACATGAGCGGGTCGTGCAGAATTTCGCTGTTCGTCTGCGTTACATCATCGCTAATGATGGAAGGCATATTGAACATGTCATAGCCTAAATCCGAATATCTGTAGTGACGTTTACATGTTGAATAAAGTGTGTGTACGCAGTATATGTAACTAATTTCATTTTTTTCATCTAGTTCAATAATTGTCACCATGTAATTAAGCTTCATGACTAATTCTCGTATCTGCGTATTTCGTGACACTCTTTGTGGTGAGCTACACATTGAAAAGGTGTCTGAGGGAAGAAAGCGAGTACCACACCTTGCCCATACTCGAAATTCCAACAAGCGTAACATCATGGCCCTAGATGACACACTAGATTCAACAGTGCCCGCAAATTGTACCGCGGTAGCCGTGCAACCAGCATGATGCGGCACTCCGTTGTGAACCTGTACGGTCACTGCTGGCCGGCACCAGGACGCTGTACGTAACTACCTCTATGTGGCGTTCATTACACAATGTTACGTTCCGCAGAGCAGGTTTACCTTGCGCAAGTTCTCTCTCGAACTTTTTACGTTGTAAACATTTCCGTGTTATAAAGTAGTTTAATCTCCATACTTACAGTCAGCGGAATCACATGCCTGATGGAATAAAGAAAAACTCCGCTCACGCCTCTGATCACACTTTTGCATGGATTTCGTAAGGAATACTGAAAAACGGGGCATAGTTTGTTACATTTTCGCTTCCCAAGTTTTTCCAAATGAACTGCTATCCTGCCCCTAATGGTGTCACCGTTTCGACGTTTCGAAGACTACCTACACTTCGGCTACAAGTACATATACCTGACAAAATAATCGCTTCAGAAGAATGATAATCTACGTCAAGTCCAAGATGTGATCATAAATATATCATTCCCACATTGTAATATCAAATACCGGATAATTAATGAAACTGTCAGATCAGTCTACATTTAATGATAGTTAAAATCTAAAAGAGTGCACTTATACTAAATTTAGGGAGTAAGAAGGAAGAGTAGCGTTCAACATCTTATACAGGGTGGTCCGTTGATAGTGACCGGGCCAAATATCTCACGAAATAAGCGTCTAACGAAAAAACTACAAAGAACGAAACTTGTCTAGCTTCAAGGGGGATACCAGATGGCGCTGTGGTTGGCCCGCAAGATGGCGCTGCCATAGGTCAAACGGATATCAACTGCGTTTTTTAAACAGGAACCCCCATTTTTTATTACATATTCGTGTAGTACGTAAAGAAACATGAATGTTTTAGTTGGACCACTTTTTCGCTTTGTGATAGATGGCGCTGTAATAGTCACAAACACGTGGCTCACAATTTTAGACGAACAGTTGGTAACGGGTAGGTTTTTTAAATTAAAATACACAACGTAGGTACGTGTGAACATTTTATTTCGGTTGTTCCAATGTGATACATGAACCTTTGGGAACTTATCACTTCTGAGAACGCATGCTGTTACAGCGTGATTACCTGTAAATACCACATTAATGCAATAAATGCTCAAAATGATGTCCGTCAACCTCAATGAATTTGGCAATACGTGTAACGACATTCCTCTCAACAGCGAGCAGTTCGCCTTCCGTAATGTTCGCACATGCATTGACAATGCGCTGACGCATGTTGTCAGGCGTTGTCGGTGGATCATGATAGCAAATATCCTTCAACTTTCCCCACAGAAAGAAATCCGGGGACGTCAGATCCGGTGAACGTGCGCTTCGACCAAACCACCTGTCATGAAATATGCTATTCAATTCCGCTTCAATCGCACACGAGCTATGTGGTTCAAAATGGTTCAAATGGCTCTAAGCACTAGGGTCTTAACATCTGTGGTCATCAGTCCCCTAGAACTTAGAACTACTTAAACCTAACTAACCTAACGACATTACACACATCCATGCCCGACGCAGGATTCGAACCTGCGACCGTAGTGGTCACGCGGTTCCAGACTGAAGCGCCTAGAACAGCACGGCCACACCGGACGAGCTATATGCCGGACATCCATCCTGTTGGAGGTACATCGCCATTGTCATGCAGTGAAACATCTTGTAGTAACATCGGTAGAACATTACGTAGGAAATCAGCATACATTGCACCATTTAGATTGCCATCGATAAAATGGGGGCCAATAATTCTTCCTCCCATAGCGCCGCACCATACTTTAACCCGCCAAGGTCGCTGATGTTCCACTTGTCGCAGCCATCGTGGATTTTCCGGTGCCCAATAGTGCATATTATGCCGGTTTACGTTACCGCTGTTGGTGAATGACGCTTCGTCGCTAAATGGAACACTTGCAAAAAATCTGTCATCGTCCTGTAATTTCTCTTGTACCCAGTGGCAGAACTGTACACGACGTTCAAAGTCGTCGCCATGCAATTCCTGGTGCATAGAAATATGGTACTGGTGCAATCGATGTTGATGTAGCATTCTCAACACCGACGTTTTTGAGATTCCCTATTCTCGCGCAGTTTGTCTGCTACTGGTCTGCGGATTAGCCGCGATAGCAGCTAAAACACCTACTTGGACATCATCATTTGTTGCAGGTCGTGGTTGACGTTTCACATGTCACTGAAGTCTTCCTGTTTCCTTAAATAACGTAACTATCCAGCAAACAGTCCGGACACTTGGATGATGTCGTCCAGGATACCGAGCAGCATACATAGCAAACACCCGTTGGGCATTTTGATCACAATAGCCATACATCAACAAGATATCGACCTTTTCCGCAATTGGTAAACGGTCCATTTTAACACCGGTAATGTATCACGCAGCAAATACCGTCCGCACTGGCGGAACGTTACGTGATACCACGTACTTATACGTTTGTGACTATTACAGCGCCATGTATCACAAAGCGAAAAAAGTGTTCCAACTAAAACATTCATATTTCTTTACGCACTACACGAATATGTAATAAAAAATGGGGGTTCCTATTTTTTAAAAAACGCAGTTGATATCCGTTTGACTTATGGCAGCGTCATTTAGAGGGCCAGCCATAGCGCCATCTGGTTTCTGCCTTCAAGCTAGACAAGTTTCGTTCTTTGTAGTTTTTTCGTTTGACGCTTATTTCGTGAGATATTTGGCCCGGTCACGATCAATGGACCACCCTGTATACGCCGTTTGGAGCTGAAACATTAACGAAATAATACAGGAGAATGGAAAAATGACCTATTTGAGAAATATATGCGGCATGCGTCTGTGTCAAGTTGGGGAAACCACGAAAAATGTGAACCAGGACGGTTAGAAGATAATTCGAACGTCGCTGCTCTCTAGTACTCCACCGCTCTCGGGCGAGAGTGAGAGACTTACGTACTATTGTAACTAGTTTCCTCAAGATTGGCTCACGGAAACAGCGAAAGGGATATGGATAGCTCCAAAGACTAGGCTACATTTACACTAGCGTGATCTCTGGATATTTGCGACAGCTGCATTTCAGTGTAACGACCAAGCGATGCACGTTTCGTGGACAAGGGAGCGTTCGCTCCGCAGTTTATGTTGGATAACTATCGCACCCGTCAATTTATCATCAAAGGCCCAAGTATTGCTAAAGTATCTTTAATATAATTACTCATATACTGCAGACTGGTTTCACTTGCCACAAATTTATGATACCTGTTGCCTTGACTGTCGAGTTATATAATTAGGGTTTCACTGCCTTTCCCGGAACTTTCTCATCTCCGTTTATAAAAGAACCTTCTTATCTGACCTATGGCAACACGATGTCAATATACAGTCGCATCACTCATTGATGGCAAAACATTTCTTACGAGAGGTAATTTCTATGTCGTGCGACTGATATATCTGAAATACTTTGTTTTTAAACCATAATAATTTATGTTTGTCTCGTTCAAAACTTCCGCACCTCCAGGACATCTCTCTGGGTAAATATGAATGGTGGTTTCTAACTTCGTAGCAGTTTAAAAATCTGTGCCGGACCAGGACCCGAACCTTCTTTTTCACGGTCAGTGTTCTTACCCACTGAGCTATCCAGGGACGACTCACGACGCGCCCTCACATCCTTACTTCTTCCTGTACTTCTTCTTCCTTCTGGATTAATTCTATTTCTTTTACACATTATTTTGAAAAAAAAAAATGGCTCTGAGCACTATGGGACTGCTAAGGTCATTAGTCCCCTAGAACTTAGAACTAGTTAAACCTAACTAACCTAAGGACATCACAAACATCCATGCCCGAGGCAGGATTCGAACCTGCGACCGTAGCGGTCTTGCGGTTCCAGACTGCAGCGCCTTTAACCGCACGGCCACTTCGGCCGGCACATTATTTTGAAATTCATTGTTTTATTACGTGTACTTCACTATATTGGACAGATAGATCCATATTCCAGCGTATATTCTGACCTGTTCGACCTTACTGATAACAAATTGTGTGGTGAACCAACTAAACAGATTTCCTCTACGTTAACGAAGGAAATACGGAACAAAAATTTCGCAATTGCGACTGATGACGACGTAGCCGAATGCGTCATCAGGCCATAGACATTTATTTTTTCACTTTACGTTTGGTGGCAGGCCGCTGTGAAAATTTTAAACAGCTCGTAACTTGGTGTCGGAAGGGAAATTCTAACGGGAGCCCGCATCTCGTGGTCGTGCGGTAGCGTTCTCGCTTCCCACGCCCGGGTTCCCGGGTTCGATTCCCGGCGGGGTCAGGGATTTTCTCTGCCTCGTGATGGCTGGGTGTTGTGTGCTGTCCTTAGGTTAGTTAGGTTTAAGTAGTTCTAAGTTCTAGGGGACTGATGACCGTAGATGTTAAGTCCCATAGTGCTCAGAGCCATTTGAACCATTTTTTCTAACGGGGATGCGGCAGGCCGGAGTGGCCGAGCGGTTCTAGGCGCTACAGTCAGGAACCGCGCGACAGCTACGGTTGCAGGTTCGAATGCTGCCTCGGGCATGGATGTGTGTGATGTCCTAAAGTTAGTTAGGTTAAAGTAGTTCCAAGTTCAAAGGAACTGATGACCTTAGAAGTTAAGTCCGATAGTGCTCGGAGCCATTTGAACCATTCTAACGGGGATGCTACTATTTCGCAGGAAATGGTGTTACCGTCCGACCCACCCCCCACCCATAGACGACTCACGAACTGGTTGACAGCTGCATCCTGCCAGTATTTCCTTCTTTTTTCCAACTCCTACATACCATCCTGAGCTAGCATTCATTGCAAAAAAGGGTATAGTGGAGGACGTACCGCAAAAGGCAAAGGTCTGGGTTTCAGTCCTAGTCCGACAGACAATTTGAGTTTGTCAAGAAATTTCGTAATACTGTAGTCTATACTGTAGTGTGAAACCATCATTCTGGAGACAACATTACAGCATTGGCGTAGACGTTCCTCTCCTAATTGTTTCTCTGGTACTGGCAACCAAATAAGGTACATAAAAGAGCTTCTATGATGCTTGGAAAATAGCAGAGTACCACAGTGGAGATACATCACGTTCATGGATTATTCAGTCAATAAAAGCATTTCTCTCGAGGAGAAAACGCCACTGTCTGAGGCCTAGTCTGGTATATAGTTCGATTTTGTCCGAAGAGATCACTCCCTGCGGGAATTGAACGATGAAATTGTCCGAAAAATTCTGTAGGCTGATAATTTGTGAATGAGTTAACCACTACGTTACAATGTTATTCGACACTGCTGGCTGTGAAAATCTTGTCGTAAAGCGTACTGTTTACATTTGGCTCCTTAGGAGTTGATGTTACCATTCACGCCTTTACCAATTTTCGCATTAAATCACGATTTGTTGAATGTGTGCAGCTGGTTGGCACAGTAAAAACCACAGTTTAAAGACCAACTTCACTATATTTCATTTCTTACTGCACCCCAGCGCTTCCCCAACGGAAAAGAAACCAAGCAACACCTATCTGGTCCCCTTACCACCTGTCCTTCTTACGCCACAATCACAACACACAACAGACAAAATAGTTCCTTTCAGATGTACAATTAATATACCAAAATCACACACTGTGGCATTCTACGATATTCTTAAATGCTAAATTTGGTTCTCATCAACGATGTACAATTATTATCTTCTGCTTATAGGAAAAATTCTGCACGATATATGACGCATAGATACAACCACACTCACATTTGTCCGTGGTGCATGGAATGCCCAAGAGCTCAGGTTGACAACGACGCATGGTCCGTAAATATAATGTCCAACAGCACAGATTTCCGTTGGTGACAACTTAAATGTGCAAGTAGTTCGTTTGAGTCATCTTTATAGTTTGTAGGATATTGTCTGCTACTAGTTACCTATGTTATTGCAACGTTGTATGTGGACATGACGACACCAGTGTAACCGGGAATCTAATATGAAATTCAAAAATCGAGTCTACGATTTTATAGTTAAAAATTGGGGCTGTCTTACAAGCAGTTATCTTAACTTGGGTTGTAAACAGGACAATAGTTGATTTCCTTGGTAATTATTTCTAATCCACAGAAACAGCTGGTTGTTTTCGTGTTTGAGATGGCTGTTGAGAGTTTGGTCTCTTCTTTGTGCTTAAAGGTATTTTACGTGTTCATATATATCATCTGAATTTTGCAGTAACTTAATATCAGGTCAACTATTACTTTTCAGGTCGTGTTGAAACATATTTGAAGCTGTAGCGGCGTCGTGCGAATGCCCGCACACTGTCTCTGCCGGAATCCATGCACCCCTACAAACATGCGACTTCCGAGAGACATTCGCGACGTACTGCTTGGCAAAGTTACTTGGAAGTCTTTAGATGCCGACTCTTTCCACAACTACACTATTAAACCGGTATAAATAAAAGTGACAACCATCGTAACCGCGAGACAAATTTAAGGTTGTCACTAGACCAAAATCAATAGTTAGTGTCCTGTATCCATCTGACTACCTAGAGAAATATTTCGTGACGTCTCCTTCTCCATCAGCTCTACAGCCTTTAATTATAATAAGCCCTTTACAAACGACATCTACATCTACATCTACATGGATACTCTGCAAATCACATTTAAGTGCCTGGCAGAGGGTTCATCGAACCACCTTCGCCGGCCGCTGTTCCCGAGAGGTTCTAGGCGCTCCAGTCCGGGACGGCGCTGCTGCTACGGTCGCAGGTTTGAATCCTGCCTCGGGCATGGATGTGTGTGATGTCTTTAGGTTAGTTAGGTTTAAGCAGTTCTAAGTCTAGGAGACTGATGACCTCAGATGTCAAGTCCCATAGTACTTAGAGCAATTTGAACCAATTTTTGAACCACCTTCACAATTCTCTATTATTCCAATCTTGTATAGCGCGCGGAAAGAACGAACACCTATATCTTTCTGTACGAGCTCTGATTTCTCTTATTTGATATTGGTGATCGTTTTTCCCTATGTAGCTCGCTGTCAACAAAATATTTTCACATTCGGAGCAGAAAGATGGTGACTGCAATTTCGTGAGAAGATTCCGTCGCAACGAAAAACGCCTTTCTTTTAATGATGTCCAGCCCAAATCCTGTATCATTTCTGTGATACTCTCTCCCATATTTGGCGATAATACAAAACGTGCTGCCCTTCTTTGAACTTTTTCGTTGTACTCCGTCTGTCCTATCTGGTAAGGATACCACACCACGCAGCAGTATTCTGAAAGAGGACGGACAAGCGTAGTGTAGGCAGTCTCCTTAGTAGATCTGTTGCATTTTCTAAGTGTCCTGACAATAAAACGCAGTCTGTGATTAACCTTCCCCATAACATTTTTTACATGTTCCTTCCAATTTAAGTTGTTCGTAATCTAGCTCAAGTTTAATCCGTGCTAAGAATGTGCTGCAACTGATATTCGATTTCAAAAATTGTAGATAACACTGTTGGCACGAATGGACAGAGAGCGCATTCAGTTTCTTTATTTTAATATAATATGGTAGTTGCGAAATTCTCACATGAACCAGAGAAACTATGTAAACGTACTACTGTGCTTTCATAAGAATATTTGGGCTTCAATTTGCGTAACGTTTATTAAACTTACATGTGTTATGGTGACGTCTTAGAACCCGCATCAGATGAAAACAATCCTTACTATAGAAAACTGGCTGTGTAGCCAGTTGATATGGAATAATGTAAAATTGGGCAATAAAAAGTACAATGTAGAACCAACTACATTATTAACAAATTGTTTGAAAGACTGAGTTGATTACAGTCTACAAACATCCATAGCTACGTAAAGCAGTAACTTTTTCATGAGCATAAAAAAAATGTGGAACTCTCATGAATTGGGGAGCGAATTGTATGTAATGAGAAAAAAGTTTGCAATGAATCACACGGGATGTAAAAAATGCCATGCAGAAAATTCTATACCGTTTGGAGAAGGTAAAAAGAAAACTCTTTTATGCGCAGCATTTCCCCGCTGGGGGTCTCTGGAGATTTTGACACTAGTGATGTTCAGAGACGTTACTCAAATTGCCGTGTATGAGAACTGTTTTAGAGAAGTTGCTGAAAATGTCGTCCACCATCACTATCCCATAGTTGGCTTCTGCGTACTGATGACTGTCTAACGCGCTCAGAGCTACCCCGTGTTTCACGAATAACGGCTGCAGCTTCACCCAAACGGGCAATCAGTTCTGGAGTGACTGTCGGTGTCTCGTACACCAAACGCAGATGCCAGTTGTGTATTAGTGTAAACGGATGACATTTTCAGCAACGTCTCTAAAACAATATTCATCACACGGTAGTTTGAACACCGTCTCACTAATTTCAAAACCTCCATAGATCCCTAGCGGAGAAATAGAGACTGGTGACATTTTGGTCACATAAAAATTTGTTCTTTTATTACTGATAAACACTTTAAAATGTTGTGTGTGCACCTTTTTTACACCCTGTAGACGTAAATATACATAACAGACAAAGGCCAACACGTTCCTGAAGAGCACGAAACACATTAGGGCTCATTCAAAATTCAGTATCACACTACAAACAAAAATATAGTATTGAATAATTCCTTGGGAAAGTTTAGACTGAGATGCAGGCGTAAGTAAACTAAATACATTACAAGCCACTTGACTCTGCTAGATGATTACAAGAAAGAGAAAACGTAATTATAATGCTATGTACGAGGGAATTTCAAAAAGTAACACACTATTATGGTGGGCCAAGTAAGTTTTATTGAACGCTGCACTGCACTTCAAAGTGACACAGATACATGAGACTATTTTTCAACATAGCCACTAATTCTCTGTAAAAAAATAGTCGGAACGTTCTAGTAATATTTCTATTTCTGGCCGATAGAAATCTGCTCCTTGGTCAAGATGCCATTCGGGAACGCCGTGTGTACGTCTTCACCGCTGGAAAATCATTCACGCTGGAGATGTTCTTTCAGCTTGCCGGAAAGAGACCTGTACATTGTAGTCAGTGGTCGATGCCGCCGGCTGTCATTCCTGATCAGCATGACCCACGTCTGTGAGGCCGTGGTCAAGTTGTTGGTATCATTTCACTTAGGCTGGACGCGACATTGGACTCAGTCCACATACGGCCAGAATTTCACTGCTAATTTGTGTGCAGATTCGGCGATTTGCCCACAAGAATCGTACTGCGTTTGTAGTTGTCAAGCCGTTTCACTCTCGTATTGTGATGCTCCCGTTATTCGTATCGCAGCACAATTGGTCTGCAGGAAAGTCAGGACATGTTCTCTCTTCTGACAATGCGCCATTCTTGTTCCGCAGTAGGAACTTTCTGAAGTCCCTAAGTATGCATATGGGATTGTGTTAATCACATTCGCTTGCTCGTACAGTTGTTTCTTTGACATTAACCTACACTACATTTTTACTCCGAAAGCCACTTTACTGTGTGAACCACTGTCATTTCTCCCTTTCCTGTTCGCGGGAAGAACGATTGCTGATAAGTTTCCGTGTGGGCTCGAATCTTTCTAATTTTATCTGCATAGTTTTCCGCGAGATATACCTGGGAGCAAGCAATATGTTTGGTGACTCTTCTGGGAATGTACGCCCTCGAAATTTCAACAGTAGACCTCACCGTGATAGAGAACGCCTCTGTTGCAGCGTCTGCCACGGCAGTTGGTTGATCATCTCCGAGACGCTTCCGCGCTTGCTAAATGAACCTCTAACGAAACATGTTGCTCTTCTTTGGATTTTCTCTATTTTCTCTATCAACCCTATCCGGTACGGATCTCATGCTGACGAGCAGTATTCGAGTATTTGTCGAACGAAAATTTTGTAAGCTACTTCCTTTCCTGGTGGACTGAAATTCCTTTGAAATCTCCTAATGAATCTCAGTGTGGCATCCGCCTTATCCGCAGTGAACTTTATGCGATATGCCAACTTCAAATTGCTCGGTACGCATGGTCTAGACATCTGATGGAAGTAACGGCCTCTACTAATTGTTCTGTAACCGTGTTATTATAGAATATAGGGTCTCTCTGTCTATGTAATCGCAGTAGATTACATTTGCTTATGCTGAGGGCCAATTGCTACTCCCTGCATCAAGTAGGCGCCATTTGTGGCGACAAGAGCCACAATTTGCAGCCGGGAGCACGCAGTGCGCTCAGTTGCTGCCAGGAGAGCCTTCTCCACGTCTCGTGCGAGACCTGTGCGCTCAGTTGCTGCCAGGAGAGCCTTCTCCACGTCTCGTGCGAGACCTGCCAGGCAAACGAAGCAGACACTGGCCTTCTTTTCAGACCTACCTCCTATTTCCATGAGGACTTCCGCCACACGCCTAATATTGGTGCTCTTAATGACAAGCAATCACACTCTCTACATTTGTTCGGTACTGTCAGGGATTGAACTCACATGCGGTCAATTTCATGGTACTGCAGTCCTGCCCTCTGGCACTTTCTACAGACCGCCTATAATCGAAGTCGGAAACAAAATACCAGTCAAGGCCGTGTAATACCTCCGTGTTTTTAATTTTGAAACAAATAAAGTTGTTAGCAACGAATATGGCTCTGAGCACTATAGGACTTAACATCTGAGATCATCAGTCCCCTAGAACTTAGAAATAATTAAACCTAACTAACCTAAGGAGATCACACTCATACATGCCCGAAGCAGGATTCGAACCTGCGACCGTAGCGGTCGCGCGGTTCCAGACTGTAGCGCCTAGAACCGCTCGGCCACCCCGGCCGGTTGTTAGCAATGAATAGTACAAACTACATATATGTGGGTCACAGATCAGAGATAGCTGTAATACACTCTGAGGAAAGAGAGAGAGGAAGAGAGAGAATACAAACACCTAATAGGAACTATCCGAAAGGGAACAGAAGTCGGTAGGTGTGATGTACAGTACAGAAAAGCAAACGCTCAGGGGATTTATTCAAGAGAAAGAGCTTCACAAATTGAACAAGTTAATAATGCGTTGGTCCACTTCTGGCGTTCTGCAAGCAGCTATTCGCCTTGACATAGATAGAAATGTTGGCTGTGCTCCTGAGAGATATCGTGCTAAATTCTGTAGAATTGGCGCGTTATATCCTCAAAACACAGAGCTTGTTTGAGAGCTCTGCCCAAAATTCTACAAACGTTCTGAGATGGGGAGAGATCAGGCGACCTTGCTGGCCCAGGTAGTGTTTGGCAAGCATGAAAAGAAGCAATAGAAACTATCACCGAGTGCAGGTAAGGATTACCTAGGTCAAATGTGGGCCCAGTATGGCTTGCCATGAAGGGCAACAGAACGGGGCGTAGAATATCGTCGACGTACAGCTGTGCTGTAAGGATGTTGCGGATGACAAGCGAAGGGGTCCTGTCATGAAATGAAATGGCACCCCAGACCAGCATACCTGACTGACGGGCCGTACCGCGGACGACGGTGAGCTTGATATCACACCGCTGTCTGGCGCGTCTCCATAAATGTCTTTGGCCTGGAATCTGATTGATTGGAGTAGGTTCGTTTCCAGCGACGGGTCGCGCTTCGAACTGAACTCTGACGACCAGCGAAGATGTGTCTGCAGACGCCCTGGACAGCAATGGGATACCAACCTGACTGTCCCCCGCCATATGGTCCGACAATCAGAAATGGTCAGGGGTGCCCTTTCATTTCGTAGCAGGACCTCTACGGTTGTCATCAACGGCATCCTTTGAGCACAGCGGTACGTCCACGATATTCTCCTCCCTGTTCCGTTGCCCTTCATCACAATTCATCTCGCTCTTACATTTCAAGAAGATAATGTCCGCCCCCACATTGTGAGAGGTTTTACTGCTTGCCTTCGTGCTTACCAAACCTTACTTTCGCCAGCAAGATCGCAGGATCTCTCCTCAACTGAGAACATTTGTAGCATTATGGACAGGGCCCTCCAGTCAGGTCTGGATTTTGACGACACAACGCGTCAGTTGGACGGAATGTGGCACGATATCCCTCAGGAGGTCATCCAACAACTCTATCAATCAATGCCAAACCGAATAACTGCTTGCATAAAGGTCAGAGGTGGACCAACGCGTTATTGACTTGCTCAGTGTGTGAAAATTTTTCTCTTGAATAAATTATCAAATTCTCCTGAAATTGTGACCATTTGTTTGTCTGTGCATGTACATCTCATCTATCGATTTCCGTCCTATTTGGGTAATTTCTTTGTGGTGTGTCGTTTTTTTGTCTTAGAGTGTAATAATAATAATAATAATAATATGTGGAGTGTCGTTTTTTTGTCTTAGAGTGTAATAATGATAATAATAATAATAATAAAGATAGTATAAATAACAATTCATCTGTGGAATCCTTTCCTTTTATCTCCCTCTTTCCGACGACGTGGACAATGATCAGATATAGTTAATTCTAGTATGCCTTTGATGCTTTTGAAATTTATTAGATACATTTACCTTCTCATACACTATTAACAGTAATGTAATGAATGGAAACCGTAATCTACCATTACAAGCAAGCTTATGAGATAGGCCGGCATGTGTAAATATTAATATTTAGAAGAAATTGTTATTAATCTACAATCGCATACATGTGAGGAAGGATAAATAATAATTAAAACGTATTAATTAACATCTACTCACTGTCTTCTCTGTGTTATTAAACTATATTGAGATTTTTCTTGTCAGTCTTGTATCCTAGACGATGTATATTTTTTAATAATACTCTTCGTCCCAAGTCTGAGAAAGGAAGGCCATGTGATCATAAAAACTGCGAGAGAATGGACCATATAATACACACATCAAAAGAGTTTTGCATCACCCCGGTTTCCAGACCTCATCAAGATAGACGTTGACTGTGGATATTGTGTCAGAGACACAGTCCCTTTGACTGTTCACAGATATCACTAAGCCCGCCCAAAGATGTAAACAACCACGCATGAGCAGCGCCTATTAGACGGAGGGGATTCGACGGCCGATCAGTTCCAGTTATTCCACCAGGAAGGAGGTACACGGCTCGTGTTGCCTGTGGTTCAACCATGCCTAGACGGTCAATACCGATCGCGCCTGCATTGTTACTTTGTGCCACGAAGGGCTCTCAACAAGGGAAGTGTCCAGGCGTCTCGGAGTGAACCAGAACGATGTTGTTCGGACATGCAAGTGATACAGAGAGACAGGAACTGTCGATGACATGCCTCTCTCAGGAAGCTCAAGGGCTACTACTGCAGTGGATGACCACTACCTAGGGATTATGGCTCGGAGGAACCCCGACAGCAACGCCACCATGTTGAATAATGCTTTTTGTGCAGCCACAGGACGTCGTGTTACGACTCAAACTATGCGCAATAGGCTACATGATGCGCAAATTCGCTCCCGACGCCCATGGCGAGGTCCATCTTTGCACCCACGACACCATGCAGCACGGTACAGATGGGTCCAACAATATGTCGAATGGACGGCTCAGGATTGGCATCACGTTCTCTTCACTGATGAGTGTCGCATATGCCTTCAACCAGACAATCGTCGTAGATGTGTTTGGAGGCAACCCAGTCAGGCTGAACGCCTTAGACACACTGTGCAGCAAGGTGGAGATTCCCTGCTCTTTTGTGGTGGCATTATGTGGGACCGACAAACACCGCTGGTGGTCATGGAAGGCGCCGCAACGGCTGCACGATACGTGGCTGCCATCCTCCGATTGATAGTGCAATCATATAGGCAGCATATTGGCGAGGCATTCATCATCATGGACGACAATTCGCGCCCACATCGTGCACATCTCGTGCATGACTTCTTTCAGGATATCAACATCGCTCGATCTGAGTGGCCAGCGTGTTCTCCAGACATGAACCCTAACGATCATGCCTGGGATAGATTGAAAATTGTTTATGGAGGACGCGACCCACCAACCTCTCTGATGGATCTACGCCGAATAGCCGTTGAGGAGTGGGACAATCTGGACCAACAGTGCCTTGATGAACTTGTGGATAGTATGCCACGACGAATACAGGTATGCATCAATGCAAGAGGACGTGCTACTGGGTGTTAAGAGGTACCGGTGTGTACAGCAATCTGGATCACCACCTTTGAAGGTCTCGCTGTATGGTGGTAAAACATGCAATGTGTAGTTTTCATGAGCAATAAAAAGTGCAGAAATGATGTTTATGTTGATCTCTTTTCCAATTTTCTGTACGGGTTCCGAAACTCTCGGAACAGAGGTGATGCAAAACTTTTTTTGATATGTGTAGTATGCAAGGCAAGGAAACGGGGAAGAAATGTTATAACCCCTAGCGTGCAGAAGTTACATAACAACCACCAGCTAAAACAGACCGGCTAGTGATGAAATAAATTTAATACGCTGGAGTCAAACAAAGACACTAAGGTGTTTTCTTGTCATCCTACTACGGAATCTGCAAAAATTATTTGGGCGCTTCCGATTTGCTTGTTGTGAACTAGTGGTAACATTTGTTTCTCCATTGGTATCATAGCGTTCAGTACCGTCGACAACATCTAGCCTTGTCCGGTGGCCCTTCTCCCACCGACATTTCTTGTTATTACAGACTCTCAGGGAATTCACCTCACTTCAACACTGTTACTACTTCCGCTGGCTGAGGAAGAATTCTCAGACGGTGTAAGTAGACGGAAATACCACGTCCGCACTCCACCTGTGCCGGAAGTGAACTGCTTTCCATCACACTAAGGGATCTTGCGAGTCCATAATTTAAACTTTCAGGGTTTAGACTTCCGTGCGTCTCACGGGCAAACAAAACTATGCGGCGTTTAACTGGAAGATCTGCTGCTACCCATCACAGCTTGCAGTGTCGAGATTATACTGACTGTTATTGCGAGGAAACAGTGTAATCAGTTCAACGTATCGAACAGGACTAAGCGTTGTATGGTTTCTCATGCTTTCACTAAGATTCCCCGAAGTATTCGTTTCATTAGAACGTCTGCACATTGGATGGCTCAAATGGCTCTGAGCACTATGGGACTCAACTTCTGAGGTCATTAGTCCCCTAGAACTTAGAACTAGTTAAACCTATCTAACCTAAGGACATCACACACATTCATGCCCGAGGCAGGATTCGAACCTGCGACAGTAGCGGTCTCGCGGTTCCAGACTTAAGCGCCTAGAACCGCTCGGCCACACCGGCCGGCGCACATTGGAAGTCAGTTGTTTTTGCACATAAGGAATTATTATGTTGTGTTTATTTATTGATAGCTTTTCTTTTGTTTGTTTTATTTGATGTTTTCGTTTCCTTGCAAATATACCGTGTGATCAAAAAGTGAGTATAAATTTGAAAACTTAATAAACCACAGAATAATGTAGATAGAGAGGTAAAAATTGACACACATGCTTGGAATGATATGGGGTTTTACTAGAACAAAAAAAAAGAAACAAAGTTCACAAAATGTCCGATAGATGGCGCTGGACAGCAAAACGTCAGTGACTGCGCATGACAATCGTGTATAAAAGGTGCTGTAGTGAGAGAGACCCGAAAGCGATCAGTCCTGCAAAACCACCTATGGCTCAACGCCCAGGAACTACCTTGGAGGGATGAGGTCAAGTACCTTGGCGTGACGTTGGACAGAAAGCTGTTGTACCACCATCACATCAGAGAAAAGAAATCAAAAGCCCTGAACCTAGCCAAGGCCCTTTACCCTCTCTTCAAGAGCAAGAACTTGAAAACAGAAACAAAACGGACACTATACAAGACAACGGTGCAGCCCACAATGACATACGGCTGCTCATCATGGGCGGTGGCTTGCCCAACAAGGAAATATGAAATGCAGGTGGTGCAGAACAAGGTGCTCAGGTGGATCCTAGGAGCACCCTACTGGACCAGAATAACCCAATTACATGAACAGCTGGAGATGGACACACTCGATCAAACGATTAGGAAACAGACTACAAAAATTTTCCAAAAGTTAGACAACATCAGAAACAGCTGCCGACACCTAACAGACGTAGGCACCCTAAGACCAAAAACCTGGCACAAACAGAGAATGCCACGCTCCATCACAGAGGATCCCACAGATTAAGTCAGGTTATACAACCCCCCCCCCCCCCCCCCCAACTCCCAGCCAGAAGCTAAATCCAACCACCAACCACCTTAAACCAGACCAAATAGATCGTATAGCAAGAGACAACCTAGCGGCAAGCAGACGCTGAACCAACATGGACAAAGAAGACAGCGACAAACCAGCCGCAGCTACACCATGGACCAAGAGGAAAGGACCAACAAACACCAAGCCTTCTTGCAAGGCACAGCACCCCACCAAGGGCGACGGATTGGTGAACTTTTAAGTTAGAAAAAAATCACAATCCTGACCCCCAAAGTGAATAAATGGTGCTAAAAAAAAAGAGAGAGAGAGAGAGAGAGAATCAGATGCGCCAGCAGTCGCAGAATGTTGACGTTACCTGAAAAGGAGCTTTTAGTGAAGCTGTATTATCAGAATGGGGAATGTGCTAGTTCAGCGTTACGATCCTATCGGCATAGGAAGGGGATTCGAATGCAACTGTGGCGAGAATGATTTCGAAGTTCGAAGCCACCGGTTGTTTAGAGGATAGACCCCGACCGAGCACAAGGCGTAATGCAGCTGAGACAGTTCAGGAAGAAATGGAGACTGTAGCGGGTTCGTCTATGCACGGGGAAGTCAACGCTCGTACAGTCGCACGTCGCATCGGCATTCCATACACCACTGTTTGGTTGGCACTTAGGCGTACGCTCCGATGCTATCCGTACAAAATCCATCGGCATCGTGAACTGTTACCTGGCGATTTAGTGAAGCGGAGGGCATTTGCGATGTGGGCGTTTCAAAAGATGGCGGAAGATGACGATTGGTTGAGTAACGTGTTGTGGACCGACGAAGCTCATTTCACGCTCCGAGGGTCTGCCAACGCCCACAACTGCAGAATTTGGGCTGCCGAAAATCCTGGAACTGTGGTGGAAACTCCATTGCATGACGAGAAAGTCACGGTATGGGTTGGATTTACCACATCTACCGTTATCAGGCCTTTTTTCTTCGAGGAAATACGTGATTCTGGTTTTGTAACAGCTACCGTGACGGGTGAGAGGTACGCCGATATGTTACAGAATCGCATCATCCCCAGCCTGGCTGATGAACATCTGCTGGAACGTACGATGTTTATGCAGGATGGCGCTCCACCCCATATTGCTAGACGGGTGAAAGATCTCTTGCGCGCGTCTTTTGGTGATGATCGTGTGCTCAGCCGCCACTTTCGTCATGCTTGGCCTCCCAGGTCCCCAGACCTCAGTCCGTGCGATTATTGGCTTTGGGGTTACCTGAAGTCGTAAGTGTATCGTGATCGACCGACATCTCTAGGGATGCTGAAAGACAACATCCGAAGCCAATGCCTCACCATAACTCCGGACATGCTTTACAGTGCTGTTCACAACATTATTCCTCGACTACAGCTATTGTTGAGGAATCATGGTGGACATATTGAGCATTTCCTGTAAAGATCATCATCTCTGCTTTGTCTTACTTTGTTATGCTAATTATTGCTATTCTGATCAGATGAAGCGCCATCTGTCGGATATTTTTTGAACTTTTGTATTTTTTTGGGTTCTAATAAAACCCCATGTAATTCCAAGCATGTGTGTCAATTTGTACCTCTCTATCCGTGATTTATTAAGTTTTCAAATTTATACTGAATTTTTGATTACCCTGTACATTACAGTGCTAGGATGTCAAACGAAGGCTTACTGTAATCGATTATGTAGTCATTTTGTTGTGCATATTTAGATGGAATTGTGATAGATTTGTTGGGTTGCCTAACGGGCTTTACAATAAACGCCCTAATTTCATAAATTTGAAGGTAGCGGAAAGGTTGCATGAATTTTTGCACAGATAAGGGAACCGATAAACAGCTTCAGTAAGCTAATAAGAACTTCCAGGTATCTTGAAGTATGTGTGGATGGAAATTATTATTCTATATGCTCATTATTGCGTTGAGTGTGGCAAAGGGGTCATGTACGAAGATGCAAGCAGATGAAAATGTTACGCAAACGGTGCTACAAGTGACTAATATCTTCACTGGTTGGCTTATGGTAGGGTGTCAAAAAATACATTTTGTTTTAAACTGATTGAGGAGTTTTAGTATTTCTCGGCTCTCTTGCAGTCGCTACTGCAGCAAAATTCCACCAAACGGTAGCATTTTCCTTCGACATTGTACTACATCAAAAACGAGCCAATAGTTATGAGACTGGAATCTGACTTGGAAGAATAGTGTGCCACAGTGTTCCGAGCCCTACCTTCTTGTAGAGCTGAGGGGCGTTCAATCATGCGTTATTTTTAACTAATGCCTTTGATGTATTAGGGTCAAAGTAGTAGATGAACCGACGTAACTGTGTGAGCCGGCCGAAGTGGCCGTGCGGTTAAAGGCGCTGCAGTCTGGAACCGCAAGACCGCTACGGTCGCAGGTTCGAATCCTGCCTCGGGCATGGATGTTTGTGATGTCCTTAGGTTAGTTAGGTTTAACTAGTTCTAAGTTCTAGGGGACTAATGACCTCAGCAGTTGAGTCCCATAGTGCTCAGAGCCATTTTTAACTGTGTGAGTGTTTTTTTTTTCTTTACGACTGTTGCATGCAATCGAGTAAGAGCAGGGAAAGCCATTCTTGTACTTCCTATGCAAAGGTCTGATTGTCGCCAGTCGCGGAAAGCCTACCATGCAAAAATCAGCTCATAGAAGGAATTGCCGTTGGAATCGTCTGTGTCACTGATACTTATTTATTGTAAATTTTCAAATAAAAAATAAATGTGTGACTCTAACTGAATCAAATGTTGTGTGACTATAAATCAGTTATTCTATAGCCACATGCAGAACTGTGAAGGCTGTCTTTATCTACCAAACTACACTGAAGAGCCAAAGACTCTGGTACACCTGCCTAACATCGCGTAAGGCCCCCGCAGAAGTGCCGCAGCACGACATGGTATGGACTCGACTAATGTCTGAAGTAGTGCTGGAGGTAACTCACACCACGAATCCTGCAGGGCTGTCCATAAATCCGCTAGAGTACAAGGGGTTGGAGATCTCTTCTGAGCAACACGTCGCAAGGCAGCCCAGATATGCTCAGTAATGTTCTTGTCTGGGGAGTTTAGTGGCGAGCGGAAGTGTTTAAATTCATGAGTGCTCCCGGAGCCACTCTGTAGCAATTCTGGGCGTGTGGGGTGTCCTATTGTCCTCCTGGAATTGCCCAAGTCCGTGAGAATACACAGTGGACATGAACGGACGTAGATGACCAGACAGAATGCTTACGTACGTGTCATCTATCAGAGTCGTATCTAGACGTATCAGGAGTTACATTTCACTTCAAATGCATACGCCCCACCCCACTACAGAGCCTCCACCAGCTTGAACCGTCCCCAGTTGACATGCAAGATCCACGGATTCATGAGGTTGTCTCCATACCCGTAGACGTCCATCCACTCGATACAATTTGAAACGAGATTCGTCCGACCAGGTAACATGTTTCCAGTCATCAACAGTCCAGTGTCGGCCCCGACTGGCTCAGGCGAGGCGTCAAGCTTTTTGTCGTGCAGTCATCAATAGTGCACGGCTCCGAAAGCGCATTCGATGTTGTTTCGTTAAATGATTCGCACGATGTCATTTGTTGATGGCCCAGCATTGAAATCTACAGCAATTTGCAGAAGTGTTGCACTTTTGTCACGTTGAACGATTCTCTTCAGTCGTCGCAGGTCCCGTTCTTGCAGAATCTTTTTTCGGCCGCAGCGATGTCGGATATTTGATGTTTTACCGTATTCCTGATATTCATGGTACACTCATGAAATGGTCGTATGGGAAAATCCTCACTTCATCGCTATCTCGGAGATGCTGTGTTCCATCAGTCGTCTGCCGACTATAGCACCACGTTCAAGCCCACTTAAATCCTGATAACCTGCCATTGTAGCAGCAGTAACCGATCTAACAAATGCGCCAGACGCATGTTGTTTTATACAGGCGTTGCCGACCGCAGCGCCGTATTCTGCCACTTTACATGTCTGTATTTGAATACGCATGCCTATGTCATTTTCTTTGGCGCTTCAGTGTATTAGCGCCATTGAATGTGTTAAATTTGAGTGGGGATAAAGTATTCTTAAAATTGTGTGTAATTGCTTGCGAAGAATATAATAGTGTTAATGCACAAGATTTCTGCTGTATACGAGTGAAATAAGTGTTTGAAGTTATTTAAAAAACTACTAAAGAAAATGTCAGAGGACTGTTAGTGAACATCTTCGGAGACTTGACTTTACATAAATTGACATTACATGTGAAATAATTTTCTGCAATTATAGCTATTCTTACGAAACACAGGAAGTGAGTAGTCCAAGTTATACGTTCTTATCTACTCATTTTTATGTAGTTACGGGCAAACTCTATAATCAGTAATAAAATTTATATAAGCTCAGATCCAGTAATAACACGTCGGCAACAATATATGATCCATGGAATATCTTTGGTGCAACAATGTCAGAGACCTCTGCGCGTTTCCGTAGTAACAAGAAACTCAATATGACAAGTTCTAAAAAGAAGAAATATTCTCCCTCAATTAGCTTAATTCTTCCAGTGAACACTCGACGAGAGTTTGCATCCACTTAAACTAATGCTGCTCCGTTACTGCGGGACATGATGACGACTAGAACGTACTACTACAGGAGTAGGAGAGTTTCCACGTTTCAAGGTAAATACCTATGCGTACTATCATGTTCCACTCTTGCATGTAGCGAGAAAAGAAGTAACGTTTTCTACGAGCAGCAATGAAATTTATAATCTTTGTTGGTACAAATATTTGGTTATTTCTTCTGCATACTCCATTTTCGTTTTCATGATACTTCGCGGCGAGCATTGACAACATACAGGGTGTTTCAAAAATGACCGGTATATTTGAAACGGCAATAAAAACTAAACGAGCAGCGATAGAAATACACCGTTTGTTGCAATATGCTTGGGACAACAGTACATTTTCAGGCGGACAAACTTTCGAAATTACAGTAGTTACAATTTTCAACAACAGATGGCGCTGCAAGTGATGTGAAAGATATAGAAGACAACGCAGTCTGTGGGTGCGCCATTCTGTACGTCGTCTTTCTGCTGTAAGCGTGTGCTGTTCACAACGTGCAAGTGTGCTGTAGACAACATGGTTTATTCCTTAGAACAGAGGATTTTTCTGGTGTTGGAATTCCACCTCCTAGAACACAGTGTTGTTGCAACAAGACGAAGTTTTCAACGGAGGTTTAATGTAACCAAAGGACCGAAAAGCGATACAATAAAGGATCTGTTTGAAAAATTTCAACGGACTGGGAACGTGACGGATGAACGTGCTGGAAAGGTAGGGCGACCGCGTACGGCAACCACAGAGGGCAACGCGCAGCTAGTGCAGCAGGTGATCCAACAGCGGCCTCGGGTTTCCGTTCGCCGTGTTGCAGCTGCGGTCCAAATGACGCCAACATCCACGTATCGTCTCATGCGCCAGAGTTTACACCTCTATCCATACAAAATTCAAATGCGGCAACCCCTCAGCGCCGCTAGCATTGCTGCACGAGAGACATTCGCTAACGATATAGTGCACAAGATTGATGACGGCGATATGCATGTGGGCAGCATTTGGTTTACTGACGAAGCTTATTTTTACCTGGACGGCTTCGTCAATAAACAGAACTGGCGCATATGGGGAACCGAAAAGCCCCATGTTGCAGTCCCATTGTCCCTGCATCCTCAAAAAGTACTGGTCTGGGCCGCCATTTCTTCCAAAGGAATCATTGGCCCATTTTTCAGACCCGAAACGATTACTGCGTCACGCTATCTGGATATTCTTCGTGAATTTGTGGCGGTACAAACTGCCTTAGACGACACTGTGAACACCTCGTGGTTTATGCAAGATGGTGCCCGGCCACATTGCACGGCCGACGTCTTTAATTTCCTGAATGAATATTTCGATGATCGTGTGATTGCTTTGGGCTATCCTAAACATACAGGAGGCGGCGTGGATTGGCCTCCCTATTCGCCAGACATGAACCCCTGTGACTTCTTTCTGTGGGGACACTTGAAAGACCAGGTGTACCGCCAGAATCCAGAAACAATTGAACAGCTGAAGCAGTACATCTCATCTGCATGTGAAGCCATTCCGCCAGACACGTTGTCAAAGGTTTCGGGTAATTTCATTCAGAGACTACGCCATATTATTGCTACGCATGGTGGATATGTGGAAAATATCGTACTATAGAGTTTCCCAGACCGCAGCGCCATCTGTTGTTGAAAATTGTAACTACTGTAATTTCGAAAGTTTGTCTGCTTGTCCCAAGCATATTGCAACAAACGGTGTATTTCTATCGCTGCTCGTTTAGTTTTTATTGCCGTTTCAAATATACCGGTCATTTTTGAAACACCCTGTACCTGCACGCGACACGTAAATACTCACTAGGCTCAATGCAGACTTTAACCCATTTGACACTGTGAAAGCTAAAACGCAAATTAAATTGAGAATATTTACATTACCTAGGGTAAGAATACTGAAAACTAAAACGCAATATTTATAATACGTAGAGTAAGAGTTGTTCGGGCAGTTCAAGGTAAACTATACTTTTCTTTAAATCTTGTTTATGTTAAAAATGGACTGCAAGAAAAAATGCTGTGCTATTTTGGGAAAAGTATCGCAGTCAGGTTTATCTACGATAGCAGGGAATTTAAACCATTAGACAAATTGTTTCTCCTAGTCTTTCTCCTTACATATAATTTTAAAGAGGAATTGTATACACAACAATGTGCTGTTTCATGTTCTTTCGGCTTTGAAAGAAAACTAGAATGTTATATTAATGGTTTATCGACTTATTTTGAATACTACTAGGGAATGTGAATCGTCCGAAACTTTGTAATCCGATCCATTCGTATATTAAAATTATGCGGAGTAGTGTCACTGGAACTAATACCGTCACGCATCCAGCAACCGGTGTGCTCTCTTTCATACTCCTTGTACCAATGATACCAACCGCTTTACCCATTCATTTTAAGAGACTTCAATTCCCAATCAAGATGTTGTTACCAATAGTAGTAATCAAGGCTCAAGGTTAGAGATCGAGGAGGAAGCGGAGACAGACAGAGCGGTGGGAGGGGGGAGGGTGAGGACTAAATGGACATGGAGAGGGGAACGAGGAAATGAACGGAGAGAGGATGGAGAGGAGGAGGTTGTCTCTCTCTCTCTTTCTCTCTCTCTCTCTCTCTCTCTCTCTCTCTCTGTGTGTGTGTGTGTGTGTGTGTGTGTGTGTGTGTGTGTGTGAGTGAGTGAGAGAGAGAGAGAGAGAGAGAGAGAGAGAGAGAGAGAGAAGGAGGAGGAGATAGACAGAGGCAGGAGGGGGGAGGACGAGATGGACAGGTATAGGAAGGAGAAGGAAATTAGGACATGAATCCGATTATAATACATATTTGGTAATTGCAAAGCATTGCCGGGTTCGCTAGTGTATACACACCATGAGATCAAAAGTATCTGGAGACCTGGCTGAAAATGACTTACAAGTTTGTGACGCCCTCCATCGGTAATGCTGGAATTCACTGTGGTATTGGCCCACCCTTAGCCTTGATGACAGCTTCCAATCTCGCAGGCATATGTTCAGTCAGGTGCTGGAAGGTTTCTTGGGGAATGGCAGCCCATTCTTCTCGGAGTGCTGCACTAAGGAGAGGTATCGACGTCGGTCAGTGAGGTCTGGCACCAAGTCGGCGTCCCAAAACACCCCAAAGGTATTCCATAGGATTCAGGTCAGGACTCTGTACAGACCAGTCCATTTCAGGGATGTTATTGTCGTGTAAACACTCCGCCACAGGCCGTGCATTATGAACAGATGCTCGATCATGTTGAAAGATGCAATCGCCATGCCCGAATTGCTCTTCAGCAGTGTGAAGCAAGAAGGTGTTCAAAACATCAATGTAGGCCTGTGCTGTGATACCGCAACGCAAAACAACAAGGAGTGCAAGCCCCCCCCCCCCCCCCGGCCCATGAAAAACACGACCACACCATAACATCACCGCCGCCTCCGAATTTTACTTCTGGCATTACACACGTTGGCAGGGCGACGTTCACTGGGCGTTCGCCATACCCACACCCTTCCGTCGAATCGCCATACTGTGTACCGTGATTCGTCATTCCACACGTTTTTCCGCTGTTTAATCGTCCAATGTTTACGCTCCTTACAGCAAGTGAGACGTCATTTGGCATTTACCGGCGTGATGTGTGGTTTATGAGAAGTCGCTCGACCACGAAATCCAAGTTTTCTCACCTGCCGCCTAACTGTCATAGTACTTGCTGTGTATCCAGATGCAGTTTGGTATTCCTGTGTGATGGTCTGGATAGATGTCTGCCTATTGCACATTAAGACCCTCTTCAACTGTCGGCGGTCTCTGTCAGTCAACAGACGAGGTCGGCCTTACGCTTTTGTGCTGTATGTGTCCCTTCACCTTTCCACTTCACTATCATATCGGAGACTGACCTGAGGGTGTTTAGGAGTGTGGAAATATCGCGTACAGACGTATGACACAAGTGACACAAAATCACCTGACCACGTTCGAAGTCCGCGAGTTTCGCGGAGCGCCCCATTCTGCCCTCTCACGATGTCTAATGACTACTGAGGTCGCTGATATGGAGTGCATGACAGACAGGAGGTGGCAGCACAATGTACCTAATATGAAAAACGTATGTTTTTGTGGGCGTCCGCATACTTTTGATGACATATTGTACATAAATATGATAAATGCAAGGGCGGTCCACTACTTTTTGTAATCTCAGATACTTGGCCTGTAAAGTTATTTTCTATATGCTGAAAAACGAAACATGTAGGGAAACAGTCGCATTGGCTATTGGCCCCCGTGCCCAAACCAGTTTCGCTTGCTTCTCCTGCTACGCTACATTCTTTACAGGTCTTGTACACTGTATCACGTTCAGCACCTCGGCTCTTTTCTCAGTTCTGCCATTAAAATGTCAATAACCAACATCTCTGTCATTTCTCGCGTCTTAAGCACCTTAAAACAGGGTTGTAGTACCATACAGGAGCTGTCACTAAATCAGTGTCCAGTCGACAGTGGCCTGAGCCAAAAAAAGATGTGTCGATCGTTATGTAGGAAACAGAAAGGGGAACGAGGAAAAGCAAACGAAAAATTATTCTAATTCATGCAAGCCGCATCGTCACTGCACATACCTCAGGTGTTGTCTCACAGGAATTCGTGACCACGGCAATTCTACACACGGCTGTTGGGGTTTTCCTGTGTCGAAGGTGAGGCTGTAGCATTTGATGCAGCTGAGGACACCTTGACCTCCTGTTCTGGGAGATACCATGTGGACTGTACCCGGATCATTCTTCTTCAGTATAATCTCTGGTCTATTGTGTGTGCTTCCAACAAAGAATTGTTGTGACTAGCAGGTGGCGAATATGCGTTCAATGTCAGCAGACGGGAGGTCGTGAATCTAGTGGTCGGCAGCATTTAAAAATTTTAATTTATGTTGGATTGCAACCAGGCGCATTATAACTATTTTATGTTTTAATTCACTTCCTGGCTTGTTTCGCTTATCTTAGTGAGTTGTTTGCAAACTGATTGCAAGTCATACGAAAGTACCTGCTCTTTAAATAACAAAGATATTGTTGATCATAAACTATGCCAAATACTCCGTCGATGGGTTGGAATGTGAAGGGAGGGGACGACAACGGGAGAATGAAGAGCTCACTGTTGCATTTTTATGTCGAATTCGGCCAACGATGGAGCACTTGCGACATGACTTTTCATTTCTTATTTCCTATGGTGTTACGACATGACTTCATTTCTTATTTCCTATGGTGTTTCCTTTATCGAATTACTCTCGTACTGGTCACGACTATCATTTTTATTAACATTTCATTAGGCGTTTAGGGATATCCCCAGTATAAAATCAGTGCTCCAAATACCGAACATACGACAAAAATGATATTTAGAAATACATATTTCAACAACGCAACATGTACAAACCCATATTCAGTATTATGTCGCCTCTTACTACATTCTGGTAGGCCATCAGCGCCCAAACTGACAGAAGCAGTACAACATAGCACAAAGTAAAGAATTCTGCCAGGCAGTGTCGGCCAGAGGGGATGTGTACGTAATCCTAATTCAGGAAGTGTGAATTCGAATGGAGGTTTCAGTTCGTGGTGAGGAAGTTCGCATCGAAATCGGCAATGGTATCACACAGAAATTTCCTACATCTGATCCCCAAAGTAAAACTCATCTTTTTTTTTTTAGCATTTCAGGGCACGTTACCCTCTTCATGGTCTTGTGCAAAGAAAAATACGATTATTAATTAGCTTTTTAGAGGGTAGTGCATTGCAGTGGGAATACTTAACTGTGAATAAATTGCAGTCGTGTGAATTAGTTTGAGAGGGAGTTCAAAGCAAAATTTTGGTTATCAGTAAGCCAGAACCGTTTACGGCTGCAGCTTTTAAGACCTGGAGCTTATAACGAACCATGCGGTGGACATAGGAATTTCGTAGAGTGGAATGTAAATCAAGCCAAATATCTAGATGAAAGAGCCGATAAATCACATTTGGTAATTAGCTAACTGCCAAGGGCAGCTAAAGAAAACCTAATAGCTGGAACTTGGTAGAATGTTCAAGTATTGTTGGAATTTCTAAACTGAGGAAGTGTATGGGAGTAAGTGGAATACATATAGCCATAATATGGTGATGTGTACAAGAAACGGTAGAGTCATTTCTCTGCCTGACGTGCATTATTGTCAATAACACATAATCCAGGTCTAAATTTTAAGAATAAATTTAGAGGTGATAGGTAACAAAGACCAGATGATCAAAATAGAAAAATCGGGAGAGGAGATGGGTATGACGGACATAGACATTCTTGGCAAAATCCAAGAGCAGTGTGGAAATGTGAGGGGAAACGGAAGTCGTAGGCACAGTAACTCAGGATCAAATTACTGTATCTTAATCAAGCAAATCGCACGGAAACCTGTGAGAGGAGAGAAACAGTGTAGCAATCGGATTTTGGAAATCAGAAGGTTAATTTTTGAGGGAGACTTTGTTAAAAGAGGAAGAGAGTATGAAGGCTTAGTTTCGGCCTTCAGTGAAGATCAGGTGAGTATGAGAACTGTAAATTTGTTAACTGATTTAGGGTTTGACTTGTATCGTAGGAGTAGAGGAAAGTTAAAACAGAAAGATGGCGAAAGTGGCGTGAGTGAGATTTTCCATAGGTGGTATGTAATTCCTACATCCTAAATACGTGATAACAGAACTAAGTGTACAAATTTTGTTGGTAGTAGACCGGTTGAAAAGACACCAAGTTAACGCATTATTTAGGATTCAGGGCATAAGTCTAACGTGTGAGGGAAAATGTAGAAGATTAAATATCAACGTTGGATCTTATGGGCGTTCAACATTGAGGTCATCAGCGAAATTTAAAGGTGAACCAGCACTGGGACAAACCACGGGCTTATATAGTATCCGTGATGTGAGAAAGTGGTTAATCACTGAAGTGCAAGGAGTAGAAATACTAGACAAAGGACAACAGATTAATGAACCGAATGTGGCTGAAATGAGAGCACAAAGGAAGGTGGTAGAGTTAGCTGAACCAAAGTTGATTGGCAAAAGGTGTAAACGCGCAAGTGATGAAATCTTAGACCAGATATGGACAAACAGCTCTTCGCGAGCGTGAACTCCACGCCCGCATCCCTGAAAGTTGCAATCGGAGAGTCGCACCTAGAGCAAAGCTGTCGACATGTCACAGTTTGCTAAAAACACTAGTTGTGCTATATTTCATTTACATTCTGCATTAGGAATACCATGGCATCAACGCAATAGTCCACTAAAAGAGTAAGTGGAGATGCCACACCATTCAGTGATGAATAGAAATTGCTTTACTTTTGGTATAGTTGAAGGCCATGTGCATAATACACCACAAAAACGATATGATGTAATTGTCTTCTGAGGAACGAGAGTGAATGCTGGCTGAACTTAAGGCAACCATTACGGAAAAAACTGAGTTATGGGTAAATAGAGAACTGACAAAATCTTTTACGATGGACATCACTAATTATTTGAATTCATTAAGTCTTTTAATGCAAGGGGACAATCATTTGGCTACAGATATGCTGGGCAAAATTCATGGTATTGAAGAAGAATTAATCATGTGGAAAAATCGGCTTCACTTTCATGGCATGGAATATTTCTCTGAACTCAGGGCAGTATTTTGTGGACCACAAATAACTACGTTTCAATAAATTATTTCATCGGGAGTTCTGAAAGAGATTCCAAGATTTTGCACTTTGAATACTGATTTCGATTTATCTGTGGCACCATTTTCGGTTTCGACTGCTGATGTAACTTGTCATTAGTTCCAACATGAGCTGACAGACGTACAATGTAGCACTTGGCTCAGCGACCTCCTTGTCCAATCCAGGAAATTACAAGACCCTTACAAAATTTTATACCAAGAACAATATCCTCGAATGCACAGACAAGTCGCTAAAGTTATTTCAGTTTTTGGTTCAACGTATAACGGACAATCATATGAAAACGAGACAGGAGGAAAAAAGTAGGTAATCTGTTTATTATTTCAAAAGTAATCGACGTGACTCTTTATATATTAATCCCACTGTGAGACAAGGCGGTCAGGGCCTTCATGCAAAAATATTTCCGGTCGCTTGTGGGACCATGACTGAACCCAGGCGCGCACCTCTTCATCCGAATCAATTCGACAGCCACGAACGTCTCCAAAAAACTCACCCAAAAATGTTGACGGACGTCATTGGTCTGCTCCAGGATATTGACGGCCCACATGTCGCTAAGATCGTTTCGAGTACGCTGCAGAAGTTCCGCTGGTAAGCCCTTACGCATCCTCAATACAGTCTCGATCATTGCCATATTTTTAGAGCCCAAAGAAAGACATTCTTGGATGTCGATTTGTCTCGGGCGAAGAGATGCACACCTGGACAAAATCTTGGTTCTGAAGGCAACCGAAAATATTTTTCCATGAAGGCATTGACAGTCATGTCTCACAGTAGGGCAAATTAATTGACAATTATGGCGATTACATGTTAAATAATAAACAATTTACTTACTTTTTTCATACATCTCATTCTCATTTGACTGCCCCTTAGACGTATGCGAACAGTTTATTTCTGTTATGAGACTGATGAAGTCCCGCCAGCGTTTGTGTTTAACAGATTTTAATCTGCATAATTCCACGTGTTTGACTGAATCGTTCTTCCAGATATATTACCAATCCTAAAGTCTAAACGTCTACATCACAACTTAATGTTAAATGCCTACATGTAAAGCTTCTTGTAGATCTGCTCATTGTATCAGCACTGTCTAATGTATTTACTGAATTAAGTAGTTCAATTATTGCTTTGATAGAAAAATTAAAAAACTGAAAATAAATCATAACATTCTGCTTATGCTGCAAATATTCGCCCGATAGAAGTAGTCGCATTTTGCTGCAAACACGTCTTCCTCAGTTTCTCGCATGTGCAGTCTTCAGCATATGACCGTCTCGCTTAGACACTTGCTCGGAACAGTCCAGTGGTGCGGGACGCCGGATTGTTCACCAGACCCGGCTGCCCTCCGCGTGGTCAGGCCTGTCTGAGACAAACGAAGGGAACACGAGCAGAAGAATGACATATTATTTTAAATGAGATCCCAGCATGATCAAACACCAGAAGTATAGACTGAAGAGGTTCTAGAAAAAGGGGTAAAAATACGACCGTTAGTCAAAGGATGGGTGAATAATAGGGTAATTGACCTAATATTGGACTTACTTAGTACTTTATCCTAGTTCAGGAAGAACTTTGGAACAGCGCTGGTCTCTGATATCAAGTAAATGGATTACATGATAACAAGTGTGAGTGAATGAAATAGTAGTAATGTTACCAAAAGAGGTATTCACTATTTTCAGCATTAATGATATGTTTTGATAAAAAACTGTCCAAGTTGCAATATATTATTTAAAAAAAAATTAAAAACAAAAACAAAACTAAATAATTTATTACGATCATGACTGCTTCTTATTGAAATAGTAAGTATGATTCATCTGGGTCCACTATGATGTCAAATATTATTAATGATTTGCATTTTAGTCACTCGATCACGGTGTTAGAAAACAAGGGTAAAGATTTTATTAGTTTCAGAACGGCCATTTAAGCAAGAAGCTGAGTTATATGTTGCTCGACAGAAACAGAAGATCAGTACAAAGGAACAGAGCAAGAGGTGTTGCTCTGTTGTACAGCAAAGGGTAGAACGAAAAGTACACAAGGAGAAGAAATGGAGGAAAGTAAGTGGGAGAGAATTTTATAAGGGAGTTAGTATTAGGAAAAGTTTAAGGTTGATATTGTTGCTTATTGGGTATGTGTAAGGATAAGATTTAATCATCATCATCAGTGTTCTGCCCAGAGGCAGCTTTTCACATGGTAACTCTCCATGCTTTCCTGTACTCTGCCGTCCTCTTCAACTCTACGTAATATCGCTTTCTTTTATGTCATCTGTCGTTTTCTGTCTCGTAATTCCTCTCAATCTCTTTCCATAAACTGGTCCTTCCAAAGCATCTGTAGTGAACATCCCGTCTCAACGAATATCCTATCGAGTTCTTCTTCCTTTGTCTTATAACCTGCAGCAGGCAGTGCGTTGATTCGACTGACGTGCGGCCCGCTTTTTTTTTTTTTACTTCCATGGCAGTCTTCTTTCTTTTACTTTCAAAAATTGTCTTATTAGCCAATCTGTACATCATACCATACTTTTCGGCTCTCCTCATTGTATCTACTTCCTCACATTTCTCTTCCATCTATCTTTCCAATGCTTCTTCAGTTTCTCTTCTTAATTCATTATTCAGTTTCCTGTACCTTTTTTGCCTTCTTCATTTTCCAATTTTTCCCACTTTCTCCGTTCTTCCATCTTTTTGAACATGTCTCTCGTTGTTCATTCTCTCCTGATACTTCTGGACACTCTAATTCCCAATACTTCTTTGGCAGACTCCATGAGTTCTTCTATCATTTTTATCCATTTGTCATTTACACGTTCTTCAACTCTACGGCTTTCGCATTTTTCCACAAGCCTGTCATCCAACTCTGATGCCTTACCTACCTCCTTGGTGTCTTCAAGTTTAATCTTTCGTTGTACCTCTCCACACTTTCTTCAACTTTACTTATATTTCTCCCATTACGAGGTTGTGGTCTGAATTTGTGTCTGCTCCTGGGTAATCTTTGAAATTCTTTAGACGTCATCTTTAGTGGTTTTCCAATGATATATCATCGATCGCTTGTGAGTTGTCTTTGCAAAACCTAATTAGCCGGTCATTTCTCTCATTTATTATACTTAGCTCAAATTTTCCTACTGAATCTTCGTCTCTTCCTTCACCCACCACTGAATTCCAGTCACCCATAATGATAACCATGGTCTTTTATCTTTTGCTTGATAAGTTCTTGAATCTTCTCAAAATATTCGCCCACCACCTCATCTCTATGATGGATGGCTGGCACGTATACCTGTATTAATATCACTTCTTTCGAACTACCCTGCAGTTATATCATCATCTACACTCCTGGAAATGGAAAAAAGAACACATTGACACCGGTGTGTCAGACCCACCATACTTGCTCCGGACACTGCGAGAGGGCTGTACAAGCAATGATCACACGCACGGCACAGAGGACACACCAGGAACCGCGGTGTTGGCCGTCGAATGGCGCTAGCTGCGCAGCATTTGTGCACCGCCGCCGTCAGTGTCAGCCAGTTTGCCGTGGCATACGGAGCTCCATCGCAGTCTTTAACATCTTAACTGTGGTTCCCCTTAGCTGGGCCCAACCCGACGGATACTTAACGTAGATCGGGGAAAACCACCGTCCAGGCTGAGTTGCCGCGTAACCAGGAGGCGGGAACTGGTCTTACATGCACATGTACACACATACACACACACGCACATAGCACATATATATAAGAACACACACAAGAGGATATGCAGTCAAAGGTGACATGACACCTGTAAACAAGGGTTAACTCCAAGATAGGCACCTACCATACGAACCTACGCCTCCCGACGAGAGGCAACACTGGGCCTGGATGGAAGGATCTTAATTGTGGTTCCCCTTAGCTGGGCCCAACCCGACAGATACACAATGTAGATCGGGGAAAACCACCGTCCAGGCTGAGTTGCCATATAGCCGGGAGGTGCCAATCATTCATCAAGCGAGAACTTGTCTGACAAGCACACACACACACCCACAACCACACATAATGACACAAACACAGACCTAAAGAAATTCAATAAAATCACTCCATCACATCTAGACTAGTTATTATTTAATTTTGCACTATGTAAGTAGTAATAAGCTAATGAAGTATACAAGTACATATGTGAACTGTGAGTGGCGGCCAGCGTCTTGAAGGTCATTCCAAGACCCTGACCGCAACCCACACATAGGTGGTGGTAATTTCTCTATCCTTTTCTTTCCTATCTTTCTGTTTACTCCTTCTTAAATTCAAAATGAAATTGTTTTCCATTTCCGTATTATTTATATTATTTGTAATGTATCTAAAAGCTGCACAACGAACAAAAACGAACAAATAACGTAAAAGCCCGCCTCCACGTGGCAAGACTTGGGCAACAGTGTGAGTGGGATCGGGAACAGGGGAGGTAACTCACATAACCACTCCTGGGCCCGAGCCCAGTCACAGTGGCTAAGAGGCTTAATACGACCCACCATAAGCAATTAGAAGGTGGGTCAATAAATAAAGAGCAGCAAGTGAAAAAAAAAGAAAAAAGAAAAAGAAAAAAAAAAAAAGTCTTTAACACTGGTAGCATGCCGCGACAGCGTGGACGTGAACCGTATGTGCAGTTGACGGACTTTGAGCGAGGGCATATAGTGGGCATGCGGGAGGCCGGGTGGACGTACCGCCGAATTGCTCAACACGTGGGGCGTGAGGTCTCCACAGTACATCGATGTTGTCGCCAGTGGTCGGCGGAAGGTGCACGTGCCCGTCGACCTGGGACCGGACCGCAGCGACGCACGGATGCACGCCAAGACCGTAGGATCCTACGCAGTGCCGTAGGGGACCGCACCGCCACTTCCCAGCAAATTAGGGACACTGTTGCTCCTGGGGTATCGGCGAGGACCATTCGCAACCGTCTCCATGAAGCTGGGCTACGGTCCCGCACACCGTTAGGCCGTCTTCCGCTCACGCCCCAACGTCGTGCAGCCCGCCTCCAGTGGTGTCGCGACAGGCGTGAATGGAGGGACGAATGGAGACGTGTCGTCTTCAGCGATGAGAGTCGCTTCTGCCTTGGTGCCAATGATGGTCGTATGCGTGTTTGGCGCCGTGCAGGTGCGCGCCACAATCAGGACTGCATACGACCGAGGCACACAGGGCCAACACCCGGCATCATGGTGTGGGGAGCGATCTCCTACACAGGCCGTACACCACTGGTGATCGTCGAGGGGACACTGAATAGTGCACGGTACATCCAAACCGTCATCGAACCCATCGTTCTACCATTCCTAGACCGGCAAGGGAACTTGCTGTTCCAACAGGACAATGCACGTCCGTATGTATCCCGTGCCACCCAACGTGCTCTAGAAGGTGTAAGTCAACTACCCTGGCCAGCAAGATCTCCGGATCTGTCCCCCATTGAGCATGTTTGGGACTGGATGAAGCGTCGTCTCACGCGGTCTGCACGTCCAGCACGAACGCTGGTCCAACTGAGGCGCCAGGTGGAAATGGCATGGCAAGCCGTTCCACAGGACTACATCCAGCATCTCTACGATCGTCTCCATGGGAGAATAGCAGCCTGCATTGCTGCGAAAGGTGGATATACACTGTACTAGTGCCGACATTGTGCATGCTCTGTTGCCTGTGTCTATGTGCCTGTGGTTCTGTCAGTGTGATCATGTGATGTATCTGACCCCAGGAATGTGTCAATAAAGTTTCCCCTTCCTGGGACAATGAATTCACGGTGTTCTTATTTCAATTTCCAGGAGTGTATCTTCCATCAATATATTGCACCTTCATTACTTTATTTTTCATTTTCTGTCCTGTCAGCCTTCCTGCTCCGCTTTCACAATTCTTGGTTTTCCTTTTGCGAATTTAATCTGTTTCTTTTCAACTCCTGTTTCACATTTTCTAGTTTTCTGTTTGCAGCAGCGTGTGGACATTCAATGCTCCAAACCTTATTTCTCTTTCCATTACTCTGCTGTTCTTCCTTTCACGTATGTTCCACTCAACGTATTCCCCTCCCGGAGATCTGAGCGAGAGGATGAGGATGCATTTGCTCCGGATTCTTTCACATGGAGAGGCATGACATTTACTGCTTTCAAAACTAATGTAGCCGTATCCCGTTAGTATCCACACAGGCAGTAGGTTGCCCAGGCTAGAATCAGCCTCGTGTTATGGGTCAGATGCTGTCAATAGCCGCCCCTCTGGGGTACAGGCGCTACTTCTACGAGTATTCTTCATACACGCAAAGAGAAGAAAGGTGCTTCTTTCGCCAGTTTCACAGTTCCAAAAGACTGTTTTTCCGGTGTCACTGCCGTTGACGTCTTCACCGTTACCCTGGCAAAAGGCTCATACATCGTGCTATCAACCGGATCTGATGGGTCAAGGCCTTTTAACGAGGTGCTACGCCTTGCACTCCTGCTTCCCCATTATTTGCGAGACGGGCCCCTCGGCTTGTCACCGGCTTAGCAGTGTTGATTTAGTAGTAAGCACGTGTAATATGAATATATTAAACAGGAAAAAATAAATGAGAACTTTGCATTTGTTTTTGGGAAGAAAGAATTACAAGAAAATTGAACAATCAATTGTAGGTAACTGATAACTTCCTAATTGAGGAAACAGAATATAAAATGAGGTAACAAGAGAAAGGGCTAATAAACTAACTTGTAGGTAAAACAGCTCACTGTAAGGAGAGGAGAGGCCATGAAAACAATTAAGGAAACATAAAGTAATTTTAAAATTATTTAAAGGTGAGTGTGGGAGTCATGAGGGAAGAACAGTGACAAAAAAGGACATCGTTGATATTTAAGAAAGGTAATATATAAGGTACAATGAGAAATAATGGTGAATTAATCACGAAATTGGATGAAGTATGTATAAATATTACAGTTTTATAAGAAGTGGATATGGGCGAGAAAAGTCTTTATCCTTTCGGGAGCCATGTTTTGATTACATCAGGCAGAAAGTGTGTGTGTGTGTGTGTGTGTGCGTGTGTGTGTGTGTGTGTGTGTGTGTGTGTGTGTGTGTGTATAAGGACGAGCGAAAGTGATACAGAGTGTATTTCTTGAGGTAAAACTCACCTTTGTGCCTCTATGGCACAGTATATTTTGCGAGCATTGAAATTGAGGACTCTTGTTGCCTTTGATACAGTGACGTGAGACACGTCAATAGACAGCACAAGTGCGGATTTGTTAAGCGAGAGAATGTACAGAGAATTAAATTTCAGTGCTTTTGTTTAACGGATAATTTTGAAGAATTTAAATGGAAAAACGTTGATTCACCAAGAAGTACTTTACATCGACAGATCAATGTTCAAATGGAAAGTAATGGTATTAATTAAATCAGTAAACTAAAAGCAAATTCCAGACAGTTATAATGTACTTAAACGAAATAAATCTAGTTTAACATCTATTGTAGAGTGATGAAGAGGGACACGTTTGGTAACTTGTTTCCAGGGGAAGGGAAAGTCAGCTCATACTTTGATTTGAAATCTGTAGTGGCTCCATTTCTTTCTCACTTTTCTGGTAATTTATTCTTTACCACCTTATTAGTAAAAGAAGGGGAATGAGTACAAGTGTATGATCGGACGCAAAATAAGATTCTAAAGTATTTTTTGCGTTTCTAATACGTAACAAGCATGGGTTGTGAGATCTTTGTACGAGATGAAATACGCGAGCTCTGTGAACGTTGACGCTAAATAGAATGCAAAAAACAGTTACAATATTTGTCGACAGAGCGCACTTACCAATTCATAGGCAATAAACGCCATACATGGACTCTTTGAAAGAACTGCACGGAGTAATGAAATACTGTAGGAAGATAGTGACAATGTGTTTCGGACCGACGTACAATGGACTTTAAGAATAGAATTTTCAGAAAAATAAAACAATGGCGGGCCGGTTATGAATATCATTGTTTTAAAACAGGAATCAACGATGCAGCTTATACAATTTTGAAAGACAATTTTTCTTTGATTTCTTCAGCATTTTTGACTAACTGTTGGTCCTCATTTTATTAGATACTGGAGGCAATTGAAATCGAGTGTGATACAGTCCCCAAGTGAAAATTCAGTGAAGTTGGTCTTCTGCCTTTAACAAATATTTTCCTACTGAGTTTGAATGTACCAGAAAATTCCCATATGAAATTATATCCATGGTTGGCAGTATTTATCGGTGTGAGTAGTTATTTCCAATACTGAAGGCAAATAAGTCTCCATTTCGATGCAGAACTTGTTTCAGTTTTTAAAATAATCGTAGAAATATCATTTCTCGCAGAATGGAAAAGAAAGTGCCAGAGAAGAGATGTCAACTATCAAGAAGAAAATTTTAATTTTATAGTTCCCCTTTGTCTTACTGCACATTGACAATAAATCTACATTCCTATGAAAATGTAGGGAATTTGTAACAGATTTAAGATTTACTTATGACAGGAAGAAGCCAACGGCTTGTCGCAGTAGTAACACCGGTTCCCGTCAGACCACCGAAGTTAAGCGCTGTCGGGCTGATGGGTGAGCATCCGGTCTCCCGAGATCTGTTGACAAGCGGGGTGCACTCAGCCCTTGTGAGGCAAACTGAGGAGCTGCTTGATTGAGAATTAGCGGCTTCGGTCTCGGGAACTGACATACGGCCGGGAGAGCGGTGCGCTGACCACATGCCCCTCCATATCCGCATCCGGTGACGCCTGTGGATGAGGATGACACGGCGGCCGGTCGGTATCGTTGGGCCTTCATGTTCCGTTCGGAAGGAGTTTACTTTAGTTTTATGACAAGAAAACATTAATTTTATGACTGACTTGTCCCTTCCATGCATTGTACTTTCAAAATAAAACTGAATTCTATAAAAATTCACATTTTTTTTCAGCCTACACCACCTTACGCCGCATTAGCCGCGTCAAATTTGACATGTCCGTTTGACATACTTGGTAGTCTGCTGTTTTTAGTTTCTCCTTGGTCAATGAATAGAGGTCTGTAATGGGATTCATTTGAAAACGCCTTTTATGTAGATCAAAGTTTCGTGTGGTTGCCGATGCGAGGCTGTGGAAATAACATCCTCAGAATATGAGCATGGCGCCCGTCTTGCAGGTAGTCCACGGTCACGAGAAGCAGATGCGTTACCTGGAAACCGGTGGGCGGTCAGGTGAAAGGGAGGACGCCGCACCGGACATCACGCAGCTTCGCCGAATAATGCACGTCTTGCCGGTGCAAATGGCCTCTGTGGGCGACGTTCCCGCCCCAGATCGGCTTTACCACGCATGGAGCAGTGCGCGCATTCACTGCTGTGAACGTTGTTACCGATAATACAGGTGGAGTGACAATAATACCGGGTGATCAAAAAGTCAGTATAAATTTGAAAACTTAATAAACCACGGAATAATGTAGATAGAGAGGTAAAAATTGACACACATGCTTGGAATGACATGGGGTTTTATTAGAACAAAAAAGAAAACAAAGTATTGCTAGCGCGTGAAAGATATCTTGCGCGCGTCGTTTGTCGATGATCGTGTGCTCAGCCGCCACTTTCGTCATGCTTGGCCTCCCAGGTCCCCAGACCTCAGTCCGTGCGATTATTGGCTTTAGGGTTACCTAAGTCGCAAGTGTATCGTTATCGACCGACATCTCTAGGGATGCTGAAAGACAACAATGCCTCACCATAACCCCGGACATGCTTTACAGTGCTGTTTACAACATTATTCCTCGACTACGGCTATTGTTGAGGAATGATGGTGGACATATTGAGCATTTCCTGTAAAGAACATCATCTTTGCTTTGTCTTACTTTGTTATGCTAATTATTGCTATTCTGATCAAATGAAGCGCCATCTGTCGGACATTTTTAACGTTTTTTTTGTTCTAATAAAACACCATGTCATTCTAAGCATATGTGTCAATTTGTACGACTCTATTTACATTGTTCCGTGATTTATTCAGTTTTCAAATTTATACTAGCTTTTTGATCACCCGGTACTTCAAGTATTGAGAAAAAAGGCCGTCTGTGAATGTCACTGATGAGGCAAAGTGTGGTGACGATCTGCTTAAAAACGTGTTGGTCCACATTTCGAACACAGTAAAGCAGCAGTTCTGCGTGGCATGGATTCGACAAGTCCTTGGGTAGATCTCCTGTGGTATGGGACACCGGATATCTACGCAAAAGTCGCACAGTTTCTGTAAATTATGACGTTGTGATTTTTGCGTGGACGTGCCGCCCGATAGCCTCCAATATGTGATCCGTCGGGCTCAGATCAGGCTAACTTGATGGCCAAGGCGTGGACGTGAGTTCACTGTCAAGCTCTTCAAACGCTGTAGCACGATTCTGTCCTTATGACCTGTGGAAGGTGACATCTCCCCCGGGGAAGATGTCAAACACGAAGGGATGCAGGTGGTCCGCAGTGACGTTCACGTAGTCCACAACTGTCACGGTGTCATCGATTACTTCTACAGATCCCACTGAAGTCCAAGTGACTGTCCCTCACTGCATAATGTTGCCGCCATCGGCCCGCGTCTGTGGCGCTTGGTGCTTGTTTCGCGCAGCCAGTCGCCTGGACGACGGCGTATCCCCACACGACTATCGTACTATAGTAGCAAGAAACAAGAAACGTCATTTCTGTGACCGGCCGACATGTTTCCATTGATCCATGTCCAATCTCGATGATCCCGCGCCCCCACTGCAATCGTAACTGACGATGTCGTTGGATCAACATGGGAATACGTAGGGGTGGTCTGACGAGGCGCCTCATGTTTAACACCGTGTTCTGAACAATACGCTCCAAAACATTTTTGCCTACACCAACATAGTCTCTGTTATCAGATTGGCGATACATCGGCGCCTGTCCTGCTTTAAAAAGCACACAATCCTCCAATCTCCACGCTGAGGCGTGGACCTCCGACACCTTGAGTCTACTCGTGATTTTACTGTCCTTCAGCCACTTTTCATAACTGCTCAAGACAATAGCACGTGAAAGTCAGACCAGCTACGCCGTTTCCGAGATACTCGTTGCCGAGCACCAGACCACAACAATCTGCTCTTTTTCAAAGTCACTTACGTCAGTGAATTTCCTCATTTGCGTCCCGGATTGTCGCTAGAATAAATATCCTTTCCTCCCTGCTCCGCTTATTTATTTACCTTTCCGCGTCAAGTGCCAACAACGCCACCAAACACCACTGAATCTCTCGGTGGCTCATCATTGTATGACGTAAGGATAGTATTTGTTTGTTATGTTATTTGTACATAATGTATTAGATTTTCGCCTGTGAAATGTTATATACTAAGTACAAGGGACAAAATATTACTCACTTGTCTTGCTAACACTAACCTAAATAAGAGCTTCAGTTTGGCGCGGATCTTCACGTTTACCATCTTCAGTTAAAGCCCAAACCAGGGGGATGTCGATGGTTATGTTTCATCCGCTGTTAAAAATAGTCAGATTTTCAATAGCATTAAGATCAGATTATATAGCGGACCAGTCGAGTGTAAGTCAAACCAGAACTGTAGGTGTACAGCCCTGTGATCACAGCTGTCGTCATTTTGGGAAACGGAAATGCCCACAACATGCTCATCATGCAAAATAGAAGACATGGCAACATTTGATTATCGCGAATGTTGAAATAAACGTCCTGATCTAGTCACCATAAGCTGAATGAGTGGGGTCAAGTCACAGAAGCACCTCTGATTTGAAGTGTAGCCTTCACGCCGACGCTTTATAGGTCTCTCTTGGACATTGGGAGCTGGCCGGAGTGACCGAGCGGTTCTAGTCGCTACATCTGGAACAGCGCGACTGCTACGGTCGCAGGTTCGAATCCTGCCTCGGGCAAGGATGTTTGTGATGTCCTTAGGTTAGTTATGTTTAAGTAGTTCTAAGTTCTAGGGAACTGATGACCTCAGATGTTGAGTCCCATAGTGTTCAGAGTCATTTGAACCATTTGAACTTAGCCATGGGTAACTCGACGCCTTGCATCGTTTGGAAAGATAAAAAGCAGCGATTCCTCGTACCATACTACACGCATCCAGTCAACTACTGCCTAATTTCTTTTAATTTCTTTGTTGTTTGGCCCACTGAAGACCTTCAGTTTTGTGTACCGCCTAGAGCAATGGCTCTTTTCGAGACAACTGACTCCATACGTCGACTGCACGCAGTCCCCTTCGCTACGTTCGCTCAGAGACTGGTTGAGGTAGAGTCGCATTTACTGACAGTACAAGCAGATGTCGCGTCTGAAACAAATTGCCATTGACAAGGCACAACACTAGTCCCGGTCAGTGCACTGTTCTCACGCCGTCTTACATGTCTGTGAGTGGTACACCATTCCTTGTAGACACAGCGGACAGTCGGCTTCACACACCAACATACCGGACGACTTCATCCACGGCAATGCAATCAGCACGTCCAAACACGACGGATCCTTTCAGAATCTTTCTGCCATTGTGTTACGCCTCCTCATCGCACAATATTACTGCGCTGTTTCTAAACAACTGAGAGACGCATGCAAACCACTCCAGTGACTTACTAGTAGAGTCACACCACTGCCTGATATCAGTTCTACACCATCTACAGAGTTCCAAAGCGACCTTTGTTTTCTTCTATGGGAGCGACTAATATTACATACAGTGAGCTTATTAACAGACGTGAATGTTCATAAAAATAATCGCTAACTGAGCTAAACTCATGAAACAAATTACATAAGCCGCAACGCGTTCTTGAAGAAATACTTGCGGAACTGAATGCAACTACAGCTTCTTCAGTGTAACTAAGGAAATACAAACTGATTGTATCACGTCTGAGGCACAAGAAGATGTACTTACACGTGCAAAAATGATCGACGCACTCTTGTCGTTAGACTGTGGTATTACTCATGGTTGTCTAACAGGACCCAGACTCTTTAACGGTATACTACTTTCCCTACAAGGCAAAAACGGCTGTACGCGCTAAATCCGTGGAAATCGTAGTTAACTGTGACTGCGGACTTTACAGTCGGTGTGAAGACTTCCCATCTTTCTCAACTCTTTATAATCCATGGCGCCATTTACGTCTTTGAGAGAAGTGCTGATGCGTTTTGAAAGAGCGCAACTTGCTTCCAAGCTTTTCTGCCCACGTGTGAATTAAGTAGCGTAATATTATAGCCAGATTTCAACCGTTGCGTAAGGATGTCAGCCAAAGTTCATGATTTCTAGGTACTGAATACAAGTTCGTTGTCCCTTTAATGCTCTCCATCTCTGGGTAGAATTACGTAAAATTTATTTGGAAGTTTGAAGGTGCGAGATACGGGCTGTAGGGTGGATGAGGAGGAACAGTCCAGTGAAGTTCTGTGAGCTCCCCTCGAGTGCGCAGAATTGTGCGAGGCATTGCGTTATCACGGAAAACGAGAAGTTCATTTGCATTTTTGTGGCGACGAACACACTGAAGTCGTTTCTTCAATTTCCTGAGGGTAGCACACAATACACTTCAGAGTTGTCGTTGCACCATGAGGGAGGACGTCAAGCAGAATAACCACCTCAGAGTCTCAGAAGACCGTCGCCATCGCTTTACCGACTGTGGGTGCGGGTTTGAACTTTTTCTTCAGAGTAGATGTGGTGTGCCGCCAATCCATGGATTGCCGTTTTGTTTGTAGTTCGAGGTGATGAAGTCATTTTTCATTGCCTGTGACGATGTTCGAAAAAAAATTGTCACGATCAACCAACTAACGCGAAAGCAATTCCGCACAGACGGTCCTTAGTTGCTGTTTATGGTCTTGTGACAGGCGGCGAGCGACCCAGCGGGGCACACACCTTTGTGTTCCCCAAATGCTGGGCGAGAACTTCAGAGCTACCAACAGAGATGTCCTGTTGAACAGCTAGATTTTTGATTGTAATCCACTGATCACCTGGAATAAGAGTGTCCGCACGTTCCAACACTGCAGGAGTCAGGGCTGTCTGCTGTCGACCGGTATTGTACTGGTTTGCGTGACTTTTGCGCGATGATGATAGACGCCTGCCCAACGACTCACCGTGCTTTTATTCACCTGCAGGTGAAGCACCCATGAAGATCGGCAAAGCTCTGGTTTCCGCCACAAGAAACTCAATGACAGCTCTGCTTAGAACGCATCTCCGTTACAGACGCCGTTTTGAAAGCTACGTATAGAGCTGCCACCTGTTGGAACTTCATGGAACTATAGGAGCTGAACTGAGAATATTGCACGCCGTCCCACGACAAATTCTACAACTTTTCAACCGAAACTGGCCGAGATGGGAAGTGTTGCATTACGTATAAGAACGTCCATCGTAATTTCACGATAACGCAAGGAAACACTTTATTAGATATGACACAGTCTTTAACACTCGAAAACTCAAATGTATTACAATAACTGCCGTTAGAAAAGGACATTTCAACATTAAATTATCTGAAGAAAATTTTTGTAATGGGCTTCTGCCAAGGACTCATACCAAGCAACTGTTGTTCCTGTAAGTCGACTAGTAGCTAAAAATAGTTGCAATCAAAAGTAACAAAGTATATGCATGTTTAAATATGAAATGCCAGCCGTTGTGGACGAGCGGTTCTAGGCGCTTCTGTCCGGAACAGCGCTGCTCCCATGGTCGCAGGTTCGAATCCTGCCTCGGGCATGGATGTGTGTGATGTCCTTAGGTTAGTTAGGTTTAATTAGTTCTAAGTCTAGGGGACTGATGACCTCAGATGTTAAGTCCCATAGTGCTCAGAGCCATTTGAACCATTTAAATTTGAAATGATATTCCATAAAGATTGTGATGAACAGAGATTTCAACCATAATCTAATGCGATTCTCAAATAAGCACAATCGAATGTTAAATGTTGATTTTTTAATCAGCAACGAGATGAATGACGAGACTAAATAATTTTACCTTATGGAAATTCGAACCCGGAACCTATCGCCGTCGTTTTCTAGCCACGAATAGACGTTAAATATTGGCTTATTTGTGCAGTAGCGAGGTGCCCATATGTCTGAACAGGAATAACGAGACGAAAATTCTGTCCTGACAAGGAGTGAAATCTGCACAAGTCATTCATAGTTGAGTATGCACGAAGAGTCGTTAACTACTGAATTATTTTTAACCAGTAGCGAGATATGCGCATGTCTGAAATGGAAATGACATGATGAAAAGTCTGAGAGTCGAAAGTTGCACCGATAGTTATTGTTGACGAGACAGGAAGAGACGTTAAAAGTCATAATTATTATTACCTATTGTTTGTACATGATACAGCTTGAAATGACATGATGGATACTTTTTTCCGGACCAGAACTCCAACCCATAGTAAGGTCTTTCATGCAGAGCTTGAGGAGTTTGGAATCTTGGGGGAAACAATGGAACGATGGAACTGTGTCGTCCTGAAGGGGCCAAATCCCACGAAAAGGAAAATTTGATGTTGAATTCCAGTCAAGTAGTAATAATTTCAGCATCTTAAGTTCAGATACAATACGTAACAAGCGCCCTGTGACGATATCTCGTCTGAGAAAGCTTACTGGTGACAAAGTTTCTATTTGTCGTGACTTCCGCCTCTGTCATGATCCAAACCATATCTACTTTCCTCCAGTCGGTAGTGAAGAAACATCATGTTTAATGTGCATTTGGAACCAAGGTGCAACCATATGTTGTTCAGCCGGCATTACCATAGATGATGAGGTTCTTTCTATGCTTATTAAAATGTATTGGCTGAAGTATGAATCGAATCCAGTCCTTAAGCATACAAACTAGATTAATTTCTACAGGCCACTAAACTAAGCATGGAGCTGGCTCATGATATTATCGTAAACGAAGGCTGCTCCACGGTGAACGAGAATTCTAACTGCCTGGAGGTGGATTACAGCCTGTTTAAAACATTAACTTACTCGCTCATTCACATCGACTTCTCCAGCTGCCACGGCTACGTAATGAGTAGTTCCGACTTTAGTTTGTAACGACTAAAAACTACGTAACAGTCATATGCACAAACTGATAACAAGGCAAGAATCATTGCTTTCCACTTGAGTTCCCGTCGTGCTGTATGCATTATAAGTCTAATGGCAAACAAGATATAGAGTCATTGAGGCACCGAGGACTGGAGCGCATTCATCTCTTTACTTGTAAACCTCATTTCGTCTGATATAGTATTGTAGGCAACAGTGTTGTAGTGATTTCTGGCAGCATAAAACTTGACTAATGATAAAATATGTAATCTACCATTTTCCACAAAATAGATAAATGCATAAGTCTGTGGAGATTTTGCCTGGCGTTTTGACACGCAGGTTGCTATACGTATGTTTACCAACTATTATTTTTTATTTGAAGCTCTAGAATTGTTCTTCTGGCGACTTACCTAAAGTTGCACAGCTGAAGGTCATGAGGTTAGTTGTTTAAGCGTCAGAAAATGGAGTACTAAACGGAAAAATATCTAACATTTGTGACGTTGTGTTATTAATGTCAGAGCTTCTACTTCCTTTTACCACTCCTAACGGCTACATACGCAGATTATATGTTTTCTTTGCGCACATGGATGGCAAAGTACCTTTCGAATTATATAAGGATCATTGATTCCTTGTACAATTAACATTAAAAATCGATACTGCAGTTCCCGTATTCACATTTTAATATTAAGACGGTAGAACATATTATTGGAGAATAATTTATCTCTTAGTTTTTATATTATATACGATAAACCAAGGAGGAGCACTATAACACTGTTCTAAAATACAGGACCGAGCGAGGTGGCGCAGTGGTTAGCACACTGGACTCGCATTCGGGAGGACGACGGTTCAATCCCGTCTCCGGCCATCCTGATTTAGGTTTTCCGTGATTTCCCTCAATCGCTTCAGGCAAATGCCGGGATGGTTCCTTTGAAAGGGCACGGCCGATTTCCTTCCCCATCCTTCCCTCACCCGAGCTTGCGCTCCGTCTCTAATGACCTCGTTGTCGACGGGACGTTAAACACTAATCTCCTCCTCCTCCTCCTCCTCCTCCTCCTTCTAATATACAGGAATTACAACTTACCATGATAACCTTTCGAAAAAACTATAATTTAATAAAACAAATTGTATCCGTAATATACCGACGAAAAAAAATCGCAACATCAAAAAGAAGTTGTGCGACAAAACGAAAGTTGGTAGGCGTGTTTCTACAGCTGAAAGATGAGATGTATTTCAACTTAAAGCCTGTCTCATAACAGTGGCACTAGTAGCTACCCTATGAGGATGCAAACCAGGTTTGCTATAAATACACGCTGTATCGTACTGCACCTGCACCAGCAATTTGAACAGCAGTTTTCACCCCAATGACACAACGAACTGTTACATATCGGTTACTTCAAGGAGATCTCCGAGCCAGACGGCCTGAAGCGCGCCTTCCACTGATCCCAAACAACCGCCATTTGCGATCTCAGTAGTGTCAAACGAGAGCTCATTGGAGGGCAGGGTTGTGTTTTCTGGTGAAAGCTGTTTCTACCTCGGTGCCAATGATGGCCATGTGTTGGTTAGAAGGAGGACAGTTGAGGATCTGCAACCAACCTACCAGGAGAGGTCAAGGCTAGCGCAACGAGTTCTTCACGTGATATTCATTGGACTGTTGCCTGTGAACACGTGCCACTTCAGTGCTCTTGGAAGAGAGCTGTGGCGTTGACGTGGCTCTGTTGTTGTCCCCGCGTAGTGGTTTGGGAAGGTGGAAAAAATCGAGCAGTGATTAAGTACCTCGTAAAGAAAGGTATGAAAGCAAAGGACATTCATGCCGATTTCCAGAATACACTGGGGTACTCTGCTCCTTCATATTCAAATTTTACGAAGTGGACAAATGGATTTAAGTTTGGTCGGGAGAGCTTAGATGACGATCCGCGCAGTGGTCGGCAGAGATGTGTCACTACTCCAGAAATCATTGCTAAAGTGCACAAAATGGTCATGGAGGATAGTCGATTGAAAGTGCGTGAAATTTCTCACGCTCGCCAGACGTCATCTGGAAGGGTATACCGAATTTTAAATGAAGAACTGGAAATGAAAGAATTATCTGCACGATTGATGCCGCGACTCATGACGCTCGCCCGCTCACATGTGCCGTAGGATGGCAAATTACACGAACTAAGGTATGAATTGTTGCCACACCCGCCTTATTCACCTGATATGGCTCCGTCAGACTTCCATCTCTTACCAAAACTGAAAATTTTTCTTGCTGGACGAAGATTAGCTTCAAACGAAGAATTGGTAGCCGGAGTTGACAACTACTTTGGAGGTCTGGAGGAAACTCATTTTCGAGATGGGATCAGGTAACTGGAACATCGATGGACCAAGTGCATTAACCTACAAGGAAACAAAATTGAAAAATAAAAAAGTTTCACTGATGTAAGTACTTTTTTCTATTCCCTTCCGACCAGTGTGCTACGAAACATTACTGCGCGCATCAGCATTGTGCTGGTTCGGTATAGATGCCCTAGATCACTATCTATCCTACTTTACAGAGCAGAGAAGCCTCCGAACCCTGCCCTCTGTGAAGAGTCGTGAACATCCAACTATTTAACACTTAGTGATACTTTCGCTGTACTTCTACCTCTTTCCGTAGATGCTCACGACAGTAGCACGTGAACATTCGACCGGCTTCGCCGTTTTCGAGGTACTCGTTCACAGTCTCTGCGTAATAACAATCTAACCTTTTTCAAACTCGCTTATCTCAATGGACATCCCCCATTTCCCGCCCATATCTTCGCTAGGGTGATTCCCCGTCCATGTCTGCTCAGCTTATATACTTCTGTTACCGCGTCACGTGTCCGCAACGCCACCAGATGGCATTCATCGTTGCGATGGACAGTGGTCACAATATTCTGGTTCATTAATGTAACTATGTGCTAGACACACTGGACCTACACCTGAAGTTATTGTCTGGGGTGCGATTTCGTATGGCAGCGAGAGCACTCTTGCGGTTATCCCACGCACCCTGAATGCAAATTTGTGCCACAGCCTGGTTATTCGACCTGTCGTGCTGCCATTAATTTTTTTTAGTGTTGCGATTTTTTTTCCATCAGTGTATGATCCTGCGCAAAACTTCATGTATTATTGAGATAATACACACTTTCGACCTCGATATGGTCCAAGTTAATGTGAAGTCCTGTAACATACCCAGAAACATTTTCGGACTACCATGAAAACATGTAATTCTATCGGTGACAGCAGACTCCAAAAGGAAAAGAAATCCAGTTGAAAATTATTCGTTGCGACACACAAATCAATCAGTCGTGTAATCACAAAAAACTAAAAATTGTTTCAGTATAAGCAGAAAAATATAAGTTGTAAGAATGGTGCATAGTTGCAGTTTCTTAAATTTGTACCTTACATCTATGGGCGCACTAAATCGAGGTTGCGAGAGCCACAAAATGGAGAAGTTAAGATTTCCTTACTGATTGTAACGTGGAGGCTTGTAGCTCCGTAAGAGAAGAGGTAAAAACATGAAAAATCTCTGGGTCTCCAGCGAGACTGTAACCAAGAGCTAACGGATCATGTGCTTCACAAAGCTGCCAAGTTTCCACTTAGCTAATGCGCCAGTGCGGCCTGCCACAATCTCTAATGGCCATAACGACTGATCACACAAAGAATTTGTAATATAAAATGGGAGATCATTTTATTAATTCTGCACGTGACGATCTTCCTAGAATCACATCCTGAATTTGGAAACCCAGTGTTACACCTTAAATGAGAATAATTCAGATTTTTTACTGACAATGACAAGAACGTATCAAGTGAATTTATTAGGATTATTCGGGAACCACTTCAGAAACGAAATCGACGGTCAACGGGTTGCCAAACGAATTCTACAGTATTCCAATTCACCAATGGAGTAACGACAGGAAGATAGAATTGCATAACGAATGTGTTTATTCATAAATGATCTGGCACACAAGGTAAGCATCAGTCTGCAGCTGTTTGCTGTTGATGCTGGGGTGTACAGCGAGGTGTCGTCGTTTAGTGAATGTAGGAGGATACAAGGTTGCTTAGACAAAATTTGTAATTGGCGTGATGAATGACCGCTAGCTATAGATGTAGTTAATGCAAATGAATAGGAATAGCAAAGCCGTAATGTTATTAGTAGTGCTCTGTTTCACACAGTCTTATCGTTTAAATATTGAGGGGTAACGTTGCAAAACAACATGAAATGGAATAAGCATGTGAGGATTGTGGTAGGGAAGGCGAATGGTCGACTTCGGTTTAGTGGAAGAATTTTAGGTATTTGTGGTTCGTTTGTAAAGGTGACATCATATAGGGCACTATTGCGACCCACTGTTGAGCACTGTTCGAGTGTTCGGGATCCACAGCGGGCCGCATTAAAGGAAGACATCGAAGTAATTCAGAGGCGGGTTGCTAGATTCGAACACAGCACAAGTGTTACGAAGATGCTTCGGAAGCTCAAGTGGGAGTCACGGAAGGATAGGCGACGTTTTTTGCTAGGAGCACTGCCGAGAAAATTCAAAGAACCAACATTTGAGGCTGACTGCAAGGCGATTCTACTGCCGTGAACATGAATTTCGCGTAAGGACCATGAAAATATGGTTAGAGAGATTAGGGCTCGTACAGAGGCATACAGATAATCGTTCTTTCCTCGCTCTGTTTGCGAATGGAACAGAAAAGGAAATGACTAGCAGTAGTACAGGTTATCCTCCGCCACGCACCATTCGGTGGCTTGCGGATTATACTCGTATATGTAGATGTAAATGTTTGTTGAGCTGACTAACACTTGGGAAGCTTCCTCTTCCGCTTCGAAGACGTGGCAGCGCTGGCTGGGATCGCACTGTGGTCCAAAGACATAAAGAATAGGCCAATGAGTTTTATTGTGTGCATCTGACATGATCCAGGGATGCTGAGCAGTGCCACCACTTCCAGAATGAGATTTTCACTTTGCAGCGGAGTGTGCACTGATATGAAACTTCCTGGGAGATTAAAACTGTGTGCCGGACCGAGACTCGGGACCTTGGCCTTTCGCGGGCAAGTGCTCTACCATCTGAGCTACCCAAGCACGACTCACGCCCCCTCCTCACAGCTTTACCTCTGCCAGTACGAGAAGTAAAGCTGTGAGGAGGGGGCGTGAGTCGTGCTTGGGTAGCTCAGATGGTAGAGCACTTGCCCGCGAAAGGCCAAGGTCCCGAGTTCGAGTCTCGGTCCGGCACACAGTTTTAATCTGCCAAGAAGTTTCAGTGCCACCATTTCTCCTCCCTTTCTGGAGAGGGATGTATGCTGTATTTTGGGCTTAAACCTAATAGCAACACACATTACATCCAAGTTACACAGGCAGCCAGCTTCATAGCAGACCATCCATGAGGACTGCTATGCTACACTGCAGGAGACGGCAACGTAATTGCTGCCTTAGGTCGCTGACCCCACTGACCTCTTTCTTATGCTGGCCACATGACAGGAAGCTGTAATGAATGCATCTTGGAGCCGACGGGCATATTTAGGCTGCTGTATGGTCTGCTGCATGCTGTTTCGCTTTCAATGAATTTCCTGCGCCAGGTGCCAAATGAATCTATCAGGAACTCACTCAGAGCCAGCACTGCGCCATCACCACTGTCCATGGCAATCTCCACAACCTGAAACCTTCAATGTGGTCCTCCCTGCAGAACATGGAGACACCTTCACTATGACCAGCCACTAGACTCTGTAAAATTTTCTCTTGCTAACTGTTGATAGAACTCTGGATACCATACCATATGAACATTGATTGTGGCTCGTCACCTCGGATCCTCAATCAAGTGCACGCTTCTACTGATTTTGGTAGCCGCCCGGAGTGGCCGTGCGGTTCTAGGCGCTACAGTCAGGAACCGCGCGACCGCAGGTTCGAATCCTGCCTCGGGCATGGATGTGTGTGATGTCCTTAGGTTAGTTAGGTTTAATTAGTTCTAAGTTCTAGGCGACTGATGATCTCAGAAGTTAAGTCGCATAGTGCTCAGAGCCATTTGAACCATTTTTTAAATTATTTTGGTAGTGTCATATCATTACTCAAAGTCCTTGCATGCAAAGTTCCAACGATCCAAGATACTGTAATAGTTCCTTAACATTGTTTGTGTTCTTTAATTATAACAAAAGTTTTTTGATTTCATAAGTGTTTCACCACAGAAGCTATGTGAATATAGTTACCAGCTGCTAGCCGTATGTTCTTTTGTCAAGATAACACAATTAACTTGTTGAATTAAGTTTTAAAATATTCAAATCTTAATACAATCAGAGTAAGAGTTAACCTTGTTTAAGTCTGTGTGTTTAATACTTCCTCCTTTCGAAGCTGACTGTTTGAGTGTAACAAACTTAAACATATTCCATCTAGGTGTGTTTTCCTATAAAGGAAAGTTGAGGTCAATACAGTTTCTCTAGCGCTGCATTTCTCAGATAGTTTCATAGTGATGATCACTAAGTCCCTGAAAGAGAAGTCCGCCATCAGCATGAATGAAATTCCATTCTTAACATAAATGCATGTCCTGGAGTTCTTTAGATTTCTAGTATAAATCAACTTACCTCCCTTTCCTCTACATCCCTATATGTAGAAAGTGTTCCTAGATGTGGGCTACATCCACCTCCTGTCTTCCCAGAAGACGTCTCAGTGTGGCAGCTGCCCCTTTAATATGTCGTGTGTTTCAGGTTTGTCTACAACATTTGCAACATTCAGTTTGCCACATGGTCGCTTCCGATGTCTTTGATTATATGGACGGTAGCCTAAGAATAATTTCAGGCCCTGTTCTCGCACTGGCGTCAGGGATTTTCAGCGACTTTCACTACAAGGATTTGGCTGTCCGATTCAACCTTCTGGTTCTGAGTGTTGTATCAAACCACCTGGTTCTGCACTCATACTTTATTGAACATAATCTTGAGAGTAGAATCCCCAATTAGTATCGGTACCCAAACTGATAACTTTGAGGTCTTGAGGAGCTCATCTGCTGTCTTGACCAGCAGCACCACATTCCCCAATCGAGATATCTTGAACACCATCTCTTTAAATCAATCACTGTTCCCATTTACTCAAAGCAATCCATTGTTCCCATCTCCTCGTTGACAAATATAAGAGCACCCTTGTCCAGCTAGACCCTCCTTAATTTGGGGCCTGGACTTGCTTTCTCCACAATATTCTCAAAGAGAGCCACGTGAGTAGGCTCCACCTGCTGCGGGGTTGTGTTAACCAGCGGCTTTCCATGATAGATAACAGCCATCCCGAAGACAGAGATTGCAGTACTACAGGTCTGTTTCCCTATTTCTTGCCTCAGCTTTTTCTGGATCCGTTTATCCTGAGAAGTGAGAGTATTAGACTACTCTCTTGTTCTCTCGTTCCCTGACTTACAGGTAAAAGGGGTTCTGATTACCTTCTTCGGTCTTGAACCAGTCGTTTTCCGGAGTTCTTAGGTTCAAGTTCTTTTAGTTCCCTCCAGTTATGTTTAGGAAGCCTCTCTTTACCTTCCTTTTCTTTTTGTTTCTTGAGAAGTTTCGTCATGTGAGCCTGAGAAAAGAATTTGATCTTGACCTAGTCTCAGTGACGGTTTCCACCTCTTGGATTGGTTTTGTCGGCCGATACAACTGTCGAAATAGCTTTCGTAGGCTCCAACCCCGAGTCTTATGTTTTGAAGTTTCATCAAGTCCTTCAGTTTTTGTTTTGTTTTGTTGCGTGTTCTTCATTTTGACGCCAAGAGAATTAGGGATTTGTTAGGTCGACGTCGTGGCACCCCATCCAATGCAAGGCTACTTGTCCAGGGGTGTCACTTCATTAATGGTACATCTTCCCGTGTACCGCGCACTCCTCGGCACCGATCGCATCACAGCTTGGGTTTAGTACCAGGGGAACTAAGGAAGGACTGTGGGATCGGATATGGGAGAGATGGGGTTTTGTGGCACACGCTTTGTCTGGTTCATCTGCTGAGGCCCGTCCGGGATGGATGATGTTGTCAGTAACTGAGCTACACCAGGCATAGCCCTCAGCTTCACGTGAACATTCAAGCCCCTCTGCCCACATGGTCAGTATTTCGACAAGTCGGTGTCCTCCAGAGATGAACACAAACGTCACGCCACGCCATTGATTGAAACCTTATATATGAACTTTCGTGTTTGCTTAACAGGAACAATAGTTGCTGGATAGCAGTTCCAAGCCCCGGTTCAGAGCAAAAATTTTCATCATGAAACTGAAGTTTAAAGCTGCTTTTTGAAATGTCCTTTATTGTAATAAATTTGATTTTCTAGTGCAAGTTCAGCAGTATTCAAGCCTCTAAATCTTCTTTCCGATTTCTTCGTATGTGTCTTACACTACTAGATTTTTCCATTCTCACGGGGTCTTCCTCTTTTTCTCTAGCCTGGAGGTTGTCAGCAAAGAACATATTTCTGCCATCGTTCGTCTCCTAACCTCATCACATGCCCATACCATTTTAAACACCGTTTTCCCACATCTTTGGTGATGCACATGGGAGTTTTTATTTGCTTTCTGATTTTCATATTTGGTATCTTCTTTCGCCTTGAAACTCTAGAACTTCTCAAAAAGTCCATTTGCAAGTCTTCAAGTCTTCTTTGGTCTTGTTTCGTTAATTCCCACGACTCTTCTGCATAAAAAGAATACTTTTTATTATTGATTAACTAGCTGTTACCTGCAGTTGTGCTCGCATAACAGCAGCTTCTTTATCATAAGTGATGGTGAATAAGTAATCTAGTACGAGTAATTTATAAATACCTAAGTACAGAGTAGTATAGATGCATGTATGCATAAATTTAAAGCATCTAGTGCCCCACCCATCTGCCCAAACGCGCGATGACATTCGACATGCTATGACATTGCCAAGCAGTAAATGCATGGGCAGGAGCGCGCATCTATGCATCATGCTACTGAAGTGGCTATACGTTATGCTACAAAATTAATAATTTTTAACATACTTTATGTCCATTGACTTCACCTCCTCTTAGCAGTCAGTCGTCTTTTGCAACTTCTAAAGCAGCCTAAGTTCTTCCTGAGACTTCAAGCTATCTCCACGCCAGATTTGATCGAAATCGGTTTAGCGGTTTAGTCGCGAAAGGTAACAGCAAAGTTATTTTCGCATTTATAATATGAGTATGGATATAAACATTTTTTTCTCTTTTTCTTTAGTTTACCTGTCCGAAGGATGGAATTCAAAATACTGATTGCTCTTTTGGCTTGTGTTGTCCTCTGCCTTATTTCTTGTTTGTTGGGACCCCGATCTGAGTCTATAACTCACAGGTATTTATACTTTCGACATGCTTCAACAATATTCCATCTATGATGATCGCATTGTGTTACTTCCTATAAAAAGATATTTTGCTTTAAAAAAGTTTCTTGTTAGTCCGTCTTTATTTTAATTTCTGAAACACGTTTCCAGACATTTGCATTATCGTGATATTACTTCGCATGTTCTCTAGGCGTCTCTTGCATCCACTTTGTATAATCAGACTGCTGTACCAAAAACAGATTAGAGGATATACAGGAAAATTGCTTTATGTGGGTTACGAACAAGTGAGGCGGAAAACAATTCGGGTCGTTGGGATAGTTTTGAACTTGACCGTACGTTCCAATCAGTTATCCCATCGCTACAACGACATTGGTTGCTCGTCCTGTGCGCGACTTTTAAACGGCTCGCTTGCTTGCCTTGATGGCTACTTGACCCGGTGCAATAGCTGTTAATAAAATTATCGAAAAGGAATGCGTCGTTTCAGTCGGAAATGTCATACTTGCTGTATGTATTGTGTGTTAAAACTGATCCTGTCCACGAGACTGGCGGAATACTTATTTTCGCCACGATACTCGTTCCGTTTTATTCAGTTAGAACTTCGCCGCTGATAGTGTTTTCTAATCTGTTTCTTGTTTACAATGGCCCTTGTGCTGCAAATAAAAAAATAGACAACCGGAAATGATACAAGGCGAACTACGAAACTGAGCGAAACAAAATACTGACAGTGAAGCCTGTTACTAAGAAAATATTTTTTGGACTCGTTATGACATGAATCCAAGAGAAGGGACGAGCAGAAAAACTGGTTTTCCTAGTCTCAGTCTCATCCCTTCAACTATTGTTCTGAGCTGCCTACAGTCATGTTCTCCCCTAGAACGCAGGGTGGAGATCTTGAGTAATACCGGCTTCGCGCACCGGCAAAATCGCAGGTGCGGTGTGCTGTGCTTCGAAGAAGACCTTGGTTTGTACATCACTTTCCTATCACGTCCCTACCGAGCTCCACACGCAGCGTAATACACCTACGATGTGAATCATCACTCTATGAATCAAACGAAAGCGCACCCATTCCGTATTTACCTCCCACAACGTGGCACGCAGTTTCACAACTTACACTTCTGTACTTAATACATCTTCAACTGTAAGTTGAATCGCGTTATCATATAATTTCTTTGTTAGTATGTGAATCTAGAAAAACATTCTATAATGTAAGTTGGAATCAGATGTTCCTAATTCTAGATACAAAGAACTTGAATGTGCAATAGATGTACGTAAATTACAATCCATGAAAATTAAGTGAGAGAAATACACATATCAAGAGCAGTTTTGCATCATCTCCGTCCCGAGAGTTCCGGAACCTGTACAGAAAATTGGAACAGAGATAAGGGTAAACATCATTTCCACCCTTTTTATTGCTCTTGAAAACCACATATTGCATGTTGTACCACCATACAGTGAGACCTTCAGAGGTGGTGGTCCAGATTGCTGTTCACACCGGTACTTATAATACCCAGTAGCATGTCCTCTTGCATCGATGCATGCCTGTATTCGTCGTGGCATACTATTCACAAGTTCATAAAGTCACTGTTGGTCCAAATTGTCTCACTCCTCAACGGCGATTCGGCGCAGATCCCTCAGAGAGGTTGGTGGGTCACGTCGTCCATAAACAGTCCTATTCAATATATCCCAGACATGTACGATAAGGTTCATGCCTCGCCAATATGCTGCCGATATGGTTGCACTATTGGTCGGAGGATGGCATTCACGTATCGTACAGCCGTTACGGCGCCTTCCATGACCACCAGCGGCGTGCGTTGGCCCCACATAATGCCACCCCAAAGCAGCAGGGAACCTCCACCTTGCTGTACTCGCTGGACTGGGTTGCCTCCAAACACGTCTACAACGATTGTCTGGTTGAAGGCATATGCGACACTCATCGGTGAAGGGAACGTGATGCCAATCCTGAGCGGTCCATTCGGTATGTTGTTGGGCCCATCTGTACCGCGCTGCACGGTGTCGTGGTTGCAAAGATGGACCTCGCTATGAATGTCGGGAATGAAGTTGCGCATCATGCAGCCTATTGCGCACAGTTTGAGTCGTAATACGACGTCCTGTGGCTGCCCGAAAAGCATTATGCAGCATGGTGGCGTTGCTGTCAGGGTTCCTCCGAGCTATGATCCGTGGGTAGCGGTCATCCACTGCAGTAGTAGCCCTTGGGTGGAACTGATCGGCTGTCGGACCCCCTCCTTCTAATAGGCGCTGCTCATACGTGGTCGTTTACATCTTTGGGCGGGTTTAGTGGCATCTCTGAACAGTCAAAGGGACGGTGTCAGTGATACAATATCCACAGTCAACGTCTATCTTCTGGAATTCTGGGAACTGGGTTGATGCAAAACTTTTTTTGATGCGCTTAAGAGCGAAACGTCAGTGCAATTTCACGTTAACAAGAGTCCAAAACAAGGTTGCAGCTTAACAGGCACTGCTATGACATGGAATGAGAACATATTCGCCAGGTCATTGTCTGAAGTATGATATCTGCAAGTACTACGTAACCCACAGTGTGCTGGCTAGCGAGGCAAGGACGTGAGCCAGACCTGAATTGAATCCGCGCGGCAGATTAACGACCGTGGGTTGGTACACCGGCCAGCCTGAGTGTGTTTCTAGGCGGTTTCTCATGCAAATGCTGGCCAGGACGCTAACGTCTATCTCAGGGAACACGATACACAAACACTTAAAATATATTAACGTACTGAATGAAGTTTACAGGATACATAGCAGATGGAGAACATGATTTCCATTTCTTAGGTCACTTTTACGACTTTGGCGCCAGGAAGGACATCCAACCACAAATTTAAATAATGTAATAAAATTTGGTAAATCCGTAAAGCGGACCCAGTCCTATACGGGATTAACGATACGAAGAATAAGAAGATTTTTTGTAGCATGACAACCACTTATTCCACTATCGATTTCAGCCTGTGCCTTTTTAATGTGGTCTGAAGCGCTTTATTGGAAAAAACAAACGCGTTAAAAAGACTTGTTCGTCAAAGGATCAATGAAGAAAGTGATATAAAATTTGAGAAGAGCAATTAAAGTGCAGGACCAAGACGTACCAACAGTAACATTGATAAATAATCACCCTGCAGTTTAGAAATGAGGAAGATTTTGTGTACCGTTTCATTGGGGATATGGGTGCTACTTAACACTGAGTTTAGATAAATGATAATGAAGGCAAAGAAAAAAATGATCAAGTTCGAGAGAAACTTCACAAACTTCAAAATCGTGGAAGGAACACTAAAAAAATGGGAAAAATTTTATGTAAGAAGCGTCTATTCGGATGAGACACTATGAGCACCCAACTGAAGGCGATAAAAAAGGATATTCTTAACGAGAGATGTGACATTATTGTTCATATTTTCCAAAAAAAATTTTTGTAAATATTTTATTGAAACTGTTAAAGCAGAAGTAGAGACATCTTGTTTGAAGCGAAATCGATACTGAAACTCTTTGATAAGATTAAAATGAATGTACATATTAAGAAAAAGGGTGTAATATTTACTTTTAAATATTGTAAAGATATCTATTTGTTATAATTATTAAACGTAAAAAGGTGCTATAATGTGATTATGTATGTAATAGTTACTGGCACTCACTTAGGCCTCTGTGAGATATGGCTTGGCTCTGACCACTATGGGACTTAACTTCCGAGGTCATCAGTCCCCCAGAACTTAGAACTACTTAAACCTAACTAACCCAAAAACATCACACACATCCATGCCCGAGGCAGGATTTGAACCTGCGACCGCAGCGGTCGCGCGGTTCCAGACTGTTGCGCCTAGAACCGCTCGGCCATCCCGGCCGGCCTGTATGATAAATGTGTAGTATAATAGATGGAGTAGTTCCGTCAGGAACGGAAAGCTGTGTAAGCATAGGAAAAGGTGGGAGCGGAAACGTTTGGCGCGGTTTGGCTGGCGCGAACAAAGTCAGTCGGTGGCCAGTGATCTTAGAGGCAGCACGTACAGCGCCAGCATAGTGTGGAGTGCGCCATATTGTTGCATCTTGCCTCGGTTGGTAACTGCAGTTAATCACGGCTTGGTATGGGGAGAAAAACGGGCTGTTGATTATAAGATAGATCATCGCTATGAAGAGGAAATAAGTATGACATGGATAACTGCTCTTGGCCGTTCTGATATTACTGCAGTTGCTGCCACCAACGCCACCGTCGCTGATCACAGCGGGGTAAGACATTTTAGTTATGTGTTATAGTGTGTGCCAGGAAGTTGAAATGTGCTTTAAGAATAATAACCATCATCCAAATTAACAATTATGTCCACCTAGTAATTTATCCCGCTCATACACCAAGCAGGATCTGAGCCTGGTAAAGGAAAATTCAGAGTGACCTGTATTAAGCCAAGACTGTGGAATCTTTAATATATTGTTGGCAAATCAGTGATTAATCAGTGAAATAATTGATGGAAAGAATAACTGAGAATTTCATAATTAACATTGCTATTATTTTCTCGTGGTCTCACGATTGCGCTCTCGCTTCCCGAACACGGGGTCCCGGGTTCGATTTCCAGCGGGGCCAGGGATTTTCACCTGTCTCGAGATGACTGGATGTTGTTGTGTCGTCTTCATCATCATCATTAATATCCATTACGGTTGGAGGAAGGCAATGGCAAACCACCTCCAGAAGGACCTTGCCTAGTACAGCGGTGCGGGTCTCGCGCATCGTCCCCTACGCTCTGTCTAGGAGTTGTAGGACATCATCATTATTTTCTGTGTTAAAATGATTACGTAAGGTTATGCCAGATTCAGAGACCACATTAGATAAATTGTTTGCTGCTTTCACATTACGTATTAATGAAAGGAAATACTAAGTTGATGATTAATGGTGATATATAGTAACGTTAAACAGTTTATAGTGAATCGGTGCACTGTTGAGTACCAAATATGTTGATGTAGAAGTCCCCCCCCCTCTCCAAATTTCCTTTGTTTTCATGAAATCAGTCTGTTTGATTAAGCAAATGGGGGCTGTAGTTTTTTTTTCGAGCGGCTAAACTTTCCTTGTATTGCTGCACCATCTTTTATCTAAATCTAAAGTGAAGTCTGTTAGGTAAGTAGGGAGTTGCAATCTTTTCTGCTGTCCTACTCAGCTTCATTACTTGTGCCTAATTAGACTGGCGAATAATAGTGTACCACCAACCACATATATTGTTATCGATGCAGAATAGTAGTCTAACTACTTTTATTTGCCATACCTCTGAACTAATGAGTTATTTGAAGAAACGAGTTAAAGTCTGATACTTAAATGGTTCAAATGGCTCTGAGCACTATGGGACTCAACTGCTGTGGTCATAAGTCCCCTAGAACTTAGAACTACTTAAACCTAACTAACCTAAGGACAGCACACAACACCCAGCCATCACGAGGCAGAGAAAATCCCTGACCCCGCCGGGAATCGAACCCGGGAACCCGGGCGTGGGAAGCGAGAACGCTACCGCACGACCACGAGATGCGGGCTCTGATACTTATTTCTTAGGTTAACACACACGGTTATTACACTTGTTTTTGTGGTTTTGCTGTCTGGATAGGTAACTGTATTTCTGTTTGTTACATTGCTTATTATTAACAGTATAGTATAAGAATATTACAGTTGGCTTTGCATGACAGTATGTTTTGTAAACCAATTCAGAGAATACAAAATACACGCAATTATTACATCTGGTTTTACATATCAGGATAGTAAATAACACACACAAGTCAATAAGGAACAATATTACAGATAGAGCTACTGCAATGAAACGTTGACACCAAACTGAGAAAATAACCTTCTGAAGCCATATGTCTAGAAGGAAACATTGAACGATGCGTAGGAAATTCGATACTGCATTTGGATATCTAAAACTAAATTGCCAGAAAAAAATTAAAGTAATAAAAATTGAAATGCTATAAAGAATAAGTTCACAAAGCAATAAATCCTTATCAAAAGAATGGTCCGTCCGATAGCTGAGTGGTTAGCGCGACGGAATGCCGTGCAAAAGGGTCTGGTTTCGATTCCCGGCTGGTCTGAGATTTTCTCCTCTCAGGGACTGGGTGTTGTGTTATCCTCATCATCATCATCATCTCATCCCCATCGAAGTGCAAGTCGCCCAAGTGGCATCAACTCAAAAGACTTGTACCAGTGAACCAGGCGACCGGTTCTTCCGACGGGAGGCCCTAGACACAAGACATCTCATTTCATCAAAAGAGAGATCAGGTTAATGAAACACGTACTAATACCTCCAGTAATACCTAATTAGGCAATGATAAGAACTATACTATTAGTCAATAAATATTACAGGATGTTAGACATTGTAAGTAACTATAGATGAAAAGATTGGCACAAAATACTGATATCAGCAAAACGGGGAAAAAAGTTGTGGGGAAGGGGGGAAGTTGGAGGTAAACAAACTAGATTCCCGAAAGGAACCTTAGACTAATGTTCACTTTGATTTGGTTTGTAACTTATCACGTCAAGTGTAGTTGATAGACAAAGGCACTGTTTTCTTACAAATATGACAGATGTAAATAATGAGACCACTTTTTTCTCAATTCTGAGACGTCGTGTTTGTTCACGTGCGACGAGTCCGTGTCGCGTGATGTAGTCGGTGACTCCACTACGCCATTTTGCGACGTCTCTAACACACACAGAATATAGTTGTTTGCTTTTTGACTTCATAGCCAATACTTTTGGAATCTATTAAGGCTTTCTTTATGTCACAGCTCGTTTAATAGTTTCACAAGGCAATAACAATATTAAATAAAATTTCTCAGTTCTTGCCGCATCAGTTCGCAGTGAGTCTGCGACGTTTCAGAAGGTAGACACTGTCATTTCATCTTTTGTCGAAGTACTGTGGACTCTTTTTCTTTCTTGATGTTTTTCATTCCCTATACGTAAGAGGGAGGAAGGATAGGCAGCAACCACATTGCTACTCTTGAGGTAATTAGTGTTAAATTATACAAGTTTACTTTTTTCGCTTAAAAAGATTAAAATAGTGGGATTAAAATTACAGAGTACAGCCTTTCGCGCCAAGCTATAATTCAAGAGCACATTGCTCTTTTGTACACTATGGCAGTTCCCATTTTTCCAATGCGATCCAATATCACACTGGCGTTTATGAAACAAACCGTGAGCGCCTGTCTTGTAAGAGAACCTCCTACAAGATTTTAACGCATCCTACTCTCGTCCGATACGTCGAAAACAAATACCATCTGCATGCTTACATTTGACTTTTGTGCTCCATAACTCCTATTAACCAACTTGTCTGTAAAGTTTGCAACCTTTCCGTATATAAAAATTTTCTGTACAAAATTGACTGAGAATTGAAACTGATAAATTTTGGACTTAAGCAGCGCTACGTCATGGCCCTGTGAAATCAACCTGAATATACTGAAAACATTCTTACCTCACAATGGTTTCGCCGGATAACGTTGTATATATATCTGCTCCTAAATGGCATAACTTAGTGCAATGCTGGCGTATCTACTACTACTGAACAACATTTGTCTGAGATTTGAACTATTAGGAAAAAAACTGACTTTGTTTGTTGACACAGCTGCATAGCTGATTATTGAACAACACATGACTATGATCAGGGAAAATTCGTAAAATATTTAAATTCAAGTAAATGACTGGTAAAAAATTATGTTCTGAAAAACCTTATTATAGAAAACATTTCTGCAAACCATTACATATAAAACTGAGCATTACAAGTCTGACTTAATTAGTGCTGACAAATCACAAAAAGATTGAAACAAATTCATATTAACATCTCAGACAACAAATTTAAGAACGCGCATGGCGATGAAGAATAATGAAGTTTACCAAGATTGAAACAAATTCATATTAACATTTCAGACAACGAATTTAAGAACGCGCATGGTGATGAGGAATAATAAAGTTTACCTTACACTACATGGCAATGAACTGCGCTGCACCAGCGGCGACTGCTATTGCTCTTACATGGCTAGCAACTGTACTGAAGCGGTGAGCTACTACGATTTCTCCGTTAACAGCGAGCTATTGCGACTGCTCCATAACAACGAACTCTTGCGACTGCTGTGTAGGAGCGAGCGATTATTACTGCTTCCGACACTGCTCTGACCTGCGATTCTATTGCAGCAGAGATGTTTTATATCGCAGCGCGTGAGCAATACATCGAAATTACGTTTGCTCCAGTAGGGTAGTGAACAATAAACCTCTTACATAATGAACCCCTTACAAGTTTCCATCATATAGCAGACAGTCATTTGCAATAGCAGCAGATTCTTGCATTCTAGTTTTGTAAGCAATTTCATCATCACAGCCTCTTTCACGCAATCTACTCACATGTCGGGGAAAACACTATCATTTCTTGGTTCTACAACGAGGAGGATATAAGATGAACATCAACAAACGCAAAAAGAGGATAATGGAATGTAGTCGAGTTAACTCGGGTGATGCTGAGGGAATTAGATTAGGAAATGAGACACTTAAAGTAGTAAAGGAGTTTTGTTATTTGGGGAGCAAAATAGCTGATGATGGTCGAAGTAGAGAGGATATAAAATGTAGACTGGCAATGGCAAGGAAAGAGTTTCTGAAGAAGAGAAATTTGTTAACATCGAGTATAGTTTTAAGTGTCAGGAAGTCGTTTCTGAAAGTATTTGTATGGGGTGTAGCCATGTATGGAAGTGAAACGTGAACGATAAATAGTTTGAACAAGAAGAGAATAGAAGCTTTCGAAATGTGGTGCTACAGAAGAATGCTGAAGATTAGATGGGTAGATCACATAACTAATGAGGAGGTATTGAATAGAATTGGGGAGAAGTTTGTGGCACAACTTGACAAGAAGAAGGGATCGGTTGGTAGCACATGTTCTGAGGGATCGGTTGGTAGGACATGTTCTGAGGCATCAAGGGATCACCAATTTAGTATTGGAGGGCAGCGTGGAGGGTAAAAATCGTAGAGGGAGACCAAGAGATGAATACACTAAGCGGATTCACAAGGATGTAGTTACTCAGAGATGAAGAGGTTTGCACAGGATAGAGTAGCATGGAGAGCTGCATCAAACCAGTCTCAGGACTGAAGACCACGACAACAACAACAACAACGAGCTGTAATTCAAGTGATGTCTGCTTTATAAATAGAGGTTATCAGGTATGAAATAACACAGGACTTGCATGAACACAATCTTGATTCCACGAGAATGGATACAGCCAGTTTATGTAGTTTTATGAGCAAAATCGGTGTAGTTTTGAGAGAACTATCCGCACCAAAACTTTAACCAGTTGTACCACTTCTTTTACTAGAACCCTGTATAAAACCTCATTGCCTCTCTCTCTTCTGATGTATCAGAAAACTAATACCGTCTGCATGTTGACATCGAGCATATCACATACACACACATATCGCTCCATTGAAGCACGTGGCCGGTGGTTGAAGTTTTTTCGACTGTACTGGAGGAAGACCATATCCATCTGTATCCTTTAAGCAGGTCTGTGCAAGCGGCTTCCCAGTTTCTGCATCATCGTTAAATCACCCCTCCACTACTTTAAAGTACCATATACTAGATTGCGAATGCAGATAGGTGACTGTGCAGTACATCCATTCCCTCATGTACACCAAAGTACACCAGGCAGCGTCCTATACCGATGCAATTAGGTTACTACATATTTACAGCACATTGATAGTAGTGCAGAATTAACGATTACAACTGGCCATCTTTCCCTGTGTGGACGGGCGTCACAGAGTATTCTCGCATTCGTAGGATAAAGTAGGAGATTGACAGATCGCTCCCACATTGTCCTTGACAAATCCTCTCTGCAAAACGGTCGACAATTTAATCTGAGACTGACAAGAAGTATGAGGGCCCTACACCTACTACATTCCATGTTTCTTGAAGGAACAGAGCAAGTTGTGTCTGTAACTGCTTTTCGGTAAAGACTTTCCATAGCAATCTTACCCACGGAACCCATACAAATGTACAATATTCCTCCAGGTGTGTGCATGTCTATGAAGTTAGCACCCCTTATCGGTGTATAGCAGACATGATAGTGTTGCGGTGATATAACAGACGGTTTAGAAGAAATGTGTGGTTTATACATGATGGAGCTCCAGATCAAGGGAGTTTGAAACATTTCGCGTAAACCAACTGTGCTATCAATTCTGATAGATCACTCCACTGTCTGCAATTAGTAGCAGGAAGGTACCGGCATGAGACAAATGATCGTAGATCATAAATACACACTGCCATGGCTACATGGTTCTGCATCTAAAAGTGATATATTGTTAAAGCCATATGGTTTCCGACGTATTAGTCGGATGGAATGCAAAGCTCTTAATACTCCAATGCAGCACACGTTTGTCCAGCATCAGACATATAACCATCCTATAAATTTCCTACCCCAATCACTGTGTTGACGAACTTTAAAATGATATAACTACTTCCTTGTGCACTATTCTGGTGTTCCAGGAAGGCATCGCCAGTGTATATCCACCGCTCGAGCTGCTCATAAACCAACTAGAACGAAGTCAGAAGACTGAGTTCTGTCTGCTAGGAAATTAATGGATTTATGTCTTTTTAAATTAGAAATGTACGTACCGTCACTCACACTTTCCGCGCCAGTCGTGTTTAGTATTAGTAGTAGAAGCTGATTTTAGGGATGCAGCTATGTCTCACTAGGAAATAGAGCGAGGAAGAAACGACATGAATATTTTCGATAGTTGATACATTGAGTTGCCATCCACACCTTGCTGAACGAAAATGAACACGAAGAAGAAGCAACTTCTTATGAGGATTAAGCAGACTATCAGTAGCCAAAGGAGATGAAACAGTCTTATTGCTGTTTACAGTAGCATCACCACGGCTCTGGTAGCATTCCTCTTGCGCAAACAAGTCCTAGTCTGATGTTAGGTAGTTTTGCTCACTTGTAGGATAATATAGCAATTTCATCCTAACTCCACATCTCTTGAGTACACCCTCCTCACACTATTAGAGGTGCTATTTGTAGCATCGATCCAACTCTCATACAGAAAACTCTAGGGGATGGCTTAAGTCTGATAAACACACTGATTCTTGAAACTTCCTGGCAGATTAAAACTGGTACAGCACTTGCCCGCGAAAGGCAAAGGTCCCGAGTTCGAGTCTCGGTCCGGCACACAGTTTTAATCTGCCAGGAAGTTTCATATCAGCGCACACTCCGCTGCAGAGTGAAAATCTCAATCTGGAAACATCCCTTAGGCTGTGGCTAATCCATGTCTCCGCAATATCATTTCTTTCAGGAGTGCTAGTTCTGCAAGGTTCGCAGGAGAGCTTCTGTAAAGTATGCAAGGTAGGAGACGAGGTACTGGCTGAACTGAAACTGTGAGGAGGCGGTGTGAGTTGTGCTAGGGTAGCTCAGATGGTAGAGCACTTGCCCGCGAAAAGCAAAGGTCCCGAGTTCGAGTCTCGGTCCGGCACACAGTTTTAATCTGCCAGGAAGTTTCATATCAGCGCACACTCCGCTGCAGAGTGAAAATCTCAATCTGGAAACATCCCTTAGGCTGTGGCTAATCCATGTCTCCGCAATATCATTTCTTTCAGGAGTGCTAGTTCTGCAAGGTTCGCAGGAGAGCTTCTGTAAAGTTTGCAAGGTAGGAGACGAGGTACTGGCTGAACTGAAACTGTGAGGAGGCGGTGTGAAATGTGCTAGGGTAGCTCAGATGGTAGAGCACTTGCCCGCGAAAAGCAAAGGTCCCGAGTTCGAGTCTCGGTCCGGCACACAGTTTTAATCTGCCAGGAAGTTTCATATCAGCGCACACTCCGCTGCAGAGTGAAAATCTCAATCTGGAAACATCCCTTAGGCTGTGGCTAATCCATGTCTCCGCAATATCATTTCTTTCAAGAGTGCTAGTTCTGCAAGGTTCGCAGGAGAGCTTCTGTAAAGTTTGGAAGGTAGGAGACGAGGTACTGGCTGAACTGAAACTGTGAGGAGGCGGTGTGAAATGTGCTAGGGTAGCTCAGATGGTAGAGCACTTGCCCGCGAAAAGCAAAGGTCCCGAGTTCGAGTCTCGGTACGGCACACAGTTTTAATCTGCCAGGAAGTTTCATATCAGCGCACACTCCGCTGCAGAGTGAAAATCTCAATCTGGAAACATCCCTTAGGCTGTGGCTAATCCATGTCTCCGCAATATCATTTCTTTCAGGAGTGCTAGTTCTGCAAGGTTCGCAGGAGAGCTTCTGTAAAGTTTGGAAGGTAGGAGACGAGGTACTGGCTGAACTGAAACTGTGAGGAGGCGGTGTGAAATGTGCTAGGGTAGCTCAGATGGTAGAGCACTTGCCCGCGAAAAGCAAAGGTCCCGAGTTCGAGTCTCGGTACGGCACACAGTTTTAATCTGCCAGGAAGTTTCGTATCAGCGCACACTCCGCTGCAGAGTGAAAATCTAATTCTGGAATCATTGATTTTTTTTCTATTACTTAAGGAATAACTTTTCTTGTGAGGACCAACCGTAATTCGACAATATCTGTATTCGACTGCATGTGTGAGTACACAGAAATGGACTGGGATACATATATTTTGCCTGCTTTAATGTAGCGCCTCTGTGTAATAATTACACCGCTTCTGTTGAAGTATGCGTCACAAAAATCCACATAGTTTACAGGGGGAGGGTTAAAACTGAATCCAGCACGAGCATAATTTTTAAGCTTTTCTCTGTCTTCAGTGTCCGCATACCCCCCATCCACCTCAATTCCCCGCATTTCATGGTACTTTTTCTCTACTTTCGTGAATTCTCAGTCAATTTATGTAATTTTGCAAGTATTTTTCACGATTTTACGTATTTCTCTGTATTTCTCTCAATTTTACGAATTTCCCATCAATTTGTTGTAATTATACCAGTTTTTCCATATTTTTACCGTTTTATGTCATTTTCTCGTTTTTTTAGATAGCTTTACATATGTATATGTTCATATTGCTGCGGTGATTAATTCATCAATTTAACTAATTTGCATATCAATTTTAAAATCAATTTGATATCAAAACTGGGTTCAGAACCCAATCATACTACTACTTTCGCTATCTGTTGGATAACGACGTTGAAACCATTACCAGTACGGCTACTATCTTTCAGGTGGGGTATATCATCTTCGGATGAAAATAAACGTTGTCTTCCCAGGTATAATTTTCTTCTGCAGTATGTAACTGGAGTCTAGAATGGGATAAAGAGGGAATGAGAAGCTACAAGATGTATTCGAGCATTGATAGAAGGAAAGGATATGGGGACTAAGGCTATATCCAATAGGATGAGTACACATCAGGATGGATATCTGGATGAGGAAGAGCGTTTGTTGAAGTGGCCTTGAGATAGGAAAAGGGCGGAGTGTAGGTGGAGAAAGAGTGGTTCCTATTTGTTTAGGCGCGGCAGCAACCCAGGATTGGAGAGGATTGGGTAGAAACTTGGTTTTCATCGTGGATTTTGTAGGGTGCATAGCATTTGCCAAGCTGTCGAAGATATTTGAGGGGAGAGAAGTAATTTTATCAACTGATAGAGGATATGCGTAGGAGAAAAAAAACAGAGAAGTGGAGAACGCTTCTACGACTTGTAAGGATTGGTAAAATTGTGGGAGTAGGGAGATGCAGGCTGCATTGGAAAAAGTGAGGAAGAGCCTGAATATGCTGTTGTAGGTGTAGAAGACAGTGAAAGGCAGTAATCCCCATGTGCAACCCTGTTAATAGTTTTCAAAATTTTATTGTATTGTGTGCTAGTTGCATGGTTAGTACAATGCTGGGCATTAAAATTGTAGTGTCATGAAGGCTGTATGCAACAAATTTCAGATTGGCTTGAGGTGTGTCACACCCTTGGATATGCAAATAATTTACATTTCGGTGCAACCACACGAAGTGTGTGGAAGTAACGCGACGTAATGTCTGTAAATGAGAGAAAAATTAAGCAGTGGGATTCTTATTCATTAATCAGAATTGAATAGTGGCTGTTTCTGAGAAGAACGTGGCAGTCTACCAGCACACCTCGGAATTCGAAAGCGGCAGGATCCTGAGCTGTAGAGACGTGCAAGATAGTACAGCCATATCACGTACCTTAAATCAAAAAATGGGCCCGTTTACAGTAAGAAAAATATCCACACTGGCTGAGGTCTGTAGCATCAGGGTCTGTTAATATGGCGCCCAGTTTTCGGCTTTCCTTGAAAGGCGTGCCGACAATAGTGCGCCTAACGGCAACATTTTCAGTCTTCGCAGACGAGTCCCGGTATTGCGTACAACATCACAATGGATGTACCTACGTGGCGGCTCCAATGAAAATGAACCCTGCCTGACTGCATTTTTCGTCGTCATAAGGTCCCAGCACTTGACGTGATGGTAGGGGATGCCAATTCGATAACATATGGTTCACATAGCCGATAATTTGGACACAAGGCATTACATTTCCAACCTTTTAAGGCCGGTGGCTTTGAACCACCTACGAGTTCTCTCTCGACAATCAGACGCAATACCACGCGTTCCCCGTTCAGTCCTGACATTCTTCGATAGAGAGCGCCCTGGCCGTCACTTTCGCTACACCTCTCGCCCACCGAAGACATTCGGTCATGTGTTGCACGTCATCTCCTCCACACCTCTATGACTGATGAAATCCGGCATGTAACTGAAGCACCATCGAAGTTTGGTACCAATCTCTGTCATATAAGCTCAGTTCGACTCTACCAGCCAGGTAAGAGCGATTGTTGTTGCCAGAGGTGACAGCTCTGTCTACTGAATTTTGCAGCCTTTATAACTCCATTATCATCTACAAATTTAATCACGTATTCATCCTACTATACTGTATATGCACCACTAAAATTTCATTATTTGCTGTCTTCCCTGATGGTGAAATTTTAATGGCAGACAAGGATTACGTCCTATGATTTTTGCCTGCTTTCGAGGTACCAGAGGCTGCACCGCCTGATGAAACTATTGAGGCTGATCTGGAGGAGCTGTTCAAAAGCTTAGTGGGTCGAGTGGAGGACAAGGAACGTGATGTCGTCTGTGTGCAGTATTAAAAGGATGAGGGCAGATGGCTGGCACATGTCAGCAGTGTTGGGGACACAGAGGAAAAAGGATGTGACTGATCCTGAAGAGACCCCTGAGAATGAATGAAAGATATGACATATGATATGATTGAACGTGACAAAAAGGGGGCATTGTGTCAGAAAGGAAGCTGTAAGGTAGATGTTCAGGAATGTTCAAATGTGTGTGAAGTCCTAAGGGACCAAACCGCTGAGGTCATCGGTCCCTAAACTTACACTCTACTTAAACTAACTTAACGATAAGGACAGAACTGAGCGACGTGGCGCAGTGGTTAGCACACTGGACTCGCATTCGGGAGGACGACGGTTCAATCCCCCGTCCGGCCATCCTCTTTTAGGTTTTCCGTGATTTCCCTAAATCGCTCCAGGCAAATGTCGGGATTGTTCCTTTGAAAGGGCACGACCGACTTCCTTCGCCGTCCTTCCCTAACCCGATGAGACCGACGACCTCGCTGTTTGGTCTCTTCCCCCAAACAACACAACCCCAACGCTAAGGCAACACTATCCCCGAGGGAGGACTCGAACCTGCGGCGGGAGGGCCGTGTGAGGTAGATGTAATTCATTGAAAGTGAATATGTTTGTAGTTTAAGAAGGTGACAGGACTGCCATACTCGGTCAAAGACTTCTTCAGAGGGAAGGCAAAGACAACGAAACGGTGTTTGCTCATTTGTAGGGAACGAAAGTGGATGAAGTTTAGGACCTGGTCGTTTGTGGAGTATTTTGAACAGAAACCATTCTGGGTGTTGTGAAGAACCAGATGCTTTTCTAAATATTTGTGGAAGTGCTGCGTTGTGATGGATTCGTGTACCCTGTTAAAGACTGAAGGAAGGCTAACGACTCGCGAAATGAGGTTTCACTGGGAGGTTTGTTAGCTTTAAGGAGCAAGAACGTATTGGGAGTTTTCTATGGCTAGTGTTAGGAAATGGTGTATAGGAATGCCTAGTAAAGCGTTGATTGTAGGAAGTGGTTGGGACTTTTCTTAAGGCCGCGGTAAGAAACAGAGTCGCGACCAAGCGCTGTGCTAATTTTTCTTGAGACTAGTAACGGGCGTGTTTAGTTTGATTTGAGTACTTTCACGTACCGAAACGCCGTAGCATTGAGTGGGAGGCTTAATTGGTGTGATGGTGGATATGGGAGCCTGTGGAGTAGTCGAAGTCCGGATCACTGTGAGCAGAGAGGATATCTTCAAGCTATGAGATAAAGAGGTTAGCTCTACTGAAGTTGTCTCATAACGTTTGGTTGTTGTGAAGGAGAGGACAGTGTGTTGAATGATTTGTACTAGGAGGCGATGGAAAGCGTTTCAATAACTTGTACAGTTTTATGGGTAATGTAGCACTGTTTATTAATTTCTGTCGCCCACCTCGCGTTTCTTTGCCTGAAGGAGGTCACGAATGTGTTACTGTAATTTCGCATGTCGGACGAGATCCCAGCGAGTAAAACCGCTCTTCAGCGAAACATTTTACATATTTAGTAATGTGTTGATTACATTAAATAGGAAGTTTTGTTTTAAAGCATACATTGGTGAAATTTTTTTTAAGATTTTCAAAATTATATTATTTTACAGAAGAAGTAAAAGATAATCTTCAATGATGCTGCTGATGTTGTGATGGTAAAGCGGTGTTGCTGGTAGTGGGGCGATAGGGAAGGCAGAAACCGGAGGGTTGTGATGAGCGTGAACCTTTTGACTAGGGCGGGAGGGAAGTATATATCTCTGGATGGATTTCATCATTGGGTCGTGGGATTTTGTGAAAGTTCCAGTGGGAGAAGATGGACAAGGCACGGAGGCTCATGTAAAATGTAGTGGTGCAGCAGGGTGCCTGCGCTAGTAATTAGTGGATAGGATATTGGGATATTGGGCGCTGGGGGGAGATTTTCGATTACGTATTAAGTCTGAAGGTGGTACAAGAAGAGAAGAAGATATGGCGAATGGATAGGTTCCTGTAGGAGCGAGCTGGGGAAGATATTATGGGAGAGGACTGGTGTCTAACAACGTCTCCTTTTTTAGCTGTCGGTGGCCGCTGACATTTCAATCTCCACAATGGCCGCTCCACAACATTTTAACTGGTGATTGTCCCAGTGGTCGGTAGATCGAACTTGGCGTCCAGCGCTGCCCGCCGGGATGTAGCGTGTTGCTGCTGTCTTGTTGCTTCCAAAGCAGACTGCCAAACAGCACGGGGAGCAAATCCCCTATCATGACGCCCGAGATTTGGTGTCACACATCTTTCGATTGCCTCATTAATAACACTGTCTCAGAAACCACTCGCTGGACACATAACAGACGTCTTCTCGAAATCGGAAGTGTGCTCCTCCGTTAAATTGTGCTCAGTCAATGCTGACTTGCCTTCTTGTCCAAGCCTTACGTTGCGTATATAGGGTGAAGGAATATGAGTGCACTTGGATTTAACAACGCGATAGCTAACATAGTAGCGATTCAAAACATTCATAGCAAAATTACGGTCTGTGGATATTACCGGTAGGAAATAAAGGTTAAAGAATGACAATCTGGCAAGTTATTATCAAATGTATGTTTACTGAAGACGCTATAATATAGTAGAAGGTGATAGAGTGTGGATTAGAATAATGGAGGAGGAGAATACGGTTCCAGTTACGGGAGTATTTTTATTATTTGCTAATGATAATCTTCGTGTTTTGTAAATGCTCTTTATCATTACACAGCAATTATGTCAGATCGTGTACACAACACGTGTAATTAGCACATATTAATGCAAAAATTAGAGTACCATCTTTTTTATTATTTCACTTTCAAAGATATTTTTTGTATTGAAGCGTTCATTCTTTGCCACACACTCCACAATTCTCAATGTTTTACAGTTCATTGTAGGCATTGGTTCCCCCTTTCCCAGAAGTAAGACACCAGCTCCATGAAACTCCGTTTTGACCCATGCCAGCTTCCCCAGGCCATCAGTATTGAAATAATACTCATCCCAGGTAGTCACCTTCGACCATTAACAACACATAGTAGCATGATTTTTGCGTATTGTTTCACACTCCTTCATCTGCTGCATTCGACTGTAGACTCCATTATGGCTCGAAAGTAAATGATTTCCGCATCTATGGTTACAGTGTTCCAAAATTGTCATTGTATGGCGTCAATTTTCTACCGAAAATACGCACAGGACAAAATTTGCTAGTTCACGAGGAATTACACTATGATGTCCGAGCGCCTAAGCACGCAGTGTGTGCTATATAACACCTGCCACATTAGCAGAGAATGCGACAGAGCCCAGATGTACTAAGCCCAGGATTGTTATCTCTCATGCTGCCCATAACATTCCTATTTTTGGAGATGATCGGAACATGAGTTTGGGCCCCGCTATGGCCGAGCGGTTCAAGGCGCTTCAGTTCGGAACCGCGCTGCTGCTACGGTCACAGGTTCGAATCCTGCCTCGGACATGGATGTGTGTGATGTCCTTAGGTTAGTTAGGTTTAAGTAATTCTAAGTCTAGAGGTCTGATGACCTCAGATGTTAAATCCCATAGTGCTTAGAGCCACGTTTCTTGTACAGAGGCGAGGCCCAGGGGAAATCAGGCATCCACAACGATCTTGTGACGTCATACTAGTTTCTTTGCTTAACATACATCCCAAACGCTCGGCTACGTCCTGGGCCAAATTATTATGTTTGTGAGAAGATATTAAAAAAAATCCTTATTGTCTTTATCGAGAGCCTGAGTGTATTCAAACGCACAGTTGCGATGTATCAAATTGGTCTCAAATAATAACTCGCTTCCCCTCTGAAGACGATCACTGCAACTCGTAAGACAACTAGTGTCAACTGCTGTGATGTACACAACAAGGCCCTTATACCTCACTGGACTCGACAGAGGAAAGATGCACTAACACAGGCTCGATGCACTCAAACAATTTGCTATCGCTAGCTCGCAGCGTAATTTCCGGTCGCGCTCTGGCAGTGGATGCGAATCAATGGATCCACGAACACTACAGCAGTGCAACTGCGAACTCGCCAGGGGTTCACGGCGAGAGAAGTGTGGTCGCCCACCACGGCAATATCAGCCCTCGCTGCGTTGCAGTTGTCGTTATAGTACAAATAGGCAGCGCTCACGCGTTCTAAGCCCTAGCAGCAGCTGTCATAATTGTGCCACTGATTTAATACAGACATGTGTACCATTAACTATTTTCTGTGTTTTAGATATGGCGTTTTAGTTAGAATGTGGCCATTCAAAACTTAAAATAGCCCAAATCAACACATGCACTACTTCCTAGACATAGTTCTTTCACCTTTAAAATACATATTTTCACTTGAAAATATAGTCTGCTATTTCAGCCGGTTGGAGCAATGGCCTTGCCGCAGTGGATACACCGGTTCCCGTCAGGTCACCGAAGTTAAGCGCTGTCGGGCGTGGCCGTCACTTGGATGGGTGACCATCCGGGCTGCCATGTGCTGTTGCCATTTTTAGGGGTGCACTCAGCCTCGTGATGCCAATTGAGGAGCTACTCGACCGAATAGTAGCGGCCCCGGTCAAAGAAAACCATCGTAACGACCGGGAGAGCGGTGTGCTGACCACACGCCCCTCCTATCCGCATCCTCAGCTGCGGATGACACGGCAGTCGGATGGTCCCGATGGGCCACTTGTGGCCTGAAGACGGAGTGCTTTATTTCAGCCGGTTCCGTGTAATCACTGGATAGCAATATCACCTGTGTAATGAACGGCGTTCTTCTTCACCTCCAAGTATCCGATTATTCTTTATTTCTTGGAAATTTTAGAAAGAGAACTAGGACGGGTTCAGCTGATAATAAGAGGGTTGGAACTTTAATAGTAGCAACTATGCATTTACAGCTCGTACAAAATAGATACGTGTTTCAAAGTTTTACTGATCTTCAAAGTAGTCACCAGCATTGTGTATAACCCGTTGCCAGCAGTAGCAGTAGCGGTGCCAGTTGTGTTGACAGCTCGAGCTGCGCGGTCTAACAGATCAACGAATTTGTAGCAGTTGTGAAGCGAATGCCGTGAAGTGTTTCCTTCAGTTTATAAATCTAGTTGAACTCACAGGGCTTAAGTCAAGGGAGTGCAGTAGGTGGTATAACACTTAGCAGCCCCGTCAGTCACACAAATCAGTAACAGCTTGCACTGTACATACTTGAGCATTGTACTGCAAAATGATTGTCAAGTCCTGGAGAAAGTGTCATCACTCCTTTGTCTATGCTGTTCATTTTTGGAACACTACTGATGGCCAGCTTAGCGACAGAAGTGATGACACTTTCTGCAGGACCTGACCATCATTTTACAGGACAATGCTCAAGCACGTACAGTGCAAGCTCTTACTGATTTCTTTGGCTGATGGGGCTGCTAAGTGCTATACAACGTACTGCACTCCTATGACTTAAGCCCTCGTGAGTTCAACTCGTTTTCTAAACCGAAGGAAAAACTTCACGGCATTCTCGTCAGAACTGCTACAAATTCGCCGGGCAATAGACCGCGCCGCTCGAACTGTCAACACAACTGGCACCGCTAAGAGTATCCTACGACTTCCACATCGCTGGCATGTGGTTATACACAATGCTGGTGACTACTTTGAAGGTCAGTAAGACTGTGGAACACGTATCTATTTTATACGAGCTGTAAATAAATAGTTGTCACTATTAAAGTTCCAACCCTCTTAACTACGGGCCACCAGAGACCGTATGATTTATTACTGAAATTACAGCCACGGAAACTGACGAAGTGCTCACCGCTGCACGTTTTGCACATGAATTTCTGTTATCTTAGTAACGGGCAGCGGTGCTCTCATGGTTGGCTCAGCGCTTAAAACGCATGCTTCAGGGAAGCAGCAGTAGCGTGCCACAAGCCCCACTCCCCTGGCAGCGAGAGAGACTCGACAGGAACTGTGGAGTCGGCTGTTCTCTCAGTTGAAACAGTTTTTCTGTTGTCCAGATTGTCTACAGCGATCACCAGGAAACATGGAGACTCTTTCTGCTTGTGGAGGTCCTTAACGCGCAACACAGTACGCACTACAAGGCCAAAGTGCTCCATTTCTACGTCAGAAAGTCCGATGTTCCCGAGAGCAGCATCCTCCTGAAGACCGCGTAGATGAGCGTTTCCGGAACAATGGCGTGTGTGTAAGAGGGCAGCGACAGTGCCGCCGCCTCACCTTCCGGAAATCTTCACAGCTAGCGAGATGTAGTCGCACGGTGTAGAGCCCTGCGTCATGAAGGTGTAGCTCGCTGTTGTCCACTGCTTCAGACGTTCTACGATGATTGGAGGAGGCTTCTGCTCGTCCCGCCTAGTTGTAGACGGCGGTCGCGAGGTAGCCAGTCCGCATATGCGTCAGAATTGTCTCGCTGCTTGTTTGCGGCTGTTTCACAGCAGGATCAGGGACTGGCGACACGGTTGGCAGCTGGCTTCAGCCACGCTTCGGTTTTCTTGGACACTGCAGAACGAGTCGCGTACTTCGACTGTCGTTATCGACAGCATCAGCGGTGCTGGAGCTGCCACAGATGTCCACGCACGCCCCACCACGCTGGTGTCAGTCACAGCGGTCTTCTTTTCGCCAGTTGTAAAGGCCGCTACTGGCCGTTTTAGACAACTCATTCATTTCTTTGAGTGAAATCAGTCTGTGGAAGCAACCGAACAAAAACAGTCCATTCAGTCCATTCTAGCTCTGCGTGATCGTATAATTACTATTCATTTCTTTCTAGTTATACGGCCTGTGCGAGCAAACGCACGAAGGCAGTCGACGGAGTCTGGCAGCATTCACTTATGCGCGGGAACATTAGATCATTTTGCCATTGTCAAATCACTGCTGTTTACTGCACTATATTATCGCCTATCGTCCGTTATTGACTTCTTATTGAGTGTCAATGAGTAGCTTCTGGTTGATTTTTTCGTCTATAGTGAACTTTGTGTCTGGATCAGGATGTCGAAACACTCGTGCGTGCGACTGGAAGAAAGCATGGGACTGGATAAAAAGTGATCCTGAAGTTAAATTCAACGAAATATACAGTATTTGGAAGGATGATTAATGTTACGAAATTATACTAATTACAGAAATTAAAAGAAAATGAACGAATGAACAGTAATGTTTCTCGCAAGAAGAACTTCCGACAAGAACAGTATATGATTCAAAAGCAAATGATTAGGTCACTAAACAATTAAAAAGAAAACGTCTTATACGCGTCCTGTTTACTTCTCCTCAGCATTTACCAAAATGTAATTATCGGTGATGGACGCAAACCAGCGGTAGATAAAGACAGAGCTTCAGTAAATTTAAATAAAAAATAAATGTTCATTTAATTAAGCGTAAATTTATAATGTAGCAGCAGTTATTAGCCTTTCAAAAGCAACCGAAACTCCATATTTAATTCCAGATGTACGAAAAATTCGTATTTAAATAAATAAATACATAATTTCGAAAATACTTCATTAGTAGAAATACACTGTTTATTTATTTCTCCTTGAAATAAGATATGGTATTTGTTTCTAAAAGTTGGCAACCCTAGTTGCGATTCATGATCAACTGAAACTGTTGAAAAACTATGTAAGTGAAATAAATCAAACCGGGAAACTGAGTGAAAACATTTCTATAAGTCCTTTAACCGTCAGAGACTCAGAGACTTGTGTCCGTCGGTCGTCTCACATTAAGTGAAACCACTCAGACTCGGAGAGTAGATGAAAAACCTTCATATAGCTGACGTGGTCGCAGAAACTATTTTCATACGGTTGTTTCACTTGACTTAAAAAACCGATTGAAGGAAAAAGTGATATACTGGCGAGTCGGTTGTTAAAACCAGTCGGTTGCCTCATCACTACTACTGACTCCAGCTTAAAATTCTGCTCACGGCGTGACTAGCTTTAGCTGAATTAATATAACATTCACTCTACGGTAGCGCTAAGCAATAAACTTACGAGAAATGTTAAAAATATGACAAATATTCCGGCGTCGTAGGATATAGGGTCCTCAAAACTGATTTCTTGTATAGCAGACAGACTGTCTGCTTTCTTCTTTGACATCTACGCCGTCTACCTCGGTCTAGTACTGCTGCGCTGTTAAATCTGCTATGTTGTCGATCGTTACACGATTTCTGATGCTGCGAGCACACGCAGTTGTAACTCGCTCGTGTTCATCCAGCCACAGGGTGCGGAGGCGATTCTCAGCTCTCTTTCTTTAATCTTGTCTGTACGACTCGCTGCCATCGGCGTCACTATAGCCATTGGAAGCAAAAGTCTTTTCCAAAGATTCGAGATCCATCGGTAAATTTTCCTCGCCGAATACAGTCCTCGCACTCGGCACCAGTGCCGTCAAACCCGAGCATCACTATCCTGGAAGATGGCAGTTAGTCGCTGGGTTCTCTGATAAAGAAATTAAAAAAAAAATGTAGAATGCTGTGGTATTAGTGCTTTGCTGCACGGTGACAACATTCTTGCACAACTCACCTTTCTGAAAGTTTAAATGTTTAACTGTGCTGTCAGCATAAACGTATTTTATACACTGAAGCGCCGAAGAAACTGACATGCCCATGCTTGCTGAAATACAGAGGTGTGTACACAGGCAGAATACGACGCTGCGGTCGGCAGCGCCTATATGAGACAATAAGTGTCTGTCGCAGTTCTTAGATGGACTGCTGCTACAATGGCAGCTTATCAAGATTTAAGTGAGTTTGAACGTGGAGTTTCAGTCGGCGCACGAGCAATGGGACACAGCATCTCCGAAGTAGCGATGAACCAAGGATTGTCCCTTACGACAGTTTCACAGATGTACCGTCAATATCAGGAATCCGGTAAAACATTAAATCTCCGAAATCGCTGAGACCGGAAAAAGATCCTGTAAGAACGGGATCAACGACGACTGGAGAGAATCGTTCAACGTGACAGAAGTGTAGTCCTTCGGCAAATTGTTGCAGATTTTAGCGCTGGACCATCAACAAGTGTCAGCGTGCGAACCACTCAACGAAACATCATCGATATGGGCTTTCGAAGCCGAAGGCCACTCGTGAACTCTTGATGACTGCATGACACGAAGCTTTACGCCTCGCTTGTGCTCGTCAACAACGACATTGGACTGTTGACGACTGGAAGCGTGTTGTCTTGTCGGACGAGTCTCCTTTCAAATTGTATCGGATGGAAATGGACGGGTATGGAGACAACCACATGAATCCATGGACCTGCATGTCAGCAGGGGACTATTCAAGGTTGTGGAGGCTCTGTAATAGTTTAGGGTGTGTGCAGTTGGGATGATATGTAACCCCTGATACGTCTAGATACGACTCGGACAGTTGACACGTACGTAAGCAACCTGTCTGATCACCTGCATCCATTCATGTCCGTTGTGCATTCCGACGGAAATGGAAAATTCCAGGAGGAGAATGCTACACCCCCACACTTCCAGAATTGCTACAGAATGGCTCCAGAACACTGTTCTGACTTTAAACACTTTCGCTGGCCACCAAACTCCCCGGATATGAATATTATTGAGCACATCTGGGATACCTTGCAACGTGCTGTTGAGAAGAGATATCCACCCCCTCGTACTCTTACGGATTTATGGACAGCCCTGCAGGATTCATTGTGTCAGTTGCCTCCAGCAATACTTCAGACATTAGTCGAGTCCATGCCACGTCACGCTGTGGCACTTCCGCGTGTGCGCTGGAGCCTTACACGATATTAGGCCGGTGTACCAGTTTCTTTGGCTCTTCAGTGTATAAACTTGGCATACAGGGTGTATTGTATATATTCTTGGGTGCAGGTTGCAACTGTACAATACAGTCAGAAAGATAGCTGGGAAGAAAACTTAACGAATTACTCTGTAATGAGACAACGGATCCCAGTAGCTGCTTCGGGTACAATATTCAGCAAATAATCCTTATCAGGCTTTGAAAATGTGTTGGTAGAGTACACGCACACCATGTCTATGTTAACTGTTGTTATCTCGCTCCCGCTATATTCATCCGGTTCTTAATCGAAATAGTTTCCTTTGCCCGATTGGACATAGGTAAAGGATGGTTTACAGACAGAATACGAATATCAAAGTCACCATTTCTTCTTCAATATAAGTGAAATAGTTGATTTTAAAGGACTGCAGACCATAGCTTTTACTTCGTTTGTTGAGTTCGTAAGTAGTACATTTCCTGACATTGCTTGGACCCAAACATGTTGATATTGACAGTTAAATTTAGATCGACTTTCAACTGAAATTTTTCTGTTGCCCTATAGCTTTTTCAGACTAAGCTATCACGCCATAACAGGTCACAGTAGGGTTAATAATCGTTCTAGTAATAATAAAACCCACCAACGGTCACCACGTACTAAGAATGACGATACAAATTTGTTATCTGATTCAGTGCATAATTAGACGCATCCTCCATGAATAATTCGATTAATCACTCATTGTTGCCCCTCCTATCCGACAGAAAACTTCCAGACTTAATTTAGCAACATCTGCAAAGTGTTCATATTTCTGGTGCGACTTGACTGTATGTGACCGTTCAACGCGATGCCAGAACAACGACTGCCCTCAGCTCGCATGAAGTCGCGTGAGTGGTAACGCCTGGGCGTTGTTGAGCGAAATGGCAAGACAATGTCAGCTACCGCAAAAAGTGCGCTGAGGTCCAAATGTTCCAGAGAACCAGCGATGCGATTCACTATAAAGAGGTTTACAATCAGCGCTGTCTATGCATTACAGCGCTGTCGGTGGCAGTAACAAACAACACTGGTCGCCATATTTTGAAACATCAGGCACACCGATCAATGAGGTTGGGCAGATGCAATATATGTTGGAAAATCATACGCTTTTATGATTGAAATGTAACTTAATTATATTTCTGTTAACCATAAGTCACACCCAGCGGATGTTCAGTGTGAGATTGCATTAATTGCAGTAATCCAACAGTTGGAAAGACAACATTTAGCTAAACATCAGCATAGTTTCACTTCTAACATTACTTGTACTTAACTTTTGTATTTATCATATTTCTACATCATATTTTCTGGACCTTCATGACAATCTGGATTTCCAGGCAGACGACTTAATTACACCTCTCTGTTAGGCTACTCCATTTAGTGTGTCTCAATATATTGCAAAACATCTGGTCGACCAGAGAAAATTACGTGTTAAACAATAACTACAACACGCATATGGGCTATGTATGTATGAAAAATCTAAGCAAGCTAGCCTTTGTTTTCTTGTACAGAAAATCCTTTGAAAACCAACGAGCTAGATGGGTAAACACTATAAGAATGTAGCAAGTGGAGGCCTTCTCGCTTTAGTTATACATGCTCTTCTCAAGTGGCTCTGAGCACTATGCGACTTAACTTCTAAGGTCATCAGTCGCCTATAACTTAGAACTAATTAAACCTAACTAACCTAAGAACATCACACACATCCATGCCCGAGGCTGCTCTTCTCATCTTAGGGATTCTGGTAATTACTCTTTTCCGAGAAATAGAAGTCCGAACACAATATGACATAGACATGACAGTCCTTACTCCATTAGAACTGCAGAAAACCACAGAAAAACATTACTCTTGAAGAAAATACTCTAAACTACATATATGAAATTCTCTTGAAAAGCAACGATAATTAAGCCTCCGAACCACGCATTGAAATGTTTATTTACGTCTACTATCGTTTTCTTTCTTTATAAATACCAACTACCTATATCAGTGTAAAAATATTTCTTTGATGAATATGAAAGACCGAACTTCCTAACGTGACACGTCGTTCAAGTATAAGGCATAATAACTGCAAGTAAAAGTTACAAAAAATTGGCCAGTATCTACAAGATAAAACACATCGGTAAATACACAAATGCGCGTGTTAACACTGCAGTAAAATCACCAGAATAATGCAGCAGCTCGCACATCACGAATATCATGTTTGAAATCTCATAATGTACGAGAAACGCACTTCATATTGAGAATCATTTCCCGAAACATCTCGTCAGGGCAATAAGTAAAGAAAAATTGTGATTGGAAACAGCAAACGTGATTGCATAACAAACAAAACCATACGGTTCCATGCGAACAGACGATTAGTACTGCTTAACATAACGTTGCAAAACATGGCGGGTGATTTTCCAACTGCCTTCAAATATGGGAGAGTCTTGGTTCAAATGGCTCTGAGCGCTATGGGACTTAACATCTATGGTCATCAGTCCCCTAGAACTTAGAACTGCTTAAACCTAACCTAACCTAAGGACATCACACAACACCCAGTCATCACGAGGCAGAGAAAATCCCTGACCCCGCCGGGAATCGAACCCGGGAACCCTGGCGTGGGAAGAGAGAACGCTACCGCACGGGAGAGTCTTGGCCAGCTATGATATTTACATAGATTGTTGGTTGACTGTGACATTCTATTGGCAATAGTAGTAACCATGACACTGTCTAATGCTTCGGACATGGTACGGAAATTTTCACGTGAGTTTTCCTTCTTGCAAAACTCTTAATAAACTCAGGTTTCTCTTCTGAAGCTACCTGTAACTTCTCATCTCCTAAGAAATATGCTACCTCGAGCCCTCGCCCAGTGGCAACTCGCAGTTTGGCAGTAGAAAGGCTCCTCTGGTGAATCAGTATGGCAGCAGGCGTTCCCAATTTGGAGAGACGGATGGATTTTACAGCAAGTGACTGTAAACGGAACACAACTGCGAGCATGGTGGGTAGCCTTTCACGGCGCCAGGAGTCACGACCTGGTGGCAGCCACTCTGCTTTCGTAACGCCCCCCACGGCGCCACACTACGGACCTCCTTTGCTCGTGTTCGGTACGACGGTCAGGTCCCCGGGTGACTTAGGCAATGTCTTTTCCTTGTGATTTCTCCAACTGAACGAGCTACACAAAACGATTAAATGTCTTCACAGGTTGAGTATACTGGTATTTATTTCATTCTGAGTAACCTCGCCTGTTACATGAAAAACGGTGTTCAGAAGTAGTTAAGGTGTCGGACTCGCTCAGACGTGGGATTCAGTTTCGTTGCGCCCAGCCTGATTCATGTTGATCGTGGCTTCACCGCATCTTTGAAAAGATGGTTGCTTCAAATAACTTGCTGATTATTTAGCTGTCCATTCTACTCTGATTCATGAAATTCACCGTGCCAGGTGACAATGTTGTTAACAGAACATTGCATAGAAAAGTATAACATGTAACCACCTGAGACAGATTACAATTTGTCACACGATTTAAATGATTAATGGAGAACTTGATACGTCCGCACATTTTCGTTCTATAACATTCCATTTCACAGTTTTGGCAATGATATATGGATTCCGAGTAGTCAGTTAATATTTTGGCCAATAAACTGAATATCTTCTTACATTTGAAACTAAATTTTGTAATTCGCGCAACTAAAAACAGATAAAGCAGGAGATTAAGAAATTCTTGGAACAATAGGCAATGGAATTAAAGACATTAGCTGCCAGTGGGGCACTGACATAAATCAAGGGGAAAAATTGAAATTCGTGCCGGACCGGGATTCGAACGCCAGTCCCCTGCTTACCAGGCATGCTCTGGCAACTACGCCATCCAGCCATTGTCGTCATCGGAATTACACGGACTGCCCTTGCACGCCTCCCATCAGATCCAAATTCTCAACTTATCTTCACACTAATGAGGAAGTACCTCTGCTCCTTTATCCTCATTACTCGCGGCATTTCTATATTTCTGTAAGCGTTCGAGCTTGGTGTGCATCTGCACTGAAGGGATCATTGGCTGTTCTCGTCGTCTCTCTCTCTCTCTCTCTCTCTCTCTCTCTCTCTCTCTGTGTGTGTGTGTGTGTGTGTGTGTGTGTGTGTGTGTGTGTGTGTGTGTGTGTGGAGTCTGTTCTTTCGGACATGTCCGTGTGGTTGCGATGACCAACGGGGCCAGATGGCTCTGTGGTCAGCGCATCTGCGTGGTAAGCAGGAGACTCAGGTTCGAATCCTGATCTGGCACAAATTTTCGACTTTTCCCGTTGATATAAATCGCCCATTAGCAGGTAACGTCTTAATTCTTTTGTATCTGGATTCATATTGGCTGCAGGATGAAAATGGTGTCTGTTCTTATCGACATGTTCGAAAGAACATGCACCACACATAAATACCTGAAAAATCAGACGAAAAAAGACGTAAATAAAAATCATTCCTAAGTGGAGGGTCAAGTTCATAGGATAAATGCTAAGATATGTAGGGATTTGGAAGTAAGAAGATCAATAGTGGGAACGCACAGATGAAGATCGGAAGAAGTAAAACAGGGGAAAGAGATCTGTGAAAATGAAATTTTGAGTCCAATATACGAAGAGATAAAGGACGGCGTGAGATCAACAGAAAAGTCGATTACTTTAAAAAAAAAAAAAAACACTTAACATCATGGTGCACAAATATTGTATTCTCATTAGAAAGTGAAGACATTATCTAGGTAAATGAAGAGTGGCGGTAATTAAGTAATTAGAATGTCTTTGAAAGAGGGTAAGTTACTAAAGTATGAATAACTTCCGCGCGACTGCTACGGTCGCAGGTTCGAATCCTGCCTCGGGCATGGATGTGTGTGATGTCCTTAGGTTAGTTAGGTTTAAGTAGTTCTAAGTTCTAGGGGACTGATGACCATAGATGTTAAGTCCCATAGTGCTCAGAGCCATTTGAACCATTTTTTTATGAATAACTTTTGGAAACAAAGAAAAACGCACCTCACGGATTAAAAGTAAAACGATAATTCGAATGATTTAAAATCTGGAGAAGGTGAATAAACATCTAATGCACCTCTTCGTTATACACATTCTCCTAGAAGATTGTCTTCGGGATTAGCACAAACATTTCGTTGGTAATGTAGTGGTACTGCACCTTGCAGTGAGTGAAATTCTTCGTCCCGTACAGTGTACGAATGGCTTGTGTTATAGATGTGTGTAGCATTTTTCGGCATTATTGGACACTTAGTTCATCTAAGTAAAAATGTCTTCCAGTTATGCGCCTAGGTGACAGTCTACATGACAAGTAAACTCCACGCTAAATGTCTTCATATCTGGGTTGTCTGCAAACCTGGAGCCATAATTATGTTCCGTTCAAATTGAACTATACCTCTTCCTAGCGAAACCATTCTATCCTACATATTTCCCAAAGTTTTGCATACTGTTCTAGCACCACTCAGAGTATCACACCGAGCGAGGTGGCGCAGTGGTTAGACACTGGACTCGCATTCGGGAGGACGACGGTTCAATCCCGCGTCCGGCCATCCTGATTTAGGTTTTCCGTGATTTCCCTAAATCGCTTCAGGCAAATGCCAGGGTGGTTCCTTTGAAAGGGCACGGCCGACTTCCTTCCCCATCCTCCCCTACTCCGATGAGACTGATGACCTCGCTGTCTGGTCTCCTTCCCCAAAACCAACCAACCAACCAGAGTATCACATATTCATATCAGGGTCATCTTCATCACTGCATATATGCGTCTAGGGATGTTGTCTTACGAGCAGCTATTTTAAGAAAGTGGTGGACGTTGATTTTGTTATCCATCTTCTTAATAAGCTTAGTCTTTATTATACCTTGTGGTGGGCATAAAATGTGTTGTAACACCACAACTGAAGAAACAGGCTTGTCGCTGTGTGATATCTTCGAGACTTCTCTTTGTGCGCACCAGACTTTGTGCAATAAATTTGAGAACTGTCGTGAAAGTGGGAAATAGTTGAGTTAGTGCTTCTATTCCAATCCATACAGAGGGAGGCGTTGCAGTGATAGGGCGCTGGACTCCTATAGGGGAGAACGATGGTTTTGATTCCCCATCGGTTATCCAAATTTATATTATCCGGCATTTCCCTGAATCACTGAAGGCATATGGTTCCCTTCAAAGGCCACTGTCATGCTGCTTTCCCGTACTTTCCCAGTTGGAGCTTCTGCTACGTCTCTGATGACCTCATTGTCGACAAGACGTTAACCTCCAATCTTCTTGCCTCCTTATCCCTTATTCATGCACGTTGCGCAAATTCGGTAACTACTTTCCGGCGGTGTGAGCACCGTTCATCGCTCATACCTTGTTTATAACTGCTTCTCGCGGACATCTAAGAGAGACTTTAAATCGACTCCTGAAAGGGGATCCAGTGACCAGTTCGTAAATTCTACAAGATGGTACTATTCGCGATATGTATAAGTGATCTGGAAAATATCATCAGAAGATACGTGAGGGTCACGGCTGTTTTGTGGAGGAAAGCCTAAAAAAAGTGTGGCGAAATGAAATTGACGCTAGGTGCAGGGACTCGCCATCAACGCAACATATCTGAAGGCTACTGGCCTGCAAAGAGTCCAGACCTGAACCCAGTGGAACACATTTGGTATGAGTCAGAACGTGAACTTGCGCTCCAAGCCCCAGTGTCCCACATCACTACCTTCTCTGGTCTGGACTCTTGAAGGATGGACGACCATCCCTCCTTAGATATTCAGATACGTCACTGGATGTGTCTCCAGCAAAAGTTCAGGGTGCCAGAAGGGCGAAGGGTGAAAGCACCCCATATTAACGTCATGTGATAATTAATTTTATGAGACAATGTATCATTTCCCACATATGTTGTTGTTGTGGTCTTCAGTCCTGGGACTGGTTTGATGCAGCTCTCCATGCTACTCTATCCTGTGCAAGCTTTTTCATCTCCCAGTACCTACTGCAACCTACATCCTTCCGAATCTGCTTAGTGTATTCATCTCTTGGTCTCCCTCTACGATTTTTATCCTCCACGCTGCCCTCCAATACTAAATTGGTGATCCCTTGATGCCTCAGAACATGTCCTACCAATCGATCCCTTCTTCTGGTCAAGTTGTGCCACAAACTTCTCTTCTCCCCAATCCTATTCAGTACTTCCTCATTAGTTATGTGATCTACCCATCTAATCTTCAGCATTCTTCTGTAGCACCACATTTCGAAAGCTTCTATTCTCTTCTTGTCCAAACTATTTATCGTCCATGTTTCACTTCCATACATGGCTACACTCCATACAAATACTTTCAGAAATGACTTCCTTACAGTTAAATCAATACTGGATGTTAACAAATTTCTCTTCTTCAGAAACGCTTTCCTTGCCATTGCCAGCCTACATTTTATATCCTCTCTACTTCGACCATCATCAGTTATTTTGCTCCCCAAATAGCAAAACTCCTTTACTACTTTAAGTGCCTCATTTCCTAATCTAATTCCCTCAGCATCACCCGACTTAATTAGACTACATTCCATTATCCTTGTTTTGCTTTTGTTGATGTTCATCTTATATCCTCCTTTCAAGACACTGTCCATTCCGTTCAACTGCTCTTCCAAGTCCTTTGCTGTCTCTGACAGAATTACAATGTCATCGGCGAACCTCAAAGTTTTTATTTCTTCTCCATGAATTTTAATACCTACTCCTAATTTTTCTTTTGTTTCCTTTACTGCTTGCTCGATATACAGATTGAACAACATCGGGGAGAGGCTACAACCCTGTCTTACTCTCTTCCCAACCACTGCTTCCCTTTCATGTCCCTCGACTCTTATAACTGCCATCTGGTTTCTGTACAAATTGTAAATAGCCTTTCGCTCCCTGTATTTTACCCCTGCCACCTTTAGAATTTGAAAGAGAGTATTCCAGTCAACATTGTCAAAAGCTTTCTCTAAGTCTACAAATGCTAGAAAGGTAGGTTTGCCTTTCTTTAATCTTTCTTCTAAGATAAGTCGTAAGGTCAGTATTGCCTCACGTGTTCCAGTGTTTCTACGGAATCCAAACTGATCTTCCCTGAGGTTGGCTTCTACTAGTTTTTCCATTCGTCTGTAAAGAATTTCCCACATATATCTCACGAAATTACCATCAGTGGAAAATCAGAGAAATATGAGCTCACACGGAATCTTAGTAACAGTAATTCTTCCCTCAGATGAGGTGAGGAATGGCAGTAGTAATCGGAATACCCACCAACGAACACCGCAGGGTCACTTGCGGAGTACAGGTGTAGAAATAAATATATTATCGTTGAAGATAGTCCTTGTGGTAGCGGCGGCGAATAGCTGGTTCACCGCCTTGGGACGTAATGACTGCTAAAGCAAACGTGAGCTACTCAGAGATCAATACGCTGGCCTCTAAGTAAGTTCACTGAAAATTCTAGGTCGAATCTCAGTGACAGAAAGCCTGAAATGAAATGACGATTGATGTTGTTGCTTCTGAGTCACTGACGTAAAAGTCGTCTGTAAAGAATTTCCCACATATATCTCACGAAATTACCATCAGTGGAAAATCAGAGAAATATGAGCTCACACGGAATCTTAGTAACAGTAATTCTTCCCTCAGATGAGGTGAGGAATGGCAGTAGTAATCGGAAACAAAGATTTTACAACGCTTTCTTTTTCTCTCATTTCAACTGTAATTAGGCTCGATGTTTCTCAAACCATAGGTACTGATGACGGAGAAACTGTAGATATTAATATTTTTTTCTGCACAGTTTTGAAAACTGTTCACATTTTTCGTCGAAATTAATGGCCATCACAGTCTGTTTCACGCGTCACTATCGAATTTCACGTTTCCTCATTATGTATTACGTGACAAGGAATCGTTTTCTCTTATGCGGATATGTAAGTGTTATTTCAGTGGGAGGTTTCATATTCGTTCCATGTCCACCGCGTCAGAGAATCGTAAACCGTGACGTTCTGGGCTCACATTTAGTAATCGTACGTACAGGAGTAGCAAAAACATCGAGTGACGCAACGCTTTTCGTGCGGTATAATGGAAAGAAACACACACTAATAAATTACGTTTATTGCACTTAACGAAATCTGAACTTGCTGTCCACTGAGTACGTTAGGCTGCCAAACGAGCGCAGTTGAATGGGCCTCATTTGGCGCCAGTATTGAAGGAGCACGTGGACGGTGAAACAGGTTTTCCAGTCGTTGGTGACCGCCCGTTTACCACACGGTGGCCGCTACTTATCAGTCAAGCTGTTACCCAGTTGTCCTCACGAGGGAACGTGGGTCCTGCTACTGACATTCTGTAGCATATCTGTGACAACATCGTCTGCCGTCCGACTGTGTAGCTGTGCGGTCAGTCCGGTTGACTGCCACGCGGAGGTCCCAGGTTCGAATCCCTGTACATGAAGGACTGAAGCGGGATGCACTCAGCCTCCTGAGGCTAGCAGATGACCTACACGGCCGATTAATAGCGGTTTCAACCCAAATAACCCCAACAACGACCGGGAGAGAGGTGTGCTGACTACGTGTCCCTCCATACCGCATCCAATGACGCCAGTGGCAGAGGATGACACAGTGATCGGTCGGGTCCAAGTGGACCGTCTATAGCCTGAACGCGGAACTCAGTCTTAATCTTAACCGAAGTACTGTGTGCTAGTATTGTCCCCCTCCCCCCCCCCCCTTTTCCCGTCTCATCGATCACTGCTTGAGATTATCAGATCATGCCTATGAAACTTGAGGTATAATCTTCAAACATCGACATTTCGACAGTTGCTTACCCTGCTCAATTTCAAGGCACAAATGCAACTAGAAATCGCGGTGCAAGGCAATTTAAAAACTTGAAATCCGGGAAATATGCAGTAAGACAACACACATACTGTGAACAGTATGCGGTTCTAGGCACTTCAGTGTGGAACCGCGCGACCGCTACGGTCGCAGGTTCGAATCCTGCCTGGGGCATGGATGTGTGTCATGTCCTTAGGTTGGTTAGGTTTAAGTAGTTCTAAGTTCTAGGGGACTGATGACCTCAGATGTTAAGTTCCATAGTGCTCAGAGCCATTTGAACCATTTTTTTTTTTGTGAACACTAGCACCACCACAGAACGAAGGATAACCGTTGTCAGAAGATATCGATAGTGAATATTAATTTTCAACGTGTAAGCAAATAGCATTTACTCTGTCCCCCTGTTGTTTGACAATGGAAAGGGCAGGATTCTAAGGAGAATATAAGGAAAAACCTCCGTCACTACTTACAATGCCACATGCTATTTTAATCTCAATTACTTCTTTAATAACACTATTCCTGTAGCTGGAAGTACACGCTAGAATTTCTGTGTCGTTATATTCCGTAGGATGATCGGTGTCAAGGCAATGTTCTGCAATAGCACATTTGCCCGCCTTCTGTAAGGACAACGCTGCAAGCTCTCATTTCCTAAATATGGGTTGTGGAAGAGCGGTTCTAGGCGCTTCAGTCTGGAATCGCGCGATCTCGACGGTCGCTGGTCCGGATCCTGCCTCTAACATGGATGTGTGTGTTGTCCTTAGGTTAGTTAGGTTTAAGCAGTTCTAAGTTCTAGGGGACTGATGACCTTAGATGTTAAGTCCCATAGGGCTCAAAGTCATTTGAATCTGAATATGGGACTGGCTTTTGCCTGCCTGTACTACAATAATATTGTGAGCGGGTAGTTTCAGTATTGAATAAGCACTTGCTTAAACTGAATTCTTGGAGATGACGCTTGTTGTTGTAGCTTTATAAAGTTCGTAAACTTCTAACTGAGCCCTGGTAAAGGGAGCTGCGAGCAATGGATGTTGCTAACTCCGTACCGCACAGCGACTGCAGTGGAGAGAGGTCCCGTCTCCCTCACGCACTGTCACATTTCCTGTGATTTGTGGTGTGTATCGAAAATTAACGAATAAGTTCCTCTCCGCGAAGGAGCAATAAGTAACCACGAACAATTGCAGCACTCATTCCATTACGAACAGCAGGAAGGCAGCACAGCGATTAACTATATGGGTACGAGAGTGTTTCGTTGTTTCCGTAGAGGTATTTATGTTAATGGAAATGTGATTCCGTCTCTTATTTGCTCAAATAATACCTCAAATAATAATACAGTTTGATACACGCAGCTACATCTAAACACATTAAACTAACAGTCGCACTGTTGACTTCGAGAGTGTTATGCTAGCAACAAATTATATTCCTTCCGATCCACAGGTTACGAGAGAGCTTTCAGGAGGAGAGAAAGGTAGAAAGAGCCGATTGACATTGTTGGTTGGGAGGGTTGGTGAGAATTGTGTCTTGGCTGTAACTGTTGAGCGCAGGTGACTGTAGTGGGCGTGTTTATATTGCACTGCCGTGTTTGTGTTGCATGGTAATGAGAGGAAGAGAGAGGGTGAAACGTGGTTCTGGCACTCCACAGGAGCACCAAGGGGCCGTTGAACTTAATGTCTCTATCCAACGGACGCATCACCATCTACAGTGCCACGTGCCCGCAATACATAAGACGCTTGGAATTTAACCCGTGACAGGCGCAAAGTCTGTCGGTCGGGAACTTCATGCCACCACCTTCCTCCCCTTGCCAGAAGACCGAGCGAGGTGGCGCAGTGGTTAGCACACTGGACTCGCATTCGAGAGGACGACGATTCAATCCCGTCTCCGGCCATCCTGATTTAGGTTTTCCGTAATTTCCCTAAATCGTTTCAGGCAAATGCCGGGATGGTTCCTTTGAAAGGGCACGGCCGATTTCCTTCCCAATCCTTTCCTAACCCGAGCTTGCGCTCCGTCTCTAATGACCTCGTTGTCGACGGGACGTTAAACACTAACCACCACCATCACCACCACCACTTGCCAGAAAACAGTACTATTAGTGAAAATTTCTTGCATCACTTGGATTCGATTCGGTTAATTACGAGTCGAATGCGCGACCTATGCTTCGGAAACTGGTTCTTCGAGATGTTTTTCTTCGTTGTAAGGCAAATACCAGAATCAGATATTCTTTCCAAAATAGTTACGGTTGCAACAGTACCTCTGGCGCAGCTACACCTCTGTGGGGTCCAGCTAAGTTCATACAAGCTCTGCAACAGTCCGGAATCTGAAACAGCAACCCGTTCAACGGGAAAAGGTAATTATATATTCTTTAAAATTTAGTTGAAGTCCAAGTATCCGAGCAGCGATGTACATGCATGACACCTCGTACGCAGCTCCGTCTTAAGAAGACTGAATCAGCTGTCGAAATGCAAACAATTTCAAAGGGATTCATTCGATTTCACAAGACTTTATCTTCTGCACGACTGACTATAGACATCTGAGTAAATTTCAAGTAACGACGCTTAGAACTATAAAGTTTTTTTTCCCACTAGGATCAGCAAATTTTACGTGAGTATATATTTTACACGCGGACAAGTACAAACTTGGGGTGTTACTTACAATTACGTCAGGACTGAGGTTTTCATTCATCTTTGACAACTGTTCAGCGTGTCCTCCTCTGGACGCAAGGCGAGAATCGAGACTATAGTTAAACTCGAGTCGTAGTTTTGCGAGCATGTCTGGAGCTACCATATTCACTGCTGATGCTATGCGTATGCGGCGTTGCATTTCATCCAGACTTGTTCTGAGGTGAGGCAATTACACGGATTCTTTAACAACCTCCCCTCCTCCCCCTCCCCCCAAAAAAACATGTATCCTGATATCAAGTGTCGTTGGACGCCAGAGGTGCAATACGAGAACCATACGTCGTTTACTGCCAATCCATTGATACGGCAGCTCATTGTTAACAAATTCTCTTAAATGCAGGTACCAGTGCGACGGTGCTGCGTTTTGTTGGAAAATGAAATTCTCGGCATATTGTAACAGATGTCATAAAAGCTAGTTAGCTAATTCTCCAGTATATCCAGGGACGTGCTTTCTGATATTTTCCGCAAAAAAAAAGAAAGGTCCTAAAATATTTTATCGGGAAACGCCGCAAAGCAAATGAAGATTTACACACAGTCTCTCGTGCTCGACTACAGGATGCGGCTACTGCATTCCTCAAATTCTATTCTTACGTTGTAGCTGTTCACTTTACCACTTAAATCCAACGTAGCCTCATCACTGAACATTAACGTGAAACAAATTGGTATCTGGAATCTTCAAGCCCAGAATGGATTCTCATAATATAATGCCTCATAACTGGTAGGGAACAACTAACACTTGATAAGGAACAACTGCCAATTGTTACGGAACAACTGACAATTGCTGCAGAACACCCGACTAATGACAGTAAAAGGAAAGGTGGAGGTCGGGACGTGTTAACTGTGTGTTCGGACGTTCTGTATGCATTCGACAGTTCAGGCAGTACGGTGTTTGACAAACGTTGTTGTGGAACCGAATAGAGTGACTTTGCGGGTGGAGTGGCAACAGGTCTGCAGGACGTCACCTGAGTGCCTACGATCGTGGATCGTGGACGAGCTGTTGGACGGCTCGAAGCCCGACAAAATGTCACTACTGTGGCCACAGTAATGCATGTGTCCAAAAGTGTCATCTCGTGATTAAAAAAGGCTGCTGATGGTGGAAACGCTATGCTAAAGCATGCTGGTGTTCGTAGACCATCGCATGGCAAGAGGATCGGTACATAGCTCTAGTGGCGGAAAGGAACAACCGTGTCACTCCTAGGCAGACCCCTCGACACCTCGCAATCGTTACGTGTCTTTGTCAGAATCTTTTAGGGCAATTAAATCAGGATGGTTTGTATGCTCGGAAGTCTGTTAAATGCATCCCACTTCCACCATGCATCGGCGAGAGAGGCTTCGTTGGTATATGAGCAAATTGTTTCGAGTCAGAAACAGTGGTCCAGAGTGATATTCTCCGACGAATCCTGCTTCACTGTGCACGTGATTCTTGCCATCAGTTAGTGTAGGGAGAGAAGGGAACACGTTACTCACCACAAAATGTTCATGAACGTCATCGGTATGGCTTAGGAATTATGGTGCGGGCAGGCATTGTGCACAAGAGCCGAACACCGCTGCATATCTTTGCACGTGGTACCGTTACAGCACAGCGGTATTGCAAACAAATTATTCTGGGTTATGTCCGTCTGTATGGGTGTGCTGCAGGTCCAGACTTTCTGTTTATGGACGATACTGTCCGCTAGCAGAGGACCACTGAGATGTCGGACCTAATGGAAAGTGAAGATATTGAACGCATGGAACGGCCTGCGTACTCTTCGGATCTGAACCCTATAGAGCGTGCCTGAGGTGCCCCTGGCAGCCGTGTTTCCAAATGAGCACCCCCTCCCCGTAATGTACAACAACTGAAAACAACCTAGAGAGAGGAGTTTAATAATATCCCCCAAGGACTACTCAACTATTTGGCAGCCAGTATGAATAACAGGTGCAAAATGTGGGTTAGTGCCCCAGGAGGGTGTAATTCGAGGAGCGTTCAATAAGTAATGCAACACATTTTTTTTAAATCAGAGTGGTTTTCTTCAGGATTCCATAACAGCATTTCATTCCCCACTCTTCTGGCTAAAAAGACCCTTGCTTTTTAACATAATTTCCGTTCAGTGCGATGCTCTTACGCCACCGTGTTGGAATGTCCTGTATGCCCACACCGTACCAGTCTAGTGGCCGACGTCTGAACCAATGTCTGGATGCTTCAATAACCTCCAAATAATTCATCTACCGCCGGCCGCTGTGGCTGAGCGGTTCTAGGCGCTTCAGTTCGGAAACGCGCTGCTGCTACGGACACAGGTTCGAATCCTGCCTCGGGCATGGATGTGTGTGATCTTCTTATGTTAGTTAGGTTTCAGTAGTTCTAAGTCTAGGGGACTGACGACCTCAGATGTTAAGTCCCATAGTGCTTAGAGCCATTTGAACCATTTTGATTCACCTACCGCTTCCCGTGAAGTGCATCCTTCATTGGGCCAAAGAGAAGGAAGTCGGAAGGGGAGAGATGCGACCTGTGAGGTGAATGAGGAAGAACAGTTCAACAAACATTTGTAAGGTTCTCTTGGGTGTATAGATTTTTGTGAGGCTTTGCACCGTCAGGGAGAAGAAGAAGTTCGTTTGTATTTATGTGGTGAGGAACACGCTGAAGTCGTTTATTGAATATCCAAAGGGTAACACAATACACTTCAGAGTTGATCGTTGCACCATGAGGGAGGACATCAAACAGAATACCAGAAACCGTCGCCATGACTTTACCAGCTGATGGTGCAGCTTTGAACCACTTGTTCAAAGGAGAGGTCGGTGTGGCACTGTTCCATGGATTGCCGTGCTGTTTTCGGTTCGAAGTGAGGAACCCATGTTTCATCGCCTGTCACAGTCAGCCTCGTAAAGCGCGTGCAATACCGCACAGATGGTCCTTCGTTGTTGTTTATGATCTTCTGTTAAGTAGCCAGGGACCCACTGGACATTCACCTTTGAGTACACCAATTGGTGGACTAATGTGTCAGCACTACCAACAGAGACGTCCAGTTGAGCAGCGAGGTATTTGCTTGTGATCCGTTAATCATCCCAAATGAGAGTGTCCTCTCGTTCCAATGCTGCTGGAGGCACAACTGTGTGCGGCCGACCAGCAAGGTGGTGTGCGCTACCTTGTTGCGATTATGACAGATGCCTCGCCTAACGACTCACCGTGATTTTGTTCACTGCCAGGCCTCCGTAGACATTCTGCACGCAACTGTGAATATCTGCGATGATCTAGTTTTCTGCCAAAAGAAACTCAACGACAGCTCTCTGCTTGGAATGGACTTCTTTAGAGATGTCATTGTGAAGGCTACATATAGCGACGCCACCTATCGGAAGTTCATGAAACTATAGGGGCTTTAGCGGGAATATTCCAGATTTCCCACAACAAAATTTGCATCTTTTTCAATTAGAACTGGCCGAGAGAAAGAGTGTTGCATTACTTATGGAACGCTCCTCAGTCTTGCTGAGTGTGCGATATCGAACTTTATGTAGGGATTCTGACCTCTGTGAAACATGAACGTTATTTATGTCTATCATCCTGTTTTCCCAAGTCGTGAAATCTGTATCATTTTTTGTTCTAAATATACTACTCCAAATGCCCGCATCTCGTGGTCGTGCGGTAGCGTTCTCGCTTCCCACGCCCGGGTTCCCGGGTTCGATTCCCGGCGGGGTCAGGGTTTTCTCTGCCTCGTGATGGCTGGGTGTTGTGTGCTGTCCTTAGGTTAGTTAGGTTTAAGTAGTTCTAAGTTCTAGGGGACTGATGACCATAGCTGTTAAGTCCCATAGTGCTCAGAGCCATTAGATTACTACTCCAAATCTGTTGCATATGTACTATGTTTCATGTCGTCCATCATTGCCCCTGATTATTCCTGTCCGACAATGTGTCTACTCCTTAGCAACTGTCAAGCAGTGAACTGCACATTGTTGTTCATCGCCGTCATGAAGAGCTTGCAGCTACTGAGTACTATAGGGCTTGAAGCACAGAAGTCGTAGCAAAACACGCCAGACTGAAACGTATGTAATGACTAATTCTCGGCTGGCAACATACTCTACGTCTTCAACGAGCAGACGGGGACGAATTGTGGATTTCCACAGTTCTTCAAAGCGCTGGTGCCGATGTCAAGTGCTTTGAGCCGTACTCTCGGTGCAAAACCACACAACACAGCTGTACTGAATTTCGTCTGTTGAAACACAGAATCCGAAATGTCTTTTGTTGCTCTGTTACGGCCGTCTCGACTCGACGCGCGGTGGTTACTGAACGAGGAGCTACCAGCCCCATCGGGGCTCCTACCTTCAAAACCACACGAAGTGCCAAGGTGAACTCTTAGTATCGATGATTAAGTCAAAATTTATTCGAAATTTTCAGCTTCAGTCATGCAGAACATACAATTTTGGAAATTCTAACGTATATTTCTGAAACACTCTGTGTTGCGTCTAATCGGCGGGCGCCCGAAAACATAAGGTAGAGAAAATGTCGCAACAGAGGTAATTCAAAAATGGCTCTGAGCACTATGGGACTCAACTGCTGTGGTCATAAGTCCCCTAGAACTTAGAACTACTTAAACCTAACTAACCTAAGGACATCACGCACATCCAGGCCAGAGGCAGGATTCGAACCTGCGACCGGAGGGGTCGTGCGGTTCCAGACTGTAGCGCCTTTAACCGCTCGGCCACTCCGGCCGTCTAATAGAGGTAATTGCTTAGGGACTGCAGACGATCTCGCTACAGGACAGAACTACGGACCGTCCGCTCCATTCTACTTTTTCGGTGAGGTACAGAGTCACGAGTTCTGATTCCGTGCAGTGGCGCGTCCTTGCTGAACTGCCTGGTGTTTTGCAGACCGAGCAGCCGTCACGGTGGAGGGAGGATAAAGATCAGCGGCTGATGTCAGTGGGCAGAGCGGCCGCAAAGGTCGACACGGGTCTGAGCGGCGCGTCTAATTGCCGAAGATGACGCACAAGGATGCGGGCAGCGGCTAGCGAAAAGGTTGCGGGGCGGCGCTCCTCCTGCTCTGAAACAACACACGCAGCCGGGCGTCAGCTCTCAGTCCTAAGCCTGTAACAGCGGCAGTGGCCACCACGAGGAGAGCCACACGCGTGTTTACAGCTGCAGTGGACGGGTTCTTGCTGCCACACGATTTGACTGTGTATCGCAGACAAAACCAAATTCTGTGAAAGTAGTCAAATATAAAGATACATTTGGAAGACAGGTAAAAAGACAAGAAACAGTTTCAACTACGCACAGCGTACAGTTTATTGCTGATAGTTGTCTGAATTTGTCACCGTGTCGACTGCGACTGGAGATGGTGAAAAACAAGTTCCGTGCTGTTATTAAATGTTTTCATTTGAAGACTTGGACTGCCGCGCAAATCAAAACTGAATTGGATCAAGTTCACGCGGCCTCTGCACCATCACTGAAGACCATTTATCTTTCGATTAATGAATTTAAACGAGTTTGGACAGACACCGAAGGCGAAACGTGCTCCGGCTGTTTAGATGAGGTCAATACAAAGGAACCATTGACAAACTCCTTGACATGGTAACAAAAGTTCGCCGAATAAAAATTCGTAACATTGCTGAGACTGTAGGTATCTCAACTGAGCGAGTGTACAATGCCCTGCACGGAGAGTTGGCTATGAAGAAGCTGTGTTTTGGGTGTGTGACGCGATTGCTCGCAGTCGACCAAAAGTGCATCCGACACAACAATTCAACGAAATGTCTGTCGGTCTTTAATCGAAATCCGCAAGACATTTTGCTTCGATTTGTGAGTATTGATAAAACCAGGATCCATCATTATGTGTCAGAGTCAAAACGGCGGTCAAAGTGGTGGACAAACACTGGTAAAAGTGCACCAAAGGAGGCAAAGACCATTTTGTCTGCTGGTTAGGCGATGTCCACTTTTTTTTTTTGCTCCACAAGCAGTAATCCTCATATATTACTTGAGAAAAGTCACATCCATAATTGTACCGTATTATGCTTCATTGTTGCATCGTTTGAAACTCTCATTGCCTGAAAAAAGACCAAGGTTGGCATACAAAAAGTGCTCTTTTCCCGCGACAACAAAGGCAAAAGTGTATGATTTTGGCTTTGAATTGTTCCTCATCCACCCTATTCACCTGACTTAGCCCCAAACTGACTTCTTCCTGTTCCACAACTTGAAACTTTCGCTTGCTGGGAAGAAATTTTCGTCATATCGGGAAGTATTCTGCACAAACTATTTTTCGATGTGATGGCAATATCCAGAAGTAAGGTGACTTGTTTACGAAACGAATGTGTCTTCTTGCTTTTTACCAGACGTATCAAACAACCCTCCTTATTACCAAGTGCCTAGATCTCACGTAGCTGTTTCCCTTCGGCGCGTTGACTATTTCTTGTTGCTCCATCTACCAACTTAAGTCTGATCCTCTAATTGTTCACCAATTAGTTACATGTTTGGGGAGCATGTTCGCAACGAGGGCCACAAATGTGTGATAAAGATACAGCTGTAGCCTACCAGAAAACACGATAATGCGAGCTACCAAGTTAACACTTGATTACACAAGAGATGTTAAATGCACTGAAGCGCCAAAGAACTGGTACAGACACGCGTATTCAAATACAGAGATATGAAAACAGGCAGAATATGGCGCTGCGGTCGGCAATGCCTATTCAAGACAACAAGTGTCTGGTGCAGTTGTTAGATCGGTTATTTCTGCTACAATGTTAGGTTATCAAGATTTAAGTGAGTTTGAACATGATGTTATACTCGGCGCACGAGTGATAGGGCACAGCATGTCCGAGGTAGCGATGAAGTGGGGATTTTCTCGTTCGATCATTTCACGAGTGTACCGTGAATATCAGGAATCCGGTAAAACATCAAATATCCGACATCGCTTCAGCTGCAAAAAGAACCCGCATGAACGGGACGAATGACGACTGAAGAGAATCGTTGAACGTGACAGAAGTGCAACCCTTTCGCAAATTGCTGCAGATTTCAACGCTGGGCTATCAACAAGTATCAGTGTGCGAAGCATTCAACGGAACATAATCGATATGGGCTGAAGGCCCACTCGTGTACCCTTGATGACTGCACGACACAAAGCTTTACGTCTCGCTTGGGGCTGTCAACACCGACATTGGACTGTTGATGACTGGAAGCACGTTGCCTGGTCGGAGAAGTCTGGTTTCAAGTTGTATCGAGAGGATGGACGTGTACGGGTATGAAGACAACCTCATGAATCCATGGACTCTACGTGTCAGCACGGGACTGTTCAAGGTGGTGGAGGCTCTGTAATGGTGTGGGGCGTGTGCAGTTGGAGTGATATGGGACCCCTAATACGTCTAGATACGACTCTGATAGGTGACACGTAAGTAAGCATCCTGTCTGATCACCTGCATCCATTCATGTCCATTGTGCATTCCGAAGGACTTGGGCAGTTCCAGCAGGACAATACGACACTATACACGTCCAGAATTGCTACAGAGTGGCTCCAGGACCACTCTTCTGACTTTAAACATTTCCACTAACCACCAAAGTCCCCAGATATGGACGTTATTGAGCATATCTGGGATGCAACGTGCTGTTCAAAAGAGATCTTCACCCCCTCGTAATATTACATCGACACAGTATGTCAACAACAGTGTCACCACTCGTAAAATTTATTTGAAAAAGATTTTACGTCTCTCTTGGCTAGAATGAGCACTGAATTTTGATCCAGGCTACGTCTGTTCCGTAACCCGCGCGACGCAGCTGATTCTTACCTCGACGAGACAACACACAAATGCGAAAATTAAACTTTTCATAATAAATCACTGATGCTGTTGAAATTGTTGTACAACACACAATTTTTACAGTCAAAGCCTTGACAGTTTTTCGCCAGAAAATAGTAATTCGCGTTTTTACAGGCCACGAATTCAGCACTATAAATGGCGTCCATCTCCAAAGCTGACGCACTACTCTCTGTAACAATTACACCATGCTCCGCACCGTCGAGAGAGGCGACTATCGATACTGTGAAGGGGAAGGCAACGATATTAGAATATGCTTACAGTATCACAAGTGGATATTCTCAGACTTATACATTTCACATTCTCGTCTGATGCAATCTGGATATTTCTTCTCGTAAAATCATTATAGTGAGCAGCAGAGCATCTCTTATAGCTAGAAAAAAGCTGAGGGTGGACGAGGAATCGATTAGGACTAAAGCTGATGCATTTTCATAATAGTATTTGCAGCTGCTTTGTCTCCCAGTAAAAGATCTTTCTCTTGTGTGACAGTCGTGGTCATTTTTCAGTCTGCTCCCGTTTCAGGCGATACATTTATGGCGAGCACAATAGGGGTCAGCCATAGTTCTGTGTTCACTCGAGCCATCAGTAGGTGCTAATACTCGAAAATCCCAAGAAGCAGTCTGCAACATCTCTCCATCAGCCAAATGGATCTTAATCTTGAACTATAAATTTCACAGGCCTTTATCCATGGAGTTTATAATTGGTTGGGATGAAAAATATTATGGATTCAAGATTCGTCCTCCGTCTAGAATTCTTTGACTTATGCTTTAAATTTCCACTAAGTTTCTTCATAAGCAGAAGTTTCGTTCATAAAATATTCTTCTCACCTAAAAAAGTTAACGATCGCACTGAGACGGTCTTGTTTCACGATAATAGTCTATGACCTCAGAAGACCATTTCTTCAGAAGAAACCTCAGTCGGACTGCAATCCTCGTCCGACTCAGTTTGTAGTAATTTATCACGCGATATATGGATCAGAGCCTTGCTGCAATAGTCCCATGAAATTCAACTCTGCAGCTTGACGTTGTCATGAATCACTTGTAAGGATTATGTGACAGAATGTTTGAACAAAAGTCCCATAAAAAGCAAGCTTACAAGAGTCATGCTGCCTGACTGTAGTTCTTACTTGTTTAGCATTTTTTCGACTGCTGTATAAACAAATTGTTATCCACGAAAGAGCCCAACCTATTTGTCAATACGGCTTGCGTCTTCAGTAACAGCAATAGTTTGCTGACGGCGGTCACCGGCTTCGGTGGCTAAGAACCTTTGAAAATGCTAGCAATTAATGCCAGTAAAATGTTAACTATTCAGGAAAACTCCAGTCATTGTAATGTCAGGAAAAGCTAACAAGCGAATCTAATCTTTAATCTTTCATTTGGAACCAGTTTAAAAGTTTCAGAAAAAGTTATTTTGTTGTATTTTGGGGATAAATAGGGTTGCCTGAATGTAATGAGGCATTTATGTAAATCTATTGTTATTTATAAAAAAGTTGGATGTTGCTCGAAAGTAACTAAGTGATTCCTGGGCCTAAAATATGCAGCTATTTTTATGTAAAGGTAGCTGTATACCTTTTATCAACTTGATCTGAAGAAGTTGCTCGAAAATCTTTTCTCATTCGTTACGGAGCTAATAATCCCACCGTTGAACACCGAAAATCCATTGAAACACACACACACACACATATACTAACAAAGAAAAAGAGTACCTGCCGCCTGGCAGCTGATAGTTCTCGGGTAACCCTCCATATATCTGTTATCTGGAATGCTGACAAAATACTACGCTACGAAGATAGACGCTGGATGACAGAGATCAGCACTGTCAGTTTAAATGCATAATAAGGACTCTAAGTGCTCCTACAGTGGTTAATGGAAGCCATTGTTATTTGAAAGCAAAGTTGTCAATTGCAGGAGCAAGCTAGACCTGCCAGTCTGGTACTGATTTTTCCGAGGTTTTTCTAAATCACTAGAAACAACTACAGAAACTGGTTCTTAAATAAGCAAATGGCCGAATTCCTTCCTCACCCATGTGCAAGCCAACAGTGGATTGGACGATGACGACGAGGAGTTAAGCTATAGCTTTTATCTTACCGTTCACAAACGTGTTTAATATTACTGATCAGTACAGAATCCCAATAATTCGTATGAAGCAAGTTCTTTCAGAAATATTGTGGTCTTATTATTCGAAGTGGACAAGCAGTTCCAAGTCTTCCACGTCTATATTTTTTTCCACGAATTTCTCAGCTTTATAGTTTGTTCATGTAGTTGTTGTAGAAATGGTTTTCGGAAAGACAGATTATTTCTTCAAAGTAGAATGACGTCCTAGTGTACTGGTAAACGAAATTGCCTCTTATTTATTGATACTCACGCAGAAGAGGCAGCCAATTGATTCATTCCCTCCAATAAACAATCGTGTAGGTTAGCCAAGCTTGCTGTATTTTATTTTATCATAACCAGTATCTGACTAGACACTGGAACACTGTATTTTGTAACGTATGTATTAAATCAGTGGTCGATATGAGAAAGTTATCTGTTAAAGCTGCCCAAGTTGCATTTCTTCTTAAGTTGCCAGCTACCTGCCCATGATTTGACTTTTTCCTTCATATGCGTGCTAGTAACGGTTAACATGTGATATGGGAAGTCTCTGGGTATGCCACAGGATAAAGTCTTCAGAATTTTGTGTATCATACCTCCAGTATTCATTCCATGGTTGGAGATCGAGTCATCGTGTCTCACTATTATTATCATTGTTTTGTTTGGGCCTTGAGAAAATGTGTAGAACCGTTAATTAGTTTTAGCTTTTCTGTCGTTCTCATTACCCTAAAACTTCTCAACCTGTGAAAAAAGATCAGTCGTCTATCTGATGTCCAAGCGTTTTTTAGTTTCACACTCATTCTGTGTGCGTGTTATCCCCATAGTTACCAGTGGGTCGGCAGCGACTGTGTTGAGATCCTTTTGGATATCAGCTAGCCATCGTACCATGGTCTTTCAAGTCTCATTTATGACGTGGAAGATATTCTTAGCTAATAGCGACTTGTCCATCCTTACCATATGTCCGAAAAATTCCAGACATGTTTTCTACGCAATTGAATTATATCGTTGCTCTCGAACAGTTGTTGGTCCAGATACTATCTCATCTTGCCCAAATATTTGCCGAAATATCTATCAATTTTCTCGATGACATTGACGTATATGATTAAGATGACGCGTCAACTGCATAGAGAGATTTCTCCTGAAATTTAAGTGATGCCAGTTACATCATTCAAACGTCTGCAAATAACAATATGTGACTAAGTGAAACGTAAGTTTACTGTTGACTGTCACTGTTAAAGAAAATAACCTGGGTCATTCATTGGTAACATACCTGGAACTCCAACCCCAGTGTGACGGAGAATGTTCAGTAAATGTCTGCAAGAAATGTTTGATTGTGTAAAGGACTAGTCGCAAGTTTTGTGAGTAGCCTGTTCTTTCTAATGGTCCAGAGCGTTACATAACTGTTGAACAGTGCAACTGACAGCAACCCAAACGAAGATTCTGAGTACATGTCATCCTTATATGGGGTGTTCAAAAAGTCTCTCCCCAGTGCCGTATGATTGTTAGCCGCGCGTGCCGTATGATTGTTCGCCTTCCGGGGGTACTTCCCTTCAAGTGGACCCTCCCAACATTCCACTGTTTCCTTTATCTCAGCCAGCGTCAGTAGTATTGTTGGTGTGTGTCGTTACGTGTTGACGTGAACGTTTAAGTTTAGTTCCTTTGTTCGTTTGTTTCGTTTTTGTCAGTTTTAAAATGCTAACCATTGGAGAACGTGTGTTTTTAGTCGAACAAGTGTTCAAAGCTGGCGGTAAATACACAGTTTCTTTTCGTCAAACACTTAATTCAGTTTTCCCAGAGACAATACTCACACATCGCGATATGGTGCGAGATCTGATTAACAAATTTCGAAGTACGGGTTCAGTGATAGATGCACCGAGAAGTGGTCGTCCTAGTGTTTTGTCTGAGGGCAAACTATTCGATATTTCCAAAAAATGTCCTTGCGTCCGAACAAGTCAGTAAGAAAACTAGCCCAGGAAGTCGATGTTAGTGTCGGAACGGCCCACACAGCTGCAAGGAAAAAATTAGAACTTTTCCCATACAGTCATGCAAGAACTGAAAAATACTGATCGTGGAAATGGTTCAAAAATTTCGTTCAACAAAATGGAAGGGATATTCTTAATGAAACGTTTTCCACTGATTAGGAGTGGTTTCATTTATCCGGGTAATGAACTCGCAAAATTCTCGTGTGTGGAGTACTGTAAATCCATTATGTATTCATGAGGAACCACTTCTTTCTGTGAAAATAGGAGTTTGGATTGCAATTTCTAGATGTCGGATTGTGGGTCCCATATTTTTCAACGAAACGCAAGTGTATGAATGGTTTTTTCGGTTTAAAAAGGTGGTTGAAGATCAGCCCCGTTCCGGTCAACCTTCAACTGCTCGAAGCGAAGACAACATCGGCAAAATCCGTGATGTCATCAGTGAAGATGCTGCAGTGATATTCTGTACGCATTCATAGGATAACTTGTGTTAAGTGAAATACTGAACTGTTATTTTCAACAAGATGGTGAAACCGCACGAACAGTTTGCGTTTCAATGTCACTGCTTGCTGATGTTTTTGGTGATCCCATAATTTCACAGGGACTTTGGCCTCCTCGATCGCCTGACCTAACAAAAAAAATGGTTCAAATGGCTCTGAGCACTATGGGACTCAACTGCTGAGGTCATTAGTCCCCTAGAACTTAGAACTAGTTAAACCTAACTAACCTAAGGACATCACAAACATCCATGCCCGAGGCAGGATTCGAACCTGCGACCGTAGGGGTCTTGCGGTTCCAGACTGCAGCGCCTTTAACCGCACGGCCAGACCTAACACCACCTGACTTTTTTTCTGGGGTGCAGTGAAAGAAACTATCTATAAAAACCGTCCAAAATCCATCGATGAATTGAAAAATGCAATATCCACTTTCACTGCATCTGTTGCAGTAGAAATGTTACAGCTTGTGTTTGGAAACGTGATTAGACGAATTGAATTGTGTATTCAGCAACGGGCGGGGGGGGGGGGGGGGGGGGGGCACTTTCAATATTTAATGTGAAAATTAGTAACTAAAACTAAATAGTCAATAAATTAATAACTTGTATTTCACTGAGTTTCATTTCGGTGTATTCACTGCGGCATACGGCACGCGCGGCTAACAATCATACGGCACTGCGGATAGACTTTTTTGAACACCCTAGTTGCCAGTGGATTAGCTGCGACTGCCTTGCAATCCTAGCTTATATTTTCCGGTTGATAGTAAAAAATTCGTTTTTCATGGGATATTTTGAAGCCCTTGAAATCCCCACAAATCTTGTAGATCCTGTGAGAATAAGTTTAGTTTAATTATGATTAGGATGTATATGAGTCATTGAACGGTGGAGTGGAAAGCACTCGGTGCCATGAGCTTCACAGTAATTTTATTGGTACAGACGGATTTGTGGATGTGACGGCAAGAGGAAGGCGACAATTACGTCAAAGCCTCCACACGTCTCTTCTTCTAACTGACCGCCGAAGCAACCAGGGTGAAGGACAGCAGGAGAAAGGCAAGGTCAGCCGAGTCTCTCCCACGAGTACTCGGCCACGTCCTCTCTGCTTGAGCTCTCAGCAGCTGCATAAATGGCCATGTTTCTCAGGAACAGCTCGGTGATGTACCTTACATCTCATACTCTCTGACTTTTAATGTTTCTCGGCAACGTCTGAAGATTTATCTCCATTACGACCGACGTCTGTGTTCTACTTGTTACGGGCTCTTCAGTTCAATCAAAAAGCCGTTATGACATTCTGAATGCTCGTATTACGAGGGGGGACCCAAAAATAACCGGAATTTCTTTCTAGAAAGCATATACTTTATTGTTTTCAAATACAACCTTAATCTCCTTCGAAGTACTCTCCATTAGCATTAATACACTTGTCTAAACGTTCATTCCAGTGTTCGAAGTACCTTTTAAATTCGTCCTCTTTGAGACCTGCTAGCACTTTCATGACATTGCGTTTTACGTCTTCCACATCCGCAAAACACATCCCTCTCAAGTCTCTTTTCATCCTCGGGAATAGGAAGAAGTCAGAGGGTGCTAGATCTGGCGAATAGGGTGCGTGGGTCAAGGTAGTCGTCTTCGTTGAGGCCAAAAACTGACGAACGCTGAGAGCCGTGTGCGCGGGAGCGTTGTCGTGATGCAGGAACCACACGCCAGAATCCCACAAAGCCGGACGTCTTTGCGACAAACTTCTGCGAAGCCGTGTCATAACCTCCAAATAGAATTGTTGGATTACTGTCTGGTTTTCAGGGACAAATCCAGACTGTACGATCCCTTTGATGTCAAAACAAAAAAACAAAAACAAAAAAAAACAACAAAAAAAGCAAAAAAAAAAAAAAAAAAACACCAGATTAACATCGTTTTCACATTCGATTTCACTTGTCGAGCTTTTTTTGGTCGAGGTGAGCCAGGTGACTTCCATTGTGATGTCTGGAGCCGAGCGACCGCTACGGTCGCAGGTTCAAATCCTGCCTCGGGCATGGATGTGTGTGATGTCCTTAGGTTAGTTAGGTTTAATTAGTTCTAAGTTATAGGCGACTGATGACCTCAGAAGTTAAGTCGCATAGTGTTCAGAGCCACTTCCATTGTGGTTGCTGTTGTTTACTTTCTGGATCGTACCAGTAGCACCACGACTCATCACCTGTAATGATTTTGTTGAAAAAATGTGGATCATCTTTGAATGCGTCCTTCATTTGGAGACAGGCTTGAACGCGACGACCCCTTTGATCTCCGGTAAGAAGCTTCGGCACGAATTTTGCTGCCACTCTTCGCATCCCCAAATCGATGTTCAAGATGCGCTGTATTGAGCTCCAGGACAACCCGGACAAGTTCTCGAGTTGGTCGATTGGCAGCGTCGATCTTCACTGATGAGGTCACGGATTTTGTCGATGTTTTCTTCGCTTCGAGCAGTTGAAGGTTGACCGGAACGGGGCGGATCTTCAACCACCATTTCTCCCTTTTTAAACCGAGAAAACCATTCATACACTTGCATTTAACTAAGAGCATGGTCTTTGTAGGCTGTCTGAATCATCGCAACAGTTTCTGCTGCGTTCTTCCCGAGCAATAAACAAAACTTCACTGCCACACTTTGTTCGTAAGAACTAGCCATTTGCTCGTGTCACGTCTGCACTGTGCGCACACTCAAAGAACTGCTAGGGAAACGACACTTCACACTGTTGGGCGACGCCGCGTGGCAGAATGACTCAGCAGAGCTCCTACTGCAACCCACTGGCGGCGCAACCTGCTACTACAAGTACACGATGTGCAGTATTACGATTCCGATTACTTTTGGGTCCCCCTCGTAGTTCATTAGGTGGTGTATCTGGACTGAACGCCTCTCGCAAATGTAGCAACATGATATCAAGCCGGTCGTCGACATCTAATGCCATGTGGGCAACGTGGGCGAGCTACGTATCGCAAAATCATGGTTAGCGGAATCCACGTTGATTACTCCAGCAAGGTGTAATACGCGAATATAATACGTTTTCCAAAATTCTAGAACGGACTGAGATCAGTGTTGTAAGCCTAAAGTTGTGTGCACCTTTTCGACGACGTTTCTTGAAAAAGGGAATGAACTGTGTAATTTTAGAATCACTTTCAGCGCTTCTTTCCTCCGGCGACCGTATCATATAGGTAAGCAATCAGGTCCAGTCGCTTTCCCTCAATGATTCATTTTGGGACGACCGAAACGAAAAACTACAATAAGATCTTCACAAGTAAATCGTTTAGTATTTCTGCTTTCTCTGTCATTCTCCATTTCAGTGTTAGCATGGCCACTGAGACACGGGATAGTCGGCCTTTATCAGTTTACCGACTTAACGTAAATTTAAAACTTCTAGATTTTTTCAGACCAATAAATAATTTTTCCTTTCTAAACAGTTGAGCACTGGTACCATTCCCCTCCTTACTCTCATACAGGGAAAATGATGAACAAACATCTTGTAGAAATGAAGATGGTAAATATTGAAAACGGCGTCCCTGTATTAACTGACATGCAGACATCGTATGATGACATTAACAAAACGTGGTAAAGGGAAATAAGGTGATAGATAAAGAAGGGCAACTGATTTCGCTTTAGATATTATCTTGCCTTTACTTAGCGATAAAATTTGTGATGCTGCTGGAAATATCTTAATTTCACTTCTTTATCCTACCGCTCAAATATGTCGAGATGTATTAATATTAATAAGCCACACGCGAGAGTATAGTTACGAAAACTTTTTGATGGTTTAGAGCTGTGTGCCGTACTAGACCTCGAACCCAAACAGTATCCGTAAAAGGAAGTTCCCGGTTTCAGATCCCGTTTTGGTATGCAGCTTCACTCTGCAACACAGTTTCACACTAGTACAAACACCATGGAATAGGGAAATATTTATTCAGCTCAGTTACTAATAATCGACATCACTGATCCTTCAGAACTACGACATGTACTTACCTGAACTTCAAGGACACGATTTAACACCTGCCCGAAAACAGTGAGATGTCACTTTACAGACGAGGAGCTAATGTTAGAAACCTGTTCCGCAGGCTTGTTTCCAGCTCTGCTGTCTTCTCAGCTTCGCCCATCTCCCAAGTTTCAACATTTAGGCGTTTCGTATTTATCCTCTTTTACATATTATGTAACAACGTACTGCGAGTATCAGAGAATAAATTCCGGCGCCTGACATTTTAAATTTTATGATACGACAGGCCACGAAAGGTCAGCTAACGTAACGAAACCGAACCGTACCGGAAAGTTCATTGCGGGAGCAGGTGCAAACTGATCATTGCGGCCTGACAGCGAAAAGGATTACGCTCTCTCACAAGGAGCGTTACAGTGAGCCTGTTTGAAACACGTTCTCATAAACTATGATTTATGAGCCTTCTTAGTCTTCCTAACTGGTCTTCATTTCCACGAAAATTTCCCCCAGTGTATATTTCTCCATGGAAGATGCACAGTGCATGGCACAAATGCCGGTTAATACGTTGTGGATAGTTTGACGGTACTGTTAGTGATAATTATGTCTCACTTTTGATCCCTTGTTACACTGTCTGACACACGTCAGCTTACTATGTCAGATAACCGTAATTCGTAATTCCTATACTACTACTGATTCTGCTGTACTGATCACGTACGCTGTGTAGGAAGTTTTTACGTGAAATGCTGCTCCCAATCTCACATTTACGCTCACATATAAACGAAAAGGAATGATTTTCTTTTTAAGCCTGGGTCATTAGATACTAAGCTTGAGCCTAGGTGGACAGTGCTTTGCTGTCCTGAAGCAGGCTCTGCTGCATGCGGCTTCCCACTATCTTCATGTGGCTGACTGCCATGGGCGCCTGTGCAGTACAGTGTTGAGTTTGTGTGTTGCAATGGATGAGTACGGAAGTAAACGAGTTTGGTACCTAGTGCTCTCACACAATCTACTCTTCCCGAATCGTACCAATTGGGCCTTCCCAAGCTGAATAACTCCACAAGTTAGACGGACAGCTATACCCTCATGTTCTCACTCTGCTAGACATCAAGCAGAGGTTTCCTTTCTTCTTCTCTTTTTTTGTTTTTTGTTTTTGTTTTTGAGTTATCAGTCTTCTGACTGGTTTGATGCGGCCCGCAACGAATTCCTCTCCTGCGCTAACCTCTTTATCTCAGAGTAGCACTTGCAACCTACGTCCTCAATTATTTGCTGGATATATTCCAATCTCTGTCTCCCTCTACAGTTTTTGCTCTTTACAGCTCCATCTAGTACCATGGAAGTCATTCCCTGATGTCTTAACAGACGTCCTATCATCCTGTCTTTTCTCCTTGTCAATATTTTCCATACATTCCTTTCCTCTCCGATTCTGCGTAGAGCCTCCTCATTCCCTACCTCATCAGTCCACCCAATTTTCAACATTATTTCTGTAGCACCACACCTCAAATACTTCAATTCTCTTCTGTTTCGGTTTCCCCATAGTCCATGTTTTACTGCCATACAGTTCTATGCTCCAAATGTACGTTCTCAGAAATTTCTTCCTCAAATTAAGGGCTATATTTGATACCAGTAGACTTTTTTGGGCCGGGAATGCCCTTTTTGCCTGTGCCAGTGTGCTTTTGATGTCCTCCTTGGTCCGTTCATCATTGGTTATTTTGCTGCCTACGTAGCAGAATTCCTTAACGTCATCTACTTCGTGACCAACAATCCTGATGCTAAGTTTCTCGCTGTTTTCATTTCTGCTACTTCTCATTACTTTTGTCTTTCTTCGATTTACTGTCGGTTCATACTCTGCACTCATTAGACTCCTCATTCCATTTAGCAGATCATGCAATTCTTCTTAACTTTCACTTAGGATAGCGAATCGATCATTGATGTCCTTTTACCTTGAATTTTAATTCCACTCCTGAACATTTCTTTCATTTCCATCATTGCTTCTTCGACGTACAGATTGAACAGGAGAGGCGAAAGACTACATCCCTATCTTACACACTTTTTAATCTGAGCACTTCGTTCCTGGTCGTCCAATCTTATTATTCCCTCTTGGCTCTTGTACATATTCTGTATTATCCGTCTCTCCCTATTTTCGCCTATTTTTCTCAGAATTTCGAACATCTTGCACCAACATTTTACATCGTCGAACTTTTTTCCGGGTCGAAAATTCCGAGGAACGAGTCTTGCTTTTTCTATAGTCTTGCTTCCATTACCAACGGCTACTTCAGAATTGTCTCTCTGGTGCCTTTAACTTTCCTAAAGCCAAACTGATCGTCATCTAACACATCTTCCATTTTTTTCCCTTTCTTCTGTATATTTTTCTTGTCAATAACTTGTATGCATGAGGTGTTAAGCTGATTGTGCCGTAATTGTCGCACTTTTCCGCTCCTGTAGTCTTCGGAATTGTGTGAATGATATATCTCCGAAAGTCAGATGGTATGTTGCCAAACTCTTACATTCTACACGCCAACGTGAATAGTCATTTTGTTGCCACTTCCCCCCAGTGATTTTAGAAATTCTGGTGGAGTATTATCCATCCCTTATGCCTTATTTGATCTTAAGTACTCCAAAGCTGTTTTACACTACTGGCCATTAAAATTGCTACACCACGAAGATGACGTACTACAGGCACGAAATTTAACCCACAGGAAGAAGATACTGTGATATGCAAATGATTAGCTCTGCAGAGCATTCACACAAGGCCGGCGCCGGTGGCGACACCTACAACGTGCTGACATGAGCAAAGTATCCAACCGATTTCTCATACACAAACAGCAGTTGACCGGCGTTACCTGGTGAAACGTTGTCGTGATGCCTCGTGTAAGGAGGAGAAATGCATATGCGATCACGTTTCCGACTTTGATAAAGGTCGGATTGTAGCCTATTGCGATTGTGGTTTATCGTATCGTGACATTGCTGCTCGCGTTGGTCGAGATCCAGTGACTGTTAGCAGAATATGGAATCGGTGGCTTCAGGAGGGTAATACGGAACGCCGTGCTGGATCCCAACGGCCTCGTATCACCAGCAGTCGAGATGACAGGCATCTTATCCGCATGGCTGTAGCGGATCGTGCAGCCACGCCTCGATCCATGAGTCAACATATGGGGACGTTTGCAAGACAACAACCATCTGCACGACAGTTCGACGACGTTTGCAGCAGCATGGACTATCAGCTCGGAGACCGTGGCTGCGGTTACCCTTGACGCTGCATCACAGACAGGAGCGCCCGTGTTGGAGTACTCAACGACGAACCTGGGTGCACAAA